>NW_028327173.1:193013063-194263063 GCF_987537825.1 Furipterus horrens | reverse complement strand
TATATCAGCTCCTTATACCTTAGGAATCACTAGTGCCCTATTTTCCCAGAATCAATTTGGATCCTATACACCCTGCCAGGGCATTTTGCCATCTGGCATCTACATGATAAAAATAAGCAGAATTATAAAAATAAAATAAATAGGAAACATTTGAGTCTAAAGAAAACAAAGATAGTTACGTTGACCTCCCACATTTTATAAATGTGAAAACTGAGAACCATAGGAGCATGTTGTGAATAACATCAGTAGCAAAATTCCAAATTTCTAGACCAGAGCTTTTTCCACTTTATTATATTAAAACAGTTTAATGCAATAAGACCAACATCTGTCTTTACTGGGTGGTGAATGGGTCTGAGATGAATTAAAGTATACACTTTTAGCATTCAATAGGAAGGTAAAATTACCCAGTTAATATGAAAATGTTTTTAAAATATCATATATACCTCCTTTCCAAAACTGGGTGTAATTTATAATTTTGTTAAAGACTGAAAAGAAAATGCCATCACATACTGAAGTTCAGAAAAAGCCAAAAGGTGACAAGCGTCTAGATGTGCAGACACTGCGGTGAGTGTTGACTTCTTAGCTTCTTTGGCATAGACCTTCTTATCTTAACACAGAGTAGGTGCTTAGTTAGTATCTGTTCAATGAGTTAGAATCTCCTTTCTCTCCCACAAAAGTTCACTAGTCTCTTTTTTGCTTATGTTAGTTCTACTAACCAACCCCTAACTCAAATGTATAACCTTCTATTTTGCCTAGAACAAGATGATGAGATGTCTATTCTTTTGTTACTGAATATAAAGTTGAAGTAAATAAGTTCTAGGTGAATACCTTGGGATTTTTATGTTAAGAAAAAACCATGACAATTTGTGCCTACAATTTGTATTAATTTTGTCACTGTGTCTTTTTTTGCTTGGTTTCGGTTTTATAAAAATTACAGATATTTAAGGGGAAGAACTGTATGGATCATTCAGTCAAATTGCAAATTTAGTGCAGGAATCCCCTTTCTACCCTTCATGACAGGACGTCATTCAGTGTTGCCCTGTGTATTTGAGAGATACTTCCTGCAGCACTACAGAGAATGGACTCAAGAGCCAGGAAGACTGGACTTTAATCCCAGCTCTGCTATTCTAAATTGTATGTTCTTGGAAATTTACTGACTATCTGTGCTTCAGTTTTCTTATCTGTAAAATGGAAATGATAATAACTGTACTTTTATTCTGATGATGAGGACACTCCCAAATTATATATATATTCCTGTTATGGATCCCAAATAGATCTTCTCATGACTTAACTTAAAAATTTAAAATTTTATTTATTAATTTTAGAGAGAAGGGGAGGGGGAGAGAGAGAGAGAGAGAGAGAGAGAGAGAGAGAGAGAGAGAGAGAGAGAGAGAGAGCTTTGTTGTTCCACTTATTTATGCATTCTTTGGCTGATTCCTATATGTGACCTGATCAAGTGTTGAACACGCAACCTTGGCATATCAGGATGACACTCTAACTAACCGATCTACCTGGCCAGAGTGATATCTTCCCATAACTCCTATCCATTGGTCATCGTTCTGCCTTCTAGAGTTAGGTTGATTAATGAGAATCTCTTTTCTACATAATAGTCATTCAAATAGTTAATAACAGTTGTCATATCCCTCCTTAAGCTTTTTTTACACAGGCAGCACATTTTAAATTTCTTCAATCTTCATCATATGGCTGCCACCATTCTCATCGTTATTTCTTGTGAATAATTACAGCTCCCAGTTATGAGCCCAACGCTGTGCCAAACCCTTTACTTGCATTATGTAATGTGATTCTGAGCTCAGACCAAGTGGGATTCCATATTCCTTTAAAAATGATGTAACTGACTTGTCAAGGAGTAATAGTGGTAGAGTTGGGATTTGATAACTAGCACACTCTGCCACACTGAATGTGCCTAGTTTGTCATCGTTTCCTTAAAACATGGCAGCAGAAGGTACACAGGACTTGTACATATGCAACTTAATTTTTTTTTTAATTTCTAGGATTTTGCATTCTTTACCACACTGACATCTATTTAAATAAGTCCTCTTTTACCCAGAAAAACAGCAACTAACTTCAGTGTTTTGTGTAGCCCTATTACAATTTGGTCATATTTTGAGAGACAAATTTTTAAAAAATAAGGTGGTGGCCACTTCAAAGCAGATGAAGATTGGCAAACCAGTTAAAACATAGGCTCAAAGTTATGGCTTGAGTGTGATCATGGGGACATGAATATATACATCTGTTACACAAGTATACACAGCACTTGTGATTGCATAAGAAAATAATCTGAAAGTCTTCATTGCTGTAGACTTGCTTAATTTCTTTACTGGGAGAGAAAGAAAAGTTGGACTTATATATTGAGATTCAGAACTTAGTTTATTAAATGTATCACACATTTGGGATAGCAAAATACAATATCTAAAAGAAGAAAAGAAATGGAGGGACACCAAAAAAAGGTGGGATGGCATTTTCTCGGAACGGAGTCAAACTTTAAAAATTTTAGGTAAAAGAAGACACTTCCTGAAAGAAAATCTTGAAGTGAACAGCATCAGAGCCCAGATGGCATAATAATGCTATGATGATTAAGTCATCAAGCTGTAGGCAACTGACCTGATCTGCCCTTTACTACACTGCCTAACATATGGTCCTATTCTGCATTTCTTACTCCAACATCAATCCTTTAACCTCCAAGGACATCATGGCCAAGAGAAGAAACAAGCAGGCCCATTGCGCCCCACCCCCACAGCATGGTGAACAAAAAATCTGGATTTTGTAGCACAGTATATTTCAAACATGTTCTATTTTTCCTGATTTATTTGAATATAGTATGCACACTCCATCCTCAAGGGAAAGGGCAAGAAACTTTTTCTGTAAAAGACATATTAGTAATATCCTAGGTTTTGCAGGGCAGAAGGTGCCTGAGATGTCTACTCAACTATGCCATTATAGTGCAAAATAGGTCATAGATAATATGTAGAGGAATGTACCTGCCAATATTCTAGAACAACTTTATTTACAAAACAGTGAGTCTGTCAACCGCTGCTCAAGGGTGTCTCAAATACCCCCTTGAAGCCACATGAAGATTCTTGGTTAGACTGTGGGTTTCAGTTTTTGGTTTGGAAAATTGACATGGCATTCCTAAAAGTATAGACAATGGCTGAGACAGAAATAGGTGAGGCCTTCAAGAAGAAGAGATACAAAAATAGATCTTGAGAATAACATCGTACAATCTACCTCATTTCCCTCCTCAAGGTAATGCCAGCAAGACCAGGCACTATCAGGTTATAGGGTGCATTTGCTTGAGAACTACATCTCATGACAGGGTCTACTCTCATGATGTTAGTCCATGATCAGAAATCCCAAGTTCTGGCATAATCACTCTGATAAAACCCGAAGGGATCATGTAGCTCATCCTTACAACTCACTGATATTCCTTTACTGATATAGCATAGGTGGAGGGGAGGATGTGAGTAGATTTTTTTAATCCAATTGGACCATCATCTGTTGTACCTTCATACAGACACATATCTGTCCTTGGGGAAGGAGGAGTAGGCTGTAACACAGTGGTCAAGCCTCAGTGGTTATATAACCTGACTTTGAATCTTATCTCAGGGGGCAGTCTTGGATCTCACTTTGGAACTCTTACCATGCACACTTATCTACAGCATCAACACTGGTGTCAGGCAGCAGAGAACCTAAAGCTGTGGGATGGCAGCAACTGTGGCTGGGAGATGAGTACAACCAAAGAGTCAGACTGGAGAGAGTAGGGGTGCTAGTTCTAAGACCACATGGTTTCCTTGTGCAGCCCCCAATCCCTGGGTTGTGTATCCATCATCCAAAAAGGAAAATCACCTCCCAGATTTCCAGGGAGGTGACTTCTGGCAATTCCTAAGAAGGTACAAAGATTTTATTGTGAAGACCATATAGAAAACTAACCAAAGAGACTAGTGAGAAGTAATCATAGTGGAAGTGTAATGTGATAAAAAACAAAAACAAACAAACAAAAAAGCAACACACATTCTAATGATTACTTTGCCAAATTTGAAGAGGTCTAGTGTCCATTGGAACATTATAAGAAAGGCAGTCAAATCATTTTTATGCCTCACAAAGTGATCAGACTATTTTTAATATCTCCCAACACTTGATTTGCTGGATCCTACCACCACTTAAATGAAAGACACACATTCAGCCCTGGATGGTGTGGCTGTGTCAGTTGGAGTATCATCACATACACCAAAAGGTTGAGGGCTTGCCTCTCAGTAAGGGCACATACCTAGGTTGTGAGTTCAATCTCTGGGGCACGTAAGGGAGGCAACCAGTCAATCAATCTCTCTCTCTCTCTCTCTCTCTCTGCATCCCCCTGCCCCCCTGCCCCCTCTCTCTTTAAAGTAAATAAGCATATTTTTAATTAAAAAATAAAGACTCATTCAACTTGTTATGCATTCTATTTGTATGGACTTTTCTTATAACATCTATTTGTATTAAACAATGGCAAGTCTAGCTTTTCTATTCACTTTTCTCAAAAATACCACATTATTTTCCCTTCAATCTCTTTCTGCCTCTTCCCCTGGTGCCTGTGACAGGCATAACTTCTTTCATCACAGCACTCTTTACTCTTAAGCACAGACATGGCTCAAATTTTTTACAGCTTGGCGAAGGGTCCCCACCCATCTATAAGGACCCATAAATGAAACCTGCTTATTTTCTGGCATCTGGTATCTCCTTCTCATGTCCCTTTACTTTCTGATGCAGAAATTTAGGCACATGGATACTTGATGACTTATCTAAGGTTAAGCAGCTAGAAAGTGTCAGGAGCCAGGACTAGAGAGTTGGTTCTCTGATTTCCAATCCAGCACTCATTACATTTCCCTCTTTCTTGCTTCTGTGAAGACTACTCCTCGAAGATGTGAAGGTTAACCCAAATCACCGAAGAGGAAATAGGTAGGGCTCCATGTCAATCATATTACTCCTTATACATGTAACCCACAAAACTAATCACATGCTCTTTGACATTTACATGGAACCCTATACATACCTTATACACACATCACAACGTACTCAGAAAAATCTGTTTATCTGTTGCCCCTAAATAGAACATGAGATCCTTAATGCTTGGGGCCCCATCATATTCACATTTGGATCTCCAGCATCCAGAATAGGGTTTGGAATGCATTTGGCACTTCCCAGTAACCCTTCATTTATTGAATGACCATGTAATAAATAAACAAATGAATGACAGTAGAATAAACAAGGAAAAAGCACTAAGAATCAACTGTCCTGGATTTTAATGTTACCTCTATAGCATACCAGTTGACTGATTTCAGGCAAATTAATGTAAAATCAAGACAGCAGGATAGGACAGGACTGTTTTTAAAGTTTCTTGTATACTGTAAAGTGCAAGTAGAATCATAATTATTACTCACTTAGCCAAATTATAATCAGTATCTACCATGTCTGTAGCTTAAAACAGGAGTCAAAACCTCAAAGGTCAGATGGGCTAAGCAGAGTGGAAAACATATAAAAACAGTGATGGATGAAAACATTTCCTGGAGAGTGTGGGGGGGACAATGAAGAAAAAGCATATGCCTCAATCAGAGAGGGCAGTTTCAGCTGGCCATTACCTGACGTGATTACCAACCCATGATGCCAGGTCTTCTAATTTGTCAAGAGAAGCTAGAAATCTAGGCTGTTGTATAAATTATCCCAATTATTAAATATTAAACAACATTGCATAGGCTATCCTTGGAGTAGGAGCCATGTGTTGCAACTCCTGACATATGTGTTGGCAATATGATCACTCATAGAGATTGTAAAGTAGGTCCCATACAAAAACCACTTATAGAAAAAGTCTCCAGTGCAAAACTTAAAGATAGAGTAAAAAGAGAATGGACCCTGTGGGCAGAGGACCATGTCATTTACTAGTAGTTGGGTTGCCACAGGTAAATTCGCTTACTTTTGATAAGTCATATCCTTTTCCACCCCCCAAAATACTCTATAAATGTATCTTGAAGGTTCAAATTAGATTGATTATATCTGAAAGAATGCACTGAACCTGCGATGTGTTTTAAAACATAAGACAGTACAGTATCATCATTACCCAGGACAGTGGCTTGAACTCAACAGAGTTAATAACTGAGTGAGTAAATGAATGAAAGGATAAATGAATGGCAATTTGAATAATATATCCATCCTAATGGGTTATGAATAAAGCCTCTGCCTCTCATTTGGGATACAATGACTATTTCGCCTCCACTCTACAAGTGACAAAAGTGAAGATCAGAGAGAGTTTAGGTACTTTGCCCAAAGCCATATAGCAAGTGGTGTCAGAATTCAAACCAACAGCAAGCCTATGACTTTAAGCAATGCCTAATCTTGTCTCTCTCAGTACTTTTGCCATTCCTGGAGAAGACCAAGTTTTGATATCTCTAGGAGTTCTGAAAAAATAAAAAAGAAGACTCAGGCCTTTTGGGAATGGTTTTTAAACGGACACACTAAGGAAGCCCCTACAAATAATACATAAGTGATTGAGTTCTTCATGCAGTTTTGGGAACTTCGGTGCTAGAAAGAACAAATTAGTGTAAAAAGGAACGCAACGGTAGGAGACTAGAGGGTTTAATTAATGAGAAGACAAAATAAATGAACATGTGAGGTTGATTTAGGCCCAGGGTGTGTGTGTATGTAGCTCATTTAAGCATTACATTTTACGGTAATGAGAAAGAATTATGAATATTATGTTACACATTCAGCATTGGGAAGGAACTCTTTCTTTAACCATGCTAGTTGCAACTGTGAAACACAGAGCCAAAGGAAGCTGAAAAAAACATTAAATAGAACTTACAGAAATCTAAAAAATCAAAAAAAACTGTCATTTTGTAGAGTTAAAATTTATAAAAAATATATAAGTAATCTATCCGTCTTTACCCAAAGGCAAAACAAAATGGGTAGGAGGAGAGAAGACCTGTGATTGGAAAAGCAATAGAAAATGTCTGTGCCTAATACGAGATCCTTCTGATTCCAAAATGTCAAAAGCTAACAAAGCAGCAAATTAAGTGTGAGTAGTGCAGCTGGAGAACAAACTATAAAGAGCAAGGGAGTGAGAAAGCGGAGGGGGAGGATGGGGGGGGTGGGATAAATATGGCCCACCTCTCACAGCATTAATATTGTCATATGTCTTTACATAATGTAGATGATTCATCTTTAACTTCAAATTTATTCCAGGCAATATATATATATATTGCTCTAGGCTCCTGTTGATATGTTAATAGAAAAATGTGTTACTTTTGCTTAGCAAGTATTTACAAATTAATTAACTTTGAGAAGACCAAACAGTTCACGCAGTTGAACGTGTTGGTTGTCTATACTCCTACTCAGATTCTAATGAGAAGATCTAATAATATCATTGAATTACTTGGCTGGAAAGTTCTACAGAACTTGCTATCCAGAGACAAGAAATTTCTGGTAATTAATTTTATGGGGGGTTAGGGGTGCTTTTAATAAAAGGGGGAAATGTGGATTTACTTTAATGGAATGATGTTCCAAGGCATAGACACATATAGGATCAAAGGAAGTATTCGTTGTGAGTGTAGGTAATGGAAAAGACCAGAAGTCTCAGAAAAAGGACAAATGACAAATAAAGGAAGTGGGAAAGAGCAGATGTCAGGAAGGATTGACCAATACCAGAAGGAAGGAAGATATGCTCTTGGGAGGAAGGAAAATGGAAAGGAAGTTGAAGGCTAGGGAGTCACAGGAGAACATCAGAGAAAGCAGGAGGATGGGGTGAGAAGAACTAAAATAGTTTCTCTGCATTCAGAGTGACTTGAATGCAAACATTTTCACCTACCTCAGATGAACACACTAGAAACAAATTCTTTTTAAAAACTACTTAATTGAGTGACTGCAAATGATTTAGGTTAGATCTGAACAACTAGAGGATAATAATCAGAAATTTTACACTATAAATTCACAGATCAGTGAGGACAGTATATAAATTGGAAGCAGTAAGAAATCATTCAAATCATGTTACTACTAAACGTAACCATAGTGATGTTACCCTTTAAGTTATGTAATAATTCAGTTAGTATAGCTATGTCTTAGAAAGTTTAGGTTAGGCTCTGAAGCATCCAACATGATAGAAAAGGGTTATTATCCTAACATTAGTTGAACTTGGTAGTGAGGAGCAAGGGAGATATTAGCATTACTCCTTTGAATATGTTAAACTGTGTCACATCCAAAGAGAAACAGTGTCCAGTGCAGTTCAGCAAATGTTTGTGGACACTCCTTCTGTGCTGGACATCTGGTCTTTGTTGGGCACACAATATTGTAGTTCCAGATCCAGGAGCTCCCCCATTGGGTTTCTGGAAAGATGCTGATAAAAAGATATGGCTTCCAGTTGGACCCAAAGAGGACCACACCAAGACACGTTAATTAAAATGCCAAATGTGAAAGATAAAGAGAGAATCTTAAAAACAGCAAAAGAAGAGAGTTACCTACAAAGAATTTCTCATGAAACTATAGCTGATTTCTCAAAAGAAACTTTGCAGGCAAGATAGGACTGGTGAGAAGTATCCAAAGTGATGAAAAACAAGGACTTATAACCAAGATTACTCTATACAGCAAAGCTATCATTTCGAACAAAAGAACAGATAAATTGCTTCCCAGTCAAGGTGAAGCTAAATGAGTTCATCACTACCAATCCCTTATTATATGGAATGTTGAAGTGACTTGTTTATGAAAAAGAAGATCAAAACTATGAACATTAAAATGACAACAAACACATAACAATCAATAACTGAATCTAAAAAACAAAAACAAACTAAGCAGAAAACCAGAACAGGAACAGAATCATAAGTATGGGGGTCATTTGGAGAGTTATCAGTGGGGAGGGAGAAGGGAAGAATGGGGAAAAGGTATAGGGATAAGTATAATTGGTAGGAATAAAACAGACAGGGGGATGTTAAGAATAGTATAGGAAATGGAGAATCCAAAGAGCTTATATTCACAATCCATGGACATAAACTAAGAGGGGGATTGCTGGAGAGAAGAGGGTGTACCAGGCGGAGGGGGAAAGTTTGGACCACCGTAATAACTTAATCAATAAAATATACTTTTAAAAAAGACATGGCTTCAACATTGTAATACTTGCTTGATTAATCAAAGGGCTTGAGGCTGGCTTAATTTCAGGTTCTCAACTGTAAGTCCTGAATTCTGTTTCAGGTTCAGGTAAAGCAAGACACACTTTCTGAATGATTTCCCTTCAACTCAGATGGGAGTGCATGAATGAAATTCTATACACCTGGGAGCATAAGAATAACTAATAAGTAACATTCCACTTACTGAGGGTGGGACGCTGTTCTGAGTGAGGTACACACATTTTCAGCCACTCTGGGGAAAAATCAGTTAAATAACCTGCCAAAGGCACAGCTAGACCTGGTGCCTAAGGCAGCACCAGGATTTGAACTCCTAGTCAGTTCTCTGCTCCTATTTTTGTTTTTAATGATTATTCTTTATTATTTTTATTGTTATCATGCCTAGGCATAGGAAACAGCATGAACGGTAATTTTTAAAAGGAGCGGGGGTTAGGGAGTAAGTAAACGCAATAATATCTATTAATACCCACTAGTGAGCATATTTCTAGTGTGTATTTCTAGCAGAAGAAAGCCACCTACATGAAGGTAAAGGAAATGTGAACAATGGGAGACAGAAAGTCAAATAACCGAATGTTGGGACACACATACACACACACAAAAGTAAATATCCTCTTTTGGGCCTGGACTGAAG
The DNA here is from genome assembly GCF_987537825.1 of Furipterus horrens. NCBI lineage: Eukaryota > Metazoa > Chordata > Mammalia > Chiroptera > Furipteridae > Furipterus > Furipterus horrens. The sequence goes on along the minus strand of NW_028327173.1, from coordinate 194,253,274 downwards.
AATCTCCTCATAAATTTGCTCAGTGCCTCCTGAGAGGAAACGATGGATTGCGGGCAGAAATTATGAAATCCCACGGAGAGTCATTATCAGCACAGAGACAGCTGTGACATAGTGTCCCCGATCGTCTCCATTCAAGGCTCAGACTCCGGGGGAACATAGAGGTCCCTTTGTTAAAATAAAGCAATCATTTCCACCTTCATTAAAGAAAATATCACAGCATTATTAATTTACAGCCAAAGTCCCATATGCTGTAGAAATACTGGTGGATCTCACTTTGGGGAGCTGTTATCAATAGCAACTACTTATAAAAAAAGCATAAATATTGCTTTAGTCATATATATAACCATATTCACTACATGCATTCCCTCTGTTACAGAAAAAGCTGTGTTACCTATCACAACTTCTAAGAATCCTCAATAATAATTCTTTCTTAAACTGCAACTTTAAGACAAAGAAATGAATAGCATGAAAATACCAGCTATGAACATTTATTTAGAAATATTTTATTATAAAGGTCCTCAGGTCCTGTGTTTAAAACAGAGGGAAAAAAGCTGATTGTTATGATCTTGAGTATAATATTGATGTAATGTAGGAGAATATGGGATTCTATCATCTCATAAATCTGGAAGAATGTCAGGTAGGGCTACTTTAACAACTGTGGTTATAGGAAAATATAGATGGGGTTAAAGGAAGAATTGTAATTTTGAAAATACTCTGTACTTTTTTTGGTATATTTACCATACTTATTAAGTAATTATTTGTGTCTGTTAAATACCTGTTTACCCCTCAATGGGCAAGGACTGCATTGATCATGTTCATGGGTTTATTCCCAGCATTTACTAAAATTTAGAAGGTATTCAATAAGTACCTGTTTAATGGCTAATGAATACATGATGAATAATTAACCACTGCATAATAATGGTTTTCTCATTCTCCTTGAGCTTCAGATGGAGAAATAAGGTTCTGGACAAGAATCTGAGAGATTAGGAGCCTTTCCTAAGTACTTATGTAGGCAAAGGATTCCTCATGAAATATGAGTTGTGAGGAAGACTCTTAGGCATTGTGAAATGCAAGGCTTAGCAGCAGGGAGGTAAATAAGGCCTGAAGAAAAGGACAAGACTCGGGCACCCTAGGGAGTTATTCTGCCCCTCTATAGATCTTAAGATATTCATTAAAAAAATAAAATAATTTTCCGGTTGAACAAAAATATGTGGGTTGAATTTGGCCAACTTCCACATGTTTGTAGTCTTTTAGAATTCCCTTGCTTAGTGTTCTTTATGTCTGGTCAACATCTCATTTATTCTTATTTTTCTTTGATTGTTCCTTAATTTGTATCTAGATCCCCTTAGATCCTCAGAAACAATGGTCTTGAGCCTCATGGGTTGAAAACCACCCAAGAATGGTCCCTTTCAATTACTCTGATCTGTTTTGTGTCACATTTTACACAAAGATGCATCTAAATTTGTGTGTTTTGAATTTTCCTTGACTATTTCAAAATGGTGTGAGATATTAATAGCCACTTGTCTGTTGAATGATGACTGTGGGTCTTGGCTGTATTTCTCTGTATCTTTAAATCTTCCATTTACAAAAGCAGAATGTGCCTAGGTTTCTTTCTGTCTGTAATAAATAGAAATACTCGGCCAATTGGACATACCCTGTATATATGTGGGATACTGTTTTATATTCTTCCAGTCAGAAATTTAGAATATGAAATGCTCTTAGGAAGTCAATCTGATATCGTAAATTACTTTGATTAACTCTATCACTGATATAAAGATAGATGAATTGTTGGTTTGGGTACTATTTTACTCAATAGTAAACCTCATTGATTAGTCCCCCTAATCTTTCCTCTCCTTCTGGTGGATTCCAATGGGACTGAGTATGGTATCAGTGTCCTGGCCTTCATGCCTGAAAGTGATGACTTAATTACATGAAGAAGGAAGGATCTGAGCACCTTCTTAAAATCTCCTTTGAGATCAGAGACTAGTATCTAAAGAAATCTTATGAGGTTGAAGAGATTAGACTGACCAGCCAGCATTCTTGCTTCGATCCTTCCCCTATCTTCCCCTCTCTTTCACTTTCCAAGTATAAACACAGTTAGTCTTAAGAACAATAAACTTTATAACGAAGCATTGATAGCACATCCCCATTTGCCCTAACAGCCTTACTATGCGCTCTACCCCTGAGTATGCTGTTTTAATTAGGAAGATGGATTTGGGAGTTTATATGTTCTGTTGTGCTATAATTCCTGCCTTTACAGTAATTTTCTCCTGCTTTTCACACTATAATGTGCCATAAATCCTAGTTAGGCTGTTTCACTGGCCTGTTACTAGTCAGAGTCAATATTTCAGGCCTTTTGTTACCATGGCAACCTTCTGCTGAACTCCTGTTCACTGGAATATGATACAGTCTCCTGGGGAAATTGCTATGAACTTGATCATCACATGGATTTAGGCCCCCTCTCTCTACCACCCACTGACTTCTCTCTTTAATTGTGTGTGTGTATGTGTGTGTGCATGTATACATGCACACACACATATGCCAGGGTAGATACATAGAGAAAAAAGCAAATGAACTAACAGAAGCAGCATTCTTTCTTTCATCCTTCTTGAAAGGGTAAACTTAGAAAGTTGGTAAACTTAGACAGTTTTAAAGCCTAAACAAACCAGGCACACATCTTATGGCTTTGTTCTATCTGCATCCTTTGTTCTTGCCTCATATTTTCTTTCTAGTCTTTTGTTCCCATAAGCCTTTCATGCACTTTAAAATCTCAGTGTGTTTTTTTTTTTTTCAAAATTTAATCACAGTGTGTGTTCCTACTTTTAATCCATTGCCCCCTACATTTAATTAGAGAAACTCAAAACCTTAGCTGTCTTTCATTTCCAGAAGTCTTCGTCTGGATTTCTTAGCACCTTTAACTACCTCCTAGTCTCACAGCTTCCCTTTAGTGTGAATTGGTGGGGAAATACATATAACCAGTAGTGCTGGGTAAGACATGTTGCCCCTCTGTGACTCAATTTCCTAGTCTATGAGGTAGAGATAATATTACCCATTCCAAAGGGTCTTCATACAGCTGAAATCAAATGAAAACAATAGTTATAAAGAAATATTGAAAAGAAGAGCCTCTGAAATATTTAAATGATTATTTTAAATAAATGTAGGAAGTCTTATTCTTCAGCTGTACCTTTTCAACAGAAGTTTTAAGAGCTCAATAATGCAATCTAGTTATCTGAGTTAATTGAATAAAATTGAGAAGGTGATAGCAAAGGAAGATTTTTCATTCCATTTTCTATTTATCCATCCTCTCCTCCAGCCAAATCATGTCAAGTTTCCATCTGGTTTCACCTTTGGGTATAGCAAGGTCTCTGTAGCATGTATTACTCACACTGAATTCCACACATGTTGCACCTGGGGTAATTCTCAGAGCTAACCCTCGGCATCACTCTCATGTAGGGGTCAAACTTATAGGAGGACAGAGACAAGCTTAAAAAGCACCAAGTTCTATTCCATGGCCTCAGATAGTCATTCATGGATAGCCAGATGACTGTCCGTCATTCTTTCCATGCAAACATTAGAACATGGATATGGTATGCTTTTAATGTACTGCATCCCAGTTATAGCAACAGATTTGGAACAGCATAAGGAAGAGCAGACATCTGAGCCACTAAGAGGGAGTGGCGGCTTACACAGTTCACAGACTCTCGTGCCACCGGGTCTCCTGTTCTCTTTCACTCCTCTTTTCTCCTACCGCCCACTGAGCTCATTCATTTCACCACACCCAAACTGGCGCCCAACTCCTCTCTTAATCTTCAGAGATGTCCTTCACCCTCTGACAATTTCATTTGTCTTTGGGACAGGCAGATCCCCATTCCCTGACCTGGAGGCAAGGAGGCCTGGGCTTGTGTCCACTCACATGTTTTCCATTCACTGACTGTGGCTTTGAGTAACTCATTTCAACTTTTTGGGCCCCAGACTCCTCATGCCCAAACTACGGAAAAGTGGAATAGCTATTGTAGCCTCTAATGTCTCTTCAGACTCTCATGATCCATGATTTTCTAATTCCCATACCATGGCATATAACCTTTATTTCACAAATCAAATAAAACACCTAACATGATTTACCTGTTTTCTGATATCTCAATTCTCCCACAATGCCCAGATAGGCAAGGTGCCCACATTATTGGCTCTAAGCACCCTGTATTTTTCTTTCACAGTATAGGTAAATATTATTTTATATTCACATTAACTATTAAACTTAACTTATTTATTAAATTAATTCACTGGCTATCTTTCTGTACAGCAAGCTTTATAAGCTTCTGAGTCTCTCTTGTTCATAACGGTCTCAACAGTACCTAGCACAGCACATGACACATAGTGGGCATCCAATAGTGTATTTTTGTGTGAGTGAATGAATGAACAAAAAGCTATTGTAGCCCATTCTGACAACCCTTTTGATTAAATCTTTCAGTTTTAAACAATGGTAAATAGCCAATACATCTCTGAAAATGTTTTCATCTGACCAATTAAAGAAAATAAGGGAAATTCCTTCATGAGCTGGTTAGATATTATATTTACATTTAAGATGTAAAATATAATTAACTTTACTTATGCTGATTCATATAGTTAAATATAACATCTCTAAAAGCCTGTACAGTCCAGTAGACGATACGCAATTTCTGGCCCCAATTACGTGGTTTTTACAGCTATAAAATAAGTCGTGGCTTATCTCTTAGGAATTAAAACACTGAGTTTTTTACATGGATATGCATGTGCTTTGAGTATTCTTAAATTTAAAAATCACCTAGCACAATGCTTGTTTTAGAGCTGGTATTTTTAAATAAATTATATAAATGAAAAAAATTTTAATGGTGTGATTATCACAAGAGTTGTAATATTTATAGTTTCTCCCTCTCTCCAACAAAATTAACTAAAATCATTTTATTTGTACTTATTCCTCAATATACAAAACAATGTTTCATTAAGCAGCAGAGCACAGAAGGAAACGGACCTGGGTTTGAGGTCCAGGGCACTGGCAGGTGCCTCAGTGAACAAGCTGCTGTGCATTTCTGAGTAAGTCGAAAGGTTAACAGCTCCCCCAGATCATTACTGAAAGGGTCACGTGAGAAAACAGAATGATAAGGCACCTTTGTGGGCTGTGAGGCATTAAAGTGCATCATTAAAAAGGGAACAGATGCTATCCTATTCCAAGAAAGAAGGAGTTTCTCTGAGAAATGTTAAGCTGTCTCTAAGTCAGTGATTCTCAAAGTACCATACACAGCAGAATGATCTGGAAGGCGAGGTAAAACAGATTGCTGAGCCCCCACCAGAATTTCTGAGTCATTAGGTCTGGAACACCAGATAGAGAATTTGCATTTCTAACAAGGTCTCAGGTGATGCTGACGCTGCCAGTCCCAGGACCACACTCTGATTGCCACTGTTCTAAGTGATGGGTGGTGACCAGAACTCCCACAGGCTAGAGAGCTACCGTGAATCTGGAGTTCAGGCCCTCAGGGGTAAATCAAGAGGAGGAGTGGGGCTTGTAAGGGCCTGGAGATTGCCTGCCCTCTTTAAAGTCGTTTCAACCCAAAATTTATTTCAAAACACTTTACCAAACAGGGCCATGGGGAGGATTTGACCTTCAGGAGACCTTTCTCAAATCAAGTAGTCAGTTTGTGGAGAGACTAGACTGGACACTGGCTCCCTGGATGCCTACTTACTCTTTCTATAAATCCCTGTGCCTGAGGCTTGAGAATTGCTGGCAGGACATCACAGGTGGAGCAGTCTGTAAAATCCAATGGGTGACTTGAGAGTTTCATGTTTACCCTACAATGTGTTCAGCAACCATCTCTGTCCTGCTCATAAACTAGAACCACAAAGGACGACAAGGAGAATGTAGATAGCCACTTCGATCTTCAAGGAGTATGGAGGTTTAATAAATGAGAGCCTTGATTACCAGTTGACACACAGTAGTTTGCAGTCTAAAATGCTGTTTTGGATTCTGCTCTGGCTGCTGTGGCTCAGTGGATTGAATGTCAGCCTGCAAACCAAAGGGTCACCAGTTCGATTTCCAGTTAGGGCACATGCCTGGGTTGCAGGCCAGGTCCCCAGCTGGGGGTGTGTGAGAGGCAACCACACATTGATGTTTCTCTCCTTTTTTCTCCCTCCCTTCCCCTCTCTCTAAAAATAAATAAATAAATAAATTTTAAAAAATAAAATGCTATTTTGGATACCATAGATCTAAGAATATACAGCAATTGTCAGACCTGTCTGCAACTACCTTTCCAGAGTCTGGACATAAACACCAGCTCTTCTTCTCTGAACAGCCATGGCACACTATGTATGAACCTCGAAAAGTAAGTCCCCAAAAGACAAGACCTTAAAGAGATTCCCTCTAGAATTCATATCCACCTGACACCTCAGAATGTGACCTTATTAGCAAATAAGGTCATTACCAATGATAAGCTCATACTGAATTAAGGTAGATCCTAAATACAATGACTGGTATTCCTATAAGAAGGCCATGTAAATATACACACACACACAGTCACACACGTGGAAGGACACATAATGAAAGAGGCAGAGACTGGGGTGATGTAGCTATAAGTCAAGGAATGCCAAGAAATTCTGGTGACCAACAGAATCTAGGAAGAAGCAAGAAAGGATTCTCCCGTACAAGTTTCAGGGAGATCATAGCCTGGCAACACCTTGATTTTGGATATCTAGCCTCCAGAACTGTAAGAACATAAACACCTGTTGTTTTACGCCACAATTTATCTCAATTTGTTACACTGGTCCTAGCAAACTAATACAAGTGGTATTATTATAAACTTATCTGCATTCCCCATAGCAGTGGGGACAATGTTTCTCAAAGTACTGGTGCTCATAATATGTTTGTTTCATGAATCATTGCAATACTTTAGTTCTTGAGTTTATACTGATTTATATTATTTCCTCATTATCTACTAGGTTGGCCCCTTGCCTCCCAATATGCCCTTTGTAGACCCCTGAAGGCAGAAATCACACTTCATTATTCTCCTGTATTCTTAATGGGAACATTTTTTTTTTACTTCCAGCTGGCAAAAAGGTGCCTAACTTGAGGCAGTTTTCATGAATAATGAGAGCATTTCTGAGAAAATATGGAGAAACCAATATCAGCAATGAAAGTGCATTGAAGTATTTTACAACAGCAAAGTAAGTTGGCTTTGGGAGCTAGGGAGGTGACTAGTGAACTCATGAGAATGCATGTTATGAGGGTGACATACGAATATGTAAACTGAGAGTCAAGGGTTTTTCTTAAGCTACAGGGAGAGAGGTTAATGAGGTCAACTGTGGGAGCTGTGAGGACCCCACATATGGTGAGTACATCTGAAGGTGGAGATTACCAGAGTGTGAGACAGGTGAAGGCATAACCATGTGTATTGAACTGGAAGAGCCACATGCAGTCTGGAATTCTGAGAAGGTTGGACTCTTTGAGGGGTATGGCCTATGGAACCTTGTCAAAGCTGCCATCTTTGAAGGACTGCTGAAACCCTGGCTTTGATGTCTAAAACCTGTACCAGCTTAAAGTCTTCTATCACACGTGTCTCTTTTATTGGACAACTGAATTACATTGTTTAAATGGACAGTGATTGGGAATAGGCATAAAACCAAGAGTTTTGTTAGAAACATGATTGCCAGACATCTAGAGATCTTAAAGAATTTTTACACTGTCTCCTTGCTTCTTTCTGCTTTCCATTGGTAGAAGTGAGAGGATACCTACAATCTGCATACTTCACTGTGACATATAGAGAATAGTTGAGTTAGTTTGTCTGGGGCTCATCAATTGTTAGATGAAAAGCATGATTTGAATTCGAAGGGTTTCATTTTGAAACCATTCATTCAGATCCTTTTCTACAGATTCATTGCTCAGTTAAAAACACCTTAAAACAACTTCCCAATAGGCTATTTTAAGAGGATCCTAGGTCTACATGGGGGATTTGAAAAAAGGAGCGGGCGCTGGCTAGTTTGTGGCTTAGCCTTGGATATTTCACAAGACACTAACACAATTGTAGAGAAGACACCCATACAACACTGATTGAGGCAGGGCTTCTTCTCAAAAAACTACAGTATTCCCTCACTTATCGCGGGTATTACATTCCAGACCTCCCCACAAAGTAGGAATCTTACATTTATTCTACACTTTTAAACCTATGTAACTTTAACAACATACATATACAGTACCACAAAATCCCACGATATAGCAAAAAATCCGTGATAAATAAATATAATATTTTTTAAAATCCCGCGATACAGTGAAGCCACGATAAGTGAACCCTGATATAGCGAGGGACTACTGTACACCTGTATCCATTCATGTGAAATTGGGAGGGGAGGGAATGGCATGAGGCTAGTTTGCGGAGTGTTCTGAAGATGGAGCTGCTTGTCGATTTAACTTCACTGCTTGGATCCCTGACTGAAGCTGATGGATGCAGTTGGTGCAAAGGAAGAAAAGGGAGTGTCATAGATGAGCTCAGGGTCCTTATTCAGGACTGCACCTATAAACTAAAATCTGACTGCTGGATCAGACTGCAGACCTGCTAGCCAGGTACAGAATCTCATTAAGCAAAGAAGGTTTGAGATGTTTGTTGTTTTAACACTTCATTTGGATTTAATGTAAATTCACAATGTCACTGGCAAGCTGTCAGCCAGTGAGTTCCAGCTAAGAATTTTCTGCCTGTTGTCAATATAGCTTCCTAGCAGACATGGAAGTCCAGGCCCTAATCACTCATAAACTGCAAAACTTTCCACATATTCTCTTCCCATTCACCCCCAACCCCACTTCATTCCATGTTGGGAAGAAACGCTAATATCTAGGCCAAATTAATAGATTCTGGGTTTGATGATTGATTTCCTCCTTCACGCTCCAAATTAAAGAAGGCCATTTTTTCATGATTGTACTCAGGTACTAAACACACCTTAAGATTTTTCCTTTTTAACTTGGAGGTTTCTATTCAACCTTACACTAAATCACCTGTGATATTGATAATGAATCGTGAGGCTCAGTAGAAATAAAGAGGAAAAGCCTCATTAACAAAGAAATGTGCAGCTCTCAAGGGGTTACTGCTAAGCATTAAAGTTCATCTGATCACTTAAGTGCTCATTCATTCATTCAACAAACAGTTATTAAGTACCAAGAAAAATGATTACAGTGTGAGTCTTATTTCCAAGGATATTACAATTTCAAAGCAGACATACTGGCAAACGAGTATATATATGCAAAATAAGTGTAGATAGAGGTCAGTATAAAGGTATAGAGGAGGAAATAGTCCATTCGGGCACTGAGATGAATTTGGGCAAGAGCTTCAGGAGCTTTATAGTGAATCACAAGATGCCACTTAGCTGAAGAACTACGTGTGCTTGGAAGCAAAGGTAGGAGGGAGGGAAGAAGCATTCTCTTCAAATTCACCTATTTTAAATTATGTTCTGTCCCTCTAACACCTTTCTATTAGATGCCTGAGACAGCTGCCTCTGGCCTTCCTAACATCTCTATCCCCAAAAAGATCAGCCATCATTCCGGGAAAGCAAGATTTTCTTTCTTCATCGGGGAAATGAAGTTTAATAAATAGTGCATTAACCAACAGACAGTGTGCAGGTGGCTATTTTCTCTATAAGACTTTCTCAATTGTGTGAGATAGGTAGTAATTGGAAGACAAGCAGGCTTAAAAAAAATACCCTTCTTCTGGCATTAATTAGTACTATTGACATCTTGTTTGTGTAAAATCAAGTAAAAGGACAAACATAGTATGGACTCAACAGCTTTAACATAAATGAGCAAGTGCGGTGCCCAGGAGGAGTTTTTTCTGGCCTCTGATTCCTTTACTTACCAAAAGGTCTGCTACCTGGCTTCCTTCCTTCCTCATCTCTACCTGTGCCCAGGCTGCAGGGATGGTTCTCAAGCAAAGCAGCATAATCATTCCAGGAACCTTTTAAAAACACAGACGCCAGGGTCACTCTGGTCCTACTGACTCTGAATAGGGGCTGGTGAGACTTGGGTTTTTAAACAGCTCTGTAAGTAATTTTGGTAATCAGCCACAGATGAGAACATTCATTGTAGCCCAAATTCAGATTGCATAAGGCACATGTTTATAAATATAAATATATCTTATACAGGTAATGTGGATATACTGTTCATATATATTTGCAATTTCAATATAAATATACCAGAAAATACACATTGGCAGCTCTACAATTATGTAGATATCATCCATACTATGTGCCATATATAAACAAATGCAACATTACAGACCTTTTTCTCAAGTTTATATCAATATGAAAATATTAATATATTTCAATATAATGGACTATTTTTGAAATTGCTATAAAAATGAAATAAATTTTCTGTATATATGCCAGTATGTATATGTACATGCCTATAGTATGTGTGTGTGTGTGTGTGTGTGTATACTTCATATAGAGAGGAGCAAAAGTAGGTTTACAGTTGCTCATATGGAAAATTACAATAATTAATAAATAACAAAACAAGAATAAACTCTGTGTTTCACATATTCATAACTATAAACCTACTTTTCCCCACCCTGTATGTGTGTAGCATGTAAGTATATGTGTGAATTTACATGCATATATATATATATATATATATGTGCGAATGAATAGAATTTTTCAAAATTGTGCTACCAGTTATTTTCCTCAATAATGTTTTATTGCTAGGAACAAGAAAATCCTTGTTCAAATCTAGTTTCTGAGTCACAAATTAAATTTATTCTATTGTTTTATATGCACATCCTTCATTTTATTAAATGCACACACACTTCACATACATATACAATAGGTTTCCCTAGACTTAGATGTAAATGGTTTTATCAAATTCAAAAAACCACCAGGAAAGGGTGTTGTTTTGCTTCATGAACGTAAGTCAGAGAAAGTACCACTGCTTCTGGAATCCCACCCCCTGTGTACCAAGAGAGGCAAGTTCTTCAAGGCCTTCTTGCTATAGCCTAACGAAAATTAAAGATTCTTCCCAGGTAATTTATGGGATTTCATGGGCCGTGCAGCAGTCAGCCATGAAGCCCGGATGTTGAACCCTTGCAGAAAGGTGGAGATCTCTGATGAGAGAACATTCACATATCTACACCTGTGCTTTCCCCCTGTAATTAGTACAATGCTCCACTCAGAATGGCTGTTTACAAGATGCTGTTAACTAGCTCCTTTGTTGTGTACTCAATAGTGAATATATTAAGAGTGAGGCTATTGCTAAATTCTACCACCAACAGCAAATAGCAAGAACAAAGAAATGTACTGCCCTAGTTAAAATGGCTAGACATTGAGGCATCTGGAAAAATGTGGGCTCTTGAGCCAGACAGCACTCACTGCATTTACATCCCCGCTCAGCCACTTACCAGGTAAGTGACCTTGACGGAGCAAGTCAGTTATCACCATTGATTCTCAGTCCTCATAAATAAAAGAGGAATACTGTAATACAAATGTATAGATTTTGCACTGAATATTAAAAGCACAGTGATTCAAAAACCTGACTGCATGTTAAAATCTCCTGGGAAGCTTTTAAAAACACAGTTATTGATATTATATTTATATAGACTGATGTTTATATTTAAGAAATACTGGTGCCAAGCCCTGCCTCCTATCCCCAGAGGTTCTGATTTAATAAGCCTGGTGTGGGTCCTGGGTATCAGGGTTTTAAAATGTTTCTCTGGGTGAGGTTGATATGCACCCCGGGTTAAGAACCACTGAGATAACTAATGTATGTAAATACCATTTCAATGCCTGGCTATTAATAGGACTTCAACAAATATTATCTTGAGACTGCCTAGTTCTTTCAAATACCAGGACTTTAATACCCATATCTGAAAACCAAAGTCATAAGTGTGCCTGCCTAATACGTTGTGAGAAATAAAAGATATTCCATACAAATCACTAATCATGGTGATAAATGAAATAAATAAAATAAATATTAACTATTGTTTTCATTATCATTATTATTATCTCCAATTCCCTGTGACCCCAGAACTAAGCTCAGCGGCATGTGCTCTTTATATATTAACATAAATAATGATGTCTTTCAACACAATCAGATAATGATTACAATATATTTTCTTTTTAGATTTCTGTACATACCTCAAAATATAAATTTTACCTAATATTGCTATTTGTTTTTACAAAATATTCATATCCAAACTATATCATGATTTTGAAATAACTAATTCCATTAACTGATTCCTTTAAGTCAAAATGTCTGCTATCTATGCTAGTCATTTATTATACAAAAATAGCAAAATTCAGTAAATGTGTACTCTGATAAATTCCAGTAATACCCTTGTATCTAGGTCAGTTTTCTTGCTGACTTGCGTACCATAAATATTCCAAATTTTAACTTTTGTTTTAATCAATATGTGCTTTTTAATGTCCTTTTCTTCTTATTAATCTCTTAAGTTTGTTCTTCTTTGTAACAGCCTTTTAAAAAAGTAGTCAATCTCGCTGATCCATTACACACATAATAACCTTTGCTTGGAGGGAGTCTATTTCTTCTCTCTCTTCTCTTCATTTTATACTTCTAGAAAAGACTTTCCATTTTTGCTGCCCTTGTTTCTCCCTGTAAACCACCCCTGGAACATTCGCCTTTGATTTCTCGCCCTCCTCCTCCTTCCTGGGGCAGAGCATCCCTTATCTGTGTTTCTTACTCTCCCTGTCCTTCAAAGGATGGTAATTTGCTCTCTGTAATTATGTATATCTGGGCACACCAGCATTGTGTGAGCAAGCCTCTCTTCTTCCACTACCTGGAATAACAATTATCAGTCAGGTTCCTTATCACTAGACCATAAAAAGTTACTTGCTAAGCACTGAAGAAAATTCCATCCCCCCACCCCCCTGCCCCCTTCTCTAGGGGGAAATACAGGACATAAGGTTTTAAAACTTTGCCTCTGGTAAAAAAAACAAAAAACAAAACAAACAAACAAAAAACCCTGCATTTACCATTTCCGAAAACTGCAATCCTGGGGTAGACAAATATGTTATGACTTACAACATGTTCAGTTCAAAAGGGGAGTCAGCGTATGCAGTCACTTTGGAGAAACCAATGCAATTTCACAGCAAGTTATTAGACATGACCAATGGGGTAATGGAGATTTGAATCTGTGTAATTCTCATTAATTCTTTCTGGAGCTAGGTCCCAATGCCCTCCTATCAAAAATAATAATAATAATAATAATAACATCAGAGACTACCTACTGCTTGGTATTTGGTCATTCTATTATAGTTTTTCACCCTAATATCTCCCAAGTTGTGATACAGCACACATTTTGGTTTTATGATATTTATGACATCCCTTGAAGACACTAACTATACAATTCTTTATTTTGTTAGATAATAATATTTGCAGAATATTTTATGGTTTTGTGGTGCATTCAAACACATTATTTTATTTGAGACCTACATCTATGTCAATTTGAAACAAGATGAAAAATCTTTCACTTTAGTTTAAGGATTAGGAAAATGGAGCCCCCAAAGCTCTAACCAACTTGCCCAGTGTCCCCAATAATAAATGGTAGAGCTGGGACTAGAACCCAATTAATGTGCCTAGAGTACAGAATTTTTTCCACTTTAAATGCTGCCTCTTAAAATAAATCTTATTGAATCCACAGAATGCATTAGATGGAAAATCTCCAATATCTGAACAGTTCTAAATTTCACTATGGAATAGAATACTAAAATCCTCTAATTCATTTTTCAATGTAGGTCACCCTGGTCCATTATACTTACTTAGGTAAATAAGGGTGATTAAAAATACATTTCTGCACACATATTGACTTAATAAATGATATATAATGTCCCAAGGAGTTTTCATTGTCTAAGAAATAATCACCACATGATTTGAAGCTCTGTTTAGTGGCATATCAGCATCTAGATAAAGGAACAGTTACTTATGAGTCTGGGGAGGGAGCACAATATAGAAGAATTTGTGGGACTCTTCCAGCCTCCAGAAAGATTTAAATAAATGACACTGAAATATTACAAGTTGCCTTATTTTTGACTTTAATTTACATATTTTGGAAGATATAATTTGCTTTATACTGTGGCAACCGAAAGGGGTGGGAGGAGGAGGTCCTGGGGTTGGAAGATGAAGATGGTAAAGAAGAGATGAAGGATGATGAACAGCTTATACACATACTATTTCATGTCCATTCTTTACCAAAAAAAAAAAAAAAAAAAAAAAAAAAAAAAAAAAAGAAATTACCTATGCCTGCAATGATTTTTCCAAACTGCTTTCAACATCATGGGCTGATTACCTCTTGGCCCTTTTCCAGTTAAATGCAAATAAAATCCAACACAGAAACATTTTTTCTTTTTCTATTCTATCCTGCATTTTGCTTCCAAGTCTACTCTTCACAGAATTGTTTGAGCATGACTTTCACTGGTTACTTTAGAGTTTTTGGTTATTCAGGGATAGAGACCTTTCATTAATCTAGCATCCTTCAGGGCTCCTCCAAAGATAAAGCCCTAGTCCTTGAACACCCTCATCCTCCACTCTTGGACAAAACCAACAGGTCTGTATAACTGAAAGGCTCTTTCATAAAACTAAAAGGAAAATACAATAACTCACAATTATTGGTCCTTACCACCATGTTTGAAGCATCTGATTCTTATAACACCTCCACGAGATCATTACTCTTATTTCCCCAATTAACAGATGAGAAAAGGAAGGCTTGGGTGACTTGACAAGGAAGAAACACCTGAGAGGTGGACAGCCAAGACTCACGCTCAGTCTTACTTTCTAATCTTGCCCCAGTCACACAGCCCCTGTGCCTGACTCTGGGGCTGGCTTTAATGAACTTATCTGCATCAGCGCCCCACAGTGGGGGAAGTAATGGAAAGTAACTCACTTTTTCACTTGGTGACTGTGGTAATCGCATACCACACTGCTCAACATGAAATACTCCAAAAGAAGCATAAATGCATCTCTCTACAATGTCTGAGAACCATGCAAACATGACTAGCAGAGAGGTCTGCATGGTGATGGGTGTGATGAAATGATGTGGACCCAGGTCCAGTGCTGAGCTTAGGGCGGTGAGCCTCTGCCATGATCTGTTGCTGTGTACCACAAAACCCCGTGGGGAGTTGGAACAATGCAATCATCTGCCGAAGGGAACTGTCTTGGTTTCCTAAGAAAACCAGAAGGATTCCACACCCAGAAGGAATTTCACACAGCATTAAGCTCCCTAAGGCTGAATACGACATATCTATAAATCATCTGCAAACAGTAGCAGCAAAATATAAAATATATTTCAAAATATAGCTCCTTACAAACAAAAAACCATCTGCAAACAGTAGCAGCAAAATATTTTTTAAAAAACAGAGCTCCTTACAAACAAACAAGAAAAAGCAGAGTTGCTGATTCAGACAGATACTTCTTAAATTAGCATCTAAGTATCACAACCAAAGTCTTAAGGTAACTAATGAAGAAATGGAGGTCGAGAACTTAATTTAAAAAAAAAAAAGAAAGGAAGGAAGGAAGAAATGAAAAAGACTAACCACGTAATGACAACAATAATGACAGCAGAAGCTAAGATTTATTGAGGGTTTATCATATGCCAGATATTATACCAAGAGATTTATGTGAATTATCTTATTCAATCATTCAAACAATTCTATGAAGTTTTACTATTATTAGCCTCATTTTATAGAAGAGGAAGTAGGCTCAGTAAGATTAAATAATTAGCTCATGATTGCATTGTATTTAGGTGAAAATTTAAATCTAAGGAAGTTCAGGCTTTGGAACCTGTTTTTAAAAAGCTCTCAGTTCCTTCCCTCACCTGTGTGGCTTAGTTGGTTGGAGCATTGTCCAGTAGACCAGAATGTCATGGGTTTGATTCCCAATCAGGGCACATATTCAACTTGTGGGTTTGATCCCTGGTTGGGGTGTGTATGAGAAGGCAACCAACTGATGTGTCCCTATCCCTCTCTCTCTCTCTAAAAAGGCAATGAAAAATTGCTCTCAGGTGAGGGTTTAAGAAAAACCTCACTTCCTAAATACCTTCACGATTACAAAGCCAGGGGGAAACAATGTCTGTGGTCCAAAAGATATAGCTCCTCATTGAGAAGCAAGGCCAAAACTCCAGGTTAACATACTGCTAACTTGTGAATATCTTTTCATCTCTGCTGGGGTAAGATGGTTAACTTGGTATGGGTAGTTTCTCATTCTTGAACCAAATTTAACTTAGTTATTTTTTTGGCATTTTCTCATTTGAAAGAACACTGCTAAATCTGTGATGCTATTACAGGGCGGGGTCCCCCCAAAATCCCCAGAGCCTGTGGGTTGGGGGATGAGAGGAAGGGGGCAGCTTTCAAGATGCCTTTGCATATCTATGGCTCGTAGCTGGTGTCTTAGTTATGCAAATGGATTTGATTCTTCCGAGGCCCCAAGGTTATGGGAGGGATTTTGACCATGCAATGCTGAGCACAGGGGCCTGTACAAGGTTCTGTGAATGGTCAGAACTGGTTACCATTCCCACTGCATCACAGGCTGCAGTCAGGGATTTAAAAATAAGGCAGCAGCCATTTTAGCAGGAGGAGAGGAGATCCACATGATTGGGGAGAGAGAGAAGAGAAGGAGGAGGAGAGTCACGTGGTTTGCAAGGAGGTAGAAGAGGAGATCCATGCGGCTTTGAAAGAGCAAAGAGAGAACCATGCGTGATCCAGTGCAACATGGTACATGTTTTTCTGGACTGTTATACAGAGGCTGATGACCTTGTACCCCAGATCCTGAAGGAGAGAGCTGACAGATAAGGGATGGGGAACTTCTGGGCATGTTGTTGACTTATAGCCTTTTGGGGAGCAGGGGAAGTGCTGAGTCCTGTGGGAGAACAGTGCTCTGAGCTGAAGTGCTCACTGTCCTCCCCAGGTTGGAGTATTGTAAATAAAGACCTGTTTTCCTCAACACTAGTTGTTGGGTTTTACACCATGGCCCCATGTGAAAGAACCCCCTTTTTCTCTACAACAACACAAAGGCAAATTTAGAACAAGTGGGACTTCAGTTTATAGATCCCACTATACCCTAGACAGAACTAGGTAAAGCAAAACCCACAGTGCAGTGTGATTTTTGTTTTAATATCTGCCTCCCCTTTCCTCTTTGCCTCCCCACACTCCAGCACCCACACAGTGAACTAAAAGCCCCTTGAGGACTTTTCCTATTTACTTTCAACTACCACTTATTAAAAGTATGTCAAATGGCCCTGACACATGTGGCTCAGTTGGTTGGGCATTGTCCTGTGAAAGACTGCAGGTTTGATTCCCAGTCATGGCACATGCCTAGGTTGCAGGTTCATTCCCTGGTCAGAGTGCATAGGAGAGGCAACTGATCAATGCTTCTCTTTCACATCAATGTCTCTCTCCCTTTCTTTCTCTCTCCCTTCTCCTCTCTCAAATAAATAAATAAACAAATAAAATGTCAAATGGTTACATAAACCAAACAAAATGGAAAAGGAGTGGGGGAGAAGAAGCATCTTGCAAAAATCTCTAAAAAAATATTTGTCAGAAGAATTGCTTCAGGTAAAAGACATCAAGCTTGATTTTGTAGCTTGGAGGACTTCTGGCATAATGAAATGAAAACACTGACTTAATCTGAACAGCAATGATGTAAATTCGCCAAATGCCAATTTAGAGCTGCTACATTATAAAGAAAAGGGAGGGGCATACTCCTGTTCAAGTATCATATTGATGAAAAGTCTGGAGAAGATGTGAATACTAAGAGGAAACAAATCTATAAGACGTTAAGTGTATGTAGATGAGTTACATTGGGTTATAAATAAGTACACAGAACCACCTGCCACTCACCAGTCAAGAACAACTTTTGACAGTGTAATTATGAAGTCACTGTATCAATGCCACACTTTAAATTGTATAACTGATATTCACAAGCAAACCTGTTCATTATAATCCTTACTTCCTTGAGACTCATCTTTGTTTCATAGAATCCATTCTCCCATTCTTTCATTAACTCACCAGATACTTACTAAATGCCAACATGAGACCATAACCTTCAATAATGGATATCTCAAAAACAAAGCTCCTCCACACCCCCAGCCACATGAGTCCCTCACACTAGAAAGACAAAATTATCATGGTATAGATATTGGCCTTTTGGGAGCTTCAGAGACTCCAATCATTACCAGAATGCCTTAAAAAAATATTTATTTCTCATGCAATTGCATTCATAATGAAAAGCTAAGCTGAAGGCAGTCTTTGAAAAACTTTTGGATGGGAAACCCTAACACCAGAGTATGAAACTGGGAATCTTAACAGTATTACATAAAGCCTAATTTTCTCACATGTTCTTATCTCTCCTCAAATAAATCCTATGTTTCTGGAAGCCTGAGGTGCTGTGTTGAGTTTCCACACTACTTCTGACAATGTTTATCATTGTGTTTGTGTTATAGTAAGTGGTTGGTTAGTTATTAACAAAGAAAGGGAGTTAATAGAATCAGACATTAAACCTGATTAACTAGGAAGGGGCAGCTTCACAGACACCCCAGGGGAGAGCCACATCCTCCGTTAAAGGGACCTAATCCCAGAGAAGACAGGAAAGACCAGCTTTCCAATATCCCTGGGGAACAACTGGACTATTATGGGGCATGGGGGTGGCAAGTAAAACAGTAAGGGAAGTTCCTTTGCTGGGTGCATGGGTGGTAGAAGTCAGATAGCAAAGCTGAGCTTTTTGGCATGCACAGTAGGAGCCAAAATGGCAACCATAAAGGGAAGGGGTCTAGCCAGGGAAAATCCAGGTAAAGGATTGAGTAGGATAAGGGCACGAAACCCTCGGAAGATCCAGGAAAGGAATTGGGTAGAGGGAGGGCCCAGCACAGGCCTGGGAGAATCAGGAAAGAAGTTGGGTAGTTTGAAAGACAGTCTTCTTGTTCCTGAAACCCAGAAAATATATGGAGCATTGGAAAGGATCTTGGGGAAGTTGCTACTAGAGCTTGTCCAATCTACATCTCTGAGTGCATATTATTTTTCACCCCAATAAATATTGCCACTACACTTAAACTTCTCCCACATTGTGTCCCTGAAATTCCTTTTTCATGACACTGCAAGAGTCCATTTTCTCTGGCAACATTTGGAGCAAAGTAGGTGCCCAATAAACACTTGTCAGTGAGCTGATTGAACATTCAAGTATCTCCCACTTCACATTTTTGTATCATGAAAGAAAACTTGGTAGCTCAGTATGGAAATTTAAAGTAACTAGAACTCAAAGGTAGAGTCTGAGTAGCTCTAATCTACAAAAGCAATATACTAGATTAATAGGATTGCATGCCGTCAACATCATTGCTTCTTGGCTATAAATTTAAACTGGCAACAGTGCACTCAGAATGGAACACTTCAGATCCATCATCCATATTCATAATATTCATATACATAGCAAATATGAAACATGGATACCTTTGAGAGTTCTCAGTCCTAAAAATAAAGATGCATTTTTATCTAAGACATAGGACATAAGAACTGGAATCTTCAAAATAGGTTTTGAAATTTTAAGCTCAATAATTAACAAAAAATTAAAAAGGAGCCCACCCTTGGATCAATGTTCCTAAATTGCAACCTTGCCAATGACACTATCAACTCCAGGAACAAGTGTTCCTTCAGAGAAAGCTGTTTTAATTCAGGTAATCAGCTGAGAGCTTGCTTCCCATTTCTTTCTTTCCAGTGCTCCTTAGAGAATCATAGATAGTTAGTGTTACAGCCAATTGATTAGAGGTTGAGGACTTGAAGGGAGGTATGGATTCCATATTTCCATGTGAACAAATCCAATTGTACCAAGAAAACATTCCTTGTTTGACAGTTACATGATATTGGCTGGGGAGGTGATGGGTCATGGAAGTGACAGTTTGTAGAGGAATTACTTTAGGAGTCATATTTACATACATATATATGTTAAGATTTCTTCTTTCAACTGCACTTCCACATTTTGAATTAATATTTATATTAATAGAAGGAATGACTTGATTGAAATTTAGAAACACTTCTAAGAATGTACTTTTCTCATCAGACCACATTTCATATCTTAACCAACATGTATGGATTTTTAAAATTCCTTTTAGGTTTTACATATTGATGAGAAATAATGGCATACAAGCCATTTATTAAACTAAATTTTATGCCTGGGGAAGACTGGATAGTAGATTGCTGAGGAATTTGAATTTAGTGGTTAAGAGGGGCAGTGTGAAAACTAATCTAATCTTAATATTTAGGCAGCATTTCTCTCCAGGGCAAGCTATTCTTCTGAAGAACACAGCCACCCTAAAGAGAAAGATGAGCTGGGAGGCACTGACTCCAGGCCCACCGATGTGGGACAGTGCATGTCCCACTGCAGAAGTAGACACATACTCCTCCAGAAAGCACTCTTCTTTTTAACTCTTAGGTCTCAAACAACGAGCCAAGAACACTCATGAGACATTATGAGGACAGTTCCACACAGATGCCAGAATGTCTAGAATGCTTTTCCCAACCTTCTTTTCTATGCTCTTTCTTAGAAGATTCAAAGCAGTGGGTTCCTTTAAAGGCCATTTACATGAAAAAAAAGGATGCAGGAAGAGGTTCTGTGTTTGGGGTATGGGGAGGAATACACTTGAAAGTACTAACAAATAATAAGAACAGTGAACTATAATATAATTGGAAGAAGTGGGCATTAATCTCTTTTTTCTCTTGACTAGTTGAGGGAGTGCAGGCAAATTTGTTAAGATAAAATGGGCTCACATCCATCTCTAAGTTGCAAGGACTACATGGTATCTGATAACAATGCTTTTGGTATGTAACCCAAGGCCTGGCACATAACGGGGACTCAAGAAGCAGTTTAAAATGAATAATTTAGAGCTCTTGGATGTCGCTAATATTTCTATAAAATCCTTTGAGGACCATAAACGTGGTGTTCTGAAACTATTTCTAGAATTATTCAAACAAGAAAATGTACCTCTCTTTCACAACACACAGCATTGCTTTAGGTTGAAATCAAACTTATTGAAATGCCTCTTCTAGTATGTTAGCCCATAAATCTGTAAGTTGCTGAGTCAGTCTGCTTGGATAGGTGGAATGATGGATGGAATGATTAATATACCATTAGAGAAATTTTCCTGTTATCGGAATTCTGATGATACCTGACATGTTTACTTCCATAGATTCCAAGCACCTCCTGCCCCCAGCAATCTCAAAGAGATGACTTAATTTGCCAAACTATAGATAGTAAGCTTATGAGACCAGTCCATTTTCGTATTTATTACTTTTATTTTGCGAGAACCCAACACCACCAAAAATAACTCTTAGAGAATAAACGCTGCTTTCCGAGTGTATCCTAGCAAAAGCAATATAAAAATAATTTAGGACCAACCATGTAATTATGTGCATTTATTCCAACTTTCCATTACTGGAGATAACAAGATGAATAGTAAAATGTGAACTTTAACAATCCTGTAATTATGGCCACTGAACCGTACATTATTGAAAGAATTGTGCAAAATCCAGATGCAAAAGAATCAACTGGGTATGTAAATAGAAATGAAACAGTAAAATAATCAAGTGACGGAGAAGTAATATAGAAAGCTAAATTGCTTTCCAGCATCTTTTATTGCCATGTTTTCATTTCTTTAACAAATACTGAGTTTATTTTTATTATTTTGCTACACTTTTCACAATTATGTATTGTTCAGTAACTATAACCAGCTCGGTCAAACATTGTGAGGTTGCTTTTCATTCAGTTTCCTTTTTTCTTTTCCAGTAACATAAGTGGAATTGATAGAGTGCTTTCCTTGAGCATTTTGTGTAATGAAGGCAATAATATACACTTCATTGGTATTATTTGAGCTATAAGAATTTGTGTCTTTGCTTAGAAAGTGCAAGTCCCAGCAATAACAGCTACATTTAGGAGAGTCTAGGTATTTCTCTGTATGATAATGAGCATGCCAAGTCAGAATTCAACAGAAGCATTTCATTCGTCAGTAGATGGTTTGGGATTTTCTGAGAGCAATTAAGGGTGTTGATGAGAAGTATCAGATTCATAGATTTAGGAAAGAAGGTCAGTATACTCAATCTAATCTTGAGTTTTCTCAAGGCCTGTTTTTATGTTTGTCAGGGGTAGTATCTTGATGGATTCTTTGAAAAGATACGTTTTTCCAGAAGTAGGTTAATAGTTAGGCTCAATTTTATCTGATAATTAGGATCAGTAAAATGCATGATAAAAAACAATAAATAGAAATAAGCAGTCTTAAAAAAAATAGGTATGTGGAGTTTCTTTGGAGAGGAATGGAAGAGGAAAATAGAGAATTCAAAATAGTTATCTTCCAAATAATATTTTAAGTTAATATGAAAATGATTCACACATTCAAGTGCATCTTGACCAACAAAAAGCATTAAGATAACAGAATTAAAAAAATCACATTGTGTGACCAATAAATGGGCAATCAGGAGATGAGTATATTTGTTTGTTTGTTTTTTACAAAGATCCAGTGGTAAAAAGTGATCTAAAGCATATTTAAGCACCATCTCTGTATGGTTTTAACTTGCCTTCAGTTTTCCTATAAGAGATTATTATGAGATATAAAAAATTAAGAAGATGCATGCATCTCCTTGGGGAAAAGCTCCTGTAAAATAAAATCTGACCTTGGAAATTATTTTTATTCTATGAGAGAGAAAAGAAAAAATGATGAAGAAGTGTATTATAGAAAAGGATAAGCTATTGAGGAGGAAACTGTGAGAACAGAGACTTTGTATACCAAAATTTATAATTTTAACAAATCTCTGAGAATCCTTCAAAGGACTTTCAGAATTTGTTTTCAAAATATAAAGACTCCCACAGTTAATTTGTTCATTTTTTACCTTTCAGTTATGAGTGGGTTCTCTCTCTCTCTCTCTCTACTTAGACATATATATGAAGGCTTGATTAAATGTACACGTGTAGATAGAAATGTAATTATGTAAATGCTTCTAAAATGGTCATTATATTGCTTTCCAAAAAAGTAAAACAAAAAGTTTTAAAAATATTTAGCAGACTGATTCTAAATGTTCAAATATTTTAGTTGGCTTTTACTTATTTATTTTATCACTTATAAATATTTCACTTAAAGTTTGTTTAATATGTGCATTTTAAGAGGAATCAAATATATACGTATGATAAAGATAAGATTGTGGTGTGCATATGTCTGTGTGTACAGTTGTGTTTTCCCCAAAATGAATGGGCAATATAATTACTATGATGGTACATAACACTTCTCCTAATAAAATGAATGCTCTCACTGCTAGCTGATGGTCCGTGATAATCATTGATAGATCTTTTGCCGTCCAGAGAGAACGTGTCGTGCCTGCAAAATGAGAATGTCTATTTTACTACTTTGGTCCATTAGATAACAAATCTGATAGAACCATGTGAGTGTGTTTCCCTCTGTGTTTCCCTCTAGATTAGACACAGCTATAATCTAGGATGGATTTAGATTCCATTCTTTCACTATCTTTCAAAAAAAAAATGACATTTATTTTGGTTAGACAGATCACACATAAAATTGATTTCACAGCCACTTTCGTGAGTGACAATCAAGCCTGTTAGTAGGACTGTTACTGGACATATTTTTATACAAATATCCATTTCTAGAAACCCACCTAAAAGAAATAGCTTATTGTCTGCCAGGAGGCAGGAAGGTGAATCATATGATGTCACCCTCATCTTATGTGAGCTTTTATTCTATGTTTTTAAATAGCATTTTGCATTCAAGTAATTTATTCCTTACAAGCATCTAACTAAAGAATAGAAAAAAATGGGGCCAATAATAACTTCGTGTCTGGATGAATTATGTAGACACTGGCTATGTGTTTTCAGACTGATAGTAAAACCCGCCTGATTTGCCACAGTCTTTTCCTACTGTTTGATTATAATCTGGAGCAGTTAGAAAACAGGTATTTAATGTTGATATTTTTCTCACGTTATGTAACAGAAATACCACCAGGCCTCATTAGCTGAAACAATTTCTATCTTCCTGTATGACTTTGGGGAAGTTATTGAAGTTCTCAGAATTGGGGTTTGGTCTATGAAATAGTATAACACCTAGTTTGCAGTGTTGTTACAAGGATTAAATGTAATACATGTGAACTATCTGACATAGGACTTAGAACATATTAGATTCTTAATAAAAGCTATTCTTATTATAAGTAACTTATAGCTAACTGTGACCTTAAGTCATTTTCTGGGAACATATTTTTGGTTGGAAAGGGGGAAAAAGTCAGTAAGGAAAAGATTCACTTGAGATTTTCCTGGAAGGTAAGAGGTAGCCTGAAGCTGGCAGTCAGCCATGGTAGTGAAAACCATGGGTTTGGAATCAAACATCCCAGCAAATCTTCCTGGACAAGTTATTTCACCTAATTTTCAGCTTCTTCTATAAAATAAAGATTATAATAGTCACCTTATTCTAATAAGGACTCCATGCAATAATATATATAAAATACTTAAACAGTGTCTGGTCAATACTAAATTAATAAATTAAACTTATTCTTCCTCATCAAGTAGTGGAGAGAGGAGTGGGGACAACTTTAAAGGAGGCCAACAAAGATAGACTTTTCTTATTCCACATCACCACACGATTATCTTGTATGTCTGAATAATTCCAAGTTATGTGAATTAACCAAACAATGTGTGAAGGTCAACGGGACCCAGAAACTTTACGGCTGTAAACCAACACTAAACTCAATATATGGAAAGTGTACTGAAATCTAAATGGGGGTCGGGTGGGCATAGTGGACCATTAGCTGACTCCTAATCAGCAATGCACTATAATTACTTAATAACTAACACTCATGGGCATATGTTACCAGCCCTGTTCCCTGTCTTCAAGATTAGTCATGTTCTTGCTGAAATGCTTTTGTCTGGCTCAAGTGTCCACATTTTTCAAATGCCTGGAGAAATTAAACTGAACACTGAGACTATCAAGCAAATTTATTAAAGTGAGAAAGATCATAAATAATTGGAAAAGAGAAAATTGTTCAGTGACATCCATGAATTTACGATGAGCTTTTATTAAAGGGACACTGGCTCAACTGCTGATGTTACCATGGGCATCAAAAAATAATAATAATAAAGTAAAATGAGCACAAACTGCTATATAATTTAAGTGTGCTATTAGGAAAACACTCCTATAATCAAAGCTCTGAAGCTTGTATCAATTTAGAACAGTAGTAGAAGGCCAGTGGAGATGACCTCTTCAAGTTCTCTTGTTCTTTACAAAGTTCTTTTAACCCAACCTTGTGAATTTTTATGCTGCAATGTATCATATTAATCTTGATCATTGAAGTGAAAAATCTCAAGGCACACATAAGTTAAGTGAGCTGACAAAGGCAAACGGTGAGTCATCCATTCTGTGGCCAAGCCAGAAATGGAACTTTCATACCTGAGAAACTTCTTCCTCCACAGGCTTTCCTTTGATGATCAGCAAGAAGAAGCCTACTCTCACTCTAATTAAATGTAAGGTTTTGCTCCACTTTCTAACTGGTACTGCTCATCAGTGTTTCAGTCTCCTTCCGCCCACTGGGTCATGAAACCTTTGCCTTTCATGATGTGTTTCAAGAGATTCTTCTTTTTCAAATACATAATTTCAGGTAGCACTCATAATAAAAGATTTGTTACACACCATGGACATTTTATAGACAGTGCCAAGTTCTTTATAATGTTGAAGTCACTACCAATCATCTTTGTTATAAAACTAGGCGATGAATAACTGTCATCTTCCTTGACACGGAAGCCAAAATATAATGGGCTGAAGGGCCTATCAGATACTCTACTTCTCTAGTCCCTACTATTCCTTTCCTATAAAGCAACCTCTTTATAATTGGTCTGCCCTTTTTTCTAGGTTTGTTCTAAGTATCCAATCTTGCTTTTACCCTATACCTATGTTTGAAACTCCCCACAGTATTCACTAGCTCATCATCAGTATTATCTCTTCTGAAACACCATTTTCAAAACAACTCTTCTTTCCTTTGCTTGCACATCTTTTTGCTTCTTTACCTCACTATTGTCTGTCATTCCAAACTCCATAGCTCTATTATCCAATGTAGTAAGATATTTTTCATATAATTTGGTCTGAGGGTGACTGTACAAAATAAACTTCCTGGCAGAAAGTTAGGATGTTTGGGTGGTTTTTGATGTAATTATTTTCCTTTCAGTCTAGGAAATAGAATTTTCAAAAATTTAATCTGAGCACATTCACTAATGGAAAATGGGGATTAAATAAAATGGATGGTTGAAATCTTCACATAGTATCATTTTGTTTTAAATCAAGGTTATCTATTTTCAACACAAACTCTCATGGGGACTGATGACTTGAAGAGAAATTTTAAGTTTGTTTTTGTTTTGTTTTGTTTTGTTTTTTGCTGTTTTTATTTTCCTGATAGAGATGCAAATGTGCAGGAAGTGGTCAAAAACACAGTTTAAAAGACAGCAATGGCAGAGAGTCCACAAATTAATGCAATGATCAATCAAGAATTGCAATGATGCTCTACAAAGCATTGACTCAGTATAAGCCAAGAACCACTGAACTCGGAGCAGCATGCTTGGTCTAAATAATAGAATTTATGGAAAGAGATTAAAGTCTCTTAAAGCAGGAATTAGGATGAAAAGTTTTCTTTTGAATAGGTTGTGCTTATTAAAATATAATTAATATGCAGTTACAGCCTTGAAATCTACTACTGACTCTGGCAAAGAGAAGCTTAATAAATGGTTGTGAAATTAATATCAATTCATTTCAAGGGCTAAAGAGCAATGGACCCATAAAGTAGTCTGCCTCAACCCTCTTAACTTCTTATAATCATCCCTAGTATAAACTGGGATTTTTAAAACTAGACTATGTCCCCTTTTCCTGTCCCCCACAGGATTTCTGCTACTAACATGCCCCTTTATTGCCAAGGTCTGCATTTTGCAAAACCCCATAAAAGTTGAGGTAATAATGTTCCATGTGATGATGGAAATTTTGAGGAACCCTGATTTTTTTCATTATAATATATCCAAGAGATGAGTCAGGACCTCCAAAGTCAACCTGAGACCTCGCTCCAGAACACAGATTTGTAAATATTAGAAGAAGCAGAAACACAGGGGTTCCCTTCTTGGATTCCCCTCCCATAATGGGGCTTAATCCATTAAATGTAGCGTGAGCCCAAGCTTTCTCAAATCTGGACTACTACTTATTAGTTCAGTGACATTAGTGACATTAGTACAATTATCTGATGATTCTCAGTTTCATCATCTGCAAAATGAGAAGTGTAGGCTATTTGCTGAGTTATTTATAAGGAGTAAGTCAAAATAATACAGAGAAAGTTCTTGGCACTGTGCTTGTGTGAATTAAGTACATGACCAGTGTTAGCACTCATTCATTTCTCCTTCCCCACATTTTCCTTTCCCCACTGTGATATTACAGAATATGGCACTGAACCGGGCATTGGGAACTCTGAGTTCTTGATCTCAGATTTCCTGGGCAAGCTTTCTACCATACCTTCCTTCCTTCCATATGTAAACAAACAAATCAACAAATAAAACTTTAAGAAATTAGGACAATAAAATGTGAGGGTTAAGAATATCTAGCCCTTCAATGATCTAATACATTGGTCACTGAATATCCACATATTGAGCAGATAAAATGTGGAAACTAGGACTGTAGAACTGAATTTTTAGTTTCATTTAATTTTAATTAATTGTGATGTAGATTTAAAAAAACTGATGATAGATTCTGTTATCAAAAAGCTGTCTCTAACATTTTTAATGTTGCTACTTGAGAATTTTTAATTAAACATGTGGCGCTCATCAAGTTTCTGTTGGAGAGTGCATACAAGATGCACAAATTAATTCCCAAAGTTTTCCTTGTACTATGCACATGCTTTCTCTACAACTGAATATAATGATATTAAAAACTACAGTTCTCTGGGGTTCATGGTAGAATTATACATTGTAATAATAAATAAATGAAGAGCAGAAAGATGATGTAAATGAGAGGAGATGCCAAAAATTAGTCATCCATGAAGGAAAGAAGACAAAGTAGGGGTGAGGGATCTAAATCAGAAGGAAATATACAACACATAATTTACCAGTGTTCTTATTCTCACCCAAAAATCCCAGGACTGACCTCTTTTGGTGTTAATGATGGTGTTTTGTGTCTTTTTACAGTCTGAAGGGCCTGAAGAGAAGGGCTTTGTCTGATTTATTTCAAATCATTTTTATAAGACCCTAGTATAGTACTTTTCACATAATAGATGTTTAATAAATATTTATTGAACTAA
Source organism: Furipterus horrens (assembly GCF_987537825.1). NCBI lineage: Eukaryota > Metazoa > Chordata > Mammalia > Chiroptera > Furipteridae > Furipterus > Furipterus horrens. Next base: position 194,224,972 of record NW_028327173.1, on the reverse strand, counting down.
ACTAAATTTTATCTATATTAATAGAAAGTAGGATGGCCTTAACCCCTCTCATAAAACTATCTTATGAATTGTAACATAAAATATGTATATAAAAATATGAAGGCACTTAAAAAAAACCCAGTGAATAAATTCAAGGTGTTAGTGTTATTTATGTCAAAACAGAATATCTATTCAAGATGTTTTAAGAGATAAAACTTTCCTGTGGCAAGAAAACAAATACAAAGAAGATAAATAAAACCGGTTCCCTTTAATGACTCAGCGGACAAATATGTTTGGGGTGAGGAATACAAAAATGAAACATCAGCATCTTTCAAAGGCAAACCCTTTTCTCAGTGCACTTTCCCATCAGCTGGATCAAGTAGAAATGCTGTACTTTTCCTCACGCCCTGTCCTCTGCTCTTACTCTGCAGTAGTGTCACTGCCAGAAACAAAGACGTCAAAGAAAGCACCAAGAAATCAATCTTCCTGTTCTATGCCCTCATGATGCTCTGCTACCCAATTCAACCCCAGTCATGGGAGGAAACCCACAAACTAAACCCCAGCAACAAAAATGAAGTATTTCAATTTTTCCTTTAATATTATGATGCTCTAGCTTATTATTTAGGAGGAGAAACCAAAAGGATATCTGAGAGAATACAGCTTGTTTTGGACTTATTTAAATAAAATGTCTAATGTTAAATATCAATTAAAAATTCAATTTCTTCCCAGGTACCATGATTACAAGAATACTGGGGTTTGGGACTTCTGGATGACAGGTAGGGGTTACTCATATTTAGCTGTGAAGGAAAAGAGTCTCTACTAATTTACCTAAGCAGCTTGCATTTTCAATAGCTAAAGAACCCCCCACCCATTTAGCACCATCAGCTCCATGTAGCCTTGGAAGGGGAAATAAATTTGAAGTACCATCATTCTAATGAAATATTCAACTTGTAATATAAATGTATGTATGGAAAGGGATGCTTTCTTTTTTCCAAAAACTCCCTTTGCACTTATTTTCTCTGAATATTTCAATTTTACCTAATTGAGTCATTGAAAATAGAATAGTATTATGTATTTGTAAAAAGACTGCCTAGTTATTCTTTTCCCTCTCTTTGGTATAATATAAACTTATTGCTTTTGATTTCCTAATACTGTATTGATTTCATACTCCTGTACCTTTGCATTATAGAATCCTCCCTGACAAAGATTAAAGCGTGAAATTATTTGCCTTTAAGTTGTACATGACTTAACTAATTTCCAGGCACATGGAAGAACACCCTATACCTGGAACTGGATTAAGAAAAACTAAACTTTTAGAAATGTTCATAAGTAATCCTATTTTTCTCTCAACCTCATGAAGGGTTCAAATAATGTTTCTACTTCTGTCCCCTCTCAGAACCTAATCAGTTACCACCCACTTTCCAATGGGGTCATTAGAACTAGTGAAAGCATTCAAGGACAGAGAGGAAGAGGTTTTAGGGCCCTTCATAATATTATGCAGAATTGGTGCAGACAGCAAAAAGAACAAGAAATGGGGAGAAATGAAGTGAAGTGAAGCAACAAATGACAGACTGTTGAAAGAAAATGAAAAGAAATGAGAAGAGAAGGGAAGAATGAGAGCTACAGATATACGGTCCCAGCACAAACACCAGGACACACACCACTGGGCCCGCGCATGCTGATGGCTGACAGTGTTCTGCGGAGCTGCACTCCAAGTGGCCATTATTCTCTTCATTGGCTAAAGAGCAGGTGTCAGAATGATAGATGCTAGCTCACTCGATCAACATTTCCCTATAGCCTCAAAGCCCATTATCGACAGAGATAAACTGGTGCCAGGATAAATTTCTTATCAGAATATGGGCAAAGAAGAGTTCAAAATGGTGTTACATTTAACAGAATTTTGTTATCACAGGCTCCCTAAAGCAATTGAAAAGTACTAAGATATTCTATGCAAGAGCTGGAATCAAAATATCATTTTTCCAATCTGTTTGGGTTGGTTGTTATAACAAGAATTCCATTGAAATAAGGTAAAATAATGACTTTAAAGAAATAATTTGTCTTCAGAGTTTTCTCTCCTGTTTGGACTTTTTTTAAGAAAGGAGGAGGAGGAAATGTAGATACCACTTAAGAGAGTGGCACGTGAGAAATTCTTTAAACTGTTCCGAGCTGTTGCTGAGTGTGTGGCTATTATTTCAGTTGGTCTCCTGCTCCCACAAGGCAGAATAATGATACTAATTACAACTATCAGGCTGGAAGGGAAAAGATGAGGGAGAATATGCACAGACATTTTAATGTTGAAATCAGCTGAACTGGGACATAGCTTCTGAGAGATATTTCAATCCAAATGAGTCTGACTGATCTAGGAAATACTAAAAAGGACTATTCTAGATGGTCCTTCACCATTTCCAACTATCATACACACCTGAAGATACCCCCCCTTAGTTTTTATCTGTTACCCTGATCCAAACCTTATTCTGCAAAGATGCCTTAAATGGAAATGTCATTCTGCATCTTTCTGTAAGGAAGATGCCTTTAACTCGGTAATTTGGTGATGATGGAGCTAACCCGGCTGCTAGATCTGTGTTAAGTTGTTCTGCATCAAGCCCAGCCAGCTTTAGAGCAGTCATGGGACTAATGAGCTGCACACAGCTTTTATCAGTGTGTATGTGCCTGGGCCTCATTTGTTAGCAGCTGTCTCATAGAACTTCCCCTTTTTTCACGATGACGTAAAGGTAATCTCAGGCTTTTCTCAACATCCCTAAGATATGCTTCACTATGAACTATAGGTTCCATTTTCTCTTTGGGAGCAAGCTATTTAGCAAAGCTTTGCTCATGCTGTTTACATCTAATCGACCTTCTCTCCTCCAGATTTCCGTATTTAGATTACATATACTTATATTCCCCCAACATTTCAATAATTTCTTTATAAGTCATTAGTATGGTTGGTGGTCAAATAAAATTAGCAAGTTTATTTGTTTATTGTGATCAACCTGTACTTCTCCAAATAGGCTAAGCTAAAGGAGAGATGACCCCATCAGGAATATATAGCCCAAATAGATTTTTCTTGTATTACTGAATTTCTTTTAAAGTAGAACTAATAGTATAAAAGCTGCACTCTTTGCCTTGAGGGTGTTAGCAATTGTGAAATTACTGAACGCTTCAAAAATTAAATCAGTACAAAATTCAAAGACTTAGATTTTAGCCATAATGCAGTGTCTTTGGTCCTGTGATTCCATGCTCCTGGATCCTTGGAGTCTTGATATTTACAATCCAAGTGAAAACATATTGTTCCCTTGTATTTGATCATTGCTCTCAAAGTCATCAATCAGCACCTGCCTTTATGTTGCATTAAACATTGCATGTCAGGTGTCATTCCTCTGTCATCCAATTCAGCTTGTTTGGAACAGTACTGAATAGGCTTTCTTTTTATCAAGTTCTATGGTAGGGGACAGAAGAAGGGGGGAAGAGTATATGTATATGCATCAAGCAAGGCAGTCAGCTGGACTCAACTGATTCTTACAGACCTTGGGGGACTGGAAATGAAAAGCTTGGAGAAAAGAAAAGCAGGTTGAGGATACCTTACTGATGCCACAGTAAATCAACCTCAGCTACCATATGCAGTTGATTAAATACCCGTATGCATTATGTTTTATCTTAGAAGTGAAAAGAAAATAAATGGCTCTTTTCCCGGAGCCTTGTTAACACTTGCAGGTCACTGATGATTTCATTTAGCATATTACTTCTTCAGAATAATATCTCTGTAGTCAAATTACTCTCCAGAGAAAAACCATATGCTCTTCACAGTATGATCCAACTATCAACTTTGATCATACATATATAGGTGATTCCTCTTCTTCATTCATATTTAAAAGGCTAGAGTTTGCATGATCATATTTTTAACATCCTACCATACTCAAAATACCTGTAAAATCACCACCATTTATTGAGCAACTACTATGGTTCAGACTTTTTGCAAATTATCTTAATCCTCGCAACAGCCTCATAATACAGTGTTTGAACCCATCTTATAGACAAGAATACTAAAATTCAAAAAGATTAAATAAACTTGCCAAGGTCACACCATTTGGAAAGGGTATACCCTAATAAATGTTTCTCTCATCCATTTAATTCCATGGTGCCTACATTTTTCTAGAATAAGTAATTTTGCCACATGCAGATTGTTTATCTAAAATTTAGGTAGTCATTTTTTAAAAGAATTAAAAACTCCCTAAAATATTTTACCTCTGAAATTTGATTAACCATTTCTTTTTTTTCCATAGTTTATTTTTATTGTATTTTTTCCATTACCATTTATCTTCCTTATGCCCTCTCCCACCTCCAACCACTCCCTGCCCCGACAGTGACCACGCCGTTGTCCGTGTCCATTAGTCCTTTTTCCTTTTTCACTCGTTCCCTCCACTCCCCAACCCCCCACCTCCCACTGAGCAACCATTTCTTAAACTACATGAATTACTCATCGGGGATTCACTTTTTAACATGAATTTCCAAACTGCTTCAGGGTCCGGCTTACGCTTCCACCTCTGTAATATCAGCACATAGTAGGTGCTGAGTAAGTACGTGGTAAGTGAATGAATAGATCCTGGAACAATCTTCAGTGACAAGAAAAAGACAATGCTCTGTAAGTGTGTCTTCTGATAAAAGAATTACTCTTCTGCTCGAATCCAGGAATTAGGCATGTAATCAGTCTAGACATCTACATGTAAAGTAGATATCTAGACATCATAATGTAGGTGTAGAGACATCAACAGGCGGAGCAAATGACTACACTAAAATGCATTGCATTTACTTTCCCACAGTCTCTACCCAGAAGGAAACTACACACAAAATAGCTCTGCAGGGAATCACACATGCAAAACAGTTACTTAAAAACTGGCAAGAGCAGTCACCCATACCCTTACTCTGAAGGTGACTTCCACGAAGCCGAATCATGGAAAAATACTTAGTTTCTTTATAAAGCAACTAGAATTAAAGAGAACATATATGTGTTAGAAGAATTGTGTTTTTGCTACCTAAAACCAAAACACTAGGTAAGTGAAAGGAGGCATTTGGCATTTTCAATTATGGAAACTAATACAAATGTTCTCCCATTGAGGCTAACATGATTATGGGAAGAATTATGCTCTAAACATGGGCAGGTACTTAACTTGAGGTCACCAATCAAGGTGATATATTAAATATACATTAGTGTGTTAAGGAAATTGTCACTGTAGCCTCCTCCCATCTCCCGTTAACTTCTGCACCAAAATTACTTTCTTTCCTTTTGTCCTACTTGAGGAAAATAACAATATATTTTTTTTCCTTAAGGATGTGAGGTTAAGGAAGAGAGGATTGTAATGGGGGGCTTTCCTACAGACTCACAGCAGGACAAGTTCAACGAGGGGAACGATGGGAGGTTTCATGGAGGGGGCTCATTACAATCATCTTAGCAAAAACCAAAAAACGGAATAATGATTTATCTGACACCAAAATTGCCCACAAGACACTACCACTTCTTTTAGTATAGTATCTTCCACCAGCCTTCAGCTCTTTGTTCCCAGCCCAATTTGAGCATTCAGGGACAATATTTCCCATTATTTTTGTTTTTGTTTAATTTAAAGAAAATGCCAAGGCTTGCCTTCCAAGAGATGAAAGTACTAGGGTTCCCCTCCCAGGGGCCATTGCTCATTTTTAAACATGCTGTGTAGTTGATGACAGAATAACTATCACATAGTGCCCTATATATGTAAGACCCAAGCAAATTCTTCAAAACCAAGGCACAAACTGACTTTAAAGCCCACGGCTCCATGTCACTAACTTCCAGCCTCTCTTTGTGTGGCAGAAATGTTCCCATAGAAACTGAGAAAAGAGATCGAGGAACACAGGGAGAGATATAAAATTCCATTTTTATAACAAACAAGCAAAGAAACAAGCGAACAGGGAAATTATAATGCAGGGGATGCAACGGCAAACCACATGATGTGTCAGTTATATGGGTGACATTCACATCTATGGTGACTTGTTGGGTTAAGATGGTCATTTTAACTCTCTAGCATCATTTTAAAAATTAATTTTTAGGGAAGTAACCTGCTAGTATTTTCCTTTTCTTTAATCCTGAAAATGAGGGAGTGGAATTCTCAGAAATGTCAAGCTGAAACACTTGGACCTGATCTAGTGGCTTTAGGGAATAATGCTCTTGAGCCAGAAGCCTCGGGAAGCCTAGAAGGACTCAATCACCTTATTAAATGGCCTTCTTGAAGAAGTCCTAGGGTCGGCCACCCAGGAGTCAACAGTATACGCTCAAGTGAAAGGATGAAAGGGTCAGTGGATTAAATAGGTATCAAAACCACACACACACAATTGATTAATTAATTAATTGATTAATTTAATATGAGAGAGAGGATACTGTTCTAACGGAAGTCCTGCCCTCCTCTCCTAACAACCATTTGCTTGCCCAGGGACAAATCAGTATCTCAAGGACCAGCTGAACAATATACACATCTTTAAAAGTCAACATTAGCTTAAAAGGAGATATGCAGCTCTCTGTGATCATTGTTCCTCTATTACATGTTAATCAGTACAATAAAAATTAGGGTGACTAACCCTCCCATTTTTCCCAGGAGGTATGGTTTTCCTAGGACATGGAACTTTCAGTGCTAAAATTGGGACAGACTTAGAAAAAAATGAGATTACTGGTCACCCTAAGATTGACCAAACCAAACTCAATTCAAATGGTATTCACTGATGTCTGTGCTTGTTTGCTTTTCTTTATTAGGAGAAGGGAAGTTAATATTTATCTTACAAATTTTTAAAAGAACTTGTCCACAAATCATGAGTATTTTGGAATAGAACGACACATATTTTTAGTTACTGCTTCCATTCAGTCATCTGTTATACAGAAGATAAGATGATAATATGGAGTGTAGATTGCAAGATTTTTAGAAAAGTCTTTCACATTATTTAATAGACATATTCACAGTATTTCATCCTTCATATTCCACAAAAGTCAATGGTATTAAAATTCACCATTTACCATTTCAGGCTTTCCACCCAAGCTCAGGTCCACAAGGCTTTCAGAATCGGCCACAGTACATATCACAGCCACACGCAAGGAAGGATTAACACCTCTTAAATCTTTCAACACATTCATTTATCAGATTAAACTCATCACCAGGAGCTGCAATTGAACTCAGGTGCAGGAATAAAGATTACCACAATAGACAAAGATCATAGTCCAACAAACGAAAGCCACTTTATGCAAAAGATAAATAATAATGGAGATGTCAATAGATCTTTTCTCTATCGATGTTGTTTTATCTCCTCCAATTATATTTAAGTGAAGGGAGGTTGTCAATGGATTTTAAACACCTACATGCTTTTGAACACCATTTCAAAGGCATGAAGATGCTGCATCAAGGGGTGAAGGCCGAATCAGGGGACTGTGGGGAAGTTCCACGTTCCTGAAAAAGCTCCAGCTTTAGGACAGTGTAGCTCACAGTGTTAAAAACAAAACAAAACAACTGGGCTCTCATCATTCCTGTACTGAGGGTCTGTGCCTGCCTGAGTAACACACCCCACACATACCCCAAACAAACAAAAGATGACAAGAGAAATTAAGTACGAAGGTGATCCTATTTTTTTTTTTTTTGAAGCGGTAGGAAGTAGCAAAAAAAGGCTGGTTTTAATCAGGCTACTTGATTTTTGATTAGGATAATTTATTTAATAAAACAGACAGATATCACCAACTTAGTTCTTTTAAAAGACACTTCTTCATTGTCAGACTATGCTATGGGAAAAAAAGCAAAACTATTTTTTACTGATAAGAAAGAAAACATTACCAGAACACATCACAAATAATAATCTAATCATACTTGAGATTTTATCTTCCCTATTCTCATTCAGATTTCATACTGTGCAACACATATAATATAAATTATATCATATAAAAAAGAAAAGACTGTCATTTACATGACAGTCTTTGACCTAACTTCCTTTACTCAGGGTGGGTGAGGGATTTTAGTCACTATGTAAATTTTTAACTATAGTCAAAAGAACAAAAAACAGGAAAGAGATGCATGGGGTGCAAAATACCGTAATTTGAGACCTGAGTGAACAGAACAGAAAGGGGTATTTTTGTTTGTTTGTTTGTTTGTTTCAGAGGAAGGGGTGGAGGTGGGGGAGAGAAATATTGATGTGACAGAGGAATATGGATTGACTGCCTCCTGTATGTGCCCTGATCAGGGACCAAACCCGCAACCTAGGTAGTTGCCGTGACCATCAGGATTCGAACCCACAACATTTAGGTAAGTTTACAGGACAACGCTCCAACCAAGCCACACCAACCACAGCAAAAGGTGCACTTTAGAAAGGACGATAGAAGAGCAGAAAAATATGTAGAATCCCCAGATAGAATAAAAATATTATATACATGGAAGTCAAGAAAATATAACCAATATTTATTTAGCACTTATATTTTTGTTGGCACTATGGTAAGAAATGTTATAATACCCAAGGGAATAAGCAGGAAAACAGTTGATAATTACTGAGTGCCAGAGTGACTAACTGTCCTGCTTTGCCCAGGACTGAGGGTTTCTCAGAATGTAGAACTTTCAGTACTAAAACTGGATAGTCTCATTGGGTCGCTGTAAGGACAAAATGGAGCAAGGACCACAAACTGCTTAGTACTGTGTCTAGCACGCAGGGAACACTCACCTGTCCCAGTTTGCCTGAAATTGTCCTGGTTTTAGCACTGAAAGTCCCACAGCCTGGGGAACTGTGTTTCTATGTGCATTAACTCATCCAATGGTCACAACATTTCTAGAAGGTAGAAACATATACTGCTATCACCCCTTATTACAGATGGCACAAAAGAGGCCTAGCTATCTTAAGTGATAGCTTGTGGTCACACAGATTAGCATGTGGCTGAGCAGGGCTAGAAGTGACCAGCCTAACTCCCACCATACCTTCATACTTCCCCCATGACATTATATTGCCTCCCAGTTAAGTCTAGGAACACATGTTAGTGCCAGGAGACAGTAGACAGCACTGGGACATCATGAGCTCATGAGACCCCATGCCGGAACCAGTGGGGGTCCATGGGGTGGCACCTCCCCAGATGAGAAGCAGACTGGAAACCAGGCTGTGAGCAGTCCATGACTATTGCAGATGTCCTGACCTGGGAAGTGGAGACAGAGCCCCCCAGGGCAGGAGCAGCTGTCTTAGGGAGGATGGAGGAAAAGTTGCAAGCCAAGTGGAGCTCCCAGCCAGATCCCACCTCTTCTCAAGGCCACGAAGCTCCAGTCCTGGCCCTGTCTGCACCCGACTGGTGTCTGGAGACAGAAATCTAATGGGAAGTGTTCATGTTTTTCCCTTTCTTACATGAGAGACTGGAAAGAAAAGCCTTCCTGTCACTAGGCCAGGGCTGAATTGAAAGCTGAAGATTGAAGGTTGGTTATTTTCTAAGCAAATAAATAAACTTAAGATTTCTGTGTAAAAACAAAAACAAACAAACAAACAAAAAACAGAGGGAGAAGGAAACCACACACTCCTAGCTAGCACACAGGTGTCTGTGTTACTCTTGGATGGTGGAATGATGTCAACAGGTAATATCAGTCAATTCCGAAGAGATCAACTTTGAAACTTGACGGTGCCTTAGCTTGTTGAGGACACCAGAGCCACTAGAAGTCCAGCAATAATTTTGAGCTTTCATATTTCCCTCCTTCTGGGTTTAGCTTCTGTTTTTACTAGGATTATTACTAGGTAGAGGGTACCATGAGGCTTGCAGTAGAAAAGAAGTCAATTGGTTGTGTTAGAAAATGCAAAGAAAGGAAGGGAGGGAGAGATGAGGAAACGAAGGAAGGAAAGAAGAAAGGAGGAAGGGGCCCAGGAATGGAGAGGATTAGCAATTTTATCTGCAAATATAGCGCAACAGATTGATTCATTATAATTAACTATTGATGACATTCAAAATCAGTACTAAAATCCAGCCAAACTTGAGTAGCATTTTTCTTTTATTCAATAACCAAACCTTGCCACTCTCCTTTAGCAAATAACTGGATTTAAATTTCTAAAGCAAGATTCAGAAAAACTACCCATACAAATATGTGTCTGTGTCAATTCACCTGACTCTTCAAGTTTAATCATTATATACCAAAAACAATCATCAACATCTTGGGCAAGATCTGTGCTTGGGAGATAGCAGCATTTGACTTTCACACACCCCATGTGTCAGCACATACCTACAATCTCATACACAACCAGGGAACTTAGAAAAATGCTCTTTGGAGACACAACTCAATTTTGTGTTGTTACATTATTTCTAAATCAATAAATGAGGACAGTTTGGGGTAATAAGAAAAATAAAATGACATGGTATAAAAATGTTAGAGCTTTCCCTGTAGTATTTTAACAACCCAGTTTACTCTTTCTATCACCTGCACTTAAATAATAATAAGAGGAATGTAATTAGTGAGGATAGCTGCTGTTTCTCGAGTGCCTTCCATTTAGCAAGTGCTGGAAGCAATGGTGACTGGCATGTCTGTGTGGGCATACACACATGTGTGCATGCATGTGGAACATGAGGTACTATTACACAAAAGACTGGGTAAAGGATAAGGAAGAATCCTCTTTTTGCTGTGGCCAGTAAGTTCTCAGATTTTATAGACTGAGGATTTTTTTAAATATTTATATTTTTTAGGAAAATGGGATTTTAAGCAATGCATTTCTAGTGTTTTGGTGAAAATCATATTTATATGAATACTAATTGTCTAATCCCTTCTACTTACTAAATACTTAATCTTATTGATACTATATTTTTACAGTGCAATGTTTACCAGTGGATTTTAAATCTCTAAAATGTTCTATTTTATAGTTTATTTCCTTGAAGAAACCTCATCACAAGTCATTTCATGGAAAAAGACTTCTATTATTTATGTTGCATCTCATTAAGGTTTTACTTCCGTCTTCTAAATTTCCTCCTGAGATTAAACATTTGACTTTTATGAGGGCACTAAAAGAACAAAGATGCGTCACTTTCATTCTGGGTCTTGAAAACATCATAATCCTGCGATTTAATCAAGCTGAGTGTTGACAAAAGCTGTTTTAGCTGTTATAGAAACCAGCCCAACACAGAGCTGGCACACCCTGGAAAGTCTCTTTCAAATGTGTCAGCTTTGCTCATTGGCCCATCAAAGTTGATGGCCAAATTCACTCCTTAATTATAAACTCGTGCTCCTCAAAACATGAGGAGTGGAGGATTCTGAGAAGCAAATCAATTAAGTAAAGGTCACTCTGAAAAAAAGTAGTGAAAATGTCTAAAGACCCAGATCATAAGGTAAAATAGTGAGTGAAAAGAGTTGCCCACTGATACCGAGTTGCCAATCACAAGAACTTGTAATTAAATTAGAAAATACATGCAAAGCATATAGCAATATATGGGGCCTATTGTAGGTACCAAATAAACGGTAGCTTTCATCATTATACTTATTAATAATAGCAATATTTTATGTTTTGCTGAATAAAATACTGGGCCCAAAGTCCTAGGATGGGTTAAAATAGTGCTTGCCATTTTTATTTATGATACATTATGCAACTTATTTAAAGTCTTGATTCATAAACTACACACACACACACACACACACACACGTTTATCTTATAGAATTACTGTGAATATGAAGTTGTTAAAACAGGCAAAAAAGGAAGGGGGAAAAAAAGGAGGAAGAGAGAGAGCCCAGAACATTGTTTCCAATTAATAGGTATTCAGTAAATATTTGTTGTACCTTGAAAGTGAAGGGAAAATGAACAGAATCTTCCATGTTCACAACATGTTTTTCTATTGAAATGAAGCAGAAAAATATAATAACTTCAGGGTTCTGAATTATTTCAATAGTCTATATAAAAGATTTACCAGAGGTGCTTAACCTTGTAGGAACTGTATTCTCCCCCCCAAAAAAATTCTTTTGTATGGGCTCTCAGGAGGCAATATTTTTAGAACTTAATATTCAAGATTAAACCAGTGCTGAGATATTTGTTTGATCACATATATTGTATAACCTACTCAGTAAAAATACCTAACTTTTAATTAGTACTTACCAAAAAGCAACATTGTTAAACACCTCTACATGCATTCTCTCAATTTATCTTCATAATAATCCTTTTAAGGTAGGGAATGTCACCCCCATTTTCCAGAGGACAAAACCAAGGCTAGTAAGTGATAGTGCTTGAAGGTGAGTACATGCTTTGGTCTGAGAGGTGATATAGAAACTATTCTATAGGTTAGGGAAACAGACTCTAGAATCAAATTGTTGGAGTTCAACTCTTCACCTTCAATCTTAGGCAACTTGTTTCCTTTCTTTTTCTTAGTGATGCTGTCTATAAAATAAATAAGTAAATAATAATAATGCCCATTTCCTAGGATTGTTTTTTAGGTTTAAATCCATGTAAGTTACTTGGAAGAGTTCGTGACCCATAGTCAGCACTTGATATATTTTGACTGTTTTGATTATCAGTCTTGTTTTGAAATCTGGGGTTCTAAAGGTTATCTTTATTTCTTTTTAATGTTCTTTTCAGGAAGTACAGATTGCTTGGCCATTGTATGGCTAAGTAAGGAACTAAAATTCTTTTAACAACATGAGCTTCTAGAATCTATACCATGCTTCCACAGTTTATCTCAACTGATCCGAATTCTGCCCAAGGCTGTGCAACTATTAAGAGGAAAAGCTAGGCCTTGGGCCTGGGACTTCAGGCTCAAGATGCTATGATCTTTCTCCTAATAGAAAAAAAGATTTCTTGGGTTTATTGTTTGGTTCTGTCTAGTAATGCAACACAGAATAACTGGATGAAAGGATGTAATATTTAGTTACAGATGCAGATGTTTCAGCTAGTGTGAGGCCAAACATCTGGCTGATTGATTAACTGGATACTGCATTTTTTTTTCTGTTGTTGTTGTTGTTGTTATCCTAACATTGGGCAACATGTCAAAAATAATTGATGTGAAACAGAAGTAAGAAAAGTGTACAGAAGGAGCTGTTAAGAAAAATACCTTGCTAAATGAAAGATGGCATGGACTTTGCTATCATCACTTGCACCAGCGATTTGTTTGTAACAAACATCAATAGCCCTACTGGGGAATATAATCTTGCTTACTTGTTATACCATTTTGACACCTCTAACACAGAAATGTAATTTAAAATAAAGATTCATGGACCTAATATCCTTCTTGCTTCAGACTGTTAAATGTGTCTATTGTGCTCACAGCTTGGAGGGGGTTGAACGTATGCATGCATAAATGAACACACGGGTGATATACAGCTTCATATAAGCGTTGCCCAGCTTTCAATGAGATACTAATGCCTGTGGAATACAAAGTTAAAATATGTACTCTACATAAAATGCCTAATGGTTTAAAAAGATGTAGTCAGAATGGGTGCTATATGACACTGGACAAGCCATTTCACCTCTTTACGCCTCAGTTTCTTCCTCTGTAAACCAGAGACAACGGCATTCATGTCAAAGAGTTCATGCCAGCATGACATTTATGAAAAGCTGTGTGGAACACCTGGGGTCTTTTAAGCACTCAGTTAACACTGACCCTCATCACTGCTTCTGGGAAGGAAGACACGGATGTTCTGGGCAGTCAGAGGACTTCTTGAAAGATCTGAGATGAATGGGAGATGTATGAAGCCAGGGAAAGGTGCCTTTGACTTCTCACCACGTGGCTCAGCGTTGGCCCTGATTCTAAACTTGACTACCCTACTCCTTATCAATAATTGCTCAGCTCAATATTCAGAGGAATCAAGAAAGTGAGTTTTAGATGGTCATCGGTAAAAAACCCACACAAACAAAACACACACATTTTCACCAACATGCATCAGGACTGATGTGCGCTCTCTCACATGTGCGCACAAACTAGGGAGTTTATCAACTTCAGTAAAAAATGACAGGCCTGATGGGTCACCTGGAGTCCAGATGCAAGCTAGGCCTGGATAAATCTCCATGATGAATTTGCTTTGCCATTTTATAACTCAGACTTCCAAGTCCCAAAGTACGACAGACGCTATTTAACTAAATCCTCCATAAATTGTATTCCTCACTCCTGGGTTACTTAACATTCAGAATCAAGCCTAACGAGTTTTGTGCCTTATTCTTATCACTACGACAAAAGGAGGTTCTTTCTTCTAAAGATAAATATGTAAATCAATCCCCATAATCAGTGTGCACTTGAATCTTCGATTATAAAATGCTTTGATAGTACTCTGCTTGGATCCTAAAGTTCTTTTGATTCTATATTCCAAAGTTCAATGAAAACAGTTCATGGAAGTCCTGTGGGTCTTGGTATCCTGGTGTTTGGGGAAGGTTCCTGTATAGTTTGTTTAATATGAAAGATTAGTTATAATTTATGGGCTGTGTTCATTTGCTAGGGCTGCACAACAAATAACACAAATTCCTCTCACATTTCTCGAGGCTAGAGTCCAAAATCAAGGTGTTGGCAGGGCTGGTTCCTTCTGGGGACTATTCTGGAAGGATGTGTTCTAGGCATGTCTCCTCGCCTTGTAGGTGGCTGTCTTCTTCCTGTGTCTCTTCACATTGTCTTCTCTCTGTCCCCATCCATATGCAAATTTCTTCTTCTCGTAAGAACATCAGTCCTCTTGGATCCAGTCATACCTTAATGACCTCATATTAATTTAATTATGTCTGTAAAGACCCTATCTCCAAATAAGGTCACAATCTCCAAATAAAGGTCACATTCTGAGACACTGGAGATCAGGACTTCAATGTATGGAATATTTTGGATGGGGATTGGGGATCCATAACTTAGGTCTTCAGAATAAGAGACTGAGAGGTATTTGCTTTCCTTTCTTTATATTTTCACTTTCTTTTTCTCCCTAAAGTCCTGTCTGGTCTCTGAATACAGGTCCATTTCTTCCTAAAGTGCCCCACTGATATTCCCCTAATGGTGTTCACAGAAATTCTGTCTATAATAATGTGGGGTTTTTTCTTTAAAAAAAATAAAAATTCCAGAAGTCTCACTTTTTTGTACTCTCTAAAAGTCCATCCTTTCATCATGTCCTGTCTGACACAGATACCTTTAAATTGCTGGAGAAATTGCAGACTAGAAATTGAAACCTAGCACAAGGTGACTGCTAAAAGTGTGCATGTTAAGAAAAGCTATGTGTGTACAATGCTCTCAGAAATCCATAAAGCAATTTAATCCCTTCGCTTTTCATGAAAACCCATGCTAATTTAGATAATGGTAACTAATAATTTGCTATATCAAATAATGGAAATAAATCCATGAAAATTGACCTTACTGATCAACCATTTTCAATTAAATTAAAGGCAGCATTAATCAACTCTACAAGTGATACCAGAACATTTTCTCCTAAGGTTTTTTGATAAGGAGGTGGATAAATCACCTTTTGAAATGTGATGCAACACACAATGGACCTCAGCACAAAAACCACAGTAATTGATAATGCAGAGGTTTAAGCAATTCAATATACTTCCTAGACATAAACCTAAATTTACAATCACTTCCCAGTGATAGAGTTATCCTAGCTCATTTCCATATTGTGGTAATTGCCCTACTCTCAGTGATAAATTAAGAAGATTAACTATAGGACTAACTACCAAAAATGTACCTAATTTAGGAAATTCTAGCTCTCTATTATCTACTCTTTATCCAAATTAAAATAAAAGACCTGTCTGTGCTTAGGCTGGTAATAAAACATTAGGGGAAAAATTCTACTTTCATCATAGAATTAAATAAGAGTCAACTAATAATTACAAATCCAAGACAATATTTTCTCATGGATGGATAATTCCAATATACTAGAATGATCTTGTGATTCTGTTGACAATGATGGAAATACTGCAATACATGCCCTCTTCATAGCATACTGGCATTTGAAGGATTAATGAAACAAGAAAGTATAAAGGTTATGTAAAGCTTAAAAGGCCACAAAAGGAGAAAATCTAATTAGAAAATTATATATAAAGGTGCAATTCAAGTGATATGCTCAGAGTTGGGTAGGACTTGAGTGAGAAAAATTTCATTGTCACTTCACTCTAAAAAGCTATTAGTGAATGGCCTTAATGGGGAAAAAATGCTCAAAAATGCCTTTGACATCATGCTTTACCTTCTTGAGGGAGACGTGGTATTTTTAGCATGTAAGAATCAAGACTTGCATCCCTCTGTTCATCACCTTTTCCTGTCAGCATTTCTGTGTCAACATCAGGTTTCAAATGCTACTGAAAAGGGAAATTCGCCTCACTCAAACACCTGTTCCAGGTAATTGCTGAAGACCCAATGAAAGGGACACTGAATAATCACTTAATCATATGCAGCTTAATGAGGTCTTTTCTTTGTTAAGTCATTAAGTACTAATTCTTTCTACTTTTTATTTGATTTTTAAAACTTCTCCAAATAAAAAGAATAGTTACCTCAGAAACTTTAAGAAGAATTGTGAAGAGTTTGGATTTTTTTTAATCCCAAAGGAATGTATTCTGAATTTCTTTGTCAGAGTAGAGGGAAAATCATAGATACTTTCCCCCTCTCTCTCTGAATCAATTAAAATATTATTGAACCTCAGGTTCTTAATGAAATTGATACATCTCCCCAAAATGTTTACTTAAAAATCCAGACCTGAATGCTTTTACATTTATCTAAAATCCTGTGGTATTTTCTAGTACACTAAGTTAGTGTCATCTTACGTTTCTTAGTGTCAGAGTTATTTTAAGATGTTGGGGACAACACAATAAACATCACAGATGCAAACACAAACCTCATGGACTTTTCCTTTAAAGTTGGGGAAGACAGATGATATCCACATAAATAGGTCAATAAATAAGAGTGTTTTTAGACAGGGGAGTCAGGCAACATCTCTTCATAGAGTTAATATGTAAGTGATATCTGAATGATGAGAACGAGCCATTCACACAGAAACAATGGGACATCCTACATTGCCTTCAAAGGGTAGGAAGGGTAACAATCCCAAAGGGCAGTTTGATAGAACTTGAGTTTTGAGACTTGAGCAGAGCTAAGTTCATGTAACGACTTCCAGGCTGGAGAAAGGCGTTTGGATTTTTTTCATTACCTGCATTGGGACCTCATTGGACCTTTTTCCAGCAAGGAAGAGTTCTATGATGTGCTTTAGGTTTTAAGTGATAATTCTGGCTGTGTTGCCGGGTGAAGAATAAATTCGTGTGAGGCAAGACTAGAAGCAGGGAGAAGGGTCAGAGGGTATAGTCATTGTCTAGAGGAGAGATGATGCTGGCCTAGACTAGTTTGATAGAGGCAGAATTAGTGAACAGTGGTCAAATTTGATCTTTATTTTGGAGGTAGAACAGACAAGTCTTATTAATGGATAACAAGAATATAATTTATATTATTCTATCTTTCATCAAAACTTTACTGCAACTCCCTAATGACAAGAGCTATGTCACAGGTTTCCTGAGACACCCTATTATACAGCCTGGTACTGAGGACAGAGTTGTACAGAACAAAAATTGATATACTTTCCCTTACTTTCCTAAGGCAAGTACTTTAAGCAGTGTCTGCTCCCTTATTGTCAAAGCGAAGATAAATTTTATTATCTACCTTTTAAATCTCAGTATTTTCTTGAAATATTTGAAACATAAAAGCATGTTCAATCTCTACCAGGCAAGCCACACAAATTTGCTTTTAATATTCAGTCTTTTTTTGCTCTTAAATATCAGAGAGACCTCCAGGCAAAGAATCCCACCAATAATCCTCTGGGTTGTTGGAATATGCAATTACTCATCCAGCAGAGTAATTTAATAAGTGCAGCAAAAATGCAGTTAAATTAGAAATGTTTTCTTGTCTTCCTGGTGAGAGGAGAATATATGAGGTCTGTCCAGAAGGTATCCAACCATGTAATATGAAAAATAGAGACTTTTATTGAAGAAGATACAAGACACAGAAACATAGTACATAGGACAGTGATGCCTCAGTCCCCTTGGGACCTCACACAGTTCTCCCAACAGCAGCACAATGTTACTTCTGCTCTCGTAGCAGAAGCTGCTGAAGAATGAATTTTGCCATCACACACACACACACACACACACACACACACCATATATATATATATATATTATTCACACGCACACACACACACTATATATATATTATACATACACACACACATATATAATTGTGGAAGTATATTGGATAAAGCCCATGAGAATCTATTGCATAGAGATTATATTCAGAATAAGGTATAGTAAAGTGATTTACTTCCTCTACAATATATGTCTCTATGATATTTGCCTCTGAGATATAAAAATCTTAGCTAGCCCAGGATGAATTCTGGAATGAAGGTGGCTTATGTGTTCTGTCAGAGTTTCTTTCAACGATTTTGTCAAAGACTTTCCAGTTGCACTTTGTGCTACAAAAAGTTCTATTGTTAATTTGTTATTCAGGGGGATATTTTAGTTTCAAAGAAGATATTTTCATAAGTATTTTAAATTAAAAATTAATTTTTAAATCATAGCTTATTTTTCTGATTGAATCTGTTTCTTACTTTTATCACATCTAAATAACTTAATTTAACAACAGGAAACTCATTGCATAATTGTTTTAATTGGTCTGAGATCCACATTCGTGGCATAGTTTAATGAAAGTATCAACTAACTGTAGGAGGAAAAAATGTTTTAACTTTTTATTTTAGTTCCCTCATATGAACAGTTCATAGCAACGTTTGAAAAAATTAAGGGAGCTGAATAGTGTCAGCAGTGGTCCTGCTTTTCCTGTACAGCAACAGACAAAAATGGTTTGGTGGAAGCAGGCTTTGAGCACATAAATGTAGGGGTCACACTGACCACACAGAGGGGCAGAGGCTCACTGAAGGAAGAAGGAGCTTGGCTCTTGCCCTCCTCACCCCTTCCCAAAACACCAGCTGGGCATCCTTCCCATAAACCGGGACCCCTACATAGTAAGCTGACCAGTGCCACAGGCCTGGACACTTCCTTTATAGAATAGAGTTAATGATAACTGCCTCATGGTACTGGCGTGAGAGCTTGAAAGTATTGTGAGGAAAGCACCTAGTGAAGCCAACACTCAGGCAAATTAGGTTGCTGAACATTTTTACTTCCTGCCCCAGGATTTAATTTTTCTAATTTCTATTTGGGGACCCATGAGGTAAGAGGAAAGCTGCCCCTCCTCCAGAGACAGAGCACACGCTCTAACTAAATCAGCTATCCCACTGGCAAAAGTACTGTTTCCAGGGCTCTAAGTCTACTTAATCTCAATAAAACTCAATATATTTTTTTCTGAGATCGATGGGAAAAGACTCTCTTTATCTCCAACATGAAGTTAATGAGAAAGCAAGTAACCCTAGAGTAGCTGGGAGAACCATCAGCCTTGGAATAAAGTCAATGTAAGAAAAGGTAGAGGAGAAAAAGAGAAAGAAATAATGCTTTGGGTGACAACTTTGAAACCTGGATCAATTCTCACCTGAAGGGAACATGACATTATTTGCAGTTACATGACTCAATGACTTGGCTTCACTGATATGATTGAAGTAATTTTAGTAAGATTTTCTTTTATTTGCACTCCAAGGCATCCTAACCAATCCAGTTACAGAAATCTGGGGGATAACACAGCTCAGAAGGACAGAATTCCCCAATGTTTCCCCCAGGAAAATGATTTTTAAAAAAGCATCCAATCCTTTGATTCTTAAACATTTTTTAGATCCTAGATGTTCTGACAATCTGATATCAATGATAGGTCCTCTTCTTGGGAAGTAAAAATGTGTACATGGCTGCACATATAAACTTTGCCTATGATTTCAGAGAACTCACACTACCTTCCAAGCCCTCCAGGGTAATAGCATTTATTTTGTCAAAGCAATATGATGTACTTGGTTCAGGAGCGTGGCCTGATTCTGATCTGAGAAGATCAGGCCTGAGGACAGCTTGTGATCCTGGTTGGTGGGGGGTCCTGTGTGTCTGTGTGTACCCTAGAAGTCTCAGTATTTCAGTCTAGTCTTGTGCAGGGAAGCCCTCACTCTTGCATTGCTTCCTCTAATGTCTCTGCATCAGAGAATGAACAAGAGTCAGGTCAATCAATTACTTTTAAAAACTGCTGAAAAATGTGCTTTGGGGGTGTGTGAAACTGCTCTCCATACATAACCCCCATCAGTACCCCCCAGATAGGCCACTGTCTTAGTTACAGGGACAGAGGCAAAAATTTTCCCTTTAGCTTCAGTAAGAATAAGCACTAGCTTTAGACAATATCCTTTCCATTTCAGCTTCTAAAATTAGACTGCAAATAGTAGGAAGCCTCATTAATGTTGACATCAGATTTCCATTATCGTCATATTAAAAACCTCATATCTTATTTTTGAGCTTAGCTCTGTCTTCGAATTTGTAATGATTTTGTCCTTTCTGGTTGGTTTTGTTTTAACTTTTGGGGTCTACTCATATCAGCCAGAGACACTGACGAAGCTTAATCAGACTTTCTTAGACAAGGCTAACTGTAAAGCATACCCTTCACAATGATCAAATACGTAATTGAGCCCACACCCACAAGTTCCTTTAGACCTCCAACTGTTAGAGTGGTTATAACCAATTATGAAACTTTCTATCCTGGTAACAACTAATCTCATTCTCTGCAGTTGAACTTCATCAAATGGTTGTGAAAGCTCGTCCAGTTCAACTTTCCTCTGTAAGAAAAATTTTTGTCTAAAGCAGCGGTCCTCAGAATTTACCATGCATATGAAATCCTTGGAGATCTTGTTAAATTGCAGATTCTGATTCAGTGGGTCTGAAGTGGAGCCTGAGACTCTGCAGTTCTAACAAGCTCCCTGGCGATGCCTCTGTTGCTTGTCCTGCAGATCACACCCTGAGTAGCTAGAGCTTAAGGGATGTGCAGTGAGAATTTGCCTTCCTCGCACACATACCCTCCTTTCAGGGAGACCAGCAGGAGACACTCATTAAGAAGTTGGAGACTTGCTGTTACTGTTGATGGAGACTACCCTGGTTGCTAACTAAGCAGTGGAGAGCTCCACTGTCCTACCTGTAAAGGCTAAAATGCAGTTATGGAGCAAAGTGTGCATCTATAAGCATCAGTCCTAAGGGGCCTATTTGTATAGAAGTCAACAATTTCAGAAAAAGAAAAAAAAAATTCCCTCCAAGCTGAACAACACCCAGGGTCCAAAGACCCCTCATTCACCTATACAGAGATCTACATTATAACCTAGAAAATAAGGCTCCCACTAACTGTCTTCAATTGCATTAGCACAGTTCTCATTTTTACCTATTTTTCTCACAGCCATTATATTTCACTTGTATCTAGCATGACTTTGAAATTTCTGAGCTTTGAGAATAGAAAACATTGAAAGCAACAGGCTTACTTCTCAATTGAGGATGTCATTGGGAGGGTGAAGGTATCTTCCAACTGCCAAAATACTGGAATTATAGTTGATTAGAGAATAAAGAAAACATAGCTAAGGGCTATACTTTTAAAACTTAAATAATGTCAAACACCCAATTTTATATAGCATCTTTCATTGTTCTCAAAACACTTTATTAACTGGCCGAATCTTCTTTTTCATAACACCTCAATGAGGTTAGGACCTACTAACAGATGTCAAATAATACAGATCTAATTTTATCTTAAAAAATGCGTAGCATACTCTATTATTATGGAAGAAGGGAAACACCCTGGGTGTTCCCTCCCACACCTCCTCCAAGAGTTCTCTCTCTCTCTCCCTCAGACATAGACACACATGCACACACCCCTCAAATTCAGAGGTCAATAGAGAAGGCTAGATTATGGCAAATTTGATCCATTCCATATCTCTACAGCTGTGATTCACAGATAAATAAGACAGTGAGGACAACTGAATGCTATACTGTCAAAACAGCTTCTCTCAGAACAGGACATAAGAAAACACTTCAGAGAGAATTTCAAATACCTTCTTCAAACAGCTGTTTTTAATGGTTTCATGGAACAGATTACACTTAAAAAGGAAGAATCATTTAACACCATTAATTATATGCACTTTACATATGAGGGGGGACCCCCCCCAAAAAAACAGAATTATTTTCTGGAGGGTAGGCCCCTTGTAGTACAGGCTTCCCCTGTTAGGTGAGTGTTCTAGGAACCCATCTGTATCTGTGTATCAGCTGGTGTTGTGAGAGGCTGTGTTTGGCTTCAGGAAAATTTTCTTGAAGACTCAATGTATTTGCCCATTTCATGATGGGTGATTTACAAGCACACTTTCCTATACTGTGCTGAGTGTTCAGCTGTTTTTGACCAAAAATGGCATGACCCCCTACATCCCACCCCCTCTATTCACCTGACCTTGCCCTTAGTGACTTTTTTGTTTGTTTGTTTCCCTGGATGAAAAGAAGTCCTAAAAGGAAAACATTTTGCTGACATGGAAGAGGTGAAACAAAAAATGGCAGAAGCACTGAATGGCATCAAAATTGATGAGTTCAAAAACTGTTTTGAGTAGTGGGAAAGAGGGCTCAATAGGTGTATTGCATCAAAAGGAGAGTACTTTGAAGGTGACTGAAGTTTAAACATGTAAGAATAAATACAATTTTTTATAAATAAATTTCATTTTGGGGGGGGTCTCCCCCCACCTTGAATGTCATCATATTTAGTCTTCACAACAACTTTGTAATTATGATCATCCTAATTTTTCAGATATAACTGGGAATTTAAAATAAATAAATAGGTAAATGACAACTTCTTCCCAAGTCACAGGACTAAGGAATGATTCCAATTCAGAATTAGTCTAAACCCTTGCCTATATCTGCACGTCTCTCAAACCTTAATGTGCAAACAAGTCACCCAGGGAGTCTATTAAGATGCGGGTTCTGATTCAGCAGACCTGATGTGGGCCTGAGATTCTGCATTTCTAACTAGTTTCCAGGAGACGTTGATGCTGGTGGTCCAGGGGCCATATTTTGAATAGCAAGACACTTTGACAGTGTTTCTCAAAGTGTGGTCCCTGGGCATGAGCATCGCCTGGGACCTTGTTAGAAATGCAAATTCTCAAGCTCCACTTAAGACCTCCTTTGACTTTGACATAGAATCTCAGCCATCTGTGGCTTAATAAGCCCTCCTGGGGATTCTGGTGCACAATCAAGTCTGAGAACCAATGGTTAATATCCAACACTTCCAAAGGTGTGAACAATGGAGAATGATTCTTAGCTGAGTGCGCATGATTTCTTTTTGTTTTCCTAGGTCACACTTTTGAATTTACATGAAATTTTCATTAAATCTTTAGTTAAAAGGTGTCCTGGCCAGAAACAAAGCTGAGTCTGTGAAGGTAACCTTGCTCCACTGCATTGCAGGGGCCTTTCATCACCTGCTGTGGTACGTGGTCCCAGAAAGAATCACTGGGGGCTATAGGAGGAGGGGGGAGGTTGACTTCCACCTCATTAATCCCCCCCTCCAAAATGGGTAAGAATTTATCTTTCCCAAAAGAAGTCCCCCACAGTATGCTCAAGCCATTTTTCTTCCCTATTCTACTGTGCTTTGCCAAAAAAATAAAAGTACCTAGCCTCGCATTTCATTCTAAGTAGTGACTAAGAAATAAGCATTTTTCCTTAATTGAAGAAGAGACATGTCAAATGATTAACACACACAAAGAAAATAGTTATCTAAGAACTCTATTTGGGATGAACAGTAAGACTCAGAGGAAAATTATAGTGGTTGTAAGACTCAGATAAATGAAAAATTAAAGATTTTAATTGGGTTTATTTAAATAAAAACAATCTTCAGTGATCATATTTTTAATAATAAGTGATAAAATAATTGAGCACTAGACTATATGCTTTACATGGATTATTTGATGGAATCCTACAGCAGTACTGCAAAGCAGGTACTGCTTTAATCTCATTTTAAAAATGATATAATTGGCTTAGAAAGGACACATAAACGGCCCAAGGTCATACAGCTAGTAAAAGTCAGAGCTAAGATTTTAATCCCTGTCTACCTTTTCCTTCCTTATGATGGTTCTTGTGCTGTCCTACCATTACTCCTACTGTACACACACACACCTGCTTCCTGGGCCCATGTGAGAACATGCTAATTCCACCCTACTTATTCCTCAGAGTCTCCCAACTCCTACCTGTGACAATCAATTATAGGCTCATTGTTCTCACAGTCAATTATCGCTAGTGCTCCTCACAGCCAGGTCAAAGGACTCCCTTAAAAAATAAAGGAAGGAATAGAAAAAGAATTTTTTGGACCTGTGTTTGGAAGGTGAATGCTACAACCTCCAAACTAGAAAGGACAGAACAGATCTCTGGGAGTCCTATAAATAAAAATAAAGCCACATGCTGTTCCATGAAGCAATCCAAAGGAAGGAGAAATTTAAGAGAAAGCACCTTAAATATCTGTGAATTTACAAAATATGTTTAAAGACCCACAGGATAACAGTAACAGAGTTGGAAAGCTTGATCTCAAGAACCCACATCTCTCCAACTGAATCCCAGCCAGATGCATTCGTTAGCACCACACTTGGTCCTCTAGCGATCCCTGTGTATCCCAAGCTGCAGCGTGAACACGTGTCCTGTGACAATTTTGCAGAACAGAGATTTTCCATGTTGTACCAGACTGAATGGATTGGCCCTGCTAAGATTGGAGGAAAATAAATCATCTTCTCTTTTATCATTTTCAAGCACACACATCAGTCCATTTTAACAGATGGAATCTCTCATAACAACAGGGCTCATGTTTCTTTTCTCCCTATAATCGCAGTAGAAGGCCAATCAAAACAGATTGTACTGCACAGAACAAAGCTATATATTTGTACCCCATCCTTGAAGTCATCATTACAGATATGAACCCCTGCATCTGGTAGGGGTTTCCACTTGTACTCGGTTAGTTAATAGTCTACATTCACTTCAAGCCATCTGATTGGTCTGCACAACTTGAATGATTCTAACAAAGATGAATATATTAAACATAGAGCTCATTATTAGTCAGAAATGTGCCACGTTCCTGGCTATATAATTAACTCCTTTCATTCAACACATTTAAAATAGCATCAATGAAGAATATTTAATTACCTCCCTCCAGAAGTAGGTCCTGACTTAGATTCAGTAGCCAGTTTCACAGTGAGGTCCAATTTAAATTGTTCTTAAAATAATGTTTCCACTAACTATAGAGACAACTTAAGTCCAAGCAATTTAAAATCTAGGGAATAAAAACAATATGACAACAGGAAGAAAAACATCTTTAGCCTATCATTTTTTACAAAATGGGTGAAGCATGTTTGATGGCCGCATGTTTTCCCAAGGAATTTAAAGGCCACAAGGAAAAATAAAATGAAACTGTAGTGATTGGGGAAAGTGTTATATGAATATTTGTGATCGGGATGTTTGTATCAGTAGTAAAATATAGAAGATACTGGGTTTCTACACCATCCTGACCATGTGATTGTTCATAATCCAACTACCATAAAGTGAAAATACAAGAATGAAAATCACAAAAGTGACAACTAAGATATTACTTTAATTATGCCTCCAGGGCTGAAGGGACATAGCACAGGTGATTCAATTAGGTGTCCCTGTTTCTAGCGCATGCAATCTTGTTCAGTGAATATGGTCCCTGTTTTATATAGTTTAATACTGTTGGGAAAGCATTGCTGAAGCCTAAATATGCAAAAGTAAGGATGGCCAAGGGTCTGCTGCATGGGCAACAGCAGACCCTCCG
The DNA here is from genome assembly GCF_987537825.1 of Furipterus horrens. NCBI lineage: Eukaryota > Metazoa > Chordata > Mammalia > Chiroptera > Furipteridae > Furipterus > Furipterus horrens. Next base: position 194,199,303 of record NW_028327173.1, on the reverse strand, counting down.
TATTACCCTGCCCAGGCTCTGTAGCTTCAGTGTCATCGCAAGATGTCGCTTCAACACGGGAGGAGACAGATACCATGTCACTCCCGAGTCGGACTGCACAGCCATTCTCGGCGGTGCAGATAGACTCTGAAGAAGCTACACCATCGTCTCTCGAGACGAACGGCTGACGACGACGAAGGATGGCCAACCAAATATTAACTTCAAGTGTTGCCAGGCCATACTACTTGTTGTTTGCCAACTGACTGCAAGAACACTTTGTAATTATTTCCTCAAAAAAGAAGAATCACTGAAAACTCTTCTTCCTTCTTCTCATCATCATCACCATCATTGTACCATCACTGCCACCAGACATACAGACAACGCCAACTATAGACATTGCAGTGGACAGCTGTTTAGGGCCACCCAGTGCCCTGGGATTCTTTTTGGGGGTGGGGGAGGCAATTATATTTCTTTTTCATTATTCACAGACTCATAAAAATGTTGAAAAGGTAACATTTCTTTTTCCCTAAGGATCAGTACATTACCTGACACTTTTGAGGCTTCAGCAGACTGTTTCAGGAGTAGAGAGAAAATAACTGACATCTGCATTCTAGCAGTGATGGCCTGAAAAAGTTATTGTTTCCTCTTACCTAGGTTTCCCCCAGGATTATCTGGTTCTTTCTGGTGACTTTTCCTCCAGTCTTCTCTTTGATTCTGTGAGCTAGCTCCTTAAAAAGCCTTTTAATAAATTCCTAACCTACATAAGGTAGTCTAAGCCAGATTCTGTTGCACGCAACCAAAGCATTTGACCTGATGCAGAGCTGGGGCACATGAGGAGGCACATACAATGGTCTTTTCCCTAAAGAAGCTGCAGACGTTTTTGGCTATAATGACAAATGCACAAAAAGGATAAATGGCATCATGAGTACCCAATGCTAAGTGAAGGTAAAGGGGACCAGTTTGAGAATAGAAGACAGTAACTGAGTGCAGGCAACACAGAAGGGGACCCTCCGTATGACAGGTTATCTTAGCAAAATGCAGAAGAGCAGCTGTGGAGATTATACAACCGAATGGCCCTTACAATTGCCCACTCTCACTCATGAGTATAATAGTACCTATTACCTTTAAGTTTCACATGGAGAATCTACAAAATATGGCATAAATTTTCTCTCAAGATGCCTGTTAAAAGATGGACGTGATTATACAGAAAATAAAGTAGGGAGAAAACATAGGGCAAACTTAACTTCAGCATTTTCTGCTGCACCTACTCTGAACAAGAAAAAGTCAACTAGTGCCAGGACTGTCATGCTTTTTTCCTGTAAAATTACTTCCTTTAAGGGGAGAGAAAAAGCAAAGTAAAACAAATCGCTGCCCAGGGCAAGCGTACCCACGTGCTCATGCACACAGACCCACACATCCCACATGCTAGCAAACCCCTTTAGACTGTAACACAAGAGCACATCCCTGCTGCTGCAATCAACATTTTGATGGAGAAAGAGTATAGTTCTTTACGTCAGTTAGAAGAGTGCTCATCTTCCACAGCTTAGCCTTCTGTCACCCAGCTAGGAGAGGATGAGGAAGGGAGGCCCTGGTCAACACAGAATCTGGGTAACCTTGACTCTCAGCCACACTCTGCCAGGCAGGGTTGCTAATATTTGTTTGTGTCCAGGGCCATCTAGCCTTCTTTCCAGTCAAATGTCTAGCAAATAAATAGATATTAATGTAAGACTAATTTTCCTTCAATATTTCATGTCAGTTTACAGAAAAGAAAAACAAGAATATTATTTCATGTACCAATTTCAAAATCAGTAATAATCCACTATTAGGTCCAAGATGCAGCTTCAAACTCTGCTCCTTAATGACGCAAATACTTGTGAGCAGAGAACAATGTTCAAAATAATGTTGTAACATATCACCCTTTACCATCCTAAAATTATAACTTTTGCCTGAATTCTTGTGATAGCCTCCTTGGCCTATCTTTTCTTCCACTTTGCCCTGTTATAGTATAATTGGCACCCAGCTGAGAGTTTGGTTCTTTAAAATGTAAATAAGATGATATTAAGTCCAGTCCTTTTGTTTAGCTACAAGGCCATTTACAATATGGCCCTGGGCACCTCTTGGACTTCATTTTCTACCCTGTACCATTACCTCCCTCTGTTCTAACCACCCTCCTCTTTGCTGTTTTTCAAATACTCCACGTGCACTCCTGTTTCTAGGTGATTACAGCCTCTATTCCCTCAGCCCACAATATTCTTCTTAAATATTCTTACAACTTGTTGGCTATCTCCATTCAGGCACCTGCTTCAACTTCACTTCCAAAGAGAAGCCTTTTCTGACCATTCCATCCAAAATGGCATTCCCAGCACACTGGACACTCCCTCTTCCTACTTTTTCTTTATAGCACTTATCGTCACTTGAAAGTATATACTGATTTCCTGATGAATTTAATGTCAGTGTCTCTGACTAGAACGCCATTTCCATTAAGGCATGGACTTTGCATTTCCTGCCCCTTCCCATTGGCCTTGCATGGTACCTAGGACATAGCGACAGTCAACTCAATATCTAGGGAGGGAGGGAAGCCAGGAGGGAGGAAGGAAGAAAGGAAGGAAGGAAGAAATAAAGGGAGGGGGGGACCATTTTACAATAGCATGTTGTTTTCAAGTTTATATATTTTATTTCAATTAGTACCTAAAACAATCCTAGAAGCACAGCCTTCAGGTCTTAAAATGGGCATGCAGAATTTTTCATATTTGGTTTCTTAAAAAGGTAGAGATGCAGCAAGTTAAAGAGACCAATTCAAATCATCACAGCTCTTAAATTTCCCTGCCAGCATTTGAACTCCAGAGTAAGACTCTTACTGCACAAGGATATCTGAAAATGCCTGAAAGCATCAGGATATTAGATCCAACAGAGTATAAAAATTCTTCCTAAGAACCACCATGGATGTTTCTCTAACAATTTCAGCATCAGGAATGGACAGAGGAAAAAGGTAAAAGAGACCAGAGGACCTCATTTGTAAGAAGAAAACAAATGGCAATATCTCTTCTCTTCCCTCTTTGGCTTCACTCCTTAATTCCTTCTAGGCCATAAACAACTGCCTGAGGACTCATAATCCATCCTTCTGAGGCCACTTGCCAATGGTAGAAGAACTCCACCCACTACATCATCTTAATCAGCAACTTAGAAAACAGTGTCACATAAAACAGCAGCAGACCTGAAAAAGTGCAGTAATTGCAATAGTGCTGCTAGCTAAACATTCAGCTCTACTTCTGCATAATTAAGAAGGTGGTTTATGATGGGCATTTGTGGCATTTAAAACATTAAAAGCAAAAGTGGCAGAACATGCCACACCAGGAGCCTTACAGTCACTGAATGGGGAGATGTGGAGAGGAATAAGGCTAGCCACCCCCAAAACAGTCTGTTTTCTTGCTAGAGTCACTTTCTTCACCCCAGTATTCATTTCTTTCTTTCCTTAGAGTAGTTTAGGGAATAATTTAGCAACAAGGCTTTTGCAAAGGTAGCTGCTGTGTGCTTAAATTACCAGAGAAATGCTTTCAATTGAACCCCTTTGGAATGAACACACTGCATGGTGTTTTCCCAGGATTGGAGCTTTGCACACAGCAGGAGGGTACAGGCGAGTGTTGGGAAAGCCACATGGGGCGAGCAACCGATAGCTGGGTTGCTGTAGATAAAACTCTAGTCTGTCCTCTTTGGGATGGCATGTTAGAGAAATGAGGGAAAGCAGACCATTACATACACGAGAAAGGCACCCTACTTACCCTGCACAAGAATACCTCCCAGAAAAACAAATCATTCTCTTAGTCAACAAACAGTGAGTGAGCCCCTACTATGGGCCAGACACTAGGCTGGATACTGTGAACATGGAAATAATTAAGAAATCAACTCTGCACTCACAACGACCTCAGAATCTATTAAAAGAGGCAGCACAGATAATTAGAACCTAGCGTGGATTAATAACCACTGCGAGTACCAAGTGGTAAGATAACTCAGAGGACAGAATGCTTGAGTCCGTTTAAAGAAAGCTTCCCAAAACAGAGCAGGCATTCACATAATGTCTCTGAAATGAGAGAATCAGTAAATCAATAGATCAGTCAATTCACTTCTAAGGTATGGAGGTGCCATTGGAGTGTGGTCTTGAAGGAGGAATCGAAGTTCACCAGACACCCTCAGCAGAATAAACAGTCCATACAAAGGTGTGTAAACCAGAGAGTTTATAGCTTGCTGAGGGGCCAGGAAAGGCTGGGTGTGAGCTGGAGCCACTGGTGTAACTGGTGAGTGGCAAGGTATAAGGCTGGCCAATTAAAGGTCACACCAAGTTCTAAGCAGTGATTTGATGTGACCAAGACTACAAATAAAACTGAAATCAAAGACAAGGAAACCGGTTAGAACCCTTTCGCTAGAGAAGAGACAAAAAATGATGTGCTCTGCAATTAAGATCACCTTCAGCAAGGCCATTCTGAGATCTGATGACTCGGATCATTAATGTGAGCGCACCCACGTGGAGTAAACACAGTTGAAGGCAGCCATGCAAACAGGTAACAGAACTAAAACCACGTGTCACTACGAAACATACACAGGCTCTCCCACCTAACCAGCACATCTCCTTGTCTGGGGATGTAAAGTTGTATGAGTATCTGCTTGAATCAAATACAGCCAAAATGTCTCAACAATGACAATGACAAAATAACTAAACTGTGTAGTACTCACACACACACACACACACATACACACACCCACAAAGCAAAAGCCTTAAAAAAACCAGAAGAAAACATTCTTGGTTATGTTTTTTACACTTCAGGCAAGGGGATACATTTTCTTTAATATGCCTTACTAGAGAACCAGACAGGATGAGAGGTATAGGCTGGTGCTCTGATAGTATGAAAGCTATTCTTGCAAAAAGCACTTAAATCACAGTTCCAGCACCTCCTAAATCTTAAGGACAGTGGGAAATTAAAGGTGACTCTCCTGAAAACTGCCATGCATTTTTCAGATTTCAGGTTGCCTGGAAAGAAAATTTCTATACCACTTTTAAAGTTGAAATGTGAGAGAATTGGTTCTAATAGTAACCATAGAAAATTTGAGGTAGATCCTGCAAATTCAGCTGGTCTAGTTTGCTACAGATTTTTTTCAGTCTAACTGCAGCCAGTCTAGGCCCTCTGAACCCTATCAATTCATTCCTGTTCTCTAGGCAAATTCCAGACCAACAAGGGAACTCAGTTGCAGAGGATGAGCCAGATGGTCATGTCTAAGCAAGTCTATGGACAGGTGAGGAATAGAAGGAGCCTGTATGCTCTGTGCAAAAGCACAGGGCCATGGTTCAGTGCATTCTGAATGTGCAGCTGAAGACAAGAATGATAAAAATGAAGTCTCATTTACATTTCCCCATGTAGACAAAATATTTGCTAATATACAGATTAATACACAGCATTCTAAGCTATTACAGGAAACACATTATAAAGACTTTCAATTTCTGTGACATTCACAACATCTATGCTATTTCAAAAGCTGCAGCACTGGCCTTGTCATCCCTAAAATGTATCTTTAAAGAGAACAGTCATCAGCCAGCCACACAGCAGGTGAGGTGAAACTGAGAGTGTGTTCCGGGGAAAAGACCAGGATATTTTACTTATTTAGCCAAAAGCAAATTTTAGTTCTCTAAATGACTCTTCATTTGATCTACCATATTGTTTTGGCACCTGACCTATCTGAAAATAAATGGGTATCTACACTATAAACATGACTTATTTTGCATCATACTTATTTTATTTGATGCTAACTTGGTGGCCAAATGTGGTTTCTTAATCTTTCCAGGGAAGGTTAAACAGGAAGGTGAAATATCAACTTAATGTGAAAAACAGAAAGGGTTTCCTCTAGGTATAGAAGGTGCTAAGGTACTAAAACTGATTTCCTTTCCTTTCTCGACTCCATGCTTTATCCACTGGAGATCATGTCACCTGTCGCTGGTCCAGTTCTGCTTCCTGTGAGGCTGGACCACCCCTCTTTACCACTCCTTTCACCAATGCCTCCATCGTGCTGACAATGTCCTGCTGGTGTCAAGCAAATGCAACACCAACATTAACTCAAACAGCCCAAAATTCAGTAACGACCTAAAATAGGCAGCCTCCTTGGCCCTGTTTATGGCCATTGTAGCAAATTTGATATATGCACAATTCAGGTCCATGGAATGAATGAAGCATCCATTCTGTAGCCTTCCAACCTTGGTGTTTTTGTTCCTTCTTTCCTTCTCACATTCCCCACATGAAATCACACATCACATCCTGGCGACACTTCATTTAAAGTTCCTCTGCAATCAGATTAGTCCACCATTGCGGCTCTGTTCTTACTAACTCCACATTGGTATCACCTCATGCTGAAATCTCACGATAGCTAGCTTCCTGGTGAGGCTATATGCTTCCAGATTCACACTTCCTATCTCTCTGACACAACACCTCCATAACAATTCACTAAAATCCCCTTTGAGCATCTTAGTTCAAATATGTTTAAAACCATCAATCACTCTCCATGACCTAAAGGACAACATTCAAAGAATTTGACCTGGCTGCTCAGAACTGGGCTTTCTCTGACCTTCCCAGATTTACCTCCCACCAAATAAATAATTCTCAGACAGATCTCATACATTCTCACCTCCATGTTCTTACCTAACTAGGGATCAGCAAACCACGAACAACAGCCAGATTCTGGCCGCCAACTATTTTAATAGATCAAGTTTTACCGTAACACAGCCACACCGATTAGTTTACGTACTGTTTATGGCTGCTTACAACAGCTGACTTGTTGAGACAGAGGCTAGATGGCTTGCAAAGCTTGAGGCTCACATCATGGGTCTGCAACCTGTGTTGTTACACAATGCCCCCCACGATCTGTGCTCGTTTTAATGCTTTCCTGTCCCCATCTTCAAATTCTTGATAATAATTTTAATCTTTGGAATTATATTTTAAAGTCTAACAAGACAATTAAGCACGTGCAAAAGCAAAGAGACACACGCAATATGCATGTTCACCGTTTCTTGCCTGCCCGTTCCCAGACAGCATTGTAATGCCCCAGAGCACAGGATTCTGGGGGGCAGACCTACAACGCACATTCAGTGAGACTCAAAGTGAGTACAAAGGAAAGTGTGTGCCATCTACTACTAAGTAAGCCAAGTCTCTGACAGCCCTCAGAGGTTGTGTTTTCAGTTGGAACCAATATTTGCTTCAAACACAGAAAGAAAACAATGGCATTCTAAGAAACACAAATGGCCAATGAACACTATCATATCCCTTCCTGCTCACATGGAGTCCATGAACTGATCCACCACCTACGATAGAAATTACGACAAAGCGGGAGAGGGAAAGATAAGCAACCATCGTTTCTTTTCTTTTCAGTCTTTTCTTACCTGTTGGTAAGCCAAAAGTAGAGAATGTTCATACAATGTGTGCATATGAAGAAGTGATATAAAAACAGCTGAGCTGATCTCTGTAACATTTCCGCTTTTCTGGTAAGAACAAATATAACATGCACTGCATGAGGAATGAAATAGGAACTTCTGCCTATTTCGGGGATTCTGTATTATCAGTTAAAAGTTCTTATGTTTGCATTTAAAAATGACATCACACAATTTAAGGACGGATGGCAAAATTTACACTAATAATTTAAAATGTAAATTTTTCTCTATTTAAAATGACATTAAGTAGCAAATATAAAACACCATGACCAGTGGAAGGAGTGAGGTCATGGAAGAAAGAAAAGCTTTATGTTTTAGTGCCTTTAGTAGCACTTGATTGCTGTTTTAGTATAAGGAGTCAGCATTTTCATTTGCACTGTGTCTACAAATTAAGTAACCAGCCCTGGGAAAGCCTCAAATATTTGTTTTCTGGTCCTTTACTGAAAATGTTTTGCCACTGGTCCTAATGTGATTACCTACCTGCATGGTAGCCTTTACTACCTCCTTTCTGTCTGTAAGAATGTATCTTTTCTTCAAGTCTCAACCAAAACTTCAGATATATCTCCAAATCTTTTTATACTCACTGCTGGTGCTGAAGTAACAAGTTTTATTTGTGCATTTCACTTAGGAATGAAGCATGTTCATCTCGCAATATCTACTATTGCTTTGGAATATAATAAAACATTTTTCACTGTTTATGTTTTCTGATTATTCCTGTCACTAATGTATAAGCCCTTTGAAAAAAGCAACCATAAATAGGGGACATAGATAAAGAGAAAACAAACTCTGTCACTGCTCTTGGAACAAAATTAAAGGCATTGTAAATAAAGGCTTTTCTTATCTCTACATGCATAAATTCATCATTGGGTTCCTGCCCTCAAGCAGGTAAGGACCACAAATATGTCCATATAATATAGTAACACAAGGTAAATAGGATGAATATAAGAGGTACAGGATAAAGTGCTATGGGAATCAAAGGGTCTCAACTGGGACAGAGTAGGGAAGACTTCATGAAACAGAGATGGCATCTGAACTGAGCTGAGAAGGAGGGTGGGGTTTGGATTTCAAGTAGGGAAAGAACAGTGTCGGTGGAGGAAACTGGACAAGCAAAAGCATAGGAGTCTGGATATATGTTTGTGTGAGAAAGTGCTCCTTCAAGTGGGCCTTCCCCTTGCTATCACCAGCACTGCTGTGGGGTGTGTTAAAATGAAAAGCTCCAGGTGTCCTGTGCATAGTACCCTGTGGTCTCAGTAAGGAAGGCAGGTTCTGAGAAAGCTTGAATTCCCATCTCTTCATTGCTGATGCTTAAAGCAAGAACCTATAGGTGTTACAAGGCAAAGGTGAGAATCTATTTATGAGTCTACGCCAAGGAGCTGCAAGGAGAGTAATTGGTTCTTCCAAACTACAGCTCTGCTGGGGTAGCTGCAACTCAGTGATATGTTCTCTGAACATAAGGAGCCCTGTGAGAAAAATCAAAGGAAAGGCTATTCAGCTTATAATGCCAGCTTCCCTGAGCTGTCACTCTGGAACACATGGTGTGGGAAGAAAGAAGGAGGGAGTAAAAAAAGAAGGGAGGAGGGAGGAAGGGAGGGAGGGAGGGCGAGAAAGCAAGGGCAAAGTTGCCTCTAATTCTCCATCTCAAGGTTAGAGATTGAATACTATTCTGCTGCTTTTTGAAAAAGAGGTCTCATAGTTTCATGGTGATGGGGGATGGTGGGGACCAGAACATGGGGCAGTCAGAGGGAGAACCTGTGTGGAATTCATGCAAAACATGTCAAACTTGTACAAAGCATTAAAAGCAATTACTTCTTAAATTTTCTTTTTAAAATCTCTGCCCATGGAAAGCATTAAGGCGACACGCATTCAGGTACACAAGTGCCATCTGGCAGGGTTCTGTCATCTGGCTTCCAACTTTGCCACAGAGCTTTATCTCAAAGCAAACATGGCTGTTTTATACTCATTTCAAAGAGGACTTTCTGGGCACCTGAAGGATGGGAATGAGACAGAAATGGACTGAGGTCCATCATCTTCCTTTTTATTCCCATTGTTATGTCCTGAGAAAGTAAGAAAGGTTTTCTGTTTCTTAAATCTGAAAGAACAAGTAGGATATAAAATGGGGGGTACTGTAGCATAAAGCCCTAGGAGTCAGATGTCTCTGAATTCAGACTTGGACAACTTAATAATTTTTCTAGCCCTTGGTTTCCTTACTGTATAATGGGGATATAATGCTGACACTCAAAATGTTGCCGTGGGGGTTAAACAATAATATACAGAGTCATAATCTCTCCCAGTGCCAGACACATTGTTGGCACCCTATAAGCAGTACTGTTAATGTGATTTAGGGATATGGACCAGGGACTCATTTATGCATTGGGGTATTTGAGGAGGAAAAAAATGAGATCCAGCCCCCTGTGGCCTCTGCTACCCATCTGAAATACATTATCGTCACTTCCAAGTCTTAAATTATGTAAAATGCATCCCTGTGGTGCAAATACTAAGCAAATGGTAATGATGTCACTTTGGCAAAGAATGTAAATATCAATGCAAATGGACAGCACTTGGAGAGGCAGCTGCTTTTATCTCATCCCTGCAGCAATCCTCTCCTGCAGATGCAGCCGTCAAAACCACAGCGGCAGAGGGCACATGCAGACCCTGCTCTCTGCCACTCCAGCAAAGGTAGCTCTTTTCTTTTTTGGAGGGAGGGGATATACCATGCATCTCAGAGAAAAGACATCTTTCACAATAGCCCTGTCCTCACCCATACAAGGTAGCATCGCGCACACAGGCTAGTCAGAGCGTGAGCACAGTGTGTGAGCACCGTGCCGCTCCAAGCGGCAGGCAGCTTACAGCCCCGCATGCCGATTCTTGGCAACACCTTGGGGAGTGGTTGACAGCTGCAGTCTTGACAAGAAGAGAGGGAGACATTCTTGAACTTGCACAGAGGCTCAAACACACACACATTTACTTGGGGCCAAAATTCTTAAACTGTCTGCTTACAGAGCACTGCGCAAAGCAAGACAAATTGAAAATAGTCACTAGGGTACTACGTAGCGGTGGGGACCAGCAAGTAATTTAAAGAGCTGAGTCTTGACTCTTGTATTTAAACGTAGTTATAGACACTTGTCCACCACTGTTTGCTATGATTTACCATTATCATGTCCAGGCCCCCAAACAGGAAACAACAAAGTCACTCCTAGAGCAAAAAGAACTCGGAATGTAGAATTAAGGGGTCGTGTGAGGCCAGTGCCGGCTCTGTCACCTTGTCAGGACCGTCATGGCACAGTGTTTGTTCCTAGCTTCCTGGCCTCCATGCCCTAGGTCAAAGCTTCTCATTTCCTTTGGAACCAGAACTCCAGGGCCAGGAAATCACAGCTCCCCAAGAGGTTAAGTAAATGCCATGTGTTAAAAGAGAGAGGAAAGCAATAAAGTAGCTTCTTCTAAAGTTTCTTTTCCAAAGCAGGAGAAAACCAAAAGGAGGAAGAGATGGAAGTGAAGCAGGGCCAGGGAATGGGGCATAGATAATAGAAATAAAAACTGAGATAAAAGTACCCAGACAAATACAGCCTTTATGTTTCATGAATAATTCAGGACTCACACTGCCCCTAGACAAGGAGGGCATCTGGAGCTGTTGAAAGACAAGGACCTCTGGCAACTCCTAGGATTGGTTGTAGGGTGATTTTTTTTCATCGTATACACACATATACACACAAATGTACATAACATATAATACACACATACATATGATATACATATACATACTGATACAAGAAAACTTGTATGTTCTAAGAATTAAACAAGGCTATTAGGTTAGATACTAGAAAATTCAACTTAGAAATCCACAGGTATTATCTTTTACAGAGAAGATGATTTGCTGGTTTTCTGACTTTATTCCCTCTACTCCATTCCAACCCAATGGCTCACCATCCAAATATGCCTGACCAGATCATCCCCAGTTGTTCCCCCACCTCAAAGGTCCTGACACTTCATTGCTCATCTCCAAGTCTGGTACACCTCCTAGAATCTTCTCCCCTCCCATTTCCGAGAGGCCAAGTAACACCAACAAAAATCACAAACTGTTTTATTTGATCCACATATTTATGGTATATTACTGGATATACCTGGAGACTATATGCCAATAGTAATCATCTCACAGAACTTAATATTTTCCTGCAAATTTGTTTCTTCTCTGATTAAATGGTATTTGGAATTCTTTAGGTAAGATTTCTTGCTTGCCTGACATTGAGTATAAAATGTGTGTGTGCCTTTATGCGTGTATTTATTTAGTTCAATATCTTTTATCTGATTTCAAAAGAGGGTAAAAACTTCCATTTTGGTTACTGAATCTAAAACGTTGGTGGCACTGTTCCCTTTTCTAGATCACTCTGCTCAATTCTATCTGCATTTATTCACTAAACATGACAAAATCCCGGCCAAGGTATTTTTTGGGAAAAAAAGCAAAGTGCAAACAGGGCCAGGACCTCACTTCTGAACTTAGATAGGTTTTTTGGTTTGTTTTGAGAAATCCTTAGTTCCATAGCCATCAATCACCTCTCTGTTCTTGGTGCTTAACAAATCCTTTCTGCATTAACCAGCCATATATAAATAATGTAGATGTTTCTCTATTACTCTATCCACATACTGGGGAAATAAACACTTCTATATGTAAGTACTTGTGAAAGGAGTGGGGCATCCCATTATGGGAATTATTGTAAATAAAATATTAATGATAACATAACCTCCTAAGAACAGTGCCACAAAACTCTAAACTAATATTCCATGCCTTGTTAGCTCTGTCTTAGTTCAAATTGTTAGAAAGAGCTTTCTTACATTGAATACTTTCTACTTTTAAACATGGATTCCATTTTTTTCTGTTAATGCTATATTGGCCTCAGCTAATTCCTCTTCACCATGGCCATTTAACATGTGTTTTGCAACAGACCTTTTATCCCTCATCTATCCCCTGCCATTGATCAATTCAGTCATCCCACATCTAAGCCTTCTGCAACCTTTGAACTGCCATTTACATAATATAGGTTCAAGACCCATCCCTTCACATTTCCTTCCTCAGACCACTTTCTAGTTTTTGAATGCAGTGAGGCATATGACTATAACACCCTTTATGTGGTCTGACCAGGACTGTACAACAGAATTATTTACTATATAGGTTTCTTTTAACAGTCAATGATCTACATTGAGTTTTTGGCCAGCTAAAATCCCAAGGACTACTTAGCATGAATTTCTGTCAAAACAGGTCTACCCTAAACTAATTGTGCTCATTTATTTCTTTGTTTTAAGGTAAGAAGAACACTAGAATCAGAAAAAACTAAACTCTGTTCCAGATACAATATTTTCAAGCCACATGACCTTGAAGTATTAACTTAATACATTTTATTTTCAGTTTTTCCATCTGGAAAGAAATTTATGGGCTGCTCAAGCAGAATTTTAACAATGGTCAAGTACTAGAAACAGCCTAAGTGCCCATCAGTAGATGAGTGGATCAAAAACTATGATATATTTACACAATGGAATGCTATGCAGCAAAAAGAAAGAAGGAACTTCTACTACCTTTTGCAACAACATGGATGGAACTGGGGAGTATTATGCTAAGTGACCAGAGGGGGGCTGGATAAAAATAAGTTCATAATGTAAGTTCTTTCCAAGTATTAAGAGATATAAAATGACTGGAATAGAAGAGGTGTTCAAGAAATGTCCATTCCCTGTTAATTTCACTTCATGGTTCCATATTCTCAAAAGCTTTTTTTGATCTTCTATCTGTGCCATCTGTAAATTTATTTGGTTAAACGTGTGCTCATTCGATGCCTGAACTGTATACATCGATAGAGGATGGGCTAGACCCAAGGGCAGCATTCAAAAGTTTCTACTCAAAATGCTACCAAAGCTAGTAGAGGGTTTTTGAAGACTCCATGAACAGAACATTGATTCATTTACCTCCTTGTGAGTTTACTCATTACTGAACTATACAAATAAATAGTTACCTAGAATGTGGGAAAGGTGAGGCCACACATTATTACTTAAAGTGATATATCATATATTACCATTAAGTTGTGATACACCAAGGGAAAATCATTCTATGATTATTCCCAGAAATTATTTTCTATCTGTTTACCATATATATATATATATATATATATATATATATATATATACACACACACACACATATGTGTATATGTTTACCCTATATACACACATGTGTGTATAAAACATGTGAAATGTACCAGGCCATCTCCCAAACACCCAACAAAATAATTAAACTGAACTCAAGTATATAAATGGAAAGAAAACTTCTGTTCCAGGATTCTTTATACCATAATGAAGAATAGAGTGTTCTTAATTTAAGAAATCTAATCACTGAAATCCAAGTTGTTCCAAAAAAAAAATGTTTCATTAATTCAGAGATTGTATCACACAATGTGGATGACAACATCAGGAAGTAAAAATGATTTTTAATTAGGACTGGTTTTGAAATCTAACAACTCATTTTTAATATCCTGAAAAAAAGTATAAAATTGTATTTTACTGGATCTTAGCTATATATAAACAAAACAGCGATATGGAGAACTACATAACTCAAAGAAAGGGGTACTTTTTGATATGATGAGAAATAAAACAGATGTGATAAGATGAAAAATTGCACTGGCATAAGAATCACTAACAACATAGATGAAATCACAAAATCACTTGGATATCACAGTTGGATACAAAAGTATAAAACATGTATTTACTCGATAAATATTTATTGGATACCAATCAAGCACAAGCACTGTTATAGGTATTGAAGTTCAAAATTGAATAATGATGTCATCATTGACATTAAGCAGTCAGCAGAGTAAATTTTGTGAAAGAGAGGAAGGAAGGAAGGAAGGAAGGAAGGAAGGGAGAAAAGAAGGAAGGAAGGAAGGAAAAGAAAAGAAGAGAAGAGAAAGAAAAGAAAATCCCTGCTGATGGTTATAATGTCAGGATTTATCCACATATGACATATATTGATTTTCCCAGAAATAGCCTGAAAACTCTACAAAATAAGCACTCCTCATATGTTGATTATGCTTTTGGTTGTACATGAAGAATTTAGAAGGTTTGAAATAGCAACAGCATCTTATGGACATCATTTTACCTATCATAAACTTGGTTTATTCATTAACAATACAAAGACTACACCAGCAACTCAAAAGGCCCTGGTCAGCTCTAACATTTTAAGATCAATCTGTGGAATAAACTGAAGATTCAGTGTAGAATGTCTACTGCTTATTTAGTCTACTGATAGCATTTCTTATTAAAAAAATACATTGCTTTTTTTCCCCCTCATTGATATTTGTATGTTACTGACCAGTGATTTATGCTTTCATAAATAGCATTTTGTAGACTTACTGAACATGAAAAATTAGAAAATTGTGCCAATGAATTAGACCTCTTGGGCAAACAACAATTTTGTATATATTTGTCAAAGACCCAAATTTCAAATTTTAATCTAATTGTTTGTTAATGTCTTTGCTCTTAAGCAAAGTATGGGAAAGTATATACTATACAAGCTAAAGGAAGAGTACTTCACACCTGAACATTCAGGGGCGTATTCTAAAGAAACAGAATCCTTCCAGGTTAATAAGAATGTCAGTATCATGAAAAAGGACATCCATTAGCAGAGTTGGGCAAGAGAGAATGTGACTCATGAAAGGACAACGGTACTGTTAACACCAATTCCCATGAACTCTACAAAAATTCATAACTTATTTGAGCCACAACTGTAACCCTAAGCCTACCTAAAAGCAACACCATGAAATTATTACATTGATAATGATTGCTCAAAAAGACTAAGGTCTGTTCTAGAAAAGGCTGTCGATCACAAATAGAATGGACTAGAAGATCACATCTCTTACCTTTATACTCTGTCCTATTTATTGAAACACAGTTTTTCCTATTCACCCCATTATTCCAAATATCCCAGATCCTATACAACATCAGGTCTGCTTCCACTCAGCAGTTTCTACAGCTATTAAAATGCTAATTGTTAATTTACTTCTCTTTCCAAAGCTTTCCCGGAGCCTGAGCTTTTCTTCATTGAATCAGCTTGTCCTGGGGATATGGCTAAACCTGCCTTTGATCAGTGTTTAATCCTTCTAGATGCTCAGGGGTGTGTAGTTTAGCATCTATGAGAATGTAATTAGAATGAATGAAGAAACAGAGTATTATAGCTCCTGCCAGCATGAGAAACGACCAATCAGAATTCTCTGCCCCCTCTTTTGTCTTCACAGACAAGGGATCAGTCTAAGGAATCTAAAACTTGCAAGTCTAATGATAGTTTTAATTGAACAAAGGCATATTGATTGCAGGTCCAATAGAGTTTATTCTATCATAATAGAGGGTCTTTCAGAAACAGAACTATAAAATGGATGGAAAAAAAGAAAAATACACTCTTTGGTCTCTTAGCAGTTGCAGGTAACTTTGTCCTAGCATATATTCCTAAATAACTATGAGAAAATATCACCTGGAAATCAAGTAACTGTATAAGTCGGTCAAAAATAAAGTGAGCAGAGAAAGAAATAAAACCTTAATATGCAATGATTAGGGACCCACAGGAAGGGAAGGTATTACTTAGAGGCCGATGCCAACGTAAGTGGGAGTAATGAGGCAAAACATTAAGAAAAATATTTAATATGAATAATAAAAAATGTTACCTTGTGGGCAATAACAGGAATATGAAAAAATAGCAATACAAATCCAATAATGCACAATGAGTATTCAAAATTGACCCCAAAGAATGTTCCACAGAAAGAAATAAGGCAGAGGCACCCAAGCTCTTCTCTACTTCTAATTTCCTACACTTACCTAATGGGATATTCTTCATAAACGTAGTATTACTCAGCAACACTGAAACATGACATCAGCTCAAGACTGGCTTAAGGTAATAATTACTGTTGTTTACTTCTAGAAACTTGGAGGCAATGCTAAATGAGAAAGGAGTATTTCAGTGGTTTTCCAATAATAACACATTCTAACTCCTCTCCCCTGATATACCAAATAATCATCTTGGCATCAGACATAAGAAAGAGCAAGTCATAGACCCACACCATGTTGTTTCTGAGACAGGACAGGCATCCACATTGGCCCTTCCTTTTCTCACTGCTTCTCTGCATCTGTTTGTCTCTAGAACCTGCCTTCACCTCTCCCTGCATTGAGGGTTCCTTTGTTTAGGATCTGGTGCTTTCTCTTCTGACTTGCAATAAGACACTTGCAAGCTGTGGGTGAATTTGGTACTCTCTCTTTCTTTGCACTGATAATCTCATTGCCAGCATAATCTAATTGCCATTAAGTTCAACCAAGATATTCTGATAAAGTATGTCATTAATACTTCATGCCATTACATTGGCTTGAAAACCTTTTCACCATGTTGTCTCAACCATCATTAGTGAAAGTTTCTGAATACCTGCCCTCTCAATGTATGTACATTTATCTATAACCAGTAGACATGTACTACTATAGTGATGCATAAAATATATTATTCAAACACTAGAATAGAAATATAAAATAATAGTACACATAAATACAAAAAAAAAAAAAAAAAGTTTTCAAGCTTTCACTGTACATCCCCCAATGTATGTATCCCACTTTGGAGTGACTGCTCTGCACAATGACTGGTCATCAGCCTAACGGAATCACACAATCCTGTTGCCAGAGAGTTTCCTCCCTTTAATGGGCTGAACTGTTTCACTCAAAAAGATATGTTAAAGTCCCAGCTCCTAGCACCTCAGAATGCGACCTTATTTGTAAATAGAGCCATGGCAGATGTAATTATTTAAGATGAGGTCATATTGGAGTAGAGTAGGCCCTTAACCCAATATGACTGATGTCTTCATAAAAAGATGACACCCAAAAGACACACAGGTACACAAAAAGAAAAGCCACATGTTAATGAAGACAGAGATCGAAGTGCTGCAGCTGTAAGCCAAAGAACGCCAAGGATGAAGAAGCTAAAGAGGCAAGGAAGGAGATCCCCTAGAGCTTCAGAGGGAGCACAGACCTGCTGACACTCTGACTTTGGAATTTAGCCTCCAGAACTGTGACACAATAACTTTCTGTTCTTAAGCTACCTAGTTTGTGGTGCTTTGTTATGATGTTAGGTAGCATCCAGGAATGAGCAGCTGGAGGGGAAATAAAGCAGGGCCTCTGCCCAGTACAAACTAATGAAGAACTTAGAACAGGAGGCTAGAAACAAAAAGGAGACATGTCTCACCCATTGATTCAGCAGTCCTGAGCCTGGTCCAATACTATTACCAGGTGTTCCAAACATCACAAGCAGAAGTATGATAGTGTAGTAGGAAGAAAGTCCTTGAAATTCTGTGTATTATAATTCCTCTAGCTGGGAAAGAAAGTCTTTGTAACTGTATATTAATCCCAAAGTCTAGAAGTGGGAGCAGAAGGAGGGCGAATCTAGAAACTGACTAAAGTATGTAACTTCTGGAGTCTCAATAGTCAGGGCACTTAGGTTAGCTGGGCTGAAGTGTATAGGGCAAACTTACTAACAACTTTATTCCCTCTGTACATGGGACATTCAGACTAGCTGGGTGCCTGCCCATAGTTTTGTGCTCAAGTGTATTTCATAAGTAAACTTGCTGCCTCATCTCTACTATATGTGCTGTCTCTCAGATGAATTCTTCTCTTGCAAGCACGGCAAGAACTGAGTGGGGGGAGCCCCCTGACTTGGATCTCCCAGAGAACAATGACATTTCTAGGAAATACACTTCTTAATACAGAGAAACTTCCTATTTCCATCCAAGCAATGGAAGATGAAGACAAAAATATCAACCAGGATTGAAATTTCCCACCCTCATAAATCAATAAAGAGAGGTAGAGAGACAGAGAGAAAGAGAGAGGTTACATGAACATGAGTCCAGTACAACAGAACAAAGCAGAACAGAGTTACCTGTGGCATTCCTGGTGAAGTCTGCATCTTGAAATTATCAACATGAAAGGCCAATATCAACTGATGTGCACCCGTATAGCTCTATCAATTAATTATTAACATGTTAAAATACTCTCAGAAGTAGATGTCAAAATGTCATTGCTTCAGACCACCACACACACACACACAGTGATCATCCTGGCCCATCTCCCTCTTTCCATAGTTCAGCAACTAAAAGGTCAATGTCTGTCTCAGCAGGGGACCCAAGCCAGAGTCAATTATGATTGACCGCATGTCCTAATGGTTGTCCAATATTTTTAATATCACCTAGGCCAATATGCCAAACAGAGACTGAGTTTCTTGCTGGCTAAAATGTCTACTCAGCTAACACCCATCAGGGAAGTAATAATGGAACCTCTATTCTATGCAAATTCTTTTTGCTCAGCGTCACTACCAAATGTTCATTCTGAGACAAGGATGAGAGACATTTGCAGGGTGTTGGAAGCTAGAGAATGTTCACATGGTACTTTTGCAACATAGATTAATATTTCATTTTTCCAAGGCTCTCAGTACTGTTCCTGCCTTAAAACAGAGGATGGAAAATAAAAAGAAATAAGCACCATACTTTCTGCCTTACTGGGGTCTAAAAGGTTGCACCTCTCCAAAATTTATGTGATGAAATCCTAATGCCCAATGTGATGATATGAAGAGGTGAGCCTTTAGGAAGGGCTTTGGTTATGAGAGAGAAGTCCCCACAAAGGGGATTAATGCTCTTATGAGAGAGCTTTCCAGCCTCTGCCATCATGCGAGGACACAGCAAGAACATGCTATCTATGAACCAGAGAAAAGGCTGTTACCAAATAGGGAGCCTGCCAGCACCATGATCCCAGAGTTCCCAGCCTCCAGAACTGTGAGGAATAAATTTCTTATGTTTATAAGCCACCAGTCTGTGCTATTTTCTTACAGCAGAGATACACCTGATGCGAGTCACTATTTCCAGCAACAAAATAAGGTTAGAGATTTATACCTAACAAAGCAATAGATTCAGCCTAATTAATTTTGATGTCTTGTGATTTCAGGGTGCTATTTACATGTGATATCATCTGGAAATGCATTTTGTAGTTAACTATCTCCCCAAAGGGCTGTATCTAGCTCTACTTTCTTTCTAGTAACAAATAACAGCTCATAGTAAGGAATAAAGCTTCATGTACCATTGAAATGTACTAAATAAATTGTTTTCAAAGGCATAACTTCCTTCTATTGCAGCTTGTTCTGGATGGGCTAAGACAATGAATAGAGGTAACAAGAATACCTTAAGGCTTGAATTCATATATTCTTTTTCCCATTAAAGTATACTAAGACCAGGGATGTGATTAACTTGGTTAGCAATGAACACTATATAACTGTTTTAGAGAAAAACATGGTGTTACTTCTTGTAATATTACTCTCCACTGTGAACTCTGACATTTAAGTTTTATCCAATGATTAGAATATCTTTGTTTATAGTCAATTTTATTTTGATTTATTTCCCACTTTACTTCTGGGAAGGGGTGGTGGTTTCCCTTTCTTTATCACCAAGCCACATTTCAAGAAAGACTCTTTATCTTTTAAGTAGTTACTCCATGGAGACCCCTTTTCTTTCTTGTAATGGCATAGAGCCTTGCTCCTGTGTTTAGAATAATATATAGTAAACTTCACACACTCAGGTCTTGAAAAGAATTATTCTCAAACACCTATCAAAATTTACTTGAGGAAAAGACTAATAACCATATTGCTGTGAGGAGTTGTAAGCTTTCCCTATTTTTAATAGGCATATTTTAAGCTTTAATGGATTGAATGGTCTTATTACAATAATTCTGGCTATTTCCCATCATGTTTAGACAACTGGAATCAAGAGCACATTACAGGATAAGAGAAGCATAGTGAGGGAAATTAGATACATTAAAATAACCTAGGAATTCCAACATAACTCATGGGCAGCCAGGTTTCAAAAGAAAACTGGGTTGTGTTGTAGCTGCAATGTATTTGGAGAGAGCACAAGCATGTAATGAGCTGACATCCTGGCAAAAGATTAGAATGCTTTCCTTGTACTGATGAGGAACAAACACTGGCAATTGCACAAGTCAGTGTATAATCTTAATAATCTGTGCTCTACTACCTTCTTAATGGTAATAGCTTCTTTCATGAAGGACAGGGTCACTTTCAATTCTATTCTTTATGTAGCTCCTACCTGGTCCTCAGACCATCCCACAATCCATTAAATCTTCCTGAAACATTTGTAAAGCATTCAAGATAAAGGATAAGAAAGGTGAGTAAACTCTGCCTTCAAAATTACTAAAAATGTCCTCCTCTTAGCACCCAGTATATGCTCAAATAGTTGTTTACGCAAACATGTATGACAACATCCCTAGCTCCTTTAGGAACATGCCACATATGAATTTAAAAGTTCCTAGTGAATTCATTAGAAACCCTAAGGACCAGTCTAAATTGCAAAGACTTTCAGATTTAGCATCCCAACTACTTCAAGCGTAATGGGAAGCCAGACAGGCAAGCAACTCTCTGTTAAGATTGGCTATGCAATAGCCTTGAGGATATAAAATAAAGAGAGGTTAAGGACAACAAAATTAAACCTGAATTAAAGGTTTAAAAAAAAAAGTAAAAGGAAATCCCCAAGACAAGCAAAGGCCAAGGATGGTATTATTGGCTTAACAGTGACCTCGCCAAACCCCCAAAATTTTACAAGGGTGGGCAAAAGTAGGTTAATAATAATAACAATATAATAATTAATAGATAATAATGCAAGAATAAACTTTGTTTCGTGTACTCACAACTGTAAACCTGCCTTTGCCCCACCCTGTATATGTTGAAGACCTAATCCTCACTTCCTCAGAATGTGACTATATTTGGAGACAGGATTTTTAAAGAGGTGATTAAGTTAAAATGAGATCAATAGGGTGGGTCCTCATTCAATATGACTGTTTTCCTTGTAAGGGGAAGAGATCAGGACATAAGCCCCCAAGAGGGAAGACCATGTGAATATCAGGGAGAAGATGGTCATCTATCATACTAGAAAAGGAGAGAGGCCTCAGAAGAAACCAACCCTGATGACATCTCAGCTTTTTAACCTCCACTATTGTGAGAAAATAAACTTCTGTTGTTTAAGCCACTCAGTCTATGGTACTTCGGTATAGTAGGCCAAGCAAATTAATACAGATGGCCTGACCTACAAAAACTGTTAGAAAAAAAGAGCTGAGCTTCAGTTGAAGACTGAACAGATCTATGGGAAAAATAAAACAAGGGTCAGACATTGCTAAAAGGCTTCCTATCAATCACCAGCATTAACTCTGGCTAGGCCTTGGAAATGTATCTTCCAGGTCAGTCGAGCTTTCAGATGACTGCAGCTTCTAGCCGGGGTCTTGACTGCATCGTGAGAGAGCCTGAGCCGGAACCACCCGGCCAGGCCGAAGGAGTTAAAAAGTATTATTTTAAGTGGCTAAGTTTTGGGGTGAGCTGCTGTGAAGCAATAACTAATACACCTGATAAAATCAGAATGAACCCAAGGATTTTAAAGAGCAATAATCAAGAGGCAAGCCTATAGTATAATTTTTTGAGACTCAGGTGCCTTATGAGAAAATGGTGTTAATAATAACTATGAATAAGGAGAAATACATACTTCCTAGGGCTTGGTGAATTGTAAACACTTGGTAAAACAGTGGCTATTATAATTAGGGTTCCCCTGGCTGGTTTGGCTCAGTGGATTGAGCGTCGGCCTGCGAGCTAAGTGTCGCTGGTTCGATCTTCCAGTCAGGGCACATCAGAGAAGGAAAACTCTGACTCCAAAAAACCTCCGCTGCCTTGCGGCATACCTCTTCAGGGGAAAGGCTAAGGGAGTAAACCCCGACAGAAAATCCGGAGCCGGAGTCCCTAAGGCGGTTTGACGTTGTAGTCAACACCGGCAACTCCTGCGGCGCACCTGAAGCCAAGCTGTATTGACTCCGTCTTTCCCTTGGACCCTTCAGCTGCGAAGAGAGGGGGGGGTCTGCTGCATGGGCAACAGCAGACCCTCCATATCACCCTGCCCAGGCTCTGTAGCTTCAGCTTCACTGGAGAGGACACTCCAGCGTCATCGCAAGATGTCGATTCAACACGGGAGGAGACAGATACCGTGTCACTCCCGAGTCGGACTGCACAGCCATTCTCGGTGGTGCAGATAGACTCTTAAGAAGCTACACCATCGTCTCTCGAGACGGACGGCTGCCGACGACGACGATTATAATTAGGGTTATAAAAAACTCTAAAAGCTGAACCAAGGTTGTTTACCAAAATCAACTACTTTCTGGAAGTAGAAAGAGTAGTCCCCACCTACCCCTTCTCAAGTGACCCTTCTTAAAGGGACAGCTCTTAATAAGGGTCAGTGAAAAAAGGTTCATCCTATCTGGAGACTAAAAATGCTGTCAAGTTTAATGAAGCCAATAATGGGGAAAACCAGAGAGTCTGTTCATCAACCACAGTGGCCACTGTGGTAAGGTCTGGCTCTCCTGAAGCCCTAGTCCCGAAGTGCTAATGGAAAGCACAGAGAAGAGTCAATCAAGAAGTTATCTTGCAGACCTGATGAGATTGCAATTTGCAGATAACTGGGGCTTATCTCTGATGAAGAACTGAATGTCAGGGCTGAGAGGAAAGCGAGAAACAAGCTGCCTGGAGACCTTGGAAAGCATCGGCTTCAAATTCTGTGCAGAGTAAATGAATTTCCCAGATAAGATCCTGGTGTTAATGAATAGCCATTAAAAACAGCCAAGCAAACAAATAACCTTATAGTAAAATAAATATCTATCTGTCTGAATATCTACCAAAGCATCTAGCATTATCTTTAAAGTCAAAGGCTGTTTATAGGTGAGTATATTAATGTGAGGCAGAACTATATTAAAATGATATTTACCTTTAAATGTAAAAACAGAGTGTTGTTGACTGCTGTGAAGCAAGTGCCCGATGTTTAGAGAAAAGGCCATGGGAGAGGCATGATAATGAAGAACAAAGAGGAAGAGTTGTCAAAACAAGAAGTCTTCAACAAGGAAGGCTGCATTGTCCTCAGAGGAAATATACAGTCTAGTATGACTATGATGTCTTCCACCTATGAGCCAAGTAGAATAAAATCAATGGATACCAATCCCTCTGGAAAGGATTTCAACTGATAAAGCAACCCAGTGCTTCGAGTAGCTCTGTGGAAATACCTAAATCTCTTGAGAAACTAAGAACAACTTAGAATCATCACACATACAGGTTATTTCAATGATGCAGTCACATCACATATTTTTGTCCAGCCAGGTGGCTATTTCACACAAGAACACAACTATCTTTTCAGGTTAAAAAAAAAAAAAAAAAAGATGTTGTCTTTGAACTTTCCATTGATTGACAATAATATCCAATCCCACTGACACCAAGATTTTATTAACATTCTACTCTGACCCCATTTTATTTTTTAAGAAGTCATTTTATTTGAGCTGAGAGCCATCTTAGAGATCCTTAAAAAACTCCCATCCCTAGAGACAGATGAGGAAACTGAGGGCATTCGAGGTTAAGCCACTGGGCTTCATGGGATTACACAGCTAGTTTACTAACTTATCTTCTGTAAATATGAGGAAGTTCTTAGTTGAAATGGAATAACTTAGAAATGGCTAGGAAAGGGCAACAGCATGGGCAACAGCAGACCCTCCATATCACCCTGCCCAGGCTCTGTAGCTTCAGCTTCACTGGAGAGGACACTCCAGCGTCATCGCAAGATGTCGATTCAACACGGGAGGAGACAGATACCGTGTCACTCCCGAGTCGGACTGCACAACCATTCTCGGCGGTGCAGATAGACTCTTAAGAAGCTACACCATCGTCTCTCGAGACGGACGGCTGCCGACGACGACGACGACGACGGCTAGGAAAGGATTAAGTCTAGAGGCAGAAATCTAATCACCCAAATTCTAGCTCTCATCATTCCCCCAAGTGTACTGCTTTGACAAGGTCATTTACTTTCCATGAACCTCCAAAATGTGTCTTTGGCCTGCATAACCTCTAAGGTTCACTCTATCTGTAAAATTTGGAAGAAAGCGGCCAAAAGCCCAATAATTGGGGGGACGAGACTCAATGGAGCACAGCCATTTTTCGGAAAGATATCTTGTTTCTTAGTTATACAAATAGCTATGGCCATTCCATGCACCAAGGAAATGGGAGGGGCTATGACCGTAGAATGGTGATGAATACATTACGGGGCCTGCACAAAATTCTACAAGTGGCCGTGACTGGTCACCATACCCACTATGTCATAGGCCGTGGTCAGGGATTTAAAAATTAGGCAGCAGCCATTAAGCGAGAGAGAGAGCCACATAGCTGGAAAGAGAACAGAAGCAACCTATCAGCCGGCCATGAGGTCAGGTGGGTCAGAAGGTTCCACGCAGTTCTTGTTTAAGAGCTGAAAGCACCCGACATAGGAGAAACCTCCCCAATCAGGCACGAATGAATGTGAGCTGCCAGTAAAGCTGAACCGTGTCTCAGAAATACAAAGCCATGGGACTTCTATCTTCCTAGAAGGAAACAGTACCTCTGACTTTTCTGTTCTGAAACTAATCTGGTTTGGCAGGGGGAGGCAGAACTATGTGTTTTGGGGTGTTTTAAAGGGAGTGAGACTTAATGGCAGATTTCTGTCGTTAATCTAAACCTGTATAAGCTTTAAATAAATAATTCCTTTCCTGTTCACCAAACTCTGGTATTGGGAGTCATGCTTTCTGGCAGTGGGCAATCAGCCCCCTAATAACTGAACAGCCCATGGGTTCTGTTTCAAAATGTTAAGAGAGAAATGCTGCTCCCCTCATTTAATTTGTTTGTCAACAAGTTTCAAAGGTTATCAAACTCCTGCCCTGGCTGCTGTGGCTCAGTAAATTGAGCATCAGCCTACGAACCAAGTGTCACTGGTTCAATTCCCAGTCAGGCCACATGACTAGGTTGCACGTCAGGTCCCCAGCTGGGGGCACGAGTAAGAGGCAACCACACAGTGATGTTTCTCTCCCTCTCTTTCTCCTTTCCCCTCTCTCTAAAAATATATAAATAAATAAACAAACAAACAAATTAAAAAAAAAAAAAAAAAAAAACACTCCTAGGTGCTGGAAAAAGTGTTATAAGAACCAAGTAGCAAGATTCTGAAACTGTCTGAAGTCCAGAGTGAAAAAAGTAAGGTTTCCATGGTATGTGGCATGGTCGTTTTAGCACTTACTCTTCACCAGTGGCTACAATAGCAACAATAACAATAATAATGATTGGCATTTATGTGACCACTCACTAAGGCCAGGTATAGAAGCACTCCTTTATATGTATTAGTTCTTAAATCTTCACTGTACATAGTTTTAAAAAAAATTATTTCCATTTTACAGAGGAGAAACATGACAAAGAGACTAGAATAAAGAACTTGCCCAAGGTTACATAGCTAACAAGTGGCAGAACCAAAAGCTAGTCCCAGACATCTGCCACCAGAACCCAACGGTGCTTCTCTGGTAGGCTGCAGAGTTCATCACCAGGGTCTGCCATGTGTCCCTACAGCTGTTTGTTTGTGGAGCTAAGGCTGCTTTGGAACAGGAGTCTCAAGCTTATTTGCCCTTAGCACCAACCAAAGGCCTCTAAGTGTTAAGTAAACGTTTGTTGGATGAACGGTGTTAACAAGTCACTCTTCATAGCTACTCACTAACCTACTGAGATCCAAAAAGGTGGTCGACAGGGATAAACAGCTGACCACAACCACTTAGATCAAGTCTCTCTTTTTGGGACAGGTTTAAACATAAATTTCCTAAGAAGTGATAAGACCAACCAGCAAACGTGTTTGGGGAGCTCTAATGGGACCAGGAGGCACGCAATCTTTCTCTTTAGACATTTGCCTCCCACATCCCCAATTTCTATCATGAAATGCGTTCTTTCTCATCCTCCTTTTATTGTACCCCACTCCTCAGCTGGTGAGTCTCCATTGCTTACGTAGTTTTTGAGCCGGGCTTTTAAAGGATTAAGTAAGGTGATAATTATGAAAGTACTACATAAACTTTAAAGCATGAAGCAATGTGAAGTAGTAGTATTGTTGCTGCTGATGCTGTTAGTATCACCACCACGCTGTTCATACTGTACACATTATTACTACTGGAGTATAAATCCCAAGTTTGGAGATTGACATTTCTCCAGGACAGCTGCACTTCTAATGGCTTACGGCAGGTAATAGCAAGCCAGAACCAGCCCTCCTTCTATTTCATAAATAAAGTTGGATTGAATGCAGTCATGCCCATTCATTTCCATATGCTCTATGGTTGCTTTCCAGCTATAAGTAGGAAAAGTTGAACACATTTACTATCTGACCTTTTACAGAAAATGTGTGCCAACCCCTAGCTTCAGCTGATTACAAGGGGGTGGCTTTTACCTTACTCCTTAATAGGACACCTAAACAAAGTAAATTATGTCACAACAGATGTGTGATTTTGTAGAGGAGAAAGGGCAAGAAGCAGGGAGTGGGTGTTCCCGTTCTGCCATTAATTCCAACAGTATGTGCCTGCTGGCCTAGCCAGACCTAATTCTCCACAGTGTAGCAACAGTAGCCAGAGAAGACGTCAGACTAGAATCACTACATGATCTAGCAAGTCCCTCCTGATTTCAAAAGTCTTCACTGCTCATGAACTTTACTTTTGCTCCACTAACACGGTATTAGATCAGATAGCTGGTGTTCTGACCTGACATCAGCTGAGAAGACTTTCTATAAAAGACCTAGACAAGAGCTGAATTAAACAAAAATTCTTGACAAGTCTTCATACCACTTGTATAGGGTATCCCCCTAGAGCCCTAACCTTAAAGAGGCAGGGAGATACAGTGGGAGGTCATAGGCTTTAGGAGTTTGAATCTCTGCATCACCACTTTATAAGCCATGTGTTTTGGGCAAGTTACTTGACCGTTCTGAGCCTTAGTTTTCTAGCAACAATGCTATTTAAAGGGATTCTTTTGATGAATCACAACCACAATCATATATGAAGCACATACCACATGACAATGGTTCAATAAATGGTAACTGCCGTCATTACCATTATATCCCAGGGGGTGTGAGGTGTTGAATAGAAACACAAAGGAATCTCAGTAATGGAGAGAAAATGCCTATGGCAGGCTGCCGTTTAAAATGCTTAATTGTCAGTAGAAAAGGATGTTTTTTTTTTTGCCTCCATTCAGCAAACATTTCTGGAGGAGAAAGGCTCAGAGCCAGAAATCCAGGGCACTGCATATTATTAGCCCACTCACATCAAGTTTCCCCTAATCAGGACTGGATTCTCCCTCTTACTGCTCCTTTCACACCACATCTCAGTTCCTCTACTCTAACCTCTAGGATGTAGATTCATTCTTTAGCCAAGTCCAAGACTTCAAACGAGGAGTCACACAGTGTCTCATCACATGCAAAATGATATTAATCCTATATCATCTTCTGGAAGCCCAAATAACTTGCCTGGACCCTGCCTTAGAGAACCAGGTGCTGTCCCCTTCAAGGGATGATGTGTAAAAGTTTGATTTGCAGCTAATAAAAAAATCTATTTCTTCCAGCTTCACTTCTGTCACACAACGACCGTTGTGTTCCCTGTAGGAGATTCTTTCTCCTTCTGCAACAGCCGTAGAGATGACAGATCTCAGGCAGCAATATGAGCTGCCTAGGTGGAGTGACGCCTATTAGTTTTATGACCACTGGTTCAGAATGGCCTTGCAGTGCCCACAGCCGACCTTAATGAAGACGGGTAAGACAGCTGCCGATGGAATCAAATCTCTTCTGGAAGAGATGCCTTCCTTTCCATCTTAAAGTCCATCAAACTTTCATCTTCACAACAAACAGCTGCTGGGGCAAACACTCATCCAGTCAATCACGGCAGACGGGTCCGCAAAATTGTCTTTGGAAAGTGAGCTGGGAATCTGCTTTGCTGCCAAGATGACACCAAAGGGCAGAGAGGGAAGGATGGAGTAGCTCTGCTCTCTTTCTATGAGTAATAAAATGTAACCAAATTATACCGCATATTTAATGTGATTTAATCAAAGTGAAAATCCTCTGAAAAGTCAAAAGTATCATAAATATGGAAATCCCTCTTGTAATACACCCCTACATAGAATAATAGCAATTTCTTTGTTAGAGAAAAGGCAATAGTAAGTTCCCTAGATAATACCGGGTGGGGCAAAAGTAGTTTTTTATGGAAATAATACAATGCTTAATAAATAATAATACAAGAATAAACCACTTTGCACACTCACAACTGTAAACCTACTTTTACCCCACCCTGCAGAGTACAGTGAGTGGCCCCATTCTCAGCTAAGAATTAATGCTGTTCTTTACAATCCCTGTTCTGACAAAGAACACTTCCCAAATCTTTTCATTTCTGTTAAGGCCCAACTCCCAACTCAATTACCACTTTGCGGTAGGTTATTTGTAAATATGACAAGAATTCCTCCCAACCCTGCATGCCCATCTTTTTGCAGTGTGACTTTGTTGCTCCTCCCACTCAGAGGTGGAATCTATCTCCTCACCATTGCCTCTGGCCTGACCCTGAGAATTACTTTAACTATAGAATGCAGTGAGAGGGCTCTTGTGTGACTTTCAAGCTCTCCAAAGTTCCTGATGCTCTTGCTGTCACTCTCTTAGAACACAGCCTGAAGACCACCATGAAGAAGCCTGGGCTAGCCAGGTAAAGCATGAGAGGTCTCATGGAGCAGATACAGCCTTACCATCTAGGATCCACTTGACTTATAGCTAGAACTAATGGCCAGACAGGACAGTGAGACCATCTTAGACCATCAATACTGCCTCCTCCTCCCAATTCCATCTTCCAGATGACTACAGCCATATGAGGAAACCCTTATAATGCTTTCAGAACTACTCCATTTGGCCAAGGCTAAATTACTGGCCCATAGAATCACAAAAGAAAAGCATGATTGTTTTAAACACAAAGTTGTGGAGTACAGGCATACCTCATTATATTATATTACATTATTGCAATCACAGATACTGTGTTTTTTACAAATTGAAGTTTTGTGGCAACCCTATATTAAGCAAAGTCTATCAATTCCATTTTTCCAGTAGACTCAGGTTATGGTTAGAGTCTTTTAGCAATAGAGCATTTCTAATTTAGATAAGTACAATGCATTTTTAGAGATAATGCTATTGCACACTTAATAGTATAGTATAAACATAACATATATGCACTGGGATACCCCAAAATTTGTGTGACTCACTTCATAGCAATATTCACTTTTTTTGTGTGGTGGCCTGGAACCAAACCTGCAATATATCCAAGGTATGCCTGTAGTTTGTTACCTAGCAATAGCTTGCTGAACCACACTTCATTCATGAGGTCTTCTCTAATGGCTGGGAGAAAGCACAGCGTGCAATTAGAGAAAAAGTTCAAAACCTTGCTTCAGCACTTGCTAATCTTGACCTTAAGCAGATGACTTAATTTTTGACCAAGTGCCTTTAGGGATAAAATGCTGAAAATTAAACTGTTGAGGGGTTCATATAAGATAACACATTTAAGCACCTAAGCATAGGCCTGGAACACAGGAGACAGTCTTTTGATAATTATCACTTCCCACCTCATTATAGCTATTTTGGTAAATAAATTCTGTTAGATCTTTAAGGCCAAGAACTTAATTGATCTTTGAATCACTTGCTATATACAGCACAGTGTCTCACACATGGTCAAGGCTTGCATGATGAATCAGTGCTCAAACAGGTTGGCTTCATGCTGCCATAGATACTGGAAATTCTGAAAGTGGTGATATTAGCTGAATTGTGGGCTACCAGACTGCAATTACCTTGGTTAAGTCCCTACACCTCTTGGATCGTCCACGTAGGCATCTTTTAAAAACAGAATATTGCCTATAAACACTAAGATTCCTTGCAGCCCTAAAATTCTCTTATTAGAATCATGGTTAGCACTTAATTGGATACTTATTTATGTGTCAGATTTAGTTCTAGGTTCTTTGTGTACATAAAAAAAAATTTTTAAGCACAAGAGCCTTGCAATACAGGTTTTCTTATTGCCCTTTCCAGTTCAGGATGCTTAAGCCTAGGGCAGGAGTCAACAAACCTGGCCTGTCTGTTTTAGTAAAGTTTTACTGTAACACAGCCATACTCATTAGTTTACATATTGTCTCTGGCTGCTTTCACACTACATTGGCAGACTTAAGTAGTTGTGGTGGAAGCAGAGACTCTATGACCTACAAAGCCAAAAATGTTTACTATCTGGCCCCTTACCGGAGAAGTTTGTTTTCCTCTGGTCTAAAGTACTCTGCTCACGGAGACAGTGATCTGTCACACTCAGGTGCTTGGAGCCTAAGTTCTTTCCGTGAGGCTCTTCTGCCTTTTTATTTTTTTCCCCACTCACTTAATCACACACTCATCACACCTGATCTTTCAAAGAGCTGCTCACAGGCAAGTATGTGCTGAGGAAAATTGTTCAAGACCTCTCTAAGAGCAGCTGAGGAAATGTCAACTGGTCTGTTCACCCACCTAGTTAAGGATACCAATCATCTGGCCTCCTGTAGCTAGAGGCCAAGGAGGTACACTTAGCACTAATTGAAAAATGAGGAATGAAAAAACTGGCTTTCAACACAAACTTGCATGACTGGAATTACATCTTTATCATCTGAAGTGGGAGCTTGTGACTTGTCAACCTCCACCTGTTCTGGCATCAGGAAGAAATATCACAGACATTAGCCTCTGGCTGGTCATCTCATTATAGACCAGT
This sequence comes from Furipterus horrens, assembly GCF_987537825.1. Lineage (NCBI taxonomy): Eukaryota > Metazoa > Chordata > Mammalia > Chiroptera > Furipteridae > Furipterus > Furipterus horrens. The sequence continues at coordinate 194,168,156 of NW_028327173.1, read as the reverse complement.
TACAGCCCACTTTTAGAAAACTTGATGGATACAGATTTAAAAAAAAAAAAAATCAACCAGCTAATACAAATGCATCTGAGTTTTGTTATGCATGATACAAAATGACCTATTCCTTCAGAAATAAGGCATTTGTTCTGGGCAAAATGGAGCTTAAGTTAAAGGAGTTTGTTATAAATGCACAGAAGTGATAAACTACATTGATTGGGAAATTTAACTGCATTTACAAAGAAAGGTGATCATTAAGTGGCCATTTTTTTTTCAGAAACAAGCCTCTGCCACAAAGGGACAGGACACTAAGCATTGAAAAGAAAATTGTGAAGTGCTATATAAATGAGAGGGGTTATATTTATTTTCATATTTATCATTGTTTTTGATCCTGATCACTAGGAATTCAGAATGGTCCTTTCCCCTACACCTCCAGGTGAAAATTTGGATCCCTCCTTGGAAATATTCCTCTTACACATCTCCAGCCTCAAATCCATCATCCTATTTGGGACCTTTACCTTTGATAACTGCAACAGTTTGCTAATTATTTCTTCCAAATACAGTCTTTCATTATACCAATTCAGTGTACAGGGCACTGCCACATTTTTTTTTAACTCATTTTATTTATTCATTGAATGTTGCCTGATTACCCATTTGTTGTACCCCCCAGCTATAGTGCTAGGAGCAAAAACAGATGTGGTTTCTGACTAAGGTTGCCAGATAAAATACAGGATACCCAGTTAATTCTGAATTTCAGAAAAATAAAAATTGTTTTCATATAAATGTTTCATATATTGCATGGGACATATTTATACAAAAAAAAAAAAAGAAGGAAGGAAGGGGAGAGAGAGATTGAGATTTATCTGACTATCAAATTTAATTGGGTGTCTTGCATTTTAATTTGCTTAATCTCTCAACCCTATCAGACACCAGTGGAACTTACAATCTACTTAGGGAAATAGGTATTAATCATATAATCTCACACCTAAATGTGAAGGAGCAACTGTGAAATGCACAATAGGGGAGAGTTCCAGAAGGTTGTTATGAGAACCTGTGTTCAGGGAACTGAATTTCTCAGGGGATGGTGGAGGGGGGCTTCCTGGAGGAGGTAGCATACAAGAGCAGAGTCCTCATGTTTATGCAGGTGTCCACCAGAGAAAGAGGTAAGAAAATTACTTAAATAAGATGAGCAAAGGCACATCTGTAGAGCAAGAACAGGAGTCACTGAGTTGAAATGGCTTGATGAGTGAAGAAGTTGAAAATTCCAGTAATGGCCAGACCAGGCAGGGACCCCTGGACCACATGGAACAGTTTTGTTTTTATTTGAAGGGCTATACAAGCCCATGAAGAAAAGGTTTCTGTTTGTTTTGCTTTTGTTTTGTTTTAAGCAAGGAGTTACAAAACTAGATGTGCACCATACCCTCCTGTAAGAATTAACCATCAACTTCTCAGTCTTGACTTTCTGTCTCTTGTAAATGGCGATAATCATAAAAGCATCACCAGGTGGTTGAAAAGAAAACAATCAGGTAATGCTTACAGTACTGGTTTGTGAATTGTAAATGCCAATGGTGCCAACTGTTATTATAAATATTTTTCAATGTCCTCCAACAAAAAGGCTCAGTCTCATTTGCCAACCCTTCTCTCAACATGTCCATCACTCAGCAAACATGGCCACTGATCCCTGAACATCTCTCTAATTGTTTTCCCTAAATATATTCTTCTCTCTCTCCTGCATTCCTGTAGAAATCATTCTTCAAAAATTGATGGAACATTTAGCTTTCCCACCCAGAGCTTTTTAGTACCCAACTACCTATCTCAGGATGTTTGTCATACTATAATGTGTATTAAAATATTCTATTCATTTTCTTACCTCTCAACTCACTCACTAGGTTCTTCAGTTGATGAGTATCATCAAGCACCTTTTACAAAACAACTGTGTTGGTCGTTCAAAATAAATTATTCATCACCCTTATAGAAGCTAGAGTCCAGTGACAAAAATATTCACCATTAATAAATAATAGTGACTCAATATTTTGCGTTTAATAAAATGAGAGTGAGCTCTTCTACAAAGTCAAGAACTTCCCACAGGGACTACATCATGTATGTGGCACCCAGAAAAGGGTCTAGAACATAGCAGGGACCTTAATATATATTTGATCATGAAGGTAAGGGGTTAGCTTTTGTTCTAGATAAAGAGGGAGCAATATGATCTGACTGGACTCCATCCTGTAGGCCAAGAGAAGCCCATGGAGAATCGCATGATCTGATTGGTACTTCAGATGGATGGCTCCAGTAGTGAGTGGAGCATGGACAGGAGGGGCAATGAGAGGCTGAGGAAGGTCTGTTAATGAGGCTGTTGCAGCTGTCCAGGTGACATGGTTGAGGTTGCTGTGAAGATGGAAAGGCTAGATCTAAGCATCACTTTAAAAAATTTGTAATCACATTGTAAGCATTTAAGTAAAGGGTTCCATATTTCAATCACCCACTGCAGAGCCTAGCCCAGGGCCTGCGGTGCTCACTACAAGATCTGAATAATTAAGTGTGAAGTATTATACAATGAAGGTGTATCACACCTTCTCTGTCCTAACCATTCTTCTGCAAACACTCTTTTTTCTGCTCTCCTCCCTTTCTTCGTATACCAGAAAGCCCAGAAACTCTATACAAGATACTAAGTCATGCAAAGTGATGTGTATAGAAGCTGGGTGGCAGTTTCTGCTCTGTTAGGTAATACTTGAATGACTTCAGTCGAGTCATTTATGCCTCTTTAGTTTTGATTACATCAGCCTAAAAAATGCAGGGGATAACAATCATATCACTTGTCCTCCTGCGGCAGAGAGCTGGGTGAGGATCCAAAGATATCATGAATTTTCTCAGTACACTGGGAAACATTATTTACAAATACCAAGCAATTTTAGAGAAATATACCAAAATTATGTCAACTACAAGGGGAAAATGGCCAAAAGTTTGAATACTGATTTCAGGTGTAGTGTTTAATTGTGAATGAATTGAAAACATACTACACCTTCCTGCTTGATATATAATTACCCCAATTACACACTATGTATTTATTACATCATTGACTTAAAATACATCTTGAGAACCTCATGTACTAGATAGCCATCTAGGGGAATTAAATATGAAATAGTCATGGAAAAACAAACCATCCTGCCCCTCAGTGATGTCCTCCTAAACCAAAGCATGATCTTCAGATACTTCTTTTTTGGACCAGTTGTACATTTTTCTTTTCATGACAAACCATCTTTGGTCAAGAGCTCCTTGGGTAGTTAACAATGTCTTGTGATGATCCTTAAAACTCTCCTCTCATTTTAGTCTTGATTAAAAAGAAAGCAAGCGTGGGATCTAGGTCCTTGACTGATTTACACTTCAATTTAATTTCTCTTTTTTTCTTTCCCCTTTCCTTTCAATGGGTGAAAAGTTCCATGTAATTAGGATAAAAAAAACAAAAAAACTCTCATCAAATGGCTTGATTGAACTGTAAGCACATGGTTTTCCCATCGAGGCTGCTGGGGCAGAGAGAAAGCAGGGGACCCAGTAAGGCAGCAGCATGCCTGGGAGGCAGTGGGGACTGTGGTCTGCGATGGCCACTAAGGGAAAAGGTGTGAGTGTTGGGGGTGGCCTGGACATCACTCTTTCTGCTCCTCTTGTGCTGATTTATCACTCCAGGTGTGCCAGAGACTCCCTCAGTCTCCTTGGCCACAGCCAAACAGGTAGCATCTGGAAAGCTTGAGCACTAACATTGTGATGGATAAGAAAGTGAACCAAACAGGGAATCTGAAACTTTCTGTTTCAGCCTTAACTTGAAAAGTATGGTTTGAGAATAATCCACAAACGCCCAGGCTGTTAGTTTCCTTGCATGGCTAGTAATTTAACTGGAAAAGGTCCCTCAAGACCCTTTCCAAGTACAGCACTTGATACTTCCACAAATGCAAAGCAGTTTTTGAGTCCAATGAAGGTCCTTCCTCAGAAAATCCTTTTACCGGCATCACTGCAGGGCCTGAGGAGCTTAAGTGTTCAGGTGGTACATCTATTTCTAGGGTATTGTCATTGAGTTACCTTGTGCAGGAAAATAAAGGGCCACTATCTCAGAATTGTCTGAGTGTTCTTATATTATAGCTAGTCCAATAAGTCGTAATAACTGACAGATGATGGGGGTGGCAATACATACACACAAAATGGCGCACTGGCATGGAAAACCCAAGGAATATGAAATACCTAAGAAAGGAATTGGCTACGGAGGGCCAGGGCTCCAGGTTTACATTCCTCACTCACATGGAAGCTGTCCCCCTCTTAGGTTATAACTAACATGTTACCATGAACCCCCATGAGACAACACATTGATAAATGACAGCTGAGCAGGAAGAAGCAGGTGCTGAAACATCCCTTTATCTGTAATGTGCACCAGGCTTAGTCCTCATGTCTGATCCCAGGTCAGGAGCTAATTCGGTTGCTTTCAAGGCCTTTATGCTCCATTGTTGTTGCTGTTTTGAATGGCTCACACGTTCACCCATGTAACACACACAGTCACCCAAGCTGAAAACCACTGCCGTTCTTGAAAGATCGGTGTCATTAGTTTTACGTTCCAAATTAATGAACATAGAGTCAAAGGTGATCTAGTCGGACTGAAGAGGTATTTTAGAATTTTGTCTCTTTGTGGGGATAGAAAAATTAGTATCAAAATTGCAAAGACAAAGCTGTCTGGCCACTGTAAGATCATTTATTATAATTCTCTCATTTTGCAGTTGAGAACTAAAACCAAGAAGGTTGGGGGGTTTGCCTAGAATTATAATTTGAGGAGAAAGCCTATAGTAACTGTTGGAAACCAAATTTCCTGATAAATGAGTTTCTTACAGTGAATGAAAAATGAGGTGGGTGAGTCACTAACAAGCTCCCTCATCAGAGGACAGGGCCTTCATTCCTGGATCCTTGAATGAATATGTAACCATTCTCTGCCCGCTGACCCTGGAGCTCATATGAGTTTCCAAAGGCCTTTCAGGAAGCACAAAAAATTGCCTATGATATAATAGAGCTTGTGAATATAGAGAAGTAGTCTGAGTACTTGCTCTCAATGCCAGGGAATAGATTTTATGTTTGCACAGATTACCCGACCTAAAACTTGAATAGGTTCAAGGAGTTCACTGCTTAGGAGGTGGAAGAACTCGAGTACCACCTAACTCTCTGAGGCTTCATTTCTTTTCCTGTAAATTCACAATAATAATAGCACCTTATCTGAAGGATGGTTGGTAAAGATTAAGTGAGGTAACCTAAAGCATTTCATTCAGTACCTGACACAAAGCAAGTGCATACTGTTATGTTTAGAAAGTATTCATTGTACTCATAATTAATTTTGGTTCTGGATAGAACATAAGGGTCCTTTTAAAAAAAGCCAGGTATTATGTTTGCAATACTACTTTGACCATTTTTATCACCACCCCAGATAATATTGCATAAATATTTAAATGTTAAGAGCACAGATCTGGATTTAAACTGTGTAGGTACTCAGCCTGGTTCTGCCACATATGACCTATATGAGCTTAGGCTAGTAAGTCAAACATTCTATGCCTCAGTGCTTGCATCTGTAAAATGGGAAAACAACTGTTCGTACCTTATAGGAGAATTAAACAAACTGAAACCTTTAGAAGAGTGTCAGGCACATTAAAAGAACTAAAAACTGATAGTATTATTATTATTATTTAGAGTATAGGAGATATTGTCATTCTTGTAACAGTACAGAAGTCTCCTGTTTTGTTTTTATTTTTTGTTTTTTAATTGAATTAAGTGAACACTCAAAAATACTCATCCAAATATGCAGAGATGGTGGTTCATGGAAAGAAGTATAAAATAATTGGTTCAAGGAAAAAAATATACAATAAAATGTTGACTATCCAAACCACAGGACTCTCTGTCTGCCCATGTTATTCAGGAGGCCAAATTTTCCCAACAGTTGAGATTTAACTCTGTAATCATCCTTTTAAACTTTGAAACAATCAGAACGCTGCTAAAATTTACCCCAAGAATCCAAGAGGGTCTTGCGTTATTTGATCTGTAATCTAATTTTTCATAAGGACCTTTAGGCTTTAATGAAAACCAGAAGTTCAAGACAACCAAAGTGACTCTATTAGCCATCACTTACAAGACGCCCCAAAGCCTTTGCCATCCATCACTACCTTGTTCATGCCACGTCTGGGATTTCAGGCCAGGAGTTAAATGGACTGACTATGGAGGCACATTTAATATTTTCAACCAGAGCAAGAGCCTTTTGTCTAGAGCCACTGAGGCAAGGGCAAGCCTGTGGGAGCTAGTTCTTTGCTCATCATTGCCCCCATTCTGAAGGTAAGTGTATGCCCCAACCCCTTTCCCTGAACCTGTGAGTCACAGCTATGCACTGCTACAAGTCTTGCCTATTCTTCATTTTAAAAAGGAAGTTCTTTGTGAAGCAATTTCAAATTTTAAAAAGTGCTCATTTCACTTCGGCATTTGGGCTGACTATTTCTTCCTCCTTGTTTGTGTCTCTGCAGACAGCCAGACCCTGCCTCTCTCCTCTTTCCCTTCTATGACAACACCAAATGACAAAGGTGCAAAGCAACTAAATGTTAAGTAAAACCTTGACACTGGCTCAGTTAAATGCTGTGCTCTATCAACCCTCTCTACTGCCTAGCAACTGTCGTGGCTCACCCTGAGTTCATTTTCATTTTAATGTGCCACACAGAAAAGCAGCCTAAATATATACCCCCAGTTCCGAAGCATATAATCTGCAAACTACAGGAACGGGCGGATCATTTCCATTAGTTTCCTATACAGCAAAAACCACAATTTGCACCCAGAGTGTGTAATTATATTCAAATTCTAAAAGACTGCCTCAGAAATAGTTGAAATTCATAGTTTGGGGGAAAGTCACTCAGTAGTACTACATGGTTATGTTTTAATGTGGGAAGGGTGGCAGGAATATTTCAAAACAAAGCAAGGGAGGGTGAGAACAGTCACTCAGAAAATGTGGTTTGTTGGTTTCTAGGGGTTTTATATGCAAATAGCCAATCAAAAGCTGATAGGCAAGGGGTGGGGACTGAGGCAGGGAACAGGTCTTAGAAAAATAACTCAGTTGTGGCTTCCAGATGAGAAATAGAGACAGGTAACTACACAGGCCATTTTGAGCCTCCCATCTGGAGATGAGACCCAACCAGGATAGGAAGGGTCTCCGTGCCCAGAAACCTGAATGCAAGCCCTTCTGCACACTGGGGTTTCCATTTAGAGGAAGCCTCAGAACACCTTAAGAAAGCCTACCTCCTAGCACAAAGTCAGGCACGTATTAGAAGAATGCTCATGAAAAATTAATTTTTACAAAAGACCAGATACTCTCTACCTCTGCCTCTTCTATAAACTATCAACCCTATTCTCCTAGTAAACAGGAATCAATCAGCATGGCACCTTACTCAATCATTTACTCATTCATTCAAATAACATGTATCAGGTGTGAATGTTTGATCCATCTGCTCCTTTTACTTAGTATTTCCTTGGGTCAGAATGGGCTCAGGCAAACCGACAAGCATTCAAATGTTTATTATGAATGGGACACCCCCATAGACACTTTGGAAAGGTGTGTCAATCACATGAATCAGAATGCTTCATTAACCTGTGCACTCTATTCCTGACAACAGAGCTCACTGTGTGTGTTTTCTGTCTGTTTCTTGGGATGATGGACTGGTGGTATCGCAGAAAGAACAAGAGCTTTGTGGTCAGAGCTGGGTCTGAACCCTGGCTCTACCACCACATTACTTTGGTCAAGCCACTTAAGCTGTTGGACTCTCGCTGTTTTCATTTAGGAAATCGTGGTAACCTTATTAATGTCAAAGGATTGTGAGGATTAAGTGAAATCATATATGCAAAGCACTGGAAGAGAGCTGGGTACACAGTAAGTGTGCATAATATGTTGGTGCATGATGCAGGCAAATCTCTCAGAACTCCAAATATAAGCAGAAATAAACCACAGGGTCTGTATAAACTCAGTTGCTATTCTTCCCTCTGCTCCAGTATGGCTAAACACAGCAGTTCCTTAAACACAGCGCAGAGCTTTTTGTTAGTATTAAGAAGGTGTGTTTAAATGAAAGCTGTGATCTCCCCACCTCGGCATGACTCTGCAGTGGAGTTGGATTGTGAGCTTCATAACATCATGGTGAGCTACTTTTGTACATTATATTGCACAAGTTATTATAATTGTCAAGAGAATAGATGTCGTAAGTACCGGAAGAGCTGTGGAACTCAGGTTTAAGGTACACAACGGTGTCCTTAAGGATATACAGATCACAGAATCGCGCAGACTGAGTCATGAGAACCATTAGGGGACATCATCTAACTCAGCCCTCTCAGTGTACACATTAGGCAAAAATTTACAAAAGGCAATTTTCCCCAGCTATGGGCACACACTCCATGCCACACAGAAAACTACATGTAAAAGAAAGAGAACAGATTAAAAGATCAATATGTCCTATATAATGTCTGCATGTTAAAGATTAATACAATTTTTAAAAATAATGTCATATCTAAAGTCACAGACTGGGTCAGGGAGCAAATAAGGAGTCAAATCTATGACCCACATAATGTCTTCTCCATTAGAACCCTGGTTTTAAATGAGGCTCCACAAGTCAACCTGCATGGTTCCAGCATAAAAATGTGCTCCCTCCTCCCTATGATACTTGAGCCCTGGTAAGTGAAAGTATCAGAAACACCATTTTAAAGAGTTCCCACTTCCAAATCTGAAAAGAGTAGTACTGAAAGACCTGTCTTTTCCTAGTATAAAATATATTGAGAACTCCAATTTTTAATGGATACCGAGCATCATATGGGAATGGTTCAACCGTGTACAAGTTTGCTAAAAATGAGATCCAATTCTGAATTTCCAAAATGGTCTCTGAATATTTCGTGAAGGCCTTACCCCTTTTGCCTCACTTTAACGAGCTTCTAAACAGTTTGTTATAATTTGTTATTCTAGGCTAAAATATGCCTGGCATGGATTTTTACATGTTATCAAAGAGCAAAAACTGACCACACATGGTATTTTCTTTTAGTGCCATAAACAAAGAAATGGACAGTCAGGTTTCTCCTCTACGTTTCCCTAAAGAAACAGTGAGTAAATGAGGTAACCCCTTGGAGGCAAAAAGTGTTACTACAGGGAGGGAAATGAAGATTAGTAATTGTGTATTCTTTAAGCTCAAACTACCAACCAGCAAACATTCAACACTGAAGCTCAATGTTGTACAAGGAACTGAAAGAACATTATCATTAAATATTTCTCATAAAATATTTAACCTCCTCATAGGGGTTTACAATGCACTTAGAATAACTTGCTTCATTTCCCACACGATTCTGTGACATAGATATGGTAAGTATTATTATTGTCATTCCCGAGGTAAAGATGAAGAAATTGAGTCTCAGTCAAGCCTTGTGACTTATCCAGGTTCATAAAGTTCCCAAATGACAGAAGATGGAAACCTATTTCCTCCAATTCTAAACCATGTTATTGATGGTTCCAACTCCACCTAACACTACACTGCCCATTAGAACTCCATTATCATAATATACATATTTAGAAGCACATATTCTCAAAATAATTTTTCATAAGTATCTGAATACAGAAGTAAAAAAATCCCTTCCCTTTCCCAAAAGAGATAAATACATTACTTGAAATTTATAACAGCAAGAGTGTTATAACTATGAGACATTTTCTCAATCATCTTGCCCAAGCCTCATAACCATGCCATGAAGTAGACAGCTTTTTTTATGCTTATAATTTAAAATGAACTTTTACAACATAAAAATCCAACAGAAAAAAAAAAAAAAGAAATTGATACACAGTTTTCAACTTCCAAAAACATAGTTATTTATACTTATTTAACCTGCTCTAATTCACTGAACGATGAGATGTGAAAGGACGGGGTGGTGTGTGTCTAGGAAAGGAAAATAATGAGCAACTGTAGGTCATAGAGGACGTCACTGTGACGGCAGGAATGTCTGGCCTGGAATGGCAGTGAGTCAAGTATAGAGAGTTAGAATGTGGACACTGGAGTCTGTCTGCAGAGCATGTGGCTGTAGTCAAACAGAACTAGTCTATAAGCACATCAAAGTACAGACTCAGTTACACAAGATTAACTAGAAGAAAAAGAACCCAAGTTTTTAAACTGACTGGTGTTGTTTTCTCCAGATATACTGTATGTAAATAGAATGCTTCCTCTTGAGGCACCGTCTTATCAATTTTGTAATTACTACCATTGACCCTGAAGGTCGTGAAAGTTTGAGTTCAACAGAGATTCACTGAATGGTACAGTTTTACATCTTTCCCTGTGACAGGATCTGGGGGAGATGGGTAGAAGGACAAGTGTTTGGGCTAAACTGTGTCCCCCTCAAAATTCATATATTAAAGCCCTAATCCTGGATACTTCAGATTGTAACTGTATTTGAAGATAGTGCCCTTAAAGAAGTAATTAAGTTGAAATGAGACATTTGGGAGAGCCTTAATCCAATAGGACCAGTGCTCTTATAAGAAAAGGAAATTTGAACATACAAGGAAATATCAGGGCTGTGTGGACACAGAGGAAAGACCATGCGAGGACACAATGAGAACCTGTCGATCTATAAACCAAGGAGAGAGATCTCAGAAGGAACCAAATGTGCCAGCACCATAAACTTGGACTTTTAGCCTTCAGAGCTGTGAGAAAACACATTTCTGTTGTTTAAGTCACCCAGGTGGTGAATTTTTTTTATTTTTTATGACAGCCCTAACAAACTAATTCAAGGAGGTAAATATGAATAAGCTAATGGTTTATCTTCAGACATTTGCTTCCATCCTTGATGACCCAGGGTCCCAGTGAAGCAAGTTTTCTGAGATCTGGTAAATTCATTCACTTAGATGTAAACTAAAATATGTTTCCTCTTCCAGTTTCAAAATAAGACAATAAAGGAATAAAATTCTTACTAGGGAATTTCATCAGTCAGTTTGTAAAGCCCTCCCCACCCCCAAGAACTGTTCAATGATCTCTCCTCTCCCTATGATATGGCAGCCCTCACCTCCACCCCAACCAATGATCCATGTTGAAAAGTCCTGAAGACATTTACACCACAATGTTATAAGCTTCCTATGGTGGTTTATTAAGAACATGTTAATCTCCAGACCTACCACTTGCCAGCAAATTTTAGAGAAGAGAGACAATGCATTAAGAGAAGAAAGAAAAGGAGAAACCAATTTAATTAATTTATCACCAAGGCCGAAAGCATATAAATCTTATCATTTTATCTGCCAACCAACACTATGAATTATTCAGCAAACTGAATCTCAAGAAGGAAGTTAGAGAGAAAGTGCCTAGAAAGCTGCTGGCTGAGCAGAAGAAAGTGCTCAACAGATCAGAGCAAAATGAGCCCCATGGCTGGAACAACTTAAGTGGTAGTTGTCTGTGACGATGAATGAGTAATATAATTCCTTACAAGAAGGACTCCTGGCTGATATGCCACAAGTGGGAATGCCACTGCTTATGCTAAGATGATTCACATAGGACTTATGCCTCCTCACACACACACACACACACACACACACACACCCTGTTTTCTGAGTAAGAGACTTTCCTCTAAATATATTGTGGTGTGTTCCCTTTTGAAGTTGAGTCCTGTTCACAACTAGTTCCCCCAAATGCCCAGAGACAGGCCAGTACGGAGGGTAAAATGTAAGACACATTCCAGACCTAGGATTCTTAGGGAAACCTGTTTCCTATACTATGAGTATTAAAGTATTTATTTTTTTATTGTTATTCTACTACAGTTGTCCCAATTTTTCCCTGTTTTCCCTCCTCTACCCCTCTCACGTCCGCCCCCACCCCCACTCCCACAGTCAATTCCCACACTGTTGTCCGAGTCTGTGGGTCATTCATACATGCTCTTTAAGGAGTCCCTTCCCCCAAAGCATTTATTTTTTAGACAGATGGACACTAGACTTTTTAAAGGTGGGGGAGAGAAAAAGAAATATACAAAACTTTCTTATGAAATGGAAGGCTAGTAAACAAATATATTTAAGCGTTTATGTGTCCCATACCACTAAACTACCTATGAGCTTGGATAAGCATGATAGTTAAGTGTGGTAATAAAGTCAAGGATGAAAAATACCTCTAGGGGTGTTTTGAATAACAGAAAAATATAAATTTTCATTTTATAAAATATATTTAGATTGTGTGTTCATTAATAATGGTGTAGTATCTAGATCACCACCCTGCCCCCCATCCCTGCTATTTTTAAAATTATAGAAGCACTTATCTTAGATACTCAAAATACTTCTGGTATTATCCCTAGTTGAACATCATGATATCTTGTTTAGTTTTCTGTCCTTAGCAAATAACACACAGACTGGCACAAAGTAAATACTCAGTAAAGGCTGATTGAATGACTACTAAATAAAAGAGATCACAAAAGAAAGTGGGGAACCTCTGAGAAGGGAATGGGCAATGAGGAAAAGCTTCCCAGATTCCAGTTAAGAGGAGAGTTAATTCTTTCCTGAGAGACACTCCTAACCTGAGATTATTTTGGGTGCCCCAGGCAGGCGTGGCCTTATCTGCCCAACTGATAAAGGAGCTCAGTCTTCTCTAGGGTGCTCTGGGATAAAGACTGTAGGCAAAAGTATACATAATTCTCTAAAGATTGGAACCAAGCCTGGGTAAAAGCTGTTTGGCGAATTTCTGTTTTTTTCTGTCTTAGTACGAATCCACTATAAGGCAGAATAGTTTTGAGGGGGGAGGGTGGGTGGCAACCACCGATTAAAAGGGCAACTCTGAGGTCTTTTGGCTCCTCAAGAAATGGACAAGGGAAACAGGAAAAACAAATAAAAATTCTCCCTTGAGTCCAAACGAAGTTCTTGGACTCAAGCCTCTAGTTTTTATTTTATACCAGAAAGAAGGGCATTTGCTTCTTCACAGACAATAGACTGCTGCTTTTAGCTCTGGAATAAGGTTGTCAGAGAACTGTTAGTAACAAGCATTAGTCTTATGGTGCTGTGCCTCCTACAACCTCCCTCCAAAAAGATTTTTTAAAACAATTGCCATTAGCTGAGCCTTTGTCTTTGACTAGGGGGAAAGCCAGCACACTTCCAGTAGGAATGAGAGGCACCTTAGCAAAGCCCTGAGGAGGAGCTACTGGCCCTTTCAGGACTCAAAAGGTCTCAGTTTGGAAGGAGAATTGGAGCCAACAGATGGGGTATTTTGTGGATCGTATTGCTGCTTCTCTAGATTTTTAGCTCAAAAACATTAATTAAATATGCAAGGAACTTACTTAATATAGATGCATTCACTTTCCAAGCCCCAAATCAATGCAATGAGGCTTTAGGGTTGAAAGAGGATACTGAAGAGTTGAGGTCATGAACTTTCCTATCTTAGCCATGCACACCCTGAGTTCATTGCATCCTATAGCTGCAGTGGGTCTGAGGAAAGTTGGTTCTTTTCCATCTTACTGAATCTTATCAGGTGCAGCTTAATGAGAAACCAGATTGAGAACCAGTCAAAAAGATTTAGAGGGTACTGAGCAAACTGAACCTTGAAGAAATGAAGTCAGTAGAGAAGAGTTCTGTTTAACCTCTGTAAGTCTCTCAACACTTGAGAGAGAGAGAAAGAGGACAGATTTAGGAACCCCCGGGAAGGCAAGCTCTGTAAATTTTATCGCTTAACTCCTAGCTGTTTTTAACTGTTTACACCCTGAACAGAAAACATCCAGACCCTGCCTGCCTATAACCTCTAATGAATGCATAATCTTCATCTCCCTGCTGATCATTTATACTAATTAGCAAAATTCAGCTAATCATCGCTGAGTGCTTCCGTGTTTAATTATGGGCTATTAGTAATAGTCTGTCTGGCTTCCTCCATCTCCCACTCCCCTCTTTTTCTTTCCCACTATTTATCATCTCACCTCCACTCCCAGTCCCTCTTCCCCTTTGGAGCTAACAGTTTCCATATCAATAAAATTGCTTTTGCATTTTTGGTGCTTGTGTTTCTTTCCTCTCCTAGTATTTTTGTTTGTTTGTTTGTTTGTTGGATTTGGGAAGGGGGTCTTTGCTTTGTTTTTAAAGAAAGCCTACACCAGCCTCAGCAGGAGTCACAGAGAAAACAGCAACCACATCAAGACCAAACATTTTCTCCTCCCCACCACCCCCTTCCACCAACCTTACAAGCTCTGAGCCTGCTTGACAACTCCATCAAATGGGATTTAAAGAGAGAGCCAGAGCGAGCCAAAGTATGTGCTGGCATCTTCTCAATGTGCTTCCACTTCGCGTTACAGACAGCACAGAGCAGAAGCCCACAGCCAGGGGGCAGTGGAAAGAACTGATGTTCCAAATGGGGTCTGCACACTCTAGGTCTTCAAAACACAAGCGAGGGCAGGGGACCTCTGGTGTAGTTCACCGGTGCTGCTCCCTGAAGGGCTGGCTCCTGTAGTCGGGCTCTGTGAAGCCTACTCCCCTTGCCATCGGAGTAAAGTGTAGAGCAAACAACTAATGAAGCTCTCTTCTTCAGAACATTTCACTACAGCAAGCTCCTACCTCACAGGCAGACATCACCCCTTCCAAGGCAGCCTGCACAGAGCTGAATATATCTTTAAAAGCCATAAATCTCTTCCTCCAATAGCTATGCAAGAAGGGTTTCGAGCCAAATGCATCAGACTTCTCTTGTGTGAACAAGCCCACCCAGGCTACCTTAAATTAAAATAACATTTGCATAAATGGTGGAATTGAAGTTACTATAATTTATACTTGGGTCGATTACAAATTGACTTTGCCTTGTTTATATAGGTTGCTTCCTCTCTGGTAGTTAGCAACATCAGATGCACTGTTTTTACGACAGCTGCTGTTTCTATCAGACATGTGAGCAAACATAAAGCTGCCCAAATGAACAATAATGGCCACTGGTTATTATGTTTTCTGCCTTCAGCTCCTCTCCCCCCCTGACCTTTAGCGCACAGGCCACTTTTCAGCAGTTCAAACAACTTTTCGCTGAAGATCTAAGGATTTTTGCTATCTGCTATTTCCCCACTATTAGCTCCCAAACAAGACCCCAAGAAGGATAAAAGCAAGGTGAATGAGTGAATTCCCAAAGTGCAGCACTGGGGGGCTTATCTCCTAAGTCACCTGTCATCCTACAGTAGTGGGTGGTGGAGATGGAAGATTGCAAAGCGGGGAGAATGTGGTGTTGGTGCAGCTATGCATAGGGAGCTAAGGAGAAGAGAATCCATTAGAGACAACTGGGGGGCTTGGGCAGAAAGCATGAACATTAGTCTTTGAGGGGAAACCGGACATTCTCTTCCCTCATGCACATGCGATGCTTGTCACCATTTTAAATTTAAGTTTTTATTCTCTTTCCACCCTTGGCATTACCTGAAAGGCGCTGAGTGGGTTAAGGAATTGCTATGCCCTGTTAAAAGAATAAAGAGCAGAGAGACCCACCGTGCCCTCCTCGCAGGGAAAGAGGGGAGCGATATATAGAAATAGGCACTGAGTGATGCTTGCTGCCATGGAAATGGTGCTCGTGCTGAGAATGAGACCCCGTCGAGGAAGAGGAGGAGGAAGCTACATTAGAGGAACTCCACACAGAGCTGATGATACATCCCCAGAAGAGAGACCAGATCCCAAGCGTCCAGGCCGGCCGGCGAGGAGGGCTCCGTCTTGCATGGATTCTCAGGTGCATGGTCAACGCACTGGACCACTACAGATGGGCAGTTTGAATTCCAGCCAGTGAGGAATAATGAAGTTCATGATGCCCAGAGGCCCATCATAGCAGGGGGAAGACTTGTCCAAATTTTGGAAAGAGGGAAGGAACAAGCGCTTTCAAGACAGGTGATGAATCAGTTAAAAAAAAAATACTATTAAAAAATAGTGATATGGAAATGCCCCCCTTTCCTAGGGCTTAAATTTAGGATGCCAAAGTCCACCCAGCTATAGCAACCTTCCTAGGGAGCTCCGTAATGACAAACATGTCAGGGGAGGCCCCCCCGAGGCTTCCTCCTGATCTTTAGGCACCTCAGGTCTGAAGACTTAACTGCACACTCCAGCAAGCCACACAGAGGAAAGGTGAAAATAAAGGAAAAGGAAGAGGAAGAAGTGGCAGGACGCCCAAGTAGGTTCAGGTTAGTTTATCCCAACATCCAAGCGGTTGGAACATTTTTTTTTCTTTTTCCACCTCCATGCGATGCAATGCAGAACTGCCCAGCAAAGGGGGGCTGCAGGTGGGAGAGTTCTTCGCGTGTTTCTTCGGAGTCTTGGCAGAAGGGCGCGGAGGCTGTTAACCCTGCACTTTCTGGAAGAGCTTCACGGAGCCTCTCTGCTTGCTTCCGGGGTTTCCCAACTGGATGAAAAGCAGTAGCGGCAGTGGCAGCAGCAGCAGCAGCAGCAGCAGCAGCAGCAACCCGAGGAAGAGAACAAGGAGGACCGGAGGGAAAGAAGACAGGAGGAGGCACCCAGCGCAGAGCAGCTACCCAAACCAACGTGGGATGAAGCGGAGAAAGGTGGATGGGCGAGCAGAGAGAGCAGGAGAGGAGGTTCCCGCAGGCGACAGAGGTGGCTGAGAGGCAGGCAGGCGCCTTCAAAGTGTGCAGAACTGGGAGGCACAGGTGAAGTGAAGCAAGGAGTTGGGGAGCCAAATTCACAAATGGGCAAGTCATATGCAAATAGCGCACTCCGGAGAGCAAATCAGTGCAGCCAGAGCGCTCTGCCGAGGGACAGGCTGGCTCCGGAGGAAGGAGGGGCCGAGCACCCGGAATCCCGGCCCTCCCCATTCAAGTACACGCTAGCTTATCTACGCTCTGGAGCCTCCCAGCACACACCGCCCCCCACCGCCACCCCTCCTGCTGCGCTCCGCTTCCCTTCCCAGCAGAGTGAGCGCACGTGTGACTGTGTGCGTGTGAAATGACTGAGAGACAGGCAGATGGACGGACACTGCGCCTTTTTATCACGCTTTCCTCCTTTTCTCCCAGGCACATTCAGCCAAACTCTTACGATTAATCCACATGTTACGATTCAGAAAGAAAAATGCAGGCGACAGTTAAGACTGAAGTAGCCCCAAATAGCAATAAAAATAAACCCCTTGAGTCAGCAGGAGCGCTGCAGAGGCTGCAGGCAGTGGTGCCAGCCTCTCACTCCCACTGGCCTGGCGGTCAGCACCACGGTCAGCACCATGGTCAGCACCACCCAGCAGTTCTCCTTGCTCGTGCCTCTGGGGGTTAAGATGCCTGAGGCCCCAGTCCCAGGAGCCTAGGAGAGAATGGTGGGAACCTTCCTCCCGGCTCTCTCAGAGATGTGGCCCCGGGGATTCTGGAGGGAGAGAGGATTGATAGCCTGGAGGCCATCGGAGAAAGAATCTTCCAAGCCTGGTGGACGGGACACTCTTGAAATTCAGGGACTAGAGGTTAGCGCCCTTGATGGCTGTCCTGGTCAAAGAAGTTCAGAAGGGGTGACAGCAGAGTCTGCTGGAGGAAGAGGAGGGGCAGCCCGTCCAGGACTGGCAACGGAGACAGCACCCCAGGTGGGTGAAGCCTCCCAGCTTCCAGGGCACTGGGCAACAAAGAGAGCACAGCTTTTACATCCAGGTTGAACCTGCAGGGGAGAGCAGGAGTGGCAGAAAGTCTTGGTGTGCTGGTTGTGGCCATCTGTGGCTCCAGGAAGAAACTGACCAGGGTTCTGCCAGGGAACAATGGCATTCTGAACAGGTGGCCTCCACCTCACCCCATGTCCCTTCCTCCCACGCCATGTGATGTGCCTGAGGCACAAACCCATCTGGCAGCCCTCCTAGACCCAAGGGTGTACTAGCTTTGCCTCCTCCCTTCACACTCACCTTGGTTTAAAAAAATTACATTATATTTGGAAAGGGGCAGAGGGAATAATACTTGCTGGTTGAGTCATACATATATACTATACGATACTTGCACATATATAGATATATACACACATATACATATACATATATACATATATAATATATAATATTTAGGTGGCATTTTTTTAAAGGAGCATATAGCACCCATTCCTGCTTTCCAGAATCTTTCCAACACTATAACTGAGAATAAAGAACAGGGACTCAGACAGTCCTACTCGTCTTTTGGACACCCCAAGATGAAACTGAGGAAGTTAGCATCATATGTCTTTCTTACAGATAAAGATGGCAGATCTATAGATGATTTGTCTTCAAGGTCAAAAGTCAAGTCCATTTCAGATTTATGGCGGTGACTTGGTATTCTGGTTCTGAAATCGATGTCTCCCAAAGGCCCATGTTGCCCATGGTGAATGGTGCACAGTCATCCCAACTGCTCTGGCCCTCAGCTGTAAGTGGGGCCACCGGGGATCCATCCAAGATCCCTCATTCAATGTTTTTCATGCCCTTGGGTGGCAGCCAAGAAACACTGCATCTTAAACTAGCAACATATACCCAGAGACACCACAGCAAGCAACAGAGGTGGTTTATGGAAACTCATTTTAAACCTCAGTCTCCTGCTCTGTAAAACATGGATAATGCTTTCCCTCATAAGACTCTTGAGAGTTTTAAATGAGATAACATAAACATGGTATCAAGCACAGCACATGAGAAAAGAACAGCAGTTCAATAGACAAATAAGCTAAAACCACAGAAAGGTTAAGTATAAGTTTAGCGTCTTACGTTATTATTAGTAGAAAAGTCGGGAGGAAAATCTTATCCTAAGCATCCTCCCTTAAGGTAGATGATCATTCCCATCCAATCCAACCACTCCTTTAGTCCTCCAGGTGGAGTCCCACTGCACTTTGGACTTATTGAAACTCTTTCCCATGGTCTTAAGGGGACTTAGATGACCTGGCTTATGCCTAATTCTCAGCTCCATCTTCTGCCAGATGACCCCTTAGTATCCTCCAGACTTTCAGACCCTCTTTCTGCTCGTTTAATGTGTCAATTTCTATCCCAACTTCAAACCTTTGTACTTACTGGATCCTCTTGTCTAAAAGACTTTAAGATTTTCATGTCATTGATTCATTTCAATGCCACCTCCTCAAAGGGCCTCTCTGATCTTCATCTAAAGTTAGCCATCACACCTCTGAAAGGCACTTTGTCCCATTGTCTTCTTTTGTTTCCTTCCCAGCACTCACCACTTTCTGAAATAATTTTTATCTGTGTCTGTTCTTAGCTTAGATCATTAAAAAGATGGTAAACTCCCTGAAAGCTAAGCCTTTGTCTCATACCTGCCTCCCGATATCTTCTATATGTGGCAGAGAGGGTAGCACATAGTAAGAGCTCAGTAAATATTTTCTCAGTGAATGAATCCAGTGAATCAACTACCAATCTCATATTCCCATGTTCCCGTATCATTAGTTACACTGATGCATTTATCTGGCTCTAGTGACACCTGTCCCCAGGGATGTGCATTCCCAGAGTCTACGAGTTGACCGCCTATCTATGTAACATTGCTCTTCTTTTCTAAATTGGCACTGAGTGTTGGAGACTGTCTCTGACTTTGTCCCGAGGAAGCATGGGAAGCTTTGATGGACCTTCCAATTAATTCTCTGCTAGGCAACAAAATGGAAATAAATCCTTAATACAGTAAAAAAGATATCTGGAAATGTTGCTGGTGCATCACAGCTAGAGTTATTCATTTCACTTGTCATACTTATAATTTATTTATTTACTTTTTGCAAGATGTCCAAAGAAGTAGCAGTGAATTCCAGTAAGACTGATTCCACTTGTGGACTCAGTTGAATACTGAGGGCAAATACAAGACTGTTTTATTTTTTTCTTCTTTCACTTCAAAGAGATAACTCCCAAGTTATCCTGATAAAAACACATGCCCTTCTCCAATTCAACATGCTGTTGATTTAGTTTTTATTTGTTTCTTATCCCTCCTGTCTCTTCCTCTAGTCAATACATTCTTACCTAGATTTCCTTTTTCTAATTCCCATTCTTCTAAGGTTTATTAACGTTTATATTAAGCTGCATTATTAAACATATTTTTTGGATTTTTACCTCCAGCGATACCTTCTAAATACTGCCAGCACCTAGAGTTCAGCTGAAGGATTTGTCATCACCTGCACTACCACCAAAAGCTGTCCACTTACAGCCATAGCAAGGTATTCAGTTGGTTAGAGCATCGTCCTGACACAACAGAATTGCTGGTTTGATCCCTGGTCAAAGCACAAATAAACATCAACCAATAAATGCATAAACAAGTGGAACAAAAAAATTGACTCTCTCTTCCCCCTTTCTTCTCTCTCTGAAGTCAATAAATAGATATTTTTTAAATCATAAAAAAAGCTGTTCTCTTTTCTACCCTAGTAGGTCCAAGAGTGAGAACAATGGAAATGAAGTGTGAGCTACAGGATGAAGATGTAAATCCACTTTTAAGACAGAAAAAAAAAAAAGAGAAATAGATATAGAAATGTTATGCTCCACACAGATTTAAAATTGAAAAGTACGAATAACTTTGTAGGAACAACCATGCATAGGTCCACTTGGATAAATCCCCATCAAATCCTAACCAGACTTTTTGGACCTTTAAGTTTCTGAATGGAATGCAGAGAAAGAAGAAAAAAAGAAAGAAAGGAAGGAAAAAAGAAAGAAAGAAAGAAAGAAAGAAAGAAAGAAAGAAAGAAAGAAAGAAAGAAAGAAAGAAAGAAAGAAAGAAAGAAAAGAAAGAAAGACCTGTTATGAGATTTGGCTGCTTAATAGCTGGGTTTCTTTATTATTTAAGACTTCAGAATTTGGTATGACAGATCATTTTTCCCTGCTTTTTAAATTTCCCCACCCTACCTTACCTCCCAGAAAACTGTCCAGGGTGAAGTAGGAGAACCATTGTGCAGCTGACCCTGATCCTCTTTGCCTTGCTTTGGTCTCTACTTCTGCTATAAAGTAGTCTGGGGAAATCTTCTGGTTTCTACAATAAGCCTCATGATGGTGCTTAATTGTATCAGGTGCCAGGAACCTCATGTGAAGTTGCCCTGTCAGTCTCTCACAATACCTTTTGTCTCTGCCCATGCCGCTTCGCACTTGCACAGACTCTGACTTTCCACTTCACTGCCAGCAGGAGACACCTGTCAAGTTGTTTGTCACAGGCACATCTAATATGACTGCACAGACACAAAAAGCACTGAGCAGTCTGTATCTGCGTAAAACCCGAGCTCTTAGTGAGGGCCCTCTTTTTCCAAATACTAAGTGTAGACATTCTTACTTTCTCTATGCAGGGTTCCAAAGGTATGTGTAAGAAGAAAAAGAAAAAAATAAACAAACAAATCAACAACTAAACTCTCATAATGTGAAATGAAATAAAAGTCCTAAAAAATACAGGTGACTGTTAACATGGCTATAAATCTATCCAAGGGTTCCAGTGACACCATAAAACAGTCAAACTTTGCTTTATTATAGTCAGTAGATTTATTTATCGCCACATAATTCATCCTTCTGCTCATTTATTTAGAAAAGCCATCCTGTAAAAATCAGGTTTTGATTATATTTTCCATTTGGGGCTATAAAAGAGAAGCTTTATTCTTTTAAACATCACTCTTACATGTATTTGATTTTTTTAAAAAGACAATGACATCCTCATATAATTTTATAGTTTAGAGAATGTTGCTTCTGTTTCTTTAACTTATCCCTCTCATAGATATCCAGTTATTCTTTTGTCCTCCTTGTGGCTGAAATCGGGATATCAGGAGTTTGGATATTGGAAAAATCTCTCTAGGAAAATTTCCAAATCTCTAAGAGTTTTAATCAATGGGGTTGGAGCATACATTTCCTTAGAATCTTAGACATTTCTTCAAGGATAGGAAAAATATGAAATTTCCTGTGTAAGCCTTAACCTGCTTTCTTTGAAGTCCAGGTGTAATTACTTGTCATGGAAGGAAATTTTCCTATTACTCATGGACAGGAATCAATTAGTTCCTTTAAAGAGATCTGGACATTTGAACCTGTTAGTCTTCACTTAAGCTGACATTAGATATCAGAGATCTAAACTTCCCATCCTCTGTATCATGCAAAATTTTAACCAGTTTTTAGCACTCTAACCAAATGAATGACTGCTATACAGTAACAGGAGTAATAATACTATGTGTATGCTTATAGAATAATGATCAATTCAATGATTTAGAGGACATTTTGAGAACATATACAGATTTAGGTTTGGGGGTCTGGCATTTGACTGCTTAGGCTAAAACCCTGATTCTGCTTGTCAGCTGCTGTGAAAATGTTAATAAGATACTTTGCCACTTTGTATGTCAACTTCTCCATCTCAAAAATGAGAATAATTACACTATTTAGCTAAAAGGTTGTCATGAGGATTTAGAAGTTAATATATATGTGTATAAACACTGGCTGAAACACAATAAATAAGTAATAATTATTAATAGTAGTCACATTTATTGATCATGTACTGTGTGCCTGGCACTACTGTTATTATTACTATTCTCTTTTCCCCCTTAGTAACTCCTTGAAAGTTATCCCTGCAGATAGTTTTTTCTTCTTGGTGATACAAATCTCAAGAGAAGTGAGTAAACAGAAAGCGTTCCCTGAAATTCCAAAACATAGAATGGAAAGTCACTTCCTATTAGCTGATTCATTGAATTCTCTCTGCCCATATTTTGCAGAAAGGGGAGCAGCTTCTTTGCATCTGGCCCACAAACATCCTTCAGGCCAATTCCAAAACAATAAGCTCGCCATGGTCCCAGAACCAGGTACTCTGGGCTACCAACCCCTGGCCTTGCTGTATCAGTAATAATTTTATATATATATATATATATATATATATATACATATATATATATATATATACATATTTTTTTAATTTTATTTTTTGTTATTCAATTACAGTTGTCCCATTTTCCCCCATTGCTCCCCCTCCCAGCCCATCCCTTCTCCCACAATTATATCCCTCCCCGTTGTCCATGTCCATGAGTCAGTCATATACGTTCCTTGACCTGACCCTTCCCTTACTTATCCCCCTTCTCTCCCTCCCCCCTCCCCCCATTCTGTATCAGTAATAATTTTCCAGTTTTACGGTAGAACCCTCAGCATCTCAGTCTTCTTTGGTATCTAGAAAGGTTCTCTGGCTACTTCTCATTCCTATTTCTTTATCTTACCACTTTTCTCTCTCTAATAAACAATAAATTCTAATTATTTAGCCTTCCCTATAAAAGACATGCCTTCTAAATATTTTAATAAGTTTCATTGGATTCATTTAGTATGTCTTTATTATTCACTATCTTTTGTTATTGTGAATGTACCTCTGAACTAGGTTTTACTCAGTATAGGAAGAAACCATTACTTTGGTACATCAATCCATCTACTTTATGAATATTAATTTATGCTAACTATGAGCAAGTCATCAGATAAAGTCCAGGAGGTTCAGAGATGAAAAAGGGGAAGAATTAAGGCTTTAAAAGATATATTATCTAGCAGAAGAAACAAATCCACCAAAAACAAATTTAAAAAGCCATAAACTCTCTATATATAATATAATAGTGTACATTTATATATATATATGTATATATATATATATGTATATATACAGCTTACTGAATATATGATAAGTGCTAGAATAATGGTATAAACAAATTATATAAAATAATAAAGAGTGAAATTAATCCACTGTAGGGAGAGAAGGGACTATCAGGAGGTATTTATAGACAAAGTGACACGTACACTGAGTGTCAAAGGACCCGAGTTCAAATCCTGGTCCTCTACTTATTGGCTGTGTAAAGTACCTTGAGAAAGTTACTTTGAGTCCACTGAGCCTGTTTCCTGAATAGTAAAGTTGTGAATAATTCCAACCTCACAGGATTGTTTTGATGGTTAAATGAGAAGATATGTTTCAAAAGAGCATTGTAAATATTCAGGTCCACTATTACCATGAACCTGGACTTAAATGATTCCAACAGGCAGAGAAACAGAAATGAAAAGGAGATGATCAATGTAGGATGGAATCATCCACAGAGAGCTTACTCAATAAGACAAACTTTAAACTTAGCTGTCACTTGTCATTTGGATTGTTAAAGCGTGAGGATCTTAGAAAGGGGTCAACTTTTTCTTTTGACTCAAAACTAGTTATTTCATGGGACAAGGAAAGGCAACAAAAGTAAAGGGAAGAAAAGGGAAGGAAGAAAAATGGAAAGAAAGAGAAAATGGGAGGTGAAGGGGAAAAAAAGAAAGGAAACTCTCATGTGGAAGCTACAGTCTTTATCTCTAATTATAGGGTTGCTGTATTCCTAGATGTCAAATAAACTCTATATAATTTTTTAATGCCAGCACAGCCAGGAGTTTTCATTTGTTCAATTCCCTTCATGTAGTTATTTTTCAGATATGAAAATACCCACTGGACCCAATTGATATCACTATCATTTAATTCTAGGAATATCATAGTTCAAGCATCAGTCTCATTCAAGTGTCTATCTCACAATTCCATGAAGGGCACATGTTCTCAGGTAGAGGGACAGAGATCTAAAATAACTGGACATGCTCCTCTTGATACTATGTAGTCTTAAATTCACTGGACAGAGAAATCTGGAAGGGAATGAGATGAATATTCCCTAACAGAATATACAAAGTGTTATCTAACAAGTTCCAAAAATGTTTGCAAGATGGGTGATAAGGGCATTTTTTGGTGCTATTGAGGACTTAGCATTTTTCAAAATTGATGTTGAGGTTAGGAGGGTACAAAAATGTAAGTCAATGTCACAGTGTCACAGGCTATTCTTGAAATAGATGAAACAACATTAAAATAACAATATTTTGACATTGATGATATCTATGTCTTCAAAATCAATGATTTCCAACCCAGACAGGCAGAATTAGTTGTTTGTTTGTTTTTTTTGTTTGTTTTTTTTGTTTTTTTTTTTCATGTTAAGGAAACCAGGGTTTGGTCCTATGGCCAGACAGCTTAAGTTTAGGCTAGAAAGCTTAAGTTCAAATTCCTGCTCCATTATTTTTTATTATTTATTAGCTGTGTGATGATGGGCAAATTACTTAGCCTCTGAAAACTGATGTTTTCTTATCAGGAAATGGAGATCACAATATTCTTTATCTCAAACTTAGCACAGTACTGGGCCAGCATGACAATATGAGACATTCAATAAATAGTATTTGTGGAATAATATTAGGTTACATCTAATTACTGTAGGAGATAATATTTGTTCATAATGGAAAATAATATAATAATTAATACATAAAAATACAAGAATAAACTCTGTTTCTTGTACTCACAACTGGAAGCCTACTTTTTTCCCACCCTGCATCTATCTATCTATCTAAAACAAAAAACTTGCAAAATATTTCAGCATCTAATTATAAGAAGGAACTTTTCAACATTTAGACACATTGACAGATTGGAAGTGATGCCTTTGAAGGAAGTGGGCTCTCCATATAGAGAGTCTAAAGTTGCTATCTGTAATAAGTGAAAAGATGGAGTATATAACCTCTAAGTTCCTTTTCCATATACGATACTGAATAAATTTTTCTTTTAAATTTTTCTTTGCCTTTTACCTATCATTTACTTAAATGTGATCGCTTGGTTTTATTTTGAGGCTCAAACCCAATCCCAGGTTGCTGCAAAAATTAGAGCACTGTCATATTTATTAAAACCTTTCAAACACTGAGGTGAGAAATCTTAAGATTTCTGTAAAATGAATCCAGCATTATTGCACTAGAATTTTATTTTTAATTATTGCATGCAGTACAAGTTGTTTCTAGATAAGTTAACAATTTTATGTTTCTATTTTAAATACCAAGGATTTTTTTTCCCCTAGCAGCACCTACAGAGCTGCTATTCCTGTGATCTAAGAGGATGCTTTTCATCGGTGAAGAGCCCATTGCTTTGGAAATAGTATGCTGACCTGCTTGTCTTATTGCCCTTTACCTCCCAACAGAAAATCCAGGTAGAATGAATTTAAGTAAGTCTGAATTTCCTTAAATAAATACATGTATCTTTAACATCCTGGGCCAAAAGCAGAACTGCTCTGCTCTCTCTAACCATGACAAGGTCATTCTTTCTCAGGAGCCATTATGGACAAGAAAAAGAGAGCTGGGTATTTAGAAGATAGCTAAAAGTGTTAGAGAAACTGAGATACAGAGACAGAGAATGTCCTGTTTAACATCACACAGCATTTCAATGTCATAATAAGCTGCCCTATTCCTCTAGAATATTACTCAACAGTGAAGCATGCATGTTTTCTATGGTAACATCAACATGTTGTAAAATGAGATTATAAGAGAAAAGAATTCAGTAAGAAGGTAATCTACCATAATAGAGAGTTAGCAGATATCAAAGGGAGAATCAGGAACCCAGTAATGTGAGATAACAATAGTCAGAAAGAAATTGCCAAAATAAATGTGCTTGAAATGATTAAATGAATTCCAGAAACCACAGAGAGGGGGGAGGGAAGGGTATTGTGGTAATGAACAGAACTAGGAAAACTAAAATCTTTTGAAAGTGCAACACAGTCAATGAAATATTTTTAAAAAGCCAGTGGATGAATTATGCAGATGTAGCTAAAGAAAGACTTAATGAACTGTAAGACAGAACTGAGAAAAGTTCCTAAAATGTAGCACAGATTTAGAAAATATAAAAGAGATTAAACATCATGAGAGATCAAATGCAAAGATTAGAGAAACAGATAAAAAAAACAATACTCAAAATATTGGTTGGGATTTTTTTCAGATTTAAGTAATATGAATTTTTATACTAAGGATCCTAAGCAAGAAAAACAAATAGCCACATCTTGGTTCATCATAATGAAACAAGAAATCCTCAACTGAAATAAAAATCTTAAAACCAACAGATTGCTTTTAAGTGAAACTCACAAAACAATGAAGATAATAGCCTTGTAATGAAAAAATAAATCAATATAGATTTATTTATCTAGGCAAATCATTTAAGAGTAAAGGCAAACTCAAAACAGATAAAGTAAGTTTGAGAGACTTCTAGTCAAGATGGAAACATAGATAAATACAGCTCGCCTCCTTGCACAAACACATCAAAATTAGAAGGAAAATATAGAAAAATCATCACTCAGAACCATCAGAACTCGAGCTGAATGAAAATCTGACAACTATGAAATTAAAGAAACCACATCCATCCAGACTGGCAGGAGGAGTGGAGACATGGAACAGGCTGGTCCCACACCCACGTGTGGTGGATAAAAGTCCAGGAGGAATATCTCAGGAGCAAGGAATCCCAGCCCCACACCATACCCTTCAGCCCAGGGTTCCAGTGCCTGGAAGAAAAGTCCCCATAACTTCTGGTTGCAAAATCCAGCAGAGATTGAGTCACTGGAAGAAACTTCTGGATTCCCAAGCAGTTCCCCTTAAACAACTCACACATAGATTTACTCATATTCACTCCCTCTGAGCTCCAGCACCAGAGTAATAGCTTGGAATGTACCAGTGGCACACAGGAAGGAAATGAACTGTCTGGCATCAACGCAGGAGGTGGAGGACAGTTTTCTCTCAGATAGAAAGTCAGGCAGAGACCATTGTCCCTTTTCTGAACCTTCCCCACACAGAGCCACAGAGCTGGCAGAGAGGTGCCATATTTGAGACTCCATCAACCTGGCTAACACTGTTTGCCTCAACCTGGGGATCAACCAAGATTCCATCCCAACTAACTTGCAGGCCCACCCAAACAGTTAACCACGACTATTCCACATGAATGGCTGGTCTTGGCTCATGTTTTACAACTTTCTAAATTCTCTCAAACAGGCAACAGCCAGCCTCAGTGAGCCCCCAGCCCCCATAACTCTTGCTAAGTGGCTCCAGGCCCTGCATCAGCAGCAGCCATCTCAGACTGCTTTATAGCTCATGTAGGGTGGCCCTCGGCAGGACACAGGAGGGGGCTGACCTTGGCCTGCACCACCTGAGAAACCTCAGAGCCTGTGTGTCCAGTGGACAGCTACAGACCACATCGGAGCACCACCATTCTCCCTCTGCACAGCTGATTTTCCACAGAGGGTGGAGGTTGGTGGTTAGTGGCCATAGCCAGCCCTTGCAGGTGACTAGCCCTGGATAAATCCCTCCCATTGACCTGCTAACAGGAATCCAGTTTCAACTATAAGAGGAGAGTGTACTCAGTCCACACAAAGGGTGCACCTCTAATATCCAGCCTGAGTGATAGGGGAGGCTGTGCCACTGGACCCTATAGGACACCAACTACATTAGGCTACACTACCAAGACAGGAAGACATGGCAGTTCTACCTACTACATAGAAACAAACACAGGGAGGCTGCAAAAATGAGGAGGCAAAGAAACATGGCCCAAATGAAAGAGCAGATCAAAACTCTAGAAAAAGAACTAAACAAAATGGAGATAAGCAATCTATCAAATGCAAAGTTTAAAACACTGGTTATGAGGAAGCTCAAGAAACTTAGTGAGGACCTCAACAGCATAAAAACTATCCAGTCAGAAATAAAGGGTAACTAATTGAAATAAAGAACAATTTACAGGGAAACAAAAGTAGAATGGATGAAGCCAAGAACCAAACCAATTATTTGGAACACAAAGAAGCATAAAAAAATCAAAACAACAAGAAGAAAAAAGAATCCTAATAAACAAGGATAGTGTAAGCAGCCTCTGGGAGAAGTTCAAGTGTTCCAACATTCACATCATAGTGGTGCCAAAAGCTAGAAAAGAAAGACCAAGAAATTGGAAATCTATATGAAAAAATAATGAATGAATACTTTCCTAACTTGGTGAAGGAAATAGACATACAAGTCCAGGAAGCACAGAGAGTCCCAAACAAGTTAGACCCAAAGAGGAACACACCAGGACACATCATAATTAAAATGCCAAAGGTTAAGGATAAAGAGAGAATCTGAAATGTAGCAAGAAAAAAGAAGTTAGTTACCTATAAGGTAGTTCGCATTAGACTGTCAGATTATTTCTCAAAAGAAACTTCACAGTCTAGAAGGGATTGGCAAGAAATATTCAAAGTCATAAAAAACAGGCCCTACAGCTGAGATTGCTCTACCCAGTAAAGTTATCATTCAGCATCAAAGGACAAATAAAGAGCTTCCCAGATAAGAAAAAATGAATGGAGTTCATCATCACTAAACTGTTATTATATGAAATGTTAAAGGGAATTATTTAAGAAAGAAAAAGATCAAAACTGTGAACAATAAAATGGTAATAAATACATATCTATCAATAATTGAATTAAAAAAAACAAACTAGGCAAACAATAACAGAGATAGAATCATAGATACAGAGAGTGTTTTGATGGCTGCCAAATGGAAGGGGGGTGTGGAGGAATGGGTGAAGAGGTGAGGGGATTAAGAAGTACAAGTTGGTAGTTACAGAATAGCCATGGGGATGTCAAGTACAGCACAGGAAATAGAGTAGACAAAGAACCTATATGCATGACCCATGGACATGAACAATGGTGGGGGGATGGCCTGAGAGAGTGGGGAATGCTGGGTGGAGGGAGTAAAGGGGGGAAACTGGGACAACTATAATAGCATAATAAATAAAATTTGTTTTTTAAAAAGAGAAAGTTTGAGAAAGGTTATCACTCAAACTATCACTGGCATAACAACTAATGGGTATATTTCAATATGAAGAAAATGATCCCGAGGAAAAAAAGGCACAGACTGTGACTTGCCCATACTCACATAGAGGCTGAATTTGAACCCAAATCACCATCTACTGAAATCTATGGTCTAAATTACTTACGCATTCTTTTGTTAACTGCTATACAAGTGAAGTGTGCACCTTTCACGTCACACACTAAGAGGCTGATGCTTGTTTTCTTCGTTTTTTCTACTTTGCCTTTGTCTCTTTTCTGAAATGTGGACAAAGAGATGAGCCAACTACAGCCATGTGAATGAGGACACTGGTATATTTTCCATTGGGCATGGGTTAATATTTGGTTTTGGTTAACGTTTGCTGGGTATACTAACTAGGATATTATTTGGCTCTTTTAAACTAAGACCACATAACTGTGTTTAAACAAGACAGAAGTTTCCTTTGTCTCACGTAGACAAGCCTGAACTGGTTGGTGGCCCAAGGAATATGGCTGTGCAACAAGGGAAGAGCTGTGGATGACCTAGAGAAGCATAACTACGTTTTTAAAAATCAATATTCCAACTAATTGGAAAATGTTAATCAAAAGAAAACAGATATGAAAATATTATTGTCTAAAAAAAAATAGAATTTACCACCAAAAATATCATTATATCCTAAGCAAAATAATAAACTGGGGTTCATGTAACAGTCTTGAATCTCTAAGCATCTAATAACATAGCCTTGGAATATATAAAACACATATTGATAGACTGAAAAATATATAAATCTATGATAAAAAAACCCACAAAAATGTGTGCTCCATGGGGGTAGATGTTGTTAGTTTGACCATTGCTGACTGCCTGGGACCTACAACAATGCATGTCAAGAGCTTAATAAACATTTGTTGAATGAGCATATCCTTCTTATTAAAACGGACAGGATGAGCTGGGAAGAAAGTAGCAAGGTTATATATAGTTATTTTAAAAACCATAAGTAACAGAACAGAAACAATGGACATACTTGCAACTCTGAATAGAACAATATGAGTCCTGTACTTTAGAATATACAAAACATAATGCAAAACGTGACCACATATTAGAATCACAAGCAAATTCTGAATGATCAAACTTCATTCCACATCGTCTGCCCACAATGTAGCAATTTAAATGAATTATGAACCACCCCCCCCAATATTTGTGATAAAAAATTAAGGTATCCTTCATTTTATTAAGTGATATGCTTTCTCCTAAATATGCATTCATATGTGAGCTTAGAATAATTCTCTATCATTAATTACCACTTTCTGTATATAATGAAATTAATGAAATGATATTAGAGTGATGCCTTCAGAAAGAGATCTGTGATCAAATTATTTTCTCTAATTTTCTTCTTTAAAAATAAAACAACAACAATGTTCATCATAAGCTACCTAAAACTCATGCCAAAATGCTGGCTTTGTAATGAAATAAAACAAATGATATAACACAAGATTGTCTCAGAATGTTGGCTTCTAGATGACAGAGTATATGTCCCATGTCCTCTACTTCCCAGCAGGCACTTGTGCAATATTTAATGCAAAAATTCTAAGTGAAAATCCTGGAAATATTCTAAAAAATAACTCTGATAGGAGTAATACCATCAGTAACAACAGTGAGCACAGAGCTTATTTTTAAGCTATAAAAAGAGAGAGAGAGAGAGAGAGAAGACAAAAAGCATGTGGATATAACTTGGAGCCAAATAAAATCAGAAGGCTTTTGAAAAGTTATACCAGAAGAAAGACCATATTTTTGTCTCATTAAATCAAGTTTTAAACTAATGAAGAGAGAACTCTATTATGTATGATTTCCAAATAATACAGTAGAGTGGATAGAAGTATTGTCATCCTGTATTAGAAATGAAAATATCTGGACTTTAATTCTTGTCTCAAACATGAATTGGCAGACATTAGGGAACTCACTTAATTAACTATAGGCTCTCCCATATAGATTCATAGATTTTTTTAATTTAAATTTTTATAATAGAGACTGAGACTAACAAGCTGTACAGCTTTGGAATAATAATACATGCTGGCAAGCTTGTACTTAACTATTTATTTCCCCTGCTGAACCTCCCTCCTGCCTGGCTTGGCCAACCACCCACTTCTTAATCTCAAGCAAATAAATGTAGATGACAAGGAATTGACTGTGGATTCCATGGAATCAAGAAGAGGATTCACCAGGGATTGGTGGTAGAAGAGGGATGGGAGGCAGCACTCTTCAGCAACATACATATCTTAGCCCAATTCAGGCAGAGTGAGCCACTTCATCCAAGGGAGCGTGTATGTGTGTGTGTGTGCTGGGGGTGGGGGGGGTGGAGTAAAACATCCAAGAGGGAGTCATCATGCTTGATAGAGGTAATTTCCTAAAATGTACACCTTGTTAGTGTTCAGAAGATGAACAGAGAAAGATCAGTGCATCAAAAGACAGAAGGACAAAAGGACAAGGTGCTATTGGAGAATGGCGCATATTCTTGGAGGGGCTATAATACCACTAATGGACAGGCCTGACTCGTTACTAAGTAAATTAAACAGCCACAGAGGCGTGGTAGCAAAGCTTTAGGAATAACAACATCAAGTAAGTTTTTGAATCCTCTTCTCCTTGACCATCTCTCATATTTAGTTCCTGCTGGGATGAGGGGACTTCTGAGTAGTGTAGGATGGTTGTTGCTTTGGGAATTACTCAGCGAATGATGATTACTAAATGTGACACTGGGGGAGCAATAATAAATTTAAACAACTACAAGAAACTCTCGGCCTTTTCTCCTCAGCCTCCGCTCTCCCACTACAGTTAAAGGAAAATTGAGAATAGCAGAAATAGCAACCCCCAACTGCCCCCGTCCCCACTCACCAGATGCAGAAGAGCCTTTGGGTAGCCTGACTTACATCACACAAAGATGATTACATGCATGGCCCCAAGGAAAAAAAAAAACTAAAAATGTTTATAGGTTATTGTAATTTCTTCTTTCCTAACGCATTCCCTCCTCCGGTATGTATAACACTTGAACCAGGGCTCTTGATGAACAATTCCAAACAAAGTTACTTTATCTTTACAAAATCAAGTTTTTTTTTTAAGTTATTTTAGTTATTTTTTTACTACTATAAACCTCTGTAAAAGTGTTCTCTTTAATAATAACAGTAGCAGCTAGCGTTTGATTATCAATTATAAATCCCCATTTTTAAAATAGCATATTTTATTCTGATTTTTGATAGGCTTATTTGTGTTTTTGACATGGAGGGGATTTGAAAGATATTTTGATGTATCTAGTTGTTAACTATCACTCTCTGCAATGGTTTGTCAGTTTGGGTTTGTTATGGTCTGAACTGCATTCCACCAAAATTCATATGTTGAAGTACTAACCCACAAAGTGACTGTGTTTAGAGAAAGGGCCCTTAAAGAGATAGTTAATGTTAAATGAGGTCATAAATAGAACTGGTGTCCTTATAAAAGGAAGAAACACTAGGAGTGTGTCACAGAGAAAGAAGCCATGTGTGAACACAGAGAGAAGGTAGCCACCCACAAACCACGGAGAGAGGCCTTAGGAGAAACCTAACCTGCTGACCCCTTGATCTTAGTCTTTCAGTTCCAAAACTGTGGGAAAATCAATTTCTCTTGTTTAAGCCATCCATTCTGATGTATTTTATTAGGCAGCTTGAACTGACTAATGTAGGGTAGTTGATAATAACAATGGTTTTTGTGGAATTAGAGATATTAAGATCCATAAAGAACTCAGAGTTCATTGGGATAAAGGGTTCTTAGCCTGGAGTTCAAGGAACTGCCATAAAGAATGCTATTTAAGACTTAATATTATGACTTCCAAGTTGCTATAAATCTGAATATAAAGTCTTGTGTCTGTCCATCTGCCCACAGTCAAGAGATAGTGAGTGACTGGGATTTCATTTCCCTAGTGGTTCATTATTAAGACTGGGGTCAAGTATAGAAGCTTGTGTGCTGTGCACACAATCACAGACACAAACATGTTTAAAAGGCCAACATCTGGCAGATGGGATCCCAGCAGTAATCATATAGGCTGGTCCTAAAAGCCAGTAGAGAAAGTGGAGGCTGAGCAGTGCTTCACTTTGTTACTCCCTGTGCTGATAACTGACCCAGGAAACATCACCCACTTTCTCCGGGACTCCTTCAATGTCGACAGCCATTCCTGTCCTGTGAAATGTGAAGCTCTCTCTCCTTTGAAGGGCTTTTAATGTGTGCAGCAAAATCCCTCTGTGTGCATTTTTCTTTCCCTCTTAAATCCTGAAACAGAAATGGCCACTTCAACTTTTACAAATATTTGCAGATTTTTCTTCCTCTTTCCTTCTCCTTTTTTTCTCATGTCTCAGAGAGCAAATCCCACACCTCCTGAACCCCAGCAACCTTACTGCAAGGGTTAACGTTGCGTAAGGAGAAACTTGAGAATTGGGAACATCCCTTGTCCTTTCAGAGGATGTTGTGGGCGAAGGGACTTTAGAAAATGGGGGCTTATGATTGCTTCATGAAATACAGACTCAGTCTTTCTTACAGTGTATGAATAAGTGTGAACCAGCATGCCAGGCCCTCCCCAGATGATGTAAAAATTCCCTTTCCCTGTGCATCCCTGCAGCAGATGTTTGGGAGAACCTAAGGCATAATCTGACCTCCAAAACCAGCTTCTCTCCTTAATCCCACCTGGTCAGCATCTGAGAGCCATATAATGGAATATGTGGTATTTGGGCAAGAGAAGAAGCAAGAAGTCAGAAAGACTTCTTGACCCCTAGTCCTCAACGGAGATTCTCAGAGTCCCAGGTCCTCTCCTTGGTATCCCCTCCCATCCTCACTCTTTCTACCCCACTACAGCTACTGCTTGTCTGTGGGGCCGGGGTCTCTGTGGAAGCCAAGGAGAATAAATGGTGCTGAAGAAGAAAGTCTGTTCCAGAAGGTGAAATCATGACTTCCTATCTTTCTAATCTTCTACTCTGTCTGTAGGCACCACCACCCCTGTACCTCTCCACCTCTGGACTTTGACCTCACCCACCCTCTTCTTCCTGGACTGCGCTTACCCTTCTATCCCCCAGCTAGCTCAGGCCATTAATATCTTCAGGCCTACCCCAAATGCTTCCTGTTCTACAAAAAAGTTTCCTAATCCTCAAGTCAGAATAAACTTCTTCATGCACTCTTACTGAATGTCTAGTCTGGGGCAGAACACATCCTCTCTGTGAATGCTAATCTGCATTTACTCCCATCTTCTCCTTTTACAGAAAGTCTTGGCTGCTTCTCTGTCAGTTTTGCTCACTTTTCTCACACACACAGGACTGGGTGCTCAACAAAGAACTCCAGGTTTCTCTTCTCTGTTAACAACCAAAGCCCCACTTTGTCAACTGTCATCCCACTGCTATTATTCATTCCCCTCAAATATATCTAACTATCCTCTTCACTCCATCCTAGAGGATCCAGTTCAGCACCTTTCCCCATTTCCTGTCTTTGAGTCCCCTCTGAACCCCCCACCTTGACCCAGATACGAGAACTGCCCTGAATGGAATCTTTGGAGCAGAAAGTGAATGGTTGGGTAGCTCAGATCTGGTCATCAAGTCTTCAGTGGTAAGAAATGTGTTTGTGACATTCTAAAGTAGAATTCCAAATCACATCCCTTTAGAAATTATTTCCTATGTGAACAGGCACTTGATTATAGTAGCTCTATACTAGGTTACTGGGAATGTTCTGGGTTAGTTGGCATCTGAGTTCTGGAAATAGAATAAATTTATCTCTAGGAAAGTATAATGTGAGCTCTGATAATTCATAAAGTAACTTTTGAAATACAACCCTTTTGAAAACTGAGGCCTGCCTGCTCTTCTATGATGCTGTGGGCGGCAAGTGGGTGGTGCTGTGACTGTGAGAGCTGGGTGTCTATTTTTGCAACATGGCAAGGATGCTGAGGAATTCAGCCCCCAAACCAAGAGAGGCAGGATAGCACCAGATCCTAGATCATGCAGAAACAATAGACACCTACGCTGTGGGTGGCTGTGGGGGTGAGGGTGAGGGAGTTGTCACAAGTACTCCCCAACACAGGTCTCTGGCTTCTGGCTTAGCCTAGTTCTGTGGGCCTTAAATGAAGATGGGTTTTCTTTTCTAGTTAATTTTTTTTTATTAACTACTTTACTTTTACTGCTCTATTAAGAAATGTCATCCTTCCTACCTATTGGGACCCCAAGACTTGTGTGTCTTCTATTTTTCATTCTTACAATGTTACTGAATTTTGGCCAGACCGTTATAAAATAGAATATACAGAGCTATGAATAATTTTAAAATATATAGTAGGTGATATGTGGGACAGAAACCTGAAACTCATAGACACAGACATAGTTACCAGAAGAAAGAAGGTGGGGGAGTAATAAAGGGTTAAGGAGGGCAAATATATGGTGACAGAAGATGATTTAACTTTGGGTGTTAGGTACACATGCAATATACAGATCACGTATCATAGAAATAATGTACACTTGAAACTTATATGATCTTATTCACTAACCAATGTCATCCCAATACATTTAATAAAAAACAATAAATATATAGTATATGCATATTAATTTATGATAAACATGACTGGCATCTCTTTAAGATAATAATAGGGTAGATATCTATTTTAACATATCACAAATATTGGAAAAATATAAAGCAGAAAATAAATTTGCAAGGTTTGAGGAAATTTCAGGGTAACCCATAATTAGTGCCATTCCATAGTTCAAATTCATCAGCAATTGCCCTCTGTTACAGCTGACTGACTGGCAATCTGCACCCCATGACAAGTAAAGAGAAAAGTGGGGAGAAGGAATATATCTGAGCACTCCATCCAGAAGACCCAAGAACATCAATCCTGGACTCAGTGTTCATTCACTATTATGACTCCAAGTTGAAGAATAAAAACTGGGTATAACTATATATAGAAAAAACTAAAGCATGACTCTGCCGATGCCAGAACCACAGTGGTAGTCCCTGCAGAAACAGGTCCTAGGGAAACACGAGAGAAGCTAAAATTGCCAACAACAGAACTAGTTCTTCATTTGACAGACAGAAGTTTTCTGTATGAGACAATGTGAATCAGAAGGTAGGAAAAAAGTTTGGAAGTAGAACTTCTAACCAACACCTCCTCTCCTGTGGCTGTAAAAAGCAGATAAGGAAGTCCACTCCTTTTGACACACAGTGTTCCTTATTTAACAGCATAACAAAAGCTCACAGTTTCTCCACCCCCACTAAGGGACTAACTAAAGATAGGATACTGGACCATTTTATAAGTAGCCACACAATGATTACACAGGTCGTGATTTTTCTCTGTTCAGCTGCCTCTTATCTCTTTCTGCAATTGTGTCAACTTGGGATGTCTGCAGAAGAATCCAGAAAATAAAAGGCAAGAAACACACACACACTCATATACAGATCACGACCATGGTGTCTCTCAAAGTCAGTTTGCTTGTAGAAATCTGATCACACAGTGTTTGACATAACCAAAGGGTACCTCAACCCTCAGAGACATTATAAAATGTCATCTTTTAGAACTCCTCTAGTTATAAAGTACTAGTAGAGCTGAGATTGGAATGAAGGAAAGGAGTCAAGTCTGAATTTGTAGAAAATAAAGAACAGCTTGTTTTAAAATTTTGTATGGCCTTCTGCAGAGTTTTAAGCATGAATGTGATAAGAAAACACCAAATGAGCTGGTAAATGGGGAAAGCACATTCACTATAATAAAGATTAAGTCACCAAAATACTATAAATTCTGAAAACTGCTTTTTTATTCTAGACATTACTATCTTAAACAATTTACTTTCTCCTATAATAAGTCCTTAACTGCTGGGATTCAAAGCATTACAAAAGAGAATAGTCATAACTTATTTTTTTTTTCAGTTTGTTTTAGGTAAATCAATAGAGAAAAGTTTTAAATTAAATTTAAATAATCACTCATTTCCTTGTACAATTTTTTGGCCTCTAAGCCAGTTTCTCAAAGACAATATGATAATTTTACAGGGGGTAAGAGCACTTGATGTTTCTCTTGCTTCGTACATTTAAAAATTACTAAGTTTAAGTCATTTCTGAGTCATTGCTGCTTTTCCTGTCTAATTTTTCTTACTTCCCAAATGCACATACACATCCCCATATGCATTTGGTGTTGGTAAAAGTTCCTTTGAGGCAGACATCCACCTCCAATACCATGTTGCTGGTACCACCACCATGACTATCATCAGGGATGAGACAGTCGCAGTCCACAGCACTTCCAGCACCTGCCTCTTTAAATAGCTGACATCTGGAGGAACTATTTGATACTTGTTACTTACACTCCACTCAGCATGAACGGAGGTTGGCAGGAAATTTAGCAGTATGTCTTATTTTTAAAATATCTCACACCTCCTCCTCGCCCTCCCTGCCTTCAGAGAGAGGTTTAAGCAATACACTCTTATTTTCTGTTGCATGAGCCTAGCACATTCTTCCTGGATGTGCAAAGTTTTAAAAAGAGGACCCAAGTCTTTTTATCTAATGCCAAGGTGGGCTACCCAAATTAAACACAAATAAGACAGCAGCCAAAATCTCTTCATTTCATGGAAAAACCAAGAAGTGAGCTTCATAAACCTGAAGTCAGCCAGTCTCTGCTGTACTTTCTCTCTCCTCATGCCCCACCCTCCACAATCATTTAAAAAGTCTGCCCACTCCTTTACTGCAATTATTCAAAAGGAAGATCATTATCAGGTTAAGAGAATTAACTTGACTAGATAAAATTAATGGGACTTATAAATTCAATTGACCTGAGGCAAAGCCTCCTGACTGGCTTTGCAGCAGGTTAGGCTATCCAAAAACCCTCCTGCCCTGTTTCCAGTTGCTGCGAAAGCAAATGAACAAATATCAGGAGGCTAATGCTGGTCACTTAAGTTCTTGGAGAACCTAGATCCCTAAATGATGAAAGCTGCCACTAATCTATACAGCGGCTGTTTTTAGGGTTCTCGGCAAATTAAACTCAGAGGTGTGTGGAGGTGCTAGGGGGCGCTCTACCACAGGAAATTGCATTGGTGATTTCTCATGGAGCCTGCAGAATTTGGGGAGTTCTGTGTAATTGCTAACAATTCTGTAAGTGTTATCACAAAAAGCGGTGGGTGATACCTGAAGCTGACTAGTGACAACAGTAATTATTATTAGGAATAGTGTTGTTAAAAAAAAAAAACAACAACCCTCCAAGAGTTTGAGAATTTTACCTTTTCTTGAAATGGCTCACAGTAATGTATATAAGCCAAATTCTGTAATTCTTCATAACATTCTTTTAGGCAGATGAAATATTCTGGAAGGGGTGTGTGTGAGAAAGAGAGAGAGAAAGAAAAGGAGGGATAGGGAGGGATATAGAGACAGGTATAGATAAATAGAAGATAGAAAGAAAAAAAGAAACAGAATGCATTTAACATGGATAGGCAAGATAAAGTCTTGTCTTTCTCTTTTCCTAGATCCCAAAAGCTCAAAAATGAGAAAATCTGATAGAATCATCCTCTAATCCAACAATCTAAGGAAGCACTGCCAGTCAGCTTCTTGAGCAAAGACTTAGTTAAAATCCATTGTCCGGAGAGGAAAATATGCCAGGTTATCATCACATTTCTCATCCCATTTGTCTTCAGCCACCAGCTTCACTGTGCATCAGTTTCAAAGCCCATGATACTTGCTGTATAACAAGGTGTTAAAAATTACACTTAAGCATTTGGAGATAAGAAATGAATAATAAGAATAATAATTAAAAATAAATAATAATTTATTTTTTACTGTATGTCAGGTACTATGGTAAGTGCTCTACCTTAGAAGATCTCATTTAACTCTGACAACAACTCACAGAAGCTACAATTATTCTCATTGTATAAAGGAGATTGTAGATTAGAAACTTGTAGATTAGATAAGTATCTTGGCCAAGGTCACACAGCAATAGATGGCAGGATTTGAACCCAATGTCTCTGGCTCTGAAAGTCACTCTTCATTTGTACCCTATACTACCTATGAAACACCTAGCATGGTAGCAATCTGTATGGATTAGCTATCATTAGCTAGCGTTATTCCCTAGTGCTAGGATGATCTGGTTTATTGTGGAGAAGGCCCAGAGTACCTCTTGAATACTGAGAAAAATCCCTTTCCATTATTATAGGGGCAGAAAACAGTTGAACCAGACAGTCTGGACCACTTCCTGATAGTGTGACTTTGTGATCTTTTCTGTGCAATGAGATTAGGAGGACTGAAGAAGAGTTCCATTTCAAAATAAGATGAGAAAAAATCCAGAAAAGTTTCCAGAAAGAAGAAATTACTGATTTGCATCTTCAAATGGTCTATTGTGAAAGGGGGAAACATCATTGCCTTTGAATGAGACAGGTCTTAACACTGTCCTTGGGGAGAGGGTGTGTAATGGGTTGAGGCAAAACTGCCAAACAAAAGCAGGTGAATACAGTAGTCCCCCTCTATATTGCGGTTCACTTATCAGGGCCTCACTGTATCACGGGATTTTAAAAAATATTTTATTTAATTATTTATCACAAATTTTTTGTTATATCACGGGATTTTGTGGTACTGTATACGTATGTTGTTAAAGTTACGTAGGTTTAAGAGTGTAGAATATGTTTAAGAACATAAGTAGTGTTTATAAAAGTGTGGAAAAGGTTAATAAGGGAGTGGGAAAGGTTAATAAGGGGCTGGAAATGGTTTATAAGTGTGTGGGAAGGGTTTGTAAAGCCTTAAAATATATATAAATACTAAAATAAAGGTAAGGTTCCTACTTCGTGGATTTTCACCTATCACGGGAAGGTCTAGAATGTAATACCCGCAGTGAGGGAATATTGTAAAGTGAAAGAAGAGGTGCATTCAAAGACTCATTGATTAAATGAACAAACAAACAAACAAATGCACCTCCCAAAGCTAAAAATTCTTTTTCACCAGGTTCCTGCTCTGAAGCCTGCATTGCAAGACATTTTTTTTCTTTATATAGTTTTTCTTTTTCCTTCAATTGACTGCACCTGAAGTGGTCAGAGGCCAGCATGATAATGAACTTTGCCTGGGAGACTAGAGTCCTCAATCCAAGGGTAAGGCAGCTCATGCCCTGGCGTGCCTGTGTGCTCATCACCTGTTTGCACCACTTCAACAGAAGTGATCAAAGCTTCTCACGCAGGAAACAAAGAAACACTCATAATGCCTCCCTTTCTTCTTCTTGAGCTCCCAAAGCAGAATAAAAAGGTGAAATATTCCTTTTCAAAGTCTAAAATTTGTTTCTGAAAAGCCTCCAAGGAGCCTCATTCAGGAAGTCCTTCAAATGAACTGATTTTCCCCATTACTTGAGACTAGCTGCTCTTTTTTTCTCCTGTAACAGACAATGGATTGCTTGAAATTGAGTTTCTTCTACACAAATAAGCCCTTAGACTCAACTAGAACTAACAAAATATTCTGGGGCATCCCTACATGTTATGCCCTCCTGCTACTGTTACAGCAGCTGGACCCCCACTGCTAATCTCAATTCTGAGAAGGGCCAGGGCCACTTTTGTAAGAGAGTCTTCAGGTCGCACACAGGGCATCACGGGAGACACACATAGCTCCTGGACCTTCTCCCACTTCTTGTCTATAGGAACAGGGGTAGCCAAGAAAAAAAAAAGTTAGACCATGGAATAGAAATGATGAGGAAGGGATTCATTTGTGTTATAATGTTTAATTTTTAAGAATGACCTCAGGCTGATCAAATGAGAATAAGCCCACGAGGGAAAACCAGGAAGTTACCAATGGACCCTGTTTAGTGGAACTCCACTGTGTGTCTCAATGCTTTGAGCATTCACCTGTTTGATTAGCAAAAAGGTTAGCCTTGCTTAAGGATCTCCCTCTCCAAATATTTTCCATAGAAATTCCTGAGTGAGAAAGGAGCTTCTTACATCTATTGGATTTCCAACCCTGTCCCCTGGAGGCCACCTGTGTCCTTGAATGCATGTACTGTGTCCCCTGTGGTGATCGAAACCACTCCACAGGGGAGTGGACCGCTGCCTTCTCTGGCCCTTGTCCCTCTCTAGCCACCAGTACAACACAGTCCTCTTCCCACGATGCAATACTTTCAGAAGGCTCTCCCACAGAAGAACAGGAAAGCCCTGAGGTACTTTCCTTTGCAAATAATCTTTTCTCCAAAACCCACAGATCTAACGGAGTTTAGAACCAGCTTCCATCTTGACCTGTAATGACCTCTTTCTTCAGCATCCAAGTCATGCTACTCAGTCTAGCCCATGGATCAGGTTGTATCTTTGTGGTGGGTTTCTCTTAGGGACCCCATTTTGTCTTCTTTTGGTCTTAGATCCTTGGGGCCCTCAGGTCTTCCCATAGATCTCTATATGTCTGAACCCCGTGAGTTCCATGGAAATCAATGGATGTGGCCAGGCAACTTTCGCAATGCACTCTGAACACTTTCATCACAGGTTAAAAGTTCTCCAAATGGTGTATGACAAGGATGAGGCTCATCTTCCCAGAACACAGTGGGAATCTGTGTTCCAGCTCCAGAAGCTGGTGGAAGAGTTTTGTTTCACCAGCCTCCATTTCTCTGTTGTCGTTGGTCTGTCGTTTGTTTGGAGGTCTCATTCATTTCTTTCAATGGAATTCTTGTATTATCTCACTTTTCTAATTCCCTCTGAAATCCTGTCTACTGTCTCTTAAATATGAAACAGTTCCATTCTGTTTCTATTCACCTACCCGTCTCTTAACACCTAAGCTCCTTCACACTAATCTTTAGGGAAATCATACATGCTAAAAAGAGATTCTCCTACAGCTTAAATAATTGGCATGATGGGAGAAAACAAGATATCAACCACAAGATCTCACAAATATAAGAAATATCACTGGTAATTAAATATCACTGGTAATTAAAAAGGAAAATGACACAAACAGACAGGGTGAAAAACAACTGAAAAATAGATTTCATTTCTAAACTTGATAAGTCAGAAACATTTCCTCATGAGGAGAGTCTTCTATTAAGATCTTGGAAGATAAATTAAATTTCTGGTTATTGTGCATTAGTGTTATGTCAGTCACCTTGACATCCAGGTGTACTTCATTGGAAGGGGTGAAATTGGAGGCATCTTATTTATCTGCTCTATTACATAACTTTGATTAATACAAATATATATATATATATATATATATATATGCATATAATGTGTGTGTGTATATATGTGTATAGACATAGATATATAGATATATCTGCAGATTAAAGAAGTAGTTCTTATTTTGGTGGAAGGAGTTCATTGCCCAGTGTTGTAAGTTATAGGTAAAGGTGTTGTCAGATAGGGAAAATGAGGGTTAAGTACAATAAATCTGACCATTTCTCATTCTTAAATTTTACTTTAGTTTATTTTTCATCACTTATCACTTAAATATGTATGT
Organism: Furipterus horrens; assembly: GCF_987537825.1. Classification (NCBI taxonomy): domain Eukaryota; kingdom Metazoa; phylum Chordata; class Mammalia; order Chiroptera; family Furipteridae; genus Furipterus; species Furipterus horrens. Next base: position 194,125,230 of record NW_028327173.1, on the reverse strand, counting down.
CCCCCAAGGCTCTATCCTCAATGATGTTGTTCCATATTCTTTCCTTTGATGATGTCATGTGACTCATCCCATGGATTCAGCATTACCTCTCAGTACAGGACCCCAGATTTTTTTCTCTAATCTCTTTCAATAATTTAAGCTATAATCACCTGCTTGACCTCTTTCCATAAATGTATCATCCACCACTTGTGTTACTGCTTTCCACACCCCATCTTACCCCAGACTTATTGTGTGTTCCATACCTTAGTCAATGGCATCACAGTTTTTCCATTTACTCAGGCTCAAATTTTAAAGTCATTCCTTAGCAGGCTCCCTTCCTTCTTCATATCTAAACTGAAGAATTGTCTATTTCAAAAGTATCATTCATCTCTGGTGCCCCCATTCTGTTCCCAAGAACCTGTTCACTTTCTCAATACCTCTTTGTCTGAACAAATAGAAAAGTACACCAACGCAATTCTTAGATGCCAACTCCTTTTTAGAACAGAGCCTGCTATGTGGTTCCCCAAGAGAAATCTTCTTAATGCACAGCTCGCACAACTTCATTTCTTTGCACAAAATTTTTCAGTGGCTACTCAGTGCATACATACCAACAGCTCCAACTCTGCATTATGCTATTCAAAACCCTCTGGGTTCTGCAGTGTGGCTGGAATCTAGATGGAGGAGTGAAATACATGCTGCTGGGAAGGAAGAAAGACAGCAGACCAGGATGAGCCTTGTGAGTGACAAAACATTAGTGCTTTACCCTGAGGTTACTGAAGAGTCATCTGAATGTGAATGTAAGGTGTTTTTCATAAAAGCCAATAAACACACACACACACACACACACACACACACACACACACACACACACCCTGACACACAACTTAAAGCATTGTAATGTAGAATAATAAAGGTAAAAAATAAATTCCCAAGTCTTTTACGAATCAAGGACATAAACCTGAGGAGCAATATAAATGCAAGTTAAAATATAAAAGAAGCTTATTTATGTAACCAAAACTTCAGAGAAAAGCATGGACATAATGTGAAAAAGAACTGAGGAATGGATTCAATGAAAATGAAAAAGAATAAGGCAACTACCTAGCTTTGGGCTATTTCCATTTTAAAATGAAACTCAGAAACTTAGAAAGAAAAAAAAAATTTATCATTGAAATGGGAAAAAATCAGGTAATAATTTTCTGCCACAGAGAATATGTATGAAGAAGCTTGTTGGTCTTTCTTTACAGAAAAAGACCTGCTGGGGAATGTTTCACAGATGGAAGTGTTTGATTAGTTTTGGGAAAGTGGATTTGTGAAGTAGGGTCATAAACAGATTGTTCAATAAGTATGTGATTAGGTATTTCACTAATTTTTTTGTAATCTCTTCTTGATTCAGTGACATTTAACTCCAGGAGTGAGAAATAAGACTGCAAGACTTAGAAACAAAATTTTTCTCCTGGTCCATAAGCTGTAAGGTTTTGAAAATTCATCTTCCATTGGGAGTAATGACATTAGGTAGTGGGGAGCAGGAAGAGTAAGTGGGAAGTTGGATAGGAAAGTAAAAGAGATATAATGAAATAATATTATGCAGCACTTCTAGCTTGGTATTTAATTTCCTTTCCTTTTTAGCATGGGTTGCATGATCAAATGCCTCTAGAGTTCAAGTAGGTAATGCAAATTCCTGAAGTAGCCTGGATTTACAAGTTCCAGTGTTTAAGCCTTTTCATATTTAGCTGTTATTATTAGAACTGGCCATGGGCTTTGGTGTTGCTAAACTGGTAGGAAATGGTGGGGACTGCAGCCCCACAAAGAATGTTTAAAACAACCATGACTCATCTCTAGCAAGTGTTTGCCACATGGGACTATGGGCCCAGTATGGCAATACTGATTCGCCAAGAGTGGCTAATGATTTTCATGTTTACTTGAAAGATCCCATCTTTTAAAATACCTCAAAGGTGTTCTTCAACTTTGTGGCAGGAAGAACAAAACTCATGTGAAAGTGCCATCAAGCTCTGCCATCGAATTTCAGAACAGACTTAACCTGTATCTTTCCCTTTCTGACACCTGTTTTCCTTTCAAAACTCCCAACCTTGCAAAAAGGCCAGTATGTGAAAAGAGACAGAAATGCTTGTGTCGAGAAAGGCTGTTCATATGTCTGAGACCACAAAGGAAGAGCGAGATCTGTGCTGGATAAAGGCAAGGCTGTACATGACTAGATGGAGAGGATGGGCAGGTGTCCCAGGCACAGAGCGTGCAAGAGCCGTGGAGAGGGGTGACAACAGCACCATTTGTATCAAACACTCTCATGAAGGGTATTTCATTCCACTCCTTGAAACTACTCTATACACAAGATACACAAGGGGAGACGGCAGGTGGACAATTCTGGCACCGGAAACAGGCTAGTCAGGCCGTGTTCTTAATCTGAGCTTTCTAGGCCAAGATCATCCTTGACTAGGCCAAACTGTCTCAGCCAAAATGGAATGGAAGGAATTCAACTACTTCTGCAGTGCTGGCTACTGGATCCAGCCATGGGAATATGCTCCTTTGTGAAAAGTCTCCCTTATAGTATCAATGCCTTTCATAGGAAGAAAGGTACAGGGGAAATACATTAAAATTTACACACAATCATGGGCAAACAATTTTTTTGTGTGGGGGGTGTTGCTCTGCTCTTCTGATTTTCTGTGAAATGCTTCCAGAGGCACGCCCATCACTTTTCCATAGGAATTGCAACTTTATAAAAAAAAAAAAAAAAAAAAAAAGTTTGACTAGAACCTAAGTTGACATGCCTGCCACCTCTGCATTGTTCCTGGGCAGTTAACCACATTGCGCAGCTCCTGACACTTTAGCAAGCTCATTACTGTACTCCTCCCTTCTTGTTTTCTCCCTACATCTTTATTTTTTTCCCTTTGAGAACAATTCATGAGTATTTCTGTCTGATGGATACTGTCCAAAGAAGAAAAAGCATAGACTGTAGCTCCCTCGCACATGAGTAGAAGAGACAGAAATCTAAATGAACAATGAGAAATCAATGAATAGAATCAGGAACACAACATGTGCTAGAAATGCTTATGACAAAAATGAAACTTCACCACAAATAATATCAGATTATATCTATTAAGAGTTTGTTCTGTGTCAGGCACTGCGGGAAGTATGTAATATCAATCATCTTCCTTGGTCATCAAAATAGAGCTAAAATGTGAGCCTTACTGTTTTACTGATAAGGAAACTAAAATTTAGAAAGAATGGAAATCTTGACTAAGATTAACATATGGACTCATTCATTCTTCTCCTCTCCTGTCCTCTCCTGTCCCCTCCTCTCCTCTCCTCTCTTCTCTCTCATTTCTCTCTCTCTTTCTTTCTCTCCTCTTTTCCACTTTCTCCCTATCCCTGGATTCTGAGGATTAAATGACATAAAGTATGAAAAGCATGTGGCATAATGTGTAGCAACATCATAATTTTTCAATAAATGGTGGCTTTTATGTCTTAGGCACATCAGAGAAAGTAGTGCTTGAATTAAAAGATACTCAGGTCAAGTAACTATAGCATTTTTCATTTCATTTCATGTCTATTAGAAACCTTGTGAGATTAGCATCATTAATCTTACTTTTCAGACAAAGCTCAGCAACTTTAAATAACTGACCAAGGCCCAAAGAGCTAGCAAGCCGGAGGTCTGAGACTGGGACTCAAGTGTCCTAAGTCAAAGGTTATACATCTCTGCTTTGATGGGTGTTATATCCAATTCTTTAGTAAAAGCAGAATGAAAAACAGGGCAGATACCAGCTTCTTGTTAATCCTATTCCTTGGAGTAAAGCTTTCCCTTGGAGAGTTAAAAGATACCTGCAAAGGAGTAAAAATTGTTGCCTATTTTAAAAGACTTCAAATATGTGTTTGTATCTTCTTAAGTAACTGAAATAATTATATATATAAAAGAAAGAAAAGGGAAAGAAACCTGGTGTAAAGAGTATTTTGTTAGGAAGGTCTTCTTAATGAACTCTCTGCTCAGTACATTTTATTGTCTGTAAAGGAAAGGTGTGAACAGAGCCAGTGTGAAACTGCTAAGAATTAGTCCAACTTGCTCCCATCAATTACACTGAATTTTCTGACAAACCTCTACTGCTCATGGAACATTTCCTGACAGTATGCTAATAAATATACCTAACCTTGTCACTCTTCCAATATGCCAAATTGGCAGCATTTGAGATAAATAACATTTATACATTATGAGGCTAAACTTGACTTCTCAGAATTTCAGAGAATGCTCTGACAGGTTAATGAGAGATTTTTTGGGGGGGGGAGGGGGGGATATCCAGAAAATAAAAGAAAATGCTTGTCTTCAAGAAAGCACCAAATTGGCAGGCACAGTGTTTGCTGCTGGGCCCATTTAAGATGCCAGGGAACATGGGGCTAAGAGAAATCAGGCTGTGGTCCTATGTTATCTGTATAACACAGTGCCATGTTGAAGACCACAGTGAATAATACAGGACTAGACAAATATTCTTAAAGAAACTCAATCCCTTGATCTTTGGAGTTGACCTTCCAATATCAAAGCTGATATCTGCATGTTTACTTTCTACCCAATTCATTAAATTCCAGTTTCAGAAAGAAAATTTAGGACTTCTGGTCAAGATGGAGGTGTAGGTAGACATCTTTTACCTCCTTGCACAACCACAAGAAGAATCACAACTAACCTCAAAATGCAAATCACCACAACTGCCAGAAAATCGAACTGTACGGGAGCCTGACAACCAAGGATTTAAAGAAGCCATATTCTTCCAGACAAGTAGGAAGGGCAGAGCTGGGGACCCGGGGTGTGGCAACAGTGAGGCAGCAGCCAGCAGAATGGGCAGTCCTACATGCATGTTGGTAGATAAAAATTAGGAGGGTTACCTGAGGAGACAGCAATGACAGTCCAGGCCAGACCGCACAACCCAGAGTTCCAGTGCAGGCAAAATAAAGCCTCATAACTTCTGGCTGTAAAAACCAGTGGCGGTTGGTGTGGCAGAAGAAATTTCCAGTCTCTTAGGAGAGACTGTCTGAAGGGTCTGCATGGTCCTAGAACACATGTAAACCCCTCCACTCTGGGTACCACCACCAGGGCAACCACTAGAAGGGTGCCAGTTGCATATGGGAAAGAAGTGAAGTGACTGGAAATGGGGCAAGCCTTAAGCAAGCCTCCAGCAGCTAGACAGTGGCACTGTTCCCTCTGCAACCCCTCCCCAACATACAGAGCCACAAAGTGGTGAAGTGGGTTGTCCTGCCCTGGCAAATACCTAAGGCTCCACTCCATACAACTTAACAGGTATGCTAAGATAGGGAGTCAAAGCAGCTCTACCTAATAAACAGAAACAAACACAGGGAGGTTGCCAAATTGAGGAGACAAAGAAATACGGCCCAAATGAAAGAACAGATCAAAACCCCAGAAGAACTAAACAAAAAGAAGATAGGCAACCTATCAGATACAGAGTTCAAAATACTGGTGATATGGTGTTCAGGGACCTCAATGAGTACAGCAAAAGTATATAGGAAAAAATGAAGGCTACACTAAGTGAAAAAAAAATTCACAGGGAACCAACAGTGAAAGGAAGGAAGTCGGGGTTCAAATCAATTATTTGGAACATGAGAAAGAAATAAACATCCAACCAGAACAGAATGAAGAAACATGAATCAAAACAATGAGGAGAGAATAGGAAGACTCTGGGACATCTCAAAAAAAGCCAACAAATGAATCATAGAGATACTAGAAAGAGAAGAAGAACAAAAAATTGGAAACTTATTTGAAAAAAATAATGAAAGAAAGCTTCCCTAATTTAGCAAAGGAAATAGACATACAAGTCCAGGAAGCACAGAGAGTCCCAAACAAGCTAGACCCAAAGAGGAACACACCAAGACACATCATAATTAAAATTCCAAAAGTTAAATAAAGATAAAGAGAGAATCATAAAGGCCGCAGGAGAAAAGCAGAGACTTACCTACAAAAGAGTTCCCCTAAGACTATCAGCTGATTTCTCTATAGGAACTTTGCAGGCAAGAGAGACTGGCAAGAAATATTCAAAGTGATGAATACTTTGAATCTTTGCTTAGTACTTACAACCAAGATTACTCTATCCAGCAAAGCTATCATTTAGAATGGAAGGGCAGATAAAGTGCTTCCCAGACAAGGAAAAGCTAAAGGAGTTCATCATCACCAAACCCTTATTATATGAAATGTTAAAGGGACTTATTTAAGAAAAAGATAAAAACTACGACCATTAAAATGACAACAAACACAACTATTAACAACTGAGTCTAAAAAACAAGAACAAACTAAGCAAACAACTAGAATAGAAACAGAATTATAGATATGGAGATTATTTGAAGGATTATCAGCAGGGGAAGGTGGGAATGGGGGCAAAAGATAGAGGGAATGAGAAGCATAATTGGTAGGTACAAAAATAGACAGGGGGAAGTTAAGAATAGTATAGGAAAGTATGGAGCCAAAGAACTTATATGCACAACCCATGGACATGAACTTGGGGGGGTGGGGGGAATTGCTGGAGGGAAGCAGGGTTCCAGGTGCACAAGAACAAAAGAGGAAATATTGAAACAACTGTACTAGCATAATCAATAACATATACCTTTTAAAAAAAAAAAGAAAATTTATCACAATTTAGAACTAAGCTCATTGCCCCAGGGGAAGAATGGTTAATGCATCCAAGAAGAACAAGTGGCTTTGTTTGGTGATGTTCCTAGGTGACATCGTCGTCGGCAGCCGTCCGTCTCGAGAGACGATGGTGTAGCTTCTTAAGAGTCTATCTGCACCGCCGAGAATGGCTGTGCAGTCCGACTCGGGAGTGACACGGTATCTGTCTCCTCCCATGTTAAATCGACATCTTACAATGACACTGGAGTGTCCTCTCCAGTGGAGCTGAAGCTACAGAGCCTGGGCAGGGTGATATGGAGGGTCTGCTGTTGCCCATGCAGCAGACCCCCCCTCTCTTCGCAGCTGAAGGATCCAAGGGAAAGACGGAGTCAATACAGCTTGGCTTCAGGTGCGCCGCAGGAGTTGCCGGTGTTGACTACAACGTCAAACCGCCTTAGGGACTCCGGCTCCGGATTTTCTGTCGGGGTTTACTCCCTTAGCCTTTCCCCTGAAGAGGTATGCCGCAAGGCAGCGGAGGTTTTTTGGAGTCAGAGTTTTCCTTCTCTGATGTGCCCTGACTGGAAGATCGAACCAGCGACACTTAGCTAGCAGGCCGATGCTCAATCCACTGAGCCAAACCAGCCAGGGCTTTAGGTGACATACCATATAGTAAATAATAGTATGACATCTTTCTTAAGAGCCAAACGCTGAAGCTAGAGAACATGGGTTCAAACCTCTGCTCTGCACTTGTAAAGTTTATAAAACGGTGACAACAATAGCACACATCCATTGGGTTGTTTTAAGGATATCTTACGTTAATTGTGACAATGCATGGAAAGCACTTAGTACTCAACCCACCTCATAGTAAACCTTCAAAAAAGACTAGTTATTTTTATGGAGATTATATTCCAGTTAATACTCTGCTCAGGTGTCACATCCCACCGGAAGCCTTCACCTCCCTGAGCCAGCAGGGCACATTGCTCTGCTCCCGTGGTGTCCTGTGTATGCTCTAATTACCACGCTTAACGAGTTATTTTATAGGCAATGTCACAATCTTCCTCCAGTAGGTTATGAAATCCTTAAAGGTAAAGATTTGAATTTCTATATTGTATTACATTGTATTTATCTCCCAGATACATGCAGTATATGGGAGGTCATGAAAAATGTGTGCAGAATTAATGTATGACTACATTGTCTCATTTTGCTCATCTGAAACATAGAAAATACTAATGTTTCAACTTTTAGGTTGAAAGGGCAGCTTAACACATTGTTAACTGTGTCATATTAATGTCAACTAAGATTCTTCTGGGTTTTTTCTCTTAATAAAATTATGAGAGGGAAGAGCTCTTAAGTTCCAATACATTAATAGTATAATTCCCAGTGGTGGATGTAAGGATGTCATGATCCATTGTCTCGGTAGCAAAAGCACATAATGAATGAACCCCAAGTTCCTTCTTAGGGAAGTCTCATTTCCAGGCAGATGCTAAAAAAGGACACTTGGGTTCTGCCAGTCTGCTGAATCTACCTGATGAAACGGAGAGACGTTGCCCTTAGATGTCCTGCCTCATACTTCCTAGTAACCTCATCATCAGACTGGGAGAGGAAAAACACTAAGCTGAGAGGAAATTCCATCAGAACCATTAAACAAAATGGCAACTCTTGCTCACTTGGAGGTAACAACCTTCACTCCAGCTTTAGGACCAAGGAAGAATAAGTAAGCACTGCCAGCGGAATCCAGAGGGCCACTATTTATTTAAAAGAACTCGAGCATTTAACAGAAGCAGGTGGACAGCAGAAAGGCATTCTTCTAGATTCAGAAACCTGCCCCATTGAGCCAGTGTTCCTGCTGACCAGCCTGGCATATTTCTCTAGCTGATTTTCTAGAATCTAGGCTTCCCTCTCTATAAGGATATATTTAGAAATTAGATCAGTCAAAATCCTAAGCTTTGTGGTCAGACAGACCTGGGCTTTAATCACTGAACATGGTACCTTGGACATGTAACATGACCTTTTTGAGTCTTGTTCTTCTCCCCTGGCAAATAGATGATAATCCATTATCTATCTCATAAGGTTGTTATGAAGATTTAACTTTAAACATAAAGATAAAACATATGCAAGTTTCTAGCATAACAAATCCTCAATGCCCTGACTGGTGTGGCAGGTTCAGTCCATCGTTGGGGCATGTATGGAAAGGCAGCCGATAGACGTTTCTCACATCCATGTTTCTCTCCCTCTCTTTCTCCCTACCTTGCCCCTTTCTCTAAAAATAAGTAAATAAAATGTTTTTTTAAAAGAAAGAAATCATCAAGAAGTGTTACCCTTTTTGTTGCTATTGTTGCTGTTTTCACAACAATAATAGCCTTTGGTATTGTTGACCTTGAACATAATAATCCTCTTTCTGATAAGATGATGATATATATTAGTCTTAACTCATTCTAGCAGAAAAACTGGTCCTCTGATATTGGTCTTTCTTGAGTATTACTAGGTTATTTTTTGTCTTGTCTCATCTCACAATGGTCTTTCAAATTTGCCCATGTGATACCACCAACCATAAGAATAGCATTCTGATAAAAGGCAATTGATTTTACTAAATCTGGGATTTGTGTCATTTATCCAAGTAAATTCAAATGTGATCTAAACAAGAGGCTGTGGGCTTTATAAAGATAAATATAGAGAGGAAGGACACACACACATATACATACACATACACATTTTAAAATTTTATTGCACAGACCCAGCTAGGGAAAACAAGATTTAACTTTTAGATTCTCTACCTGCATAGTATGGGCATAATGAAAATGCCTGTCAGGGAAAGTAATGCGTTTAATATTGCACCAGTCTTAAACATCAGCAGAGATTTCTATGTATTGCAAATAATTCCATCACCTGCCCATATTACATTGCTCTGTGTTTTATCTGTGGTGGGATGATAGCGCTATGTCAAGCATGAGGAAGAGGATGTTTCACGAGATTGATGTAGGAAAGCACAATGACAAATGCATAAAAAGGGCAGCCAACGATGCCACCAAGTTGTTGGAGGAAAAGGCCATGATCTCTCAATGGTGTGCATTGGGTTGATTCTTTTGTCAGCAAGGGTCCTGAGACTATCAAGGCTGCCTGTGGCCTTGATCACAGATTTTAAAGAAGATAAAGCAACACTGATTTAAAAAAATAAATCTTGGAGTAACAACTGGGTGACTAGGATGCAAATAATAAGTAAAGGTTGTTAGGGAGCCTATGAGAAACATGAGAGTGTTCCAGGGTGAACGAGTGAACAATTCCCAAGAGAGCCTGATTTTGCAAGGTGCCCTGGAGGGACCTGACTTTGAGCCCTGGAGCATGATTGGAGGGAGGAGGGTGGGTTTTTCTGTAGAGAAGGATCTTCATTCTAGATGCATACTATTCTTATGGAAGCAAAACTAGAAGACATAGAGAATGTTTTTTTTTTTAATTCTTACTCTTACCCCATTGTTGGCTTTGTTACCTTTTCTCTGTATTTTCCTAACAGCCTCTTTCTTTTTTATTTCATTCTATGTAATCACTTGACTCCCTGTTGTTTCCCAAAACAAAAAGAAGAAAAACAAAGCCTCACCTTCTACAGTCAACATTCAAGGCCCTAGACTACATTCTGATTGCTCTTTTTTACATACTGCATAGTTGAGTAAAATTAACTGCTTTATATTCTCAGGGCTTACCCCACAACCTCTCACTTCTGCTATTCCTGTTACTTAGGATGCTTTTCATGTGTGACTTCACCTGTATAAATATCTCTTATCCTCCAAGGCCCAGAGCAAACAGAATTTTGTTCATGAAGGCTTCTCTGATTACTTTAGATTTAAAGATTTCTTGCCTTGGAAATGCCATGACATTTGACTAATATCTCATTGATTTGCTTTTAATTTATTATAGTTGTTCACATATAGGTATTAGAATGCAAGCTCCTTGAGGGTGGGGTCCAAACCCTTAGTCGTAGGTCAGGAAGTGAGCCTGGCACAGAATGGCCCTCAGTAAATATTTGCTGAGTGACTACTGGTATATGTTTGCATCCAGGACAGTATCTTATACGGTGCATATAGTAGGTGCTAAATAAATAATCATTGAAGGAATAAGTAGATGGAGTTAGGGCAGTTCTTAAGATGCTGAGAATAGCTGTACATAAAAGAAGCATGGAAAGGCATTACAGAAAGAGGAGGAGGAAATTTTTCAATAGTCAACATAAACGACTCTAACTTCCAAGAGTTTTAACTTTCAGAAAATGTGGCTAAGAATTAAAAAATTCCAAGTGACAAATGAATATTCTTCTGAACAGATATGTTATTATATTTCTAACTATCTTCATTCTAGATCACTGATACCTCTGATACAGAGTGGGTACGTGACAGGCCATGTTTTCAGAAGGTGCTTCCAAAATGTACCTGCCCCTAATTTGGTTAGCCACATTTCTTTTTCTTTTTTGTAATCTTTATTATATTTTTTCCCATTATCATTTAGTCCCCTAATACTTCCTCCTTCCCCCCAGAAATCACCACACTGCATTTCTAAACAATCAATCTTACATTAGTGGTAGCTTGGCATTCAAGTGGGCTTGCGCTGGATATAGGGTATTGCCTGGTGAAACAAATATTTGCCATGATTTTGAACAGAGGCCCAAATAACACTGAGAGATAGTTGTTACAATATTCTTTTTCTGGGCTGCTGCTGAGGGCTACTAGAAAAAATTCACTTAATCCTCCCAATTAAACATAAATATTAGAAACACCATATGAGCAATCCCTTTGCTCAGTGTTTGGAAAACCTGTTTGGAAACCCCCTGAATCGGAAGCCCTTGTGGTGCTTATTTAAAAATGCAGATTCCTGGCCTCATTCCAGAACTACCGATTACTAATGTTGCAATATCTTTATAAGGAGGAAAATAGGATATATTACTAATATCTACCATTTATTTCATATATTTCTTGACCTTGGAACATAAGAGGCTTCCGATCATAGATATCTATTACATTTAATTTTTTTTTCAGATGTGCCTTCTTTCCTAGGCCGCAGACCCACACATACAAGTTTCACTCCTCAGGAGCCTCATACCCTGTATGAAAAAATATTAATATGTGCATATGAATGAATAGATGGGTAATGGTCAGAAGTATAAATAACTAACTTGGTGATTAATGTATTTGCTATGTAACTAATCTAAGTATTAATGAAGACTGTCCAGAAAAGGTCCAGCCATTGTTAACATGAGAACAGTTTGCACCACGTTGATGTACCAGGCAGCCAAAGAGAGTGGACTGCAAAGCACGTGCGTGAATAATGATGACTTCACTGTACTAGTCAGTGGGGGGCAGTAGATGCCTTGAGTGAGCATGTGTACTGTGTGGCCATTACATGCAAAATGACTGAGTGAGTAGAGCAACGAATCTGCATCAAATTTGGCATTAAGCTTGAACATCCCTTCACGGAAACTATTAGATGATTCAGAAGGCTTTCGGGGATGATGCAATGAGTGCAGTGCAAATAGAAGCATGGCAAAAACATTTCAAAGATGGTCAAGAATCTGTTGAAAGTGATTCACATTCTGGAAGGCCTGTAACCAGCAGAACAGCTGAGAATGTTGAAAGTGGATGGGCTGCAATCAACAAAGATCAGTGACTGACAGTTTGAGAACTAGAAGCTGATCTGGGGATTCCAAAAACTACTCTGTCTAACACTTTGATGCAGGATCTTGGCATGAAACATGTCAGGGCAAAATTCGTTCCATGGTTTCTGCTACCAGAGCGGAAGGAACATTGTGCTGCAGTTACTAATGGCTTGACTCAAATCACTGCCAATGAACAAGATTTCCTCAAGAAGATCATAACTTTGAAGGGGACTGAGGTGTTTTTGTCCTATGCACAATGTTTCTTGTATTTTCTTCAATAGGTATCTCTATTTTTCATAAGACATGGATGAATACTTTCTGGACAGGCCTCATATACACTCAGTATGTTTACAACCTAGACTGACTCTATAATTCATGAGGCACAGTAAAATGAATATTTGCAAAATGAAAATGTGAGGCCTCTTGTTTAAAAATTGTTAAAACTTTCAAGATGGTGACAACATCGCATTAAATAAGCCCAGGCCCCTTCTAAGTGCAGGGCCCTGTGCAATTGTACCTCCATGAACCTGACCTTGTCTACCACATGTATGATGTTCTTCCCAGACTCATCACTCTCTCTATACTCACAACATCTGCCTACCTGATTCTTTCATATTCTGCCTCTACTCTCAAATATGAATTAATCAAAATACTTCATAATCAAAACCACATCATTTTAGTCCCTTTTCAAAAAGCATCCTCATACACTGCCACATTGAATCATCCCAGTGTCCCCATGAGAACAGCATCATCATTATCCTCGTTTTACAGATCACTGATGTTGAAAGTTGCAGAGGCCTGTAGCTGACTACAAAACCATAAGAAGCACAATAAGGATTTTAATCCAGGTATAAAACCTTCCTCTCCTTAAGCCAACCTCACACCTTTTCCTTCACAGTGCATTTGACTTTCTGTCCTAAACTGCTCCAGGATATGGAAGATGAGTTCATCTCTTTACTCCCCCCCCTCCCCAACAGGTGACTCATAATAGATACTCAACAAAGGTATGCGAAAGACAGGCACTTCTCTGTGGAATAAATGAATGAGAGAAGGCCCAGTGTCTCTTCTGATCTCTGATCTCCAAGAAAAAGGAAAGAGGGAGGAACCAACCACACTCTTCTCGTTTGTGCCACCAGCTCTGTAGCAACACCTGGACTTCCCTAAGTGTATCTGCTTCCTTGGTTCCCCTGTCCCTTTAGCCATCTTCATTTGCAGTTTCGCAATTTGGATTGAATTTAGGTAGTTCTCCTTTGTTTCATATGTTATCTTCCCTGTTATCTTTAACAATCAGTTTGAAACTTGAAATCTCACTACAGTTAGCTATTAAGTCCTCACAATACTCAAAATAGGATCTGGACAAGCCCTGATCCTTTTGTAAAACAGGTGGTTGCCTTTTAGCCAATCAGTTCACTCTTCTTCTCCCTCTTCTGAATTCCTCTATTAAAATAAAATGTTCAGACACAAGTTCATTTTAGTTAATTTTTCAAGCTTTCTCCCAAGTTTAACAGGATATTACAAGTAAAGAAAAAAAAATACCAATATCCTTGTGACATGACACAGTATATTTAGTGTGCAGCAAATTTTTTAATAAATGTACATGTTGGCAAGTAGTAAATATTTTTTTCAGGAATTAGGAGAGAAATCTCAGTTCATGTTGTTTTATGGTATACAGATCTAACACACTTTAATAGGAAGAGACCTCCAGACAAAGAGGTAAGTATAATTTCTTCAGCCTGAAGAATGGTAGATACGTGCTTTAATGCTCTCATGAATGCTGATGGAAAGAAGAGAGTTTTCATACATTTTAACATTTTCTTCTGAGTGAAAATATTGAAGGTTGGTATATTAAGAAAAAATTAAAGCCGTTGGAGCTAATACCAGCAAATGATGAATCACACATACATACATGCATACATATATACATATATATATGCACACTTGAATACACTATTATATAAATATTTAGATATCTAATGCTTAGAAATAAATCATGTAGTGTTTTCCTGTATGAGTGTGGAAATGTGAAGGTAAGTTTGAGAGTATGCTTGTCGTATCTGGATTTGAAACTGATTTGAAAAGTCAACATCTCAGGTTTATAAATATATCTCATTTTTCACAGCTTCAGCCAGATTTTCTTTTCCATTTTTTCTCATGGCATTGTGAGAGGATATCAATAAAGTGTAATTATTCTCTTGCTGGGCCATATGTGCAGTAAATTTCCAGATAACCAAATTCTATTACTGTTAGAAGTTTCAGAGGGAACATTATATTAGAAGAGCTGGTGTTTGGGGTTTTCAAATAGTAATTAGATATGATAATTCTCTACAGAGTAAAAAAGAATGAATACTCTGACATTTTTTTTTCTGAATAGAATGGGGTGGATAAACTGCAAAGAATCTTGGGTCATTAATTTTTTTTCTTTTTTAATCCTCACCCGAGGAAGCAATTTTGTCTTTGTTTTGTTTTGTTTTCTTGAGAGAGAGAGAGATGACAGAGAAACATCTATGGGTTGCCTCCTGTACTCCCCTCAACCAGGAGTTGAACTTGCAACCTAGGTATATACTCTGACCAGGAATCATACACACAAGTTTTTGGTGTAACAAATGGTGCTCCAGCCACTGAGCCACCCTGCCAGGGCTCTTGGGTCATTTTTTATCCTTTAAAATGGCATTTTATTTATCAGGGAAAATCCAGTGATTAGGATTATAATTTATACTCACAGTCGGTCATTACAGTTTTACACTTCCATACCTAATCACTTAGCCTCAATTATTTTTCCATAAGGCATGAGTAAATCAATTCTGGGTTGAAGATTCACCACGTGTCTTTACTTGTCTTTTAATCCGTGCCCCACCCCCACCCCCACCCAATGCACACACAATTATTTTTTTCCAAATGGACTTGTCACTGGAACACAAGTGGTACTGACAACGCCCTAATTATAAAGATCGAAAACAAGTAAAGAGATGACAGAGAGCAGGTATAAGAATTACAGAATAAAATTAGAGCCAGTTAGTGAATGGGATCATAGACATATAAAAAAGCATTAGTTAGATATAAGGGCACCTTCGTGCTAGAAGGGACTTCCTCAAATGACAGAATTCAGCTTTTGCTTTATCCCCACATCAGTCATTCTCAGGTGGCAGGAAGTAACAGTCATTGTAATTATATAGTAAGAATCAGGGAGATTACTTGTTGGCTCAAATCTTGTGGCAAAGCAAAAAAAAAAAAAGGTTTCCTGACACCTTTACCAAGTTATTTTCCCTTATTATTATCATCCACTGTAACACAGTTTTTATTGGCTACTCAGAAGTAGGTTTTCTGCCCTCCCTACACAAATATAGCATGCTGTCTCTCATGCTGCATAAGAAATATCCTGAGAAGTTGAATATAAATCGAACTCTCTAAATTGAATACTGAAGACAAGAAATCCTAGAATGGGACATAGGATAGAAGTGGGAATCAGAACAGTTTGCATTCTTTAAAACACGTTTATTATATTTTCAAAAATAATTACTGTTTAAAAATTACTTAAATACTATCTTAATGCATTTGAGAAACTTATATTAAGAGTAACTTTTCATGAAATGAAGTAAAAATAACTTATGAATATAAATAAGCACACCATTCCTTAGGAATATGAGAACCTTAAATAAAATTTAAAAGGTGTGAGCACTAGACTTCACAGAACCTTTAATTTGCTAATATGCCCTCTCAATATCTGAGGGCAGGAAAAAAGACTAAAAAGCTTTCTAATATATATTTATCATTTAATATCTTCCCTACTTTTTATTCCCAAGGAAAATACCAAAGGAATACATTTTGGCAATAGCAATTGAATGATAATTTTCTTTAAGTGAGGCTAACAATATATCAGTAGTTATTAGCATATCCAATGCTGGGATGAAAGTGCAGCATGCGCCCAGTGAGTGTGATTTTCTGTTTTTTTTTTTTTTGTCATAGCAAGCATCCTTTAGGTACCAAACTGAGAAATCTCTATTCACTTCTAGAAGTTAAAAGCGCTGTCCCCTTTGTTCAAAAGAAATGTTAACACATTGCACAAACCTCTCCTCTAAAAATTATTTATTCCTTCATGTCAAATAGCAACAAGGTTAAACACTGCCATGGTTTGATCCAAAAGAACATTAATAAAAAATTTTTAAAAACACAAAAACAAACAAATAAAACTTAAACATGGGTATTCAGTTGAAAAGTCTCTTAATTGTTATTCTCTATTATTTTTCTACTATCAACATGGGACTTGTCTCTAGAATTCAGGTAGAAAATCTTGTCAAATTTAAATCTAATCATCTTTTATAAAGAGTTTCTGATCGATACGCTTACACTGCAGTTATGCTAGAGTAGAGACCTCTGGATCACTCCAGTTTTTGAAAAGAACCAAAGTTATTACCTAGATTTTTGAGGTGGAACATGACAACTCTCCCTAAATGTTAACTGAACTAACTGGAATCCACTACAGTCTCTTAGGAGCAAATAATGAAACAGACTAGGCTTCCACTTGTCAAAGCCCAGGTGACCTGATGACCTGTCCAGTAAGAAGCGGACAATAGATGAAGAGAGATCTTTCTAGTATGTGTAGAAGCATTTCCCGGCTCTCTCCCACTATACCCTGAGTCCTATTTAAATTTTTATATCCAGCACTCTGCACCTTATCGACTCTCCCCACATATTTGTTGGAGGAATGAATACTCATATAGGGAGAGAGTCAGGGATGAAAACAAAATACATCCAGAATAATGGTCTTAAGAAGTCAAATATCTAATAAAGATCGTTAGGATTGCCATAAGGACTTACTGCTTAGCAAAACTGACTGACCTGTTTTGTTTGTTTGTTTGTTTGTTTTCAGAGAAATTTAACAGAATTTATGTGACAGGATATTCATGAGGATTAATGAGCTCATTTTGAAAAGATACTTTGAGATCCCTGGAGGAAGCATGAAAAGATTTTAAGTAGTTTATGTTTAATGAATCACTATCCAAGTTATCTCAAAAGAACTCTGTCTCAACTGTTATAGTATTTATTTTGCTGCATATTAAATATGGATCCATTTATAACAATCATTATACACAGTGCATTATGTCATAGGTTCAGATTTTTTACTCTGTACATAATGAAATTCGATAAGAAAGCTTTAGGTTAGCAGAAAGTTGGGTCCTGCCCTTGGCTTGTGTATCTGCAGGATACTAATGGGGAAAACTCCTTCCTGACCATCATAGGTAATCAGTTTATTCCCTGAAGCATGAGATCTGATTACTTTTATCTGTACTTCACACACATGCAGCTTATTGGATCTGTCATCCTAACTGAAAGATATTCCAATGTGGGACCTGTGATTTAAAGAATTTCTCCAACTAGAAAGCAGGCATTACTGAAAGTGAGCAATCCGTGAAAGAATTGTAAGGAGAGATGCACTCCAAGTTAATACTGAGAAGTTCAATAACCGAGAACTATGAAGTTTTTTGTTTTTTTTTTACATCATTCAAAAGAGGAAAAGAAAATCTGTTTGGAACTGTGTGTTTTCAAACTTTTAAGAACAAGATCCTCTTTTTAATGCATTCTCAAGATAGTAGATACCTAGATATTAACTCATTCATCCAACGTAGTGTGCCTTAATAATGATCTTAACATATTTCTGAAGAGAAAAACCAGAATAAAAATGTGGGCATGAACGGAGAGAATGGAAAAATGTGACAGGAGTAGCAATTCCAGATTCCATAGGACATAACAGCTGACAAATTCACCCTTCAGAGATACAGTCAGAAGAATACTGTCTCAAATCCAGATTCTAGTAGCTTCTCTACCGCCATGTAATATGAACCAAATTACATAAACTTTTTGAGCTTCAGTTTTCACCTCACAGCATATAAAATATTTTTAATGTTTCTTCTATATCCCATTACTTCCCCATGTGTTCATGTTCTTCTCTGAGACCAATAAAGAAGTAGTTAATTATTTTCCTTAATGTCAAATATATTTCTTCTTTTTCATGTAGCTACTGGAATCTCAATCAATTTCCTCTTACCCTCAATCCCCACTCTCCAACAACCAGTTTAACACTTTCTTTCCAAGAGGATGGCAATTTTAGTTGCCCCAAGTTTAGGGCACTAAACATAAAACAAAAGCCTATTAGTTTGTGCTTTAAATGTGGCTTATCTGTTCAAATCGAGATATGCTTCAAAGACAAGCTAAATTACTGCTAATAAGTGACAAAATTGAGAAGATGTTCCCTTTGGTAAATTAGCAGTGAAGTCAGGCATATTGACTTTGGAATTATTGAATGCCTTGACCCTTATCTCTCAGGTCTTGAGCTACACACAGCTTTAGTTCTTAGTCTAAGGAAAGCATGCTTAGAGAAACACACTAGCATTGCAACTCTCCATCTAGCTCGCAGATGAGCAACACACTATCCTCCTGAACCAGTGGGACACGTTCATACCAAACCTGTCCACTAAATGGGGTTGGAATGGGGGGATAGAGGATGTTTCGTTTTCCTCAATTACCAGCCTAACCATCTTTGGCACCCCCATCCTTATGACACTAACACACACCCACATTGGCTTTGACTGAAACCTATGAGAAACAAATACTATTTCCACCTTTCACATTTGAAAGTTAATCAGATTTAAGGAATAAATGGCAACTGGTCTTTTCATATCCCCAAGATCACTTTAAAGAGCTCTCTTTAGCCTAAGGATGAAACTTTACCTAGCCCTCCTCCCCAGCCACCACCAAGCGAAATGAAAACAGGGAAAACAAAGACACAGTCAAATGGACCCAATGGCATGATCCAGCAAGTCAAACTGTTCTGTCTTGCTTTTGAACATCCTGCTTTGAAACAAATACTACTTGTGTGCCTGAGGAATAAAAAGGGACTTAGATGTCATTAGCCCGGAATCATGGTTCAAGATTTTTGAAACTAATCAGATGGCTTAAATAAATACAACTTGCCCTACAATGGCTCGTGATAGTTTATCAAACACTTTCAACGTCTCTTATATGTCAAGGAAAGGATAAAAGGCAGGGGATTTATTGCTCCCCATTTTACAGGTGAGTAAACTGAGGCTCAGGAATGTTGAACAATAGTAAGAGGACACATTACTACCAAGCGGCATAGCCCCTTTGAGAACCCAATCTTCTGGGTTAGAAGGGTCCTTTCTCGACTTCAGCACCCTTCCTGCACCAGCCAGGGAGAACGTGGGCAGTAGAGGAGAGAATCACAAAGCTGCCTGCTCCACAAAATAAATTAATTAGGACAATAATTCACCGAATAAGAAACCCTCCCTATGGGTGACCAAGGCCAGTGAACTGTCAATGAAATGGCCTGAAGCTGCTGTCATGGAAGATTTAAAATATAAACAGGACCAGACAGCAACAGCCAAGGTTGGTAGTTTCAACCTGTGGCCCTTGATTTCTGTGGCTGATTCACAAAGGTAGAAGGTAAATCCATGTTCCACTTACTCCAGTAGGGAACATAATGACCATTGCTTCAAATTTCCTCCCTAATCGTCAGTCAGTGGTGCTGGGATGTCATGCTATAGAATCCTCGGCCAGAAACCCTTGTGGCTTTAAAGAGACAGGCAGGGACGTGCCTATGGATTGGTTACATAAGATGGCAATGCCCATACCATGGTCCCTTCTCACACCAGGTTTCTTTCTTCAAAATGGTTACCCAGGAAATCTGCCCTGACTTCGTTGTGGGAAAAACAAAAGTGACATGCATTCCAGTCTGTTGTGTGGTGCTCCCCAGAGCCTGCTCCTCTCCCAAGTGCCCGTTTGAAATGCTCAGGAGCAAGTCCAGATACAAAGTGCAGCAGATTGCTTCATTTAGTTACTCTGAGCCTCATTACGGCTCACCTCTGGGTATGTAATCAGCCTTTTATTCACCTAACAGGATCACTCGCTAATAAGGTGCTCATTTAAAGTGTTCCCCACAGGGGCTGTCTCTCCGAGAGCTTCTGGGAGCGTTGATAGGAAGAGTGTGCATGCTGAATATTCACTCTCTGCAAACAAGTTTCCCCTCCCTGCTAGGTCTTTAGCTATTTCGAAGGCTCTGTGGCTGCATTAGATCTACAGAACACAGGCTGGCCACTGGCAGTGCAAAGGAGGGAAAAGAGAGAGACGCACTGGGACAAGATGGACAGCTGGCAAATTATATCTGAGTGGGCTGCTGCCCACTGGGAGAGCGGCCCTGACTTCCCGGGTAATCCATCTTCCTGACACTTCCCCTTCCTGGGAGTTAGTTTTCTCCAGCATACTTTCTGCTCCTGAAATACAGGACAGATCTGTCTTTACTCCTCTCCCCTGCCAACAAGCTGGAAGAGTCAACCCCAGAGTGCCTTCCGCACACCCCTCCTCTCATGACAGGGCTATTTATCTACCACCCCATTTTTTGATAATTATCAGAGACTGCAAGGAGTGTGGTAATTAGATAAGAGTCTGGCTAGAGTGGGATGCCAGTTTGTATTGAAGTTTCCCTGGGCCATGCGCCCTCTTCAACCCCACTTTAAATCAAACCAATGGGAACTGTTGAAGCTAAGCATCAAAACAGAAAGTTTCAACCCACAGAAGCCTCACCCATTAAGTGCTGTATTCTAGTGAAATGGAGTTTAAAGGCACAGAAATCTTACAAAATATGCCTAATGGAGATTAGAGAATATGCAATTTTAGATGATCTCTTAATAAAAAGAAAGAGTCTATATTTAAGATGTTTGTTCAAGCAACTATAATGCCAGTAGAGCAGTGGTTCTCAATCTGTGGGTCGCGGACCCCTTTGGGGGTCAACTGACTCTTTCATAGGGGTCACTTAAGACCATCATGGGAAAACACATATGTAATTACACATTGTTTTTGTGATTAATCACTATGCTTTAGTTATAGTTGGGGGTCATCACAACATGAGGAACTGTATTAAAGGGTCACAGCATTAGGAAGATTGAGAATCACTGCAGTAGAGGGAAGGGGAAAAATAAGCACTGTACTAGAAATGACACTAATGTGGGTCCTAGTCCTCGCCAGGTTGCTAAGCATTTGAGATTTTTAACTCTTCCGTAACCTCTCAGGAACGCGGTTGGCTAATCTACAAGAAGGAGGTTGTTATAGAGAACCCCTCTGCTCCATTTCAGAGCTAAAACTCCATCTGGAAATCTCACACCAAAGGTGCTGTACAGAAAGAGTGTAATATGTGTGCCAGCATGACTCCCTTCTAAAATAAATTAAAAGGTGAACTTCAGCAAGTATATAATCCGGAAAGAAACATGGTATATTTACATTTCTAATATCTATCTAATTTTCAATAGGGAGCGCTTTCAATGTTTTCCAAGCTCACAACCTAATTGTAAATCTCCTGTCTTTGGAGACCTCAGGCAGGCACCAGGTGCAAATCAGTCAGCTAGAGCTAATGTATTTTGCTAATGAGCCCAAGGCACGGATGTACCCTCTCCCTCTCCATATGTATTGAAGGAAGGACCCAAACTATGTTGGATGCTTCTTTATTTTAATTCTCTACCTACTAACTGCCTCTTCTAAGACTTTGGCATAATTCAGTTCAGTGTCTCTCCTTGATGGGGGGTGGGGGGTGGTGAGAAGCTATTTCTGGAGAAGCACTTAGGCGTTAAACATTTGTCTTAGTCAAGTACCCCACTGGCATTGAAACAGCAAATATTTTGTTGCTTAGTCACCTAAATTTAATGCAAATTTTTATACTTAATCGGAGTTCCTTAAAATGACATTTTTCATAAACTAATTGTTTTAGATTTTACATAAACAATTATTTAACATTCCAAAAATCCTCTGCCTTGGCAGGGTGGCTCAGATGGTTGGAGCATCAACCCTTAGACCAAAAGGCTGAGGGTTTGATCCCGGGTTGGGGCACATAGAGGAGGCAACTGATTGATGTTTTTTTCTCACACCCATGTCTCTGTCTCCTTCTCACATCAATAAACATATCCTCGGGTAAGAATTTTAAAACAAAGTCTTCCAAGTATTCATTCCTCTCCTCCTCACCACCAAGAATTCAAGCACAGGAAGATTTATCAGTGAGACTAATACAAGTGAGCCCCTAAAGGGATATGCTACACTGTTAAAACTTCAAGGAAGACTTCTGCTATCTCTTGAGGACTGTATAAGGTCTGAGAGTTCACCAATATCAATTTCACAGAGCAGATCCTCACCTAACAGGCAAATTAATTTGAAAAATGGAATGTCAGGCGAGAAAGGTACCTAAGTCCATGAGTCTTTCTGAAATATGCAGTTTCTTCTTCCTTCAATATGAGTATCCTATTTGCTTTGACCTACTTAAATCATTACTTGAAAAATGGCCTTTCTACCGTTTTGGGAAAACATGTCATTGGCATGTGCTTAAATGTCACATTTGAGGTCAGGGCTGGTCTTCCCATTAGGGAGATTAAGTGAAAAGGCCTAAAAGGATGAAATCGAAGGGACACCAGGAGGGGCCCTAACAAAATATATATTGTCTTTAGTAGCCTGAGTAGGATGGCTACAATTCCACCCTTTAACAAATAGCAGGTGCATACAGAGCTGTCACAATTAACCCTTTGGTGGCATCTTCGTTATCAGACTCTTTCCAAGTAGAGTTATTTAAAAGCCCAGCCATGGGCAAATGAGACTCTGGATATGGAATTTAAATAATGAAAAGATTTAAAAAATGTAAAATGCCAAGATAAGGAGACAAAAATCTAAGTAGGCAAGGGTTAACACAAAGGTACTAGGGGGAGAGAAGATTTAATAAAAACAAGTTTGTACTAAGGCAATGCCCCCAACAGGGACATTGAACTTCTGAATCATTTGTTTATTTCCTGAACCTAGAACAATGCCTCGTGAATAACACATGTTCAATAATAATGATTACGTGAATGAATAACCTCTCTTCAGAGAAGTTTTTAAATATATTTGTGTATTGCTTAATTTTATATGGATGTGAGAAGAGAAGGAATGCCAAAATATGCCTGAAAGCTGCATTGAAAAACTAGACATGAGTATATTCCACATTTGGTGGTAAATTCACTGAACAGAGCTGAAACCCAAATAAGAGTCAATGTTTCTCAGGAACATGCTTCTTAGGATCATTGAAAGGAACAGAGAAATAGTACTTGATATACAAATGACATACCACATTGATGGGATACAATCATTTGAATGGTAATTAGATGGAATTGATTATAAGGTTTTTTTTTTTAAGTTTCCCTTTATTGGGATATATTAAGATTGAAGAGAAGCAATCAGAAGAGAAGCAAGAAGAACTTACAATTAATGTGCTCAAAGTTAAGGCCAAAAGAAGCTGTGAACACAGCACACTGATAATTCTACATATTTCCTTCATGGACTATCTGTAAAGTTATCGAAGATATGTCTGATAGTCTTAAATGTCAAATATTGGGTTGGCCAAAAAGTTCACTTGTTTTTTCCATAAGATGACAGTAGTAGCGCTTAGTTATCTTTAACAATTTTGTTAAGATTGTATTGTGACAGCTGTCATATCAGAGTGCATTGAAAAAAACTTATCAAAATTGGTAAATTTTTGTGAAGGCATTTCAGTATTGAAGATAAAGGTAGTAAGTAATATTTTTGATATACTACACTTCATTATTTCAAGAAAGGTAAAAATGCAACTGAAACACAAAAAAAGGATTTGTGCAGTGTAGAGAGAAGGTGCTGTGACTGATCGAACATGTTAAAAGTAGTTTGCAAAGTTTCATGCTGGAGATTCTCGCTGGATAATGCTTCACAGTTGGATAGACCAGTTGAAGTTAATAGCGATCAAATCAAGATATTAACTAAGAACAATCAATGTTATACCGCATGGGAGATAGCCAGCATACTCAAAATATCCAAATCAATGAAGCAATTGGTGAAAATGAAAAATGTGTCTTTTATTTTATGGAAAAAACTAAATGGACTTTTTGGCCAACCCAATATTTTCCATTAAATAGATTTAATTTTTAAGTCAGCAAGTTGATAAGAGGATAATTTTTTAAAATACCACACATCTCCCATGCAGCTGAGGTTTCTCTTTTTGCTTATTATTAACATTTGTTGTATTTTGATGAAGCTCTGTTTCCTCCTCATAGTCCAATGTCTCCTTCCTCTCAGTCCTGTTGGGAAGTAATGCTGGTCTGCTGCAGATAACTGTGGTAGTCAAAATAATGGTGCCCCAAAGATGTCCATATCCTAATCCCCAGAATCTGGGAACATGTTAGGTTACACAGCAAAAGGGAATTAAGATAGTGGATGGAATTGAGGTTGCTAATCAGCTGACCTGAGGAAAGGTAGATTATCCTGGATTATCTGGTGAGCTCAATCTAATCATGACATGAGTCTTTAAAAATGGATATGCAGAGTAGGTCAGAAAGATTTTAGGGGAGAAACATTTCACCAGCTGTTGCTGGCTTTGAAAATCCAAACAATGCAGTAGCCTCAGAAGCTGAAAATGACTCTCAGTTCACAGCCAGAGAAAACCAGGGACCTTCAGCCTTCAACTTCAAGAAGCTGAATTCTGTCAATAACCCAAATGGGCAGGAAACAAATTTGCCTCTAGAGCCTCCAGAAAGGAACATGGCATGTTGACATGTGGATTTGAGTCTAATGCAACCCATACTAGACTTCTCACCTGGAGAACTGTAAGATAAAAGCTTTACGTTGTTTTAAATTATGAAAGTTGTAGTGATTTGTTGTAGCAGCAATAGGAAACTAAAACATAACCCAACCATTTCTAGGATAATTCCTGGGACTACTCACCTTTCAGGATTACACACACACACACACACACACACACACACACACACACACACACAAACACACACATTTAGAAAATGAAATAGGAAGAAAAAACTGAAACAATGCTGGGCTAAGTGTCCATGAGGATATCTATGAACAAGGAAGGAAACTATGTGATCCGGGAGAGTTGCATCCATTTTTCAATATAAAGCATGATAACTGGGTTTTTGGTTATACTTTACTTCATGTTTAAGAGCGTACTCAATCCAGAAGCTGTCCAACCCATCTCAGACCATTACAGTGATTTGGGCAGTAAGCATATACAAATTGGCAGAAACAGTGACATCTGGAACAAGTGGTTGCCAAGAACTCTTTTAATGACTATTCCTCGTTAGTCTCCCTGACTCTTGGATGCTGGCCTCCATATCTGGCTTCCAAGATGTAACCATGGAAGTCCCTCAGTGGCCAGCTGGGCTCAGTAGCCTCTCTGACTGACTCCTGTATTAGTTTGCTGGAGGCAATGTAATGAAGTACCACAAACTAGGTATTTTAACACAGAGAGATTGATTCTCTCCCAGCTCTGGAGACTAGCAATCTGAAATCAAGGTGTCAGCAGGGCCACCCTCCCTCTCCCAGCCTCTGTGGTTACAGCAATCCTTGCTGTTTTTTGGCTTGCCCCTGGACCTTCCCAAGCTCTGCCTTCCTGCATCATCTCATGGTCATCTTCCCTCTGTGTGTCTATCTTCACATAACATTCTCTTGTATAAATAAGTGTGTCTGTCTCTGGGCCTCTTCTCCTCCTATTATTAAGAACACCAGCTATATTGGATTAAGAGCTCACCTCGCTCCAATATGACCTGAACTAGTTACATCTGTAACAGCCCTATTTCCAAGAAAAGTCACATTCTGAGCTTCTGGAAAGGATGCCAATTTTGAGAGGACACTATTTAACCCAGTATAACTTTTAACTCTGAGTAGGTCCTAGATGTTGGCATCTCCTTAAGCATAGGTGAGTGATTTCTTCCATCCACTCTCTTCTTGGCCATTCAGTGCTGCCCTGCTTGTCAAACAGTAAGAATGTGTGACAAATTAAATTACACCAAACATTATTTTTTGCATTATAATTCATTATTAAACTTATAAATAACTTTATATAACTCCAAGTGATTCACACTTAACTTATCTGCGCCTCATATTGATGAGATAAACTGAAACATACAAAAGAATATAGTGCCTTAAATTTTACAGGTAGTTAAGAATTAAATCAAGCTAAACACTATATTTCTTGACTTCTAGTCCCAGTCTCTGGGTCTCCTTTTTATAATCACATTAGGAAAAAGTCAAAACCACCCTTATGTCTACAACTGTTTTTAAAAAACATTTAAAGGGGCATGGTGATGATCCATAGAATCTCTGAGTGTCTACGTGTCCTGTCTAAGCCACCCTAGTGCTGATGAATCCGTTCCTCTTCTCTTCTCCCTCCAGAGTAAAATAAAATAGAAATTCAGGATCAATATATGATAAAACCATTCTTCTTCCTCTGCCACACACAGAACATATCTGAGCAAAATAAAGTCACATGATATAATTTGTTACTAAAAACATGATTTCTAGAAAGAGACATTACCAGTCATAGAAAGTTCAAATTTGTGTATTTTTACTATGGCTCTGGGAGGAAATTCCTTTTGTGCCCTAAAATCGTGCCTTGATTTGTTATCCTCATGCGTAATGTTGATAATCTGTGACTTGCTGGTGCAAAGTACTAAACAGGTGAATATAATTCTTGAAAAAGGAGGGAATGCTTCTTTATTCATCCCCATGATGTCAACTACTGCCAGCGGCCGAGCATGACCGTGACTTCACACGCACTTGGGCAAACACCATTCTTTTGTTTCATATGTAACAAATGTGATTCAGTAACATGACATTCCTACTTAAAGCATTTAATTTCCCATAGAGAGAAATAACTGCATCCTTTTTTAAATCATCAAAGGAATTTCTGAGTGGAAAACGGTGGTCAATTTCTAAAAGAAAAGATGAGAGTAAAAGGAACAGCAGGTACCTTCCTTCATCAGTCTACACTAGATCATTGACACCTTCATGTGGAGAGGAAAAACCATAATATAGATTCAGCAAAGTGATGAACAATGTGCCCCACTCCAATGCATAATTCAAATAAACTCTTTACTAAGTTGGTTTATGACTCATCCTCCCCTTTAGGTAGAGAGTTGGGAATGCAAGTCTCCTGACTCTAACTTTTGGTGAATTCCCTAAGACTTCTTGGTCCCTTTCATTTTATTTCACTGGAATTGGTGTGAAAGAGGAAATCATTACAGGTCAGTTTTCTCTCACATGTGTGGAGCCCCCGGTATTCTCATTCATTGCTGGTGAGTATGCAAAAACAATATAACCATTTTAGAAGATAGTTTGGCAGTTTCTTACAAAACCAAATGAACTCTTACCATCCAACTCAACAACTGCATTCTTTGATATTCGCCCAAATGAGTTGAAAACATATGTCCACACAAAAGCCTGCACTCAGATGTTTATAGTGGCTTTGTTAATAATTGCCAAAACTTGGAAGCAACCATGGTGTTCTTCAGTAGGTGAATGAACATATCTATATCTATCTATCTATCTATGTATCTATCTATCTATCTATCTATCTATCTATCTATCTATCTATCTTATATAGTGCACTGCATCCAGAAAATGGAATATTATTCAGTACCAAAACCAGAAGTGTCAAACCATGAAAGACATGGAGAAACCTTAAAATTAATATAACTAAGTGAAATAAGCCAATCTGAAAAGGCTACATACTTTGGAACTCTAATTTTGACACTCTGGAAAAGGTAAAACTATAGAGACAGTAAAAAAATCAGTGGTTGCCAAGTCAAAGGACAAAGGATAAATAGGAGGAACACAGAGGATTTTAAGAGCAGCGAAACTACTCTGTATGATACTATAATGGTGGGTACATGCCATTATACACTTGTCAAAACCCATAGGATGCATAACAGCAAGAGTAATGTAAACCATGGGCCTTGGGTGATAATGGTACGTCAATAGAGGTTCATCAATTTTAAGAAATGTGCCACTCTGGTGGGGGATGTTGACAGTGAGGGAGGCTATGTGTGTGTGAGAATGGGGGTACATATCTGGAAACTCTGTGTTTTCTGTTCAATTTTGCTGTGATCCTAAAGATGCTTTAAAAAATATCAAGTCTATTTAAGGGGAAAAACATGATAGATAAAATATTATCATCTTTACCTCAAAAGCCTCTCTTTTTGAAGTCCTCCAGATGCAGAAGGATGATTTGACTGATGTAGGCAGCATACTTTACACTGGCAAGCATATCTTAATATCAGTTTACAGGCATGAAACTCAGAAATAAAGATGGCAGGTAGTTTTCGAACAGAAAACAAAAGATAGACAAATTTACTTTGAGAACTATAACCTACATTGCAATACAAAATCATTGTTTTAATTATAAATAGTCTTTGCTTATATGACCTGTAAAATAGTTTCTTACAGGTTTCCTGATAAAGCAAGACAGTGAGGATTTTCACTGGTCTTAAAACCAGTGATGCTCAATTTAAACATGCTGAAAGATGGTATGCATTCTGCTTTTGCATACTTGTCCCCATTTTGATGGGAAAACAATTGCTTGCATAGAAACATGAAACTAATTTGGGTTGAAATAGTACATACTGTAACATGATTACATAAACACATCATTCAGTGATAAAACTGAGTTGGGATGCTAAAATATCATCACTTGACCATCAGATTCAGAAATAGAAATGACCACCCAGTAAGAGTTTTAACTCTTTGCATTTCCCCTGAGTAGACCCACACCATTAAATTAAGTAGCTGGCCTCTAACAGAGACCTTAAGCTAACCATTCCCTCTCAGCATCACCGTGCACTTGGGGGAAAGTTTTAAAAAGAAGAAATACAATTTGGAAAAATCCCTCTGCTTTTCTTATCAAATCTTTCCACAAGAGCCATGTTAATGACACAAGAAGTTCTTGCCTCGAGGTTTTACTAATACTTACGATGAAATAACAAGGATAACAGCGAGCCTTTCCTGAGTGCCCACGTTGTAAAGCCAAGTGTTTTATTTACACGTATGTACATTTTAAAAATAGAGTTTCCATTTTAGAGCAGTTTTAGGTTCACAGCAAAACTGAATGTTCTTTTTTCATTTCTGCCAGCATCACCCTAAATCAAGACACCAACATATCTCACTGGGACAATTAAAGCAGCCTCCTAACTGGCTTCCCACCTCCCTCTTGCCTATCCATAAATAAAAATAGATAATTCACTCCCTTGCTTAAAATTCTATAAATGCGCACCATTAGACATACAATCAATCCAAACTCCTTCCCTGGCTTACATAATCAGGCCCTGCCTACCTGTCTAGTCTTATTCTCCTCACTCAGACATCCAGGTTCTCGGAGTGTTTCTAGTTCTCAAAAAAGCCAAGCTCATTTCTGCTACAAGACATTTTCATCAACAATTCCTTTGACTTAAATGTGCTATTCCAGTCGTTGCCAAGCTACCTTTTTTTTTTTTTTTTTTTTTATCATTTGGGTCTTGAACTTTTCCTATGCACACAACCCGAGGTATCTCCCAATAGTAGCTTTTGCTTCACTCTGTTTCATCCCAGGTTCTATCAGAAACTGACATCCTCTTCTCCTTTTTAACTTACTTATTGCCTTTCTCCCTCAAGAAAATACACAGTGAAGTTGTCTTGCTCAACGGTATATACTCTGTGTGTAGAACATGTTCTGGGAATAGTCACGTGCTCAATCCTGTTGGCCAAATGAAAGAATGAATGAGTTTAATTCCTACAGCCATGCTGTGAAACAGGTATTCTATTTTCTCTCAGTTTATGAAATCACAGTGAAAGAGAAAGGTTATCGAAGGTCACTCAGTTATTTAAGCAGCAGAGCCAGGATTCAAACCCAAATCTATCTGAGTTCATGGTGCATCTGCACAGCAGACTGTCCAGTCGATCAAGAAAATGTGCTTATATGTAGAAATGGTCTAAATGCTTTGTTTGCAAGTTATAGAATATCCTAAAATCTGGTTGGAAAAAAAAAAAAACAAATGGGAAAATGTATCACCCCAAATAAAAACAGGGCAACTATAGGAGTGATATTTTGGTGGTGCAATGAAAACATCAGCCAGGAAACAAGTTCTTTCCAGCTTTTTGCTTTAGGTATTGGCTTGTAGGTTTTGTCCACATGTCTCCATGTCATATATGAAACCAATAGTGTCAGAGAAGGAAAACTCTGACTCCAAAAAACCTCCGCTGCCTTGCGGCATACCTCTTCAGGGGAAAGGCTAAGGGAGTAAACCCCGACAGAAAATCCGGAGCCGGAGTCCCTAAGGCGGTTTGACGTTGTAGTCAACACCGGCAACTCCTGCGGCGCACCTGAAGCCAAGCTGTATTGACTCCGTCTTTCCCTTGGACCCTTCAGCTGCGAAGAGAGGGGGGGTCTGCTGCATGGGCAACAGCAGACCCTGCATATCACCCTGCCCAGGCTCTGTAGCTTCAGCTTCACTGGAGAGGACACTCCAGCGTCATCGCAAGATGTCGATTCAACACGGGAGGAGACAGATACCGTGTCACTCCCGAGTCGGACTGCACAGCCATTCTCGGCGGTGCAGATAGACTCTTAAGAAGCTACACCATCGTCTCTCGAGACGGACGGCTGCCGATACGATATGATACGATACGAGTGTCTGCTGTGGAATAATCTTATAGAGGAGTAAAGAGGTAAATGACTGTCTCTTTAGATTAGCATCTTATTAATAAGAATTCACTAAGGCAACTAAGCATCACAGTTAAAGATTTCCTCATTTATGCACTTTACAAGGGGTTTAGCATAGTGGTTCTCAAGACTGCCTACACATTAGAATCACCTCAGGAATTTTTAAAAATTTGATTTCTGGTTCTCACCTCAGACCAATTAAATCAGTGATTCTGGAGGAAGAGTCTGGGCACCAGAACTCTTTTGGTTCTATAGATAATTTTTGTCTTTTAATTCTATAGATGATTCTTTTGTGAGATAAGGAAGTTGAGAATCACTAGACCTGCATTTGTGTAGGCTACCTTGCCCTCAGTATTTTTACCTCTCAATTATTCATCAATTTCTCTTCTTACTTGTACATTCCTATCTGTTTCTTACTTTCCAGTCTATGATTTTCCCTATAATATTTATTAAACAATGATCATTGTTAAACGAACTGTACAAATAAAGTAATAATGACCAGTTCCATTTATTGTCTTAGAACATTCTTAGAAAGATGAAGAAAGAGCATTTCAAATATAAAGCACTTAAAAGTGATCCATCTTTTATTAGCGTGGCGAAGTGCCTGATACGCCAAATATTATAAAGATACAACCACCTCACTCTTTCTCAAAAGGGCTAAACAATGTCTGTGGAAAATTGTATTTTTCAAAGACAGCTTTAACATCTCCCATACAGCTTGTTCTTTTGCAATGTGACTTGGCTGGCATCAAGAAGTAGAGTTTAACCCTCCTCCTCTTGAATTTGGGCTGGCTTGAGTTATTTACTAGCAAATGATAAAATGTGGCGGGATTGCCACTGGGAGCTTCTGAGACTCGGTCAGCAAAGGCAATGCATTTTCCACCTACTTTCTTGGAATGTTCCCTCTTCAGAAGCTACCTCTTAAGACAGTCCCCTTCATAAAATGAGAACAACAAACTCATTTTTTTTATAATCAGAAAGTGCTGTTTTTAAATGAGAACCTAATGAAATGGATATTATGACTGAGCCCAACCTAAAATATGTGTAGTTATGACTATACCAAGTTTAACAATTAAGTTTTTTTTTCCATGTCAGCATGCTTTTAATGAAATTAATTGACTGGGAAAAGGAAGAAAAACACATTCTTATGATTGATCCCTTAAAAGAAAAGACCGTAACTTTCTAAGAATTGAAATGCTACATGGCCACGCGAATACTTTACACTTTGCAGCCGCAAGGGCCAGGCTCTGCTGGAAACAATTCTGACATGAAGAGAATTATCTGGGACAGAAGCATGGATGCTGTCAGGGAAGTTCTTGATACCTGTCTCGTGGCTTCTAAAATATGCTTTCTCCTTTCAAATGGTTAGAATCTCCTTTTAAATGCTTCTCTGTTGCTCTTGCTTCTTTAAAGTAATCTGTGGTATGATGTATTAAGAATGTACATAAAAATGCATTGTGTTTTACTGTGTTATGTTTGACTCCATAAATCAGCTAACTCCATGAATGTGACAAATTGAAATTGCTTATAGAAAAAAAAAACCTTAAGTGTACACGAAGAGAAATCCAAGGTATGTTTATTTTATATACAAATACACAATTTTCTAAGGTATCTAATTAATAAAGCCCACCTGCAGATTATTTGCATATAGTATAATTAACATACCAATCTACCTACAGAGGCATGTTCCTCTACCACTTACTTGGCTTTCTTCTTTTTAGGTCTACTCATGGCTTTATAAGAGCAGGGGAAATACAGAGGGGTAGGAGGGAAACAGGGTAGCCACGGAGATAATGATCTTGTAGGATATTTTTATAACCACCACTTCTGGTATTTCTATAAGAAATACACTTGCAACCTCAAAAAGTAATATAAAAAATTTCACTTGAACAAACAAGCCAATTCACCCAAGCAACAAGACAAGTTTGTAAACTAAATTACAAAACTGTAATGATATAGTACAATGCTTTCCAAAATGTGTCCAATAAAACATTAGTCTCTAAACTGCTCCTATAAAAAAAGCATTCCAAAGTCAAATAAGGTTGGAAAATGTTGCATACTATATGTCCCTCCTGGAGATTCATAGTGTCGGTGATTTTTTTAAGGCACCAAGAAGGTCTGCAGTAAAAAGAAATTTGTTGCATGCAGCATTTCCCATACTTATTTGAGCACTAAGCCGTGTGTGTGTTTGTGTGTGTGTGTTTTCTTTTGAGGGAGACATGAGAAGACAGGTCACGTATCCACTATATCCATACTGAGAGAAAGACCTGGTCTCATTTATAACAATGGTACGAAGCATAGCTGTTAACAGACCTCATTTCCTATAAAGGACTTCTCAGAAGCAGATAGAAACAAGCAGTAAGAGGCAGTAGTTGGAATTTTTTGAGATCCTTCTCATCTAGGTTTTCATAACACCTTCATTCATCTCCCTGTCCCTTTTCCCTCAGGCAAGTTAATGGATTAACCTAAGAACATAGAGTATCAGAGGCCAAAACTCTGTGCCTGAGAATACATGTAACTTCTCATGTACAGAGAAATAAATCATTTCACAGTCTTCTCCCAAGAAGCCCAGAAAAAAAAAAAAAAATCACAGACGTGGTTTTTTTTTCTTTAGATAGTTATTAGCCATAGCAGGCGGCAGAAAAGCCGCTGGTGGAACTGCACTTTGCCTACCAAAGCTGCAGCGCAGATACGACGCTGCTCACAGGGGCTCTGTCTGTCTTCCCGCTGCCGAGATGTAGTATTAACACCCCAACAGTGGCAGACAAATTATTGTGCTTGTTTCCCTTGCCACAGATCCCTGAACAAGCACAGGAAGCTGTCCTTCAAGGCAAGATTGGAGAAATAAAAAGTAGAATGAAGGAAAAAGAAAAATGCCAGAAACAGCAGGGACTAAAACAAAACAAAAAAACTAATCTCTCAGCACGTCCAGCCTCGAGTGCTTTAATTCCTTGATGCTCAGAGCAACACGGGACGAAATTTCGTTGTTCATGTACTTACGAGGGAAGAGGTGTTTCAGCTTCAGATCTGTAAAAAGTTCTTCATCTAGTTTTGTATTATGTTGATATAGTTTATGTTTTCAGGATACAGATTGGCCCTGAAAATGATCAAGGCAAGGATTTTGCAGGATTCCTCTGGCATAGCCTTTGGAATTTAACTATGATAAAAGACCAAGACTCAATGAAGGGAGTCTATGATGTGACATGGTGTTAACAGTTAAGGGACAGGTTCTGAAGTCAGATGGGACTAGATGCAAATATTAACTCTGCCACTGAAGAACTATTTAACTTTGGGAAAAGCACTTAATCTTTGGGATCTCCAGTTTCTTCATTGATAACATGGAATAATAGTAATATCTGCTTCAATGTGTTATTAGATTTAAATCACATAAGACAGACAAAGCAGTCAGTACAGTGCCTGGCAGGTAGTAGACATGTCATAAACCATAACTGCAATTATTGTCATCATTATGCATGAGGTGGAATGTTTTACTGGTTCTTTTCCTCAATTCTAGGCCAGTAAGTATATATGTATACCTTCGCAATAAAAACAATTTAAAAATGTGTGATATGCCAGTCATTCTTCTAAGCTAATTTAATGAATTAAGTAATAACATGCAATGGCATGTTGGGAAGGTATGTTTAATAGTCCTGGAAACCGAGGCATAAAGAGGTTAAATAGCTTGTCCAAGTTCAATAATAGTAAGAATTGGGAGCAGGGCACAAACCTAGACTTTTTAGTTCTGGAATCTGGACCCTTCACCACTAGATATAAAGACAATGAGACTGACTTGTCCAAAGAAAATGAAAATATAGCTATTGTTATAAAGGAGACTACAGACCACATTTCCTGCCTATTTTACTACAGGAGTATTACGGATATATAAGAGGAAATTAGTCCAGGTGGCAAAGATAACCAACTGATAAAATTTTAAACAAATAAGAAGAAAGGACATTTTAAAAAGCCCTGTGTTTCACCAAGCTGTATAAAACCTACAAGCCTACCAAGAAGTGCCATAGTCCTACCAAACAAACACTACTAGAGTTCCTATGGCATCAGACTGGTTCTATCGTCTTATACTGGCTAACCAAGTAATCCAAACAAATGAACTGAGAAAGGGCAAAAAGAAATGACTTTGACTGAATCATTCTTTCTGGGTAAATATCAAACATGCAGAAGTCAGAAATGTTTATTATAACCTAAGTACTTTTACATGAAATCCAGATAGAACTCTTGGGAGACCTGAGCTTCCTGGAGAATCAGGGAAGTCAGTAAGTATTCTTCCTAACAAAACAAATAACATCTCATAAACTCAAGCTAGTTAAAGCCTTACTGAAGCAATTTCCACTCCCACACTCAGCAGTTCCACTTAGATACAAGCAAGAGAGAGCTAGTTATTGATTCTCAATGCTCAAAGGAATTACACAGAATACCCAAGGATCCCACTTAAGTTTCTTGATATGTAGGACACACGTTGATTATCTTGTACACTTACTCAACAGTTGGGGGGAAGCTTCATATTTACCAGTCACTGTGTAAGTGTTGGGGACACCATGGGGAACCACAAAGACTCTATACTGTTGGAGGATATAAGCATTTTTTCCTAGTTAAGGTGCAAGGCAAATCATTGAGATACTTGCTCTCAAAATAGTATCACTCAGGCCCTGGCTGGTGTGGCTCAGTGGCTGGAGCACTGGCCTGCAAACTGGGAGGCCACAGGTTTGATTCCCAATAAGGATCAGGTCCCAAGTAGGGGGCACGTGAGAGACAACTGATTGGTGTTTTTTTCCCTCCCTCCTCCTCTCTCTAAAAATAAATAAATTAATTTTTTTAAAAAATAGTGTCTCTCAGAAAACCCATTTTTGTACAAAATAATCTTAAGAGAAGCTGACACAGGATCTTTAATAGCTCTGCTAAAGCTTTATCCATGTAAGACAAGGACTGAGAAAATCAATTAACATGTTTACCCTAAGGGCACAGCCATAAGCAAACAAAGAGCAAAGTAAAGCCAAACTCACTGATAACAGCCCAATGCCATTAAATGGCAACTCGCCAGATAAATCCAAGGGGATATTAACTTGCATTTGTAACCAAAGGGCCAATGCTATTGATGCTTTAATAATTAGTCCTTCCCTACTTGATCTGCAAGGTCGAGTATCTGAGAGTCACAAAAGATACTTTGCCACATGTGCATATTTTGTCCCTTTGAACTGTAGATGAACAGCTGTGCATGAATGATGAGCAGTGAACCTGAAGATTTAATATGACCAGCATTCATTCACTCACTCATTCATTCATTCACTCATTTACTATATATGGGTGTCTTTCATGTTTCAAGCACTATTTTAGGCCCCAGGGATAGGAAAGGTCTCTTCATTCCTAGAAACGTGTATTATTAGAAGGAGAGAGGCAACAAAGTAATAAACAAACAGAATAGTGGTAAGTGATATAAAAATAATGCAGAGTAATGAGCTTGAGTGACCAGGCAATATCATTACCTGGAATATTATTATCAGGTTAGGAAAACTATGTTAGGTAGGGTAGTAGGAAAAGATTATCTGTAAATGTCACATCAGAACCAAGACCCTAGGCCTGGCTGGTGTGGCTCAGTGGATTGAGCACCAGCCTGCAAACCAAAAGGTCTCTGGTTTGATTCCCAGTTAGGGCACATGCCTGGGTTGCAGGCCAGGTGCCCTAGTGGGAGGCATAAGAGAGGTAACTGATGATCACATTGATGTTTCTCTCCCTCTCTTTCTTCCTCCCTTTCCCTCTCTCTAAAAAAGTAAATAATAAAAATTATTAAAAAAAAAAAAAGAACTATGACTTGAATAATCTAAATGATGACAACAAATGACAGTCTCTGAGACACCAGCTGGCTTATTTACAGCTCACAGAATTTATACTTCACTCCCTGTGTCTTTTGGAGAAGTTCTCTTAGTACTTACATAGTATTATAGACAGACTGAAACATAACCATGTTCTCTCTTCTGAGGAAACAGGTAACTGAACATCTTAATTCTTGATAAAGACTGCTAAACATCTTTAAAATAATTCAGAGGCTGTGAATATGCAATTCATTACTTTTAAACTTTTAATAAAAGCCTTTCTATGTTGTTGGTGGAAAAACAAATTGCTACAACATTCCTGGCAAAAAATCTGGCAAAATGTGTTAAAAACTTAAAAATATGCATAGTCGTAACACTGGCAATTCTACTTCCAAAAATTTATTCTAAGGATACAATTACAAACATTTTACAGAGTGTAGCTTCAGATATGACTGCTGCAACATTGTTTATAATAGCAAAAATTAGAAAATAGCCATAACATTCAATAAAATTGGGTTAATCAAAGTATATTATGCTATTTTATATAATGAAATATGAGTAAAACATTTGAAACAGTGACCACACAGAGTAAGAGCTCATTAAATGCCAGTTATAATGAATGTTACTATTATTCAGCCATAGAAAATAAAATTTTAAATGAATATTAATTGATTCAAAAATGTTTTGTGGACATGGAGATGAAAAATATATTCTTGGCTATGAAAATATCCTTGGTAAAGATTTGCATGTTCTCTGTGTGAGATCTTGGATGGAGCTCTTTGAGTTAAGAAGAAAAAAAACTAGGACACTGATATTCTTGGCCAAGATTTAGAAAAAAATGAACATTGGTGGCAGAGTCTACTGGATGAATTTTGATTCTTGAATCTACCTTATATGTTCATTTCCATAAATCTAGGAACTGTCCTAGGTAGAATTATATAACCTGCACATTTTACATCATTACATGCATCCCCCACCCTGAAACTTACTTTTGCCACCAGTACTGTTTAAATTCTGAATTGTGGGGTTCTAATTCTTGCAGAATTATTCAGTCTGCTTCAAATAGAATTCTTTGGGATGGACTTATAATGCCATTTCGCTTTCTACTAAAATGACGATCTGTTTCCTCCCCAGTATAGAACCATGCTCTTGCTGTCCCCTCAGTATGCCTTTTGGGAAAGTTACTGAACTTACCAGTTCCTTGTTTGTGATATTGGAATTTTATTACCTACCACACGAAGTGACTAAGAAGATGAATTGTGTTTATATTTTGAAAGCTGCTAAATCAATGCTTTGTAAGTGTTTGTTAAGTGAAATATAAAATATCTAACACCTCTGGATCTGCTTCTTAATTACTAATTATCAATTATCTCAATTACTGAAGCAATTCTCAATTAAATTGTCATCTAGGAGGAATTCCCTGTGTTTCTCTCTGTGCAAGAGCCCTCTCCCCATTTTTGTTTCTTCTCTTTAAACAACATCAATATACAATATATAGGTATATCTCAACAAAACGAGAGGCTTCCCAGCAGGATCTTTAGTTGGTATGTTGGGGCAGGGAGAGTGGGCCAAAGAAATTAAGGGAATAAGTTGAGAGGGTAAATGTATATGGTGATTTCACTGTAGGCACATGCTCATTTTCCAGGTGTCCCCCTCTTTCATGTTCCCAGCTTCAACTACATCTCTTCACTGCCCCTATTACAACCCTTACTGCGAAAACCCTGTATGGACGCCAGTTGTTAAAATGAAATCCTCAAGAGGGGCACTCATTTTCTTCTGAAATGTTTGCTATTCTTACTTTAGTCTCTTTGTCCTGTTATGTCCCAAATTTTCATTCATGTGAACTTCTGGGTTTTATTTTTTATTTTTTTTTTATTGTTTTTCTATTACAATTGTCCCACTTTTTCCCTCATTGTTATCCCCCACCCCGCCCACCCCTTCTCCCACAGTCCATCCTGACCCCGCTGTCCATGTTCATGGGTTACTTATATTAGTTCCTTTGCTAACCCTTCCCCTACTTAGCCCTTTCCCTCCCTCTCCCAGCTGCCCTCCTCCCTCCCCCCTGATAACTGTTACTCTGCTCCTCGTTCAATTTTGTTCATTTGTTTGTGTCTGTTTTTTTTTTTTTTACAATCTACTTAGTGTCTTTCTCAGAGAGGTCTATGGATTGGCTACATCAGAGTTACCAAGGATGGTGAAGGGGCTCCTATTCCTGAGCTCTATTCCAGATCTACTGAATCCCAGTGCAGTGTTCAGTGATTTGCATTTATAAAAGAGCCCCAGATAAAGCTAATTCATACTGAATACTGAGAGCCATAGTTTAAAGAACCAACAGACAA
Source organism: Furipterus horrens (assembly GCF_987537825.1). Lineage (NCBI taxonomy): Eukaryota > Metazoa > Chordata > Mammalia > Chiroptera > Furipteridae > Furipterus > Furipterus horrens. Next base: position 194,086,298 of record NW_028327173.1, on the reverse strand, counting down.
CAACAGACACAGGACAGAGACTGGTAAGTGATGCCCCATTGATGCTGGCCTGCAAATACCTTCAAAACTCAAAGAGGCTTGTGAGCCTGACTCCAAGACAGGAGAGTCAGAAAGTGGCTGTTAGCTGATAATGTAGTTAGAGGTATTTCTATTGGAAGTGGGAAAGTCTATATACAGGTAAAGTCTGTAATTTAATCTGGTAGAAAAAAGGTCTTAATATATATTTTTTAATTTCATATTAAATAAGTGAATGAGCTGAATAATAAGAATGAACACTGAGACTTGTACATTAATCTCCTGGTCACATATATCGTGCCCTGCCTTTCTAATTAGATAATAACATTACTAATTATGTCTAATATTTGTATTTTTGCCTATTAAAATGAATTGAAAACCAAATATTTTTCAATGATAAAAAAGGAAATAAAGGATACATTCTTTATATCAACTGGAGATAGTGACAATCCATAGAGCAGCATTGGGATGCTAATGACAACAACATAGTAGAAAAGGGGTTGGAAAGGCAGAGCTGTCACAACAGAGGGTGACAACAGTCAACCTTTTCAGAGCATGGGTGACTTTCCAGGCTCGCCTTTAACACTTGCATATTCCAGCTCCTATAATCCTTACCACTACTCTGTGAGGTCAGAATCAGTCATAGCCACAGTTATTATTTACAGTCAGGTTGAGGAGAAGGACTTTGGACATTGTCACAGAGCCAGTGAGTGGCAGAGGCAGACTTGGGACGTACGTGGTCTGCTTCCACAGCCCACTCTCTTACAACTCCATGACTCAGAGATAAGAATCCTCCAAAGGAAACGTCTCATCTTGAACATGGCAACAGGATATGGCCAGATTCAAACTGTCCTTGTGTGGGTTAACATGGGCAAATCCCTTAAAAGCGTGGCTGGCATAGTAAGTATTATGTCTGTATCTGCTATCATTCATTATTATTAATATTATTAATTATTAATGACTAATATAATTGGACTAATGTAACTATAATTTATATAATAGAAATTACAATGATTATTTATTGATAGTCACATTTTATTGGAGAGTAATATAACAAAAGCATGGGCAAAATAATAAATGTATTTTATGAGGATGGAGTGGGATGTTCCTAAAAATGTGTTCTTCCTGACCACCTATATCAGCAACATCTGGGATGCTTGTCAAAAATAATAATGATGATAATAATAAATAGAGAAGACCTAAGAGCCCTACCAGAGACCTGCTATCATAAGATCCCCGTATTTGTTAATTTAGCAAGGGTCTGAAGTGCTTCTGCACACTAAAGTTTGAGATTCTTTGATATAGAGGCAACATTAAAACATAGAGAAATAGAGGAAAAATCAGCTGTCATACAACCTATGTATTTCTCTGCATGTTTGAGTTAAATATCTTGAAGACATAAATAGCTAGTCCTTTCTGGAGATGGTATTTCAGGATTTCTGTCACAGGACTTAATGATTTCTGACTTGATAAAGTTTGCACTTATAATGTAATTAAATAATTTCCATACCATTATGCTCTATTAGAACTGAATTAATCCAAGCAATAAAAATACAATAATAATGGTGATGGATGATGATAGATAAAGAAGGATGATGATGGTAATTATGAGGTGCTTGATGTTTTACATCAAAATTATACAGTCTTATTTTCATTAACATAGTGCTAAACTATGGTGACAAGACTAACAAACTTTTTAAACAGTAATTCAAAAGCCCATTTGATTTATTCCACATGTGATATACTTTTTTATAACTCTATTCACCTTTTATAGTATCTCTCTGGTAAGATACTAGTTCAAAAATTGTAGCTTTCAAGTATATATTTTAAAACACCACCATTAGTAAGCATTGAAGAGTAAAAACTGTCTAATAAATGAATTGAATGAAATACAATGAAAATAGAGCCCCTGTAAAATTAGGTTCCCAACCTATAGGGCATTCCATTTTCAAGTATGATAAAATGGTTATGGAAAAGTCACTATAAATGAGAATTAGTCATCCTAATTGCTTGTCCGCTTTCCACCTGCTATTACTACTTCCCCTGATCCATAATCAAATATCAAAGAATGAGAGGTTTCCAGTTTGGAACCCTAAAAGGAATCATTGCTGACACAGCCGACACTGCCCAAATATTGACTAAACACAAAGAGAAATCTCAGTTGGCAATGATGTGCAGAGAGAATTCGATGCCACCTGCCGATGGAATGCCAGACGGAAGCGACTGGCAAATAAACACGACACTGTGTATGTGTGTACACCAAGTCTCAGCTGTGTCACGCTTTGAGGACTGCCCAAAAAGCAGTGCTTTCTAAGGAGACAGCCCAGAAAGAACCTGGATGCATGCCCTTCGTTTTCTTCCCTGGGCAGAAATATCACCACCCGTGCCAGGAGAGAAAACAGGAGTGCCGCGCAGGGTGCTTTTCTCCAATATCTGCCCCACCGCTGCGCGGCTTTCCTTACAGGCATTGGGGGCAGCCCGTGAGAAACGTACCTGCTGCGCTGTAACTGATGATGGCTTAGAGTAGGAAAATGAGCATACTCAGATACTTCCCCACGCAAGGAAAGAATAAACAGCCCATACTAAACAAGTTCATTTTTATTTTTATGCCAAGTTTTTGACGGTGGGATTTTGGGGGCAGGCAAATGTTTCTTTTTATACCCAACTCTTAGCTGAATCCTACCTATCGATAAAGCATGGGCTTTTTGGGTTCATTTTTCTAACCAAGCCTTGGAGTTTTTCATGAAATCCTTCACTCTCCTTGGTAACTGTTGCCATGTAAAGCAGTTGTTGGAAGAGGAATGTAGAGACAGATAGAAGTAAGTGGGGGGGGGGGGCGGGGCGCAAATTTAGAAACAATAATTGGAGCCCCCATACCAGAACAAGCAAAAGAGGTTTACAATTATAATTAAAATCATCATCTATCTTTTTCAGGCAGCATCAGCACCTGATGAGAGTTCCCTGTAATGGAAATCTGCATACGTGTGCCTGTGTGTGCGCATGCGTGCGTATGTGGGACTTTTCATTGACGTATTAATGCTGCATATCTTACTTGTGCCCGGGAGTGGAAGTGAGCACAGGCAGGCACGCAGTGACACGTTGGAACTGGCCTGCTGTGGCTCCCAAGGGCCATCTGTGCGTATCTCTTCCCAACTCCGTTGTGCTCACTGAAGCCCCAAGAGTAGCTTGAAAGCAGCGTTAAGATTACTTTCACCACAGAAATCAACAAACACTACAAACCAGAGTTTTTTCCTCCAGAAAGCCAATCATGAAATAAACATTTACCAGGCTCCAATGGGCACACAGAGCCTTCTTGACATGTATCTGTGATCATAATTGAGCACTCACTATGTGCGAAGAATATTACCAGTGTATCATATTTAATCCTTACAACTATCCTTGAGACGGGGTAAGATAACAATTATCCCTGCTAAGCAAGGAGTCTGAGAGCTCAGTGGTTAAGTTAACCATCTAATATCACAAAGCTTTAAGTAAGACATATTTTGAATTTAAAATCTACTTTCATGTTAATAAATTAGTACATATTGGAGAAAAGTGCTAAGGAAACCATGATATATAAGCATGCCAATCAACAATTAATATTATAACTAGGATGGAAATCTTAAGGGGGATGTCCAGGGGTACAGTCTGCAGGAACATTCTGCAGATTAGGAATATATATATAGCTCCAATGAAGACACAAAGGCATGCTTATCAAATCCATTGATTTCACAAAGCTTGGAAGGGTATATTATCTCGCTTGTTTATTGTATATATTTGTTTTAACCAACTTACATCTTTTCTGAAAAAGGCTAGTTTTACAAAGCTAAATAAGTAAAACAAATCGCATATGTAACAGTTGAAAGAGAGAATGATATGAATACTAAAGAGAAAGATTTTTGGAGGAGTCTAAAGGCTGTCTTTAGCTCCTGAGGCTATTCTGTAGATAAGACTCAGTCTTTCTCCAGGGGGTGAAATTCAACCCACAGAGATATATATGGGGAAAAAATCAATTTCAAGAAGGGCAGGAATTTTCTAGTACAAGGTAGTACACTTCCCATCTCTCAGTTTACTCAAGGAGAATCTGCAAGGCATCTCTCATAGAGTAAAGGTTAAATATATAGAATTTGGAAGCAGATGACCCAGGTACAAATCCTAGTTCCTTTGCTTACTAGTTATTTGATCTTAGGCAAGACTCATCAGCTTCCTCATCTATAAAATGAGAATAATAATAGTACTTACATTTGAACAGGCTTTGTAAGTATTAAAAGAAATGATGTATATAGTTATATAGAAGGTGCTAAAATAGTGCCCATCACAAGGGCAGTTATATAAACCTTCACTCTTGTTATGGTAATAGAAAATTCCTGCTTTGGAATAAATCAGCTTTATCAACTTTAATGATCTGTGGATTTGTGTTAACTTCTCCTTGGAACATAGTGCCAAACACTTGGATGGCCTGCAACAAATACTTGCTGATAAACTGAGACCCATATTCCTTTAATAATCTATATTAATAATATCATAAAAAAATGATGGCATAAATTCTACAAAGGAAGTAGAGGCATCATTCATTAAAAGGCCAGTTCCCACCAGTCTCAGGGTTTTTTAAATTCCTCTAAGTGTTTTTCAATATATTAAAAGAAATAAAATGTTATATCCCTGAATGTTCCTGAAAAACAGCCTAACAGACTAGCCATCTCTTTTACCAAACTCTTAAAATCATATCCCTTTTTTCATATCTTAACACATATGTTTGATTCTTGCTTTTATTTAAACATGAAGTAAGCTGACATATGGAAGTCATTGGAAATAAAAGCTACCTTTCTTCCCCTTTAACCACAAATTTTATTTATCTTTTAAATAATTACTATGTACCTATCAGTTTCAATAACTGCTCTCAGGAAACAAAAGATGCACATACAGTTGTTCCCAAAAGAAATCATCATCATTTCATCCTTGAATTTCTACCTAATAGGCAAACTTGACTCTAATACTGCTCACTGATACAAACCAGTGACTTCAATAGAAATTTTATCCAAATCCTTAGAGCTCAGTTTGATGCAGTCTCAGCCATTGTCCTAGGAAAGACACACCCATAAAGAAAGAATAAACTACTTAGTATTATTTTAGCCTGAAGAACAGAAGACTAGAGAGGGAAAAAATCTTGTGTAAAACCTATTTCAAAAATATGAAGATTATTACTTGAGAGATAGTTACCATATGTTCTACAGGTCCCCTGAGGATAAACAAAAAGAAAGTCAGAAAAAATACAGCTTAGATGAGAACAATGGGGAGTTGGGATAATAATTTTAAAAAGAACTCCTGGGTAAAAAATGCCGTTGAGTATCCAAACAGGTTACCAAAAGACTGTGAAATCTTGTTCTCTGAGACTGTAAGTTGTGTGTACACTATTTTTCAACTTGTTTCACCACCTGTTTTTCTATTTGTATTAATGAAGAAAGAGTAAGAGGAAGCTAACTCACTCCTTCACAGGGACATAACTCTGAAGACAAGCAAATAACCACTACAAAAGACCTTTAAGTCTCCTTTTGCACTTCATCCCAGAAGAGCCCCATTTTCACCCCTCTTAGCCTCGTGGTAGTCCAGCTGGCCTTAGAGTTCCAGACCCTCCACTGGTTGTGAGGCACTTGCTGTTATTCCACACACTGTCTAGTTCTCCTGTTCTTCCAACCTCCCCTTCTTTCTTCCAAGGTTCTTCGTTCTACTGCTATACGCTTACCATAGAGACGCCTAACCTCTGAACACATAGTCATTAAAACCTCAAAACACTCCCCTTCACAAAAGCCACCTCCTTCTCTTTACTTTTTAAAAAAAAAAAATCCTCACCTAAGGATATGTTCACTGATTTGAGAGAAACAGAGGCAAGAGACAGACAGACAGACAGACACACACACACACACACAGAGAGAGAGAGAGAGAGAGAGAGAGGGAGAGAGAGAGAGAGAGAGAGAGAGAGGGAGAGAGAGAGAGAGGAAGAGAGAGAGAGAGGGAGAGAGAGAGAGAGAGAGAGGGAGAGAGAGAGAGAGAGAGAGAGAGAGACATTAATCAGTTGCTTCCCATATGCCTCCTGACTGGGGATGGAAGGATCAAAACTGCAGCCTAGGTACGTGCACTGACCAGGGAATGAATCTGTGACCTTTGGTGTATAGGATATTGCTCCAACCAACTTAGCCACCTGGCCAGGGCCTCTTGACTTTGCAATAATGTTCACTGATGCCTTAACTCACTTTACGTGCCAGACTTTATCCATGGTTACTATAAATGGTTCTCAAACACACACTGAATATCTCAGGTTCTTTACCCTGACAATGAGGGCCTTTCACAAGCTGGCCCCAAGTCACGTTCCTACAGTTGTCTACCACTTAAAACCCTTCTACTTGAGCCAAACTTATCTAGAGTTGCCTTTGACCTTTTATTCAAACAGACTGTCTGTTTGAATTGTGTACTGTTGCCCCAAATTCAGCACAAGGCCCACATTCCTTGGACCATGACAGTGAATATTGGTTGTCCCTTCATCCAGACTTCTATCTGTAACAGTAATTTGCTCTCAATACATATTACCTTAAACTGTCAATTGTTTTTGTTTTTTTCATATATTTTTTTCAACACATAATCTTTTTTCAACTTTCAATTGATTGCAAAGAATTTGAAAGCATGAGCTCTTATACATCTTTATATCTCTTCCCTTAAGAAATACATTAAATGAATATTGACTTAATTGATTTTTCCATCTTTGAATCTGAGTGTTCCTTTTTTTTTCTGCATCATCAGAATAATTACAAACAAAGCTCAGCACATTTAATTTTGTCCTTCTCATAAGACTAGTAGCTATTAATCAATCACTTAGTCTAAGGCCTATTTCATTACTCATATAAAATTGAAAGGAGCAAGAGGAAAATAATTATCTGAAGTTAGAATGAGAAAAAGAAAGAAGTGGAAAGAAAACAAGGAAGAGGAGGAAAGACCAAAATGAGAGAAAGAAAACCTCATGGTTTTGCTTCCTCTAAGTTTGACAATTTAGAAATTACCTATGATCCTTCCCACAGCTCATTCCTCATTTTGGAGATTCAGTCAGAAAGATTATAGCTCACATCAGTTATCCTCTGGAGACTATTCCTCAGTTTCAAGGTTTCTAAGTAAAATAGCTAACCATTTCATTTCTCTTACAATGAAACCAGTTCCTAGCCCATTCAATTGGCCAATTTCAATGGAATTACTGCTTTTCAATTTCTAAGCATCATAGATGAATTTCCTTTTATTAATTCTAGCAATATTACCTCTTGGCTACCTTAACTTTTTTCTATCATTACAATTTTTTCCCTTTAATATTGAGTAGAGAATAATGCATATTCTGCTGTGGCACTCTTATATTAGTGAAGCAAATTATGTCATTCTTACTAAGCCTATCAAGTCTAAATACTAAAAATGAATTTCTCCTAGTGGCATAAACAAATTGGTCTTTAATATGCAGAATATCATAACAAATTATTCTTTGCTATTCACTACACTATATGTTCTGACACTTGCAGGTATATTAACACTATTTCTCCTAAAAATAAATAAATAAATAAATAAATAAATAAATAAATAAATAAATAAAATAAAACATTGATCAAGGGAAAACAGCCAAGTTCAGAATGTTTTAAATCTATATTACATATTGTTAAAATAACTTTTAAATATATGTGAAAGTGAATATTTGCAATTCAAAACAAGAGCATATAGGGGGAAATAGAAATGCTTCCATTTCATATAAATCACATTGGAAAGAAGCTATTTTGATCATTCAGTTTCTACCAGACTCATGGAAAAAGAGTGAAAGAAGAAATTATTCCTATAAAGAAAAATAATCATCTCTAAAAATAAAGAGGTAAAGAATGAGTATGAAAACTTAATCAGGAGCTAGGATAATTCAGAGAACAATGACAGATGGCCTCCTGACAGTATAATCATCATTTTGATATCCTAAGACAAACTCTAGAATCACATAGCAAGTGCACTGTATCTGGTTCTTGGGAAACACAAAAGAGGCACAAGATTTGGTACCTCCCCTGAAGGAGTTACGTAATCTAGTGTGGGATATAAAAGTAATGCAAAATAGATACTGAGAGGGGAGTACAAGGCCATGTTGGCGTTGACTAAATGAGAAATAACAGAAATTCAGAGAAGTGACAGGCACCTGTTTAATTGAATAGTCCACGTGATTTTATAAAGGGGTCATGAAAAATGTGGGACTGGAGATGCGGGCTTCAGGAATTGATACATCTTGATTTAGTGGTCAGAGAGGTGCGTGGACATTTTCAGTGGGAATCTTCAAGAAAAGAGATGCAGATAGGATTGATAAAAAGGGAGCAGCAGTTGAGGGGATCACCCTAGTTGGGGAAGAGGCTATGTATTGTGCAGTTAAGAAAAATCAGTGTTGCTAAGACAATGTTGGATGATCTTGAAGATAGGAACTTGCAAGACAGCACTGCATGTGGTTAAGGCAACCTATAGGATGCCTGGCTTAGATCCTTGACTCTGGAATGAGCAACGACAAAGAAAATTAAAATTAGAGTTCATTTAAGCATTCTTTTAAATTTCTAATAAATCACGAAATGAGGAATAAACAAAAATTGCAGATATACCAAGGAAATAGGAAAAAAAAGAAGAAAAAAAAGCTCTGAACAAAACATCCAAAGGTCTTCCAAGCAAGAACCAGGCTCCAACGATGAACCTGATTGATTTACTAAGACTTTTTTTCTGTGTCAACAACAACTGAGAACAACCCCCCCCCCATTATCCTTACTCACAGCAACATTAAGAATTCAACTAATCAATGCCATTGATTATTGTGGCACATGACTATTTGTGTCTTTTTGCCCATTCTTTTATTTTCCAGACCTAGGCCTAATATGACCACACTGCCCAACTAAAATGTTCCTTCCCCAGGAACTTAAGAGTGGGGTTTATGGGTGTCATGCCAGCTGTTCTCTTAAATGGGTATGAGGCAAATCTGAGAATGAGAACTGCCGTATAGCCGTGTGGTCCTGAAAGCAGCAAAGGCTTATCTGCAAAAGTAAAGAACATGTCCAAGCTAGCCAGCTGGAGCTGGAAGAAAAGGAGAGATGTGTAGGTAAGGCTGACCTACCCCAGCTGAGCACAGCCCACATCACTGAACCTCACCTGACCCTCAGGCCCATGAGTGAGCTCTGCAGCCATTCAGCCAATCCCAGCCTTCAGTGGCCAACCCTCAGCCAACCTACAGCTGCTTGAGAAACAAATGCTTATTTTCCTGTGCTGCCAGGATGTCGTGGTTGGTTGCTACACATACAGCATATTATGTAAATAGCTAATTGAATAGAAGTAATTACATTTCTGACTTAATTTGAGGCTCACAAGACACCTCTGTATCTTTACAATGTATTTTCTTTCTGCATAAATCAGTTCAAGCAAGTAAACAAGATCTAATAGACTAAAACATGTTAAAAAGGAAGAAAAATATGCCACAGCATATTGAGGTCAACATTCTTTTCCCTATAAGGTGGGAGTTCTGTTCAAGCCATAGACAGGTGCGATCCAGGCCACCAAGTTATCCACTTCATTCAACCTGCCTAAACCGGTCAACACTCCCCTTCACTTCTTCAACATTCCTCAACCCTTCTACCCACTGCCACCCCCATCTCCACTCACAAACAGTGTGCTATTTCTTCCTCAGAACTTATTTTCTCTTCCATCCCATCTGAAGTTATCTCTTTTATTTCCCACTCTTTCAGGGCCCTGCTGTCAAGTAGCAATTTCCATAGTAAATGGATCCGCTAAAGGAATTTGTAGGATGGTGTGGTTGATGAGGTAACACTGCATCATCTTTTCTACTTAGAGCCGCTTCTGTTTCAGGAGGCCCCTTGGAGATGCAACATCTTAATCCAAAGATATGAAACGCTTATAGCAGGCGGGAGTCTCTAATAGATGGATAGGAAAGTTTTCTCCCTAATCTCAATTAAGTATGTAGTCTGGGTCCTATGATGTCCAGAGGCATAAACCCATCATATAATAAAAGGGAGCACTGTCAATTGTTTGGCAGATCATGTTTGCTTTTGTTCCCTGCTGATACTTGGAAAAAAAATTGGAGAAAGAATAGGAGGTCTGAGTATGCCTATGTGTGTGCTAGTGGGTTGGTGGGCCAAAGGAGTCCTGGGTATCAAAACCTTAGAAAAGACTCAAGACTCATCACTTTTGAACCCTCTGCAAAGGCAGGCCAAGGTTTCCCATAGTGCGAAAGCCTAGGTCTCTGTAAGAGGTCCAATGCAGGAATAAGAACTCTTTCTTTCTTTTTTGTTTCTGCTTTTCCCAAAGGCCCCCTGACATGGTGAGATTGATGGTGGCCAGTGACAAGGATCAGGAAGTCCCCCCTTTGCAGCCTAGGTTCTGGGAGTCATATTTGTCATTCCCAGTGCTTTCTTCTCAGTGGGAACTTCTTGCCATGAGGTCTGGCTTGAGTGCTCTGAGGGCAGAGAGACAGGGGCACAGGAGGAGAGACATCATTCTTCACCACTCAGGCAGAAAAGAGGAAGATAAGAGGAGGTGGGGAAAGGAGCCATCCATGACTGAGTCTTGATTAATTACCAGTCTTTACAGTGACAGGAATGTGAAAAAACAGAGCAGAAAGGTAAAAAAAGAAAGAAAAAAAAATTAAGCAACTTTATAGCCTCCTACACAGAAAATAACTGTATCTTAAATTAGAAAAATCACTTAATCATGTCAGATGTGTTATAGGCAGAATCTGAGAATATAGAAACTATAAATAAACAAGTAGAGCACAAGACTTGTGTTGGTACGGCACAGCTAGGAAGCTTGACGGTATGGGAAGATTACCTCTGAAAATGGAAGCCAGGTTTATGCACATGCATTTCATCTGTAGCCTGTGCACCCTGTTTCTGTACTGATGATAAAAGGCTACTGCAGCCAACACAGAGAGACGCTGAGACCCCTCAGGCCTTACTCCCCCAGCCACTCTGGGGAATGAGACCCCATAACTCCTGGTTTCTTTTGTGGGAGTCACCTTAGAGATAGATACTTTTGTCCTTCCCTTACTTTCTTCCACAGCATCAGCTGACCTCCAAACCACAATGGAAATGCCCTCCAGCTACCTTCTGGTGCTCTAGAAAACCCCAACAGGAGAACTGTGTTTTTGGTGAGAGAATCCATTCCTGGAAGTCCTCAGTGAACGCCAAGTCTGTGCACTTGGAAGTTCCCAAAACAAAATGTTAGCTTCACAATTTAGCCCAAGGCTAGGAACTTCCTAGTTCTTTCTGGAAACAGAGGGAAGGGAAAGATGGCTTGGTACTTTTGTATATCAAAGGAAGTTCAAGTGTGCCCTCAGTTGAAAAGATCAGAGCAATCACAGGGAACAGCTTGTGGTGAAAGTGAGAGGAATTTCGGGAAAATGCAATATCAGGGTCTGAGTCTAATATAAAGACTGGTTATCTGAGAATCCGAGAAGTCTCTCTTAAAAGTTTTTTTTTTTTCCCTCCAAAGAAAATATTGTTGATATAAACACATACTATTAAAATTGTGCTAATCACTTTGGACTTTAAATTAAAACTCTTCTAGTTTTAAGTTTATAAATAGGTATTCCTGTTAAAATGTATATAGGATTGCCTTGTTTGGATGGCATTAAGCATATCTTAATGCTGAAAAATCCAATACTAGAACTAATTGACATCTTCAGATAATGTTCTATGGTAAACAACATGTTTCATTTTTTTTTTGTAGGAATTCTAAGATATTATCATCAACACACATACACACTCACACACATTAGAAAAGTTTTTTACTCATTCAGGGTTCTCCTGTAATGTATCCTCTCCATCCATCTTTTCTAAACTAACCTCTTCAAGATGTTTGCACATAACTGTGATTGAACCAAAAGTATAAACAGATTTTCCCCTACCCACTAGTTACTTCGGTCCCTTGGAACTGCAATTTTCTTTGAGAGGAGACTTCTCAGAAGTTAAAAAATTGTTCAGACCTTATAATAATTAATAAACATTACTAAAATTAAAAACAGACTGCAACATAAGCTTAAAGTACTTAGAACAATAATTTATACAAAGATAAATGAAATGGCAAAATAGCCTAAATTTAAATCAATTAGATTCTAAGACAATTCTCTTGCTTGTTTGTATTTCTTCCCATCCTTCTTTTAGACTTCCTTGCTAATGTCACCCGAGGATATGTTTATGGATTTTAAAGAAAGAGGAAAGCAGGGAGAGAGAGAGGGAGAGAGAGGAAGAGAGAGGGAGGCATCGATGTGAGAGAGACACATCGATTGATTCTTTGAACACGCCCTGACCAGGGATTAAACCCTCAACCTAGGTATGTGCCCTGTCCGGAAATTGAACCTGCAGCCTTTTTGGCGTAGGGACGACGCTCCAGCCAATTGAGCCACCGAGCCAGGGCTCTCCCCTTTCCTCTTTTAACCATATCCATTGTTCTGTGACAGTGTTAGCACACTACTAAAGGTTGAAATAAATCTCTCTAACCAATCTCATGCCTGTACAATTTAAAACCAAAGTCAAACAAAGAAGGTAAAATCTTTCTCTCTTTTCCCTTGGTGTTCTCTTTAATTTATGTTCTTTTAAACATCACTATTCTTGTTTAGAGGACACAGCATATTTATATTACCACCATTCTTTCCAGAAGTTCAGCTCTTTTCAAATATATTTTTTATTCCCTTCAAAGCTTTTCTATTACAAAGCCAAAGGGTAGGCTTATCATTTTGGCTAATTCTATACCAGAATGATAGGTCTTTTTACATTATTGCTTCTCTAAATGTGTCAACCCCATTCTTACCAATAACAAACTTTGCACAAAGTAGGTGTTTAACAATGTTAGTCGCACACTCTCAGAGTGGGAAAGGACCTTCGGGAACATCTAAGTAGTTATTCTGAAGACTAAGGAGGTGAAGTCACTTGTTTATCTTTCAGTGTTCTTTTCACGGTACTGGGTTAGACATTCCATAGCACTGGTTTGGTAAATATTGTATATGTGTACTGGAAAAGATGCCTAAACAAACCCTGAAAGCTTCCTGCTAGCTCTTTTTAACTACATGAAATGTTCTGCTTCAAGGCTGCATTTGACTAAAACCTCCTGCTTGATACTTTGGTGAGACAATGATGAAGATGACTGTGACCATGTACTGAATGTCTACCATGCATCAAACACAGAGTTAATTGCTTTAATCATGACACTATATTTAAAATAGGCACTATTATCATCCTTGGATTATCATATTTTACTAAATAACAATCAGACCTGGAGAGGCTCAGTAATGTGTCCAATTTGCAAAGCTAGTGAGTATAAGTACCAAGATCCCAATCCAGTTCTGGCTCTAGCACCCAAGTTCCTACTCACCAAATCCACAAGGTAGAAAGTGACCAGGCCCTAGTGAGCAATGTCTTTGATGCACTCTCCTTTGGTTTTACAGCTGCCTGAGCACTCCTATTTGAGATTCTTTAGAGAGTTGACTTTTCCACCTGTTAAGAGGTAGGGCAGGCTTACCCACTGCCTGTGGAATGTTTATATATGGAAAATTCAGACACTTTTAATTGGGACAAATTATCAGTAAAATCGTATTTGATCAATTACATGCTGAGCAGTTTTAAGGCCAGTTTCACTTCTTTGAGTCTCACTAGGCTGTTCTAAGAGTAAGTTGCTACAAGATTCAAAATCTTATGGCAAATGTCTCGCAAATGGAATGCTATCAATAAATGGTGTCTAATACTATTATTGCTAAATGGAAAGTTCTTATATTTGCCTGGCTCTGCCATAACGTTGCAAAATTTGGTAATTTTCTATTTTCTTTCTGTCAAATGGCAAATTATGCCAAGATTCCAATATAAGTGCATACATAGATGGTGATTCAGAAAGCCAGGACCTATAGAGATCCCCAGGCACACTGGTTTATGGACCCTTTAAGACTGGGCAAGAAGTTTTGGGCAACTTCAACCACTGCCATCAAAAGGGTGCATACCTGCAGAGCAACTTTTCACCAGTTGGTACACCAGCTGTCTTGATCTATTATGAAATCTCTAACCTGTCTACCTATTGGCTATGCCTGTGTATTCAGTTTCTTTTGCCCGCTACCAAAATTTGTTTGATTTGGTGTCTAGCCTATGTTATTTTTTTTAAAAAGCATATAATTTAAAGTTTAATAAGAAGCATTAGAATAAATAAAATAGACACTGTTATCAGTGGTTGTTTCTGGGGAATATAATGGGGTAGGAAATACTACTTTTGTTTATTTTTAATTAATTTTTACTTTTATCAAATAATCACATATAGCTAATAAATCACCATTGCATACATTTTTGTTTTTAAATTTTTTTCAGTTACAGTTTGCATTAAATTTTATTTTGTATTAGTTTCAGGTGCACAGCATAGTGGTTAGATAACACAGGGGAACAATTTTTAACATAATTCCTGTTGAGTGTAATTTTTCAGCTGTTTTTTACTTAAATAGGCATGCTGATTTCAAAACTCTAGTTAGTTTTCTTTTATCACATCAAGTTTTTCTCTACAGCTTATCTTAATGCAACCACTCTAGGCTGGATTGATCCTGGATCGAGGGAAGAACTAGTGCTCTCCTATTGGCTGAGAGCAAACCTCCCTCAAGCGAGGAGGGGTTGGGGAGGACCTTGGAGAACAGTGATAGGTTCATACTTGTCCAGGTTATTCAGTTACACAAGAGACAGTGTGGTGAGAGGTTGTGTGTCACTCTATATAGTGAATCGCATTCTGAAGTGTAGTCCGAGTTCTTGTCTGTATACAAGGAGGTAGCAGAATTTATTTTTTTATTTACATACATATTGATTTCCTTTCCTTTAGGTCATGTCTGCCTCTGCTATTTCTTGTCGTAAGTGCCTAAACAACCCTGATTCATTTTGTTATATCTGTGGCAGTTTCACCATTCCCAGTCAAAGGACAAACATCAGCGCATTAGTCAGGCAAGCCTATTTTGCATATTTAAAAGTAAAACTTGCTGATCAAGATAAGTCTTGGGCCCCTCACAAGGTGTGCAAGCAGTGTGTCAAGAGTTTATGGATGTGGACGAAGGGAACACGTGATAAATCGTCATTTGGTATACCTATGGTTTGGCGAGAGCCCAGAGGTCATTCAAGTGACTGTTACTTTTGTATAGTGAAAACGTCAGGGTATAACAAGAAAACTAAATGTAAAATAAAGTATCCTAGTCTACTATCAGCCGTATGTCCAGTGCCAGTTTTCAATGAACTACCCTCTTTCGAAAAACAGGAGTATGGTGAAGAACTAAGTGACAGCAACGAGGAAGATTTTAAAATTGAAGATGACTCAGTTCATAAGGGATTTGATCAACATGAGTTGAACAATTTGGCATGAAATTTGGGACTATCCAAAAGGCTTCAGAACTCCTAGCATCAAGACTGCATGAGAAAAACTTGCTTGAAAAAGAAGCAAAGGCATCCTACATTTGATCAAGAGAAAAGAGAAAGTGCATTTCTGCGGTACTTTCGAAGTGATGGTGGCTTTGTGTATTGCCATAACATACATGGTTTAATGGAGGAATTGGGAGGTCCAATATATAACACAACTGAATGGCAGCTGTTCATCAATAGCTCAAAACGGAGCTTAAAGTGTGTCCTCCTCCTCAATGGCAATTTATTTGGTGCCGTCCCAATTGGCCATTCATTTATTTATTTTTTTTCATGAAGAATACGGAGACATAAAGAGAGTCATTGATCTGTTGCAATATCACAAGCACAATTGGATCATCTGTGTTGACCTTAAAATGTCCTGCTTCTTTCTTGGTCAGCCATGTGGATATACCAAGTATCCCTGTTTTCTGTGTATGTGGGACAGCAGAGTTCATGAGAAGCATTGGGTGGAGTCGAATTGGCCTCCGAGATCTGACCTCAAACCTGGTGATACAAACACGCTACATGAGCCACTTGTTGACAGAAAGAACATTCTATTGCCACCTCTGCACATAAAACTGGGTCCCATGAACAATTTGTTAAAGCTTTGCCAACTGAAGGAGATTGTTTCAAGTATCTCATTTTGGCATTTCCTAGCCTGTTGTCTGAAAAGATAAAATACCTTAATATGTATGTTTGGTAGCAGAACTTTACTACTTGTACACAATTTGACTGATAGTAACACTATAAAGCCTTTATAAGAATAAAATAACTCTAAATAAACAGTATACTCAGGTAATTTTTTCTTCACTTTCCTTTGTATGCACATTTTGTATGATTTGGGGGACAAAGGGAGGGTATCCTGTACCTTAAAAAGTTGATGTGATAGAGAAAAACTGGGGTCATTTTTGGATTCAGATGCCAAAAGTTAGTCAAAAACAAGTGTCAGATCTAACTCAATGAAAATTGCGTTCCCCAGTGTAATCACATGAGGTCTGTCCAGAAAAAGTACAGTCATTGTTCATATAACAAGAACAGTTTGCGTGACATCGAGGTAACCACACAGCCAAAGAGAGTAGACTGGACTGCACAGGCATGAGCAATGATGACTTCACTGTACTAGTTAATCCGTGGGGGCAATAGAAGCCATTGAGCGAACATGTGTACTATGTAGCCATCGCATTCAAAATGACTGAGTGAGTAGATCAATGAATCTGCATGAAATTTTGCAGTATGATTGAACATTCCTCTGAAGAAACTATTTGGATGATTCAGGAGGCCGCAGCTATAGACAACTCGTGACTGGCAGCTTCATCACAACCAAGTGCCTCCGCTCATGCATCACATCTCTTGCAAAAACATTAAATCACCCAGGTGACTCAGACCCCCTACAGCCTAGAGTTGGCACCCTGCAACTTCTCGGTTTTCCCAACACTAAAATCACCTTTGAAAAGAAAGAGATTTCAGATTGTCAATGAGATTCAGGAAAATACAACAAGATTCAAGAAAATATGATGGGGCAGCTGATGGCAATTGGGAGACCTGTGTGAGGTCCCAAGGTGCTTATTTTGAAGGGGACTGAGGTTTCATTGTCCTATGTACAATAAATGTCTCTATTTTTCATATTACATGGTTGGATACCTTCTGGACAGACATTGTACACTTCACAAAATGTTCCCCCTGATATTTTCAGTATTCAACTGGCAGCATACATAGTTATTACAATATTATTGACTATATTTATTGTGCTGTACTTTATATCCCCATGACCTTTGGTAACTACCAATCTGTATTTGTAATCCCTTCACCTTCTTCACCCAGTTCATCAACCTTTCTCCCCTCTGGCAACCATCAGTCTGCTCTCTGTGTCTATGAGCCTTCTTCTGCTTTATTTGTTCATTTATATTGTTCTTCAGATTGCACATATGAGTGAGATCATGGTATTTTTCTTTTTTAACTGACTGGCTTTTCTTAGCATTAATATCCTCTAACTTATGTTCTTAACTCAGTTTCTCTTCTCAAATACTGAAGTGACGACTTCTCTGTGTCTTACGTAATGGGCATAACATTGTCCTTAGAACTTTGTTCTGGCTGATGCTGATACTCAAGCCTCCACCCAAAGACCACCACAGAACATTTCCTGCTGGGAGCTCCCAGCTGGCCTCTGTTTGCTTCCAGAAGCTATGCGTAAGACACAAAGTGACCCTAACTCACTAGAGATGGGAAGCTTTACGGGGCAGTCATACATGTACAAGTTTAATCCATGCCAAATCCTTGTTGTTACCATGTTTTATATTATGTGCAGTTTTTATAAGAACAAACCCTAAAGAACTTAAGACCCCTGCTACAACATAATTCCATGTAATGCCTATATGCACTCACTATCAACATTTCTAAGTGACCTAGTTGAGGGTTATGAGGAGGAGAAAGATGTTTTGAATAAACCAGATCAAGTCCCCCACCCCATGTATATCCACCAAGAAATTCAGAATTCCAGAGGATCTCTAAACAATTTTCCTTTTTCAGGAATTCTCTAAATTGGAACTAGAATGTGATGTTTTCAGATCTTTAACCTTGGAGAATTGGTAGAAATCAAACATTCTTAGAGTTTGAGCACTCACTTTCACAGCACATCAGGGCCTTGGAGCTATCCAAATGTCAGCCAGGACCCTAATGAATCCTATGTTCCAGAAAATAACAACAATTAAATGTCCAATACAGAATGACCAGTGGTTACTTTTTAAAAGCCTAAGGCCTTTAAAATAAAGACTTTTTTTTTACAAGTATCTGTATATATAAATTAGACTTGAATAAAATTCATTTTTTCAATGAGTTATTGAATATTTACTATGTACCATGAGCAGTGAAGAGATAATATATATAGGAGAGAGAGAGAAAGGAAAGAGGAAATATGTTAATAATATGGGGAAAAGCTGATATTTTACTGACTGTCAAAAAATAGCACGATGACAATGAAGAAAAAATTGGATTATGAACTTTTTCAACTTAATCTGAAAATGTCTCCATGACAAAAGTATTCCCCTTTCCTTTTTGATGAAATATCTGGTCTGCAAGAACTATTGGCAATAGCCATCACTCTTATAGGGAAATCTGAGAAAATGAATAGATAAAACATTATTTCCCTTTAGAGAATTTTTCAAAGCATGTCCAATATAACCCAAATCCCAAATGCAATGTGCTCTTAGTCAGAACATACACCCAAGTAAAATGTAAATTCCTGCCCCTGCTATAAATATTGTCTTCAGGGAAATCTTTCTTAAGGAAGAGAAAAATCGTAGTATAATACATTTGGATAGACACAACAAACCTGTCACCCTTTTGATGAATTGATAAATATGTTTTTATTGTTACTATAAACTAGGTTATATATGTACATAGTTTTTATGCATGAAATAATGCAGGCTTGCACTCACCATGAATTGACTTACAGTTTTCGCTGTGCTGTGGTACAGCAGAAAGTTATATTCATGGTCCTACACTGCATATATCTTTCTAG
The DNA here is from genome assembly GCF_987537825.1 of Furipterus horrens. NCBI lineage: Eukaryota > Metazoa > Chordata > Mammalia > Chiroptera > Furipteridae > Furipterus > Furipterus horrens. Next base: position 194,067,308 of record NW_028327173.1, on the reverse strand, counting down.
GAAGAAATGTAGTGCTTCTGAAAAGTCATTGCTACAAAAGCAAAAGCCATACTTCCATCTCAGTGATTTGAACTTTGCTTTGGATATTCTCCATCTTTCCAGTTCCAGAGACTGCTGTTTACTCCTTTCCTCCTTTACCTCTTCTTTTCTCCCAGTCCCCTCCCTCCTTTCACTGTGGCACCCGAGAAAAATCGAATGACTCCACAGTAAGGACCAAAGGAAAAAGGCCTAAAGCCTTTCCAAAGCCAGTTGTAACATAATGACCAACTGTGGCTATTCAAAGTGTGGCAGGGTTAAGAGTAGTGGTGCTCCCCCTGGGGAGTTTGAAGTTATCTGACAACATTTCCTTGATGGCTTTGCTTTGGGGAAGAAATTAGCTTTTCTTGGCCATCCATTCACCTTATGTCTATAGATGTCCTACGGAAAGAAAATGTTTCTATGAGAGTTACTCCCCCAAACATCTACTAGAGATTTTACCTTCATATCATCTAAGGAAACAAATCATGTGTTGTGCAGGCTGAAGGGCTAGCAGCAACGTAATTTGATTCTAAACAAATAAATAATAAATAAACTGTATCTTTTTTCATATATTTCTAATGTAGATATTCAAATGATTTGGGGGGGTTTGAAATAGGGGACTGGGAAATACTTCTTGATGTTTGGCCATAATGTTTAGAAAGAGACTCTCCAATACCAGCACCAGCAGCACCATCAATTTTACAACCAAGATTCACTTTTAATTCATTATTCATTATCAAAAGTACTAGATTTAATAAATCCATGCTGTTTTTTTCACTTTATGCAATGCCCCTTGATAGTGACTCAAAGTGTGTTACAAGTATTTTCTTTTCAAAGTTGAATAAAAGAGCAAGGGAAACATACATAACTCCTGCTGTATAAGAAGATAGAAACTCTAGCTGACCTCTTTTGGTAAAAACCTTATGCCTACCAAAAGCAAACAAAATCTACCAATGTTTCATAAAGATACAATTTGTTGGCTTATAGAAGTGGGTATTCTTCCACATGTTCAACCAACAGTTCCTGAGTTTCTGCTTTAGATGAAGCACGACCTGGGAGATATGGGAGTGGTACACACACAGGGCGTGACCCGTGCCCTCAAGAAGTGAACAGTTTAATAACACCAGCTGAGATGACCTCCAGCCCTATCCAGAAAGGGCTCCTTGTTGACTATTTCAGAGGGATCTTGTGATAACAATGTATAACCTATGAAATTCTATGATCTTGGAGAACAACATAGGCTATGTTTTCCCCAAGCCTACATACACTTTAGAAAGATTAATCCCTGAAAGTCACATTACCTATTGATAGGGTAAATCTTCATGTGAGCCTTGAATCATTCTAGGGGGCAATGTGACATTTACTCAGAACCCAAGGGAAAGGGTCATTTAATCTGTTTTAGTTCCAGATACCTCTTCTGTAAACTGGAGAGAGTAATATTGATGCTTTCTACCTCATAGGTATATTGTGAGGTTTAAATTAGATAATTGAATTTGAACCACTTGGCCTGGAAATAAGGGTAACTAAATGTTAGCTCTTAACAATGATAACAATAACAATATAGTGTCCTGCCATGTATGAAAATTGCTAAGTGATTCTGGAAATTTACCTACCTCCTTTAAAGAGGTGTTCCAACTTTGTTCATGGTACTCTGGTTTGGAATTGTTCAAGAAGAAATGACTGACATGTTTGAAAACTACAGGCAGCACACCTTCATGCTCTGGCCAGCGTTGCTAATTTTAGAATGTTCCCAGGTGAATGGCTCATGGTTTTAGTTCACTCCCAAAGCACAAATGGTGAGAAGGAAATTCAACAGGAGGAAATCAGTCCAGATGTTCATTTTCCTTCATTGAGGTTCATAAAACATATAGATCAGATGCTTAAAGCCATTAGTAATAGAAAGAAAAAAAAAAAAAAGCCAGAATCAATGCATCAACACATTTTGTGCTTGCCCAGAATTAATGCTTCTATATCAGTGTTCCTGATTTAACTTCCTGTTAATGGCTTTAAACATTTGATCTATATCATTTGCCAGTTTCAATACAGAAAAACCCACATCATGGATTCCCTAGAGTCATGCAAAAAGAAATCTGCAAAGCCAACAGAGATGTCAAGGAATGGAAGTAGGTTTGAGTGAACCTTCTTGGGAGGTAATTATTATAGAGAAATTTGAAGCTCTCACATCACAAGGTAGAGCTACGATCAAAGTGAGAGCTTTCACTGCTCACCAATAATGTCAGTGAATGTTCTTTTTAGAGAGTAGAGAACTTTCCTAGTCCCAGCAATGTTATTGACTATATCTCCTATTATGGACTTTAGAGCTCCATGACTGTTTGTAGAATTGGCAATTTGTACATTTTAATTTCTTCCCTTTTTCATCTCAGTACCCAGATTCCTTCCTCTATCTGGTAAACATCAAAATGCTGATGTCAATAAGTGTTATACTTATTGGAGTAGTCACTTTGTTAATTTATACAAATGTCTAATCACTATGTTGTACACCTGAAAAAATATAATAATGTGTCAACTGTAATTTAAAAAATAATTAAAAAAGTAGAGAAGTTTCAGAGAGTTGATTCCTTTTCTTGTTCTCTGTCTTTAGGAAAATTTTAATAAATAACTGCCAAAAGCATAAAAAATCTAGCAACAATTTTCTGGTCTTCAGAAATGTGTCCTATCATGATTGGGCCACTACTTTCTAAACTAGATTCACTGGAGGTATTAGTAGGTGAAAAAGAAAGCTACCCTCATAAAAATAATATGGGGAACCATGTCATATTAGCTACAATGCCTATGCATAATACATATTTGCATATTAAAAGCTCTGAGAAGTCCCACAATAAAGCAAAGTTCAAACTTTGTATACCACCCTATGTTTACCAAGTATAAGTAAGAAACAGTTTTTCTTTTTTAAGGCAACACTTGAAAAAAATTATTTACTGGCAAATTTGTCAATTTCATGTTAAACCACTGAAGTGGGATAGAATAAAATAGAATAACTAACATTTACTGCATGCTTAGTATATACCAGCAAAAAGTTATCCTAAATATCTTGCATGTATCAGCACACTTTACCCTCCCAGAAACCCTATGAGGTATGTACTATTATTCTCCCACCAAGTTATTAAATAGCTTCTCAAAGTTAGTCAGGTAGTAACTGGGGGACCAGACTTTAGCCCAGGCAGTCTGTCTCCAGGTCACCTTAAACCAGCATACAGGTAGAACACTTGAAGTGATTTCAGAGAAGTACCAGGCACTGTTTACAAAATCTAGGGAGAAAATTAAAAGAAAGTGCTTTTCCCATCTAGGAAACAAATGCTAAAAAAGAAGGAATAATATTCTCATAGACAAAAGAGGATTCAAATAAAAATTTAACTATTAAAAAAATCCCCAAGAATAAAATTGATAAAATAATAGAGGAAGTAAATGTTGCAGGATTGTTTTCTTATGAATCTTTTAATATGAGAATGTTTTTGCCACATATACCTCTTTAAGCCAGTCTTTATTAAAATCAATAGAATGAATAATTCCTAACTACGAAATAACATACCAGTGTACAGAATGTCACATGAAGAAGTTGGTAGGGTATATTCAGGGAATGTGGATGACTTTTCTTCATGATAAGTTAGCCAGCCCACAGAAAATGTCCTACACATTAATATTTCCACCTTAGAAATGAACCTATTAGAACCATAACGAAAATGATGCTCAAAAGACACACATTATAACTTAATGACCTCTTAAAACAATGAAAACCTTCATAAACATGTCAACTGTATGGGCAGTACCTCTGTAAAATATCCTGAGATGACAAGTTTATTGATAAAAATGTAGGACCACTAAACGGACACAAATGCCACATAACACTTGAGACTATGTAAAGTTAATTCAAAATGCGTGTTCAGCATCCTTAACATCTATATCACCTCTTTATAGACAAACAATGAAAATAAGAAGGCTAAGGAAAAATTGTGGAGCAATTTCCATTTGGAGTGTCAAGGAAAATCTGTTCCTGACAGGAAGACAAACAAACAAATAGAACAAAACTATGTTAAGATATTAATAGTCTAGTAACCCTCAGTCACTCATTCCTACACCCTTGACTCCTGTCCCTAGCCATTAGTGAGATTTAGGTCCTGCATTAGTCAGTTCTCCTTACCGTCTTCCCGAAAACTCAGCTTGGTCTAAGTGGGAGAATGTTCCTTAAATGAATATCTATGATGGGGCTGGAATGTGTGTCAGATTTCAGAAAGGTAGAGATGATACAGGCTTCTGAAATGCTATTCTCAGAGGAAAAATGGAAACCCAGAGCTACTACCCATATCTGGCAAATGTTATCTTCGAATCATTTTTCATACTATCTGTTTTTCTCAGATAAGCACGGACCATCTCTTGCTGTTTCCTTTCCTTTTGTCTCTTTTTTTTTTTTATTACAAAATTAAAAATTATTGGACAGTGTCCCAAAACACTACAGATTTCACATCTTGATTGGGCTAATTATATTAGCTGGCCTGCCAAAATGATTTCATCAAAGAGCCTGCAATGCAGAAGCTCTCCTAATCAATTCTTTGAAACTTAATTAAGGACTCTGCCTGTCTTTGAGGATTCAGATCCTGAAACAGAGAAGGGCTTCTGTGGAAAGGGTAAGTTGTCAAAGTTCCTGGCAGACAAAAGCCCTCATCTCTCACCAATTTCTGCTATTCTGATTGCTTTTATATTACTTTGAACTTAACGGAGAGACTCTGGTCCCCAAACCTCAATTTTCTTCTTGGTTACTATCATCTAAGCCCCACAGTGGAAATAGTTTCAAAACCATTTAGAGGTTCCAGATTTATTCACAGACAGACATGCCCAGGTTTATGGGTTAGAAACTTTAAGCTGGAATCCCTTCACCTCTCATGCGGTTGTACGGAGAAGGCCTGCCAGATGAGGAAAAGAAAAATAAGTTAGTAGACAGGATAACATCACAGGAAGTGGGCTGATCCTTGGTTGGGACAGGCTTACTCATTACGGGAGCATAGAACAACACAGGAAACATTCACCATTCACCATGGCTATCATTACAGACTACAGTTGGTTCAGCTGAGCACTTCCATAGGATTTTGAGAAGTTGGATCTTTCTTGATGCGAGACTTACTAACTTAAATACATTCGTATTGTCTAAAGATGATATAATCAAAATGCCCCACAGCAAAGATTTACTATGGGATGTGTGGCATTTTATTTGCTGTTATGGGGTTCATGTAAGATTTAGACCTTCATTTCAACCACTGGACATCTGAACAAAGATAGGAAAGTAAGTCTATACATGATATGGAGAGTCATGACGTATATGAAAATTAAGGCAAGGGTGGAACAGAGGAAGTGACACTTGGCTGAACTGGCAAAGTGGGGTACAAGCCTTGCTATATCACACACGAGGTACAGGGAAGCTACTGTTTTAAGCGTAGTAATGAGTTCTTACCTAATAATCTCAATTATTTAAGCCCAAATAAATCAAATATATGAATTTTAAAGTTTGATAAAGTCCAAAATGGTTCAAATTAAGGATATTAAAATTAAATGTGTTCAGAGTGAATAATAAATAATCATATCTTAGAAATATGTTCTTAACAAATCTAACACATTGCAGAATTCAAATGTAGGCTTTTCATAGATCTAGTCTAATTAATTGCAATATTACTCTCAGTTTTTCTCAGATTTTTCTTTTATGCTTCAATTTGTAGTAAATATGCTTTTCAAAGTCAGTTCCTAATTAGCAATTGATTGTAATCAATGATACTAGGTTTCAACGAGGAGTAAACTATTTGGTAACGCTAAAGAATTTTGTAGTAAGTTTTAGGGGATTTTCTTGTAGAAGCTAGTATTTCTCCTCATCATAAGTTAACTTCAATAATTTATTGTGTAATTACATGACACATGTTCCTTGAATCCATTAGAACAGAGGTTCTGTCAGGGAGGGGACAATGTCCATCTTACAAGCTTTGTCTTAGCACTTAGCATATTTTTGCCTTTACATGTAGGCAAACTGTTATTAACAAGTGAACAAACAAACAAACAAGCAAACCCACTACATCAATCATTTCATCAATGTCATAATTATTTGTAATTATAATAAGGTGGTGACAGCAAAGACTGAAAATATCAGTGAAAGCATCTTCTCCTTTGTAACATAACTAAACTAACCAAGAAATGTCTAATTTTCAAGTCACATTACTCTTACTAAAAGCTGAACTTTGGAATCCATGATTGAGATTCTTTCACCTAAGATACCCCAGCACTGTGTATATCCCAGGGTTCTGGGGTGTTTTGTGGAAACTGTCTTCATTTCATAGTAAGTTCTTTAAAGGGAGAGCTGATACAGTATTCCCTCACTTACCGCGGGTATTACGTTCTAGACTCCCCCATGAAGTAGGAAACTTAGATTTATTCTACATTCTTAAACCTACATAACTTTAACAACATACGTATACAGTACCTCAAAATCCTGCGATATAACGAAAAATCCATGATAAATAATTAAATATAATATATTTTTAAATGCCATGACACAGTGAGGCCACAACAAGTGAACTACGATATAGAGAGGGACTACTATATTTTTTATTTCATTGATTAAATTTAGCTCATCACCATGCATGTCTTCCTATCCTAACTACCTACCTATTCTACCCACCACATGAGCCAGGAAAACAAACTTGTACTGGGAGAAAGAAATCACCTGAATTCATTCAGAAAATGGTTGAGAGTAAGGAAAAAGGAAGAAGAAGCCATGGAGCTATAATTTTAAGTTTTTAAGAAGAAACCAGGGGAAAGGTAAGAAAGGTGTTTGTTTATCTGTTTGTTTGTGTTTTTAGATATCCGATTAGGGAAAGAACATGCTAGATAAAAATCAAAGTGGAACCTAAGATTAACACAGTCTTCTGTTGACATACTTATTAGTCTTAGACCAAGTTTATCTTTTTAATAGTTTGGAACTTTATGACTAATTTTTCTTTAGTTACTGTCATCATCGCCTTCACTTTGATGGCTGTTTACTTTGTCTTCCATATTAGATTCCTATTCTGTTTGGAATGCCTGCTGACTAAAATCTCCTCATTCCTCACTATACTTCACAGTCTCTTCCTCTTCCTGCTGCATGTAGTATTATAGATGATGCATAAGTGTGGTCTGTAATTGTGGTATCACATAAATATTATTAGGCCTAAGGCACAGTAGAGGCATCAGCATAAAACTGGGGCTGTATGTGGCTAAATCTTTATTACTGTCAATTTTTTCAATTATGTAAAAGCTTCCATGGTGCCCTATGATGCTATTTTTAAAATATGGTATCTGCCATTAGATTTTAGGTATAAACTAAACTCAGCAAATAAATCCATTAAAGATTGTATTATGTAAGATACACCATGTAGTGTAAGCTAAGATAATGAAACCTAGAAAAATATGGTAGTTAATTAAGAATGAGAAAACATAAGAGATAACTCAATTTTTTTTCTGGCAAAATATCACTCTTCATTTGTTTCTGGTATCCATGAAAATGATGAAAAAAATGCTCTCAAAAACCTCGATATTTACCTTTAAGAAAACACTCAGATATTTCCCATTTGTACTTACTTTTTGGGTGGTGGAGGGGAAATGGGGAGAGAATCCATTTACTTCTTTTCAGGACTATAATTTTAAATTTCAATTAAAACGAAATGAGCAGCAAGATTATCACTATGGAGCAGGCTGTGGGTAGCAGCAATGGGCCTCCTTTCATTGCTATGGCAACTGGGCTACATTGTCACGGCTACCTTGGCGCTACATACAATTATCAGTGTGTGAGCTAAACTGACAACACACAATCAATAGCCCATAAGTTGCAAACTACATTTTGAACCTGAAACAAAATCTAGTGCAAGAGCGGTAATTTACTTTTTTCTTTTTCTTTTTCTTTTATTATGATTGTGGTCTGGAACATACACAGACTATTTTCAAAGAGGAAAAGGGAACAAACCTGGATTGCACTATCTGTACTAAATACTTCCACAATTAGGGAGGATGAGCCTCGAATGGTCAGGAGCACCGATGGAGCATGAAACAGAATAGGACACCTAAAATTAATACAGAATAATACTGAATGTAAACTATCATTGAAAAAATATTTTTAAATATAACACAATAGTAGTTGTACCTTGAGACTTGGGAGAACCACCAGCTTTCCTTATGAGGGAAATTAACCATGCAGAAGCTTATAAAAAAGTATCCAAACTGTGGGGGTGGAGAGAATAGAGTGTGTGTGCACAAGGCTCTCTGGGTATCCTCTTCACCACTGCCAAGCTGCCAGTTATTTGCAACAAACAAATAAAAGCATCACATGCGGACATCAATTTCATTTGGGAATACACGAATGGCAAACATAAAGAGGACCAGAATCCCTGACATTCTTCACTCAGTGCTGTTCTTTAGTTTCATCTTAAATGTTGGTTCTCAGAGCTGGCAGGGCGGGGGGCGGGGGAGGGGGTTTATTAAAATACCAATTGCTAGGCCCCTCCATGAGAATTTTTTACTCTGGAGGTCTGAGATGGAACACAAGAAGTCACTTCGGCTGTTCGTTGCAGGACAACACTTTGAGAACCGCTGCCCTATCCTAACCTCAGCAGTGGTATCATGGGTTCTAAAATCATCATCATCATCTCTCTCCAAGTAAGGTAACAATACAACTCACATCTGTATGTTTTGGAAGAGAACAGGAAAAGGCAGCAAAATAGTTGTGTTAACTCTGAACTAGTCTGTCATCTTGGTCCAGGTTTACACCCCTCATCCCAGGATGGTCCAGAAGAGATTCTGCTTGTTTTTCTTTGTTTTGTCCTTTTGTTATGCCTCCTTTAGGATCTTGAGATAAGATAAACACTCTGAAGATAAGTGATGAATGAATGGCATCAGGTATGGCAAAGCAAAACATATTGATATCGTAGAGAAATAACATCCTTTAGGTATGAAGCCGGCCTGAGAAATACAAAGTACCATTGGCGAGTGAAAGAAGAAAAGAAACCCAGAGACAGTCCTCTTCACCTCCTAAGACTAACCATTGACCTCATGTGGAAAGTAGCTGCTGAGAGAAACTCTTCCTTTTAGAAGAAAGTTAGCAGAAAAAAAGGCCGGAAAACTGGTGCTGGAAGGATCCTCAGGGAAGAAAATGCTGAGTGGTAGGAAACCTCTGATGCAGTTTGGGTCTGGGCAGAGATTAATGATTTGGCAGAAAGCTGCTGACTTAATGACATTCACAGGGCAGAATAAAGTCATTTTATCTCTCAGTTTCCGGTGTGTGGTATGGTATTAAAGTCAAAACATGTATGTCTTGGGGAGACGGGTAGTCACTTGCAAGTCTGCATACCCATAAAAGATCATGCTCTCTTATGGTTCTCCTGGTATCTTTAATGTGTCTCAAAGGACAGAATCTGACAGCCTCTTTCTAAATCAGGGTTTATCTATTCTGACATATTTCCAGTCTGATACATGGAGAAAATCATTAGTGTGCTTCAAATAACAGCAATAAATTAGTGACAAAAACTACAACTCAGTCAAGAGGCAAAACAACACTTTTATTAAAGTATATGTTGTTTTTCCACTTTTTGAAAACAATGCCTGTCCCACACTAACTAACTCAGAAAACGTATGGCACTTAATAACAATGAATACAGTAGAATTACAACCTTCACAGTAGTAGGTAAATAAAATGGTATGGAAAAGTACCACCAATTTTTTTAAAAAAGAAACTCACTAAGACACGTAAGGTTTAAAAAATGAGCCCGGCGTTTAACCACGGTTTGGCATTACAGATGACGTTTTATTTGTTTTTTGTTTTTTTTAATCTTATGTAGATATAACAGAACAGGGTTTACCAAAGCATGGTCCCTAGGCAGCAGCATTTACAAGCCTCAGAATCACTTCAATACAGTGAGTGCCCCTCTGTCCCTGCGCTCAATGATGGACTGGGCACCACACATTCTACATATCACAACCGAACAGCCTCGGCTTTCTTTCTTTCTTTCTCTTTCTTTCTCTCTTTCTTCCTTCCTTCCTTTATTTATTTATTAATTTATTTTTGTTACCTAGTGTCTGGAAATGATGGGCTATTCTTCAAACTGAAAGTGATTTAAAAAAAAAAAAATCCCAAATTGTCATCCTTTATTTTATCTTTTATTATGTTCTTCCTCTATATTCACACTCAATTCAATCCTGATATGCTTAAGAAGTCAAGAATAACAATGATAAAAAGCCCATTTACCGCAAACTTGAAAGCAAACAGCTAACTATACTATTTTCCTCTCATTTTTATTGTTACAATTTAGCAATTTAAGATCCAAGTGTCTCTTCCCAGAATTCACCTACTCCTTAAATGCTACAAGATCACTTTTCAAATGTAAATGAATGAGAAGAAAAAGACACCTGGGAGAGCTTTTGTTCCCCCCAGGAAACAATTTGCTCATAGATGAGGTTTAAATAACCCCTCAGAAACCCTAGACTGCAACCTGGGGTACGCAGGCTGTTTTAGAAAGTATTTTCATCAAAATTCATTAAAATTAATTTGTGCATTTTATGACACAAAAACTTATCAGAGCATCTTAACTGTGAAGCTAACTAAATAAATAGCCCCAGCATTCCTCACATTTAAAGAGATTATTTACTTTCTCCAAGGGCTGATAAAAGTTCCGATGGCACATTTTCTAATTTTAAAAACATTTTCATTTCACACTTCTGAAAAACTTAAAGTCAGGAGTGAGCTGGTGGGTCTGTTTGAAGTGTGATTCACACTTTACGCTCTTTCCCCAACAGCTCATGCATATTTATAATGCCAACCAGACTTCAGGTTTTAAACATGCCAACGAAAGGGACTATTTTAGAGGATAATAAATACATGCACAGTAGTTATGTAGCACTGTATCTCCAAAATATCCACCCTGTTTACAAATTTTAACTCACAATTTCCAAAGATAAAATAATAGATAAGTCTTCAGCTTCAGCTTATCTTGAAAAATTCTTAATAAAACATAATTTTCTCTAGAGCTATTTCAACAGTAACTTTCCTTTTTTCCAGGTCTATAATATTGCCTATTTCATTTAATGATCCAACCACCTACCCATCCAACAATACATCCATCAGTCAGTCATCAAACACCATTGCAGGGAACCTGTGATAAAGCCAAAGACAGGCAAAAGGGGTGTGAAGAGAGAACGCCACACTTCTCAAGGGTCTGGAGTCAGATAAGTAAACAAGTCATTGTCGTCGGCAGCCGTCCGTCTCGAGAGACGATGGTGTAGCTTCTTCAGAGTCTATCTGCACCGCCAAGAATGGCTGTGCAGTCCGACTCGGGAGTGACATGGTATCTGTCTCCTCCCGTGTTGAATCGACATCTTGCGATGACGCTGAAGCTACAGAGCCTGGGCAGGGTAATATGGAGGGTCTGCTGTTGCCCATGCAGCAGACCCCCGCTCTCTTCGCAGCTGAAGGGTCCAAGGGAAAGACGGAGTCGATACAGCTTGGGTTCAGGTGCGCCGCAGGAGTTGCCGGTGTTGACTACAACGTCAAACCGCCTTAGGGACTCCGGCTCCGGATTTTCTGTCGGGGTTTACTCCCTTAGCCTTTCCCCTGAAGAGGTATGCCGCAAGGCAGCGGAGGTTTTTTGGAGTCAGAGTTTTCCTTCTCTGATGTACCCTGACTGGAAGATCGAACCAGCGACACTTAGCTCGCAGGCCGACGCTCAATCCACTGAGCTAAGTCATTGTAGCAATATGAAAAGCGGTACGATTGATAAATAGATGATAAAATGAAGCATATACTTAGCTTTTTCTATATATTTTTGAAAAGGCATTTTATGAAAGCAGTGGCATTTTACTTGACTGTTAAAGGACAGGATAGGTTAATAGGGAAGAATGAGCAATTCAGTTGCAAGAAGCACCATGAGCAAAGTTTCAAAGGAATCCAGGAACACAGCATATTCAGGAAGCAGCAGGAACCCAGCATGGCTGGAGTGCTGGACGCAGGTGGCAAAATGCTGTACTCAAGAGTGAAATAAGACGCAAGGGATGGAGTAAGTAGAAAGCAACCGTCGTACTGCATTGAGGAGTCTGGATTTTAGTGTGTACCTCAGGGATTGCCAACTCAATTCCATGGGCTAGGAGTTTCCTGTGGGAAAACTAGAGCGTGTGCCTCATTTTAAGGCATTCTACTTCAATTTAATTAAAACATCATGCAGGCTCAAGAAAGCACACTTTCAGGTTCAGATTCAGTGCCTCTTTCTGATTCAGAAGGCTAATTGGAAACCATGGGGAAAAAATTATGGGAGTCATATCAGATATGCATTTAGCTGGGAGGAAGACAGATTTAGTGGAGTGAGGCAGAAAGCAGAATACCAGTTAGGAACCGCTCTAACAGTCCAGCTCCTGCTAATATTGTTTATTAGTTCATTCAGTCATTCAACTGATAGTATTGAGTACTTAGAATGTGCAAAGCCCAAGCTAAACTCAGAACCAGATAATGTAATTTTCTTCATGGGAAGTCTCCTGGATTGTCTTCTGTTTGGCTGCTTTTGTTTTTGTCTTTCCTTAGTTTGTAAAATTATTTTCAGCTAGAATTATCAATTTCATTTTTTCTCAATACTCTTAAAATTTGGCTTCATCTAGTAACAGGCCAGACTTCTGAAATAACTCTTTCCCAGGCTATAGCCCTTTTTAGGAGATATAATTTATCAAATCCTATGGTTCCAGGATGTTTCCACCCCAGAATTCTAAACCAGTTACAGAATCATCTTTTTAGGTTTTCATTGGCATCAAACAATCTAGATGCCCATGTGAGGTCATCAAAATGGCATAGACCCTTTCCTCCCTTCCCTTGCCAAATGCACTTCCCTGTTCTGCCCATAGGCTTTGTTACAGAAAGACTCGAGTTAACCTACTTTCTAAAAACTTCTCTACTAGTTCTGAGTCTTGGCTCAGAAAAAAGAATCCCTTAGTCAAGAAAGAATGTAAGAAATATTCTGAGCCAATTGTTCTCAGACATGGACAAATTAAATTTGGTAAATGTCTTAGAGACAGCAACCACACTTCTTTTAAATGCAATCATACCCACGTGTAGAGCGCTACCCCAGTGTCATGAATGCTCTGTGCAGGCCACAGATGTGTGCCGATGACATTCAGTTTCACGAATCACAACATTGTTTTCTAACTTAGCTAGGAAACAGAAATGCTGTGACTTAAACAACATGCCATCCCACTTCCTCACTGCCAGCAACACGGCCCCGAAGCCAAAACTCAGGGCTTGGGAATCAGATGGCTGAGAAAATCCTGGGACTCTATTATAAGTAGCGCTCACTCCTTCCCACTCTGAAGTAGCCCACACTTTTCAAGTCTGCTAGGCGTGCGCTGGAGTGATGCAGCATCCTGTAGGACTCTCAGAGGCCCTCTGTTGGAGATAAGAGTTGCTTTCTTAAGTGAGAAAGTACACAAATTTACCTCTTGCTTACAAATAAATTATTAAAATAATGTATTTTATTAATCTATTACAAAGGAGGACTCCATAGAACTCACTATTTATATTTATATTCAACAGAATAACAGCATATACAGGGCATTCTTTTCAAGTTTATAAATTCTCTTAAAAGGATTGGTGATAAGATCTAATCAAGAACAGCTCCAGGTGAATTCTCAGTTTTCTGTTCTGTACCCTCACTGACCATGTGTTACCCAGTTCAGACTGTAACTTCCCTTTCTTACTTGGCTCTTTTTTTTAAGCTGAATTCTAAGTTACTTTACCTATATATTATATAAAGTTTGATTCATTTTCCCTTCCTTATTTCACGTTTCCTTGCTGCTTCCCTTCTTCTCTCCAACTCTTAGCAACACAGATTAACAACTTGTATCATTTTTATTTTTCTCTATTATTATCTAGTTTCCTCACTTAACAATACATTGCAAAAATCACTCCAAGTCATGTGCTTTAGATCAAGGCAGACTGAGTTCAGACCATAACAATCACTGAGAGGGATTTATTATAATTTACTCAAAAACTCCATTTCCTTATTTATCAACATATATTTAATATTTCCTCTTTTTAAAAACCCTTATAAAACTGTTGCAATAAAATTCTTGCATGTATATATTTAAATATTGGTGTTTTTATTTCTCTGAGATAGACTCTCAGGATTCCTGAATCAAAGAGTACATGTATTTTAATTTCAGGAGAAATTGACATGCAAAAGTTGACCTTTGTTTTTTTTTTAAAAAAACTGCAACAAGTCAAAAATCTGCATCTCAAACAGCAATAGGAGTTAGCACATTGCAGGGCTACCTCTCTTGGCTATACTTTTGTTTTCATACATTTTCCAAAACAGCCACAAGAGAAGTGAGACAGGAGAGCAAAGAGATGGCACATGAATATCACACTCATTGTTCCGATCAGCCACGAATTACAAAGTATTGTCTACAGTTAAATGTAAGATGAATCTCCTCCCCTATATTCTACAGCATGATATCATTATGCATGGCATTGAAATAATTATAGTAGAATTGGTTGTGGCCCGTGTATGGGCTATATCCTGCAGCGAATTTGGTTTTGTCAAGGGTAAGAAAATGTAATGAGACTCCCATGACAGGGAAGGAAGAAACTAGAATGATTTCAGGGCACTCGTTACAATTACTTTATACAAGTACTGCTCGCTGTGACTTGACTTCAAAACCAATTCTCCCGCTCCAAAAAGAAGGGAGAATTTTGGGTGTACCACTCTCAAGGAAGAGAGAAGAGCAAAGGTACTTTGCATTTTCCTCTACCTGCCCTTTCTTCAGTGGGAAGCAATGAAAAGAGATTGTGTAAAGGTTTAATTAGGATCAGAATTAAAACACAGATCCTACTTTCACGCCTGGGGAAGTCAGTGCATGTTTTTTGAAGTCTAATTTCAAGGTCAGAATGGAGCCTTGTAGAGTGGGTTTTTTCTACTAATTGGGCCCTAAGTGAGGAGTCTTGTCCAAACTTCTCCTGAAAGAGTCATCTGCATTCACCTCCTCCTCAGAAACACACTTTAAAAGAGAAATAATCCTCCCCTTGAAAAAGTATTATTTTCAGATCTGTTGGTCCTTTGAGATGTGACAATAATTTAGGGAGCCACCAATTAGTACCCCAAACCTGAAGGGTGGGTTTGTGCAGGTGTCATGAAAGCATAATCTTTTCTTGAAATTCTGAGTACCTCAAAATCCCATAGGGACTGCATCACGTTGAATATGGATTTGTTTACAATATTTGGTATAACTAAAACAGATCCCTAAAAATGTGGAAACAAATGTGGAGAGATAGGGGAAATCTATAGTGGAAAAAGGGCAGGGAAATTCTAGATGGACTTTTTGCTGAATTCCCCGCAAAAAGGAAAATTCAGGTACTATATTTCCTCTGTTCCTTTGCCTATGCTATTCAGTAATGGAGAATGATTTTCTATACAAGTCTATCCTTTACGGGTAAGCCCAAATTCCGATACCTGCATAAATACCTGCCTACTCTAGTTTCCAGATATATGATTCTTTTTTGCATATCTGTAGCACCTATTATGGAGAGTACCCATTTGACATAAATATGAAGCCATTAATGGCTGTTATTCTTGAAGTTCTAGAATTGTAAGAAAACTAGAAGACCAACCCTGATACCTCATTTTGCATATTAAAAAAACTACTTCTTACACATGTTAAATAATTCATCTAAGTCACAGCGATAACTTTTGACTGGGTGTTTCTTCTTCCCAGCTATACTGTAGACTTCTAGGATGCAGAATAAAGGTCTTATACTTCCTGGGTATCCCTGTTTGTCCTGGCCCAATAGCTCTCCCCTTGACTGAAGGGTTAACCTTAAGCTTGAAGTAAGTTTGATATGAGCCAATGAAACCAAAACATATCTATTAAACATGCAGTATAAAAAGTGTTGCGCTGCATAAGGAAAACCACTATCCTCAGGGAGCTTGCAATCTTGCATTATAGAAATGATGTGCCAGCTTATGCCTATCCCAGCTAGAGCTGTGTATATCATTTATACATTTAGGGTTGCTTTCTGATGATTGTCAAGCCCATTTTAACCAAAAAAAGATATATTCTTAAATCTGAAACTCACCAGTTAATGGGCCTATAATCATTATATTTTGGAATGTTTTGGTAACCTCCCACTGTTGTGTCTTTTCTATCTCTGTTTCCTTACCTGGATCTTAGGTTTTGTTCTGTAACTGAAGCCTTCCACGGAATCCACAATGATATAATGAATCCCTACAAAGATGGGATGTCAAAAGTCAAGAAACCGAAATACTCATGCCACTATGGAAGACAGACATTGATCCCTCCAAATGTAGTTTAATCAGAGAGCACAAGTGTCAACAGGGGAGAGAGATGTCACTTGGTGACAACTGCCATACCAACTCAGAGTCCACTTGGCTTCATTAGAAGCAAGGGTTTCAAGGGTAAGTAGAAACAACTGGAGAAGCCAATGTCAATTAAAATAGAAATTACAGGAGAAAGAATACAGGAGATTTGTGTATAATAGAAAAGGGATTCCAAAGCACTCAGGAGAAGAGTTACTGACCAGGAGCCCTGAGTAAGGGAAGGTAGAAAAATTAATTGGACAGGAATTAGAATACAGGAAGAGAAAAGAAGTACAGGATGACATAGCACAAAGCTCCTACAGTAATTCTGGGGAGAAACAAAAGCCTCACAATTCCCTGTTTCAATTGGGTTGAATAAAAAAGAGGTCACTTCTGAAGTGAAATAGGCATTACTTCATTCCAAGTGAGAGTGCAGCACAGTTAAAATTAATACAAGCAAAAATCATGGCCCTGTGGACCGAGAGAGATGAGATCTTGGTGAACATCTTCTGCAGCTAACTTTTCTTTGCTCTGTCAATAAGTGCAAACAAGATGAAGGATATTTCGGACACAATGCCCAGCCAAGGCTTCCCTTTCAGTTTCAGCTTATTTAGAATAACCAACTTTTCCTGAATCTAGGTGCCTCTTGTCTCTTTTTGTTACCTCCCAGCATAGAAATCCAGTCAAGGTAAACTAACAAGCCGACAGCAACTCCAAGTACTTTCTCTGAGATGCCCTTCTGACTACATTTCCACCCTTCACCATAGTAATTGCAGTTTTATTCACCTTTCTATAACACTAGCTTTGTGTATAAAGTTTCTTCTTCTTTTAAGGAGATAAAAGGATAGCTTCCTTCTCTAATATTCTATTATATAGTCCTGATGTACAGTAGGTGTTCAGTAAATGTTTAACTAATTGAAAATTGATCATAGTCATAATCTCAACTTTCACACCAAAACACTATTATCATCATCTTCATCCTCATCATTATCATCAATTCTAGAGACATGTCTTTCACAGTAACGACATACTTTAATCTAAGACAAAGTATAAGGTGTAAATCAACATATTTCCAAAGACAATTAGGGGGTGGGGTGGGAGGGAGCATCTGTAAACTACAGTCTAAAGGCCATCATTGAGGAATGAGCGAATCAACTGCCATCCAAACAAGTCACTAAGCAGCCAACCCAAATAAGCACTTACTTAATCCATGTACTGTGTTCAATATTGTGAGGACATTATATGAACTAGAGAACTGTCCACTGTCTCCAAGTTTTCTTAACTTTAAGGTATTTGTGCTCTAATAAAGGGAACAAAATAATTTACTTAAAGGCATGGAAAAAATACAAAACAATATAGGTTTAGGCATTATGCTGTATGATACATTGCAAGTAAAGAAACATGAGTGATGGTTTCTGTGGCCAAGGAAAACTTGAAGGTGACTTTTGAAGGGTATGTGATATTCGCTAAAATAGAAAATAAAGCAAAAAGCATTACAGATTTTTGGGAAGAATGCAAAGGTGAACAAGTATGAGAGGGCAGTGAAACAATAAGGAGACCACACTAGGTAGAGAGAAGAAACGGGAAATAACATTAGCTTGTGAAGTGAGAGAGTATTACCAAGAATAAACAGGATATCAAGAAGAGGAACTTAAAATTTATCATGATAGAAAAAAATGAACACCTTAAATGTTTAATGTCACTATAAATTTATTCTAAAGTTAACATGTTATTAAACTGTATAAGCAGAGTTTTAGATACTTGACACAGAAGATCTTAAAATATTTAGTATGGAGTTAAGAAATTCTTTCTCCTTTATATTATCCATTTTATCCACTAAGATCTGATCTATGAATGTCAACAACCTTCCTCTAATAACTGAACTCACCATAACTGTGCTCATGCAACAGTGCTAGGTGAAGCAGAGACCAAGAAAACCATTTTAAGAGCCAAAAATATATATATTTTTCATCTTGTGGTTGAAAGAGGTGCAGTGGTATCAGAAGAAAATCCATGTGCTAAGTCCATCCCATACTATCTCTCACAATGGATTTTTCTCTTCTTCCCAACCTGGAGGTTAATGCAAAGTGTTGCCATGTATGGGGGTGGCATGTTGAAGACTGGATAAAGCTCAATAAGGTGGTAAAAGAGATAAGAAAGGTGACTCACAAGGCCTAGCTTAAAAGCATTGGGTACTTTTGCCTCTATTGTCATTGCTTCTGTTTCAGGTCAAATAGTTAAGTCATGGGCTGACTTTCCATCTCTTTTCTCTGAGAAAGATGAGGCTCCCTGAAGACAAATAGAAGGGCAGATTTAAGGCTGGTCTGGATAAGAAAGAGAGACCTCAGATAGTACCTGATACTTCCACAGATGATGTTGGTTGAATGCTTAAATGCTAATCTAATAGTTGACAAATAGGAGAACAAAGATTAGGTGTAAAAAGTCTTCCGGGAATAACAAATAAGGAATTAAGAGAGAAGGGGAGGTAAAAGGGACTGTTCTCATCAGAAGTATTTGCCAAGGATTCACTTCCTGAATACTGGGCTTTGAACAATGCTTGAAGATCAAGGCTGGTCATCCATTAGAAGCCATTAAATTAAGGAGGCTCCTCAGGTGAACAGCAGTTCTACAGGGTCTTGGCATCAGAAACAGGGTTAGAGAGTCTAAGAAGAATTCTGAAAGGTATCACACTTATCTTCTCCTTACCCTTAATCTCAGGGACTGGCAATCAGAAAAGGAACCACCCCCATTACGTAAGTGGGTCAGTGGTCCCTGGTTTCCAGTGACATGTTTGTGGGTTTTATTTTGGTGCTGGCACGATGGGCAGGATATTGTGGGAAGTTTCAGAAAAATAAAAATAAAGTCCTCCAAAACATATGGCTACCATCACTGCAACAAACATCACTTAAAAATATAATAAAACTAGCCTGTTGCTACACATAAGGGAGGTTAAGTTTCAAAGTATATCATAAAATGTTACGATGTAGTGCTCAGGCAATAATTTCATCATCCAACCACTTAGCATCTCACAGCACACGCCAGGGTATACATGGAGCACCACTGCCATAAAGCAGCAATAAACATGTCATCCATGTTCCAGAACTGAGTGAGGAGATGGAAGGAAGTTCACACTTTCTAAGCACCTACTGTGTGCCAGGCACTTCACATAAATCACCTTATGCAACCTCCCTAACAAACCTGAACCTTCAGAATCTGGACATTCGCTTTACAGAAAAGAAAATGGAATTTTATATGGATGTAGTATCTTGCTCAAAACTTTACTAATTAACAAAAATAAGAATGAAATGCAGGGATATCTGGCTTCAAAATTATTCTTTTAAAAATTTATTCTGTATACCCATTCTAAGGAAAGTTACAATTATCCAGTCAATGTCAAGTTTATAAATTTTTAAATCTCAGCACTAAAAAGTAGAGATTCCTCTTAATATTTGGGTCAATACCAATTTTCACTCCTAAGAGACTACTTAACTAAATAAAACCAAATAATGAACATTTTCAACACATACAAAATGAAATTAGATTCTACCTTATTTATGTTATCATATTCAAAATGCCAACATCATTAATTCTGATATATTTCCATTTTTATAGATGAACTTTTGTGTGATTCACAGTAGAATCTTTGGGAAATTTGCCCAATTTGGTTAATGTGACAGTAAGAATGAAGAGAAAAAGCGGAAACAGATCAAGATGAATGTGTCATTGATTACATTAGGTTTGACCCTCACACTGAGAATGGGCCAGCTTGATGAAAGCTATTTGTATTACATCTTAACTGCTCCGATTTCTAGAAAGCTTTTTTCTCCCACTACAAGGAAGAAGCTTGCAGAACGACCCAGTTTCAGTAACACGTCCTTTGAATGATTTCCAGATATACCTCATTTAGAAGGCACTATTGTAAAATAACATTTGACAAAAAATAAAAATAAAAAATAAAATCCCCAAGAAGAACATAAACCAGTATTGGAATTAAAAGGCAGCTGCTCGAGAAACTATAGAAGGGCATGGGTTTTTAACGTTGCAGCACACAGAACATTCTCTCACTGATCCTCAGTTGCATTGAGACAGCCATTTGTAACTTATTTTTAATTGTCTTATTAGGTAGGAATCAAAAGCTTGTGGTATTGTGAGACCTGGCATAGCCATCGTGGATGGATCAGCAGTCAAGAGTAATAGAGGATTCAGGATTATACAACCAGTTATGGTCAGCAGGGAAGGTGATTTGGAGAGAAGGTGGTAGGTATGTGATTGGTTTGGAAAAAATGTTGATCTCAGACAATATGAAACCTGACATTATTGCGCCAGAGAAGGGGGACACCTCCCCACACATACACACACATTAGCCATGTGCTGTCTGATGGCTCTATTGGGAAAAACCAACTGTCAGAAACAGTGATCTCTTTTTGAGGAGAAATTCCTCATCCATTGCTCTGCATCATGACATAAAGGCTATTTGCAAAGCACATCCAAAAGGTTTAAATACAGGGTGTGTGCATGTGTGTGTGTGTAAATTCACATATACTAGATCAGGAAGTTTGATTCTTGCTTTAATGAGAACATACACAAGAGCATGAGAGCGGCAACTGATTCCATGAAGACATTTTGCTGAGTGGACTGCATTGTGTCACAACTTTGTGACTCACAGTTCTGACACCTTTAGACACAAAGTAGATAAAAGATTCCTTCTTATTCCTCAACAGCCTTAATTGTCTTATATTGCCCTAAAGCATCCCAGAAAAATGCAGCAAACTTCTGAATTATTGTGCCAGTTCAGTCAGTAGCAAGAGTCAACAGACTATGTCATCAGAAGAGGAGCTGGGCAAACACATGCTGAGTTCCCAAAGGAAGATCCAATGAAATATGTGATTTTTTATAAACCACTTACTATACAATAGCAATTTTCAACTCAAACACCAGGAGTTTGGCCAAAAATGAGGAAGGCTGAAAGAAAGAACGTATGCAACTAATGACAATGTATTTGTAAGCACACTAAAGACACTTCTGTTTTTACACATTAGTGGGAGAAATATTTAATTGCCTGGATTTATAATTCCTAAATTATGTACTAGAACATAAATAACACATAGGTTTCAATTTTTTCTCTTGATCTTCTAGCCATAGGCAGAAATATTTTAAGTTTGTTTTCATAGGCATCTGATCTTCTACAGAGAAAGAAACCATAAACATTTCTGTAAGGATACTGCTGGTCAAATGTTGCAACGATCAGAAAACTCATGATGACTATGCCTTTTTCTGAGGAATGACCCATTAACTTTCTTTAGCTTGAGATTCTGATATAAATGTAATCAGACAATAGTATAAATAATCTCATTTTTGGAAAATAGGCATGGACAAAGAAGAAAGAATGAGAAGAATTTCCCTCACAGGTATTATTTCTTTCTTCTATAAGGGGTAACCTCTTCTCCTCAAATGCTCCTCTCTAGATTTGGCCATGGGTGTAGCATTTCAGAAACACTGTAATAAAATATCCCAGAAGTTTCCTCATGAAAATTATGATTCCACAAGTGGTCATATTCTATACCTTTTCCCAAAGTTATTAAATTAAATAAAGTAAAATTTAAATGATTTAATCAGACACATGAGCCAAACTGATTAAATATTTATTTTTATAATGAAAATGAAGGAAATGAAGAAACATATATATGTGTATATATATGTGTGCATGTGCATGTGTGTGTGTGTGTGCGTGTGTGTGTGTGTATCACTTATTTTTATTGTTAGGTCCTGTTTAAGAATCCAGGACAATTTCTACTTGTTAGCTATAAGCTTGCATCCTTGAGCTTGGTCTTGTCTTATCAGAAATGTATACCTATACTAACAGGCCCAAGGTTGTATATAGTTAACAGAGACATATAACTTACAGTTGAGAGGTATATCTTTAAAAAAAAGAAGGTAAGAATGTCATATCTAAAGGGTGACGCAAAGCATTATACAAAAAACTTAGTCATCTGATTAGTCACCAGAAAGATCAGAAATAAACTGGTAGGTAAAAAGCTAGACAGGTTGGGGCAGACTGCTCATGACAAGGATGAGAAGAACAATGTGAAATTTCAAGAGTATATTATGAGTGCTGGCTGAATGAGTCCAGTAAGACTTAGCAATTTAAAGGAGTGATAAGACCAGACAAGGATAATAGTAATGTTGTTGCACTGTTGTTGCTATTATTTTATAACAAGTAGCTTTGGAAAAAGAGTACTTTTTTAAAGGATGAGAAAGCAGCATGACTTTTATCCTTGTGCCAATTTTTTTTCAGTTCATTAAGTGAAAGAAATTGATTTGGCAGAGCTAATTTTGTAATTAAAAAGCTTATCATGGTTTTCTGTAATGAGTTAAGTAAACAGGCAATAATTCAGTTACAATATTTACACAGTTCATACTATGGGACTTCTGCTATCATGGTTTTCTGTAATGAGTTAAGTAAACACACAGCGATTCAGTTACAATATTTACATAGTTCATACTATGGGACTTATGCTTACTAAATTAAAGGGGGAAATGAGGAAGAGATCATTTAAAATAATGGTGAACAGAGTGTACCAAGGGCAAAAAGGAATTCAGAAAGCTAGGTCATTGCTGCATTTATTACACTGGTATCAGATCAGGAAGGCAGCCATTGGCATCTCCCTTGGTACAGAAGACACTGTGGCCGGTGACTTCATTAGACTGTGGTTCCCATGAACTAGGTTCACCTCTCTTGTAAAAGAAGGTGAGTAATTTACTTGATACCAAAAAAATAGCAGGCTTTTCATTCTCATAAAAGAACTTATTTTCGTTAGGATGCCAAAGAGCTCCCTGACAATCTGTATTCACCTGCCCTGGAGCAGCGCACAGGACTTGTTTCAGGAGCAAGAAGCCAATGAGGACAAAGTGTGGGTGCCTGCCAAGGGGGTAGCTGAAGGCCAATCAAGCCTCCGTGAAGCAGACTGTAACTACTCAATTGGCAACCTCTCAAAATCTGGATGTTTATTTTTTGAAAATTGTGTCAAAGTAACTGTAAGCCCCACAACTTACCCCGGTAAATATTTTCTGAAAGATGATGCCCATAAGAATCCATATCCCTGAATTACCAAATATTGAAGGTTGATTCAGAATTAATTCAAAGAGAGAGATATAGAGACAGGTAGAGAGGCAGAAGGGAAGAGAAAGGGAGAGACGGAGGGGAGAGAGGAAGAAAGGGGAGGAAATAGGAGAAAAAGTGAAGAGAGGCAAGGCAAAGTGAAGTGAGGAGGGAAGAAGGGGAGAACAGAGAGGAAAGCCACAGCCTCAGCATCACAGCACCTGGCTTTGTCATTAGATTTGGTAATTAAAGTAATGATCAGGCCTAACCCTGCTTTCCTTAAAAAAAAGGCAAACTCATTGCCTCAGGTAGTGTAACTGCAGTGAGAAAGACTAATTCAAAACTCCCTTTGAAAGTTACTGCCTTAGGATAAACCATGGAGCTCTAATTCTATTGCTGAACCTGCAGCTTAGATGCTGTTAGGCTTATTTTGCTAAATTCTTTGAGATCCCATTATTCCACTGCCTTTATTACTAAAGTCCATGGAGGTCAAGGGATCGCAGTCACTTTGCTTGGCATCCTGCGTCCATCCTCATTAAAGGTTAAGCCATTCAGAACCAAGGACAGCTCCTGTCTCCCAAAGCAAGTAACACGTGAACGTCATCGCGGAACAAAGCAAATACTTGTCTTTGTTCAACTGAGAGGTTTTCAGCAGTGAGCAAATGGTATTACCCACATCCTTGTAATGTAAAAATATTTCAAAATACATACTACACATATGAGTACTTTATCAACATCCAGTCACATCTGATTTTTCAATCTTTCTAAATGTGACATTGTTAAAAATCGATTCAAATAATCATTATTTGCCAGAGATAGAGCCATCAGAATATTTCTACACTATGGTCAACACTGGGAAATGATGATTGAAGCAGTTGGATGTCAAATTTTTACCTTTGGCATAAAGTTGATGGTCAAATTCTCTGAAATTCTAAAATACAGAAATTTCTAGAGTCTAATATATACATACATACATACATGTATGTATGTATGTATATATACTCTTCCCCGTATCAACTGTATAAATATTTACTGAAAATATATTATGTTACATGTCACAGATGAATAGGAATATGTCTTGAGGAAAACAAAGTTTTGAGGGATGCTCCACTTGGCCCTCTCTGCTCCCCTGTCCTTAAGGTAAATTATTTAAAAGAGAAAAGTTAATCTCTAGTTATAAAAATCGAAGTATATGCATTATGTGAAGAAGAACAAGAACCTTATGTTGAATAAGCATTCCAAGTTGTATGGCTTAAAATTAAATATTAGGATAGTCCCCTTGCCAACAGACAGAAGAGAAGCTCCCTTGCAAAATTAATTACAGGTTCTCTCTCTACAGTCCTACCACAATGTGTTGCTACTGCTGAGTATGTCCATGAACTGGCTATTTGGAGAATATAGGAAATATTTATTTCTGTTTAAAAAATGGTCATGACCTTTCCCCAAGCTTGTTCACACCTCTGTCCTCTTGGCTCTGCCCTCACTTCTTGTGTTGTACGAGCCATCAGGTTCCATCTGTCAGCTTCTGTCTATAGCATGTGAAGCCTCTTAAGTCTCTGAGTATCATTTTAGATATTATTTTTCATGTTAAAAGCAGTAAATTGCAGATGGCAGGTGTTTTTTTCCTTGAGATTACTGAAAGTTGGGGTAATTTTGTCGTGAGTCACATTACAAAAAGAACAAGTGATGTTATACAGCACCTACTTAACATGAATATGTGCAAAGAACAGCCATCTACCCTGTCATCCATTCAGCAAAGGAGGGAAGAATTTTGCTTTGCTTTTAAGGTGACAGATTTAAAATGAGAGAATGTGTGTAGCTCAATGTGCCCTGAAAGCACAGTCAGAAAGCACATATGAAGATGCAGGCAACAAAAAGCAACAAAATGTGCGTAAGTATGCTGAGCACTACATGGAATGAACTCATTGAAAAAGCTGCGGAGGGGGAGATTCATGTCAAATAAAGGACTAAAATAATCATGGCAATATTAATTTTCTCAGACGAAATTAAGATTAAGAATTTGTACAGAGTTTTTCTTTTTCTTCTTAGATATTTATTTCAAAGTTCTGGGCTTAACTATTGCAGCTTCAACTTAACTGTTGACATTTAAGAATCTCCTGGTACTATTTGTTGTTTGAAATGAGGCCATTTTGTAAGCATCCTCAAAAACAGTAGGACGGCAGCAGAGGTTCCAGGCTGGTAAGAAAAGGCTTTGGGTCATGCTGGGGTCCAAGGACAGTTGCCTCAATGTGTTTAACCAGCTGTAGGAATTTCCTCCAGGTCATATCACTCCACTGAGTCTCAGAAGGGTCTAAACAGGTCTGAGTTGCTAACACTTATGATTCCTGGTAGCATTATATTCTTGCATCTTGCATCTCTTGCATGAGACTTTATTTTGAAGTCTCCAATAGATGACATTTAAAAGTATCTCCCATAAAATTACCTGCAGATGGTTCTTCACTGAATTCAACCTGTTCCCTTAATTCCCACTGTGAATTTAAAAAATAGCATAGGACATGTATGTAGATGAATATAATTTTAATTATGCTGTTATCCTCAAAACTGGGACTGAAGAATAATAAATCATAATAAGACAGAAACACGAAAGTATTAAAGTAGGGTATTTATGAAATAGGTAGGTAAAATAAGTCAGTTTTAATAAAAAAATAGCATTAAACCATGTGTTCCAATAAATATTTATCTGGGTTGAAGCAGTAAAAAAACAGATCAGCCTCCTTCATCACGAGACCAGGTATTTATAAGGTTCTCAAAAGGATTTCTACCCTAAATTTATCACATATTAAACAATTCATTAATATCACTATTAAATATGCAGATATATTATCTTAAAGCAAATATATCAAAGCCTTTCCTTCACAACTTGAACCGAACATTGATTTTGATAGCAGGAAGTAGGAAGAAATACTTCTTAGAGAGGATATATCTAGGGGGAAGTCTCCAGGCATAAAGGAAAGGAATAAACCAACCTTGAATGTGAGTAAAAAGCTGAGTCAGGAGTTCAAAATAGGAGAACATGATGGAAATAGACAAAATAATGATCTTTTCAATATAACCAAAGACAGGGCTTCCAAAAAGGGACCTCCTTCCAAGAGTGGATCTTTACTCAATTGCAACCCCCTTTTCCTCTCGGCCTTAGCATAGCAGCATCTTAAGAAACATTATGCAAATAGGCTATTTCCAAAGGACAATAGCTGAAAAGGGGTACATGTTAGGTTTCATCACAAACACCCCATATTTATTTATTTACTTAGTTATTTATTTATAGAGCGATGGGAAGGGAAGGAGAAAGAGAGGAATTGAAACATCGATGATTGGTTGCCTCTCATGTGCCCCCAACTGGGGACCTGGCCTGCAACCCAGACATGTGTTCTGGACTGGGAATCAAACCAGGGACCCTTTGGTTTGCAGGCCGGCACTCAATCCACGGAGCCACACCAGCCAGGGCAAGCACCTTTCTTTTATTAAATCTTTTTCAAGCTAAAATATTCCTCAAGACTTTTGTTATAAGCCATCCTTTCTATTTTCACGTCCTTCTTCTCCAACATCCTTCCCAATGAAGTAGCCCCATGTTCTTTTTACTGGTCAAATAGGTAAGAATTCAAGTGGTATTGTCGATGTAAATTTTTAG
Organism: Furipterus horrens; assembly: GCF_987537825.1. Classification (NCBI taxonomy): domain Eukaryota; kingdom Metazoa; phylum Chordata; class Mammalia; order Chiroptera; family Furipteridae; genus Furipterus; species Furipterus horrens. The sequence goes on along the minus strand of NW_028327173.1, from coordinate 194,040,172 downwards.
TCCCTTAACCAGTCAGTAATGGCACCCCATCCCTGGGGGCTCCAAAGGTTTCAGGAGTGTTTCCTTAAGCATTGATAGGGCAACTATTACAGTCTAAATGGGGGATTTATGCATACGGTATCTTCTGGCTCATGTCACTACATAACATGCCAAAAGGGGGATTCATTGCTTTCTCTGGTTTAAAAAAAAAAAAGCTGTTTGAATTCTGGAAATCTCAAATTAACCAAAAAGCAATCCCAATGTTGTGCATTTACTTCCTCGTTTCCACAGTGACTTGGGCCAGCTCATTCTCTTCTGGAAGTCACTGTGCTTGACTAGCACCTCTGAAAATACCCTTCTTTGAGAAGGCAATCTGATAGAAATTTAGATTCAGTGCAAAAGCAAAGTGAAAACAGCTAGATACATATGCTAACAATGCCATCATTTTTCTACCTCACTGCTATATCTTAAATATCAAGAGAGATTTTATGAAGCCTTAAAGGGTTCTAACTATGTCTTCTCTCTGAGCAGAGAAAGAACCTTTACTAAAGGAAAAAGTACAACAATAACAACACTGCCAGCAACAATAGCAGATACCAACGAATAGCAAAATAAGCAGAAAAGTACCATGAGCTTAGGTAACCCCTTGCGGTGATTCTTAACCAGGAGCAATTTGGCGAAGTTTGATAATATTTTTTATTGTCAGAACTGGGGCGTTGCTACAGGCATCCAGTAGGAAAAGTCCAGGAATGCTACCTTCTATCCTGCAATGCACAAGACAGCCATTTGCAATGAAGAATTACTGATGTGCCTTGTCAACAGTCCTAAGGTTGAGAACTCGGCCATCAAGGAGTAGAAATGGGAATGAGCTAATGATAAAAGGCATGGCATGAAATACTGGAGGGAGTCATCACTGCCTATTTTAAACTATGTCTTCTTCACTTGGATTCTGTAGACCTGTGGAAATTTTACTTTCCCCTGGCTCTGTGAATTCCCTCAGAACCTTACTCCCAAATCTCTCAGTCTTGTTGATAAAATAGCATCATGTTAAGAAATCTAAGCATGGCAGTACACTAGGGGGGAGAGAGGTAAAAAGGAAGAATAAGTGATGAGAGGGAGGGAGAGTAAACATTCATTTGAAAACAAAAACAAAAACAGAGTGGTCAGTACATTTTTTTGCTGTATCTTTATTTGTTTGTCTACCTTGCATCCTGAACCTGAATCCAAAATGTAAAGTTCAATTTTTCATTAGTACAAAAATTTCAGTATGTCAAGCTTAATTTCATTGAGGCAGACTATTAACATAAATTCAAAAAAATAAAATATGATGAGATATGGCCTCTTATCATATTCAGCAATACCTTTTTTTTTTTTTAAGCAGTGAGATTATTTTAAGAAGGGTTAAGATTTCAGGCTCCAGAATCAGATTGTCTGATTTACTAGCTATGTGATCATGGCTTATTTTCCTCATCCGTAAAATGGGTACTTTAATCGCATTTACTTAACAAAGCTGTTGTGAGCACCAAGTTAGCAATTCCAATGGGATCTGAATAAATAATCATTTAGTAGCTTTTTGTTGTGGTTCTTGTTTTGTTTTTATAGTAAAGACTTTGGCTTAAAGAAATAAAGTTCCTATTCCTTTAATGAAGAAAGGAGGCAAGAAGAGGTTTTTTTTTTTTTAAATAAAATTTTAAAAAATATAACTTCTCAGCAGTTTAGTTCACATTATTGAAAACATCCATAGATGAAGATAAAATCTCTATATTTCATCAGAATAAATAAATATCCCAATGTTTGTCACTACTATGTTTATATGTTAAAAGATTTGAAGTCATAATGAAGAAACTACTAAATCATACCAAATTACATATACGCAAAATTATTAAATTTTCCTTCATTCCTATTTTCTTATAGAAAAAAATTGGTGATTACTGATCATTAAGAGCTTTTTAAGAGTTCATCATAATTTCCTTTTTTTAAAAGTAAGTAAACAGTAGCTCTTGACTTTTAGAAGGCTACAATATACAGCTAATATAAATATTTTCTTATTGTTTTATTATCTTTTATTTATGAGAAGTGGTACTGACTTTCAATTTACCTTAGGATTATATACACATGTTGCTTTGACAATAAGTGTATTTTTTTAAGTAAGAGAAGTCAACTTAAAGAAGACTATTAAATAAGTGATAGCAAAGTGATAACTGGATATGGCAAAAATAGTGAAGGTGGAAGTCAAATGACACATGGATAGAAAATACTGCATGACCACTTGTCCTGGCTCATCTCTGAAGGAGCACTCAGATCATGTCAATTCCAGGAGTTTTTGTATAGCCTATATTTTGTCTATCATTTTGCTCAATATTTTATCAAATAACACAGTAAAGATTCATAATAATCACAAACTAAATCTACTTTTAGGTTTGGAAGTGCTTTGTGATGGCTCCTGCCATTCCAAAACACATAGTTTCAGATTTCTATTCTCTAGTTTGGGGCAGATGCTCACTGTAGAGGAAGCGAGGGTCAAGAGTGGAGAAGGGACGTTCCATGTGACACCAATGTTTTGTGATGAGGAAAAAGTTCAGAACTTGACAATGAATAAGATGCCACAATACCTTGAATGAAAGGTAACCTGTGTGGTGGCCTCTTGATCTTTGCACACATGGAAGAAATCCACAGGGGAACAGAAAGAGAAAATGAAACGTGCTCAGAAATTTAACATTCTGAAGGTTTGAGGCTGGTCTGCCAATTGGTTAAAGGATGAAGATCCAGTTTTATAAGCTGAAAGTCAAGAGGTTTTACTGCATATACTAAGTTTGGTTTGATCACATTTCAATGTCATTAAAGTAATAATTGTAATACTATCAATTAATTTAATGAGAACATAGTCTATTTACATTGCACTTTGTAATCTTTACAGTGCTTTTGCTTTGCATCATCCGAAGGTCTCATGAGGCAGGCAGAGCAGGTATGAAGGCAATTTTACAGATGAGAAAACTGCATTCTAGAGAGATTAAATGAGGTCCGGAAAGGCCAAGCCACATATCAAAACCCCTACAGCAGCCTGGCAGGTGTCATAAATGTGTGAATAAGCTTGCCCTAATAAAACACAGAGTGATGGAGCCTGAGGCAAAACTTGAAGCATACGACCCACCTGAAAACATCACATAATTTCAAATGTTTACAAAACCATGTTGCAGACAGGATGTGTTGAGGGGTTAGATTCCACTCTTGGGAAACCAATTCACTCCTTCTGGTAGTCAGTGGAGTTAGGGATAGTCTCCTGTCTGTCAATTCAACTGAATACTTACTAAAACATTTTTGTTCCATAATCTCTGCCTTCTAAATAGCTACATTCTAGTCGGGCATTGACAACAAGGTTATAAGGCATGATTTTATAGGCTGTGCCTTGTACACCACTAGAAAAGACATTCACATTCCAAATTAAGTGAATTGAGTTGTGTGCAAATACACAACTATCTAAACTACCCTGGTTTATAGGTATATAAGAAAATATGGAGGCCTGGCTGGTGTGGCTCAGGGGATTGAGTGCTGCCCTGTGGTTCAATTCCCAGTCAGGGCACATGTCTGGGTTGCAAGCCAGGTCCCCAGTTGGGAGCGCGTGAGAGGTAACCACACATTGATGTTTCTCTCTTTCTCTTTCTCCCTCCCTTCTTCCTCCTTTAAAATAAACAAATAATAATTTTTTTAAGAAAATATGGAATAATCAAGTGAGGTTAGAGCCATAGGAGAGGACCAAGTGCTAGAGCAGTCAAATGGGCAAAGCTTCATAGTTCATTGGTAAGTGCCCCCCTTCACACACCAGTGACCCCGCCTGACCACGGTACCATTCAGAGAGCCCCAGGCAATGCAAGCAGTGCTATTCAGACTTCTCCTGTGAGGCTGCTATTCCTTCCCAATGGGGATTTTTGGCTTCACAGAGATTTTGGCATTGATTTTCTCTTCAGGGTTCCCACCAGGTATGGACCTCGGCATTTCAAACACAAGATAAACTAAGAGATGCATTGGGAAGAATGTGGAGGGTTAGGACAAATCTCTGATAAATTACCAATGAATAGTTTATTATGATCTCTTTAAGAAAGACAAGTGATGACAAGGTCTGCCGAGGAAAAACATTAGAGACCTTCAGCTGCACTTTCCTCTGAGACACTGTCACAACCAAAGAATTAGTGGTTGGTTAAGCTGGATTTAGATTTTCCTCATGATAACATTTCAGTAACAGTGATTGAGGTACTTCATTTCAAAGTTCCCAAGAGAGATCTCATTGACAAATTACTAAGCATTTACAAAATAGCTCAATGGGTAGAGCAAATGCAAGATTAGAAATTTTCTGCTCTGGCTTCCTGGAAATTCATATTCTCTGTCTCTCTCTCTCTCCCTAATAAATAATAATAATAATAATAAGCTTTTAAAACTTATGCTTGGAAGTAGCCTTTTCCTTAAATACACATATCATCTTATTTCTAAATTTGTCAGATTTCTTTCTTTTTCCAAACCGAGGAAGAAAATCAAACTTATATTTCAGAAATCATTTAAAAAAGATGGAGGAATGGTTGTGTTTAAATAGCTTTAGAAGGATACATAGAGATAAGGACGTGACAAGCTGGTTGATAGGCCACATATCAGTGAAATAATCAGTTTGTAAGAAAATACATTTTTCTGGCAAATTAAAACTGTGTCCTAGGAACTCATTCATTCTCCACCTCCCTGCCAATCTTTCCCAAAGCCAGAAAGGTTTTAGGTCATAGTGATAATGAGTTGGCTTTTCAACCTCATTGCTTTGTGAACTCTAGATTTTTAGGACTGATGTGGCATCGAGCAATGAAAAGTCCCTAGGAGTGGGCAACAGCAGAATTCGAGCTCACAGGTCTGATGTCAGGGTCTTCTACCTCCGCCCACTTACGACATCGACATTGCCCTTTCTATGTGAAACTTCCCACCATTGCCTCTTCCTTACATACACATAAAGCCATATGTGCACCTATATTTTGGAGGCTAGGTAGTGTATAATTTCACAGATTGCTAGGAATGCCAAACTGATTGAAAATACACATGCTATGATGAAGTCTATTGTTTCCATTTGGTTATCAAATGCAGAGACTGTGGGATGGGGGGAGGAGGATAATGGTGGAAAGAAGGGGAAGGGACCAGTTAAGGAGCAGGTATGAATGACTCAGTTGACTACAGGAGTGGGGGGTGGGATGGGTGGAGGGAGACAAAGGGGGAGAATTGGGACAACTGTAACAGAATAACAATTTTTACAAAGCATGTCACAGGAGGTGAACACGTAGCTGAACATAGTCATGTGTGATTAGAGTCCTCTTATTTCTTTTGGGTGGAGAAATTTATGGTTCCTTATTACATTACTGTAAATGATTAAATAGATGAATTAAAAAAGACTGTGAGATTTTAATAGTGCAAATAACAAGATAATGAGATCCAAAAGAGTTGTTACTGGTCTTCAACTAGCTGACTACAAATGAAGTTCAGAAATGTTCCATATCTGTCCTCCCCATGTTTAGCACAGCAAACGATTGCCAAGGAAAGAAGGGGGAAAAAAGGGTACAGTGTCTGTAGAAAATGGCTTCAAAATAGCAAGTTGTTTATAGATGAAAACAGAGCCAATGCAAAATATGAAAACATAAAAGTGGCTAGAGAGGAAAATGGTGATGAAATATGCCTAAGCTCAGTCATTTTGAGAGAAGGGGACTAATTACTTCTTTATACTTTCCTTTATTTTCTATTTTTAAATATAATAAGAACACGTGACTTTTATAGCATAAAAACATAAAGCAATATTTGTGAACAATAAATAAAGCATATTAGCTTTCAAGAATTGCAAATTAGAAAAGTAATGTTGCATAAATTCATCGACAGCATAATGGAGGGACTTGGGTTGAGTCTGTGCACTCTGCGTGAGTTTCTTCACCAACCAAGTGGCCGATGACATGTGTATGGTGGTTGCATCTATCCTGAAGGACCTCACAAATATTGTGAGATTTACAGCTATCAGAAGCTGTTCTTTGGAGCTCCTCATTTGAACCGGGCATTGGTTTGGCTGCTTTATTTTGTATTAGGGCCGTAAAAAATGCATCGGGCTTCCGGAAAAGCACAAAGTACAAGGCCTGTGTGGATCACAAGACTGAAGCTATAGGCTCATTTTTGTCCTGGCACTTACCCCCAAGGATGTTCCTTATAGGAAATTATGAACAGTGACAGGGCATGAACTTAAGTAGGTATACAGGAGGTATGGGTTAGTTTTGAGAGGCCTGAGATCTTACAAATCTTACCTGGAGATTTACCGCACATACCAGAGACAAAACACTATCACTCATGCATTGATACAGACTCGAGGACCTGAAGATAAATCAAGTACTGACATCAATCAATCAGGCCCCAGTTCATGTCTATTTAATAAAATATTTCAATAAGTTCGTATCTTCTGTAATTAATATTAAAGACTTAAAATTATTTCAGATCCTGACTATATCTTTAAACCCAAGGACTTCTACAGGAATCTTTTCCCTTTTCACGGACCCAGGTGACCCCTCAAAACTAGCTGCATTTCATTTTGCATTTACCTGAAGCATCACACGCCACCTGTGTCACTGAACTGGAATCTTGGAGTTCCTTTGATTTACGAGCTCACACAGTGGCTGCTATGTGGCTTCTGCCTTCATTTAAGCAATTGGTGGTTTCAAATTATTTTGATTTTGAGTAAAGTTTTAAATAGTATGTGATATGTCTGCATTTTCAGTATCCTCTCTCCCATCAAATCATTCTTAAACATGTTACACTGTTTCACTTATCTGTTTACTTTTTTATTGCCATTTTTCCTCTCCCTAAAATGTGAGTTTCATAAGAGCAGAGACCCTGTGTTGTTTTTTTTTTTTACCACTCAGCATTTAGAAGAGTGACCATAATACGTGAGTGCTTCATACATATAGTCCTGCCATGAACACATGTTGGGAAATGTCAGTCTGGAGATGCAAAAGTAGGAGCTACTGAATTCCATGAGTTTTTTAATTTTTATTTTTAAATGACCTCTCCATCGATCTGCCTTTCCCATTTTCAACACAGTAGCAGTAGGAAGGATCTAGGCAGGGCAGGAAACTGCATAGGGAGCTGTCTGTTTGGGAAATTATTTATGTGAAATCATAAGGACTTCAATTCTTATAGTAAATAAAGAAAAGGTGGCATCTGGATAGCAAAGGTGTCTTGCTCCATGAATCCATCCTGGTCACAATGGAAAGGACACCACTGCCATCTCCTGAAGGGTTAAAGACAATGAGAAACATGTGACACAGAACAATGCACGCCTCTGCTTCTGAACCCTTCTGGGCAACGTTGGAGGGATCTTGTCTGAAAAGCATTCATTAACCAAGTGGTAAAAGAAGGAAGATTTAGAAAAGAAGGAGAAGGAGAAGGAGAAGGAGAAGGAGAAGAAGAAGAAGAAGAAGAAGAAGAAGAAGAAGAAGAAGAAGAAGAAGAAGAAGAAGAAGAAGAAAGATTCAGAATAGTAGAACTTCATGAGAAGCCAGGTTCCAAAGGTACAGAAGCTTCTTCCCTCCTCTCTAACACTGGGCACCATTAAATAGGACTTGGAAAGGGGGCTCGTCCAAGCTCTTGTGCTCCCCAGCGTCAGTCTCTGCAACCTTCAGGACATCCCTGCCACCTCTTGCAAGTGATGGAATGCAGTCACGTGACCATTAAAATGTTCCTCATTTGTCAATAGAAAAGCTGCTAAATTGCTACTTTGAGTAGATTTACATAGAGATGACCACCAATGATACTCAGCAAGCAAGAAGGGAATTACAACAAGGGGAGCATAAGCATCTAACTCTGCTCCTCCTGGGGCTGCTGGCTTCTGAGCAGAATAGTCTGTAGGGGGTCTCAGGGAAGAGAAGAGACTGTGACTGGCCAACAGGAAAGTTAGCACTCTGGCTCCAGGCTCCCACCCTCTTGTATACCTGTAGACATGTTTTAAATCTGGCTTGCCCCTCCCTAGCTTTTGCTCCCCCATCCCCCATATATATATATATGGGAAGAACCCACATAATGGAAGAGTCTCTGCTCTTAATTAATTTCATGCCCATGAGGAAAGGTTAAGTGGTCAGTTGTCTCTGCCCCATCTCAGTCTGGGCAGTGGCTGGCACTCACTGATGTTCAGTTACCTATGTTGGGGGGAAACCTCCCCAGAGGTCCTAAGGGAAAGGGTGCCTCTCTTCTTTTTTCTGCAAATGTTCTTCTACCCTCACTTCCCTGGAGTCCAGATGAGTATTTGAGTTCCGTGGGTTCATGCAGGCCTTTCTTTCCTGAGGCTCTGTCCCGGGAGATGGCCCTGGCTTTCCTGCACTGAATTTCTCTCCTTCTGGGATTACACCGCAACCTCCAGTTACCCAGCTGCCTATGCAGTTTGCCATGTCCACTCTTCCCAGGCTCTCCAAAGCCTGCCTTCCAAAGCCTTCTGTCCCATGGTTGTCACTGTCCCCAGAGTCTACTCTTCCCAACTCCACATTCCAGGTCAGTGAAGTCCTTTCCTTCTCATGTTATCGTATCAGATATTATAACTCTACATAGAATCAATCTTTAGTAAACCTAAGTGTCCACACCGTTCCCATGTCCCTGGATTTGTCACGTTATTCCCCATGACTAGAATACCCTCTCCTTCACCCCAACATACATCAAAATCCAGTTCATTCTTCAACAATGCCAACCTTTCTTCCTCTGTGGGTGTTGTGTGGCCATCTAGACTCTAGCTCACAAGGCAGGGTCATGCTTTGTAATTTTGTAATTTTCTGGAGTGATTAAGAGCAAGCTCTGGAGTTTGATTGCCTGGGTTCAAACCTTGACTCTACCATTTATTAACTATGAGACAACAGATGAGTAATTTGATTTCTCTGAGTCAGTTTCTTCATCATCCAAAATAGCAACAGTCACTACTTACCTTACAAGGCTCTGAGGATTACAGGAAATGATGCCTGTAGACTAATTAGCACAATAAAAATTCAATAAGTGTTGAATGTACTTGATACTTTGCATTGCAAATAGCACCTAGTTTGATGCCAGACACATATGAGAAATTAAATATTTGTTTGATCTAATTCACACATACATACACACACAGGGAGGGAATCATTCCCAGAAATGACCTGATAAATTCCTAATTCCTTTCAACCCAAAAGAACTCCTCTGTAAAATGAGACTATATCCAAAGAGTTGCTGCTCATATCTGAATAAGTAATGTAAAAGAAAATCTTTTGAAAATTGTGAAGCATTCCAGAAAGGTGAGGCTTGTACCTGTGAAAACAACCCATTAGTTGTACCTGGTGAGTCCTGTCCCAAGTGATCAAGAGAAAGTTTGGTTTGGGGGTGCAAAACAGAATGAGACTCCTTTAATGCTTAAATTTACAATGCAACAAATATGCATGTACAAAGGTGATCCTGTCCAATATCAAAAGAGTTCCATTTTAATTTCTTCTTATTACAGGGAACAATGAAAAATTAATTGCGAGTTGCCCTTTAAAGACAAAAGAATCATGAGTAAATTTAACAGGTATCATAGAAAGAATGCAAAAGTAAAGATACTAGATTTTACTTGTGGGGAAGATCTGTCTGGCTTTTTCTAGAAATATTAGATGTTGGTTTTACAAAAACAATTTAGCAAAAACTTTTCAGGATTGTGTTGGAATCCCAGCATTTATAACATTCTGTCACTTTAGGGGTGAAAAGTAGCACTATTACTATTTCATCTAGTCTGAATATCAACAATGGATTAGGGATTGCAGAACTGAATGGGATATGAATTTTAGTTTCTGATGCTGAGGTCTTCCAATAAAAAGTTTCAAGTTAAAAAGGAACAAAGAAAGGTTACTTTTAAATGGCCCAAGGGAAATTTTGCAAAGAGATCCAAAGACACAAAACTGCATTTATACCCTTTACCCAAATAACTACATATGAATCAAGACTTCATAGAGATTAAGGTACGTGGTTGCTTGTGTATCTCAATGACTGTACAAAACATGCACAAAATACTCAGGAGAACTCTAAAACCCTGCCTCTTGATGAGCGGACAAGGTTTTCAATTTAAATGATTCATCTAAGAAGAGTCTCCCACACAGGAAATTGTATGAGACTTAATTCATTTACCTAAAAAGGATAAAGGATTGACTCAAGCCAAGGAGAATTCAAACATCAATTCTCCAGGTATATGATAGAAATTTATAATAATCTAATTTTTAGATCATAAGTCCATTAACTCTTGCTAAGATTTTCAAAATAAAAGAAGAGAAAGGGAAAGAGAGGAGAAGAGGAAGGAAGGAAAAAGCATGGAGAGAAAGAGGGAGGGAAGAAGAAAGAAAACAAAGAACCACAAACATACTATATTCCTAGCTGAGGATAAAAGTGAAGTCATTAGGGGTCAAGAGAATGCTATGCTTCCCAGACTGGCTCAAAAAAAGGACCATTTCAGAAAGAATTATTCACTTCTGTACCTTAATGCATTCATTACTGGCCAGTACTCAAATACTTTAGCATTAAAAGTGGTATCATAGACCAAGAGCTACCTGGATGACAAGGGTGATGGTTCAGAGTTGCATGGGAGAAGGAGAATACATTGGCAGACATCTTGTTTTAATAAAACTTCTGAAATTTCTAAGGTGAGGTGGAGAGAAACTCCAGGAGGACCTTAATTTAAAGAAGTACATTTGTTACTTGTTCACTACATTTTTAAGGAGTCACATGTCTGACTTCGTTGCTAAATAGGAACTCACCTTCCATTAGAGCTCTGAGTTGCACTAAAATACATTAGCAAGACAGTCAAACTCCCCTCTTTTGGGAGCTTGAAAGCTGATGAGTGGAATGTGTGAATTAGGCCAGGTATTACACACCAGAGAGGAGGGGAGTGGGACCCGTGCTGAAATGGAAAGGGCACCCCAACCTAATGTCATTTAAATATTGGTCCAACATACAGTTTCAGGACTAGATTTTGCCCCAGGATTTACTAGTTTGCAATTTCAGCAAAAAGAAATGAATCCAATGTTTTTACCAATTAAAAGGAGGGGTGTTTTAAAATAGAGGCATCTTGGGGGCTCCTCCTAAATAATGAGGCAATGTTTTCTACTACCAGGAGCATCAGGTGGCCATTACTTCACCTTTGTGCCTTCGTTCTACCTTTATGAGTTCATTTTCTTTCAACGCAGATAACACCAAACAATTATGATAGTTAAGGACTTACTAGGAAAATGAAAAATGTCTGCTTACTTTCCAACTGAAGGAACATACATTTCAACAGAGACACATAACTGCAAACAGAAAAATGTGCGTAAGTTTTCCTACACCTATGTCTAGTCAATGCAAATAATCGCATAGGGAGAAAAAAAATACTGCTATTTGAAAGGTAATAAAAACCTTTGTATCAAATATCTCTAAAATTGTAGAAAATCTCCTTGTGAAAACTGAGCAATGCCAATCACGACTCCTCTAGGCTTCTAGATCTTAAAGCAATCAGCCAGCTAATATTTATTCTACAATATAGACAAAAGTCTACCTTCTGTCAAGAGGAAGAGAATGAATTGTTTTCCCATAATGGTGTTTTCTTTTCAATCAATTTCCCTTCGGGCTTGATTTAAGAAGGTGCCATGTCAGAACCTTAGCCTGGTGGATGAAATCTGGGACAGTTCCCCATCAAAGGTGAAAATTATGAGAAGCAAACCTGCGGAGTTCAATCTAGATGCTGCAATGCTCCCTTCTCCTTTTCATTCACTCACCTTTTTTCTTTCTTGTCAACTAGAAGTGCTTGCAGCACTGGACAAAAAAACTCATTGGAGCCAAAATAAAAAGGCTGAGATAAAATAAAGATTTGGAACAGAGACAAAATAGTCCTCTAAGCACTTTTTCTATTCCCATCAGTATATTTAAATTCAATCCAATTCATCAAATGAGTCTACTGTGTGTTAGGCAATGAGGAGCCGGATATTCAAAAGATGAATGCATATGCTTGACTGCCTTTTTCTTCAAGAAGCTTACAGTCTAGTATGATAAAGGAACTACTAAATTACAGCGTAAAGGACTACTATAACTACTTTTATATGAAAATACAAGATGTATTACTGGAACAAAGACAGCAAATGAATAGATGGTATTTTTATAATTAAATGCATTCTATTTTTTTTAAAGGAACCTAATATATTTACCTCTCCTAGTTATGACTGGTTATTCCTCCATCTATCAAAGCTACTTTTCTGTCTCCTCCATTTCACTTATTCTGTACGTTCCATCAGGTGCTAAGCCCTGCTGAGGACACTCACAACATTTTTTTTGTATTTGTTCCCTCTTCCTCACTTCCATGGCCACTTCCTTAGTCTCAATCCTCATCATTTCTGTCCTGAAACTGTGCAATAGTGTGACTGCAGTCTCAACCCTGGCCACTCTCCCTTCACACCGCTGCTAGTGCTATCTTTTAAGTCACAAATGCGGGCATGACACAGTTCTTCTTATAAACATCTTCTACAGCTCAGATGTGACCAAATCACCTTCACAACTGTTTAACCTAGAACACAAGGCACTTCATGGCTGGTCAACAACCTCTTTGGCCACCAACCCAGTAGGTCATTTTATTTCTTGTCCCTTAACACCTTTGCTCAAATGGCACCCTCATCCTAAAAGGGCTCATCCTATCTATCCCTTCTGTCTGCCCTTCTCCACTGAACAAATGTCTATCCATCAGATAATACCTAATTCAAATGGAACCTTCTCACAATGCCATTCCCTGAACTCCCAGGAAGAATGTCTTTGCGTCTTCATGTGTGTTCACACAGTACATTATATGTATTTTATCATATGGTGTTATAGATATTTTAATTGATATTATCAATAGATGATGTTGGCTGAAAAGAAAGTCAAAGGCGATTGTTTTGTTTTTGAAATTTTCATATTATTACACTTAGTAGAATATACTGATTATAAACAGCGATTTGAGATCACCTATAGAGGTTATTAGGAACTGCATTTTGGTTCTCATTTAGGTAAAATGAATTTAAAGTTATTAAATAAGTGTATACCCTTTAAGATAAGACATGGATTTAAAATCAGGGAGAAAATGCAAGAGAAAATGGGTGTCTTCTTTATTTTCTTGAGAGTATTTCAGGAAAAAAGAAAAAAAAACAATCCTCACTGTTTAAAAATTTTGGTATGGTTGAACATTCCTAGCCTAAAAGACTGTGGTTCTTAGTTCAAGCACCTATAATACTATTCACTAATCCTGAGACCTAAGACAGGTCAGGTAACTTCCTAACTTCCATTAGTCTTAGTTTTCTTTTAATAAAGTGGGGATTAAATTATTTGCCCTAAAAACATCAATGGGATGTGGAAAGGATCAAAGTGTCATAACTATAGTGGCTTACATTTACTGAGAGCTCACAAGGACCCAGACACAGTGCTCAGCGCATTCCATAGATTATCTCATTTATTAGTGACATTGAGGAAGGTAGGCAACAGCCAGAAGGGAACAAGGGGACAATTACTGACAGAAGAGAAAGAAGGAATAGCAAGGCTCTTGGGAAGAGTAGGTATAATCTACTTCCAAATCAATACAGAGAGCTTGACTCTTCTTGGGTACCCCAGTGGTTGTAGGATCCCAGCACTGGGCTGAGCTGTGCTGTGCAGATCACTTATCATTTGACCCGCCACACTGAGGAAAAGCTGTCTTATACAGGAAGCATCAATAAAGGTGAAAAATATGCCTGTTACATTTCATAAAAGATAAGTTTGTTACATCATACATGATGCTAATTTTCTTTTACAACTCAATGGTTCTCTTAGCATAATGTGTTTATATTTTTAATTATATGCATAAATATAGAAATATGTACACATATTATATAAAACATACAAGCCTTTGTCTGCATGTGTTTGTGTTGATGCATCTGTGGGTTTGTATTTTCATTCAGGACATATAAGAACACACCTGCTGAAATCCTGAACACTAAGGACAAGCTAAGGCCTGTAGAAATGGTAGTAAATAGCAGCATGGTTTTATTTACTAAAACCAGCTCTCAAGGCTGATTTAAAGGGGAAAAAAAGGGTCAACTATCAACCCTTGTATTTCTGTTATCTTCTGCAGGTGTGGCTCCATCTTGTATGGCAGTTCCCTTTGTTTATGTAACTTGTGGTCACATTGCTTTTTTGACAACAAACGAATCCTAAATATCATTCAGCTTCATACATGCATCCAGAAACACACACAGAGATGTGATGATAATAGTTGAAACATGGCGTCCTTATGGCTACAGGGAATGATTATCCACTTACTTAGGAGTTAAGAGGAGTGACCCAACATCAAGAGTGTCTCTAAGGGCTGCAACAATTCTCACCTCATTCAAGGGCATTCTGGCTGGGTACAGAGGCACACAGCATGCTTGCCACTTGCTCACAAAAGGCGAGGAAAAGGCCATATCATCTGAATCTCTAAAACCCCATATACCTGTCTGTCAAACATATGTATGTAAACATAATGCATTACAACTCGAACTAACTCAAATCAAGGTTTTCCAGTTCATGTAAGCACCACATGTCCAGCCCAAGCATCTGTCATTAATTTCTTAAATCTGTTAGATGAAGACGGCATAAGAATTATTTTCCCACAGGATTTTTATGGCCTATTTCCCCTGTCTCCAATCCCAGCAGTGTGAAGAGACAGAAACTAAAATAGATAATGGAACAAATGGATTTGGTTTGAATGGGAAACAATTTCACTGTCTTTTTAAAGACAATGACAAATATAGCTTCCAAACATGAATAAGGGAGTTTTTCTTCATATTATTTCCCCTGCTTTTATTGCTAATTATACATATACAGTTATATAATTATATATATGTGTGTGTGTGTGTGTGTGTGTGTGTGTGTATGTCTATGGCATTTATATAAGACCTATTTCCAAGAAAGCCTCTGAGTATACAATTTAATTTTAAAGGTGCACTTAAATTTAGACAATGACTTGAAATCATGGTACTATTGATTTTTTTATTTTTATTTTGAAGGCTGATCAGATTATATTAGAAAATCTCAGGACATTTGACATCTATTACTGGAAATTCTTGGAAATTTAATCATTAATTAAGAACTTTCAAAAATAATGTAAGTTTTCTACATTCTGAAATAGAGGTAAAGATCCACGTAGCTAACAAAGGGCTTAAGTGACCCAGTGGTAGCAAACCAGACATTTTCTAGATATTCATTTGATATTTATAAAGTTATACAACAGGCATAACACTGTGACCTTACATTTCATATTCAACATGACACGGGAATAAAATTTTATTTATAACTGTAAATGATACAGGTGAAATCTATAAAAGTCATGCCAGGAATATGGATGGTATTATTTATTAGGACTGTCTTCCTTTTCTTACAATGTAACATGTAAATGAATTCCTCTAGCTAGTTAAGGGCATGGGGTGGGGGTGGCAGAAGTTTTTCTTGAGCTCACAGGATCTTAGTTGACTTTAGCTCAAAATAATCTGCATAACACAGAAGCACATCTTAGAGTGACTTGTTCTGAACTCCTACACTTTCTGACCAAGGGAATTCCTAAAGTGTTCATTGACAAGTCAGTACTCCCTCTAAAAAGTCCAAACGAAACTATGTCTTTTATTTTTGAAAGTCATTTCAAAATGGAGATCAGTGGTCCCACATCTACCACTCAAACTAGATTTATAAGCAAAGGCTGTTAGATAACTATTTTAAAATGCTTTAGTGTTCACATTTTAATTCTGTCATTACTTACTCAAAGGCACAATTCAGGCAGCATTGGAAAAGCCATTGGCCCTGAACTTGAGCAAGAGAGCTGAAATTCTAGGAATAAAAGAACATTGAAAAGAAAGGTGGCTTTGTCTCATTTCTTTTGCTTTGGGGGCAGTTCAATGGTTTTGCTCATCTTGCCAACTTTTGTATACTATTTTCCAAAGGAAAAAAATAAGCAGTGTTTTGAGATCTTGAGTTGCTGATTTGGAATATCAATTTTGCTTCATTTTTTAGACCATGTTCATATATCTAAGACTGGATCTGATGTTTCAGGTAAGTTCTAATGTCAGTCATTACCTCCTTCTCCTTAAATTCCCTAGTGATTTTAACAAGATGCATGCAGTCTTTCTTTTTCTGTCCAACAGTGCAGTAATTGATAACTTTGATTGGGTCTTGGTCCTAGAAATCCCAATTAGGCAATGACCTTATGACTTAGCCTGCAAAGTCTCACACTCCTGCCAAAACCAATCCTTTAAAAATCATTGCAGCACTGTTTACAATAGCCAAATGCTGGAAACAACCTAAGTGCCCATCTGTAGATGAGTGGATCAAAAAACTGTGGTACATTTACACAATGGAATACTATGTAGCAGAAAGAAAGAAGGAACTCCTGCCATTTGCAACAACATGGATGGAACTAGAGAGAATTATGCTTAGTGAAATAAGCCAGGCAAAGAAAGAAAAATACCATATGATATCACCTAATACAGGAAACTAAAGAGCAACACAAACAAAGGAACTAAATAGAACAAAGAGCAGAAAAGCAGTCAATAGGGGGGAGGGGAGAGGGAGAGAAGGGGGATAAGTAAGGGAAGGGTTTAGTCAAAGAACCCGTATAAAAGACTCATGGACATGGACAACGGGGAGGGATATGATTGCGGGAGAGGGGGTGGGATGGGTGGGGGAGAGAAATTAGGGGAAAAGGGGACAACTGTAATTGAAAAACCAAAAAAAAAAAAAAAAAAAAATTCATTCTACTTCATGGCACATCATTTTCAATGACCCTAGTACTTTCCAAAATGAAGAAATCAGGAGGCTCAGAAAACTTTGCAGTAAGTCTGAGCTTTATTTCTCTTCCCATGTTTTATTCAGAGAATATTTTCTATTAAAAAGGTTAAATCATTAGAGGAATCATTTATTAATATTTTCCAGATTTTTCGAAGTATCTTCTTAGCAAAGTATTTTGCTTCTGAGAAATGCTGCCTCACTGCTTTCTACAGAATGATTTAGGGGATGCTCGTCTGGCACAAGACATGCCCTGGAGAGAGACTGGCCTTCTCCAGTGACGATAAAAGGTCAAAGTAAACTTCTAAGGGAAAACCTCCCATGGCCTCTTTTTGACCTAACCTTTTGAGGAACTTTAGATCTCCCTTACCCTTTCCTATAACCTGGTATCAGAAGAAAGAATATATCTCAAAATAGAAAGAGAAAAAATATATAACTTAAAAATATGAATTTAATAGTCCTGTCTTTCTTAGGCTCTGATACCCTGGGCAAAACCACCGAGCCTGACTTTCTTTGTAGAAGAAAGGAGTAATGAGTGACTATCTTATAAGGTCTTGGCAGAAGGGCAAAAATATACATATAAAAAGCACTATTGCAAAATTGTAAAGTACCATGGAAATCAGAATTATTTTATTAGAACCAGTTTACATAGTTTCTGTTAGGACTCTTCACAAGTGGCTGAATTTAAATATTATCTGAAGAGCTCTGTACGAGTGCTCACTATTTTAGACATTTGTGTTATGCCTCGGGTTTTCAGGTAGAGTGCAGACGTGTGTATGTGTGGGAGGGGAGCATCACTTTTCCTAGTTGATTCACACCAAAATGCTAGCTTTCAAGAGGCAGAGCAATGTAGGCAGTAGTTGTTTCAACACTGCACAGTTACTGTGATGACAAGCAAATTTTCTGCAAGAACAGAATGCTTTCCTGTCACCTTCTTCCAGATGAAGGCCAAAATACTCCAGAAATAACAGATGGAGAGAAGCTGGGTCCTAATTGAAGATCTACCTACTGAGACAGTTGCCAATGCCGGAGAACTTCAGGGTTCGCCCTTCCTTTCAAACCAGACAGTGTGCAGAATCGATGGCATATAGAACAAGAGCCTTTTTTCTTACGTGTTGGAGGAATATTTCCCACCCACTCTTGGGATCCTACAGTCCCCACATGGTTCTAAAAGCAAATGCAGATTGGGGAGCAGTTGTGAGTGCACAGCCCCGCTAAAGTTTTCCAGCACCAGAATTTTTCTCCAGTCCTCGGGCCACTCAGGAGACCCCTAGGATCTTTTCTATATGCCAACCCCTAGCATTTCACAGCTCTATCTGTGACCAAGCTTGGGAAGCCAGACTCTATCACTGTTTCAAATGCTTTGTGTTTTACAGTGTTCAGTTTTGCCTTTATATCCTTAAGAATTCCTTTATCAAATCATTACATTGTACACTTCAGTATCTTACCATGTTATTTGTCAATTACACCTTAAAGCTGGGGGAAGGAGGAGGATCCCTTTTCTACCTTGCTGGGTAAAGCAATGGCAGTCCCTGGGGAACACACTATTACTCCCAAGTGTGTGTTTATGAAACTCATTTCCTTCCTTCCTCAGCTCTTATCCAGGGCTCTGTGATGCTGCCTGTGCCTTGGTGAAAGGAAGAAGCCTGGACTCAGCCATTGTAACTATGAACCTACTGAATGTACTAGTGATGCACTTAGTCCTCTTCTCCAAACCCTATTATCTTTTAATCTATTCAACTTCTAATGGATTTCCCCTTCTCACTTGCAAATTACCACAGGAAGCTGAGGAGTCTCAGAGAACAAATCCCATCACTTATTCATTGTGAGTGCTGATAAAGGGGGTCATTAAAAAGGAAACAGGAAATACTGCAGATTATTTCCACCTTAGTAGCAACAGGTCTGTAGCGGACAATTAAGAAGTGGGCTGACAGACCTTGATCTACACTCTGGTCCTGTCTGGTTGAAGGTTTCTGGGAAAGGCAAGTGCAGCCTGTTCCAGAGTGCATGAACTCATGTGTCTAAGGACTGTGGAATAAATTATCCCTCGAGGGGGTATCACAGAAGCCACTGACATCACCACAGATACCACCCTTCAGTGATTTTCGATGGGACATAACTAAATCCTAGAATTTATGCCTCTGGAAACCCAGCCCACTGGCTTGGAAACAAAAACTTCTATCCTATTTTGTGTCCATAAATTCAAATCTAGACAGGAGTCGGTAAATGTACCCTTGGGGAAAAGAAAGACAAAGACAAACACTACATAATAAAGAGAGTAAAGGAGGTGGAAGAGGAGAAAGGGGAGGTGTGCTGGATAGTTCCAAGGAGGCAGGACAGTACAGTGAAAGTAGCTCTGACTTGGAGTATAGTTCTGTTTCATATCAAGGCTCAGACAGCAACGAGCTGTGTGATCTTGGGGAACTGACCAGACTCCTTCCTCTGAACTTGTTTCCACATCCATAAAAAGTACTAACTTCATAGGAATTAAATGAAACAACTGAGGTAGGTAGGGCACCCGTGCAATTGAAGTAAATCTGCAAATAACAGCTTCTTGAATTTAATAACCACTTATTGGTTTAATAGTTCAAATTCAGAGTAAACAATTGTCTTTTTGATATTAAAAAGTTATTTTTCCATAGCGGAAGAGCAGAATACTGTGAGTTGTCAAGAAACCCTTCTTAGTCCTTTGTTACTCCTATATTTCAAAGACCTGGACATTCACATCAAAACCAGCCTGACAGTTACCTTAGAAAATTATTTTAGCAAGCTTCTAGAGGACAGGAATAATAATGCCACTTTTATATTGTGCCATCTTTCTTAATACTATGACTTAATTTTATCTTCCAGATCTCCCCAGGGGAAATCAATAGGATTTATCAGACTAATTGTTATTCTTATCACTATACAGAGACAGAGAAACTAAGCGAGAGGTTTCGTGACTTTGTAAAAGTAAAATGGTATTAGAAATAAGACTAAAAGTCAGCTCTCCTTTTCCCAGGTTGTGTATGTTTTCACAGGGTACATATACCTCTTGCCACATATAAATAAATAAATTTTTGTATAACCATGATCTGGGCAAATTTGTCCTAGACTCTCTCAGGGCTAAAACATGTTCTCTAAGATGTGTTTTATTGCATTTTATCAACCTCCCATATTCCTTTCTTAAGTTTCTCAATTACTTACACATTTATGAAATGGAATTAAAATTATGGATGGAATTGTAGCCCAAGTGGCAAAAATATCCACTAGGCATTCTGATGGAAGCACTTTTATACCATTCCTGACCTTGGTCACTAGTGCGAGGCAGGGAGTCAATAGATGTTAGTGAAATAAATCAAATTTCAAATTTCTCATATACACACAAAATAGTGATATTGCATTAGCAGCCAAAGAGAAGCTAGAACAAAGAATGGGTTGAAAAAGAGAGAAAGGAAGATTTTGCTGTCATGAGTACTAATGGGTAACTTGAAGCAAGATATACATGGAAATTCAAGCTTAACTAATCTCTAAAATGGAAATGTTGAGATCATGCCTCTACATTTCCCTCAAAGGGATCATTTTAAAATGGAGGGAAAAAAATGATAAAGGGCCTGGAATTTTCCGGATAGAAGTAACCCAGAATTCAAGTCACTGCTGTTTCTCTTAAAACTCCAAGCCACTACACTTCTGCAGGAACAAGACAGTGTTTTGTAACTGCCTGCCTGGAAAGCCCCTTTTCACAAAGAGCTCCACCCAAGGTCCCAGCTAGCCTCATTCCAAAACACTGGTGAGCCTTTGTTCTGCCTTTTAACTGGAGTTACCTTGCTGCCCAAAGAACTAAGGATATATTTAGAAAACAGTCTCTTCCCAGTTTTTTGTCTTCTTTAAAGGTTCTTCATTGAGAATCATGTTCCACAAAATTACACAGCAATGTACAGAACTGGGAAAACAGGAACATCCCCTATAAAAATAAAAAGTCTTAATCTTTCTGACCTTTTCCATATTTTTTCTGTACAATAAATGCACAGCTGACTTTTTCCGCTTGCTAGCAGTATGTGCCCTGTTCCATCAGATATTCTTTCTCAAATCAACTACAGTAACACACTAAATTCATTAAATCTTCTTGAGTGTCAAAAAACATAATGCATATTTGAACTTTATACCCAAGTTCCCAACAAAGGTTTAAAGGAGTGTTCATTCTTAGTTTCTCTACTGCTGAATGGTGAGTGGGGAAACATGGATATGACAAAACAAGCATTCATTGAGGATGTGGCTATAGGATACGATCTTATTGGTTGTCACACATATTTATTTTTTAATGAATATGTTAAGCCTCTAATATAAACAAGTATTTGAACAAGGCTTTAAGATTCTATCTATCTATCTATCTATCATCTATCTCTTTAAGGACAAAAAGTTAGACAAATAGAAAATGATGACCAATGGTGTCTGCCACCAACAGAGGGCACTAAATGTGGTCCCCAGTCTGGCTCAAGTCAGTCTGGCCTGGATTTACAAACCAAAGCAAATGCCAGGCAAGTAATGGAATTGAAGCTAAGCCAGAGATGAGATAAGAAGAGGGAGACAGAGGATCACAGAGAAAAACACAATTCATACCAGGGCCTAAGAAAACTGATTTAGCTTCATTTGTGAATTGTATTAGCCAACACATCTGATGTTTTTAAATGACAGTAATCCAGATTTTTTAGGTAAAATCCTTAATAAAAATATTGTTAGAGTTGACAATGTGATGTGCTGCCCAAATCTCCCTGAATTGTTGCCCAAGCTGCTGGGAGTGCTGCCTGTACACAGCCCCCAGCTGCGAGCCCCTCAAGGTTAGCCTTGGCTACAGACCCACCTCAACCAAGACAGTGCTCTTCCCGGGGTGATATGCAGTCAGCACTTACTGATGCAGGGGTATGAGGCCTGGCCATCTTGGCCCAACTCAGGACAACCGGAAAGGCCTTATCATTTTAGCATCAGGTATCCAACACAGTAATTAGACATTGATGCCTTACAAAGTGATCCCCTGGATAAGTCTAGTACCCATCTGACACTACACATAGTTATTAAAATATTGACTATATACCCTATGATAGCATCTCCTTCACTTTTTATTACTGGCAATTCATACTTCTTAATCTCCTTCACCTTTTACACTGATTTCCTTAACCCATCTCTCAACTGGCAACCATCAGTTTGTTCTCTGTATCTATGAGTTTGTTTTGTTTGTTCATTTAATATTTCTAGATTCCACATGAAAGTGAAATCATATGGTAGTTGTCTTTGTCTTTCAGGTGATTTCTTGTTTTATTTGTTTTTATTATTATTAACACGATGGATTAAAAAAAATGCCAACTTAAATGATCTGGCCTTAGCCAATAGGCAATCCAAGTCAGTATTGTCCAATGGGAATGCAATGCAAAACAAATAAGTAATTTTATATTTTTTTCTAGTAGCCATATTTAAAAAATTAGAAAAAAATTTTTATAACATATTTCACTTAACCCAACATTTTCAAAATATTACCGTTTCAAAATGTAATCAAAATTTACATTCTATTTTTTATATTAAGCCTTCAAAATATGGTGTGTATTTTATATTGGTTGCACATCTCAATTAAGGTTCAATATTTTTATTACAAACACAGTGGTTGACAAAAGTAGGTTTATAGTTGTGAATATGCAAAACACAGTTTATTCTTGTATTATTATTTATTTATTATTATATTTTCCATACAAACAACTCTAAACCTACTTTTGACCACCTCTGTATATTATCTTTATAGAAATTTCATAAAATTTACAATTAAAAAAGTAGATTTATATACCTAAGTCGTTCCACATATTTGACTTATTTTCCAATGACTACATTGAACACCAATCCTTAAATAGGTAAAATTAAATTGAATTAAGAATTCTGTTCCTCAGTCATACTAACCACATCTCAGTGCTCAGTGGCCATGTATGGAGTGTGGCTGGTGGCGTCTGTAGTGGAGGCATGAGCTGTGTCAGTTTTTTAAAAGTATGTTAATGAACATTATGCACGCTATGACATCCTAGCCAAGTCATGCAAAAGCAGTGGGTAAGATAATTGGTGGCAGGGGTGGGGGCAGGAAGGAAAGAAAATTGCAAACATATTTTTAAAGAGAGTTGTACATGCATATGAAATCATTCATTTTGGCAATAAGAAAATAAGAACATTCTTTTTTTTTAATTATTTAAATTGTTGTTCTATTACAGTTGTCCCAATTTTCCCCCATTGTTCTCCTGTGCCCTACCGACTCCCCAATCCCACAGTCAATCCCCACCCTGTTGTGCATGTCCTTGGGTCATTTATATCTGCTCATTAACTAGACCCTTCCTCTTCTTTCCCCCCTCATCCCCCTCCCTCATCTCTTCTGGTTGCTGACAGTCTGTTCCTCGTTTCCATGCCTCTTGTTGTATTTTGCTCGTTTATTTGTTTTGTTCATTAGGTTCTTCTTATAGCTGAGATCTTATGGTATTTGTCTTTTTGCTGCCTGGCTTACTTCACTTAGCATAATACTCTCCAGTTCCATCTATGCTCTCATGAAAGGTTGGAGTTCCCTTCTTTTTTTCTGCAGTATAGTATTCCATTGTGTAAATGTATAACAGCTTTTTTGATCCACTTATTTACTGATGGGCACTTAGGCTGTTTCCAGCACTTGGCTATTGTAAATAGTGCTGCTATGAACATAGGGGTGCATAGGTTCTTTTTAATTGGTGTTTCAGGATTCTTTGGGTATAATCCCAGCAGTGGAAATGCCAGATCAAAAGGCAGTACCATTTTTAATTTTTTGAGGTAATTCCATACTGTTTTCCACAGAGGCTGCACCAGTCTGCATTCCCACCAACAGTGCGTGAGGGGTCCCTTTTCTCCACATCCTTGCCAGTGCTTGTTTGTTGATTTGTTAATGATGGTCATTTTGACAGGTGTGAGGTGATATCGCATTGTGGTTTTAATTTGCATCTCTCTGATTACTGGTCATGTTAAGCATACTTTCATATGCCTATGGGCCATCTGTATGTCCTCCTTGGAGAAGTGTCTCTTCAAGTCCTTTGCCCATTTTTAATTGGATTGTTTGTCTTCCTGGCATTGAGTCATATGAGTTCTTTATATATTTTGGGAATGAAACCCTTGTCAGAAGTATCATTGGCAAATATGTCTTCCCATATGGTTGGTTCTCTTTTCATTTTGATCATGTTTACTTTAGCCATGCAGAAGCTATTTAATTTGAAGTAGTCCCATTTGTTTATTATTTCCCTTGCACTAAAGAATATATCAGTGAAAATATTGCTGCATGGGATATCTGAAAACTTCCTTCCTATGTTTTCCTCTTTTATGGTGTCATGGCTTATGTTTAAGTCTTTTATCCATTTTGAGTTTATTCTGGTGTATGGTGCAAGTTGGTGCTCTAGATTCATTTTTTGGCATGTCCCTGTCCAGTTCCCCCAACACCGTTTGTTGAAGAGGCTATTTTTACTCCATTTAATGCTTCTTCCCCCTTAGTCAAATATTAATTGACCATAGAGACATGGGTTTATTTCTGGACTCTCCATTCTGTTTCATTGATCTGTTTGTGTGCTCTTATGCCAGTACCAGACTGTCTTGAATACAGTGGCTTGTAATAAAGTTTGATATCAGGTATTGTGATTATTCTTACTTTGTTCTTCTTTCTCAAGGTTGCTGAGGCTATTCGGGGTCATTTTTGGTTCCATATAAATTTTTGAAATATTTGTTCTAAATCTGTGATATATGCCATTGGTATTTTAGCAGGGATTGTGTTGAATCTATAGATTGCTTTGGCTAATATGGACATTTTAATGATGTTAAGTCTTCCAATCCATGAACTCAATATATGATTCCATTTATTTGTATCTTCCTTAATTTGTTTCTTCAATGTTCTGTAGTTTTCCAAGTACAGGTCTTTTATCTCCTGGTTAAGTTTATTCCTGGGTACTTTATTTTTCTTGTTGCTAAAGTAAATGGGATCGTTTTCCTGGTTTCTCTTTCTGATATTTCATTGTTGGTGTATGAAGCTGCCTTCAATTTCTGAATATTGACTTTGTATCTCACTATTTTGCCAAATTCACTTATTAGGTCAAGTACTTGGGGGGGGGGGCTACAGGGCTTTCTATGTACACTATCATGTCATCTGCAAATAATGAGTTTTCCTTCCTCCTTTTCAGAATGAATGTCTTTTATTTCTTTTTCTTGTCTGATCACTGTGGCTAGAACTTCCAGTATTATGTTGAATAAAAGTGGTGAAAGTGGACACCCTTGTCTTGTTCCTGATCTTAGGCAGAAAGCTTTTAGTTTTTGCCTATTGCCTATGATGTTGGCTGTAGGTTTCTCATATATGTCCTTTATTATGCTGAAGTATGCTCCAACATTCCCATTTTGGTGAATGTTTTTATCATAAATGGGTACTGGACTTTATCAAATGCCTTTTCACCACCTATTGATATGGTAATGTGATTTTTGTCTTTCATTTGATTATGTAGTATATTACATTTATTGATTTGCAAATATTATACCATCCTTGCATCCCTGGGACAAATCCCACTTGATCATGGTGTGCGATCTTTTTAACATATTGCTGGATCCAGTTTGCCAATATTTTGTTGAGGATTTTAGCATCTATGTTTATCAGTGATATTGGCCTGTGGTTTTCTTTCTTTGTTGTGTTTTTACCTGGTTTAGAAATTAGGATACTACTGGCCTCATAAAAAGTTTGGGAGTCTTCCCTCTTCTTGAAAATTTTGAAATAGTTTGATAAGGGTAGGAGTTAGCTTTTCTCTAAATGTTTGGTAAATTTTGCCTGTGAAGCTGTCTGGTCCAGGGTTTTTGTGTGCTGGGAGTTTTTTGATTACTGCTTCAATTTCACTAGTTGTTTTCAGTCTATCCAGGCTTTCTGCTTCTTCTTGATTCAGTTTTGAAAGATTATGTGTTTCTCCAAATTTGTCTATTTCACCCAGGTTGTCAAATTTCTTGGCATGTAATTATTCATAGTAATTTCTTACAACCCTTTGTATTTTTGTGGCATCGGTTGTAATTTCTCTTCTTTCATTTCTGATTTTATTTATTTGGGTTCTCGCCCTTGTTTTTCTTGATGTCTGATTAAAGGCTTGTAGATTTTGTTTATCTTTTCAAAGAACAAGCTCCTGGATTTATTGATCCTTTGGATTGTTCTTTTAACGCCTATATCATTTAATTCTGCTCTGATCTAGTTTATTTCCTTCCTTATACTTGCTCTGGGCTTTGTTTGTTGTTGTTCCTCTACTTCTTGTACATGTAAGGTTAGGTTGTTTATTTGAGAATTTTCCATCTTTTTTAGGTAGGCCTGTATTTCCATGAACTTCCCTCTCAGGACTGCCTTCACTATGTCCCATAGGTTTTGGGATGTGTGTGTTCATTTTCATTTGTTTCCAGAAACTTTTGATTTCTTCCTTGATGTCATTGTTAACACATTCACTATTTAATAGAATGTTATTCATTCTCCATGAATTTGAATGTGTTTGAATTTTTTCCTTAAGGTTTGTTTCCAGTTTTAAGCCATTGTGATCCAAGAAGATGTTTGATTTCAGTGGTCTTGAATTTGTTGAGGCTTGTTTTCTGTCCTACTATGTGGTGTATCTTTGAAAATGTTCCATGTGCTTTTAAGAAAAAAATGTATATTTTGCTTCCTTTGGTTTAAAGGTTCTGTATATATCCATTAAGTCCATTTGATCTAGAATATTGTTCAGTGCCACAACATCTTTGATGATTCTTTGCTTGGAAGATCTATCCATTGTTGACAATGGTTTGTTAAAATCCCCTACTATGAATGGGTTGCTGTCTATATCTTTCTTGAAGTCCTCCAAGATTTTCCTTACATATTTAAGTATTCTTATATTGGGTGCATATATGTTTACATGGGTTATATCTTCTTGATGGATTTTCCCTTAAGTATTATATAGTGTCCTTTGTCTCTTTCTATGGCCTTTGTTTTGAGATGTATTTTGTCTGGTGTAAGTATTGCTACCCCAGATTTTTTTTTTTAATATGTTTTATTGATTAAAATATTACATTTGTGCCAATTTCCCTTCCCTCTGCTACCCTCCACCCGGTGGCCCCCCTCCCTCCAGTTGTCCCCCCCTTTTAGATTATGTCCATTAGTTGTGCATACAGTTCCTCCCAACCTCTCTCCGTCTATTCCATTCCCTCCTACCTTGATCCCCAATTCCTATATCATCTCCCTCCCTTTCCCCATTCCCCCTCCCTGTTAACCTCCCCCCAATATGCTTCCCGTACCCACAGTTCCTTTTCCACTCTCGTTGCCTATTTAGTTTGCCTTTGTTTCATCTCCCTAGCTTCTGTTTTTTTAAACCAGTCCCTTTAACATCTCATATAACAGTGGTTTGGATCTAATGAACTCTTTCAGTTTTATTTTGTCCTGGAAACACTTTCTCTGTCCTTCTATTCTGAATGACAATTTCGCTGGATAGAGTATTCGTGGTTGTAGGTTTTGGATTTTCATTACTTTGAATATTTCTTGCCAGTCTCTTCTTGCCTGTAGGGTTTCCCTTGAGAAGTCAGCTGATAGTCTAATTGGGACCCCTTTGTACATAATTCTTTTCTTCTCTCTTGCTGCTTTTAAGATTCTCTCTTTATCTTTAATTTTTGACATTTTGATTATAATGTGTCTTGGAGTGGTTCTCCCTGGGTCCAGTCTCTTGGGAACTCTCCTTGCTTCCTGGACCTGCAAGTCTATTCCCTTCCCCAAGTCTGGGAAGTTCTCCTTTATTATATTTTCACTCAATTTTTCAAGTTCTAGTTCATCTTCCTCATTCTCTGGCAAACCAATGATTCTTATGTTGGGCCTTTTATAGCTGTCCCAGAGGTTTCTGATCCTCTCATTGTTGCTTCCCATTTCCTCTCGCTGCATTGGTTGACTGCTTGTTCCTTCTCCATATTCCAGTTTGTTGAAATGAACTCTGGATTTTTTTTTCTCACCATCTATCTCGTATGCGGTTTTGTTCCTTTCGTTATGAAAGTTTTTCGCTTCTTTCTTATCTTTTTCCTGCTCTTTTGTGAATTCTGTAAGCCACCTGATAACAATGGCCCAGAACTGAGCCTCTGACAGGTTTCTTATCTGTTCATCTGTCAGGTTCTCTATCTGTTGCCTGGTGAGTTGTGCCACCGGGATTTCTATAGTTGTCTGCCTCATTTTGACAGATGCGTTTTGTTTTCTTGGGCCGGCTGTAGGGGGCAGTGCCTGCGTACGCGTCACAAATCAGCGACCGCCGGCGCCTGCCTGTCCGCGACCTATTTCGCAGCCCTGTGGTGCTTTCTTTGGGGGCGGGGGTCCAAGATGGATTCACACAGTTATTCAGCTAGGAGACCGGGATCCGTCCTCCCGCCCCCCTGGGCCTCACTGTTCAAGGCGATGCGGCGGCCGCTCTCCCCAGCGCTGGGGTCGCGCACCGCCGGGGGCTTGACGGATCCGGGATTCCTCGCCGCCCCGCCGCTGTCCAGGTGCGACCGCAAACAGCACTGCCCTCTTTAACTCTTACCTGCCCAAATGGCACCGCTGGTTTATAACTTCATATGTTGGACTTCCGTGTAGTTTTATTTTCTGGAATTTCTAGTTATCCTTTGTTTTGAAGTAGTTGTATTCCTCTCTAGTTGTAGAGGGAGACCTAGCGTGTCCGTCTAAGCCTCCATCTTGGCCGGAAGTCCCCCAGATTTTTTTTAATGTCTGTTTGCTTAGAATATTTTTTCCCATCCCTTCACTTTCAGTATGTATAGATCTTTTGTTCTGAGATGGGTCTCTTGTAGACAGCATATATGTGGGTCATGTTTTCTTATCCATTCAGCTACCCAATGGCTTTTTTTAAAACTGATTTAATCAGTATAAAATTGAAAGAGCTTTAGATCTGTAATAAAAATCTAAATTTGGGGAAGAGCAAACTTTAAAACAGTAGCCAGTAGACAGGGGATAGGAAGGAGTAGGTGAGTGGACAGGCACATTGGAACTGTGGGGACATGTATTCAACCACAGTCAAACCAGTGTAAGTTTCTTGGTTTCTAAATAAAATATTTTTTACATCTATTTTTTTTTCCTTCCATACTTATGTGAATCACCCTATGGCTTTTCATTGGAGCATTTAATCCATGTACATTTTAGGTTATTATTGATAGGTTATTATTTAAGGTTATTGCTCATTGCCATTTTTCCCTTTGTACCTATATGTTCTGTCTCTCTCTCCATCTTATTAAAACAGACCCTTTATCATCTCTTGCAATGTTGATTTGATGAACATGTATTCTCTTAGTTTTTATTTGTTTGTTTTTGTTTGGGAAACTCCTTATTTTGCCTTCCATTTTAAATGAGAACCTTGCTAAGTAGATTAGTCTTGATAGCAGGCCTTTGCTTTTCATTATTTGGAATATTTCTTGCCATTCCCTTCTGGTTTATAGAGTTTCTGTTGAAAAGTCATCTGATAGCCTTATCAGAGCTCCCTTTTATGTTACTAGTTCTTTCTCCCTTGCTTCTTTTAAGATTTTTTGTCTTTAAATTTTGCCATTTTAATTATGATGTTTCTTGGAGTGGGCCTTTTTGGGTTCATATTTTTGGGGACCTTCTGTGCTTCATGGACTTGTGTGACTTTGTCTCTCATCAAGTTATGAGAGTTTTCTATCATTACTTTTTCAAACAAGTTTTCTATCCCTTGCTCCTCTTCTCCTTTTGGTATACCCATTATACAGATATTATTATGTTTCATGTTGTCCTGCAGCTCCCTCAAGGTCTCTTAGTTCTTTTTGAGTCTTTTTTCATTTTGGTGCTCTGTCTGGGAATTTTTTTCCACCTTGTCACCCAGCTTGCTGATTTGATCCTCTGTTTCATCTAACCTGCTTTTTAATTCCTTCTACTGTGTTTTTCATTTCAGATATTGTATTTTTCACTTCTTTCTGGCTCTTATTGATACTTTCCTCATCCTTTTTCATGCTGATGTAGTTCACAGTAAGTAACTTCATTGGAGTTCTCGGTAGGTCTCATGAGCTCCTCAAGCATCCTTATAACCATTATTTTGAACTCAATGCCTGATAGTTTGTTTGCCTCTATTTTCATTTAGTGCTCCTCTGGGGATTCCTCCTTTCTTTTCACTGGAGCATTGTTCCTTTGTCTCTTCATTTTAGGTAACTCTTCTTGTTTGTTTCTGCTTCTTATATTGATCTGCTTTGACTCCCTATCTTTGTGGTGTGACCATCTGTGATAGAAGACCTGTGGGTTTCAGTGGTGCAGTCTCCTTGGTCTCCTGAACTTGATGCTCTTAGGATGCCCTTTGTGCCATTTATGTGGGCTCTCTTGTTGTAATTGGGTTTTGGCTGTTGATGGGTTATTCTTTGGTAGGTCCTTCCCTCTATCGGGCTGACTGAGAGTCACTCCACCCATCACATCTTGTATCCTGTTGTACAGATGCACTGTCATCTCTTTCTGGATCTACCTCTGGTGATATCAGATGATGCCCCAGTCTGGCCCTAAGCCCCTGTTCAAGACTACCAGTGATCCACAGTCTGTGGCTGTCTTCTTCAGCTGTTAATCTAGTCAATCTGTCATCAGTAGTCAGGCTTAAGAACCATAGGTTGGGCAGAGTAATTCTTGTTGGTGGGGTTATTGCTTTCCCTCAGGCTGATGCCACTTGGAGAGGAGTGCTCTGCCTGAGCAAGATGGCTCCTGCAGTATGGGGAATGACTCAGCACAGGGATCCTGGTGGCTGCTCCCTCAGTTCTCTCCCCAAAGCCATCAACCCCAGACTCTCCTCAAGTGTCTCTAGTCCACTCTGCCCACTCTTTGCCAGAGCCCAGGGAAAGTGACTACAAATAAAATCTTGTGCATTAGCCCTTTAAGAGGTTCTCTGCCTCCAGCTACCTCTCCCTGGCAGACAGAAACTCCACCACTTTTCACAGTTATCTGGATTTTTGTCTGGCTCTGGTGCTATAGGCTAGGGAGCCCAGCTTCGGGTCCAGGCCCCACACTTCTCAGGGGGAACTCCCTGGCCACTGAAATTTCCCTCTGGCACTTCAGCTGCCAACCATGGGGGCCTAGCCAGCCCTTTTGTGTCTCCTCTGTATTCTGTACTAGTCACGATGTGGTAAAGTGGTTTCTTCTGTCTGTCTATGGTTATAAGGCTTCTCTCCAGCTTGGTTATTGGAGATGATTTCTCTACAATTTAGTCGTAATACCAGATTGGTTCTGGGAGGAGGTTAGTGTAGCTTTTACTTACTCCTCTGCCATCTTGGATCTCTCATGGCAATAAGAACAATCTTAATGACAAAGTAAAACTCATGCACTATATAGAAGTACTGTGTCTTTGTAGTTAACAATCACCAGCAATCGATGAAAAAGATGAACAAGAGAAGCAGAAATGGAAAAAACGTTTATTCACATGGCCAGAAGATTACTATCAGCATGGCATACTACCAAGCTGAAGTTAATTCAGAAGAAGGCTAAGAGTGAAGGATGTGAAGGTCAAGCATAGTGAAGGGGATACTAATGAAAATCTTATCACAAGATGCTGTTGAGTCCATATTCATTGCATCTGCCCCATAGTGAAATGATGAGGACAGGAACTAGAGCTTCTAGAAAGGTCCTTATCATCACAAAAAGTATGAAGGGAGGGCAATGCCTGCTTCAAAAGATGTTCAGTAAAGACAAAAATGCTCTACTTTCCATCAGTGCATCCAACAAGCAAATATTCCTTATCAGCCAAATACCTACAGGTTTCTATGTTCTGGGTATATGCAATGAAATAAGATAGGAGGAGCTACTGTCCTCAGTATTCTTACACCCAGGTGGGGAAAGCATACAATTAATTCATTGATTAAAACAAACAAACAAACAAAAAATCACAGGGCAATTTTAAACATTACTAGGTGCTAAGAAAATGACATAAGGACAATGTGATATAGCATGACAGGAGTCATTGAGTCACTTTGGCTATGGTGACCAGGAAAGGCCTCTCCGAGAAGGGTACATTGAATTGAGATTTGCAGGATGGAGAGGGGCAGCCTGGTGAGGATCTGGGGGATAAATGCTTTATTTGTAATAGTCTAAGTTCTTAAATAATTTAAGCACTAAATAATCAAATTTAAAGTTAAGTACTTGTACATAGGTGATTTAGCCTGAATTACAATGTTTTCTTAAATACAGCCTTTACAGTTAGCTTTTTAGTAGTCGTATATAATTCTGATACTCCCATGTAGAAAAGGACAGTTAAATTATGTCTCTCAGGAAAAAAAAATTAGAAAATCATTGCTCAAATTTAAATAAACATATGGACTGATATGGTACTAATTCCCTGGAATCTTAGCCTACTTCCAGGATCATGCTCTGGGTGTTATTTGTATTTTTCCTGGGAAATGTCTCTTTAGACAGAGCAAATGGTAAAATGATCATATATTCCCTAAGAGTCCCTGTTTGCCTGGTGATGTCCCATTGTGTGCCTATTATGCAGGCATGGTTATTTACAGTGTCCTCTTTCACCTTCCAAGGTGTCCTGTTTTGGAGATAAAGTACATGGTCACTCTAAATGGCACCCCATTGATTATACTGGGAGGGTAAAGGTTAATTCTCCTAGTAGATCTCTCTGGCAAGCAAGTGCACATAGGGGCATTCTGTACCCTTGCATGCTCCTAGCCAGTTCCTATCTGCCAGAGATTAAACACAAATAATGTAGAGTGTAAGCAAATGATGTGACTTATGCTAAGCGCCACAACTTGCTCTCATGCAGGGTAACATATTGTCTCTTAGCATGGCCATCCTCCTTCACCTCCCTCACTGACCTTACCTGCAAAGAGAGGTTCTCGATTTAATGATGCCTGATAGCAGGCACTGAAGACTCCTGGCTTTTTTGATTCTACATTTATCTCTTCATTTTGTTTAGCTTAGTTTTACTTATTGTTCCTCACTTAGAGCAACCAGCATGACCCCCTGGGCATTGTGTTCAGAGACGAAGCAATCGATACTAGTTTCAGATAACATGGAAAAGCCCCCAGACCTACATCAAAGCTGTAGGCAGGATTTTTGATTGGAGCCAAATGCCATCTTTTTCAGGAGTTGCACAGGCAGTGGTGTGACATGGGGGTGGGATGAGGGGATATAGGGCCATTTTATTACACTAATTAGAACCTTGAGAGACAATTTAGAGATAGTTGAAAACTAAGAAAGGAGTAAGCAGAGAGGATGTTAAGGATGAGAAAAATCTTTCCAAGAGAAAAAAATTTGCTGGCTGGAATGCACCTTCCTCCATCTACAACTCTGCTTACCTGCCCTGTTCTGCTTATTTATTCTTTATATATTACTTAAAGCATAATTTCCACCACAATACCTTCCCTGACTTATACCCTAGCCTCAGAGATAGAAATAAATCCTCCTGTCCACTTGCTCAACCCCAAGGGCATTCTACTAGAAATTAAACCAAACATTTTGAATTCATTCTCTCTCTCCCTTTCTCTCCCTCCCTCTCCCTCTCTCTCTCCTTCTCCCTCTCCATCTCTCTCTCTCTCTCTCTCTCTCTCTCTCTCTCTCTCTCTCTCTCTCTCTCTCTCTCTCTCGATTGCAAGGTCCTTGAAAGAGGATGGTTTCTTATCCATCTCAATAGTCTTGGTCTAGCAGTTTGCATGCAGCAATCACTCAATAACTGTCCTCTGAATTTAACTGAAGCCCACACATACCAATGCATTTTAGGTCCTGTTGTTGAGGGAAGGAATGGATAACTGGGTAAATTATAGCACTATTATATGCTGTTTTATTATGTAGCTATTTCCTAACAGACAGACCAGGCTTTAAACTCTACATGAAAGATTCAATTTAGGGGAAGCAACGGAAAATTGGAAAACCCATCTTGGCAGTAAACATTGAGACGAATAATGGGGCAAACAGCCTGGACTCTTCTTTCCTAGGCATGCACGCATGCGCACACATGCACACACACGCACACAAAGCCATACAAAATCATTTAGTTACAGCCCCATCTGGAGGGAGAAGAGTAGACCAGAGGCTTTTTTCATAAGGAACCTACACCTCTAATTGGCAAAAGGTAAATTACTGCACTCACTATTCTTGTACTTGGTGGGGTGATAGAATAAGCTTAAAGTAAATTGAAAATACTTTACTTTTTCATCAGTTCTGAACTTTATCACTGAAAATAATATTTCTATTATTTCCATGAAATTATGTTACACTCTTAGCATTCAAAGAAAAACAAGAGAAAAATAGATGGTTTTGAACTATAGAACGGCCTTTCCAACTGATTTTAGAAGTTGAAGAATCTCCCAGGTGAGAAACTTAGAGAGGGGAGGTGATTTGACCCTGACTGAATAAAGCCTGGTTTGGTGCCTGGCATAGAACAGGCACTTGGTAGATACTTATAAGGAAATAAGTAAATTAATAATCAATGAATGATCAAACATGGCTAATAACTGAATTAAACCAAAGCACTGCATGTTTCAAGTAAAAGGCAATTACCCTGTAAATCTTATACTGACACTGAGTGTAATTATCTCAACAAAGATATTTATCTTTGTTAAATTTCCAAAGACTATTAAAATCTCACTTCAAAAAGCTATTCTCAATCCTTTTACATCCATAGACCATTTAGTATCTGCCAAATGGGAATGCTAACGGAATGACCATTAAATGGGACTATAGAGCGTTGTTCCGGGGGAGTGGGGGGGAGTTTCCCCACATTTGGACATTGTTAATAGTGCTGCCATTTCTCCAAGTCATCCAAAGTCAGGACATGTCTTTGGACAGTTTCTTTCAGCCAAGATTCCCCCAGGATGCAGTGCTGTGTGTAGGTGCTGCTCAGAATGGCAGAGGGCTCCCAGCAATCCCTGTCTGCTCCTCATTATTCTGTTTCCTCTGTCAGCTCCCCATGCCCCTGGAAAATCACGCTAACAACCAGGGTGAAATTTTCTTTTTGCTTCTGTGCATGACCACCTGCACATATTTGCCAGCCGTAAGGCGTCAAACCTTCTCCCCAGGACACAGAATGTATTGTAGGACAAAAGCCATGGTGCCATAAACTGGCCAACAAAGACAAAAGTAAATCATACTCATCTTAGAACACTGAGTTTGTGGCATGGTGTGCTGAAGTTATGAAGTGAAAAGTACTACATATACACATGTATACAGGCAGCTTTGATTTGCATGCTTCTGATAGGTATGAATTTCGGTTGCCATGATTTAGTTAATTGCTCTAGTCTCTTAACAACAGGGTTTAAATTTCCGTTATTGTGGATAGCATGCAGTTAATTACTGCTACTTTTTCTGTCTACAGTTACCACATAAATTACAGATGTATTTCATGATCTAGGGCCTGTCTCATCGGCTCTTTCAAAGTCCATCAGTGAATGGTCACTAAGCACCTAATACACAGTTCATGTTAGTCTGTCTCCCAGTGATCTACCCATGTGACATTTTATAAAACTGCTTCATCAAAATAGAGACTTGACCAAAAAAGAAACAAAAAATAAAAATCCTAAAGGTGAAATTTAAGTTGGACATAAATGGACTTATAGAAGAAAGAGCTGACTGTGAAATGTGGAGGCTGTCATCATTCAAGAGAGATTTCAAGGTCTCCATGTAACTATAAAAAGCTCTTCCAAAAATTCAAATTTGATTCCTCACTTAGAAGTAAGCATTCACACCACTATCCTTTTTACCCCCCCCCCAAAAAAAGGCATGTTGTTTTCTTGATTTATATCAATGGGCTCATGATCCCACATATCAATGTGGCCAAAGGAGGCCTGGAGCAGACAGACTCTCGCAGTTGTCTTGCAAAGCAACTTGGAATATGCCTCACTTTTGGATCCAATGCTCTTACAATGATGACTATAAAGCAGTTAAAAGCATCGCTTGCTATAGCAATCATGAGAAAGCTTTTCTTCCAACATTGTTCTGAAAGATCTATGAGCCTATATTCCCCTGGAATTGTATCTCCTCTTTGCTGCGTTCCACTTATAATGCTCACAGTAGAGAGGTCATGAATATAACTCAAGTGACAAGTCTTTTGCTGTTAATTTTCCCCCTGGAGAGCAATGCAATGAAGTAGAAACATGGTACAATAAGATTATCTAGAATCATCCCCATTTTAAAGGGAAAGCATAGACACAAAAAGCAAAATATTGCATTATTATAAAAAACAAGCAATTTTTGAGATTTTATGGATGCACTTTGTACACAAGACCCAGCGTGTTTGTTGAACAATATGTAGAGCTATTTCCTTATGGAAATATTTCTTTCATTATTTTAAAAATTTTACATTTTTGCATTCTCACTACAAAAATAAAATATGCTCCATAAAAGTTGGATAATATTATAACATCAAAAAGCATAGTGAGGAGGATAAATCAATTTTAGATAGATCCTTTCTGGCTTTTCTTCAAGGATGTATATGAATACTTAGTGAATATCATCTCACACTCTACCTGCTTTTCTATAGTCTGATTGTTCTATCAGCCCCTGTTATAAACATTCCCTAATATTTATAGTTTACTGATCAACTGGGTGAAAATAATAAGTGGGAATCAGCAATCAGTTGAAGACAAATTATGTAAAGTTACATCCTTATGATGGAAAAAAAATCAGTGTGAACTCGTGACCTCAGAAAGAAATGCGTTTTCAGATTTGTTATTACAGAAAGTACCAAGAACAGGGGGACCTACATGCAAGATCAATAACCATGTGTGCAAAGTTCTCTGCAGTTCTATTTCATGTTTGGGAGCAGGAAATAATCTTCAGGAGTCAAGAACTTCTGTTATTGCGAGAACACAAGTATGTGCCCAAGAATGTTAAAAAAAAAAAAAAAATCCTGAAAGGATGAAGAGCTCACTTAAAGGAGATCTTACTGACCAGTTGGCGATAATCTGAACATTAAATAAAATTGATAACAAAATTGCTCAATAGCTTTGTTGTTGATTAAAATAAGCTAAGGCTATAAAAGTTCCTAGTGATATTCAGAAAAAGTTTAGATATAAATTATATTGGAGGTAGTTGTAATATAAAAGAAGTATGAACATAATAAAGCATATTTAATTGTTATTGATTTCAATAAGTAGGGCAGTGCTAAAATATATGTGCACATACATTTTGTTTTAGCTTCTACTGAGTTGCTTGTTTATAAAGTATTGGTGTGGTCATGTTAATATTGGGTAAAGAGAGGTGAATAAAATCAACAGGAAATACATCAAACAGCCTTGCAAAAAGGAGGAGGAGGATGCTACTAAGAGCAGATAAGGCTGGTCAGCTCTGGGCCTCACACCCGGCGGAAAGGTATGACACATTAATCTAATAAACTAAAAAGAAATAACTACTTGGATTCACTCTTATTTCTGGGGACATAAAACCACCAGGTTGTTCTCAACTCTTATTAAGTTGTTTATAAGAATATACGTTTTTTTAAGAATTCTAAATAAAAAACAATTTGTAATAATAAACATGGTTCATATAATGTCACGAAGTGTAACTTTCAAAAATATTCTGGGAGAGAGATAAGTTGCAAAAAGTATTTAGACTTTTGTGAAGGCTGCTATGTCTTTAAAAGATAAATGAAATTTAATGATTAAAAAAATAATCTCAGCCTGCTGACCAGCAGCTCAGGTCTGATTCACCTTGAGAAGCAACTATTATTTAATACATTAGCTGTGTATTGATATATAAACTGAGAAAAGATAAAAAATAAGTACAGAAA
Organism: Furipterus horrens; assembly: GCF_987537825.1. Classification (NCBI taxonomy): domain Eukaryota; kingdom Metazoa; phylum Chordata; class Mammalia; order Chiroptera; family Furipteridae; genus Furipterus; species Furipterus horrens. Next base: position 194,002,628 of record NW_028327173.1, on the reverse strand, counting down.
TAATGACAAAAAGAATCAAACTCATGATTTACCACAGATTTAAGTTTAAGAAGTTTAAGTGCAAAAGGTGTGTATTTTAAGGTATCTCAAATGTATAAAAACTAAAAAACATGCAATTGAAGTATAAAATTTTAAGAAGAATTAGCTTTCTTATAAAGAAAATTTAGTTTTTAAAGCGTTGCTTTTTAGATATATAATTTAAATAAATGAAGCATTTAAATACAGGTAATAAGAGTTCCTCTCCATACACCAAAGCCCCTCAGATGCTAAGGCATCCGTTGATATAGTGCATCCGTTTTGTCTTACACCTATTAGCATTGCATTTTTCAAGGTCTTCCAGGACTAACAAACAGAACATCTTTGAGGAAAATTGCACCCCATGGATAGGGCTGTGGATGCAATGGGGTAGCAATTTGGGTTGTGAGAAGAGGTTTATTACATTATACAAACTCTGCCTCTATGTGTTAAGGAAATTAAAACTCCTTATCCTTATAGCGAACCAAATGTGTCCATTATAATAAGCCCGGTTTTTCTGCTGTAACAAATGAACCCAAAGTCTCAACAACTTAAAACGATAGAGGTCTATTTTACTCCACTGTGGGTCGGCTGGAGGCTTTGCTGCATGTTGTGTTGGTCCTCACTCCAAGGACAGGGTGAATAGAATGGCCACTCTCTGAAGACTGCTGGCATACTGCCTTGTAGAAGGGGAAAGAGGGAGCTCTAGAGGGTCTCATATCAACATTTAAATGTTTGGCCTGGGGGACACATGTCACTCCCTTCACAGCTCATTGGCCTAAAATGATCACACAGTACTGTTCAATACAGAACATTTCAGGAAGTGCAGGCCTGCTATGTGCCCAGAACATGGAAAGCTAGAAATAGCTGATGAACTGTGGTTTTTTGCTGGAATTTTGAGCAAAATTTAAAAAACACCTATATTCTTTGAAAAAAAAAAAAATGACACCAAGTTCACAGATAAAGACATGGTCTTGTCAATAAAAGAAGCATTACTTATATATTTTTTGCTGCTGATGTCCAAGGATGATTTCTGCTCCCTGCTGGGGTGGGGGTCACCATGTCTCTGCAGACATGCCTTGGTGTCAGCTCCGGTTGGCCCTGCCTTCTTTCACTAAAATGTGCGCCCTGCATCTTCGATGGTTCTGCTTCTTTGCTCAAGCAAATTCAAAGAGAGGGCTTTCTTTATTCACTGTATCATGACCTCCACATCCCACCCCACCACTTAAAATCTCTTGTCCCCTAAGTACACAGTCAGGTGATAGTAACACTTCCTCTCGAGAGGCACAGCCTGGGTCTCGGTGGGATCACTTTCCGTCAACCCCAACAATGACTTTCTCTTATTTTCCTTTTCCTAAGGGCTCACCTTAAGAAGTGACTCCTTCAATCTGTCTGATGCTGATGGGTTAATAGCTGGATTCTGACAAATACTAGAAGAGACAGAAGTGCTGTCTGAGACCTGAAACACTTATTACTTTTCTTTTTTTTTTTGCCACTAGTCCTTCCCACCCACCGACTCCCTCTACCCTCATGTCTATCTGTGTAACTTTAAAAATGATAGCTTCAAATTTAGTGCTACAAACACTGTTGGGGCATTATACCTCAAAAAAAAAGCCCATGATTTCAGGGAATATGATCATGTCCTTCATGGATAGCTCATGATCATTTCGTTGGAAGTATCTAAGACACAGAACATGACAATGTATCCAAGATTATTTTTACCAGCTTAGTAGTAAAATATAATTATGTTCTGATGACCAATATCACTCCTATATTTGCAATTACATTAAAAGGAAAGACACTCTGTACCTTTCTGTGGTTACCTTATTTCCATCTAAGTCATTCCCCTCTGTGTAGAATATCATAGGCAAAAAAAAAAAAAGTATTGAAATCTTATGAAATGTGTGAAATAGTGATGAGAAAGGTAGGATAGAGAATACATGAGAAACCTAAAAATGATATATGAGATATGATACACACACATACATGAATACACATATTGGTTGGCCAAAAAGTCTGTTTAGCCTTTTCCAAAAAATAAAAGACATATTTTTCATTTTCACCAATAACTTTATTGACTTGGATGTTTTGAGTATGTCAACTATACCCCATGTGGTATAACACTGATTGTTCTCAATTAATATCTTGATTTGATCACTATAAATATCAACTTCAACTGGTCTACCTGACTGTGTATCATCGTCTAGTGAGAAAACTCCAGCACAAAAGTTTACAGACCATGCTTGACACATTCAAGTCAGTCATAGTACCTTCTCCACACACTGTACAAATCTTTTTTACTTCATTTCAGTTGCCTTTTTACTTTTCTTGAAATAATAAAGCATAATTTGCCAAAAATGTTGCCTATTTTCTTCCATCTTCAATATTAAAATGGCTACACAAAAATTCACCAATTTTCATGTCTTATTTTAAATGCAGACTGATACTATAGCTGTAACAATACAATCTAACAAAATTGTTTCAAATGAAGTTAAACAAAGGCAACTAAGTACTACTAGAACCATCTTACAGAAGAAACAAACGAACTTTTTGGTCAACCCAGTATATAACACAGTATATACGTATATAGGAGAAAGGGCAATTGTAGAAACCCACATGGCTATTTTCTGACAAATATTACCAGAATGTAAACTCTAGGACAGGGGTCATGTTTGTTTTGTTCCCTAATATGTCCCCAGTGCTTAAAAAGGTACCTAGAAAATAGTTAATTCACAATAGCTTTTGACCAAATGAGTGAATATCAGAATCTTCCAATAGATAAAGGTGTGTAAATTATTACCAAAACCAATTTGCTCATGTTCCCCGATAAGGATTGTCACCAGTAACCATTATATTCCCATCCTGGTATATCTTTTGCTGTGTCTTCACAAAATAGAATAAAGACAAAAAGATGTTGAAGTGAAAATAGAAGTGTCCCCCAAATTTTGTAACTACTGCATGTGACATGATGATTTCCTGGTATCTGCAACCTGACATTTCATTTCAAGACACTTCACACATCAGAGAACCATCATTCATGGGGACATACATAGGGACTATTCCATGAGCATCAGTGACTGAAACAATGTCCGCTCCAGAAAGGAGGAAGGTTTCCTTGTCATTAAAATGAAGCTGCCATTCCCTCTGGAACTGACTCCTGGTAATCCTGAACCCCACAAACAGTAACTAAGCCAGAGCTTTACGACTGTGATGTGGGTAATGGGGTCAGCCTGGCAGAACAAATGCTGCAGTAATTTTGCTTCCATTACAGTGTAGAAATGGAAGCTATGAAAGAGAAAGGGGATGCGGGAGAGCGAAGTCTGCAGATGTCTCTGTAATGAACTCACAAAAAAAGCTCTCCTCTGTGTCTCCTTCCATTAGCCAGCTGCCTTGCATTGTCACTAATGGAGGACTACCCCCACCATCTCCTGGAAGCGCAAGGATTGAATTGGAGGGCCTTTCCTTCTCTACCCATGTCTTATATTCCAAGGAGGATGGGTCTGGTTATTCACGAAGTCCAGGTTCTGAGAACCGCATCCCCACAGCAACTAAATTGTGCACATTAGAGAAGCATCAGTTTGGTTGTTGGATAGCATGTCTTCAGATCCTAATTCTACTGGTTTTGATCTAGACGACCTTCAGTATAGTCCTTACCCTCTTTACCCTTTAGTTTCTATAGGTACACAATGGGCACAAAACAGAAATATACCATACAGGCTTACTCTACATACTGTATGCAAAGTACTTGTTCTAGCACTTAGAAAGTGCTCAAAAATTGTGGCTATCATTATTAATACTATTAGTACTTAACAGGAAAATACCATGACAGTCTATCAAGGCATACAACATATGGTGGCTTCCTGTAAAGCAAACTTAATGAAAACACTTTTGTAAGAAGATAATATTCTCAAATGATTTATTTGTCTGAAGCACAATGCATCAGATTAGAATTTTTTCCTGAGTAATATTGGGCTAAGTTCTTGAAAGGCAGATAACTTTGTTTTTCCTGAGAAAAACATATTTCTCGCTGGCCAATAAAAATGATAACCAATCTCATACAGAATGGTGACTGTCTTTTTAAATTTTCTTGGATATCTGTGAATTCCTCACACTGCTGCCAACGTGATATTTCTGAAGCACACATCTGGTTTTATACTTCCTTTCTTAAAAGAATTATCTTTTAGCATTTGTACAAGCTATGGATGTGTAAAGGGGCAGAGACACACCAATAAATGTACACTTGATTGGTTATAAAGGGAAGGAAGAAGGATTAGGAAAAGATAATACCACATATTTTTTCTACAATGAACTGTCAAATGACAATTACTACTAGTGAAAATAAAGAAGTCTCTTACTATCAGAATTGGTTTAGCTTGAGAAAATAAAACTGAAGATACTGGTGACTCGTCCAGATGCTATTCCCAGCCAGTTGGAAATCTAGGCTAGGATTCAAGAGTAATGCCAGAATTAAAGATATAATATTTCCAAAGAGGTGTGAGTTAAAGTCCTGAGCATGTTTAATAGAGAAGAGGACTGTTCTCTCCAGAGAATGCCTGCATTTGGAGCAGCATTTCTTATTCTTGGCACTCTTCACATTTTGGGATGGATAATTTCTTTGTTGTGGGGTCTCTCCTGTGCATTGTAGGATGTTTAGCATGTTCTTGGTCCTCTATCCACTAGGTGCCAGTAGCAGTTGGTACCCTTCTGCCCCTCCATCTTGTTATTTGTGATAACCAAAAATATCTTCAGACATTGCCACATGACCTTGGGTGGAGGGTAAAATTACCCTGGCTGAGAACCACTGAGGAGTAGAAGGAACTAGAAAATGTGACCATAAATGTCAATGGGAGTCAATACCAGGAAACAATGACCTCATGAAAGCCAAACTGAAGCACTCGAGAAGAGAATAATTAAGACGTAGCTTTGGCATTGTGACCCCAGACCAGCAGCATGAGAATCCCCTGGGAACTTGTGAGAAGTACCAATTCACAGGCTCAGAGCTTACTGAATTGAGAACTCGGTGTGGAGCCCAGAAATCAGTGCTTTAAAAGTGCTCCGGGGGGGGGGGGGGTCTGACACAAGATAGCTTAAGAATCACTGATCAAGATTATCCAAAGTTGCATGGAAGTCAGCAAAGATGATTTTAGGAAAAGTTCAGCCAATGTGATCATTTGGATATTAAATTGTATCATTTAGGGGGCCACTTTTAGTAGTGATACAGGAAAAAATGCAAATTGGGATGTGTTCCAGACAGTGGGCAGTGAGGATGTGGGGGCAGGCACTGCAGATTAGTTTTCTAAGAAGTTAGTCATGATGTGAAGAGAGAAAACATAGCAATTTTAAAGCTTTGCATTGTCAAGAGACATTTTGATTTGCTCTAGGATAAGGGAGACAATCAATTCCATGGTCAGGGCAAAGAAGTCATTGAAGAGTTAGAGAGGGAAGGTACAAAGACTAGAGGGGCTAGTTGATGGAGGAGCACTGTGTAGGGCAGCTAGCTACTCTGTTTACTCTCGCTGACATCACTGAAACATCCAAAGGGTCCAATGAGGCCCCAGGTGAGGCTGCCCTGGTGAACAATTTATGGACTTGGTACAAATAGTAAATCCTTTTCGTAAGAGTATAGAATTTTCTTCTGGTCAATATAGGCCTTTCAATGATTCTCCAACCACGGACGACATTTGTCAATGTCTGAAGACTCTTTTTTTCACATGCAGAGGGGCGCACTACTGACATCTCATGGGTACAGGCCAAGGATGCTGCTAAGTATCCTACAGTGCACACAACAGCCTGTCATAGCAATGAATTGTTGGATACAATGACACTGGTGCTGAGGTTGAGAAATCTTGGTCACTAGGAACAACTCATTTTATCAGTCAGTCGTACTATGTGAATTTTGTTACAACGCCTAGTCTCTCTGGGAAGGCAATTTGTATCTCAGCTCTAACTTCTGCCTAATATTTTTTTATCATCACCATTCTCCTAAAAGAAGAGATTCACCTATCTGGGCTGTAATTCTTATGACATCTCAGCTCAAAGACTTTACTTTTAACTCTGCCGCTGTGTGTTTTGGTCTATATTTGATTCACGTGGTCACAGATGTGCATGCTATGTGCAAATCCTCACCTTTTACTCATTTACAGCCCATACGATATCTTGATTGAGAAACTAAACCTTACAGAGTACAGAGACTAGCCTGGCTTTTTCCAGGGCACTGAATTTTACATCGTCTAAACTCCAAAAACTGAGACACGCGCAGGCAATACTTCTGAAAGTGCTTGTTTTGCTTTTCTATATACATATTGTCTGTTGAATAAGTCAGCAAAGATGCCAGTTCTTTACATTAGTACCATGTCCTAGTTTATTCACTCAAAGTTTCAAGAATCCAGACAGTTTGCCAAAAATTACAGAAGTAAGGAACAGACAATGGTCTATTTGTTTGAAATGTCCATTGTCCACAATATTGCTACCAGCCAGGCTTCGAGGCTGATGTACAACCGAATGCAAAATGCATCTTCCTTGCCTTCTCCTACCAGCCCACTCTTACATGCTGGATTAGTCATAACTGCAAGGTGAAAAGATACAATAAAAGAAAAAAAAGCAGGGGGTTGGGAAGAAGAGGGGTTGCCAGCACCAAAAAGAAGCACTAGTTCTGCAAAGGGTTACTTTTCAAATACCTTGTCTTGGAACATTTAAGATTAATGGTTATGTGTAGGATGGAAGAATCTTGATATTTTAGTCACTTCTATGTACTCAGCATATCTTAAAAAAATAAAATGATAAAACACCATAATGAAATGATTACTCAGAAGTGAGACTATATTAGGTTTTGTGGCTATTGCTTAAAATGGACTCTAACTCCTCTTGGATTCTGGCTTTGACAGCTTTGAGTAGACAACTTAGTCATGCACACATTGGACTCCTTCACCATTCTGGGGAACAGGCTGTTGAGGACGCTGAGGAGAGATTAACTTGTAAGTACTTATTCCCTTCACAAAATGATTCTCATGGCTGCCCAGTTTTTCTCTCCAAAGCTCTCTGTTTTTTGTCATGTCTTTTGAGCCTTCTGATTACACTAGAAATTCCACAGTTAAATTTTACTCTCTTAACACTTGTGGATACAGCTTTAAGCAGGGAGGGTATGTCTAGAATTCAGGGCCGTGAGCATTCGGCACCAGACCATTAGAAGGAAGGCAAAAGAGACACAAATGAAAGACAGGAAGTGATGACATCTCAGGGTTTCAACTCAAGATTTTCTTATGGTTTCAAGAAATGTTAGATAGCATCCAAATGCTATATAGCTCTTCAGAGGCAAACTGCTACCATGCACATCCATTATGTCTTGCCCTTTTATCCATACTTGTCTTCCTGCACTACTTCAGAGATACTGGTTCTCATCCTCCCAGATCCATACTCTCTTCTTCCTTCTCCATTCTCACATTCCTACATCAACTTTTTAAAGATAATTTCTGATTCAGAGAGTTAAAAAAACAGTAAAGAGAGTTCTTAGAGATACCTCACTCATCTTCAACTATGTTAACATCTTATGTTACCATAGAAAAATGATCAAAACCAGGAAGCTGATTTTAATGCAATGCTATAAACTAAACAATTACCATACCGCTTGCCATAATAAAAAGGAAAAGTATCCAATTCACTCATCCATTTAGCAAATATTTATTAAGTTCCTACTACTATATGCTATGCACCATTCAAAGCATTTGAAACAAATCCATGAATATAGAAAGCAAGCACTACATTGGAACATATCAGTGAATAAAGAAGGCAAAAAATGACATGGGTGCCCTCATTATAGTCTTACACTCCAGCTGGTATAAGGCATTTCAGTTCATTTTGAAGATAGCATTATTACTGAACATCATTTAGATGATACAAGGATAGCGCTGGAGGACACAGAGGACAATCCCAGTTGAAAGTCAGCCCCCGTCATTAGTTCTCCTGAGCTATCCCCCATATGTTCTTTGCAGTTTCATAGCTGCATTCTTTTAATCCTTCTAAAGCTTTTGAAGTAGCTTTCCTCCTCTCTGTGTTTGTGTCATAAAAACAACTGCTTTCATGGTATTTATTGGTATTTTTCCTGAATTTCTAAGTGCAACGAAGCTGGATAAATTAGAATAAGGAAACTATATACAAATAATTGTCTACTACAAGTACAATATTTTTTGAGTCTACCTACAAACATACTGCCAAAAGAAAGAACGGTAGAACATCTTTATTTATACATATTATTAGCCACACTGCTGGATTTTCAACCACTTTTTATATCATATATCTTTAAGAAAACTGTAGACTCATCGAGATTTGAGGTGCTGGGAATGTCACCCAATGCTATTTTCTAGTTAACTCTTATATAAGCAGATGATAGCTACAAATGTATCCAATAATCTCTTTACAACATTTCTTAGAAGAAAATGAGGTGAGATGTTTTAACATTAAAAACTTTGGATACAACTACTAAAATAGGAATCTGAAAGATATGTAGTGTAGAAAGGAGAGAGAGAATGATGGACATAGAAAGAAATTCTTAACAAATCTAGACAGGACTCTAACAGTAGGACCTTATCACAGAGCGAGGAGTGGCCAAACCCTCACAAGTTTTGGGGGGAATTTATTTAAATGATCATTTCTTTCTTCATGGCACTGAAAGGAGGACTCTGCCAATAATCTGATTCTGACTTAACTCTTTGCCATGTTTGTAAACCTTTCTACTTTTGCTAAAGACATTTTTTTATTCCCTCAGGCTTCTGGAGAAAATTACTCCCAAACCTTTCATTAAAAAACAAACATAAAGAAAGAAATAGCTCAGACAGAGAAATAACTCTCTAATTATTGTAAGCTTGGTTAATGAATTATCTCTGGATAAACTGATGGGCTACTTTTCTGAAGATACAAACCTCATGGCAACCCCACACCAGTTTAAATGTGCTAATGGGCAGACACTCTACCAGGCTCAGGTGAGGCCACCAGTCGGTCCACACTCTAGTTAATAAATAACAGAAAGGGATTGGGAAATAAGCAACCAACAGGAAAAAGTCAATTAAAATCAGTGTGATATTCATTGAGTATTACACACAGAAACAACCAATGTCTTTGGACATTGAGAAATTACCAGGTCATCCATTCTAGCCAGTAGCTTATAAGCACCAACCTCAAAATCGTAGAGATTTAGTGTTTTAATTTACCCTAATAATGATGCCTTTACATTAACTCTCTCCAAGTTTCCTCCCAGTTCTCTCACAGCATGGTAAACAATATAATTCTCCCATTTCTTCTCTTTCTGTTCTACACCACAAAGTACCTCCCCTTCTCTAAAGTACAAAATACAAGGGTACCCCCCCTCCTCTATGTGATTTTGGAGCATGTGGGCATTATTGTGCTTTATGAAGCTAGAAACAGAGAGCTAATTTGTTTCAGGGAAAACTTTATCCCTTTTGGTGCCATTTAAAGACATTTGTTGCACTACAATGTGATTATCATGGATGTGGACAGTTTACGATTGCTATTTATTAGTATTTATTTCAAATTTCAAGCTTCAGACAGACCTCCTTAACATTTAGAACTATCAGAGCAACTGTGTCCTTCATAGCTGTTATATAACTTTTCAGTTTGATATCCTACATATCTGGCTAATACATGAATTTCTATTGAGTGTTTCACTATACCTGTCAGGTACCCAAGTCTGAAACCAGTGGGGATGAATATATGTGTGAAGTTCCCAAAATATTTACTGATGATGAATGCATAACAGACTATTTTCATTCTAGGCAAAGAGAATTGGTCTTATAATTCCACAGGTATTCACACAAAGCACTTACTGTTCTTGAAAATGGTTCTGAAAAAAACGTGATTAGGGTTTTATAAAGATCAACCTTGAAATATAGGGCTACCTTAAATTGCTGTCTAAACCAAAGGCAGACACTTTTATAAGCTTGTAGAGATAACCTGCACACACGCACACACACACACACACACACACACACACAACACACTCCACAATACCGTGACACATATCCAGATTTCCATATACACAAATTTTACAACTTCACATTGTTCCGAAGATGGCCTTCAACCACGATGAAAATTGTTGCATTGTTCATGATATAGGGAGAAGATACCATCCATATTTCACGATTTCTTCCGGCACATTGATATTGGTCTTGACCAGAATAAAATATATTTGGCTCCTGGTATGAGTTCATCTTCTTGTGATTCAGATTAGACAATCCTAGTCAAATAAAATGCAAATTCTAGTCTAATAAAACATACTTAATTCCTAGCCCTCTCTTCCATACCTCAGTAAACACCACCATAATCTACTTTAGTGTCCCTTCCCTGTCAAGGAGCCATGTTAGCCCTATCCCAAATATATACTTCCAACACATCTAGTCTTCTCCATACTCTTCTTCAATCTCTCTATAAAAGCCTCCAAAGTAAATTTCCCTCTTCTTATCTGTCCCCCTCACCTACAGTCCATGTTCCATAAAGCAGCTAGAGTTAATGTCATTCTCTCAATGTTTCCTCCTGGTTTTAGATATTATATCTCAATGGCTTACCACAGCCTTCGAGTTTGGCCCGCTGCCTCACCAATTTTGCTTCCCCCCTTCTTACTCACTGTACTCCAGCCACTGGCCCCTCACCCCCTACAGAGCACTCATCCCCCTCAAAGGCCAGACACTCTTCCCATGGATGGCCACTCAGCCTTCATATCACAATTTCTATGTTCTCTAGAGACCACACTAAGTATTTTTCCTTCAAGGCCAGTTACCATCTATCACATCCCCCTGTTAATTCCCATTGTGGTGTCAGTGACAGACAGTCCATAGTTATTTTATTTGCATATCCATGTACTTAGTTATTGTCAGACTCTATCATAAGCATTTATGTTGCGTGATGTCGGGGACATTTTTGGCTATTCATCTCTGTATCCACAATAACTAGCAGGGGGCCTGTGCCAAAATAAGACCCTCAAAAGATTCCTGGTAAATGGGGGAAAAAGAGTTGCAAGGATTAATGAATTCCCTCTCTGGGTCATTGGCATTGGGACTCATCTTTCCATGGGCCTCAGGAAGTAGGTGTGCTCTGTTCTCTGCTACTGAAAACCTCAGTGTCCTCACCAGTGAAAAAAGGAAGTTATATTAAATAATCTTTCCAGTTCTTGAGCTGAGGAAACCTGTTAACTCTTGTTAACTCAAATCAACAGACTAATGTGAGTTATGAGTAGCAGAGTCAGTCTTGGAATACAAGGCTCACCATGCCCTTTTTTATTCATGTCTGTATACTCTTATTTCACACCCTATATCTGTATGAGAAAATAATCAATGTATATATCTTTATCTGACTACCTATGTATCTATATTTAAATGATATATGTCTATCTCTACCTATTCATCTATACATTTTTATCACAAGTTAAATAATTAAGTCTTTTTTATCTGGGAACCGATATAAAAATACACTATATTAACTAATTTTATTCACTGATTAGAACTCATTTTTCTATAAACCTTCTCTTGAACCCCCTGGTTATTTGCATAAAGAGATTCTATTTGGTGAATTTTATAAGCCTTTCAAGTGTCATTAGTAGATGAATGCTCTTTAAGATAAATTACTACATATGCTCAATTATGGTAAATTTCATGAAATTCCCAAATGTAATGGCAATTTTTAAAGATATTAAATATTTTAAAATTTCTCTGTTTTAATTATAGGATGTATTCAGAGGAATGAAAGGTAAAGCAATTTTATAGCAAAATCAAATAAAAATGCACAACTTTTTAAGATTAGTTTCATTTTTTCTTTTTTGTTCGTGTGTTTTAGTATATTTTATTTTTTCTTATGTACTTAACTTTTTTCTTAGAAATGCAAATTTTCTATCTGGCATCTTCCTATAGGAATTCAAAAAAGGAGAGAGAGAGAGAGAGTGAGAGAGAAAGAGAGGGAGAGAAAACACTTTTGTAGAATCTAGGTTTGCATATAAGCTTATCTTGTGGCTTATCCTCTTTCATTTCATTAAGAGGAAGAAATATTCCCAAGACAATATCTACTCTCCAATCAGGTTCCAACTCTTGAAGTTGATTATGAACTATGACATCATGTCATTCTCTGGTCCCCATCTAGAGATAATAGAACTGAAATTTACTAACCTTGAGGCCACAGAAAAAGGTCTATGGTACTGTATTGAAGGAGAAGAAAGGAGGTTGCAGAGCAGAAAATGAAGAGACTAATTCAAAATGATTAAAACAATAGAGAGAGCAGTCTGTTTACAAATATGTATACAGTACCTACTATGTGTTAATTATTGGGCATGTAGTCATGATAAAGACAGACCAACCCTTGTTTAAATCCCAGTAGGCTAGAGAGAGAAAAGGCAAAAAATATATAATAATAACAACAATAATAATAATAACAGAAGAAGAAGAAGCAGCAGCAGCAGCTAGATATTATCATCATAAGGATACTTATTTTTAATCCCTTATCCTCCTGGCCTCTGGCCTTTGATATTTTCTCAGGTACCAGTTATAACTGAAAACTTCTGTTCCTCCATTGTTTCTCTGATACAGTCTATTTTGTTTATTCTTTAAGTAATATTAGCTCTTTAGCAATCTTCTCTTTCTCTTCATACTTGAGAGAGGACTATGTTTATATGATTCTGGCTGAGACTGGGTAAGAATTTGGGACTGAGAAGGTATGTGAAGTACTTGGGAAGAGGATGGAAACCAAAGAAGCCCATTCTGAAACAACCTTATCAATTGTGTGTAATTCAGGAACCAGGAGAATGAAATGAACAATTAATCTTAAACTCCAAGAGAAATGTATCAGTGTGTATTGGGAGGCTTTTCTGTAGTATAAATGGCCATTCTAATGCCAGTGATACATATTGCTTTAATGCACTTTCTTTAACACAGATGTCACATATGAAACGATGAAAAAGTTACAAGAATTCATCTGAAACATCCTTTTCTTTTGTATAGAAAGCTTTCTACAAGGTGTTTTTAAGGAAAGGTAGACAACCCATCTGTGACTATGTAAGTTATTTCTTTGGTTGGATATAGTTTGTATAGATAATATAATACTTGTAAACAAGACTTAAAATGGTGTTCACAAAAGTGATGCTACTGATCTGTGTATTATTTTATATGGTGGTAGCATATCTGTGACATGATCATTTTATCCAGTTTCCCATATAACTAAAAGCACATACTGAAAAGTAAGTTTGCCTGGAATTACATAAAAGCATCCTCTGACCACAGGCAAAAAGATACTCCTTAAATAATAATTAAACCACTATTTTAGTCTCAATATATTCTGGGTAAATTGGCCACTGGACACAGCTATGAAATACCATGAAAACTATTGAAGTGTTCTGTGCAATGAATAAATGCTGGCAAATAAAATCTTAATGAAAGGATACTTCATTTCCCTAAAACATGCCTTTGAAATGCTGGATGGATGAACTGCTAAAAGCTTCCCAAGGAGAAAAACAAAAAACAAAACAAACAAACAAACAACAAAAAAAAACGAACCCTATCATAAGATTAAAGATTTTTCAAAACCCAGAAATATTAGGATATGATAACCAGAGGGAAGGTAAATTTCCTTGAAGTGATAAATAGAAAAATTATAATAAGCTAAATGTTCGGAATTCCATGCCAGAAGGTAGAAGGGGAAAACAACCTCCTAATGAGAAGTCTTAATGAGAAGTCGATTACTCCAACATTGGTGTCAATTAATGAAATAGCTCAGACACTAATAGAAAGGGCTGCCTAGTTTTCCTCTTGTATTTTCCATAAATGGAAAACTGCATCTTCTTAGAGTTCAAGAAGTTTGAAAGAAAAGACTTCAAAGTTTACCAAAGCAGTAATCCTTATTAGAGAAGACAGTAAGTGTGTTGGAAGATCGTTATGGAGTAAGGAGGATATTCCTGAGTCTTGCCTATTTTTCCCTTACATATTCACTTGGTGCATCTCGTTTATACTTATAATCTCATCCTTCTATCCATCCATCATCCACCTTTTCATTCATCCATCCATGTATACCCGCAGTCTATAAGTTGTATTTCCTACTCATGCCAAGTAGTATATTTAGAGGCTGAGGAAATGTGTAGATAGCTTCTGTTGCCATAGGACTTCCTAGAATGGAGAAAATGTTAGAGCATAAGTTATTCATCATAACTAAGTGCTATGGCATAAAAGAAAAAGAGTGTGTTATAGTGTGAGGTCATGAAGGACTTCCCTGATAAAAAGGTGGTCCAGCTGAGACTAGGTGAGAGATATGCATGTGTGTATGCACCTGCATATGTGTGCATGCACCTGCGCATGTGTGCATGTGTGTACAGGGACATCTATGTGTATGAGTAGTGTGTACACATGAATTTGTGTGTACATGAGTGTGCATGTGTACAAGGTGTTGTGAGTGCATGTGAGTATGTTTGTGTGTGTGTTTGCATGCATGTACTGGTATGTGCTTGTATTTGTGGACAGGTGTATACATATGTTAAGTGTTGCATTCTGAACAGAAGTAGCTGAATTGGAAAGGAGGTTCACAGATATCTCTGAGAACTGAAATACACAACCTGAGCCTGAGGGAGAATGAACCTCAAAATGAGGCTAGAGACCTTGACAAAGCCAGGCCACAGTACCTTGCTGGTCATGTTAAGGATGCAAGACTTTTTCCCAAAAAGTTCATATAATTACTGAAATGACTCAGGAAGTGAAAGGACAGAAATGAGATTTATGTCTCAAGAAAGGTCACAGTGGCTGTACTGCCATATTGATTAATTTACAAATGCATCTTTGGCCCTGATTTCTCTCCTGAACTCTAGACCAAAATTTATAATTGTCTGCTGGACATCAACCAGCCACTTCAAACTCAAAGCAGTACAAGCAAACTCATCTTCCTTAGAGAACATGTTGTTCCTCTCTCTAGTCCACTATAGGGACTGGCACCATCCTCAAACCATTTTTCAAACCAGGAACCTTAGAGTCAATATACTTAGTTTTCATTCCCTTCAACCATCAGTTGAAAAATTGATCATCAAACCTGGGCAAATATATTGCCTTCTTTTCCCTAGGATTCCTCTTTTTTGTCTCACATCACCTCCTTCCTGTACTGCTGTAACCATGGATAGTTGCCACTCTCTTTATCGAGAGCTCCCCAACAGTCTTTATTTCTCCCTGGGACACAGTGTAGTGAGAATGGGGCTTGGGACTTGGCCTGGCTTAAACTCTGGTATCAAACAATCTACCATATGAATAGATGAACACGTTACTGGTATCTGCTAATTTTAAGGTTCATCCATTATATAATGCAGGTAATTACTTACCTCTGAGATGTGATGTGATAACATATTAAAAACAGCTAGCACAGGACCTAGCTCATTGTAATCGCTCCCCTATTTCTCACAATCTGGCCTTAATGCACCTTTTCCTCAACTGGTGCAATGTTTTCAACCACCCTATAATCAACTCAGGCAAACTAACTCCCTCTTTTTCAAACATGCAATTTGCCATAATATTCCCATGTCTTAGAATGTTCTTTCCTAACCTGCCCGGCAAAATCGTGCTCATGCTTGGAGAGCTTTAAGTAAAGCTTTGACCTTTAAGCAAAGACGTTTAGGATCACCATCCATTCCTAACAAAAATTACTTACACCTTCTCTGACTTCCCATAATACTTTATAAATATGTTTTTATAATTCTTTATGTCCCTCTGGATTGTTGGCTCATTGAAGACTAAGACTGTCTTTCCTCATTGCCTTGCACATGGCAGGTACACAGTAAATATTTGCTGAAAAAAAAATTAACAAGTCTAAGTTGTAAGACAAATTTTATGTGAAGAACATGGCAGAGTGAAGAGAGTCATGAGGCCAGGAGGATTGATCTTGGAAACTGTTAGCATCCTCTTGCTGATTGTATATTTTCCTCCTACATTCATCTCTTAAAAATGTAAGCGTAACAGGGTGAGATATCATGAAAAAGACTAAATTGCACTAGCAAAATTTTTATCCTCTCTAACCTCAGGAAGAGTGATTGGCTTTGGATTTTGAAATGCTTAGTGGACAGGGATTATGCTCAATAATCCCCGTGAGAAAGAGTTACAGAGGGAAGGGCTTTGCATGAGAAACATAAGGGTCTGCATCAGGGAAGGGAAAGGAGTGTGTGTGCTTTATTTTGCTACGGTTGCCATACTGAACCGGATGGCTTAAAACAACAGAAGTTTATTTTTTAGCAGTTCTAGGGGTCAGAATTCTGAAATCAAGGCCCCAGCCAGACTGTATGTTCTCTGAAAGACATATGGCAAATATGTCTCCTGCCTCCCTCCTAACTCCTGGTGTTGCTGAAAATCCTTGGTGTTCCTTGGCCCTTAGATGTATCACTATAACCTCTACTTCGGTTGTCACGTGGTGCTTTTTCTGTGTGTGGTTTATATTTTCATGGCCCTCACTTCCTTGTGTTTCTGTCTCTGTGTTTCTTCCCCTCTTCTAAAGACACCAGCCATATTGGGTTAGGGACCACCCTACTCCAATATGACCCCATGTTAACTTACATCTTAGTCACATATACCAAAACCCTATGACTAAGGTCACAGTCATGTGTATCATGGGTTAGGACTTCAACATATCTTTTTGGGGGACCCAATCTGACCCACAACAGGGATTAAGGTGGCAGAGACCAGTGCTCTGCTTCCAGGCAGCACCCAGGAGAGAGGAGCTGTTTCCCGGAAGCTGGCTGGTAGTCAGTGGAAGAAGTACTGACCACATACCACTGCAAACACCTGGAACACAGTGTGAGACAGAGGGCATAGCCAAAAGCACCCAGAATGAAAAGGATGACAATAACCATGACTCCATCACCAACTACAAGCTATTCTCATTCCCAAGCTTTTCTGTCATCACTAGCTGGGGAACCAGGCATAACCCTATTATAATAAAAGCAAACCTTTGAATTTTCTAATAGTCCAAAAGGGACGATATAAGGTTGGACTGGAGAAATAAAGAGAAGTATTAATTCTAACTTATAAATAGTGTGGCTCAACTTCAGACTCATCCCGCAATAATTATAGCATGGCACTCACTGTAAGGAGGGAAGTCATGAAAACTCTACCCCAGACTCTCTCCCTGACTTTGTTGGGTTGGGATGTTGGCTAAATGTCAGAGTAAGAAAGATTAAGGAATGACTGTTTCTTCCAACATACGGATTTTAGAGAATTGAATCTGTTGTCTTCTACCTGAGTATTAAGTCTGCTCTGTATCCACTTTCTTATCTGCCCTTGGGAAACAAATGTAAAAGGTCATGTAAGTAATTGAGTATGACCTGATGGGGATATTTTTAGCAGTAATGCTACTGTTTCAACATTCACAAGAACCTACCAGATCTAGCTATTTATCTGTACTTTTGGAGCAAACATAATGGTCCCTGGGAGCAACAAATAACCTGTAGGTAATGAATCCAGATACTGGACATATGACATGATTTAAAACAGTGAAGTCTGACTATATCAAAGGTGAGGGGTTCCTCGTCCTCATTTTGATGTGTTGAGTTCTGTGACAGAGTATTTCATGCCTTGTTTGCCATCGAAATGACAATACTGTCATCAGGTCTGGGGGAGACCTATTTTTTGTGGTAGCCTAGACTGACTGTAACCCACAGATTAGCAGCTTTGCAGACCAAGAAATAGCCCCTTTACAAGCCAGTAGAAGTTTGCTCAGAAATTGAGGCTCCTGTTACAGTCTTGATAAACAGCTGATCATTATTAACTACTCATTTCTAAGATCCAAGATCTAAACTCATAAACCAGAAATCAAAGCAACATCATAGTATCAATCACAATTTCTTAGATCATTAAAGAAAAGACACCCTGGACCAATGAAAAGGAAGCAAAAAGTAAAAATAAAAAATACTAGATCCTATTAAGTAACCTGGAAGAATAAAGATCACAAATGTGGAGCATTACAATTTTTAAAAATTTTTCTTAATAAGTTTACATGAGTGTTTATCAGAAACTTAGTGGAAGAGAGGGATAAGGTGAGGATTTCAAAATAACTCCCCTTATTGTCTCAATCTCAACATACAATTTTGAAAATACCTGCCCCCAATGTGAGGGTGCTTACTTTTCTTCTTGTGTCTCTCACTCTTTCAGATACAGACTGTCAGCAGCAGTCACCAGAACAAATTCAGTGGTCTGTTTCAGTGACAAGTCTCTCCTTTATTGTGATTGACAGAGAGTGAACATGCTGTGAGCACAGGAACCAAATAGAAAATTAAACGACCTAAGGGAAACGGAGCACCCTGAGATGTTCTCTTTGAGGCCACAGCTATTGGCTTCTCCCTTCCCCTAGCATAACCACTCTCCTGTTTCATTCATGCTTGAACACATTTTGTCTGTAGAAGATTCTTCTTCTTCTGGTTTGGTTATTCCTTCACATAAAGCTGTTTCTCAGGCTTCCATCAGCAGCCAGGACCGAAAAGATCATTAATACAAAAATAGCAGTGATAGTGAAACCTTGGTAAATTAGAAGAAATTAGAGAGAAAACTTGGCACAGACATGGGATGAAATAAAAGATAAATATTAATAGTTCTACAGCAAAAAGAAATCCCACCTCATATACAGTATTTTTATTCCATATAAGCTTTTTTTTTTTTTTCCAAATTTATCCTAGAAGTTCTACATGGTCTGAGTGATTTTTTAAAAAAGTTACTTTCTCATGTCTCATAAGACTTGGATTTTAAACCAAATTAAAAGTTAAAAAATAAATTTTGGGGAATTTTCTATAATTTTAAATAAATGCAGTATTTTCTCCATCTAAGAAAACCTTAAAAATTAACTTTAAACCACACAGTGATATTTCTCTCACTCTCTCCTTTCCCCTCTCTCTAAAAAATAAAAATAAATAAATTATTTTTAAAAAATTAACTTTAGCTTCTCATACATTTTAAAAAATAGATTCTCATATTAACCTGACTTTAACATACATTTTGGCTTATCTAGGATAATTTATACCTATTGGCATGATGGAATTATTACTAGCACTGCATTTAGTTCTCAAAAGTATCCTTATTTAAATTATAAATTATATCATCACCCTATATGTAAGACACTCTTTTTGGACATCCTTCTGCTTGTGTTTTCACCAAGAAATCTACCACATTCTCTCATGCCTTAGTCCCTCTGTGTTTAGGGAGAGAACTGGGGTCCAGGATGGAATCTAACAATGAAATTTCATAGCTACTTAAGAATATCTCAGAATAAATAGAAAACTCTGTCTAGACACTTGCAAATGGCATGTAAGGTACCTAGAAACCCACTCATGATTTTTCCTGTGGGGAATGCTATTTTGCAATTGCCTGCTCCATGTCCATTTTTCTCTACCTGTTAACTAAAGTTTGTTTTTGCTTGGGAATTAGGTAACACTGTGCTCAGGAAGATGGGCTCAGTCCCAAGAAGTGCATCATGACTGGGCAATCATGAAAATCCCACCCTTCTTTGCTGCTGATTGATTTAGGAGTGACCATGTGACCACTTTTGACTAATGAGATATAAGGGGAACTGCTCTGCAAGTTGGGGGAGGGGTTGCGTAGATGGGAAGTTTTCTGAAACATGTTGTCCCTTGCAAAAAATGAGATACGTGAGAGAAATCTATTTTCCCTTCCAGCCTTTGAATGTCAAATTGTGCAGATATTTGGAGCTTCGACAGTCATCTTGCCTACAAGGGTTTAGAAACCCCAGTCACTTGCTGCCAAAAGCACTCAGATGCTCCTCCCATTCCAGTCCCATAGCAGCATCCAGAAATCTCAGTAGGGAGCATTTCTCTGAGCTCTTAAACTCAACAGCCCTGTCAGCAGAAGTATCAGACATCCTCAACTCGAGTTGAAGAGAGCAACTTAAATTAGAGAATCTGAGTTAGCCAGACTCAACAACAGTACAAGACAAGTGTGAGGGGTGAGAAGGTGTGGGAAAGCAGGCAGCACACCCGAGCCACGCTGGTGCCAGGAGCTCCTTCCCTAAGAAGCCACCCAATGAGGAAAAAGAAAAGTAGTCGCCCCACTGCCAAAGGACAAAGGATTTATCGGGTCCTTAGAGCAGAAAATGCAACGAGGCTGTAAACAGGGAGGGACTGTAAAGTAAACCATTTGTGAGAGCATATGCAATAAAGCATGTACTATTTAGGGGGCTGGGGTGAAAGTTAAAAATAGGGGGGATACATGGTCATTAAACAAAGCAGCTTAATTGAGATTGTGTTTGCATATCTGAGATGAGCTAAAACAGAATGCACCCAGGGCAGGGTGGCTGGGATGATTTAATTCAGCAATAATCAAGCATTTTACACCCAGATAAAGTGAGTGCTCTGGGCTGCCCTCTTCCCAGTTGACTTTGCCAGGGGCTCATTATTCCAGTTTTCTCTGACATGTGAGGTGAGATAGAGGTCCCGAAGTGTTCTCCAAAGGTATGAAGAACTCACAAGCACTTTGGAGAGGGACCCCTTTCTGAGAGGCAGCTGTAGGAGTGTAGTATAACCCAAACAAGCTGCTGAGTGCTTGTTAAGAACGATTATGTGTCTCCTTTATTTGATCTTCAGGGCAGGCTTTGCAGCCAACTATTGGGATCTTGTAGAGCACGTCTGACATGCTGCACAAACTGTAGGAATCCCATGTATTAGCACCATGGCACTTTGTTGCAATGAGTAGCAGGCGGACACTACATGCACATGGAAAAATATACACAAGCTTCCCCTTCTGACATGAGAAGGGATATACTGAAGTAATTGATGAGGGAGTGATTCATCCCCGGTGCCTCCACTCAATGCAATATAGATACTAAGAGGAAGAACAGATGGACCAGAGCCATGAGTTCACACAGCGCAGCCACAAATTCCTCATTCAAAGTCATGTTTTGTTCTCTTGCTTGGAAATCCTTTTCGAAAGCTCCAGGGAAATTCATTCCCTAATTTCCAGCCGATGATGTGTCCCAGGCACTAGGTCGACATGCTCACCCTTGGGAAGCAGGCAGAAAATGACTAATACACTCCCTCTTCCCAAGCTATACACAGCCAAGGCTTTTTAAGATATTGGCAGTGGCAAAACTTTTCGGGTTACAGGTTAGCCCTGAGCAGACCTGCAACGCATGAATTAAATTGTTTCTGATGCTTTCTCACTTCCTGTTTTCCTCTGCTTCCCAACCTTAGGGTATGATTCACTTCTGATCATGATTTCAAATGCCAGCCAGGAGGATTTGAGGGTTAGAAGAAAGGTTTAGAAACATTTAAAGAGCCAAAGAATGAGTCTATATTGAAGACATTCCAGGCTCCATTGCAAAAGGTAGAAAAGGTCATTTTGACTGGTAGCCATCTTGGCTCAGCATCTAAAGGCCGCCGTAAAGCTGTGCTTCTCATCACTATATAATCAAAATTACCTCAGAAGCTAAGTTTCTCAGAAGCACACTGACTTGCTCTCAGACCTGGACTTATCTGTGGTGAAACAGGGTCAACACGAGAGATCAAGACTTACCTGGGAAAAAATTAGATATGTCAGGAAAGAGAAGCCAAATAGAATGCTTGAGTGACAGGCTAAAGCAGGAAAGAAGAATCCAGGCCCACGAAAGGGCAGAGTGTGGCAGCAGTAATGGAAGCCTGGTAGTGGAAGTCTGAGCGGGCAGAAAGGATCCAGGCATTGATTCAGAGAAAAGGCTGGTGAGAACCAAGCATGGGCAAGATGGATGATATGGTGTAACTACCTTTTTGTTCACATATTATATCAGTCTTCACAGGAGGTAATGCATAATTCTACAGGTAAGGAAGCATGGCTCACAGAAGTACCTGAAGACACATAGTTATTAGAACTCTAGTGAGAGGTTAGAGGAATAACCATTCACTGCATGCTAATTTAAAGTAACTTATAATGTCTCTTGCCTGCAAGCACACTCAGAGGGAGAGGCGGCAGCAGGGAGAGAGCGAGAAAACTTAAGAGACAGGAAATCAATCAACTGACTGGAAATACTGCAACTGGGATAGTTGGTAAGAAATTTTGAAAAATGTCTAGACTCTAGAATCCAGAAAAGGGTGCAATGCATATGAATTCTACAACAACATTTTCACATATAGATTTCCAGTGCTTATTTCCCAATTGTAAAACATTCAGTAAAGAATAAGGAAATACTGTTTTCCTAAGACATTAGGGAGAAAGTACTAAGATATCACCCCATTAAAAGCAAAGACTACATTGTGATATGCGGAAGGCAGACTACAAATAATAATTTTTAAAAAACTGCAAAAGTTTCCCATGGAGCTGTGTAGATAATTGGCGAGAAAAGCCACATTGAACTATCAGTTCAGAGAAGGTAGTTCTCCTCAAATCTGACCAGTATTTTCTAGGTGTGCTAGGGACTCGCTCTCCCTCCTAACACATTATCATTCACTGTTTTATCTCCACTGCCTAGAACGTTGTCTAGTGTAAACTGGGTGCTCAGTAAAGATCTACAGCAGGCATGGATGAATGAGCGCATAAATGCATGCCCACATGCATAAATAAGCAAAGCTCCTTAGTAACCTACCGGTCTGTCTTGCAGGGGTTACAAATGTCTGGCATCAAAAAAGTTTAGCTCATTGCTAATGACACATTTGGATTTATAAGAACAAAGAAGCATAGCTAACTTAGACCTAAGTCTATAACTATATTTTACGGAACCTGAAGGAAAGAAATAAATTGTAGATTCAAGAGCTAAAGAAGAATAATAATTTATAATGGCCTGTGGTGGCAGCCAGTTAAATTGGTAAAAGCTGACTGTAGCTATGCAGGCCCCTACCACCGCCATTAGAGGGAAAATTAAATAGGAGCGAAGTGGCTGTCTCAGCAGAAGCATACAACAGAGGACGGCCACATTAGCATAAAGCACGGCGGCCCAAAATGATGACTGCTCCTATCTCTGAACGCTCAGGAGTTGGGTTACATTCAACAAAATGGCCTGTCCACTTTGATGCATTGGTGTTTTTTTCCTATTACACACACACACACACACACATACACATACGCACGCACGCGCGCGTGTGTGCCCCACCACGTACACCTCACAACCATGTTTTTGAAGCTACAATGTACGGATCAGAATTTTTAAAGTAAAAACCTCATTTTTAACTGTCTCTTTCTACACTCCTCTCTATGGCCTTGAACTCTAGCCCAGTAATCTTCCCCTTGATATCTGCTTACCACAGGGTGTTCAGCGAGGCTTGCTGGAGTCCAACAGAAAGCTGATCATCAAGGCGTGCAGTTCTATAGCTTTCTAATGGGCATTAATGATCTTTTTTTTTTTAAATCTCAGAATTCTCTTAAAAATCTTAACAGGCATGTATTCTTTGGAGGGTGATGAAGACAGAGCAAAAGCAGGTTTATAGTTGTTTGTATAAAAAATAATATTGTACAATAATTAATAAATAATAATACAAAAACAAACTCTGTTCTGTGTACTCACAACTGTAAATCTACTCTTGCCCCACCCTGTACTGGAATGACTGCTTTGTTCAAAGATCCTAATCCCTCAGAACTGTAGCAGTGAATTGTCAAAGTCAGAGTTGTATTAGCTTTGACAAGAGAATAACAACTTCGGAGGATTGAGGGACTTTCTGAAGAAGTGGTTTGCATGTCATTGTATTACAATCCCATCTACTTTCTGAAATCCTCTTATCCTTACAGAGGATTTTTTTCTTTTTATCGTATGTATACACACACATGCATGCGCGCGCACACACACACATACTTTCATTCTGAATCTCTTTAAAAATTTAATAAAAATTTGTATTTTTTTACATTACCTTTTAGTCCCCTTATATCCCCCCAGCAATCACCGCACTGTTGTCCATGCCCATGAGTCATTTTTCCTTTTTGCTCAATCCCTCAACCCCCTCACCTCCCCCACTAGCTGTCATCCTGCTCTCCATCTGTGAGTCTGTCCGTTTAGTAAAAAGGGATGCTTAAGCATGAGAGTCTCTGCCTTTGGAGTTACTGGCACTAAGAAGAAAGGAGGCTAAAATGGAAGACACAGCTGAAAGCAAAGGCAAGACTTCAGGAGGAAGGAAGGCTTTGGCAGGCAATTTAGGGCTTTAGCTGGACCCCACAGCTCAGGACGCTGGCTCTGTCATTGCATATCTATGCTATGCCCCTTCGTACCAGTCCCCTCTGGCAGAGACCAGGACGCTCCATGCCTAGGCTGCTTATCTATTTTCCCTACCACTTACGTGCTGCCTGACCTCATTCAACCCTCTACTTCTGTCTCCCAGCTCCGAGTAACAAGACAAGAAGAGGACAACAAAGCTGGGCTTGGGGGGCTCCTGATAATTGTATATTTGGGTTGAGTTGTCCTGATGTTGCCTCATCACAATCTCTATTTCACCCCTCCTGCTTTATGGAGGCGGGGGGAAGAAAAAAGAAAAAATCAATCAGAATGATATATGACTCGTCAGTCCTGAAGTAAAGCCCAGTCATGTAGAAAATAGACCAGGCACTGTACTCTAAGTCCAAAAGATAGGGTGAGCAAGCTCCAGCCTCGGGTGCAATTATCTCTTGAAAACAAAACAAAATAAAAAAGGCACGGGCATGTATAGCCCCAGAGATAGATATTTATCTAACCCCTGCACCACACACATTCAGCTTTGCAGTGCCCGAGTTAACCGCTTCGCCAATGGTTTATGCACTTTCTCAAAGTTGCCAAACTCAGCTAGGGCTCATGCAGTTGCACAGATTTGCTCACAGGGTGCAAGAAACACCCCTGCAAACTTTGCACCTTGCTCCAGGCCCACACCCACTTCCCTAGTTCAAGCCTTCATCATCTCTTACCGCAGCTTTTGCAATAGTATTATAATAGTCTTTCTACCCCTCTCCATGTATTCTTGATCTTATAAACCTTGTAAGGTTGGACCCCACGCCTCTTCAAATTCTTCAATTATTCTTCCTGACTCTCAGAATAATGGTCAAATTCCTTTAGGAGGCCTTGGAAGCTAAAGAGATCTATCTGTCTTGCTTACCTCTCTCAAGTAACACTTGACCCAACCCGTTAGCTCCTACTCGGCTCTCTTGGACTTTTGACACATGACCAACTTTTTACCCAACGCTGCTGTTCTCCACACCTCTTCACCCAGCTGAGTTCTAATCATCCTTCAGTGTTTGGATTAGATGTCTTATCTAGGAAGCCTCTCACGCCCTCAAATTTGCCCAGGAGCTTCTACACTACATTGCTCAATGCACGACTCACATTTTCTCATAATGGCTTATTTCCTTGTCTGTATCCCTCACTGATCTGTAATATCCCCTGGGAATGAATGGACCATGCCTGTTCTCAGTTTATTTTCTCTCTCTAGCACTATGCGCAGTGTCTGCCATATGGTAAGTTTGAGTATAAATATTATAAATGTGCGAATGAGTGAATCTAGATGACACATTCCGATTCTCTGGACACACCACAATCTTCAAACCCTACTCCCTGACCCCGCCCCAGACCCTGCAGAGCCAAGCTCAAGCGGTTATAGCCAGCTCAGATGACAGCAGGGTAGGGACAAACAGGGCCTTTGGGGAAAAGATTTTTTTTATCCTTTAAAACTGGGAGGAAGGCAGCCCCAGGGGTCTGCCCCTATGCAAGTTCTTTAAGAACAATAGAGCATGCTGGGAGTTTGTTACACTCTCTCTCCTTCATGGGGCCTCATTTAACCACAGAGCCAAGTCATCATGCTGTGGCTGGAATGGCTGGCTAATTTTCAGTCACTTCATGTCCACTCCAACCTAGAAATACACATTCAAGAGGCAGCACCAGCAAACCTTCCAATTTTACTTCACTTAGAATTTAAATGGAACCTACATATTTCTCTATGTACTGACAGGGAGAAGGGTCCAAACATGTACAATCCCATTTATGAAAACCAAACCATCTTGTTGGACAGGTGTCTGTGTGATGCGTGTGAGTGTGTGTGCGCATATTCTTATTTGTAACGTTAGAGCAAAAGGTTTGATTGTCCGTGCAGTGAAATGTTAACAGTGACTCCTGCCTAAGAGAAGAGTAGGGTTGGAGATGGCCAAGGGGACTTCTTTTTCTTGACGTTCTTCAGTATATTTTGAAATACTTTTCAATAGCACACATTAATTGTGTCACTTAAAAAGAAAAGCAAAACAAAGAAAAGAAAATAGGTTCTCTAACCTCTCTATAGAGATAGCCTTTTGTCCTACTATTCAACTGAGATCCGGTTTCAGATAGATTCTCTAGGTCCTATAGGACTGTTAGCCACAATCGGGACACAAACCATTAACCTCTCATAGCTTTACTTTCACCTCAAGTTTGATGAAGAATTATCTATTACAAATTATCTCAAGATTGAAAAACAAATTAAATGGAAACAAATACAGCAAATTTGTTGTTCTTTTCATTTCCTTTAAAAATTACTTTAATTGTGGCTTTTTAAAAAAGGATTGAACCATATTCAATTCTCAGTTTTGATTTAGTTTCATTTTAACAAAGAACCCCCTCCCCCAAATATAAAGATAACAAGAAGGGACGTGTTAGAAAATATTAACTTGGAGTGATTTTTTTCCCAATAGCACTAGAGGAACACACTGCCACCGCCCCCCAATCATTCACTTTTGTTCCCCTTTGGTAACTGGTGGCACTTCACTTCATAAAGTGCAATTTGCAAAGGTATGGGAAGAAGCCCCATCTCTCGGTCCCCTGGGGTACTAACTACTCTTTAAGATCACACATCACTTGGCTATAATCGCCTTGACACTGTCACCCACTGGCTCAAACAATCACCTTTATAGTAATACCCTCCGCATACAGAACGCTCCTGATTATATAAGCTACACGCAGGAACACCTGGGACAAAGTGCCCTGTGGGGAACCTCTCCCATAAGCTACTTCATTTCTTAATCCTTCTGTCCTTCTGTCAAATCAGCTGGAAAGCAGAGGAGGGACGAGTGTGTGAAAAACCTCCTGAGGATTCAGGGGCTGAACAGGAGCCAGATGCAAGTTATATTTCTGTCATAAAATGCTACTATTAGTATTTCTTGCTTTTTACGTACATGTGAAAAAAATATATATAATATTGAAGGAATATGGATGGCGCTTCCTACTAAATAGCAATGCAAATTTCTTATCCTGAAATCCGAGGCCCTATGCAATGTGTGCATAGCTTTCTTCAGCCTTTTTCAAGGTCTGAATTTTTTAAATAACAGTTATGTACCAGGAGATAAGCTAGGTGCTTTTATACCATGTAGCATGCCTAAACACAAATGCGATACCAATCCAGAGAGAATTTTGTGATGGGTAAATGAGGGAGCATGCCTGACTCACTCTGCCTGCTTTGGGCCGATTCTTTTCCTGAGGTGGGGACCGGAGATGGTACTGTTTCCTACTGGAAAGAAATATGGGGACAAACTTTAGTAACACAGGGACCTCCCTGCAGATACCCTGTTGTTTCTGTCCACATGGCTTGTGTATTCTGGTCTGGATTTTTTCCCCCTTCTCAGTCCTTTATCTTCTTAATTCTTAGGCTTAATATCAGTGCTAAAAATTTCAGGCTTTGAATACTACATTTGAAATCATCAGTCAAATCCTACAAAAGACCTTCCACTAATACCATATGTTATATAACTGGGCAGTGCTACAAGTTTAATTCTGTAACCTGTATATTTCATGAATCCCTACTAAGTGTTATGCAGTGTGGTGGATACTTCCTAAGGAATCCTCTGTTGACAATTAGTGGAGGGTTGGGAATGAAGATTTTTGAATAGTGACTGGAAAGACAGAAGAGACAATGGGGAGCAAAGGGATACTGGGACTGTGGGACTGCCAGCTCTGAGACCATGGCAATATCAGAAGCTGGCAGGGAGAATAGAACAATTAGGAAAGGCATGTAGATGAAAGAAGATGTTTGATGTTCTGGTAACTTGATGTGTCAACTAAGGGGAGTTAGAAGTAATGGAGAAAGATGAGAGAGAGGAAAAAGACAAAACCCAGAAGTTGAATGTCATTGCCAGACAGTGATTCCATGAGCAAAAGGAACATGTCTAACACAAGAGTTCTTGTACATGAAGCCAGGATTCTTCTTTTCTCTGAAAGGGAAAGTAAGAATTTCCAAATGCCTGGGGACCTTCATTTAATGCTACATATCCAGAGATGAATATTCAGAGACTCTAATAATCACCATACTATATTAACTGGGAAGCAATTAGAAGTCTAAAAGTATCTTTTCTGCATAAACTGATGAGTATTATTCTATTCAATCTAGAACCAGGAGAGATTTAAGCCCTTAGCCAAAATTTCTTGTTATGTAAAAGAGAAACTGTTTCTGAAATTATAGGGTAGTCAGTCCTCCATAAAATTGATAGCATGCCTAGATACTCCGAGACATCAAAAAGAGGGCAGCTTCGTCATTATAGCACTCCAAAATGTGTTAGTTCAAAGGCTTGGCTCAAAGAAGTACTTGGATATAATTTTTGTGATTATTTCAAAAACACACAGATAATGCAAAATCCCTACTTGATCTAGGACTCAAATTGAGACATGAAAAGGCACTATCTTAATTCAAGTCACATCAGTGTTCTTGAAACAGGCCAAGAGGTGTGAGGAGGTTAAGAGATTTTTCCCAAGGAGTCTTCTGTGTTCCCCTCAAGTCCCCTGAATGGTGCTGAAATGTGCAGAGGATCCTGGTTGCTCTCTGCACGAGTTTGAGGGTGTGAATGAAAAGTTCTTCAGCCGTCATCTCCATGGGGAGAAAAAATATGATTTTAGTAACATCTTGCCATGCACAAGAGTTATTTTTTGAATGTTTCTGAGCTTGTCAAAATATTCATTGGTGTCGTCTTATTTCTAAATATTCAGCCTTTACTGAGAAGGCACATTTTCAACATCACATATTAAAAAAAGAGCTAATATGACAAAAGAAAGTCAAGAAATATGAAAGCCAATGCAGCAAAAAAAATTGCTTGCATTTAAGTGACTAGCTTGTCCTCTTTTCTATATAAACTTATATTCCAACTTAACCATTCCCCTCCATAGATACTACCTGAAGAACTAGTAACAGGCTTCTCAACTTAAGCCCAACTCAATGGGAAAATCCAAGCAATATGTTTTCTTCAAAAAGTATCACTATTTGTAGTATAACAAAATATTCAAGAATATATTGTATGCATACACATGAATATATTAAAACTTCAGGAAAGAGGGATGATCCTAAAATTATTCAGACCTTAGCTTGCTCTCATCATCCTACATCTTGACTGGTGTTGGACTGATATTGCTAATTGGGAGGCAGACAGAGCCCAGTCAATTACCACCTTTAACAGGAGGCAGGACAGGGTTCCCACTTCATCTGGGCTTTCAGTTCACCGTAAGTTATGCTGATCTTCAGGGAGAAGGGTAAGATGGTGAGCAGAATGAGAGTCTCAAGCACTATTTCTTATTAAGTAGAAGCTGAGACATTTCAAAGTTCAGTTAGTTAAAATAATTTATCTGAAATATTGCAACAGACTTTGACGGAGGCTTACAGGGATCTAGACTCTCCTCTCCTCTCTGACCTATCAGATGCATTTTCCCTCTGTATAACAAAAGAAAATTTAACTTTGTTCCCCAGGAAATCCACCATCTCATTTCAAGTGCAGTTAGCCATGGGAAATTGTCAACTATTCTGAAATTGCTCCAACTCACTTGAATACTGGTGTTACTTTAACCAGAGAATGGTTAGCTGTCATTTCTCAAATACAGGGACAAACTAGCACCTCATATTCTTCCCAAGTGCAACTGGAAGCATCTTCTTTCCAGAAGACTCTTCCATGAAAGTTTCCAAAAATAAGATTTTTAATTAAGATGGCATTGATTGCCTAAAATTTCTTTTTCAACAAGGTATGTATATGATTTTTCATTTTTAAAAATACACATATTTTTATTTTTTAGGGAGAGGGGAAGTAAGGGAGAAAGAGAGGGAGAGAAACAACAATGTGTGGCTGCCTCTCATAAGCCCTCAACCGGGGAGGGGGACCTGGCCTATAACCCAGGCAGGTACCCTGACTGGAAATTGAACCAGCAACCCTTTGGTTCACAGGCTGGCAGTCAAGACTCTGAGCCACACCAACCAAGAATAGGCTTCTGTAAAAGAATGTGGTAAAGACATGAAATCAGTATGATGGCTTAAATGACTGTTCTGGGCTAGGCCTCCTAGAAAACATGTGGGAATATAAGTTTTCCCCTTAACTCTTCTACCCAGAATGCCTTTCTCCTTATTCTCTCCTAGAAAATCTGTATTCTTCAAGACTCTACCTAAATGTCAACATCACTGTGAAGCCTTTTCTCCCTGAAACTGGCACTGTTGACTCTGCGTTCCCACAGCACTTTGCTCATACAGACATATTTTCCAAGTTGTTATAAATAAGTCCAGCCCCCTCTCGAGTATTAATTTGTTCAGGAAGGTGTGTGAACTCTTCCTCATCTTAACTCATAAAAACAATTTACCTAATTAAGATCCATTTCTTTTCCAAATGACCATTCAAATTTTTACAAGGCTTTATGCATTCATAGAACTATAAGGAAGACCTGTACCTGTGGCTCACTGAGGACCTGTTCTTCTCCATGGAGAATATCTAACGTTTTGTGGAGTCCAGATAGAGTATCAGACTTTCCACATTGAAGTCCAAACCCATTTCAATATTTTTCACTTTACAGTTAAAATTTAACTAATTTTATAAGAAAAAAAATTTAAAAAGTAGTGGATATAAATTACCTCTATGGATACTTGAACGTTGAGGAACCTATATAGTACCTTTTATTAAAGGCTGACATTAAAACTTAAGAATGCGTGATTACTCTTCAGTGTCCTTCAGATTAAATGCCAAGTAGTCCAATAAGTAGCAGAGGACTTCCATGTTTCCTATGCAAACTTACATCTCTGTAGAATGCACCTGCCATTTAAAACAGGAGAAACAGTCCAAAGGTGGCTGTTACTCTGTGTTACTCTTTTAACTTTCACAGGCCTATAGCTCCTAGCATAGACAGAAGGCAAGGTTAAAACCTACTTCTCAAGTGATTACAAAGAGGCATAAGATCACAAGTTATAGAGAGGACAGATGGCCTCTGGAGAGGACAAAGTCATGGGAATGGAAAGACTTGCGTTTCCTTCCTGCCTCTACTCCTGACCAAATGCATGACTGTGAGAAAATCACTTTGCCTCTGGAGTGCAGTTTCCTATTCTGTGCAATAAGGGAGACAGGCTAAGTGACCTGTAGAATTCCATCCAGTCTAAGAAGCTATGATTTCATTTGGATTCTCTCTTGCTCCAAATTTGGCATACCCTGCATCCTCTTTTCTATCATCCTAACACCAACTCCCTTCCCCCAATACCAAGCTACCAAGTGTTTATGGTGTAAGAACCATAGAAAGGTCTTTATAAGGGAGAGAGAAAGAGAGAGAGAGGGGGAGAGAGAGAGGGAGAGAGAGAGAGAGAGAGAGAGAGAGAGAGAGAGAGAGAGAGAGAGAGAGAGATCATAAAAGAACTTAGGGACTCTGCAGCTCTTACCACTGCTCTGTAGAGTGATCTTAATTATGCATCAATCAACCCCAGCTCAAAAGGGAGGTGAGAAAATGGGACTTTTTTGCTGATCTCAAAGGACAAGCTTGAGAAAGCAAGATCATTTAGAATTATTACAGCTGAACAGGTAGTTTTATCCACCTGGAGGGAAACCTCAAGATGTCTAATCATTTGAACTCACCATATTCAGAGGTCTTTAGAGAAAAAAAACATACTCCAATACAAATCCTACCCAGAAAAGTGCCTTACTCGTTTATCTAAATAGTCTTGTATTAAGATTATTCTTCCCTCTCCCTCACTTCTTTTCTCCCTTTGGTTCTCTTCATTATTCCCTCTTTTTCTGTGCTTTCTTGTACTAGGGTAGAACTGATATAATACATAAAACACATTCTATAATCCCAAGCCATTACATTAATAGGTAAAAGCTGTAAATAACTATTTTTTATTTACATCAAGTAGCTGACTTTTATTTGCCCTTTTGAAGAAGACCATTTCCCTATGAACAGTAAAAGTATGTTACTTGAATTTCTTCTCTGATAATATACTTTAAAGGGTTAAACATAAAGTGGGTACATTCAAGCAT
Source organism: Furipterus horrens (assembly GCF_987537825.1). Taxonomy (NCBI): domain Eukaryota; kingdom Metazoa; phylum Chordata; class Mammalia; order Chiroptera; family Furipteridae; genus Furipterus; species Furipterus horrens. The sequence goes on along the minus strand of NW_028327173.1, from coordinate 193,970,460 downwards.
CTCTATTTTATTATTAGATTACCAGAAAATTACAATATCCTTCAAATACTTTAATAGTGATTCTTATACCAGTTCATTCACTTCATAAGCTATTTTTATCTTGATTGACACTGAGCATCCTAAGAGATAATGCTTAATATGTCAATACTGAAGACAACATATTTCATCAAACAACCACATAACAGTAGGTAATCATAAGTGATAAGAAGCCATATAAATGTATTCAACTTAAACACCTTGAAACTCCCAAGAAAAAACAACATAACTCCTAGTTTTTATTGTTTAATCCAGATTTCAACAAATACATTTCAAATGTGTTTAGGATTCCGTCCCAGCAAATAACTAGCAGCAGATAAAAGGGTAAAACCAGGCAGGATCCCAGGCATAATCCCAAAGGCAGGATGCAAATAAAATGTCTCATCAGCTTTTAAGCCTTAATGCATTTTACCTTAAACATTTACATTAACAGATGGTCCCCAGCAGTGCTATAAACGTACTTCTGAGTTCATTTCTGTGTCACTCTTAACCCCATCTATCACTATCCATGCAGTAGAAAATGCCACACGGGGTTTAAATCAGAACACTTAGGAGAAAGGACAAACTCTCTGAAGCAGTTGGCATCACCTACAAACAGGTGCTTGACCTTTGTTTTAAAAAAAATCAATAGGAGAATTAATGACTGATGAATGGGAGAAGACAAGGATAAGAACCAACCAAAGTCACTACATTTGACCCATTGGAAGATGCAGCAAGGACATTTACCTGTTACCCTGAATCATTAAAGGCTTTTTTTTTTTTTTCTCTGATTTTCCAAACAGCATGGGGCCATCGGCAATTGTCATGGGTTGTTACAGACACCAGAAGAAAAAAAACCTAAGAAATAGATGCAAAGCTGGTAATTTTATCTCATGTGGGAAATGAAGATGCTCCTTTTTTTTTTTTTAAATCATGAATTAGGCCTCAATAGTCAGTTAAGGATATTGAAAAATGATACTATTGTTAGACATTTGCTAACATATTCTTGGCTTAGAGTTAACAACCTTTTATTGAAATGTTTTATATTTTATTTTTTAAATCACCACACAGTCAAATGGGGGTTTTGTTCTTTTGGTATACAGTTCTATGACTTTTACACATGTATTGGTTTGTATAACCACCACAATCAGGATAAATAATAATTTCATCACTTCCCAAAACTCTCCCACATTATTCTTGAAGGGTCACTATACTTTATGTAAAACAAAACTTAACCCTGATAGTTATAAATCTCCAGTCTAAGGAGATTTTTAAAACTATTTTATATAATACCCTTAATGACTTTTCTATACTTTCCTACATTTATTCTTACTTTTGCCTTCAAGTTTCTAGAAATTTTCCAGTCACAAAATATTCCACTGGAATCTTGAAAAAATATCCCTTAATAGCAGATGTCATGTTATCCTATTTTTAGCTAGGGAAAAACAACAATAACAACAAAAGTGTTTTTGCATTGTAAACATGCACACACGCCAGTTGATAGAAAAAGGAAAAATAAATTAAAAAAGATAAAGCCAGTTCACTGTTTCAAGTCCATAACACATTGTTTCAAGTACATAATATAACAGCCTAGCAGAATGCCTGAAACATTGCAAAAATTCAATAAAAGTTCTCTTCATCCTTTGCTTCATTTCTAGGCTCTATTTCCAATCCAGTGTTTCTCCATGACCTTTGTTTTGGAGAATGTACAAAAACCACTGCTTCCAGCAGGCCTTGTTGCCCCTCGGGCGGTCCCTATCCAGCTTTACAGCTCAGAGTTTCAGACTAATAGCTTTAGTGAAATCAGATAAAGTCTTCGTCAATCTGCCAGTACTCCTAACCGAGCGACTGGTGATGGAATTATTGTTTTTATGGGAGTCCATGTTACTGCAGGAATAAAAACATCTGTGCCCCAGGAGCACCAAACTCAGACTTAGTACAATGTTTGGTCCAGTGCTACTAATATAAAATAAATGGGAATTTGTCCTTTTCTATCTGGAGATGTTGCTATGAAACAGGTTACCATCCATTTAAAAATAAAGAAGGCAGAAAAAAATGTTCCATCAATGTCTTCCTGCCCTCCATGTTATGGATGCGAATGACAACAGAGCCTTATAAGATGTCTTAGTCTCTCTGAAGAAAATCTCATGTATTTGGGACTATGAATATATAATAGAATCCCTGTTAACGTGTATGTAGCCTTTGTTTAGTCCTTCTGTAAAATTAGAAAATTATTTTATTTAGCTGAATTTGAATTCCTAAATGAATTTGCCAGAAGCAAGTATGAATTCCTTGAAGTTTTATAGGGCTTACATATTCTACTAGTTCATCTTGGGCTGCTCTCCAGTTAGTCTGCATTAGATAGATTTCTAGTATCTATTCCTGATGTAAAAGGCATGGTGAGGTAGGAGGAGGATTTATTTGAAAGGTAGGTGCTCTGAATTCTAAACATATAATTCCACCTGTCACTCTTTTGTCCAGCCATTGAAATTCTCCTGGCCTTAGTTTCTTATGTGTAGAAGTAGAGAATCAGACTAGAGATAATCTATCTGCTTGCTCATCTAGTTCTAATTTTGATGATGTCTTCATCATGACTCTGGTTATTGTAACCATTTTAAGTCTTCTTTTAAGGTAAAAAAATAAAGTCAATGTCTCATACAATATATTACTCACATGATAAAGGATTTGGGGGGGGTCGTTTCGGGCTCAGTCAAGTCAATTTTCTTAAGCACTTAAATTTTAATGACCCTTAAAAAGCTAGCAGAAAACAGCTTTTTGAAATGCATGTATTTATATCTGTGTATACAAACACACACACACACACACACACACACACGTATATATACCCATGTGTATACATATATACACAAATATTTATGTAAATTTTATATGTATATGTGGATATGTTTATGTATGTATGTATACTTATGTATATGTGCATATAAATATGTGTGAATACAAATACAGTAAATTGTTTATATTTTCCATCTTTAACATTAAACTCAGATCCAAGGAATTGTTTCAATCCATCAGCAAATGTGAAAGACCACTTTGCTCTCTGGTCTTCACAAACTATTTTACTATCTATGTAGTATCCATATCAGCAATTCATGGGGAAAAATTATGGTGCCTGGCAGCAACCAGGACGAAGCCTGCTTCTTCTTTTTAAAGATTTTATTTATTGCCCATCAAGTACAGCTTTGTTGGTTGAGCATTTTTCCATGAATTGAAAGGATTCTGGTTCACTTCCCAGTTAGGCCACATACCTGAGTTGCAGGTTCAGTCCCCTGGAACATTATGAAAGGCAACTGATCAATGTTTATCCCTCACATCGATGATTCTCACCCTTTTTCCTTCCCTTCCCCTCCCTATAAAATCAAAAATAAAATTAAGAATTTTTATTTATTTATGTATTTATTTAAAGGGAGAGGGAGAAAGAAAGAGTGGGAGAGAAACATCAATCAGTTTCCCCTCAGACTTGTCCCTACCAGGGACCAAACCCACAACCCAGGCATGTGCTCTGACCAGGGTTCAAACTAGCAACCATTCACTTTGCAGGATGACATTAAACCAAATAAGCCACACTGGGCAGGGTGAAAACTTGCGCTTATGATAACCTGGACTACTTTAGGACACCATCAGTTTGCCTTGAGGAAAAGGCATTTATTCTGTCTTACTTTTTTTCCATTGGAATGTTGTCATACCTCTTCCATAACAGAGTAATTTATGTGTTTGTACATCTGTCTCCATCAGGTGGAGAGCTTAGACAGATCATATCTTATATTTTGGTGTTTCTATTAACTAGCAAAGTGCCTGGCACAGAATAGGGAAGTATTTTAAACATTAACCATTTTGATCACAACTCATATTTGATCTTAATCTATGTGCTTACACTAACTCTGAGCCTCAGTTTTACCATCTACAAAATGGGAGTGACGATGGAACCAACTTCACTGATTGCTCTAAACAGTTATGAGATAAAGGTTGCAAAGCACTCAGCACAGTACAAGTCATGTATCTATTGGGTTGGCCAAAAAGTCTGTTTGGTCTTTTTTCTATAAGATGGTTCTACTAATGCTTAGTTGTCTCTAATTTTTTGTTGTTGTTGTTATTCAATTACAGTTGTCCCATTTTTCCCCCATTGCTCCCCCCTCCCAGCCCATCCCTTCTCCCACAATTGTATCCCTCCCCGTTGTCCATGTCCATGCGTCATTCATATACGTTCCTTGACCTGACCCTTCCCTTACTTATCCCCCTTCTCTCCCTCCCCCCTCCCTCCTACTGACTACTATTCTAGTCTTTGCCTATTTAGTTCGTTTGTTTGTGTTGCTCTTTAGTTTCCTGTATTGGGTGATATCATATGGTATTTTGCTTTCTTTGCCTGGCTTATTTCACTAAGCATAATTCTCTCTAATTCCATTCATGTTGTCGCAAATGGCAGGAGTTCCTTCTTTCTTTCTGCTACATAGTATTCCATTGTGTAAATGTACCACAGTTTTTTGATCCACTCATCCACAGATGGGCACCTAGTCTGTTTCCAGCACTTAGCTATTGTAAACAGGGCTGCTATGAACATAGGGGTGCATAAGTTCTCTTGAATTAGGGTTTCAGGATTTTTCGGGTATAATCCTAGCAGTGGAATCACTGGTTCAAATGGCAGGAACCATTATTTAAGTGATATATTATTTTACCATGAAGAAAAGAATAGTTTCAGAGGTAGGTTTTTATATGAAATAAGTTTCTAATCAGTCTGCAATTTCATAAATAAATTGATTTTTTGCTCCAGATCCCGTGATTGTATTATAGCTCCTTATTGGTTAGCTTTGCATTGGTCACATTTGTCTGGTAATTCAGTTACAGGGTCTTTCTACAGCTGAAGACATCCTTCATAAGAAAGAGACTATGGAACTGAGTAGAGTAACCAAGAATCATAGAGTGCTGGGAAGAGAAGATCTTCAGTAGCACACTTGCCTCCATTGGTAGAGGAATACAGGCTTGCTTTTATCATTAAAAGAATCAGTGTTGACTCAACAATAAATATATAATGAATGTTATGGCTGGAAGGGGCCTTATAGATCTCCCAGTGTGACTCCTTGCCTTTATAGGTACTGGATATAAGGTCCAAAAAGAGATGTTTCTCTCACTTGTGGTAGTGCTATAAAAACAACTCAGATTCTTTACTTGTAAGTACTTCCAGAAATGGCCATTCATCTCTTAGAAATATGTGTGTAGGTGTAAATAAAATTATATCCAAGGGGGTTTTTAATCTGACAAAACTATACATTATATAGCAGGAACAAACATTAACAATCAGAGCCAAGTTGTTAATACATACAATGAATTGAATAATACCTTATTTTACCACCTCTTGCTCTCCTACTTGTTTAGAAAATGCATATATTGAAACGAGCTTCATCTTATAGTCTCCTCATGCATGAATCAATTAAAATTAAATGGCTTAGGCATTATTTTACATCAGGGTTCTGGAGGGTATGCAGAGCAAGCTCGGGTAGATTTTTATGATGTAATGTCAATGGGTAGTATTTATAGAAGTGGGCCTCTGCCGCACATTTCCAACGGAGCAGTGAAAAACTGGGTAAGCTGCCCAGAGTCTAACATCTCATTGGATAGTACATTTGTGCTTTAGTCTCTCCTGGAAACTACTTTGACCACTAAAGTAGCTTATGTGGTCATAAGGTTAACAAATGACTTGTGTGGCTGACTGAACTCAGTGATCTCTGAAGTTTGATTCAGCCCTGAGATCCTCTGATTCTAGCAGCTGCAGACACCCTGGGCATCTTTCAAGTGTCATTCTGAACAAAGCACATCAGAAGGAAAAAACCTTTTAGACATTTTTTTGTTTTGTTTTTCAACCAATATAAAAACCAGCTCCATTATCTGAAAGCATTATTGGAATAGCTGTATAAATCTACATACATTTCTAAGTATCTACTTCAAGTTAACATTTGTGTTTATAAAACAATTGAAAAAAAAAAAAAAAACCCTGCCTAGATATTCCTGATCAATACTCTATATGCTCCCTGACAGATGTTTTCATCCCCTGGCCTGATTGTAATGTAAATGGAGCAAACCTCTACCAATAGTATAACATGATATCAGATTACACCCTATTGTCATATTTTATGCCTTGTCTATGGAGTAAGCTGTACGTAATTTGTCTCACATCATATCACCCTTTATAAGGGTTGATCTGCATTACAACTGATTGGTCTAGTTCTACAGGACATTTCACTGCAGACATAGTTTAATTTTCAATTTTACACCTTTGTCACTGTTATTTTTTGTATAATCACCCAAAAGGTCAGGGGTCACATGAAAAGTGAAGTACTTTTTGTACTTACTCATGTGGTAAGTAGTAACCTGATATCTTTACAAGACTGACAAGAATGATAATTTCTTATATTTTATAAGGGAGAACAAGGATTTAACTACAGGAGAATTCGACAGATATAGTCAAAAAAACATTGTTTCCCAAGTTCGCAAAGGACACAATGTGGATATCTGCCCAGCACCCCAGGTCATGTGGTTAAGGTTACAGGCACTGTGTGCTCTTCTTGTTGTTGAACATCAAGGTGAATCTAGATTAGCAGAGAAAACGTTTTCTAGGTCATGAGGGAATTTCCTTCTCATCATTTGCTGCAGAACGTTGGCAATAGCATCCCTGACCTAAAGAAGAAACTCCTAATTATGTTTAAAAGGTAATTCAAGACAGGTCACTCTAGACCTGTTTCAGCTATTTATTCTTCATCCTTGAATGATTAATTTCAGATTTAAATTCATTCTCTTGATGGTAACTGGAAAAATGAAAACAAGAAGGAAATTGTCCAGAAAGGATAACATCAGACACTAATCTCTTTGTAACAGGGAAACTCATCTTTTTCATAAAGTAGAATTTCACAGGCATCTAAGTACTGGAGTTCCCACTATGCTCCCAGGCACTGCGATAGTATTTCCTATGTGCCGCCTCTGCAAACCCTGCAATGCAGGCATTCTAATGCCAATTTCATGCTAGTTATGCCTGTAGAAGGTTGTACATCTATAAGGTGGATCCCAGTGACCTCCACCTCCTGGTAGTCATACCCTTGTGTCATTCTCTCCCCTTTAATGTGCACTGGACTTAGTGATTCACTTCTAAGGGTAGAATACAGCAGAAGTGCTGAAATGTCAATTTCAAGATCAGATTGAAAAAGACAATGGCTTCTAGCTTAAGTTTCTTTCTTTTCTTTCTTATCTATCTACCTACCTACCTATATCTCCATTTCTGTCTCATGTATTCTGAGGAAAGACAGCTACTGTGTTTTAAGCTATCCTATAGACAGGCCCACATGATGAGGAACTGATGCCCCTGGCCAACAGTCTACAAGGATCTAAGGCCGTCAACAGCCATAAAAATGAATTTGAAAGAAGATCCCTACCCAGTTGAGCCTTGAGATGACTGAAGCCCTGGCTGTCACCTTGATTACAGCCTTATGAGGGGTCCTGAGCCAGAGGCACCCAGTAATGCCACACTTGGATTCCTGACCCACAGAAACTATGAGACAATGCATGCTTGGCATTTAAAGGTGCTACATTTCAAAGTAATGTGTGTTACAGCAATAGATAACTAATACAATATCATTTCCTCCTCTCTAGTAACCATGATTTAAAGTGTGACCCCATGAAAGGGGAGAAATTGAGAGCTGAGAATCAAGAGTCAAGCAATGGATTAGGCAACTGCCTGACCGCCAGAGGCTGCCCTTCCTCCCACAAGACAAGACTCCAACTAATGAGGGTGGTTCTCACCACAAAGCTGCAGGAAGTGCTTGGCTAGTGCAGAAACATTGGTAAGAAGGCCCTGCAGACCAGGTCAAACATATTGATCTTGTCTCAGCTAATACGACCACAGCTCAGTCTGGCAAAGGGCCAGGGACATTTGATCTGACATTTTCCTATTCCATCATCAATTAGATAACATCTGGGAAGGATGTCTATCTCCTCTCCTACCTCCTCCTCTGCCATTCACATTGAGGGCTAAGAATGGTTCTTTATAAAACTTTATACCTGAAATACATTTGATATTAGCCAAAAGACTGAGAAGCAATTAAAAAAAAAATTACAACCAAAAGTAAATGCTACTGCTCTAGTCCTCTTTGCAAGTAAATCTGGATGGAATGTAAGCAAATAGCATGCATTTGCCATCAAGTTACATTTCAGCATAGTAGGAATAAAAATTGAAAAGTATGCCCTGGCAAAGAGCTAGACAGAAGGAAGACTTAATTAAAGGTCCAAAACATACATCACTGGAGCCAATAAATAATCATCTAGGAATCAGAAAAGGGAAGACAGTACTAAAATACTCTGCAAAGTCAAAATTTTAGAAAGAGAGAAGAAATCTGATCCAAATTCTTCTGAACCAGTAGATTCGTAAGAAGCATTTATTTTACATCCTTCTTACTATTTTTTACTCATTGTCAGAAGCCTACTTCCCTCAAGAAGTTTATGGTCTTAATGAGAAATCATGACATGTAAGCCATGATTATAAGTATGCAAAAAATGAAATAATAATGTGTGCATCAAAGCACAAGCTCCTGCCAGGGGTTGACTGTTCTGGAGTTCTTCATCCTCCATCTATCAGCCCATGTGCACATTTGCATAGTTTCTCTTCGACAAGAAAATAATTTTATTTCATAAAAATGTGATGATCAACTGAAATGGGTATACTTTATAGGAGAGAAACCTAAATCAAAGGGTAAAAAATGAAGATCACGCTGTAAATTAAGTAGAATATTTTATGTTATGACAGTATTTGACTTTCAATTTCCTCTATCACAATATCTATCACAAGACAGTTGGCAGCAGCTTATGAAATTAAAGAAAAAAAAAGAGTTGGTTTGTTGAAACAGAAAGAAACTTTCCCCTCCCCTCAGTTGTTTTGCAAGCAAGGCAAATGATCAAATAGTAGAAGGTGGAGTGTGCCCAAGAAGGGCCTGGGCTGCTCCTGGCTATTGCTCAGCCCAAGTAGAAATCAATACAGGGTTTTCTGACACCTGCTTATTTTGTTTTCAGTCAAGCAAAACAAGGAGCTTATCTCCCTCACAGATCAGCATATGAGATATAACTCTGATATGTTTGCCTGTCAGACTCATAAACACAACAAGATATGCCAGCAGCAATGGAAGAAGAGCCCTGATGCAGTTCGTGGATTGCAGACTACAACGTCCATCAGCATAAAAACAAAGAGCTCCAATCCACTGTCTTTGGAACCTAGCCTAACAGTGTGGAGGGATGTGATAAAAAAAGATTAAAACTCCCAAGGTTTGCTTAGGTTCCTTTTCATAACAAGAAGTAGCCAAATGTAGCCAAGGGGGCCTGGTACACAAATGAGATGGGGAGCCTTGAAACACTTTTCTGTATTCCCAGGAATTCATACAGGCTGCCAGTCCCCAGGTCTCAGTGCTCATGATGACTGCCAACCACTGAACCACATACATTTGTCAAACTTTAACTGTTTAATTCAGCATATCTCTTCCTGAAGCCAATTTGGTAGTTTGGTAAATATAAATAGCATAACACCTCACTTGTATATATTAAACTCATTGAAGTTCATGATTACTTGAATAATTATAATTATCTTTTGAAATATGTTAGATAAATATTATTATTTCTATTTTACGGATGAGAAGATAGCTCCAAAGAGTTTGAAATTAAATTTGCAAGAGTGGGTAGCTATGTGGTAGAAAATTGGGATGTACCCATGTATCCTGTGTCTCACTCCAATTTATTGATTTAATTAGTCATAACTACTATGTAGGAAGGTAACATGCTAATGTGAGCAATGCAACTAATCCCCTCAGCCTTATTTTATATAACAAAAACTTACATAACACACACTTCCTGTAAGGTACTTTTCTAATCACTTTACACAGATTAACTCATTTAATCCTCCTAACAACCCTCCTATGAAGTGGACTCTGAGGCACAGAGAGGTTAAATAACTGCCCAAGGTCACACAGCAAAGACATGGCAGAGCTGGAATTTGAATGCAGGCAGCCTGGTTTGAGAAAATGTTCTTTTAACATTTTTCCATACTACCTTACTAAAGACTGGTATTTGATGGGACCAAGAGAGTGTGGGAGCGTTAACAGCAATTATGCAGATAGAAAATCAGAATAGAGCCTTTCAATATGTCCTTGGCTTAGCTTAAAAAGAAGGGTTGATAATAGCTGCAAAGGGAAGAATCTAAAAAGAAAAGGCTTCAGTGAAAGCCCTCTGTATTACAAAGAGTGTTCCAGATTTCTTAAGGGTCTACGCCACCGAACACTAGTTCTGGTAACCTCTACCACAAAGATAAATGAGGACTCCCATCTCAGCATTAATTTAATTCATACCTAGCAGAAGAAACACACTAATTTAACTGCAATGTTCTTACATAGCCCAATTCAATGCCTGAAAGAATAAATGTCAATTCGTCACTCAGATATACATCTCAAAGAGATTTCTATGGGAAATAGTTAAAGGCATGTCAATATTCCCTTTACATTCTGAAATCTATCTGCAGAATACTTGGAATCCCTGAAGTTGTTTCTATAGTCTGGACTCCCTCCAGAAGAGTTGGGGTAGGAAAGGAGATCTGTTGATTCTGATAGCATGCCTTACAGCTGGAAAACAACATATAGGCCTGTGGTGGGGTATAAACACATACTTACTACACTGGAAAAACAGAGGAGGGGTGGCGAGGTGAGGAGACCAACAGGGATGATCGTCTCAGTCATTCTGCCATTGAAGAGTACCACCAGGATGAACTCCAATGCAGCAGCAACAATATGAGTACATATATCCTGTGGAGTCACTATGCGTTTCTTCATGCATTATTATCTCACTTGGTTCTCACAACTGCCCCATGAAATAAGCCTCATTACCCGCTAGGTCAGACAAGTTGACATATTCAAGGTTAAAAGTGATTTCATGTTAGAAAAGAGTTGTTTCTATATTTTCAAACCACAACCATTGTATTCTTTTTCATTATACTACAGTATTACCTTATTATTACAACTGAAATCACTAACTTTTTAGTCGAGGATCAGAGACTTGTGACCTGCCAATTACTTAAAACAACAACGAGCAGTGCCTCCGGTCAGTACCCTCTGCTCAGCAGCTCCAAACTGGGAAGTCTTGGGGACGATCGGGACACCACTGATGACTTCAACTAAGACTGCCTCATAGAAGAATAGATTGGAAGTCATGTCGTGAAAGTTGACCAGCTTCACAGACATTCATAAAACCCAGAGAGACATTTTCCCCTACTTACCCGCACTGAGCCCCAGTGGTTGTTAAAAAAATAAAATAAAAAAATAATAAAATAAAACATTAAGTACAACCAGTTGCTCAAGAATGGCACTAAGCCATCTCCCACACACCAGTTAAAATGATAATCAAGGGCCCTGTCAATAAGTTCTGAAATCAGAAAAGGAAATTGCAAGGTAGTTATTTTACTATCTACCAACCTGTCTATCCATTCATAAACTCATCCATCCATCCATCCATCCAAGATTGCTTACACTCCTAATACAATGGTTTAGACTAAATACTAACAAAGACATAGATAAAAGAAATCATTTTTATTTCTCTGTGGTTTTTAAAAACGTATTTCTCCCACAGAATTGAAACAGTGTTGAATTGGAGCAGTGCTGACATTCAGTATTAAATATGATATCTGAAAAGTCATCAGAAACTACTGAGAGATATTTAATAGGATCTTCAAAAAATCCACTTTCCAAAGACTCTCAAGTCCTTTCAAAGAGGAATGAAGAAGCCATAGAGCTAACAAATTCTCTTAGAACGCTAATCGGTAGAAAGAATTTGACACCGATCATTCCAGGGCAACAGGGGTGCCCATACACAGCCCTAATACACTCCTGCCATTTTATTAAAATGAGTCCCACCCTACATTTTGCTTTGTTCCAGAGACTCCCCAACATGTCTACCCTCCTTCAAAAAGGATGCTGGAAGCAGACCTTTGTAAATTATTATGATTTATTGTTTTCCAGGAAAGATTCTAAATTCTTCCACAATAAATGTATTTGTGATAATAGCTATAATAATGGCTCTTCTGCAGTGGGGTGGGGGGCAGAGAGTAACAGGTGTGAAAGAATAGCAAGAAAAAGGTGAATTTTGAAGGTCCATGCAAATGTCTCTAAAGGGGGAAAGAGTAAAGAAACACACACAAGGGGAGAGAAATGTGGAAATAGGCTATTAAGGAAGCACTGACCATGTCTGGAGTATTGACCAAAGTTTTCCAAAAGATACAGAAGGATCACTAATTACTCAAAGCTCCCAAACCTCATGGAGTCCTGATGTGTTTCTTTTCATACATGCAGCTGACAGAGTGGTTGCAGAGGAGTGGGGACTCAACACATGGCCAAGTGCGCCCTGACATTTTCCACTCCCTTTGCGCTCGCCCTTATGTTTTGGTGACTGGAAAGAAACTCCATCCCTTCCTTTTACCACACAGTCTAGAAATCAATGTTTCCAAATAGCACCGCATGGAATTGTGTTTGTTTTACTGTCAAGGACATTATGGAAACTGACCATCAATGATCAAATTATTAGATGGCTGGTGTTAGCCAGAACCGACACAGGTTTGTGTACAATGCCATGGCCAATTAAAGGCTCATTACATTCTCCCTAATTTGGTATGACAGTGGTTTGTCTAGAGGGAACACATGTACGGACACTGACGAAAAGAGATGGAAGAAAATGTATGGAAGAAAGAAAGTGACTGTCATAGCCTGTTTGTCTTGGACAGTTCTCTTATAAATGACTGTATTGTTTTTCTTTTACCAAATTGCTTTCACTATGACAATTCAGAATATAGGTCTAAAAGAGGTCCTGAAGATAGGTTTCCTCAGATCATTGTCTTAAATTATTAGACAGCTACAAATCCATCACATTCTCCAGGCTGGAACTAAAATGACTTTCTAGTTGTTTATTTAATTTTTTTTAAATGTTTATAATGTGTCACAGTTTAGTCAACAGAGCCAAGATATTGGGACCCAAATGTCACCAAATAAAGTTCCTGGAAGAGTTAATAGCCACAGAATAAACACCTAAAAAGCAACAAGGCCACAGATTTATAATTAATCCCCAAAGCAGTATCTTCTCTGAACAGCCATTATAAAATGTCAGCCTCCCAAATCCCCTTTCCTTTTCCTTGCTTTATTTATTTTGTAAAACTTAGTACTATCTAATAAGGTATAATTTGCTTATTTATTTTGTTAACTACTCCCAAACTCCCCCCAAAATGATAGGGAATTTTGTCCATTTTGTTCAGCTCAGCAAATAGTTACTGAATTAATTAATGACAGTCTTCCCACACAACTGGGTGTGGGCTTAGTTTTGAAATCACAGTGCCAAACTAATTTAGACAAAGGGAAAGGGAGAGAGAAAGGAGACGAAGAAGAAATAATTGAGTCAGTGATAGAAAAGTCGGTCAGACATCCAAACTGTTCATGGGTTTCCAACCCTTTGTGCTACATTTTTGGCTACTATTTTCTTGATGCCATTTCTCATAATATTAACATTTTCATTTATAGCCAACAGTCCAGGTGAAGAAGCTCTGTGCCCTGAAGAGAATCAGTGTATACTTCTTTCATCCTACCTTTATCAGTGAGAACCACATCACATAAAATTATGCCACGTTCAAGTTCCCTAGAATACAGCCCAGAAACTCTCCTGCTGGTATTAACATGTTAATCAATCAATTAAAAGACTTTGAGAACCTACACCCCATAAGGCTGCTATTCTCTCTCTTATCCCCAGCCTTTCCTCTAAACCTCCCATCAACTTGAATAGCATAGCTGAGAATCCAGATGAAAACAGGCAACCTCTCATAATTCTTTATTGAAGTACATTTATTTGAACTTACATTCGCTGTGTGTATATATTCTGAATATTATTAAACTACATATTTATTGGGTTGTGCCATTCTTTTCTCTTTTTTCAGTTTCATTTTAAATGACCCAACAACTACAACACAAATAAACACACTAAATAAAGCATCTGGTACCCCCAGGAAATTAAATGCTAAAATACTATGTTAATTCAACCAACAAGTAGAGATTTTAAATGTGGAGAAGTCGAGAAAAATCAAATTTATGCTTCCCACTGTCCCCATAACAGCTAGGTTGAGTATGTACATGTTATTAAGACATAAATATAAGGTAGCAGGCATGGTCTAGAGAATTAAGCAGGCAACCTGGAAGTCAGTGCTGCCTTTGACTCAGCATGTGACCATGATCAAATGTTGCCAACACTGAGGGTCTCAGTCCCTCCTTCTAAGTAATCCTAGAAGTTAACCCTTTTGTCCAACAGATTTAAAGTATTTCTTATTTTATGTTAAAATAATTTCCTATATAATTAAATGAGAAAACTGCATCTGAGATTAAAATAAAACATCTCTGGACAGATAACAGATAAACTCTTGTACTTCCAGGAATCCATAGATACTGTTCCAAGTTTCTGTTTTCCTTTGCATTCCTTAAGAGAAAGTGAGACAGAGTCTAGAGAAAGTGAGGGTTCCCAGAGGATTTGGATCACATTTGAGTGGCTTCTAGTCCTTCAACATGTTCACAGCCTCAGGTCTGTTCCCCCATCATCATTTCTCTATATTTTACCCAACTTTGAGCAAGAGCTAGAATTATCATCTTCAAGAAACATTTTTGTCACTTCTTGTTATGGGTTGAGTTGTGCCCCTCCCCCCCAGATTTCTACATTGAAGTCCTAAACCCCAGTGTCACAGAATGTGACCTTATTGAGAATTAGAGACTTTAGAGAGGTAATCAAGTTAAAGTGAAGTCATGAGGTTGGGCCCTAATCCGATGTGACTGATGCCCTTACACTGGGACACAACTTGTACACAGGGAGAAACCATATGAAAAATACCAATATCAATATCAGGGTGATATGTCGACAAACCACCAAAGGGAAGAGAGCACAGACCATATTCTTTTTCATAGTCCTCTGAAGGAACAAATCTTGATGACACATTGATCTCTGACTTCTAGCCTCCAGAACAGTAAGTTTTTCTGGTTTAAGCCACCTCATTTGTGGTATTTTGTCACAGCAGCACTCACAAAGCAATGTACTTCATCATTACTTATAATATCCCTTGGCTTTTAGTAAAAATTCAGACTCTCTGGCCTAGGCTACATTGTCTTCATAACTGGATTTACTTAATTTCTCAATGAAACCATTCTCACCAATTCCCCCCTAATATCTAATAACCTTGACTTTCCATAGTCTGTTCCATGCCCCTATGAACTGTGCCAATGTAGGTACTATTCTTCACCTGTCCCAATCCTTTCTTGACCTGGCATAGTCTTACCCATCTTTCAGGGTCCAGATCAAATGCCACTCCTCTGAAAAATATCCAGTCTCTTAGGGACTAAGACTTCAAAAATGCAGCATCGAAAGAAAGGATCAAGATATGCAACAGTGCAACCAATACTGTACTATGTAAGTAACTGAAGAAACTACATAAAATGGATATACTGAGTTTTTCTACATCTATCTATACATACATACATACATACATACATACAAGTAAATGCATATTTTAAGAATTACAGTGATCTACACTGTGATAATTAATTGTATGTGTCAACTTCACTGGATTAGGGATGCCCAGATATTTGGTTAAACATTATTTGGGTGTTTCTGTGTGGGGATTTCTGCTTGACATAAATGTTTGAATTGATAGACTTAGTAAAACACAATGCCTTCCCCAGTGTAAGTGGGCCTCATCCATTCAGTTGAGGGCCTGAACAAAATCAAAGGCTGAACAAGAGAGAATTTTGCTGTCTCTGCCTGACCATCTTAAGCTGAGACACTGGCTTTCTCCTGTCTTTGGACTCAGATTGGAATTGTCACCACTGGCCATTGGTTCTCTTGGTTCTCAGACTTTCAGCCTGAAGATCATGGGGCTTCTCAGCTTCCATAATCACATAAACCAATTCTTTAAATTAAATTCCCACAGAAAGATGTAGACATATAAAGATGTACCTCCTATTGGTTCTGTTTCTCTCTAGAACCTTAGTAAAATGCACCAAACTCAGAAGAGAGATTTCCTTGGGGTTTGGGAGAATTGGATGTTTGAGGGGAAAACACATAAGGGAACTTGAACTTCATTTTCTTAGATAAGAAAAATATATCTATGTGTTAGTTTTATAATTTATAAAAGACTGAAGAAAAGGATGACAAATTGATAACAGTGGTTGATTCTGACTGAGAATACATAAAAACTACTATCTGCTTTATACTTTTCTGAATTTTTTCCAACTTCTTAAGAAAGAAAAATAAAAAAAGTAGAATAGTAAGTCCAGTCCCTGAAGCTGGAGGAAGAAAAGATGTTTTGTGTTAAAAGAAGATGACAGGTCCCAAATGGAGTTGCTTATGATAAGCCCCATCTCACCAAACAAAGACCTAATTACAGTTTCATCTTTGCCAGAAATGGCGCCTTAAGCCAGTCAGTCAGGAATCATGTGATCAGCACGAGTCAGGTAGCCTGACTGATAGGCCCCTGCCATCTCCTTAAGAAAGGTAACCAATCCACTTTTGCCCTGTTCCTTCTCCTTTCTGCCTATAAAAGCCTCGCATTTCGTACAGTTCCTTGGAGATATTTTCTGACTGCTGCTGCCTGATTCAAATCACTTTTGGCTCAAATAAAACTCTTCAAATACACCTCAGTTTATCTTTTCACATTAAGAAGTCAGCTGGAGGCCAAGAAATAATTTCAGGGTTTGATCAGCTGCAGACTCCCTTTTCCCTGTCTACCCACTGTAGTCCTTCGTGAGTATGTCCTTGGGACTCTTCTTGGGAAGATAAATGAAATCTACATCATCCCTAGGAAGACTGCATGTAGTATCCCCTGAATTCCTGTTCATGAACAACCTTGAAAAGAAACCTGGTGCCCTCGTAAGGTTGGTTTTGACTAAGACTACTTTCACTTGCCTGCTGGCATGACTAAGTCCTCACCTGTGAAAAAAACTACGTGGGCTCCACTCAGGGCTGAGACACCATCTCCATGCTTGACCGTGTAATTCTCTCTCAGGTGAAAACCACCAGTGATCATGTGAAATTGATTAGGGAGTGTAAGAGGCTTCCTAAGCTTATGTAAACACAAGCAGTTTACTGTTCAGTTCATTAGAAATTCACCTTCTTTTGTTTTGGCTTTTATATGAGTGATCAGATTAAAGTGATGTACACTTCTTCACTCACTTAGGTTGCTATGAATATGTGGATACACAAAAGTAGGGACGCACGTACCTTGCCCAAGGTAAGTCATAGAAACATGTATGATTTTGAGGACGGAGCTGGAGTAAAAAAAAATTTAATACTATTATTCCTGTGTCCACATCCTCAGTTTTTAATACACGAAAAGGACCCACCATTGCAAGATGTTACACTGTTTTATTTGGCTCTTTAATGGTAGATTTCAGGATTTCCTCTTTCTTGAACAAACATAAATATGCTGTGAAATTTGAAAACAGTGCCTTGTTTTTCCCTCTTCCCCTTCAGCTTGTATTCAGAGATGGCACAACCTTGTTTGTGACACATCACTTTGTCACCATGGAAATGCCTGTAATGTGTTGGCAAAATTATCTTTCAAACGGTATTTCCTATGGGCTCTGAGCTGCAAGAATAAGGTTATGTTAATATAAAAAAATGTAAAATAATTATCAATTGTCAATTCTTTGCTTGCCTAACCAACCGCCTTACCTTTAAAGGATAACTGTATTGGGCATCTTTTCTTTCTAGAATGTTTAAATCTTCAACAAAAAAATCCAGTGTTCAGAAGCTGGGAATTTAATTTGTCATTCAAACCAGAATCTATTCAACAGAAACAAAACCAGATGCAAATGTACATCCTTGGTTGACTACACCAACAGTTTGCTTCCTCATTTATCACAAAATAGAAAGATAAAACGGTGTTAAAATTCACCTAAATGATCGCCTAGTCCTCCCTCCCCACTTCTCAAAATGCATACTATACAAATTATTGCCTGTACGGGAGTAATTCCAGGTTGTTCACCTCAGAATTATTGCTGCCAATTGCTATTATGGCAAAACCAATTTTCCCTGCAAGAATTCACAAAACCCAGAGTCTCAGGGTTTATGTTTTGTGTTTTATATTTTTCTCTTGCACGGAAAAAAAAAAAATTGAATAGAGACACAGAAATAAAACACACGCGTATTACAAAAACTTTCATTATTCTAATTATACCTAAAAGAAAAACAAGCCCCCTCTCTTGGTACCCGAGGTAAGAATAATTAATGGAAAAGGAAGGAAGATAGAAAAGCTATAAACCATTGTCAAGTGACCTGCAAGGGCACCGGAGTGTACGGTGCCCTGGGAAAAGTTAGTCATTATTACAATTTCTCCCCAACCCCTGAAGAGCAAACCTCTTGCCCTCTCTTGTGCCCCCGGTCTTACAACGCATTGGGGAGTTGTTTTCCAATGTATTAATCCCATTCTGGGGGGTCTGAGTCAGTAAGGAAGAAATTCCTGGAAACTTTGTCATTGTGTTATATTTGGAAAAAGAGTGAATTGTGACTGTTCACAGTCTTAAGGGCAGTCACAGAGGAAACTGGAGCTTTGTAAATGTTTTAATTACAGTTTTCCTCACCAAATTGAACCCACTGAGTGTAATGAAAGAAAGAAAAGGTGTAGGTGTGGAGGAAGGGACGAGCGGGGAGGGGGAACCGGCAGGAGGTTTCTGCTTGGCCCCTGCAGCAACCAGCTGCTTGCTGCTCCACGCAGTGAAAATCTTTTCATGTAATTAATTCCAGCCATCAAAAGCCTGCCTTGTTTTTGGAGGTAATGGGAAAGCAATGCTCCAGACAGGACTCCTTGAAGATACCCAATAGCCAGTGGCTAAACCAAGCAATTTAAAAATTATGGATGTTTTGCTAAATGAATGAGCACTCTTCAGTAGTGACAAAGAGGATTTCCAAAGAGCTCCCTATTTATTTGCGTGTGTGTTTTACCTCAGGACAGAGAATGCTCGGCTTGGAGCTGAGGTCTCTGGGTGAGGTGCGATAGCTTAGCTCAGGTCCATCGAAACAACAGCTTAGTCTTCCTGCTGACTCCGGCACCAGGCACACCTGCGCTGGTGTATGGATGTGATGGGGGTGGGGAGGGCATGCCCTTCATCCTTTTCTTAAGGTGACAGGGTGAGTTGGGACAAGAACACTGACTACTCACGTATAACCCAGTTTGGTTAGCAAAGAGACACAGGAGGTAATTCTTGATGACACAGATCTTGTCTTGGGGGTGAGGTGTCCCCCAGAAAGCAGGCTGGGCCAGCTTCTGCAGTGCAGGGTCATTCTTCAGGTGATATCATCATTGCATAGCTTTCCACAGCACCTTGAGTAAAAACCAAACTCCCGAGCATGGTCTCCCTCACACGGACCACCTTGACCGTTGCTCTCTGGTTCCAGCTATGGTGGTATCATTCACCCCACATCCTCACCAGATCCCTGCAGGCAACCCTCTGCTCTCTGGCTGTGAGGGTCTTTCTTCCCTTTCCTAGCGAACGCTCCTCATCCCTCCTATCTCTGACCATGGTAACTTCCTCAAACATGTTCTTTCTGACTTTCCCAATTACATCCAATTTCTGAATGGAGGGGCGCTGAGTGCTACCACTTTGGGGCCCTTATCACTGCTGTAAATGTGCTTTTGTTAGCGAGAGATTTTGATTGATGTGCGTCTCTCCCTCTAGAATACATACTGAACAAGAACAAAGATGGCTGTGTCTCTTTTTACACACCATTATGTCCCCAGTGCTTAGCACATAGAAGGCACTTAATAAATTCCTATTGAATAAATAAATAAGTTAGGGAGCTCCTCTAGGCTGCAGTTCATTTGTCATTTTCTGGTTTCTGAAAGGACAGTCAGCCCGACATGTAAGCCACTGAGTAAATTCTGGTCATCCATCATTTGACACTGTGTATAGACTAAAGTTTTTGACTATTCTGACAAAGGAAGAGAAGTCATTCTACTGTTCATCAATAATTAAGATGGAGGTGGGATGGAAAATTGGCACTCTGACACGTGGCTAATTTCCACATACATTTAATGTGCACGTACCACAGGGCAAGGATTGTTCTAAACTGGAGAGGCAGATATGGAAGACGGAGCACTTATCCTCAAGAAGTGTTCAGGCAGAGATAGTCCATCAGAGAAAGAAGCTTAAATGCAATGAGATCGAACTTTCTCCAAGGAGTGTCTGCTTTTGAACCTCTTGGTCTCATTTCAAGGCTGTTTTTCTTTCACTCATGAGATCCCACTAAAGACTCTTTCCTCCAATAGAACCTTGTGTAGAACTTCAATCTACCTCAGACGCACACCAAGAGGCACTAAAGCCCTGGCAAGAATTCAAACTCCCTGGTTCCACAGAGTCTAAGGCATACTTCAAACTACTTGCTTATTCATTTAGCTGTCTGGGCAGCAAGGGAGCTCGCACAAGTGGTGAAATCTATCGATCCACTGAAGACATAACCCCTGTTTAACCTGTGTTTCCCAAAACCTGCAAGCCAAAGCTAGACGTAAGTGAAGTAGGTGTACTGATACTGGCACAGAAATTGGGAAGTGTGCAAAAATGCTGTCTCACTTGAGAGATGAACCTCAAAATAGCAGCCTCTGGTGTCGAATTTCTTCCTCTGTATCTCAGGAACACTAGCCAATTGCTCCCATTCTTTTCATTCCCCCTCCTCTTCATATTGCATACTGCCCAGTAGAAGTTGTAAGGATGGACAAGAAGGAAACAAAGGAATGGTTGTCCGGTGATACGAGTCACAAAGGCCGAACACTGACCTGAGAGTGAAACTTCTTGTGGCTGCAATGAAATGAAAATCGGTAACTGGACACCTCATTTGGACCCACGCAGAAGCAGAACATCTACCTACCTAGAGGTCTGGATTCAAGTACGACCTAAGGACAGCCTTCCTATCATAAAGAAATGCCTTCATTTTTTTATCCACTAGAGTTAAGAGGAAGGAATGGGCAATGATACTACAAAAGGAGGTGAGAAAAACAAATGAGAAATATCATCTACTTGATAATTTTCTCTGAGGCCAGTCATAGGAGAGAGACCTCAGTGTAACCAGGACCATTTTTTTCACATACCCTGACAATTATGACAAGATTGGCTGTGGTTTCTCATGACTAGAATGAAAGAATCTTGGAATCAGAAAGAACCTCAGAAGTGACTCAGCTCAAAGTTCAACCTAGTACAAAAATCCCTTCCGCTAACATCCAAGGGAAAAAGTTATCCTGAGGACTCTCTCCTTTCTCTCAGCAAATCTGTGCTCTCCTGGATCCTTTCATTTCTCTCCCAAGCCTGTGTTCCTATTGCCCACTTATGTACCTGCCCACTTAGCTGCTGCTTCACTTTTCTTCCCTTCGACCTTCTGTTGAATCTGGGTGATCATTCTCCAGTGCTTGGAGCAACCAGACCCTTCTTTCTCACCTTCCTGTTCCTGGGCTCCTTGATTTTGCTAGAGAAATGCTCACAGCTGTGCTGATCATTACTACGTAATGGTTTCCAACTTCAGTTTCAACCCCAACAATCCTTTTATTCATCCCTATTAAATTCCCTGTGGCAGCTGTTCCAAAATTGTTTCTCATTTTTCCAGCCCACACCCCTCTACTAACCCCTTCCTTCATCTCCTACTTCAGAGAAAATGTGCCCTCATCAGGCATAAGCTCCCTCAATGCTCCTCTCTGCTCACCTTCAGAGGTTCTTACTTTTGCCCGTCTGAAAGGAAGAAAATTTTCAATTGCTCTCATTCTGATCCCTCCATTTTATGACTCATTCCATGCCTTGCTTCATCAACTATCCATCACCCTCCTCTCACTATCAGTTCTACTCCATTAAGAAAAAAAAAAAAAAAAGTACAGTCTTTTTTTAACCTTGCCTCATCCTTAGCACAGGACTGCCAACTTTACCAAAAGATCAGTCCACAGTCACTCCATGACCTCCTGTTCACTGCACAGGACACAACAACCTGGGATCTTGACAGCTCTTCTCCTTAGGGTGCCCTATCAGAGGCCATCAAAAACTTCAACCTTTTAAAGCTGATGGAGTACAATTTCTCACCTCCTTAATATGCCAACACTGATGTTTCTCTTGGAGCTCTCTGCCTCTTGGCTTGGTAATATCACTCTTGGCTAATTCTAAAGCCTACCTTTTCCAGTAATGATGGGTACTCAGGATTCCCTCTTTGATCTCTGTTCTCTATAATGGTGCTGAAAATATTTTGTTTGCAGTACCACTGGAATGTTAGGATATGAAGAGACCCATTTGCACGGGTGAAAGCTGTATTAATTAAACAGCAGTGTTATGACCGGAATGTTTTCTGATGTCTGAAAAGATTCCTCTTTGTAAACACCCAAATCTTTATCGGGTTCTAGATTGACATCAGG
Organism: Furipterus horrens; assembly: GCF_987537825.1. NCBI lineage: Eukaryota > Metazoa > Chordata > Mammalia > Chiroptera > Furipteridae > Furipterus > Furipterus horrens. The sequence goes on along the minus strand of NW_028327173.1, from coordinate 193,947,962 downwards.
TTTTTACCTCTCTTTGTCTTTTGTACTTTGCTTGATAGTGTCCCACATGACCTCCTCAGACCTCACTATGGCAGCATGAATCCTCAGATGTAGAAAAAGGAAAGGCTGCAAATAAAATAAAATTTAGTTCCCCACCTTGAGAAGGATCATCAGTGCACACAGACCGGTGCTCTACTCATTTGGGAAAATTTCGTTCATAGCCATCGCTTTCATACTCACCTTATAACATACATACAAGGCAATCCGACAGTCTCTAGACCATTATTAGATCAAAGATATACTGTGTGAGAAAAATAAAAAAAACTAGAAACATAAATATCCACGTTTTTGTTTTCATTTAGAAAGTATGTCAGTCTGGCAACATGGGAATAACTTTCCTACAAGGCGATAATCTATTAGAGGTGAGAAGCAGCAGTGCCTTTTGGAAAAATCATTTACTTTTACAATTTTCCATACTCCCCACTATTCCTTATTGTTTCATGCCTTGTCTACTTCACTTATTTATATTACCTGCATATCTTCTGCAGACATTTGCTTTGATGATCCTTGGTTAAACTGAAAATTTCCCAACATATTCCTCCAGCCCTATATTCTAGACTCTACACTCACATTTTCAAGTGTTCTCTGGGCAATGTCATGGCAAAATTAATTTCCATAGCTCTTTGTTCATATTTATAATATGTATTTCATTGATTTTAATTAGCTGTTAATTATCCTCAGTATCTCATTCTCCTTAAGGGTAGGTTCAGTGACTTCTGCATTATTATCCAGTTTATAGTACATATTAAGCATTTAAAAATATATATTGAATAAAAATAAAATGATTAGACATATTCAGTAATACATGACAAACTTAGGCTTTCAATTTTTGGACCACCTCATGAAATTAAAATGTTTCCCAGTGACTTTCTCCCATAAGTCCTTATTATGCCCTCTGCAAATACACAGAATAAATCATCTCCCTCTTCCATATGATGGTCTTCCAAATACTTTTTAAACTGTTAGATCCCCTATGTACCCTGTTTACAGCTATCTGTCTAATTAAAATCTTTCATATCTGTGCTCTTCTATTTCTACCATCACAACATTAAGACCTCTATCATTTCTCATGTAAATTACTACGAAAACCTCCAAACTTCTCCCTGACAAATCCACACTTATTCTCCACACTGCAGTCACATGAAATCATACTATACTCATGCTTTAAATTCTTTGCTTCTCCAGAGTCCTTAAGGTAAGGTATAAACTCTTCAACATTACAAAGCCCTACCTGATCTGCTCCCTGCTCACCTCTCTAGCATTGTGTCTTAGTTCTCCCTAACTTGTGTGCAATGCTCGTCACCCTAAGTGGCCTACAAGTTCCTAGATTTGCCTGCTTTGTCTCTGAGTTTTTATACATGCTGTTCACTTAGACTAGAACACACTCAATGCCAGCCTACGTTTTGCTACCTAAAATCGATTTCTTCAGTACCCACTTATCATTTCCTGGGCCACATATGATGTATTCCCACAACATCCTGTATTTTCTCCTACTGAGGTAAAAATGTTACCGCATATATACTGCTCTATCTCCCTCAATGCACTGTGATTTTCCAGGCCTGTCATATTGTGCATGAGAAATGTACATAGATTTAATTAAATCATCTTGGATGTTTTCCTTTTATCATTTGCCAATGTTTCTCTTAAAATGTGATAAAGGCATACCTTGTTTTCCTGTGCTTCCCTTTATTATGCTTCACAGATGTTGCATTTTAAAAACTGAACGCTAAACCCTCCACCAGCAAAAAAATTAGAATTCACTTTCTTGTGATGCTCACTCTATGGTGATGGTCTCCAAGATCTGCCTGCATTCAGCTCTTAACTCAATTCTTGCTCTGTGGTTAGGGTACAATGAAGCAGTGACATAACTTGCTCCGATCACTACCAAGCCAAGATTGTTTTAGCTTCAATTTCTTCCCTTGTACAGTAGGAATAATATTAACCTTTTTAAAGCTCCTCTAAATAACTAAATAAGATAGTATAAACAGCAATTAGCCCAATCCTGGAAAATGGTAGGTGCTCAATGAAGACCAACTCATATTATAATGAAATAAAGCATTACCATGATCAACCTGTCTTGGAATCCTCTAAAAAGTGCCTTTTTATGAATAAGAGAGAAGATGAAAAAAATCATAAAGTTAGGTTTTCACAGAACGTGAACACGGTGCAGCTGATGCCTAAGCTGTTTCTATATGTCACGAAGGAAAAGACAGAGAAGAGACCCAGTGAAGTCACAGAGGGTTGTGGAATCCCATTTACTAATGCAACATGGTGCCTTTGGCGGTGGTTGTTAGAGACACCTGCAGCTCACAAGACCCCGGTGTACATACATACAACATTCACTTCAAATCCTGTAACTCACAAAAGGTAATCAAATTAATATGTCTACATTCTGGCAAGTATCATATTATCCTCCACTTCATTAGACTTTAGCAGAAAGGAGACTGCTTTGTAAAGGTATTATGATTATTATTTTTTGTACCAACCCAAACTTTTGTCAGATAACCATGCATACGGCAATTGAAGATATATAAATTATTAGTTTAAAAAAGCACAACGTGCCAAAAGAAAATGTGTAAGTGGCATTGGCCCTACTTCTAAGTGTTCAGAGTAAATTTTCCATGCTACATACACAGAATCCCCCCCAGTTTGCCTCTTCTATTGGGGTTTCCTCCATCAGGGCCCTTGACTCTCAGCATTTCTGACCAGGAATCCTGATGGTGTCAAGACAGCCCAGGTTCAAATTCCAGCTCTGTCACTTCCTACTTGTATGACCTTGATCTATTACCTAAAGCCCCTGATCCTCAGTCTCCTTTTCTATAAAAGTAGATCACAGTAACATGTATATTATAAGGTTTGTTGAAAGAGTTAAATGAGTTCACCTACATAAAGCCTTAAAACTGCAGCTGGAATGTATTAAGTACTGGGCAGATGTTAGCTCTTACTCTCGATGAGTCTAGTTGCTTCAATTTCGTAACCACAACTAGATGTAATCCACGGGAAAGCAGCATCCTCCTTTGTCTTCTTCATCCACAGATCTCTAGTGCTAGCACAGGAACAGGCACATGGTGACATGACAAGTTTTGAATGAACGAATGAATTTAATCAAATGGTTGATGAGCGAAACATGAAAGAAAAGAAATAGAGTCTTAGTGTTTTCTAAAAGAGTAAGATTCATTGCACCCTCCTCTCTCTCTCTTTTTTTTTTTTTTTTTTTTTTTCTACCTGGTAAATAACGTCTGCTTTTGTACATCCTTTCAGGTAAGCACATTTCTATATACACTCAAGAAATTACATCAAGACACGGGAGACAATGTGCACAAGGAAGTCTAGAAAACACAGCCCATGTGGGCTCCAAAGAGGCAGCCTCTGATCCCTTCTGAGCAGATGAAAAGGTTCTACCCAGTCTAATAGATTTTTGCATCTTGATTGGGGAAGTGGCATTTACCTAGGATAATGACTCACAAGATGACAATCCAGGAGACAAGAGGATGGGAGAAGAGTCCTTTTTGCATCTTAAAGCTAGGAAAGCCCTGCCCTATCTGGCAGTGAGAAGCTTCACCCAAGGAGAAATAGCTCATTTTTAACACTGGGGGCACAGAAGCTCAGCCAACTTTTCTGTTTCAACCCATCAGGACATGATCTGGTGTAGAATGTGGCCCACCACCCTTTACAATGCAAAAATCACTACAGGGTATCTTCAGGAGAGTATGGAGCTTATAAATGAGAATTCACAAGTCTCAGATATTCTGGGAAGCTGGTACTTTGAAAAACCAGTCTTAGTTCTTTGCAACAACATAAACGCTAAGTTTCCTAGCCCAAGGCTTACCTGAATATTATCCTAGAAATCATTTTCTCCTCCTGCCCAGGACCAGGATTCCCTAGAAACATTTCTCATGATTTTAAAGTCCCAATAAAAATACAAAATTCATTCTGGATGAGTTGAATCCAAGTTCTTCAAAATGCCTCAGAGCCACCACAAGGACTTATTTTCAATAGCTGCACACCAGGGACAGGTATATGGCAATTATTCCCATCTTTGTTTAAACCAGTTTTATTAAAACTTAAAATGTGTTCCTCAGAAACAAAATCCCCACACTTTCTTATAGAGCATTAAAAATTAACTTAAAAGTCATGATTAAACACAAATCAAAACCAAAACAATTTTAGGAAATAAAAACAAAACAGTAAATCTTTTTTACCCCAATCACAAGATACTAATGTGAATGCTGATTCTGCTAGCCTGATGCAAGCTTTTCCATCATAGCTAGGGGAGATGCAAATCCTAGATCAAGTTCAAAATCAATCCTCCAGCATAGCTTTGTTATTGGAACAACTGTCCCTTCTCCCTCTCCTCTTCCAGATGTTAACACCTCCCCAAGAGGACAATGCCATCCCTCCCAACTCTGCCCTTTTATGAGAATTGCTAGTTTAAACCAAGGAATGTGGCCATTCACACTGACCAGGGACACCTTGGAGAAAAGCCAGTCCTTTTAAATCGGTTTGATGCCAGCTTCATAAAAACGAAGGCAGTCTATATCAAATCAGAGAGACTTTGCAGCTCAGAAAGAGCCAAGCATAAATGTTTCTCTGATGACATTTATTTAGTGCAGGCTCTGTTTAGTATCTCATCAATTACAACTGAACTGAACAAATGCCATTTTATTGCAACATTCCTGCAGTCCTCCAGGGGAAGCAGCCTCCAGAGCCAGACTCCCGGGGTTCCTATTCCCCCCAACTCTGGGTCCATGGCACGTTCCTTTAACACTGCACACCTCAGTTTTTCATGTGTAATAGAGAGACAATACTAATAGTACTTCCTCACTGAGTTGTGAAAATTCAAATGAAATAAACCATGCTGCACATTTGACAACTACCCATTTAATAATATCAGCTGTTATTATACACATTCATTAGTTGCTCATAGGTTTGCTTCATTGAGATTGTCTTTTTTCCACAGGAGACAAATCTTTTCTACCTGCTCTCCTAGAGAAAGAAAGCTACATTCCACATATCAATTCTGGCTCTGTCGCTTGCAAGCTGCAAAATTTGGGGACATCATAAAATGGGGAATAATAACAGTATCCCCAACAGTATAGCATAACAGTAGGATATTGTGCGAATTACATAAATGCATGTAAAACATTCGATAGGATACTGGATATTGAGTGCTTACTCTACAACTGTCTGTTATTATTAGACTCCTTGCTGTATGAGAGAATTGTTACATCATTTAATACCCGATGCCCAAACCACACAATGCATTTATTAAATGCTCCTGTTATGTAAAAGCCGACGAGTCCAGGAATAAGGAAATCTCTTATGTGATCTGGAACATATAAAGGCTACAGAAGTAATGACTCAGGGCTGGCCATTAGTGGAACTGGAAGAGAGCAGGTATGTGACCTTGAACGTGTGGTTTCATCGATCTGGGCTTTAATTAAGTCAACAATAAAATAATTGAGCTGCATCCAGCCTTGCAATTCTATGAATGAATGCACAATATTCTTTTCTAGATATCCTTATGGGTATTTTCAAGACAAGCAATATACATGTATATTGCCTATTAGATCCTTGTCTAGTCCAGGTCTATTTCTCCCCTCTCCTTGTCACTGCTCTTACCAAATCCATGTGCCAAGTATGGCATGGCACATTCCATAAGTGTGGGCTGGGGTTTTGTCTGTTTCCAACACTGTGCTGCTATGAATCTGGCAGAGAAATGGAGACGCGTCAGTTCTTGACTCAAGTGTTTGCACTGACATTGATTTGATGTGTGACTATGAGAAGATTATTTTAATCGGTGCCATCACCTCTCCTTGCCACAGCACATTACTATTTATGATGATATTAATGAATTAGAGTTTATAATGTGCTTGGACAAATGTGACTGAAGAGTCCAACTCACGTGGAAAAGGCCATCTGCTTTATTCCACAAGTGATAACCCAGAACAAGAAGGCACAAGAGAGCAAAAGCGCTGAAACCCAGAAATAAAGGGCAGTTGTACAAGGTTCCCCTGGAGATGTTTAACAATGAAATAATATATCTGGAGGGGAAGGTACAAGCTTTAGAGAGGTTCAGAAAATTAATTAAGGGGCTTTTGTTTACTGTTACGGTATTCCTATTTATCTGTTCTCAGGGTGATAGACAGCTGCAGAGAAGTAATTCTGATAGAAAAAAAGAGAATAATTCAAAAAACATTCATATGTGGTGCACTTACATAGAGTAAAACATAGGATTTTAAGTATACAATTTAGTGAGTGTTAACAAAGCGGTATATCCATGAAACCAACACTCAATAAGACTACAGAACATTGCTATATGGCCCCAGAAAGTTCTCTCATACCCCTTCTTGTCAATACAACCCCCTCATAGGCAATCGATGTTCTGATTTCAAATACAGAGTCATTTTGCCTGCTTTTGAACTTTACGTAAATGGAATTATATAATATAGATATTTCGTGTCTTTTTTCTCCTATATCATACTGTATGTACTGCATACATGTTGTTGCATTTATCCATAGTTCATTTTTTAGTAGGATTCAGTCATACAAATATACTATATTTTGTTTATCTGCTTTCCAGCACCTTTCCGTTCCCAGTTTGAAGCTACTATAATGCTGTTGTAAATGGTTTAACAGAAGTATTTTTGTGGATATGTGTCTTCATTTATCTTGTTTAAATACCTGAGAGTGAACTTTTGGAGTCTTAGTTCAGATCTATGATTAGCTGCATTAGAAGTTGCCAGTTTCCCAAAGTGATTATACCATTTTCCAACCCCATCTGCAATGTACGAGAATTCCAGTAGTTCCAAATCTCACCAGCATTTTGTGTTGTCAGTATTTTTATTTTTAACCATTTTCATAAGTATAAAATGCTATCTCATTGTGATTTTAATATTATATGCATACTTTCCTGATTATTAAAGATGTGGGACATCTTTTCATAGGCCTAGTGGCCATTAAAAATCTTCTTTTATGAAGTATCTGTTTAATTCCTTGTCCATTTTTTTTATCATGTGCCTTTTTACTACTGATTTGTAGATCTTTATACATATCAGTCCTTTTTAGACAAATCTCTTGAAAATACTTCTTTCCAGTTACCTTTTAATTTTCCTAAGAATCTTTTGAAGAACAGGAAATGTTCATTTTGATTAGGTCCAATCCCCTGATATTTTCTTGTATGCTTACAGCTTTTATGTTCTCTCCAAGAAACCATTGCCTATCTCAAGACTGCAAAAATATCTCCCTATATTTTCTTTTGGAAGCTTTATAATTCCAGCAATCACATGAAGGTTTATGATTCATCCCAAATTAATTTTTGTCAAAGCTATAACTCAAACTTATAACTCCTACCAGGTAAGAACTACTTCAAAGTAGTCTAAGAAAATAACTTCTATGATATTGTACCAAAACTAAAAGTAGGTTGTGGTAGAGGTGCTTTGTTTTGCTTTTTTTTGGGGGGGAGGGGGGGGCGGTTCATGTTTTTACTTGCTACTCTCTAAGTACAACTAGAGAAAATAAAGTTCAAATCACAATATTGGAAACACTTATGTGTTAGAGACTCTTCTAAGTGTCTTACATGTAGTAACTCATTTAATCCTCAAAATCCAGAAATACCGAGGACTCAAGATACAGTACGGAATTAGCTGAGCTAGGATTCAAACCCAGACAGGCTCCGGAGCCCACAGAAGTTGCCACTACCATGGATTGCTTAATTATGTCAAATTTAATATGAACAAACTACTTAAAGGCAGAACGGAGTCAAAGTTTATTGAGTGACTATTGTGTCAGACATCATGTTAAGCCTTTCTATTTTATTTCATATAGTATTCAAAAATACCTCCTAAGTACATATGATCAGGTATTTGCAAAGGAGGAAATGGAGGCTCAGAGAGTTAAGTAGCTAGAGCAGGCCACGCAATCAACAGGGTATCTGAGAGCTGAGCCCAGGTTGTCTGATTCAACCTTTGCTTGCTCCACAGTAAGAGCCTGTGTCCCCACAGACTCACATCACGTATCATTGGAAGGAGCATGTAAGGAGGAATTTGATAGAGCAATGGAAGTTGAGAAGTCTACAGACATTTCACTTAGACAAAGAGATTAAGGGACTATTTCCTGTCTGGGGGCCCATTTTAGGGTCAAACCCTTGAGCCACAAGAATACTTACTTCTTGCTAACATCAACTCACAGAAGAAAATTACCCCTTTCAAACCTCGTGCACATATACAAATAGTTAGGCCCTCCCTGCCTCTTGCTTCTTCTACTCATTTTCCCTTGACAGGGACTATGATAGACCCATATGTGTATCTGGAATTCAAAGCATAGACTGCAGCTACTACAGTCACATCTGGAAAGAAAAGGAAAGGACAGTTTCCAGAATGGTAGAAGGGTGCTCTATAGGTTTTGTGTTGCTCTGTTGCCTAAACTTAGACCAATGGGTGGAAGCAGATGTCAATGCCACAGGTGGCCCCTTATACTTCGGGCTAAACAATAACAGCAGCAACGACAACACTAGCTGTTCTCTTCAGGGCTGGGTTGAGGCCTTTCAACTGCAGCAGTGACCTGAGAAAAACCTGGAACTCTATCTGTCAGGAGACTTTTTAAAAATCATATTAGGGAACGGAGATTAAACTCAGTAATAACTAGATCTTTCTACTTCTCAGTGTTTCTGTTATATCCTGGATGTAGAGAAGGTTCATTTTTCCCAAACCAATTGGGGAGGTGACCACTGTTCCCTGTAAAAGCTGGCAAGTGCCACTCCAAAGGGAAAAATTGGGGGCGGGGAAAGGAAGTAGAAGGGAAAAAAAGCTCTAATATGCTCAGGGATCTCACTACTCAAAACATGGTTGAAAGACGAGGCAGCTTCAGCATCACCAGGGGGTTTATAAAACATGCATATTCCCAGGCCCCATCACACCGACAGAATCAGAAACTAAACAAGATCACCTTGGTGATTGCCACCATTACCATGTTTGAGAAGCACCAGCCAGTGATATATACATGAAGAAGCCACTAGAGGTAGAAGATGGCATCTGTGAAAGGTGTGTTTTTATTCCCCAAAACATGTCCTGTAGGAGTGCCATTACCTTTGCAATTCTTGGAGCATCAGTAAGCTGGAGTGGTCTTTGTAATTTCATGTGAATCACTAAAAATGCCCGCTCCCTATGGACCTGTGAGTTGGCAAGGTCTTTGTTGCGTGATTATTTTGAATTGTCAGGCCGTCCATGGGGATTCTTTGCTCCGGTGGTTTAGGGGAAGCCCTGCCTCTGGGTTCTGAGTCACCGGCAGTCGCTGCAGCACCCCTGGCTAGTCATTTTCATAGGGCATGATTCATGGGGCGAGGGGGGGATGCAGGCTTATTCTTTATGGTCCCATCAAACTGTTGACCTCCGGCACACAGGAAGGTGCAGTGCCTGGGATTAGGTTTGGTCTTCTCTGTTTATGGCCTGTTCTTGGTCGTAAATTTGAAGTGGGAGGGCAGAGTGATTGCCGGTGGTCAAGGAGCCGAATGGGGAGCAGGAGGAGGTGAAGGAGGAGGGGTGTGGGCAACACCATGAAAAGGGAACATGCAGCCCGTGCTTCCTCAAGGTCACCTGGCTTCTGCAGCAAAACACACACACACACACACACACACACACACACACAGACGGATTTTCTACTTTTCTGTGCCATTACAGACCCAGAATTGATAAAGTTCTGGCCAAAATAAAGCTGCTGTCTTTATTTTTTGGTTTCTTTTTAAAGATGCCACAGTGTTTACAAAGAGGCCTAGGCAATGAAGCATAGAATCAGAAGCCACTTCAGGGGCTTGCTCTTTGGTCCTCAGGTTGCAGATCAAGGAAATGATCTGTGCTTTGCCCGATTGTGGCTCTGGAAGAAACAAATGGGAAGAAGAAGCTTGGGACAATGAGAGCAAGAGGCAGAGGAAACGAGAGGAGCTAATGAGAACATCCTGAATTTGTCCAAAGATAGTGCATGGAATCCAAGAGTTCATCAGACCCTGGGGGGAGGGGTGGGGAGGTGTGTATACACTTGTGAATCAATTTTCTGACATTAAAAAAATATGAAAAGTGTTTGGAAAAGAAAAAATAACCAGTTTAATAATAACAAGCCAACCTGTTTTTTCAAAAATGTCATCAGTGATATTAATAATTCCAGCAAATGTTTGTTGAGCCCTCAACATGTACCAGGCACTGTGCTATGTGCTATCACTATTTTATCTCATTTAAGCACCACCGCGACAGGACAAAAGGGGGACAGTTGTCATTCCCATCATCCCACAGATAAAGAAAGGGAGACTTAGAGCTGTCAAGTCACTTGGTCAAGGTCACAGAGCTCTTTGGTAGAGAATACTTAACTCAAACTCAGGGGGCTTCGGCTCAAACATATGTGCATACTACTGCCTTCTTCAACGTCCTATTTCACATTTGGAGACAATCAGCCACTCAGGGGTTAAAATGCGATCAGTACATTTTCTTAAAAACAATCAGAGATTTATGTTGGTAGACTGGTAGTCTGTTTCAGAAGAAAGCCTCCCCTTACTGAGTATAATTAGGAGGGGGTACAAAATCTAAGGCAGTGGGTTTTAGTCAGGAGGAATTTTGCCCCCCGCCCCCCGGGGACATTTGGTATGGTCTAGAGACACTTTTTGTTGTCACAACTAGGGGAGGGTGCTATTGGCATCTAGCAAGTAGAGACCAGAGACACTGCTAAACATCCTACAATGCACAGGACAGCCCACAACAGAATTATTCAGTCCAAAATGTCAATAGTGCGGAGGCTGAGCAAGTCCATCGCTATGCTATATGCAGAAACAGGCCTTCACTTAGTAGTTCATGAAGTTTTTCTGAGTGAAAATGAAGGTCTGCTAACCACACACTGTCCTGCTAGCAGAGACAGAGAAGATCTTTTCACCGGCACTTTACAGAGCTGGAATCTAGCAAGTGAGGCATCCGGTACACATTGCACAAGAGCCACGTGCACTGTTGCCTCGGTAGGGCAGTAGCCATCTGCAGCCCAAGTCCAAGAGAGCAGGGGCTGTCCCAGAGCTCAGGTCCCAAGATGCTAGAAGCCAAATGAACTTCATCAAGGCTACTGCCATATCTCTACGGCCTAAGAGTCTTCAGAAATAAAGGATTTGGGAAAACTAGGTAAATATGTACTTTCACATCCTTCCGTTATTTATTTACTTATTTGTTTAGCAGGCCTAACAGGATTCCAGGCCCAATAGGATGGTATGTCATAAGGCAAACTGGCTTCACGCAAGCAAACAGTGGCCTACTGGATTCCTTGATCCTAATCCATACTAACCCACACCCTTCCCCACTTTCTGGCTCATGCCATAGTCTTGCTTTGCTCTCAAATCTACTGGGCCACTCCCAGTATCTAAAAGGGGATATTTGTCAGGATTATAGGCAAGTGGTATTGATGAGAGCAAACTGAAGAACCCTATTGCCAGGAAAAAGAGAACCTGGAGGAAATCAAATTGTAGGTGCTTATTAACCAATTCACTTGGTAGGGTTTTTACAGAATTTAATATTTTTATGATCGCTTCTACCATTTCATTTTCTTTCATTCATATTTCATTGTCTGGCTACTTGACCTAACACAGGATTATTCCAAAAAATACATTCTTGATTAACTTCTTTTAAGAGGTAGAAAAATGAAATGGCATTTGTTCATGCTGGAACTTCTGAAGCTTTATGGGGCTGCTCACTGAGTGGAAATAAAAGATTTCTGACTTTGCCCAAACATTTTACTGCAGTGATAATTAAGCAAAATCTTACCAGAAAAAAAAAAAATCTATTTGCAGCATTTTGAATCCTTTCCTCTTGCTCCCTTTCCAAGACAGCAGGACAAACCATACCAATTTAGGAGAACTTGCAATAACCAGATGGAAGAACTTTATTGCTAAAGTAAGCAATTTTAGGTACTCCCAGCACAAAGGCACACTTGCCATATCTTTCTCATTCTAATTTTCAAGCCAACATTAGGATGAGAAAGAAAAGGATACTTTCTCTTAAGTTAATGTTATATTTCAAAATCAGTCCTTAATAAGACATAATCCCATCCTAGTTATTATGTGTACATACTAATATTTATTAAGAAAAAAAAAGCATTAGAAATTAGAGTATGAGTTTTGGAGTCAGAGAGAATAAAATTCAAATCTGGTTCAACCACTCATGAGCCATTTGAACCTGGGTGAATTACTTCGCTAGTCTTAGCCTCAGCTATCTCATCTCTAAAACGGAATAATAGGAAAACCATGTGTTAAGCCTTTACCCAGTAAGCGTTACTCTGGGTGGGACAAACTCTAGAATTTCAGTGTTTTCTTTTTCCATTGCAAGATGACCTTCTTCAGAATCCTGCTCAAGTTTGCTTGCCTTGTTTCCTGCTTAATGGAGCAGGAGCCATCAATCAGCAAAGCCTTACCATTTCACAGGAGTGCTTACAGAAAGAGGTAGGAACCCCATGGAATAATAGCCACGGAATTGTCTGCATGTCAGAAAGATGGCCAGGCTTCCAACATAACTGCTTTCCTTTCAAAGAGGCACACCATGAAGAAGAACGGAGTGTTGTATTAGACACGTGGCAAGGCTCTATCCCCTTTTGCCAGGACGTCCCCCTTTGGTTTCCTCTTGCAGTACCAATCCTTTTCCCTCTGTGGTTTCCCACTGTGTTTTTTCCCCTGCATTCTCCAATTCTTTTTGTTTCCTCCTCCAGGCTAGCTTTAACGTTTTCCTAGTTGCTGCTGTTATTCTAACCCTCCCTTTCTTCCCATTCTTCTCTTTAAGTATGAACTTGCTAAGTGACCCCACAATTCATGATGACAAACCCTAGGACATTCCCAGAGCTGACTACCCCCAGAATCAAGATTTAATTTATATAAATTTTTGTATTAAAATTATGACTTGTGGCAGCACCTTTGCACTGTGAAAATAAGCAAGGGGTTGCTCCTCTTTTCTCACATTACTTCCATTACATTGGGTCATGTGGCACCTTTCTGCATAAGCTTAATGTTCTAGAAGGAAGTGTTTCTAACTTTCCTTATTAGAACCTCCAAAAGAGCTTAAATTCACATACAGGTATTTTTATAATAACAGTAATTTTAAGGACAAGGATACTGCACCGAGACCCTGAAGAACTGAATAATTTTCTGGTCCCCTAGAACCCAAGGTTATATACTGAGACCAGAACTTTCCTCCTTGAACCATACATCCAACACCCTATGAATAAATTACGCTGACTCATAGTGCGGTCCCTTATGCTGACTCATAGTGCAGTCCCTTTTCTGCAAATGTGATTGATTGTCCATTCTAATTACTGCATTGTAATGGATCTGTTCCTTGACTTTAAATAACACTTCCCTGAATTTAGTAGATCACCCAAACTCAGTTACAGTTTCCATGGAAGAGAGTACCTGCTTTGGTACTCTGAACCATGGATAATTATCCTCACTTGACAACCAAAAAAACTGAGATTTAGGGGGAAAAGGTGATGGTAGCGTCCTAGAATTTAGAAGGCTCCTTAAACAAAAAAATGTTTGTTAAGCACACAGTCCAAAGTCAATAGCTATTAGGAGGAAAAGTCAGGATTTGAACTCGAGTCTCACTACTACATTAATGTTTACATTACACATTCTAATTTTTCATGCTTGTTAATGCTGTTCCCTCTTCCAGGAATGCTTTTGCCACTATCTTTGTACAGGTATCCCCCAAATAACATGTTACTTCTGTAACACGGTTTCACTCTAACACAGTTAGAGAATTGGGGAAAACTCCTGTATAACATGAAATCATGAAACTCCCCATACAATACTGAATGTGATAAAAGCTTTTAAGAGCAAAAGATAACTCATTTAAAATTTTTCATTTGAGCATACATGTCGTATCAGATTTGCCTGTAGAATTTTGAAATTAATCAGAATTTTAAACCCATTTTGTTCATGGAGTATTAGTTAGAGTCATATTTCTTCAATGAAGATCCTTGCACTGAAAGAAGCACAAAGTTTAAGAGGGAACTTCAAAAGTGCTTAGCACTGTATAATGAAATTTATAAAGATCTCTCAGCTAAAAGCAAGCCATCTAAAATAACAGATTTTTTGCAAAAAGTAGAGCATAGAAATCAAGATAATGCTGAAGGAAGTTCAGAGGATGAAGCTATCTTGTCAAAAAGAAAATGCATTCGGTTAATGGAGCTTTGTAGTGATGATGAAGAAAACATTACGTAAATCATATTAATATGCAATACTTTTGATGAAAATTGCTTTAATAAAGATATTTCTCTTAATTATAAACATATAATAGTATTTTTTTTTAATTTTTGGAACCTAACTCCCCCTTTTGTACTAGTTCTTTATTTCATATAACACTGATCCGCATAACACAGCATTTGTTGGGAGTCTAACAACCATGTTATAAGGGGGTTACCTGTATGTTGAAATCCTACCCATCCATCAGACTCGGTTCATATATGCTTTCCTCCTCGAATGTTCTAATATCATCCTAGTTTTCATTTATCCGCATTCACCTATCTTCATCTGTGTAGCGTTTTTCTCAATTCTTTGTTAGAATATTAAACAAACATTTCTTAGCATTAGAATTATTTCTTTATATTTCTGTTTTTTCTAGGAACATTCTTTATCCAGGTATTCACTCATTTATAAAAGTTACGGGGCCTACTATGTGCAGGACACTAACGGGTATGAGGGTGAACAAATTAGGCAGGATTCTTGCTCTCCAGGGGTTGGGGTGGGGGGGAGGTGAGGCCGGCATTGCTGTGAAGGAAATCAGGATTATGAGACAAAGGGAAACTGGGGAAGGCCACTTGAGATTAATAGGACTCTTCTAGGGAGCGATATACGATCTGAGGCCTGAAGGAGAAGACAAAGGCAATGAATGGATCTTAGAAAAAGCATTACTGCCAGGGGCCTGGATGAGTCCCGGACTGGTGAGGAAGGTCAGAGTGGCCGCGGAACTAAGAGCAGGGGTGCCAAGGCTTGAGCTTGCGGAGGTGAGCAGGACAGACCAGTGCTCATCTCCTACATGTAGCGACAGGCAAAATGGTGTCATGCAGAATATGCATATGTTTTGGAGTCAGGCACACCTGGGTCCAAAAAGTGCCTCTGTGTGACCTTGAATAAATGTATTAATCTTTCTGATTCTTGATAACCTCATATAAAGAAAAACTGGATTGAGTGGAAACTGTGTTCCGCTGGTCCTAAGTTGGAAGCCTGTGGAACTATGAGGCCAATAAAACAGCTGTGGGTTCTGTTAACATAGACAAAAGCACAAAACAAGACAAACAAACAAAAACTCATAGACATAGACAGTAGTACTGCAGTTAGCAGTGTGGAAGGGGGTGCAGTAGTAAAGGGGAGCAGTAGTCAAATACATGGTGGTAAAAGGAGATTTGACTTTGGGTGGCAGGCACACAATGCAGTATACAGATGATATAGAACCGTACACTTGAAATTTATATAATTTTATTAACCAGTGTCACCTCAATACATTTAATTTAAAAAATTAGCCCTGGCTGGTATAGCTCAGTAGATTGAGTGTTGGCCTGTGAACCAGAAGGTCATCAGTTTGATTCCCTGTCAGGGCACATGTCTGGGTTGTGGCCCACGTAGTGCAAGAAGCAACTAACCAATGTTCCTCTCGCACATTTATGTTTTTCTCCCTCTTTCTGCCTTCCTTCCCCTCTCTCTAAAAATACATAAATAAAATCTTAAAAAAAAATTTTTTTTAAACATAGATAAAAAGACATTATAAAAGAAAGACTTGAGCAAATAGACTTTCTCAGTAGGTAGGTCACTTGCTGTTAACTGCAGTTGATGAAAAGGCAGAAGGATACAAGACATTGCTGGCTAAGGCTCAGCTCTGGGACATGAGAGACCGTTTCAAGTTTTGCAGTCACACTGGGGCCTGTTTTCCAAGTGGATAGTGGGTTTTGGCACTGTCACTCTTAGTCTGCAGTGACAAATGAGCACAACATTCTCAAATGCTGACTCTGTGTTTTGAGTCCTAAAAGTAGACATATTTGACAATGGGTTTCATTTTTTCCAAAACCCAATTTACCACCCTCCTCACACCCATTAGAGCGGGCAGGCCAGGGCTCTCAGCCACTCCCTTGAATGAAAAAATCATACTTTCTGCCAAACAAAGGTGGAGAATTTGTCCAGGGACCAAGACAGAGCCAGGGAACAGAAGGCCAGGTAGCCAGGGGTGTTGCTGCCCTGACCCATGAGCATCCAGAAAGTCTCTCCTTGGAATTCCATGTCATGGAAACAGGGCTCCATGCTGCAAAGAAAGTGTGTGTGCTAAGAAATAACTGGGATTTTCTAACACTTTTGGAAGATGAAACCAGTCATTCATGCCCCCAAATATAATAAAACTATAAACAGTCAACAATGATTACCTGGAGGTAAGAACAGTAAAGAAAGCGTACCCATTGTGAGAAGTAAACTAGTAAATTTAGAGGTAGCTGTATTTTTAGTATTATTATTACTTTTAATCATCACCTGAGGACATTTTTTTCATTGCTTTCAGGGAGAGAGAGAAACATCGATTGGTTGCCTTCTCACACATACCCCAACCGGGGATCAAACCTGCAACCTGAGTACATGCCCCTGGCCAGGAATCAAACCCATGACCCTTCAGTCTATGAGACAATGCTCTGACCAACTGAGCTACACTAGCCAGGGCTAGAGGTAAATTTAAATAAAAAACAGAAATCAGCTAGAAATGTTGGTCCTACAAAGACAATCTAAATCTGCCAATTTTTAACTGCAGAGCCACACTCAAAAAATAAGGTAACAATATTTTTCTTCATAATTGAAAAAGCAATCCATTTATTTAATCTTTGGTTTAGTGGCTTAAGACACCTTCGTTTTCACACAAAGCAAAAAATCCTCTCTCCACTCTGTTATTAAGTTCAAGTCTACCAAATTGAACCAGCAGAGAATAAACTGTTTGCTCTCTGTCTTTTCATTAAATATTTTTATGCCTTTAGGTCTCTGTTTGTTGACTCTAGGGTGTGGAGGAAGAAATAATATTCTCAACAGTTTTTTCCAGATAAAAACTCTCTAAATTGCAAGTAATCTTTCTTCTATTCAATAGAGATTCAGTGTATTAGATAGAAGAACAGGTCTGGAGTTTTACATGGTAGCATTTACTGACATTTAAAATTATATGGATTTACAAATATCCACACACATCCCCTTCATTGAGTGCCTTAATTAACTTGTCCGGGATTTGGAATACCGACAGTCTACGAAGTCAGCAGGATCATTAAACCCAATCATATTTTCAGCCTAACCTGATATTTCACTAGAGCCATTCAAATCAATTTACCCAACAGAGACATTTGTCCCTGGCCTGTCACCACAGCCCGTACCAAACGTCCTACACTTCTTTATCTTTTGGCAGGGCCATCATAAGCGAGCGACACAGAGGGTGATGTATGAGAACTCAAATAAGTCATAAATCCTGCAGCCCTTCATCTCCCGCCAGGCGAACTGAATTTACGCCCACTGGCCTTGGCAATGGCTCTTAGCTCAGCTCTGAGGAAGTCAACTTAAAATGACACACTCTTTCAGGAGTGAATCTCCTCCTCTGTGGCACCAAAGAGAGAGAAAACACTGAAGAGAAGTCCGGACACTTGACTCTAACAGGAGTAGAGGTCAAAAACCCCTTTTCCCTTTAGAACTAAGATTCCTTTATAGAACAACCCTTATCTTTGTTTCATCCTGATTCTAAAATGACCAGAGATCAGTCCTTTTATTTTACCTTCTAATTGGTGTGAATGGGTTAGAATTAAGAAAGTAGGAGGTGGTACTCAGATAATACGTGGCTGTCACATAGCACAAAGACTTGCCCAGTGAACTCAGGGGAAATGGGCATCATAAGTGCATTATAAATAATGAAAATAGACCTGTACATATGAGAGCTTTCTATCATGAATGTATTTGTGCCTGTATGCAGACACACACACACACACACACACACACACACACACACACACACACGTGCTTTGTATCACAGTTTCGGTTCAAAGCAAAGCAGTCAGAGTGGGAAATGTTTCAAGCCCCAAAGGTCCTACTCTTCAGGTGAAAGTTCCCCTCAATGCCAAATGGAGGGGAACAGGATTTAACATATGAGCTATGACTGTTTCTAGATGAGGATGCTATAGCACTCTCTTCCTCTTCCCCCATCTAAAAAATTGTTATTTGTAACCCGAGTAAATATCAACAAATGAGATCTCACCTACCAAAAGTTACAAATTTAGAGCACATTAAAAGTACTAGAAGTTAGGAAAAGGGATTGAAATACTGAAGTGGCCAGCAATTGTTTGAGGCATTTCTGTATGTTTTTATTCCTTAAGAAAAGTGAAAATTCTGTCAGTCATAATGCTTATTAAAATAAAGCCAAGTAACTCCACCTGGTCCCCTCTTCTTCTCTCTTTAGTCTGAGAGTCAACAATACCATAAAAAATGCAATCGTGCCTTTTCCATACATCTCATTATCTATCCTTCTTAGTATACATATTGAGGAGTGCAATTTTCTTCAATGTCACCAAGAAAGCCAAGTCCCTTTGGGACCGTCATTATCATAAACCACAATCTGCTGCCAGTGTATATGTCCTTAGCTGCTCCCTGTTGTAACTTCTTTTAAAGAAACAAAACAAACCCAAAACAACAACAAAGTAATGACAAAGTTTAAGTCCTCTGACTTTTCCACACTTACTACTGTTTTGTTTTAGTTATTGTATGTCTCTATTACTTATCAGGGTTATGAAATTAGGGTACAATGGAGACTACACTTTACCGCGCCCCGTCCGCACCCACACACACTCCGCTCTCATCATTGTGAAATATCCAGCATACCTTCACTTTACTTCTAAAAATTATTTTTTCTCCTTTTCAAAAAAACATCAGGAGAAGATCATATTAAATTTAAAACTATCAAGCAGTCATGGTGTTACTTCAAGCAAGAAAGACCATTTGGTGCTTTGGAGTTTCATTAGAAGTTGTTGGAGGCGGGAGAAGTATCTTCTTTGAATTCTGAATTCACTAATTACATACTTATAATTCTCTTACTTGTCCTAAAGCAGCTATTAGTGCAGAGTAAAATGAAACTGCTCTTCAACATGGAAAGACCACCATGTAAAAACTTTGTAGTACTTTAGCATATCAAGAAGAAAGACATGGCCAATAAGATTATTGACTAAATACTAAAATTCCACCAACAAAGTAAAAATATACAACATGCGCACACACGTACACACATTTATGTTTGTTTATAAAATAAATCCATCTATCACCTTCCCTCCCCAAATCTAGAAGGACAAATTTTACTTTGAATTAAAAGTAGCAATATTTAAACATATAAACAGAGAGATAAAGCAGTACAGAAAATCTTCAAAATTTATTTGGGGTTAATGCCCCAAAGGCTAGTGATTGTTTTTCTTATATTCCTGTTTTTCTTTGTAGAAAGTGAAAATAATATAATTCAAATTTAGATTAAGGATTTAGAACTCTGACCATGTGTTTCACTTGACATAAATGGAATATAATGTAGTTATTGATCAAAATGCTTTGAATTTCTTAGATTACAGTGATCTATAAGCATAAACTATATTTTCTAAAAAGTCCATGATTTCTATAATATATGTGTATACATGTAAGCAATGGAAAGAAATAAAACCTGTTTTTTTTGTTGTTGTTGTTTTTTTACATGAATGGCTGTCAAAGGAGAATATCACATCCATTTTCATGAAAAGGCCAAATATGGTATGTTGTATATAATAAAAAGAATACATTAAAATACTCATGAAAATGAAAAATGAGACAAGACTGGAGTGTGAAACCTATTAAAAGGACAGTTCTCACTTAAAATAATTTATCTCAATATCTTCCTTTTCAACCATTGTACATGAATAGAACTTCGATTTTACCTATTTTCTGTCAAATTTATTATCTCTGACCTTTATCAATGTACCTTCTATGGAGTGAACTTAACACATTTGCTTCTACTTACAAAAAAAAAAATCTTACATTTATAAAAGGAGTAGGGACTTTTGCTTAAAAGTATAAAACAGCCAAAGTTAAAAAGTAGATGTTAGGGTTTGTGAATTTTCCCCATTTATTTTATTGTGCCATGCAAACCTGAGATGAAATTCTTAGACATGACATGATTGATAATCTTACTCCCATAGCATCTGCAAAAGAGTTAATTTCATAAAAGAATTTCCTATTCATTTTCCATAGCATTTGCTTATAATATAGAATCACTTAGAAGAATTTAGAATCATGATTCCTAGTATTTAACTACTGTAGAGTCAAAGTAAATGCTTTATAAAGATTTTATTCTATGCAATCCCAGGTTTCCCTTATTCTTCATAATCATGTTCAATTTTTAATACACCTGAAATTACTGTTAGCTCTAAACTCTCAGTTATCAAAATGTACTCTCAAACCACATAGAAGAATAACCCAAACTAGGTTACTTAGAAAAATATTGTGTGTAATAAGACTACCATTTTGTGAAATTTATAGATAGACATAATAACACCTTATTTTTTATAGCACTTTACACTTCACACTTGCTTGTCTGCCTTTTTCACTGGATTCCCTGCACCCCACATGCAGAGGAAAGTCAGATGGCACTGCTCCCACTTCATAGATGGTGTGGCGAGACTCAGAGGCAAGGGAATTGCCCAACAATGTTTTTTTCTCATAAAATGAAACATCTAAGTCCTTATAATGTTTTTAATCCTCACCAGAAGACATTTTTTCATTACTTTTAGAAAGAAAGGAAGGAAGGGAGAGAGAGAGAGAGAGAGAGAGAGAGAGAGAGAGAGAGAGAGAGAGAGAGAGAGAGAGAGAAACATTGATGCAAGAGAGCAGCACTGATTGTCTGCCTCCTGCATGTGCCTGGACCAGGGATCCTACGTGCTCCAACCAGGTGGCGAACCTGAAACCTAGGCATGTGCTCTGACTGGGAATAGAACCCGCAACCTTTTAGTTATGGGTAAATGTGCCAACCAACTGAGCCACACTGGCCAGAGCAAAATCCTTATAATTTTTAATATGCATAATTTTAGCATACAAAAATAAGAACCATAATGATAATGATAATCCTACATGTGATGGTTTATGACTTAAGAGTGAACCTATTAAAAAGTTTCCATTTGCTAAGTGGCCTCTATTTAGGGGTCAACCAGAACTGTTATTTTTAAACATGAGGGAGCATAAGAATCACAGTGGACAATGGCACAAGCGTAGGTTATTTAGCCCCCTCCTCACAGGCTCCCCGATTTAGTAGGTCCAAAATAAGGAGCCAGAAAATGGTATTTTTAATAAGTGGCCCAGGTGATTTCAATGCAGGTGATGAAAAATCCTAAAAATTTATCATGTCCGTTAACTCACTGAAATTCTGTGTCCCGCATTTTTAAAGCCACTATGACCATCTGCTCTGTTCAGAGAATGCCTCCAGAGGGAGACGTAGAAACATTTCTATGAAGCCAGGTTGTAAGAGCTAAAGCAACTCTGTGTCCCTAAATAGCTTCAACTTGCTATAGATAGTGCCCATTCAAGATTCCAGCTGAAACTAGCCTCTACCCAGGGCTGAAGTCCTCACTGGATCTCTCATAACCTCCTGAAACAACCCTCTAACCAAGAGGAAAAGAGAGAAGTCTTGGTTACAGTTGCTTTTATTAGTCTGACTTGTATTTCACCAACTGTGTTCCTTAGGGCACCACACTTGGGTTCCCCAATATATTGAGGTGGTTTCAGTAATCTGAACTATCTGGGAACTCTAATTTGTACGTGCTTCTTCATTGCAGTGAGAGTTGTGGTAATCAAAAGTGCAACTGTATAGGAGAGATGTAGCTCCGATTCCCTGTCTTCCTTGAGCACATCCTCATCACACCAGACACCTCTGTGAACATGTGGAGGCTACCCGTGTTCCCTGGAGACACCTGCCTACTCTTAAACACATGCACCTTTAGCATTCAGACATTTGGTGACATAACCTACACTGATGTTTGACAATAATGAGAGCTGGGTAAGAGTGGGGATCCTGTTGTGGAATTGCCCCCCCCCCCCGGCCCTACAATGACCACAGAAGTTGCCACTCAATAATTGCTTGAAGCACAGAAGTTGATTGAACTGAGCTGAATTCAACTTAATTACTAGAAATTTTAGGAAGCTTCAAGATCTTGGGTGTATGTGTGTGATTTTTCAGAGAAAACAAGTTTCTCATCTAAAATATCAAGCACCCTCCAAATACCAATTGGCTGGAGTTGACTTTTCAACAATATACTATTGTATTATTGAAGTTAATGAGGTTCACACAGGGTACTGAAGAAGTTTACCATAAACTATTAGGAAGAGAAACATTTTATCCCCTTGTGTAGTTGATTTGTGTTCCCTATCAAACTCAGACTTCCATCCTGGTTTTTCAGGATTATTTTTGTAGAAGGGGGGTGTTGAGGGGGATGGTGATGTTCAGAAACCTTGAAAACTTGCTTCATTCATCCTACAGTCTCAGCAGATATTACTCTTCCCTGTACCACAATTAAATAACAATAAAAACAAGGGATATAACTTGATAAATTTACATGTGTCCCAATTAATATGTTATATTTTTAATATGCTTATACTATAAAATAAGTTTTACTCAGTTTACAGTTCCCTCTTGTTTTGGTGAACCATGATGATTATACATTTTAATTGATTAACTCTTGATACTGGTTTTGAGTTTAGATACAAAGTATAAACAACCATTAAAGGAGGATTAATTTGGCTCCACCAGATGGATTCCAATCTGTTTTGCAAGTTTATTACAATTCTCATTTTCTTGCAAAAATGAGAAGATTGGATGGGTTTTCATTGTCCTTGTGAACCTCATAGGGCACTCATTCTTACTTTGGGCATTTTCTAGGAGCCAAGGAAAATGGTAGGTACTTTGCAAACAGTCGATCTTACTCTTTCTTTTCTTCCCCCCTTGGGGAAATGTAAGTTTTTATTTTTCATTTATTTATTTTTATTGTTGTTCTATTACAGTTGTCCCAACTTTTCGCCCATTGCTCTCCCCTGTCCCCCCTCCCCCAACCCTGCTCCCACAGTCAGTCCACACCCTGTTGTTCATGTCCCTGGGTCCTTTATATTTGTTCCTAGATCAGACCCTTCCCCACCTTTCCCCTTTCTTCCCCTCCCCACTCCGCTCTGGTCACTGTCAGTTTTTTTCCTTATTTCCATGTCACTGGTTCTATTTTGCTCATTTGTTTGTTTTGTTCATCAGGTTCCACTCATAGGTGAGACCATATGGTATCTGTCTGTCTTTCACCTCCTGGCTGATTTCACTTGGCATAAAAGGCCTGCAACTGAATCTTATTCTTAAAGTTTCTAATTCCCAAATTTTACCTAAATCATTTTCTCTGTCTCTACAAATCACTGATTTTATTTCATCTCACACCAGAAAGAGTGAATTTCAAGAATGAATTATTTGTTAGTTTTCTAAGATAATTACTTATGATGTGAAATCATTTAAAATATATTTTTATGATACCAATTTTATGAAAGGTTAAATATTTAACCTTTGCTGTAGTTAATATTCTAAAGGTATATTTTATAAAAATGCAATTCTATAAAATAAAATAAACAATTGCCTCTGATCAGTTAAGTGATAAGTCCATTCTCTGTCCTCCCCTTAGGCTTATCATTCAACAGACGTAAAAGATTTCTATTACATGCCTGAGGAACTTCCTACCCTGAGTAAAGAACCTGATAGGAATTTGGTACAGATGGGCCATTTCCAAAACAAAGGCAGAAATGGGGAGACAGAGCAATAAACAGAGAAAGACAATCACACTGGAAATATCATATAAGTACACCAACATCCTCCAAAAATGGGAGGGGATCATAAAAAATAGCTGGAGAGATACAGAGAGAGGCAGACTAAAAAGCACACTGCCACACAAAAAATTCAAGGAAGGACCTAGAAGTGCAATCATTAAATATATAATACTAGAGATCAGGGAGAGAAAAGCCACAAGGCTAAACACTAAAATAACGCAGAGATCTAGATGGAAAGGCAGACACTGATACAGGTTAAAAAAATGAATAAATAAAATAAAGCTCACATCCAAAGGGACCAAGAAGACACACAGAGAGACACAGAAAATAAAGAAAATGAAAATAAAAAATACAAAGGAAGAAACTCTACAATGGAAAGTTTTTAAAAATGTACAGATAGGTAAATAGAGAAACAGACAAAAAGCCATGCACCTGTGCAGTTTGAGGTATTGGAAATCAGTAAATGTCTTTTGAAAGTGAAAAAGTGCCAAGATGCTTATAAAGGGAGTGACTGAATTGTGGATGCTGCAGGTCCTTGGAAAGAGGTTGTAGATAAAGGTTTCACCCTTGCAAATGGGTAGGAGGTCTTAGAGCATGTGCCCTGACAATCCCCTTGGGTCAGCAGGACGTCTGGAGGCTGAGCATTCACGGTCTTTCCTGGACTCTGAATCAATGGGCAAACAATAGTGGTTCTTGGATGGGGGTGATTTTGCCCCTCTCCAGGAGACATCTGGCAATGTCTGAATATATTTTTACTGTGAAAACTGGTATATGTGTATTGGCGGGGTATTATAGGGGTGTAGAAGACAGGGATATGGCTAAGTAGCCTACAATGTACAGCACAGTCCAACCAGAAAAAGAATGATCCAGTCCAAAATGCCAGTAGCGTTGCTGTTGAGGAACCCGGTCCTACAGCACATAGTTCCACAGGAGAAAATCCTTTCCATCCATCTGTAAACTGGAATTTGTCATTTTGGAAACACAATCAAGAAATTTGCATGTCAAAGTCTCATAAATCATCTCTTTCTAGTCTCTTGATTTTTGGGTGAGGAATAAAGGATTGAGAGAGACCGGGGCAGCCATTCAGAAGCCGGAGTCCTGCTACCGTTATTCAGTGAGCTGGGTTTTTCTCATAACTGTCCCTGGGTGGATTTCCTTCTTTCAATCGGTGCAGTGGGAGGGTCAACTAGAACAGCTGTTCCCAACCCCTCTGAGCTTAAGAGTCCCTTTTTAAGGGTTGAAAAATAAAAAACAAAAAGACACAACCACTTGAAAGCAATCATACTTTTCAGTACTTTCATATCTGTTAATTGAGAGAAAACAAACTATTAAAATTTAGTAAGATTCAAATATGCATTTGATTCATTATAATTTGGAATTATTTTAGCTTTCCAAATATTACATATATACAAAACCAATAATTTATCTTTAATCAGATTTACAGACAGTATTTGGATTGCATATGGATTTATAGAGTGCTTACAATAATCCTGAGATCCCTGCCCCTGTTGACTCAAGTGGAACTATATTTATGATTTATCTCCAATGTTTTCTTCTAAAATGGGCTACATGGCAGGGGTGTGAGGAGTAGAAAGGGAATGGAAAAACCTTCAGGATCATTCAGGTAACAGATGTGAGGGAATAGCTCAGAAGTTAAGAGTGAAGAACTGAAAAACTATCTCCGTAAAGGCTGTTGTTTGCTACTCAGTTACAGAAAACGACAGCCTTTATGGAAATGCCTCTTTATTCCAAATCTTACCATTTCTCAAAAGAATTCATATTTCTAAAATTGTAAATGCTGCTTCAAAGATTTAAAATACTGTGAGCTAAAAATAGCATATTTGCAGACTGAATTTGGTCCACAAAAGGGCCAGTTTGTAGCCTCTGGATAATTAAAATGTTATGAGTTAATATGACTGCATCAAAGTCTAATGAGAAAAGTCCTTGAAATAACTAAGACCAAGCACTGAACTTAAAGGGCAAATATTTTTTTAAGTATAAGCACATACAACTAGATATTTCTTACCCTTCACATTCAATCCATAAACAAATTCTATCAGATCTAACTTCAGAATATGTTCCAAACTCCCAACCACCATTTTCGTCTAACTCACCAGCATCTCTAGCCTGTTCCACTCTATTACCCTCTAAACTGGTCCCTTCTTCCACCACCATCCCCACCATCTGTGCTCCACATAGCAGCCAGAGCCACACTTTAGAACAAATATCATGTTATTTTACTGCCTTTTGTGGGGGAAGGGGGGAACACTCTAAAAACTTATTATCCTGAAAGGTCTCACATTGTCTGGCCCTCATCCACCTCTCTGTCCTCCCTTCCTGTTTTCCCATTTGCTTCCTTCTCTCCAGGCACCTTGGTCCCCTTGACATCCTCACACATATGACTCTCACCTCAAGGCCTTCACACTTGCTGTTGCCTTCAGATGGCATGCTCTTCCCCAGACATCTACAGTACATGGGTTGATCATTCCTTTCATGTAGGCCCTTGCTCAAAAGTCACCTCCTCAGAGATGCCTGCCCAAACATCCAGTCTAAAATACCAAGCAGAAAGGTATCCCCCTCTCCTACCACTCTCTACCCCTGTACACCGATTTCATTGTCTTCACATCAGCTCTCATCACTTTATATTTCCTCACATGATATCATGTTTATCGTTCGTTCTAATTCACCTGCAAGTTCTATGAGGGTTTGCATTTTTGTTTCTTCACGACGGTATCCCACCACATAGAACTGGCATAAAATAGGTACTTTATTAACATTTGTTATAAAAAAAAAAATTGAATGAGTGTAAGATAGAACCTAAAGTAAAGCAGAAAGCAAATACAAGTTACAACAGTGATATGTTTGCAAATGTTAAGTTTGCCTTATATCATCATAATTATTATTATTGTTGTTGTTGAAACTAAGCAAATTGATGCTGGATGGTTACAACAACTATAAATTAATTAGAGCTTCCTTATGATCCCCTAGGGGGAATTAGGCCATCACAGATGCACTCATCTCAAATATATCAGATGTAGATTAATCGACATGCTGGGTTCCCTCCATGCCTACCTCTCTCTACCCCTCCTCCCTCCTTCCTTCCTTCCTTCCTCTCTACCACCCTCTCTCCCTGCCTCCCTTTCTTCTTCCTTCCACTTTCTTATTTCCCTGCTTCCTTGCTTTTCTGTTGTCTTGCATTCTTTCAGACACATTTACTCCTGTGTCATCTTTCCCTAGGGACATCCCAGCTTGGCTGAGCCCACCCCTGATGCTTTCTCTCAGGGGAGACAGCTGCACTTAGACTGGAACCAGTTGCATTTGGAGGGGATGAGGCAGTGAGAAAAGAGCGAGAGAACCGGGCCCCTCCACAGAGTCTCCTGTGTATGGCACAAATGCTTTGGCAGCTTCTGGATCCGTAGATCTAATTGGAAAGTCTTCTCCATGTACTTCTCATCCCCCAGAAACTCCCACCAATGTCACCCCCCTGCCAGTCAACATTTCAGCCAACCATGCCTCTCCTCCACTAGAGAAACCTGGAAATCATTTAAGTTTGCACTGGTGCTCTCTCTCATCTGTCATTCCCTAAACGCCAGTCATTTATACTGCAGTAAACAGTACATTAGCCACCAGACAGTTCCTAATCTGTCATCCCTTTTGTTAGATCCACTCTATCTGTTCAACCGAGCACTGCCCACAAAGACTTGCCCTCACTCGCTAATGAGGAGTCAAACTTCTAACCTTGTGCACAGTTCGCTCTTGGGCAAGAGTGGCGGGGGGGTGGGGGTGGGGCATGCCGCAAAGTCACCGTGTGACCTCCTTGTTCTTCGTGATTTCCCTTTTCAGACTCCAGTTTAGATGAGATGTTTAAAGAATATTGAAAAAGAGCTCCAAACTTAAGGAGACAATTTGGCCATGCAACGGTAGAGCTAATCACTTGATTTCAGCACCTTATGTTACCTGCCCAGCCCTGCCCAACATGAAGGGAAGAACAAGGAAAAAGAAAGATGGGGTCTTCATGTTTCTCAAAGGCCGAAGTAGTTAATTAGGTGTCAGTATTCTGGTCCTCTTTCTGCCAATAACCTTCCGTATATCTCCACCATTCCTGGGGCTCAGTATTTTCAATAATAATAATAATAATAAAATATTCTTAGTACTAATATTTATTGGACACTTAATATATGTTATGGTAAAAATTTTCCATATATCATCTCCAATTTTCTTCATAACATTATGAGGTAGGTAATATTATCATACCCATTGTATACATTTAAAAAATAAGCCATACAGAAGTAAGTGACTTGCCCAACATCACACAGCTAGTAAGTGATAAGACAAAAACATGTTCCGATCTACCCAACTCCAAAGACAAAGTGCAAATCAAATTCTCAATGTTTAGAGGGAGAGTGGTGGAGGGCTGGTGGACCCTCACCTTTCTTTGGATTTGATGAAAGGTATACATTCTTCTTCCTTTTCTTTTTTTTTTTTAGGAAAAAAGCACATAAAAAAAATGATACATACAACTTCAGAGGGTTCACAAACTCTGGATGTGGCAACAAAATCCTTTCCCAAGCTAAAGTTCTAAGACCCTGTGATTCTCGTGTCTGACCCCTTGGCTATGTAGTTAACCTTGTGGCCTGAGCTTTTACTATAAAAGACATTACATTTTAGAAACCTAGATTCAGAGTGTGCTGTGTATGCCATGGCCATATTTCTGGCAAGTGACAGCTAACTGCTATCACACAGTAGCAACCTTCCATTCATATTAACCTGCACTGGCATTATAACCAGCAACCGGAGGTAACGGAGTCTTTATTCTAAATCCAATTTTGCGTCCCTAAGCCATCCAGTCCTCCAGCTGTTCTTTTTTCTGTTTTGCTTTGTTTCATAAAGATAGTCATTTAATTTCCCGTCATCTTCAGCTCCTAATTGCCACAACCAGATGGAATAACTCACTGCTGGATGAGTCTGAGACGATTTCATTATGTGACATTGACCGAGAAAGTCCGTGTCCCTATAGGAGGGTTCTCCTCGAATCACTTGGTTTACTATTCCTCCCAACATCTGGCAAGGTTTTTCTTATCCTTTTATCAAGAAAAAAAGAGAAAATTCTATGGTTTTCAATACATTTAAGACATAGATAGCTAAACAGATAGATAAGATGTATATATTTTAATAAAAAAATGTACACCACACACAAGTTGCTATACCAAGGAGTGTTTTTCTAAAAAAACTTCAATAAAGTACATGGGAGGCAGATGAGTTAAGAACACGCTCTGCAATACTACAGAATCATGCATGATTCTTGCACATGTGCCTCTTTCTGCAAATCTTGCTAATTGGCTATTGCATTGCGATCCCGTCCCTCGAAGTGTCACTTTTCAGAAGCAGGGTTCCTGTGTGTGATTTGAGGTGATGGAACTGTAAGGCCGACAAGCTCACAAATTGTTATTGATCCTCATTAAACACCTGAGACATGTGAATTATTTTCACATACCTCAGCATCCACGGGTGAGCACCTTCACAGACGGAGAAGACTTCCCTTCCTCTCTTAATTACAAGATAAATAAATCTCAAACGCTTTCGTAGATCTGTTACGGGGGCAATACTTTTTCTATTGAAAAGAGTTTATGAGAACTGGCTGGTAGGAGATATTGTCTTCCTTGACTCCATTCTTGCTTGTTGTTTTATTGCCTTTGGGATTTTTCTCTACACCAACCAGGACCTCACATGGGAAAAGAAGAAAGGGATGAACATTTGCTGAGCATCTTCTATGTGCCACATACTAGACTGTGGGCCTTACTTCATTTAATCATCACAATAACTCAGAAGACAAGCACTATTATTAATCCAATTGTTTAGATGGGAAAACTCATTTTAGAAAGATAAGTAACTTACTCAAGTCACATGACCACAAGGCCATGTATTTGATAACAAGGGAACCTGACTCCAGTGTTCCATTTCTTTCTTTCTTTCTTTCTTTCTTTCTTTCTTTCTTTCCTTTTCCTCCAGTGACTCTGTCATCAAAAAAAATGTATTTGAATCTAAGGGTTTATTCATTAAGTGTTGTTGTGACTGATACTACCGACTGGCTCACTGAAGGT
Source organism: Furipterus horrens (assembly GCF_987537825.1). Lineage (NCBI taxonomy): Eukaryota > Metazoa > Chordata > Mammalia > Chiroptera > Furipteridae > Furipterus > Furipterus horrens. The sequence goes on along the minus strand of NW_028327173.1, from coordinate 193,917,962 downwards.
CAACTCTCAGCCCCATTTTTCCAGTTTTGCCTCCCCTATAGAAGCTTAAGAGCCTCAGACTCAACTCCCCAGTTTTGCTTACAGCTACAGGTGGCGTGTTATTCAATTCTGACCTTGCTGACCAGTGAGATATATCTGGATTTCTGATGTTCCACCTGCCCTGTCTGAAGGTACAGTAACTATACTATGATGAAGAGGCAATAGACAGGAGGCCGAAAGCCAACGCACAGAGGATGTTGCAGCAGAAGGGTAGACTGTGGGTCCCAGGTGATGTAACTGAGCAGGCACACCACCCTCAAGTACATATGTCTGGACTTGTTGTTACTTAAGCCCATCAGCCTCTAACTAAGTCAATGTCAGTTGCATTTTCTGTTAGTTGTGGCTAAACACAACCACCAATCATTCAAGAAAATAATCCAGCCTCAGTGAGGAGCATCTTCTTTAAGATAAAATGTCTATTAAAGTTTTTTTTTTAAATAAAGGACCATTTTATAGACCTTTTGGAATTGACAGAATGTGTTCAAAAAGGGAGAGATCAAAATGGGCAGAAGAGGGGATATACAGCACACAGGAGGCAGAAATTGACTTGGATCTTCTAGAAAGTATAGAAAAGTAAGTGGTCCTTTATGTGGGGTATGCAGTATAATGAAAGTTATCAAGAAAAGAACACAACTCGATGTTCTATGGTTAGTAACATGAGCCACCTGGCTGAAACAAGGCTGGATAAATAAGGCGAGTGGATGAGGCAGGGCTGGAAAGCCTGCATTTGGAGCCTTGTTATTATTTCACTGAGAACAGTGGAGAGCCCCGCACCATTGCAAGACGGGAAGCAATGCAGTGAAGTGGTACTTAAGATAGTAAATCTGACAACAGTGCCTAAGATTGGTTGCTGTGGCAAACAATTGAAAGCTGAAAGACAGGCAGAAAAGTGCAACAGGCTAGGCAGATGTGAAAGGATGGAGGCTCTGTGAGAAGAGAGGAGGAGGGCTAGGGACTGATGGACAGGTCACAAAGACTTGTCTACAAAGGATTACATGGGACTTGAGGAAGGAACGGGAATAAAAGCAAATGATGATGAAGTCTCAAGGGCAAGAGAGGTGGAATGCTCGGAGAGAGAATGAATTGAGAGGAGATCTGGCTTTGCAGGCAGTCTGAGCCAGGGCCCTGGAGCTTCCCCTTGATACTGTGGGATTTTATAGCTCTGAGTCTCAACATCTTTGCCTGCAAAGTAGAGAGACCAGGCCTGCCTTTAAGAACAGTTGTATTGGAGATGACATATTTCACAACCAGTTAATAAATACTTTCTGTTGCTGTTGTTATTATTATTATTATTATTATTATTATTATTATTATTATAAGCAAGTGGAGAAAGTAGAGCAGGGATCTTGTATGAAGGAGAATTTCACTGATGATTACAATTTTCAGGATGTCTGACAGGATACTGATATCAGTACTTCAAAAATCATAGAAACAGCTTTGGGGTGGTTATAGCATAATACAGCTCACAGTGTTATGCTTAACCCTTAAAAAAGCAGTGTTCCTTTATCTGTCTCTATAGATCATTAGTGAGAATTACCAACGCCCTTGTAAAATGACACTCTAAATTGCCAGGTGCTACAAAAGTCTCAGTTGTGAATGAAACTTAGCACTTTCTATTTTTACCCAGTTCAATACCTAAGTGCTATAGGGCGTGTGTGTGTGTGTGTGCGTGTGTGTGTGTGTGTGTGTGTATGGAACAAGTGGTACAGAGAGTAATCCATCATTTACTCTATGACCTCTGGGGTTACATTTCATTCATTTTAAAACCTGAATTTGGGAAACTTTCAGGAGACAGGGGAAAAAGAAGAGGAGAGGAGGCGAGGAAGTAAAGGGATGCTGCCTTCCAGCAGCCTGCCTGAAGTTACAGAGTGGTGCTCAGACAGCACATGCGAGCAGCCCTGTGTGTGCAGGAATATACCTTGGGTCATTTCCTTGAGTTGCAAATGGAGAGAAGCAGCTTAAATTTTTTTTTTGAACACCAACAACGGTCCAGACACTGTGCTAGAGATTTACCTACCCCAGCTCATTTAACATTACTTGTACACATTGAATCATTCCTGGTAGGTGCTAAAAATAAAATAATAAAGCAAAACAAAATAAAATAAAATAAACGTAGACCAGTTGAAGTATGAACTTGGTGCTGGCTGTCCTCTCTGCCTTGGAAGGTCTTCCTTGTAACCAGAGGCATCCCTCACTCCACCTAATCTCTACTCCAAGGTCTCTTCCTCCAAGAAGTCTTTCCTGACCACCACTTGTCCTGTTCTTTCTTTCCTTACTTGGTTCATTTTTCTTCCAAGTGCTTCTTTTTCATTATGTGGTATATGTTCAGCTTCTGTCTCTCCTACTCAATGAGAGCTTCACAAGCCCAGGGCTTGCTCTGATCTGTTCACCACCATCTCCCTTGTATCCTGAATATGACCAGACACAGAGTGAGTTCTAGACTCCTCTTTAAATAAGTATATCTAACTCCCAAAGATACCAAGAATCCACTCTCCACTTTCAGAAAACAACATTTCTCAAACAATTTCAATTCCTGGAGTCAGACACTGTCACCCTGGAACCAAGAAATGTCAATAGTACTGAGTGTCCACCCGATTGTGCCAGAGCCGCGGCCTGCCGGAGTGCTGAGCAGGAGAGGCGCCCTGGACCACACTCCAGCTGTAATTATTTCCCTGTAGGTTCTTCACAACCGGGACCCCACAATTATTTTTCCAAATGGATTCCATGCAGTTGAGACTTGCTCAAAAAGGCCTTTAGCCTCCGCTTTGTAACAAATGACTGATTACCGAATCTGAGGTAATGTGGACTCTCTGATCAAAGCTAATGAAGATGTGGTGGCCAAAATCCTGTTTGCAGTGCACAGTACCATCAGGGAAGATTAATCACCTTTTAACCAGCATTTCTGTATGATGGCTCCAAGCAGCCAGAGAGGAAAGAGAAGCATCCATCACCTCATCCAAGCAACACTGAACGTGGTTTTAGCCAATCCATCAGGGGGGCACTGACCAACAGCAGAAGGGGAGGGAGGCACACAAATTGTCCAGAAAAATATGGAGACGAACATCCACGTGGTAAGAGGAAGCAGCATGGAGTGGTGCTGGGGCGGTTATGCAATGCTGGCCCCTGCAGGTGGGTGTCCATGCCCTGCAATGTGGCAGCAGGTACTGTATTTCTGACCTATTGAGGGACTTTCCCCCAATCTATTTAGATATGAACTCATAGAAAACAGAAGCAAGGCTTATTTCAACTTGGCATTTTCAAAGTGACTGTTACAGAACCCAACGCACATATGTGACCAATAGGAGAAGAATCGGGAAGCAAGTATTAAATTCCGTTTTTGTATAGGGTGCATCCTCCTAGCTCATGTTCTTTAGCTTTGATCCCTTTCTTCCAAAAGCTTGCAGTAAACCTGAAAAGGAAGTGTACGGCAATACCCAGTGCCCTACTTTTCACTACTTTGAAAATGTATTAAATGATCGTTTACCCAGAATATCTAGAATTTGACCTACTCTGAGTTCACAGTATTTCTGATTCCTCAATGCCAAAGAAGCACCCTTAAAGAAAAAAGGAAAACAAAACAAAACTTCACTCATAATATATATCTTTGTGCCAGCACAGTTTGACATCTTGAACAGCTATTGCCAGACAAAACACACACAAGAACCAAGAGCACCGCTGGGATCAGGGCACCCTGCCCCCTTGCCCTTGCCCTCACCCCGAGTGTTACACCCTCTATCCCTAGAGCATAAACTGGGCTGTCACTGCGAACCTGCACAGCCTGGCAGAGGACATCGTTACCATCTATACATTTGCCACTAATCCATGGCCAGGATTGAAACAAGCAGAGGATCATATTTAAAATAAAAACTCTTTTAAAAGAGTTCTATTGTTCGATGCTTCCAGTGTTGAGGCCCTGCTGGGGCCAATTTTCTAATTACTCACATAACCTTGCATTTCTGAATTAAGAACCCTTTGTTTGTGCCACCTCTCGTGATACTTAGCACATCCAATCTAGTAGTAAAGCAAATTGCGCACTCCGATCCTCTCCACTAGATTGTAAGCTCTTGAAGCATGGGCTGAATCGCACTAGTCTATAGATCCCCTGAAGGGCCTGGCACTTTTGCAGTGAATAGAGGCACTCAATAAACATTAGTAGAATTGGATTTTTTGAAGAGACCATACATCAAAATAAGTAAAATGAAATTAATGTAATTGGGGCTTATTAAAATGCACTCTCTACTCTCTCCTCACTGCACAGGAAACTCAAGCCAGCATGAGCTGAAGAGCATCTTCAGTATCAAAACTGAAGACTATTGTTCAATCTTCATCTTTACCTAGGTGACAGGATGGTGGTCAGGGTCAGAAAGACCTGCATTTGCAACCTAAAAATATCTCTGAACAAGCTGGATGACCTTGAGAAAATGCCTTAACATCACTGAGGTTACAGTGTGGTTGTAAGGATTTGAAATGGGAGAATATATATATATATATATATATATATATATCGTTGTCGTCGTTGGCAGCCGTCCGTCTCGAGAGACGATGGTGTAGCTTCTTAAGAGTCTATCTGCACCGCCGAGAATGGCTGTGCAGTCCGACTCGGGAGTGACACGGTATCTGTCTCCTCCCGTGTTGAATCGACATCTTGCGATGACGCTGGAGTGTCCTCTCCAGTGAAGCTGAAGCTACAGAGCCTGGGCAGGGTGATATGGAGGGTCTGCTGTTGCCCATGCAGCAGACCCCCCCTCTCTTCGCAGCTGAAGGGTCCAAGGGAAAGACAGAGTCAATACAGCTTGGCTTCAGGTGCGCCGCAGGAGTTGCCGGTGTTGACTACAACGTCAAACCGCCTTAGGGACTCCGGCTCCGGATTTTCTGTCAGGGTTTACTCCCTTAGCCTTTCCCCTGAAGAGGTATGCCGCAAGGCAGCGGAGGTTTTTTGGAGTCAGAGTTTTCCTTCTCTGATGTGCCCTGACTGGAAGATCGAACCAGCGACACTTAGCTCGCAGGCCGACGCTCAATCCACTGAGCCAAACCAGCCAGGGCTCGTTTGTATATATATATATATACACACGGGTCCAGCATAGTCCCTAGATCACAATGAGCATATTATTTATAATCAACCACATTCTGTGGCTACAACTAAGCTCCACTGTGGTAGGACCTGACTCTAAACTTCACACAATTAAGTAGCACGTTTTAAAGATCACATACTTAAATCAAAAATTTATTATTAAAAGAAAAAAAAAAGACTCTAAGACTCTGGAATTCAATTAAAGAACATTCATCATTATATTCCATTGGTTATGAATTGACAAGGATGTAGAGATGTGTATGTGTTTCTGTGTGTTTGTGTGTGTGTGTGTGTATTTTTTAAAGACAGTTTGGTTTATGGATATGTCTATGCAGAAAACCCTGCAATACAGAAAATGTGGTTAGAGGTTGTTTCTATGGTGAAGCCCTTGTATACTAAAGAGATGAAATGGCTTACTTCACCCAAGATCAAAAACAACAAACTTTGTTTTTAAGCATTCCTTGATGGACATCCTCTCCTATTTGACCTAATTCAAATCTCCGCCCCCCTACTCAAGCTCACCACCTAGCACCCTCAATATATTGTATTAGGAAACGTGAAGGTATCTCTAGCCTTAACCATACCCCTTCCCTGACCCTTTGTTCCGCATGTGGCGCTGCTCTTCTGTCCAAATCATCCACTCTCCTCTTCTTTCATCTGCTTTCTCCAAGAATATGCTCTTACCAGTTATCACCTCTCCTAAATTTTCAATTCTCTTTTCCCTCTGCCTAGGTTCATAACTGAATCTCTCAGGTTGAAATACAATCTCCCCTTTGACTGATTTCACCCCTGGGCTGCTGCCTGGCCTTGTCTTCCCTTGATGCTTTATTCAGGACGTCCCCTGCACTCCCGGGCCTGCTGTTCTCTCCCACCACTCCATCGACTGTGCTCTCCCTCGTACTACAGCGACCTCCCACTCACAGACTCAAAAGGCATTCTCAGCAATTGTCTTCTTAGACATCTCACAGAGAGAGGACTCTGACATCAAGAATTTGACACTGAGGATGACTTCCTTCTTTAAAAAAAAAATTTTTTTTTAATTCTCACCAGAGGATATGTTTATTGATTTTAGAAAGAGAAGAAGGGGGAGGGAAGGGGAGAAAGAGAGAAACATCAATGTGAGTGAGAAAGACTGATCAGTTGCCTCCCATACACATCCCGACCAGGGATGAAACCCGTAACCTTAGGTATGTGCCCTGACCGGGGATCAAACCTACCACCTTTTGGTGTATGGGACAACGCTCCAACAACTGAGCCACCTGGCCAGGGTGATGACTTCCTTCTTTGTAAAACTCTCCTCTGCTGGCCTCTGTGGCACTGGGGTGCCCGAGTGCTATGCCTTTCTGACCTCCCTCCCTGTGTCCATCAAGGGCACTGCCTCCTCCCAGGCTCAGGCCTGGTGCTCTCCCTCCCTCTGTGGATGTCCCTTCTTCCCAGCAGACTCCCTCAACTGCATTATCCTGCTCCTGTTCAACCTCTCTCTCCTTCCCCTGCCTTATTTGACTTTATGGCACTCATCACTATCTTCATTATGTGATATATGCTGCTTTATCTATTATCTGTCTCTCCCACTAAAAGCAAGTATGTGAGACAGACATTAGGTTATTGGAAAAGATACATAATCCTTGAATTTGGAATCCTAAGTTCCAGGTGTTGAGACAGGCATCTTATATAAAGGTCCTCATGCCACCCTGCAGACCAGGAATCCAATCACAAAGGTTTATCATCACTGCGAGGGAACTCGGAGCCAAGGGAGGTAACTGGCCATCACTAAGTGGCAAAGGTAGGGCTTGCTCTTGGGCTACTCTGTCCAAAGGGCTTTTCCCTCCGCCGCCTGTGCTGAATGAATGAGAGAGAGCAGCAATTAGCGGAAACAGAGTTCAAAAGAGAAAAAACACTTTCCCACCTCTGGTAGACAGAGCAGGCCTTGACTGAGTGAGGAATTAAAAATTAAACTAGTCTTGAAAGGTAAATAAGATTTTGATAAATGGAGACTCGATGGGGCGACAGATGTTTGATCAGCAGCTATTATTCCTGAGAGCCAGGTCAAAAGTGCTCAGTAGCCTGGAAGCACCTGGATAGTATAGTCACCCCTGATTTGAGAAAGAATTTTTATTCTGAAACAGACAATTTATTCTCTCAGAGGCAAATATAGAGACACTTGTATTAGGGTTGTTGGACTACTTTAAACAAGCCAAAGGAGGAAAGAGAAAAAGGAAAGTATCAAAGAAGTCAGGATGATTATATTTACTTCATATTCATTGACTGATTCACTTATTCATTCTACACTTCCTTATTTATTATTTATCTCACTGTGAAGGATGGTGCGATAGAAAGATGAATAAAACCTTTCTAGAAGGAGCCCACAATTGTATAGCAATAGAACAAATAAATTAGTATAAAATGATCAGAATGGTAAATTGTTATTTATCAGAGAGATCCCAGGGAAGCCCTTGGAGATCTCAGAAAATGGATAAATCTCTTCTTCTGACACAAAGGGGGCCTTGCTACAACAGGGTGGAGTGGGGGAGTGTTTCTCCCAGTAAAGCTTCTTTGTATTTTGTTAGTTTTTTGAATTATTTTAGTTCCCTTGATAACCTCCTCTCTTTCTACTAATCAAACCCTTTTATTATAAGAAGTGCCCACTGTGGGACCCTCTTTAATGGTAAAGACTCCTAAGTGTTTTCTCAATTCTTTGTCATAGCATTCAATTTGCTGTGCATGGTGCCAAACTAGCTCCACCTGACACTGAGAGGGAACGCCATGGACTGGTCTTCAGGTGCTTCTGTGGAGAGACGTTTCAGTGCTTTATACCCTTTCCCCAAAAGCCCAGCATTTAATCCCCAAAGTCTTAGCCCACTGTTAACAGAGCAACTTCCGGGCAAACTGTGTCTCCCTCATCATGCGCATGGCACAGAATATCTAAGCAACTGCAACTACTGTGATAATTGTCTTTGGTAAACCCTGGAGCCCTGTGGCTGACCACAATCCTGGTCCTAGACAGGACTTGAACATTTCTTGTCACCGTGACTTTCCCCATCTCCCCTCCGGGACATCTGAATGACGTCCCTAAAGCCGACGCCTTAAGGTAGGCCCAGTGGAGTCTGAGCCCCACAATGGAAGCTAACATATAAAGCTGCTAACTCGGGAAGAAGAATGGTTGAGGGAACGAGATCGAGAATGGAGATGGGGGGAGTAGGATGACTTTCACCTACGATGAATCTCTCTTGAGTGGATGGAGCTGGTTTCTGTTTTGTTGTGGCCCCATGGCCGCATGACAGGACCAGATGCTTGGCAGGGCTTGAAAACTAGAGACGTTCTTGGAGAAAGGGTGAATGTGAGCACATCTGGTCGCTCATGGAAGCAGTGGATCACATGACCATGAGGAAGCAGTGGTCACGTGATCCACCCATTGGTCAACCCCCCTTTATGGAGTCACTTCCTCCTGCCTCTATTCCCAGAGGGATCAACACTAACCTTAAGAGTCAGGCACAGAAAGTGACAGTGGGCAGCCATCCACTCGTTCCACAAATAGTTGGGGGTTACTGTGCAAAGTGCTAGGTTTATTGTAATGAACACGACAGATGTCCTGCCGTTTACAAAGTTTACTGTGTGCCCACAGTCTTTTCTCCTTTCTCTACTTGAGTGAGGCTGATGCTCTGGAGTGGATTCTCTGCTTCCTGTGTCCTATGCTCCACGTGTTAGCTCTCTCCAGCCAGGCTTATTGCTGTTGGCAGCATCCTCTCTTATTGTTACAGTTTATAGTCTTGGGAGTCTCAGCTGGAGCAGGGAGGGCTTGGGAGGTAAAGAGAACTGCCCCTGATTACAGAAAGGTTAAATCATCAGCTCAGGGTCAGTCAATCATACAATGGCAGAGTCAAACAAAAAACTCCCCGAATCCCCAAGATTAGGTGAAGCCCTTGAGCTGTGTGTACCTACAGCACCTGAATCTCTCCTTTTGTAGCATTCATTACTCTTCTAGTTATTTATTTAATGCCTGTGTTCTCCACCCGATTTCAGTCTCTACTAGAGTGAACACTACGTCTACCTTTTCACTGTGCTAACCCCTCCACCTATCACACTCTTGCTGTAAATTAAGCTGCCAAAAATATTTGTTAATTTTTTTTTTTAAATTCACAGGCACCCTCACTATAGTCTATTATAAGACATTTCCCAAATCTAAAACTATTTCCCCTGCACAAGCTTTTTGATCCTGGAGATCATGCCTTGCTACAAAAAGAGTCTGTGAATCAAGGTGATTTTATGGAGACAGGAATCTTTAAATCAAAACAAAAAAGATATGAGCCCTGGCCAAGTAGGTCAGTTCGATAGAGCATCGTCCCAATGTGCCAAGGTTGTGGGTTCAATCCCTGGTCAGGGCACGTATGAGAATCAACCAATGAATGCATAAATAAGTAGAACAACAGATCAATATCTCTCCCTCTCTCTCTCTCCACCCCTCTCTAAAATCAATAATTAAAAATTAAAAAACAAAAACTGATATGAGCCTGAAGTAAAGATAAGGATGACCCAGGTGTGTAATAGAGCTGCAAACCGATGTGGACTCTAGAGGTTCTAGGTGTGTAATGTGCACACATTTCCTCCCCATTGCACAGAGCTCCTTGTATCCTGCCCCTGCCACTTCACAGCAATAGCCTTTGGCGTGTGGCAGGTGCATTAATCAGCCTTTTGTGTCCAGAAAGAGCACAGGGGCTAGAGGACATAGGTGAGGTAAGGAGGAAAAAGGCATTTGCTTTAAAAAACCACAGACAGCCAAAGAGAACTGCCCTTTCAGATCTGGCCCTAGACATTGGGGAGTCACCTGAGAATACCTTTAAGAGGAAAGATTAGAGGCCACTGAGATTTGGGGGACAGAGCAACCATCCACACTAGAGGGCCAGAAATCTGAGGTCAGAGAGAATTTACATCCTGTCCAGAGCACGCAGGAGAACCACAGGAGGTGGCTCTCCGCTGCAGAACATCATTTACTGCTATTGGACTTAAATGTGCTTAAATGTGAGTTTGCAGCCCACATCCCTGGGGGAGGCCACACCCCTGTGGAGAGGTCATGACTGACAGTCTTCTTGGGATAAGCTAGCCTTGGAGATAGAAAAGGAAGGCTGAGGACATAAGCCTTAGAATGGGAAGAAGGGAGCCTTTCTCTGGGCTCTCTGGGCTTTGGGCTCAGGATTCTAGTCATGCTTCAGGACCTTAAGGCAAAGACAGCGTCTGACACGTAGAAAGCCCTGTAAAGCCCCCATGAGGGATGACCAAGGTCTGTGGATGCCCTCGGAGCACCCATAGCTAGTATCCAGTGTGCCTCCCCTCCCATGATTCCAACTCCATCAGAGGAGTCTGAAATACTGCAGCCTATCTCAGGTGTGGTTTGCAGAACTGAGGCAAGAATCTATTGCCACATCTGGGTCAGAGCAGCATGGTAGAGAACAGTGTTTGTCACAGCTGGTATGGTGGTGACAGTGAATAAAGGGATGCATTATAATGAACATTCATTTTAGAGCTGTGTCACTTTATGCGGTTAATTATAATTATCACTTACTTAGAAAACTAGGTAAATTCTGTAAGTGATACATTATTAAGGAGAAAGCAGAGTCACTTTAATGAAGACTCTGACTTAGCATTTCAGAGTCAACATGGTGGTTGGCAAAATCTAATGCAACTAGAAATGTATTCAGCATTTCAAAAACAAAATCGTCTTTGGAAGAATTAATAATCCCTTTGAGAGCATTGCGTACCCACAGAAAGTGAAGTGGGCTGTTACTGTGATTTTGTTTTTGTTGAATACCAACATTGTATAAGTAGCTTTGGTAGAATCAAGCAAAAATTTGCTTCAAATTCTGCCATGCCCGACAAAGCAAAGGAAACCAGAGGATGGATACACTGAGAATAGAATAAATTCATGATGGCTGCGAGTCAAGGAGCTTTGGGAAAGCCAGTACCGTGCTCACACGATAAAGATTTGTTGTTGTTTTTTAACCTCCTTTAAAATGACAGTTGAAAGCTGAAAGGTCCATGAGCTCAATCTTTGCCACTGCATGCCCCACCCTGACACACCATGTTTTCTCCCTGCCTTCAAATATAGCAAAACAGGTCGAGAATGCAGGAAGCAGAATCAATGTCTAAACCTAACTACGAATTTCTGCTTGAAAACGCTGAAGGAAATATGCTTACCAAAGAGTAAATGAGTACAATCATAGAAAAACCCTTCCAGGCCCCTCTCTCTACAGTTGGAGGAAAATAAAATGTTAAAAATAGCAAGCCATCTCTAAATAATTAAGCCAAGTAGCTCATCTGCTCTTGCATAATCAATTCTTCAGTAGCCTAGAAAGCTCAAAAAGGAGACTCAAGATCTAAAATTCCCACGAAGGGAACCCACGACAGATGGTCCGCTGGCACAGACTCCAGATCTGGGAGGTCTCCTGGGGCAATTCACCTGCTCTTGGGGATTCTCCTGTGTTTTCTGTAAAATGGGGTGGATATCCTACCTTTCTTACATGGGTAAGTGGAGCACACATAATCTTAAAAGGCTCTCCTATAGCTTTTTAAAAAAATAGCTCACACTCAATTTAGTAACTCAAAGTCTCCCTGATCCTGAAGCCACCCTATGCTACCAGACTCCTGCGATTACCCACACTTGTCTTTTTTACATTCTGCTCTCCCTCTCTGCCTATGTCTCTCCTTTCTTTTCTTGCTAGTCTAGTCACCCGTCCAGACTCAGCTTGTCCATGACTTATTAGCCATTTCCTCTTAACTAGATGCCCCCACCCCCACAGTTCTCCCAGGCCACCTAGCTCCTGCTGGTAACTCTGTGTCCCCCATCAGCCTCTGAATGCACTATTGCTCAGTCATCTCTACAGCTTTCCCACTGGACTTGAGGCACCTTGAAGAATCAGTATCCCTAGTGCCTAGGACCATATTTAGAGCATAGTAGACATTCAAGTGACTAGATAAATGTTTCATATCCAAGCCATCTTTAGAACTTTTCTGTTTGCATCACCCACCACCGTCTCATATTCTAGACTCATCTCAAAAAATTACTCCTTGATGGCAGGAATGCTTCATTTGTCAACATGTCAACAAGTAAAGTCTTTGCATCTTAATGGGAATGACTAAAATCAGTACATAAAATGATTGATTAGTTTAATTGAATTTGGACTGTGATTTACTTCCCCATTCAACCATTTCCTTCCCACCCCCATCCTCTTTGATACCGACTTGTTTAAATCATTGTTTCCCACCCCTTTCTGTCTCCACTAATATTAAAATGTAAAGAAGAAAATCACATATTGGGCTGCATGTATGTGCCAGAGCAATCTCCACAGCCAGTGTGCTTAATAGGGGTGCACCCGGAAAGCAAACTCGGTTGAGCACAATTCAGTCACTCACCATGACTTGCTCCACTGTGTGGGAGGAAAGACTCGGTATAAGTGCAGCCTATTGAGATAATATGCTGATGAGATAACTGAGCTAGTCCAACTATTGATGTTCTTTTTTCGAAATGAGCGATTATAATTTATTGCAAAAAGTTGAAAAGGAATTATCCAAAATTTTCAAATGGGTTTAATTATCTTGGTAAGAAACAGCGATAATGACGGAGAACACTCAAACTGAACAAACCTAACTGCTACAGTCCTCTTAATCAGCCTTGAACTGGGCTTTTTCCGGGGCCCACTTCTAATACAGGAGGGGGAGGAAAAAAAAAAAAAAAAAAAAAAAAGAAGTCCAGGCTCATTAAATCTGACCTACGAGACCAAAGCACCACCTAGTGGGAAAATGAAAAACTGCATTTGCACAGATTCTCCTTTGTAAACTCAACAAATGTTTTCTTCAATCGCCAGTCTCTCGGTGTCTAGTGAATTTACAAATTCCCCTTTTAAATTTATGCTAAAAATTAATTGCAGACTTAAAAAGAAAGAACAAACAACAACTTCTTTTATTATCTCCAAAGCCTGTTAACACAAACACTCAGGGCTCTACATAAATAGAGCTGTGTGGGTTGCATACCATCTGTGTACAATTCTGTTTGCCAAGTATCCTCTTATAGCAACCAGCATCACCACCGGAGTTCCTGGCTATCTATACCATCGCTGGACTTTGTCTGCTTCCTCTCTGGGAAGACGGTAAGGTCACAATTCTATTTGTGCCACAGCATATGGAAAAACAATATGGCAGAAAGGTGAAGAACGTGGTCTTCTTAGAAACAAAACTGGACTTGAATCCCAGCTTCCTACTTCCAAGTTTTGTGACTTATAAGCCAGACATCTCAATTCTTATATCTGTTTCTTTTATTGTTATAAATTGGAATAATAATAGTATCTACTTGTTGGGGTAATGATAACATTTACTTGAAAGACTGTTTTAAAAAATCAAACAGGAAACTATAAATAATCCAAGATTATATATAAAATTAGAAACAACCACAAACATTTCTTAAAAGTTCTATTATTCTAGTTATTAACTTGTTCTAACATCTACATACTTGTTTCAAACGGAATTTCACTAAGGTGGATAGGATCTCCCCTTTTAGACTATGTAAATCTTTAAAGTAAGTTACCTAATATACTTCAACAAACAACTTTAGAATTTTGCTATCCACCTAGGGGTGAGTTATACTCCAAGAGGTGCTGGATAAACTCTTGCAAGGGCAGCATGTGTGATACGGAGAAACGACCCAAACGATGGTTGGTTGGGTAATCAATTGGTTTTATGGCACTAAACCCACCTCTGCACTGAAGTGAAGAGAGGACCACAGTACTCCCAAGCCACCGTGCCCAAATCCACAGCCAGTGTGGTTCCTAAATTTCACTTCCCCTGATTGGATTTTAGAGACTTCCTAGAACCAATCAAGCAGTCTTCCACAACACAGGATTAAAAATAAAACATTTAAATGAATCTAGCTAAATAAAGGAGCTGATATTATAAATTCTGACGGCCTACTTTTTGTTTTCCAAGTTGTCCAAAACTGAAAATAGTTTTACTTTTTCCAATGACATGCATGCATCAGTGGCCTGAAGCTCTCTGGGTATATTTGGGTTGGAGGAAGACAGAGTTATTCTCCATTATCCACAAAAGGTGGCAACACAAGAGTATCTTACAGCCTCATCTTATTTGCCAGTTCACAGCATCCTCTTGTAAAAGAACCCTTCACTTAATTTCAAGGCAGAAGGGAGTGGACTCACCACAGGCATTTATAACAAAGAGGCAGATGGCTGGACTGGTCACCTGTCTACAGAAATTATTTATGGAGGGGAAAAAGAGACACAGAGACTGAAAAATCTGGGTCTGTGTATGTGTTTCCTAGTAACCTCAAACTAACTACTCTTTCTGCTTTCTTTTTTCTGTTTATAAGATGAATCTACATCACAGCAGTTTTATAAAAAAGGGAAGAATAAACAGAATTTTTACTGCTGTCCTAACTGGAGATGGATGATATGAAACACTCCCATTTGATCATGATGGATGATGCTTGCTCTGTGTTCTGGAAAATAAGTAACCTCCCCCACAATGCACCTCCCTATAGGCTTCTTGAAGAAAAAGTGGGTTCTCTGCTGTCCAGACCTGAAAACTGTATTTACTCATGCGTGGAGGAAGGAGTCTCTGGGGGTTAACTTCATGTTAACTCTGAACCACTGGCACCGATAGTAAATGACTCTGCTTGGTCCCTGAACTTTCAGTAAAGGCGACCAAAAAGGAGAGTCTCTTGCTTTAGAACATCCCTTTGTATTTTCAATCCAGATCTACATAGGAGATTACTGTTTCTTTTTTATGGAACCTACTTCTCTGTCCACATTGCTCTTAAAACCAGAATCACTGAGAGCTGTGTCTTTCCAGATATTGGTGATTTTTTTCCCTGGGTCTTATGGAGAGTATAAGCCAATACTTGATAAGCCCTTAGCATTCACACTTAACATGTATTTAAACGTGGGCTTACTCAGGAATAAGCTGGAAGGGCAAAGGAAGAAACATATAAGACCTGAACTGCATAGGACAGCAGATAGTTAGGGCTCAGATCCCCTCCCAGCACATCTCCCTACGCATACCACCTAATGGGAAGAGCAATAGGAAAATTTTCAGATTCAGTGCAGTTACAAGAATGTAACCCTCTGCGATTATCTTTCATTCTGAGTTGGGTTTAGGCAACAAGGTTTAACAGTGTTGATCCTTAGAAATTTTTTTTTTTTAATTTCTCAAAGGGAGACAGATTCTATCTTGAGTTTCCCAAGTACTGAATGACCCTTTCTTCTGTGGATATCTAAATGACTTACAAACCAATGCCAGGGTTTATTTCCCAAATGGTAAAATAAAGTCAGAGGGAGTCTGAGTAACCTTGGGAGGTCCTGCTTTAGCGACTCGACAGAGCCTAAACTTTCTCAGCCCAGGAACCAGAAATCATAGGGTTCAGACAGAGGCAAATAGTAGCCAACCTGGCTCCCATCTTCTCGGGAGTGGCGTATGCCCACGAGTTCTCATTTTCTCCCATTTAATCTTATCATCGACACATCTGTTTTGTCTTTTTCATTGTCCTTTAAAAAAATGCCAAGGGTTCTTTTTGAAAAAATTGTATTGTATTTTTTTCCCATCACCATTTAGCCCCCCTTATACCTCCTGCACACCCCACAATCACCACACTGCTGTCCGTGTCCGTGAGTCCTTCTGCCTTTATGCTCCATCCCTCCACCCCCAACGGCCTCCCCACCGTAGCTGTCATCCTGCTCTCTAGCCTAAGTATGTCACGTGACTGAATTTTTACCTAACATCACATCCTGAAGACTCGCTTCAATACTAATAGTTGACAGAAAAGACGCTCAACTGAAAGGAATAAATGAAGCAATTACATAGGGAAAAAGTGGAGGTCCGTGTTTCATTGTGCACGGCCTGAACAAAAGTGTTAGAATCCAGTAATCTGCATGCATCATAGAGGGCTTGATAATTCTCACACCAAACCGTGAAGCGTCTCCCCCCCTCAAAAAAGCCTAAAATATTTGATACACCTCATATCTTTGCTACATGAACTTTTTTGATCAGAATTCTGCAAGTTTGGTTTTTTGTTTTTTTTTTTTAAGTGTTTTGAAAGATTCTTTTGTTGCAGGGAAGGTTATCGACAAAACTCAAACTATTCAGAATGTGTCTTTTTGGAAAAGGAATAATTGCTCACATTTTAAACTGAGGCAGGAAGTAACAGTTTTGAATGTTTCGGGCATTTCAGCTTAGTGGTAGGGAGCTTGGGGGAGATTTTGAGGGGGAAGTGAGAGACCGCGGGCCCTTCTATCAGCCAAACGCCTGGAGCCGGGGCACAGCAGCAGCACTTAGCTGACCGCAATTTTGCTTGCATCAGGGAAAATGGTGAACTTGTGACAAACTTGTTCCTGCCCATACACAACCAAGGGTATTAAAATTATAACTTAATGAGAGAGGCCATTGACAGTTCATCCCACTGGAGATCCTGAAATGAACATTTGTTTAAACCATGTATGTCTGAAATACCACGTACTGTTTGAGTAACAGAGAAAAGGTTTTACTTTGAGAAGCAGATTTAAAACAATCTTTAATTGTAAAAACCACAAAGTTAAGGCTAAACGGAATAATTATCAAAGCTTATAAAATTACAAATGGAGTAGATACCTTCAGTGTTCGCCACCTCACCAATTATCTGAATATTATAACTGTCTTTGCCTGCCCCTTGTAGTTTATATTCGTGTTGATGCTAACCCTAAATCTCTCTAGTTTGTGCCTTTTTGCTATTACAAGAGCCTCCTAATGGCTTTCTTGCCTTCATTTATTTTTCTAAAAAACATTCATCACCTCCCCACTGTTTATCAGACATTGCATAAGGGTCTGGTTATTTAGTGGCCAAAAAAAAAAACAAAACAAAACAAACAAAAAAAGATGTGGCTTACTATTTTCTTTCAACTCACCCCTCACAATCTGCCAGGGGGTTCTTCTAAGGCATAACTTTGCCCAATGACACACTTGCTCAAAAATTTCCATTGGTCATTTCCCTCCAAAATCTCCTAGTTGCAGACCCACATGGTCAGGACCTCATCGCAGTCACCTCATGACCTTATCTTCATTACCTTTAACTGGTGCCTAGCGTTTTACATGTTCATTAAAGGTTTATTGAACATCTGCATTTGCCAGGTTCTACATAAAATACTGGAAATATAAAGATAAATAAGACCCTGTACCACTCTACAAAACTCATAGCAATTAGTGAGGCAGACTCATTAACAAATACTTCTGTGATAGGCACTATAATGGGGAAATATTTACTGAAAGGAAAAGGAGTGAGGAAACCACTATTTTTCAATGACTGACATTCTTCTAAGCAATGTGCAAAACATAATAATCATCACATAGTTCTGATCTAAATTTCCAAAAATCATACATAGGTAAGTATGTCATGTAAATACATGAAATCTACACAGGCAGTCACTCAGTACAAAGCCCCACTGGATATTTATAGATGAATAAGTCTAAGGAGGGTCGGCCATAACAGAAGAAAGTTTAGGGCACATTTGAGAAAGACAGTTTTCCCACTAATTCTTATGTTTATGAAAATAAGAGCTACAAAAATTAAAATAGAAAGTTATGTTTAGAGAAAATTCCTGGAAAAGTCTCTATTGCCATGCTATAGAGATCTGAGGTATTTAAACATAAACACATAATTTATGAAGAAAGGCTTACATCGGCTAGCTCCTAATGGGTGAATTTAAATAGCATAGTGAAGAACAGGATATCACTGAATGCCAGAGGGAATGGTCAGAATTCAGGGCCAAAGACTGGATGGCCACAGAAAAGTATGGGTTGAGGGCATTGCTAAGCTAAGTACACATGGCTCTGCAGTGGGACCAACTGCCCAGTGCTGCTTCTCAAGTCACAAGGCAGCAGCAGAGCAACCAGGCAGAGGAATTTGCTTAGAATTCAGGTAGTAGGTGGCCAGGTCATGAGGAAAGGGCTATAGAGTAACAGTGGGAATGTCGTTCACATTACTAACTACAAACTCCAGGGGATGTGTGAAGACAAATGAAACCTTTGAGACCATGGAGAGTAGAAGGTAGACTCCAGAAGTAGAAGAGGGGCGATAACTTAGGAAGCGTTTAACAGCAAGGAAAACACTCTTTGCTAGATGGCCAGGCATTTGAGAAAATCAGGTTATTGAAAAAACCATAATATGAGTATTGAAGTCATCACAGATAATGCAAAGGATGGGGTGAGCTGAAGGCTGAGAGCTAGAAACTCAAGTTAGAATGCTCTTCACTTCGTGACGGTCAGCAGATGCTGATGATGAAGATGGGGGAAAATAGCATAAAATATAACTATCACAGAACAATGATTGTGAAGTGTGCTCTGATTCCAGGAATGAATGAATTAGGGAAAAATTATCCTTCACTGAAGGAGACTTCAAAGGGTGTTATAACAATACACTCTATCCAGGTTTTAGGCACCAATGTTGAAGCTATAAAGAAATTTGTTCACATTAGAAAAATACATATTAAACAATGATATGTTCATGTGAGGGCAATTACATAATCATTTGTGGTATACTTATTTGGCATCAAATATTTGTCATAAGAAATAAACACTATTTATACAAACACAGTTCTACTATACAATGACCCAGAAGTAAATGAAAAATCACACTTTATTCTAATTAATAAAATGAATATAAAAAGAAAAACCATACCCATGTGAGTATACTTTAAAATGAATTTAAATTTCTCTCATATAGTCTAATCAAATTCTTAAAACCCTTGTTGTCAGGAACAAATAGAGTCGGGAAGTACAAATTCTCTACATAATCATTCTTAGGAGTGCCAGTTGTTAAGATGGTTAAAATTTCTTGTTCAAATGCTCTTTCCAGCAATCTGCGCCCTGCATACATTCATAGTCACACTCATCATATTTCCTCAGATACTATTAGCTTCATAGGCTCCAAAGAGCTCAGAGTATTCCACCCATTAGAACTGATTATCAAAATCACCATGACTAAGATGTGGTCTAATCCCCCAGTGCTCAGCGATTTAGCCATTATGGAGGATCCCTGGTATCTTGTTCAATTGAACTCCACTGGAGATGAATATGCAGCCATATTTCCATGGCAGGCAATAGTTAGCACAATAGGCTGCTCAGATAATAAACCAGCAACTCTGACATTTTTCTGTCAAGAGCGAACAGGGAACAAGAGAACAAGAGTCTGGCCATGGGTCTTTACTACATGGCCTCATGTTCAAAGTTAAAGTATACCAGTATCAAAGTTGGCCTGCCTTAGGGCCTCAGGCTCATAGAATTTTGAGGAGAGGTGCCTGCAAATAATCTGTTGTAAATAATTCATTGTGAAAATAAAATTATATTTTACTACTTTAAATTAATGACTTAAAAATTAGTTACTACCTACAAAGTTAAAATTATGTATTGAAATGTATGGTAATAATTCAGGCTACAAATAATGTAGTTTGGTTCTCTTGGTCTCTTAAGTGACAAGAACCAAAGATTCACTGGCCAGTGATTTTTTTCTCTTTTCCAGGAAAGAAAAAAAAAAAAAGACACAAATACTAAAGGTAGCAGAATCCTTTGGTGTGATTTTGGGAGTCCATGGAAGTACTGTGTTTAAAAATAAGGATATACATAGATAAGGCAGATCTTCCAAAATGTACTTGGTTTTTGGTTGAATTAAACAACTCATAATCTGAAATATGCTTGGATTTAAAATGAGAATATACAGAACATCAGTGTTATTTGAATAATCTAATCCTAGTAACCTTACCACTCACATCCACCCAACACACAGTTAACATCTACTCTAGAGGAAATTAGTCACCACAATATAGGCCCATTGGTGGTAATGAATCTACTCAAAGTTCTACTTATTGTATTTATTAGTGACATTTTTCTTTAACAGAAGGTTTACATTTTTAACAAGACACTACCTGGAACCTTAAAAAAAAAAAAAAAAAAACCTCTTTCCTAAGTCCAATATCTAAGGAATAGAGATATTAATAATCTATTTTCAGGGTCGTACAGCTAATAGAAAACAACTGGTGGCCAGCTTGCACGAACAGCGGATATGCCAAACTACAACATGTCGGTTAGAGGGTTCCTGAGGAAACCAGATAACAAAGAGAAAACAGGATGCATGAGACAGGACATGGCAGTTAGAGCTAGGAGCAGGGGACTTCTGCTACTCACCATGAATGCCTTCGAGAACAAAGGAGTGGGGAATGGCCAATCATTTTTAGACACAATCAGAAAGATTGTACCTCCAATAGTACTCAGCCAATGAGGAACTGGGGGAAGAGACCCATGCACGCTAGGGAATAAAAGTCCCGCTGTATCTGGGTGTGCCTGCACCCCACACATCCGATCTTGCAAGACCGCCATTAAAGCCTCATTTCTGCTGTACTTTCGTCACCAAGTCCGTTTCTTGAGTTTTGGACAGGATGAGGGTGTTTCTCACAGACACTCTGCTTTTCATCCATTATTTCTAATCTTGTTAACAAAACCAGGACTTTTGCAAGGTACAGATTGTTGAGGTTTTGTTGCATGAAATGCCCAAGGCCACCTAGTTAGGAAGGAAAGGACCAGGATCTCAGCGCACCTTTTATTCTCAAGCCCATAAAATCCCCGTTTAAGAGGCTGAGGCATGCTTTCTCTTACTTCCAAATCCTAAATGCAATGGAATTTTAGAGAGAGATCAATATGGACTAAAACAGGCAGAGAAAACTCAAGGGAATAGGTGAGACTTGAGCTGGACCCTAAAGACTGTAGTATAGAATCAGAATAGCCAGGTCAAGAGGAGAGAAGCCATTTGGGGGGAGAAATTGGAGGAGCAAAGGCACGGAGGCATAATGAGGACAGACTATGCTGGTGACAGAAGAACACCGGCTTCATTAGAGGACACAGGGGTCCATGAATATGAAAGGAAGTGGGATTCATGAGAGCAGATGATAGAATACCTTCAAAACCAAGAGAGTAGGATTTGCACTACAATAAGAGGAGTCCATTGAAGATTCCTGAGCACAGGGGTCGTAAGACAAACAAACAAACAAAAAAAGGTGTTTTGGTAAGACTAATCTGGAATCAGTACACAAAAGAAATTTCAGAAATAAAAGCAAGGAGGCCAACAACGGGGAGTGTGAAGCCTCCCAAGGGAAGGAGTGGGGAGAAGCATTTTATAACATGCCCTATGTTGACTGGCAGATTCTCACGGCCATGGCTTCAATAGAGTCCGCAACGTAATGCACATAACACTCTTTCCTGCCTTGCTCTGTGTCTGAAGAATCTGCCACCAGAATATCCCTTGTGACAAGAGATGCAGCCTTAGGCAATGTAGCCACAATCAAATATTACCTAGGAAACCAAATGTAATGAAATGCAAAATGTTACCCCACACTGGGAAATAGCTGTGAGATTTGGTTATAGCTGTGTTTATCATTCATTAAACTTTGTATAATAGGAAAATATGCTAAATTAATCCAAATGCAAATTTCAAAAGTTTGATATTGGAAATACATGTGGTGTGTTGTGGGGATTGGAATGAAGCCTCCACCAACGCTCAGGGTTTGGCTAAATTCATTTGTTTTAATTCATTCTTTTCCATTTGCTCTGTTCTCAGGATTTTTTCTGAGTCGGGGACAACAGTCCTGAATGATGGCATGTGTTTGAACTGCAGGCTTGTTTCCAAGCGCTCCCCAGTGCCAGGGCACTGATGTGAGCCTTTCCCAGATGATACACTTGAGTGGGAAGACCCTGCTTAAGGGTAAAGACATCCCAGGTGATGTCCCCCTGCCTAAATGCTTTTTCAGAGATGAAATTATACCCCAACTCAGATGGGATAAAGGGGCTTTCTACCAAATATCATCACATGCAGACAGGTACCTGATCTGTGGCCCAGGCAAACGCTCTACCTTTAGAATTACAGTAATACACAACTTGCCAGTTAACTGAGATGCAACCAAAAGTGCACACATGACTCTGTAAGACCCAGAAACAAAGGTATTTGGATAGAAAGATTATTTCAGAATAATTGGGGAAAAAATCCTAAAAGAAATCGTTATTTATTTATAGCAGGTATATATGAACATATGTTTATTTTTATTTACATAAATATTTATCTGGTTCTACTCATGTAAGGATATCTGGGTAAAATTGCAAATTTAGATTTAGTTGAGGGCTGATTACAAAAAGCATCCAATGATTTTACTAGGAAATAATGCCCAGAGTCACATGTTATTATTTCCTATCAATGCCCCTGAGAGTGGTTGCAAAGAGTTTATCAGGTTTGGCAAAATTCTCCTGCAGAGATATAAACCTTTTGCAACCCAGGATGTCCAGAAACCAAGAAACCTTCATGTTTTACTTTTTTCAGTACACAGTGCATTGAAGTTCTTCAGTCACATGGCACTAACTTTGGTCAACATAAAACTCAGCAGAAATGGATGAATGATGTTAAAGTAGATGAGCCCTCCTGTCTCACTAGACCTCTAAGGCACTAAATCTCATCATGTGAAATAAACCACAATGTCTATTTGGAAGTGGATGCTACAGAAAAAAACTGAGACCCAAGTGGCTCCTTCCACATATACATTCTAAGGGCCGTTTCCCTCCAACTACAAACACTACAAAACCTTTTTACTTGTATGGAGATGCATCTGTATATAACTACTCAGAAACCGCAAGGCTTTCTGTGAGAAGGGACAAGGGCAAGAGAGAAAAAAAACATCCTGACATTTTCATTTTCATCTGAAGAAGAAAATTGTATATTGTGATGCTCATTATAATTCCTGCATGCCTAAAAGCATTCTTTCTGACAAGAAAAAGCCCTGTCCTGGTAGAATGCTATTTATTTCATGAAAAGAACACGAAGACCTTTGCACAACTCAGACTTTGAAAATACATAAGGCTCAGTCATTCACCCAACAAATATATTTTAAACATCTATTATATACTTGACACCATGCATATTCTGAAACAAGGTGATATAAATAATTGGTAAAATTATGCATGTTTTTTTCTACTGCTTTGTGCTTTTATGCATTTTCCAGATTTTCAACAGTCGGCCTACATAAACTTGATTATCAAAAAAGTCAGTTAAAACTAAAAGCATCAACAACGCAAGGTTCCCTTCTATGTGTCAACATGAATCAAAATAATAAGTCCCCACCAGAGTCTAAAAATCAGGATATGGACAGTCAAGGACCGAAACACTCCCTGGCATAGAAAGACCATGGCATAGAGAGGCCTTCAATTTCCTGAAGTCTCCAAATATTTTGTTTGAAAACACTTCTTAATTTCATTTGGCAAAGAGACATGGATCAGATGGCAAAGATCCACAGGATAAAGGTAGGTGAGAAAACAAACCATAATTCTAGGTAAAGAAAATAAGAACACTAGCTGCAAGAGCCAAATTAATTCCTGCACCCACTGAGTTCAATCAAGTGTTATCAGAAGCCCAGAGGGAAGAAGCAATGAGGACCTCATAAAAGAAACTCAGATAAAGAAACGTTGATGGAGACACAGCCGCAGATACTTAACTACCTGTGTGCAGCTTCTTTGGCTGTACAAGTCTCTTGGACTGCATAAGGTCGATCACTGGAGTTGAAGGATCTCCCTCCACCACCTTCTCACAAAAAGACAGGTCCCAGAATATTCTGTACTGCCAAAGCTGTTCTGGGGTTGATGTGGAGCTTGAAATCACCCCTAGCAGGTTATAGCTTAAAGCACAGCACACTGTGGGTTATGTTGTTATCCCTCCCCCAATCTCCAAGTGTAAAGGGAAGGACAGGTAAAAAGAAACGGGCTGATGCCCACTTCCAAGCTAGATAGAGTAATAGAGGTCAGATCTACAACTGACCTCAACCAACCAGGAAAAGGACCACAGATGTGAAACAACAGCTTGCAAGACACTGGACATCAGGCAAAGAAGGACAGTGATTCCTTGAGGAAGAAGACAAATAAGGTGAGTCCTAACATGGCCCTAGGGTCCTGCCTTGGGAGAAATTTCTGCTCCTTGGAGCGGAGAGAGAAATCCCAGGCAGGCTTCTACAGATGAGCATTTGGAGCTGAGGTCCAGGAGAGCAAGGCAGGGAGAATGCACAGGGGCAGAGATAAGCCTTGAAACTTTTCATGGTGCCAGAGGAAACAAAAATGAAAGCTCACATACTGTATGATCCCATTTGTATGTATTTCAAGAACAGACAAAACTCATGTGTGCAGATACAGGTGCAAACAGCAGTGACCTTAGAGAGAAGGACTGACTAGAAGGGGCAGAAGAGAACTCTCTAGGAAGCTAGAATTATCTTTTATCTTAACTGAGATGTTAATGTCCATGCACCCTGCCCACCCCCCCAAAAAAAGTGCAGGGGGAAAAATAAGGGCAGGAAATCAAATTATATGTATTAGCCCTATTTTACAAGAGAAGATAAAGTTGTTTACATCCTTTTTTGCCTTTGCATGTAAATGCAAATAAATGTAGAGGAAAATAAATGTAAGAAATTATAAGTCCATATTGAAAAATACATCAAGATTGTACCTGTATGTGACTAACAAGGTAATATAAAATTATCTCCTGTGAACCAATAGGCTCTCAGTGGATTACTGCCATCACCATCAATAAGTAACTAGCCAAGCACACCAGAAATAAATGTGTTATAATTAAACATAAGCAATAAAATTGGTTTACAAATATAGCATGCTGAAAATGGCTGAAATGAAATTAGTTAGACCACAGATTCCAACAACTCATAATCATCCCCGACAGCTACAGGGCCTTGAACTGTGGAGACTATTTCTCCTTAAACCATGGGTCCAAATGTCAACTGGGATTTGTAGAAACTAACTTTTTAGCTGTGAGCCCTGGTCATTTTTATGGAGGGTCATGCAAAACAAAAGCTCCAAGCTGTCTTAGCTCTGGCTAAAACTGTTTGATATTGCACGTATACCAATGTCAGCAGTACAGCAGCCTTGAGGTACAAAAGCGTCCTTCTTGCTATCAGGGGCATATATAAATAAGAATGACTCCCCTGAGCAACAAGCTAAAACACACCTACAAAACTGCTGTCAAGTGTACCAGCACCCTATCCTTGCTCTTCTGGGTGCAATGGCCTTCCCTTCACCCCACTCAGCTGCACTGGATATCTGTGAACCCAGAAAAAAAAAATGGATGCAATGAAATAACTTCAGGTGTTACCTTTGGTACTGCCTGCTCGCAGATGCTTCATTTGTGCCTGTGCTGCCCTCTGGATCCTGCCTACGGTGGTACCAGGCTGCCACCGCCAGCCTCAGTGATGGTCCAGGACCCCTCTTCCTTCACTTAACAGATTCGCAAAATGACAGTTGTTTGGTGCAATTTATAATCTTATTACCTGAGCAGACCTGTCCTAATGATAATCTTATTTAAAATAAATTAAGTAAAAATGAAAATTATGTCTCCCCCCTCCAGAATAACAACATAGACACTAGAAATTACAGTAAAATAGACCCAATGCAAGTCTGTGGCTAATGTGAATTAATCCCTGTGTGTTCAGGTGAGTTTTCATTCAGAAGTTTTCCTTGAGACATTCAGAAGACATTGCAGTCAAGAATCCAGACCTTTTCGTCAAATGTAACTCTAAATATATGTCATGCAACCTAATAGTGTTGTGACCTTGAGCAAGTCACTTGCTGTCTCTGTGTCTCAGTTCCCTCATCTGCGGAACAGGGGTCATAACAGTATCTACTTTCTGGACTCGTTTAAACGACAAAATGGCATAAAGAATTCAGCACAGTGACTGGTAAACAGTTAAAGTGATTAAAAAATAAAAAAGAATTGCATATGAACGAGGTATTAAAGGTAAAAATTTTGATTTGAAATTGAATAGATCATAAAATTATTTTTAAAAATTATACAAAACTTAGGGCAAAGGCTGAGAGCCATGTGCCCTTTCTGTGTCATATAGGGAACACTGTCAACATGTGCACCCAAGAAATATTTAATTCTATGGGAAATGTCCCTGTGTTTGACATTGATATTTATATTAATTGGGACCCAGGATCTGTGAGATGACTCATTAACCTGTAGGTATTTTTTCAGTAGGAACATAATGTTCTGTAGCAAAGATAACACCAAAGCTTAAGGGCTTTTTGCCCTGTGAGATATTCACCAGATTTATGTTTAACCTAAATTTATATTTTGTATTCATTTTAACATTTATAAATATCCTGTTTACATTTTTACCATCCTTCTGTTTCTCACATTAAAGAGTTAAATAAATGTAGCACACATTCATTCTATATTTATATTCGAGTTGTGTCTTTAAGTTCATACAAATTATATCTGCATAAGTCATGTTTTTTGCCTTTTTGAAAACTATATTGAGAAGTAGCCAACAGTTCAGTAGGGGCAATTATGGGCCCTGTCCCAAACTTCAAAACTTCACAATTATGAATTCAATTTAGAACATTCAGAATGAGATAGGACCTATAAATGCCCACCTTCTGGAGACTCAGGGGAATTAATTTGTCCAGGGTATCAAGTGGCAGTCAGGATTTCAACACAGGCCATGCCCTGCATGCAATGGTCTCTACCACTGTGCTTCATGCTGTGTACTTGAATCACAATCAAGTTAAAACATGGAAATCAGAAAATCTAGGTTAATAGAGAATGAAACATAAATATCTGGAATATCTGAGGCTATGGTGGATACTCTTCTCTTAATTCTAGAGTATCTAAAGATATTCTAAATGGCCTCATTTGAGAATTAAGACCAAAAGATCTAAAGTGTTCAGAATTCCAGAATATGATAAAATTCACAACCAAGAACACTGAACTTCCCTTTCCAACTCTATATTCTTATATAATTTGGTTGTCTGTGAGGACCTGCCCACTCTAACCTAGTATTTAATGCAGATGTTAAACCTTTATTATTTGTAATAACATAAGTAGTAGCTGATCTGATAAAAATGTGAGCTTTCATATCAGACATACCTGGGTTCAAGTCCTCACTCAGCTTCTTCCTAAGTGACCTCGGTTTTCCCATTGTTAAAATCAAGACAATGATAGTATGGTATTTCTTAGAGACTTGGGATGATTAAAGGAGTGACATCTTTATAACGGTCCTAGTACAGTGTCGGCAACATAATAAAATCTTGAAGCTAATAATATTAATTATAATAAAAAATATCACTACTCATATTTATTAAGTACCTATCACACTCTTGTTCTACACCAGAGCTTTAAAAAGCTAAGCAGCTAATCCAGTTTCACAGTGTTAATGTTCGGACTGGCATTGAAAGCAGTTTGATTCTAAAGTCAATCAACTTGACTATGCTATGATATTGCTTACAATTTAATAACATTCATTACAAATCAAGTTTTTAAAAATCTGGTTCAATATAAATACATTTCCAAGACAAATGTCCTTTAATGGTTCGATGAAATGAATCAAGATTTGGACCCTATCAGGATATATATGGGACCCAGCAATAGATTCATTGTGGGGGATTCTTCCCCAAAGCACTGAGCACCATAATGTACATTCTACTAAAGGAGATTAGGCAATCTGATAATGTTTTTCATCTTTGAAAAATGCATATCACACAATGTTAAAATAAAGCAGAACACACATTTTAAACAGAGTATGATCTTAGCCATACAAAAGCTTAGAATAAACAATGGAAGGAAGTAGCCAAGAACATTAACAGTAGCTGTAGCCCATCTCTCTCTGCTCACTGGAATGTTGTCCTTCTTTCCCAACCATCTTTGGTACCATGTTTTCTCAGGAAGCACTTACACATTTTTCAGGACTCATTTGTCAATGAAAACTTTCCTAATAGCAGAAGCTCTTCTTGATGAGCCTCAGCCACAGAGACAGTTGACCTCACTCTACTTTATGACTCCTCACTACATACCATTCATATTTCTATCAAAGCACGTTCACATGTGTCTTCCCCCAGCAGACTCTAATGTATCAGAGAACAAAACTGAATCTTATTCATGATTATATCTTCAAATAAGGATTGTCTGTTGAATGACTGAATGAATAAATGATAAAGTATGTCCTAAGTAGCAAACAACTGTCTTAATTATAAACTCCTCAACTATGGCCTTTATACCAGACAAGCAGAGCCTAAAAACAGAAGTAGAAAATAAACACATAACCAAAAGCATGAACACATTACAGCCTGAAGCCCTTGGAAATTATTGCTTTACAAATAACAACATGGGCTCATATTGCTGACCTATATGAACCCGAGAGACGAAATGTGCACACAGGTCTGTCCTCTTGTTTGCACACTAAGTAATGCATGTACTGCTTATCTTTTCTGAAGCCTGAAGGGTAATGAGTTTTTAACAGATTTAATCAATATGCCAACCTACATTAAAAAATAAATAAACTCACACAATAAATAAAAAGCAAAAGGCCAATCAATAGCCAACAGTGTAGCTTAACAGCTATTCCAGCAGAGAACTGTCTGAAAAGGCGCTTTGCACTCCACTGTCTTCACGAGCCACAGTTGCTTGCTAGTGATTTGTGGCAGGCAAAGAACATCTATTATCACATGCCAGTGTGAACCTAGTGATTTCTCCAGCAAGGAGCCCACCATGAACAACACGCAATGTAGCACACATAGCTGGCTGGTGAAGGGGGGCTGAGGACCCATATTTATTCCCTATTATTTGCCCCACAAAGCCATTATAAACACACCTCACTTCTAAATCCAGAAATGTGATGTGTGTTAAGGACTCATGTGCCACACACAGATTATTCCATGTTTGCTTCTCCAGGGCACAGAAGCAATAACAAGATCCCCAAATTATATACAACTTAAAACAATTGTCATGAACCTGCTAAAAGAGAACCACGGTGGTGATAAAAGATGTGAGATGTTTCAAATTGCTATTTTCAAAGATGCCCCTTACATGACAACTCTTCGGTGTATGTGCGGGTATACACAAGTGAATTGGATTTTGTGCAACATCTTGCTATGTTCTGAAGGGGAAAGGGACTCAACAATGGGTTGCCAGCAGGGTGGCATTGCCACACTTTATGGAAAAGGGATTCTGATTCTGCATGCTGGTGTCATGGCTACGACAGAATGAAACTGCCCTGATCTCAGTCTCAATTTAAAAAACCCAATATCAGAAAAAATCTCCCTATAAGAATGCTTGGAAGACTCCATTATGTTGTTGTTTTTAAGCTGTAACCCCAATATTGGGTCATTAGGTTGGCATTCAGACGGTATGCACCATCTAAGAAGTCATTCCTCTCTGTTTTAATTTTTTCTTTAAATTAGAATTTTCTTTGACAAATGTTATCTGTGTGTTCTTATTGGATCCCACATGAACTCAAAATGGCTTCTGAGATAATTTTTCCATTGTAAATAGCCTTAAAATTCACCTAAAAGAAACCCCCTATGATTTTACTATAGCAGGAGATGAAAAGTCATGCCATAAAACTATATGACAATTAATAAACAATTACACTTTAGTTTCCAATCAGAATTATTTTGTGTCTACCCAAAATGAAGGGAATATTCTTGTACAAGGTAACCAGGCACAGAATACACGTCATACCTTCACAACCACTGTATCAGATTTGCCTCTATCTGTATAAGAATGAATCCGGAATTCAACCCCACTGTCTTCATCAACCCATCATGCATTTCACAGAAAATGATAAATCTAGGCTTGGTCTACTCACACTAAATGAAGTACACTTCTTAAATGTAAACTCTACTCATGGAGGCCACATCTATGTGACAGCAACTCAAAATTGTCAAGCAAATGCCAAATTTGGCAAACAGGCAAAAAATAAATAACAAAGATTATTAAGCGACAGAAACAATGCTAGGAAAAGGGAAGAAGATTCTATCAGCTGATTTCTCAAAAGAAACTTGGCAGGCAAGAAATATTGAAAGTGATGAAAAGGAAGGACCTACAACCTACATTACTCTACCCAGTAAAGTTATCATTTAGAATCGGAGGGCAGATTAAGTGCTTCCCAGACAAGGTAAAGCTAAAGGACTTGATCATCAGCAAGCCCTTATATATAAAATGTTAAAGGGACATATTTAAGAAAAAGAATAAGATCGAAATTATGAACAGTAAAATGACAACAAACTCACAACTATCAACAAATGAATCTAAAAAAACAAAGACAAACTAAGCAAACAACTAGAACAGGAACAGAATCATAGTACAGAGATCATATGCAGGGTTATCACCTGGGAGGGGGCAGGGGGAGGCTGGGGGGAAAGGTGCAGGCATCAAGAAGCATAACTGGTAGGTACAAAATAGACAGTGGGATGTTAAGAACAGTAAAGTAAATGGAGAAGCCAAAGAACGCATATGCATGACCCATGGACATGAACTAAGGGGGTGGGGATTGCTGGAAGGAAGTGGGGTACCAGGATGGGGGGGAGGGGAGACAATTGGAACAACTGTAATAGCATAATCAATAAAATATACTTTAAAAAAGAAGATTCCAAAATGCAAATATTTCTTTAGAAACTTGCAAGTCATCCCCAGATATAATTAACTTTCCTACACATGATGAACTAAGCATCTTATTTTGGAAAATATCATAGCCTAGCCATTTCCCTATTGAACATTTTTCTATTCCTGGATGTGCAATAATAAATTGAGATGGTCTCATTTCCAATAATTAAGGATCAATCTACTGTCTTGAGAAACAGCTCATAGAAAATGAGAGATCCAAACCTTACCCTCATCCAGAAAATGTCTTTTGCCATTAGGTGGAAACTCTAATGAATTCATGTTGTTTTATGACAACATCGTAAGGGATACAATTTATTTGAGATACATACAACATTCCAAAGAATATACTATTTACACAAATTAGGTAAAGGCCAGATTTCTTCGATGGCACTCCATTTATAATGCCATGCCCCAATTCCGTTACTGAGCTCAGAGCCAGGCCACCTGTGTTATGCATAGGAGCAAAGCAATGGCCTCTGTGCTCTTTCAGAAGACTCAAACCCTGCTTTTCTCTCTATTCCTTCTCCGTCATCTTTCTTCTTCTTCTTCCAGTTTTTTTTTTTTTTTTATCATTTCTCCTTTCTTGCATTCCCCCACTCCCCTGCTTTTGCCAAAGGTGAACAGGAGCCTTTTCAATTCTGCTGGTGACACAGAGTTGATACTCAACTCCTGATACAAGCTAATCTACCAAGAATTCACTAAATCAGGGAGGCACATAGAGTATCAGACAGATAGCTGCATTTGGAAAGTGTTTGTGAGGTAAAGCAGCAAATTACAACTCTGAGGATTAATGTTGACATAGAAAATAATTATGATGGAAAGTAATGAAGCTGATTTTGTAGAAAGAAAAAAGAATTCTGATACTAGTTCCAAAAGAGAAGTGCCCCACCCCCAGTCTTATACTTTAAATGTCAATCTATATGTATTATAACAATTAGCTCATCATTTTGATATATTTAGTTGGGTTTCATTAAAACCTAGATTACACAGCCTCATAAACAACAGTAAGTGCTTATTGTTTTATGCAAAAAACATTTGTATACAAACTTTACACAAACTTTTTAGTTAGATCCTACAATTCTGAATATCTGAGTTCTATACATCCCTCACGTTCTGCAAAGTGTACTTGCTCTCACGTACACACAGCCAGCCAGTCACAGACGCTCTGAGGCACTCCCCAAGAAGGGCCAGGCAAGCAGATTCTTTTAGTGATTTGGGCTCAGAGATCATCTACAATCAAAACTTCAACTGCATTATTGATAGACTAAAAATCTAAAATATATTATACTAAGCCTAGATATATTAGAAACATTTTTGAATGATGAAGAACTACTGCCACAGAAGAAGGCTGACCATCCCCAATCCTTGACCTAGAACTTCATTACATATAGGCAAAATGTTCCAGTCGGATTCAGTGACAGCGCCCATTCTGGACTGAGACATAACAAGATCGGAAACAATCAGAGAAAGCTGGAAAGAACCCTGCTTGGGTTTTAGCAGAAAACAATGCAGTCCCTGGGGAATAGAAAGGAATTTGTCAATGAGAGAAAAATACATACGTACCTGCTGAAGACTGTGTGTGTTCACCGCCATGAGAGTAACTTACCTTTCTGCCTGTCTGCATGCAGTCCGTTTCCTACTGGGAGTGGTGTGTATGTGTGATATGGACTGAACTTGCGAGGACAGAAAAACGTTAGGCCACCATTTAGAGGGGGAAAATAGGGCTTCCTATTGAGTCTTCTGCAGACAAATTGAAGGGAAAAGAAAGAGCATACAGCACAATTTCCAGGGTACTCTGGATGGTCCATAACTGCCTGTCTCAGAGGGGAACGGGGTTTCCAAATCATAAATATGGAAACAGGACTTTCAATAACACCAAGTACTTGGAAAGAGCAATCTGGTGCCAAAACCTCCTGCAGACAGGGTGTCCTTTGCATTACAGATATAGAGGCACATGCTTATGTTTAGATCAATAAGTATCAAGGAATTTTCTCTCTACATTGTGAGATTCCTCACTTGTTTCTCCTTTGTGGTTCTCAAGAGACTGACAGACCGTATGAAGACAAAAAGCTATGAGAAAAGTGAAAAACAGAACAAGAAACAACTAGACACATGAAAAATAAAGGCAAGCAATAACGAATCAAGGAAAACCAAATGGACAGGAGAGAGATGGCACGGTACTGGACACCTCCTCCCATGTGAGCAAACTCTAACACAGCCTCACTGTTTGCTCAGATAACATCATGCATCTTTTTCTTTTTCTTTTTTAATTACGCCAAGAAGCCAACTGCCTAAGTTCAGATTATAAAACAAACTCATACCATGAAGCTTGCATTTAGAAAACCAGGCAAGCAGGACATTCTATGTCAGGGCTTTTTAACAAATCTCTTTGCCATAAGTATCCGGAAATTTCAAGTGTCTGTTCATCTTTAAAAGTGGCCGTGGTAGGACAATAATATAAGAAGGAAGTAGAGACCTAAGTTATAGATTCCCACAGGATTAGAGAATCTCCACTGGCAGTTCTGGAATCACCTTCATAAAATCACTCTTCTTCTAGACTAAATCAGCTGACATGCCTGAAGCATCACTAGTGGACAAAGGTAACCACCAGTTCTTTACCAATCTGAACCAAATGCACAGACAGATACATACAAATGTACTCATAAAATAGATGCATGTAAACACAATATATATACCAAATACATAAACAGAAAATACATATATACATACATATATATATATACCAAAGAGATATCTATAAATTTAGCCAGAGATTCCAGAATCTCTGTGTTACATTTGAAAGACCCCTGAGAATGCTTTAAATGTTTCTAATTAGAAAACATTATGAGCTCTGAACATCTTCATCATTTGAAAGGTTTAAGAAGTTCTCTTAACTACAGAATTTTTGAAAAAA
The DNA here is from genome assembly GCF_987537825.1 of Furipterus horrens. NCBI lineage: Eukaryota > Metazoa > Chordata > Mammalia > Chiroptera > Furipteridae > Furipterus > Furipterus horrens. Next base: position 193,884,446 of record NW_028327173.1, on the reverse strand, counting down.
TAGCTACTATTCATACATTCCTTAAACATACTCTAAATTCTAGGCAATGCAAATAAGAGTCTCAAAATGGTTATTCAGATGATTTAATTAATGAAAAACTGAACCCTTTAGAACACAAATATTGCCTGAATTGTTTTATTTTGTTTCCCAGTCATAGGTAATCTAATCTAAAGGGAAAACATTGAGAATAAGCAACTGGGAAAACATTTAGTACTGCTGAGCAAGAAACGTCTCTTTGCTCTTCCCATAAGAGCACTAGTTCTTTATTTTCCCAGTTTCTGGAGGAGAAAATTGCTAATGAATCTTTCAGAAGAGCCATCTTTTTACATAATGTCCCTAAGGTTTCTCTTAAACCTCTGGACTCTTTGAAAAAAAACCCAAGTATTAAAAGGTTGTACTCACGATCATTACACTGGTTTCCAGAATATGAGGTCATGGAGCAATCGCAGGTGAAGCCTTCCCACTGCTGCATGCAGACCCCCTGATTGGCACATGAGTCTTCCTGGCATGTGGTACTTGGTCCTAGCAATGTTTCAGAAAAAGGGAAGAGAAGAAAAAGTAGAGAGAGAAGTGTTAAGAATTAATCAAATTCAAAGCAATCGCTTGAATTTAATATTCCCATGCCCCCAAAACGTTTAAATACACAACCACCAAAAAAGTCAACTCCATATCATGCAACAAGAATTTAGTCTAGACGGAAGACAACAGAAATACACACTTAGCCACACACGGTCAACAGTTATACACAGACGGGAGAGGGCTGAATACACTGTTCTCTTTAAGGCAGACTTTGCAAAGGAGCCTCATCCCTACCCTTTACCTAGAAAGAGGTCTCACTTGGAGCATGGTCTTTCAGAACGTATAATGCTAAAGCAGAAAATCTCATTCCCGTGATTCTCAGGAATTAAGAACAAAAGTCCCTAAAGTCTACTTGGTAGCATTGAAAAGATGTTTAATGATAATTCAGAGGAGAAGGGGATAGCAGCCAACATGCATTGGCACTTTGTAGGCAATAAGCGCTGGGTACTAAGCTCTTTGTCTCCATTACGTCATTAAGCTCTCTAGAGGCTCTAACAAGTAAGTACCTATGATAACCATCATTTCACAGGTTAAAAAACCAACCTCAGAGAGGTAAAATAATTTACCCAAGGTCATATTTTTGGAAGTTAAAGAATCCTGATGTCCAACTTTGGTAGACTAACTGCGAGACACAAGCAGTTAACTACGTCAGTGGTTCCCAAAGTATAGGCGTCGGATCAGCATCACCCAGGAAGTTGTCAGAAATGCAAGTTCTCAGGCCCTACCCAGACCTACGGAATTGGAGACATTGGAGGAGAGGGAGGCAGAAATCGTGTTTCCACAAGCTTCTGGGAAATTGTGAAGTAGACTAACGTTTGAGCACTGGTGCACTGCACCGCCTTGCTGCTACAGGTTCATAAGGTTGTACGCGGACCGGGTGCACATACACCAGAGGATACAAGAGAATTATTTGAAGTTTGGAAAGAAAGTACAGGGGTACCTTGGTACTGATCGTTAATTCGCTCCAGAACTTGTGACAAGTGCTGAAACCAATGAGTACCAAACTATTGGCAAACTATGAGACTGACACGTTGACCTCTGTTACATCACGATGAAGGGGCGCCAAGTGGTGAGCAAGTGCCAGGTGCTGGAACGTTTTTTCTCGTCAAAATGAGATGAGTACAGAGTTTGCCGACTTCTGAAGCTGATGAGTACCAAGGTATGACTGTACTAGAAATTATGTTCATCTTTAAAATTACATTCTTTATTATTTCTATTTCTGTGCATCTTTCAGATACAAGTAACAAAACTATAATGACACATGTGTATAATATATAAATATGTACACCTTTTGGAAGGCATTCTCAGAATCTTTTCTAGATATAAGTGAGCAAGTGGAAACGTTTGACAATCTCTGTCTTTCAGATTGCCATTAAAATTTCTTTTCAAGTCAGCCGGAGCCTCTCTCTAGCCATCCTCCCATTTTCAATTTTCTCTTTCGCCTCAACCTAAAGATTAAAGAGGAACCTACACCTTTGGATTTACCTGAGCTAATAGGAAATATCTTAATATTCAGGATAACCTGAATTTCTCAGACAGTCTCAGCAAAGGAGGTGAGACTTTTAAGTCATTAAATGCATTAGTCAGGATCTGATTTAAAAACAAAAAACAAAAAAGCACTTGACAGAGTGAAAATATACCCATTGCCATAAACGCACATTTCACAAATTCCAAGCTTAGCCTCACATGAGCACAGGATATGGAAACGTAAGTGTGCAGGGTCCTGAGGATGCATATTCGAAAGAGTTCGTCTTCTGGGTGGTAAGACATTTTATGCTTATTTGTGAGGGGTGGAAGCAGTACAGTGCATCACTGCCAAGGCAAAGCAGGATGTGACATGAGGAAGTTCAGGACAATTACTAATGTTGGGGAAGCAGCCTGCTGCTGGGTTTCGGCAGCCCCTGTATACCAGGTGGGTCCCTCATGTGGAGATGAAAGGAGGTACATGGTCATGTTCTCAGTGGGTCTTCAACTTGAGCATTGTGTAGTACAAGTTTCATTGACAATAGCAAATCAGAACAGCTTTTTTCAAAGGATAAAAGCTTCTCAGAAGTCCACGGGGCTCCCTGACCAACCAGCTCTCACCAGACAATGGGCTGGTAATTCAATTGAACTCAGAATCAGAAACACATGGAAGGCTTTCCCCTTGAAAGGCAGCAGAACAGCAAAAACTTTGGGGAAGCATAATTCTTCGCATGTTGATCGAAACTGAACATGAAGGCTTTCCCATGCATTTCCCTCCCATCTAGCCAAATTTTAACCATTTTCCAGAGACCACCTCAAATGCTTCCCCCATATGAAACATTCCCCAGTAACTTCGAACAATTCTCCCCCTTCTTAGTGGAGCCGTGGCACTTATAATCTGCCTCATTAACTTTTGCAAATGATAATATTCCATTTAATGTATTATTACACATTGCACTGTCCTCTGCTTATATAATCCTCTAATTGCTTCACGTGGGCTTTTTTGCTATTTATCCCCAAAAGGCTGAATGCTGCTTGCTGTTAGGAATCATGTAATATGCTTTCATCGCATCCTTGCTGCACTAAGTGCACTGTGCCAGATGCAGAGGAAAGTGTTTCTGTAAATGTTGAGCTGATCTGAACTGCCGCCGCCTGATTTGCCCATCTCATACTTCCAAAACCTGAGCGTGGGAGAACGTCTGTGCTCTGCCAAGTGAGCAATCTGTTCCATTTGTCAAAGGTTGCTCAGGAAGCAAATCCAGAGCAAGCTGTGTTATTTCCAGATTCCACAGAATTTGTTTCACGTGCCTTAAAGGGAGAACGCTGTTGAGAGTCAGATCGTCCCTGAACACTGACCACTCTGTAATCACCTAAGAACAAGAAGGTTTCGGTGAGCACCAGCTGTACCCACCACGACTTCCGATCACTCTGAGAATACACTCATACCTTCTTTCCAGGCAGAGATCCTAGGGTGTTTGCTTCCTTCTCCAGCCTCATTTCCTTCACCTCGCCCCCAGCTCACGGTGTTCCAGCCACCCCTTCCTCCTTTAAATTCCTCTCTAGCGCGGCAGTGTTCATAGTGTGGGCCCCAAATGAGCAGCACCTGCAGCACCTGCCCACTCGGGGCGGGACTCAGGAATCAGCTGTGACTTCCCCACTGGGTGGTTCTGAGATCTGCTATATGGCAGGACCCTTGCTGCCACACTCCCAGCCCATCCCTGCCTTCTAGGTCTTTGTCCCTCTTGTTCGACCCACTTCCTGAAAAGTACTTTTGCAGATTTTCAAATGATTGGTTCATTCTCATACTTTAAGTTTCAGCTCCAAATGGGCATTTTTCAAACTATCTTATTTTTAAAAGTCCCCAGCAGCATTTCACTTACTCCCCATTATATTTATAGTTCTGTGTTCTGTGTTTATTTAACTCACAATAACATGGTCTGTAGATAAGTTATTTGTTAAATCCTTTACCATCTGTCTCGTCCTACTGGAATATAAGCCCTTCGAGAGAAAAAGTCTTGTTTCTTTTGTTCTCCTTTTATGTCTCTAAATACTGGTAAAATATTTGTTACAAAGTAAGGGCTTAGAAAATATTATTGAATACAAAAAGAACAAAAGAACCAAAATTAAAGAAATAGTCATTCTTTTATGATATTAAGCCAATTGGTTTTCCTAACTAATAATTCACCCATAGCATTTACCAGTATCAGCTCATATAAACAATTTTCTATTTGGAACAAAGCTTTTCCTTTGGGGGGGAATTTAATTGATCACACTTTCTCCCCTGATTTAACTATTAGACTCATTCAATCCCACCAGATGCTGAGACAAGGACTCTTTTGTGTTCCCAGTGCCCAAGGACAGTATGCAGTAACTGTTGAAAGGAAGAGAGACTGGACTAAACTCTAAATCACTTTCAAGATGATAATATCAGTTCCTATTCTTATTTCAAACTATGTAAGTACATCCCTTCTTGAACAGACTGTATTTCATCTCGATGTATCTATTTCTCATAGACAGGAGTGTCCCCGGAAGGAAGGAAGGAAGGAAGGAAGGAAGGAAGGAAGGAAGGAAGGAATTAGAGAAACAAACCAAAGTGTCCTAGAAAAAAGAAGTTTCATTCTAACTATTCTAACTGCACATCTATTGATACAAGATAATCTGTAGAAATAAGAGCGGGAACACAAAGCCATAACAAAACAACAAGGCATTTCTATAGATGTGCCAGACACTGTATCAATTCAATTAATCTCATAAGTACATGGTGAAGCAACTATAGTTAAAATGATTAAAGCATCAGAAAAACAAGAATAAAAGCTTCTCATGAAGACAATTTCAAAAGCAAAATAATTTTTTGACTGCTGACTGAGTTGGAAGGCAAGGATTTCAGAAAGGTAAACTGGAGTTAGAGAAATGTTAGGTGATTATTTGCAAGGTCCCACACGTAAGTAGCAGAGTGAGGTTTCAAAGTCAAGCTTACTAACTCCACAGCGGATCCACCGAATATCTATAGATGTAGGTAATACAGAAGTGTGTGTGTGTGTGTGTGTGTATTGAGGTTGATTAAAAAGGCAACTTAAAATGGTATTTCTAACCTACAGCCAGAGAAGGATGACATTTTAATGTAACAATGTGATTTTTTATAATGAGAAAAATTTTCAAATGCCATTTCAATGCAAAATTCAATTAAAAATAAACAGAAAGGACTTTTTTGTTCAATTATATGAACAAAAACCTGTATGCATATGTTTATAAGCATGACAGACATTCCTAAGGACTTAGTAATAATAATTTTATCTAAAATATTATTCCAAGTCAACCTAAAATTCTGTAGAAGATAACACTAACTTTTAGAATCACATATTCAGAAAGCTTTATTATTATTGCTAATAACTTAAAACTGTGCCAAGGCTTTAGGAAACCCCTGTATAGAATGGTGGGCGCAACTTTTGTAGCGATAGTGTTCACTACTTTTGCATTTGATATGTAATCAATTCTCACTAAAGTAGCCACATATCCTTTTGAGAAAAATGAGGACTTTGTATAATAGGAAAAGTGATAAGGTGACAAAAGTGTGCATGAAAAGACAAAGTACATTGTCATCGATGTTAATACTTCATTTTCTACCTCCCAATTCTGTTTTCAGTTCACTGGGAAGGATCACATTATGTCTTTTTTTCCTTTTTCTTTTTTTCAGATGAGAACCCTGAGGGCTGCCACAAAGTTCCCATCATTCTGCTTGAATGAAGGATAGTTTCTGTCTTTAAGAACTGCCCCAGACAGTCATTGCATGCTTGTCACTGCTGAAATCCACCTGTGCAGTACAGGCAAACAGATTCAGTCAGCTCCTCCTCATGGTCAGAAGATCAGAAATTGACAGAGTATCTTTTCTTACCTGCAGATCCTTGAGACAGATGTGCTGCCTCAGGCACAGGACATTTGGACCAGTGTCTTTTCCTTCTTTTAGTACCCAAGTAGGACTAAACCAAGCTTATGCCTCAAACACCCCAATTTAAAATGGATAAATATTGCTAAACTAGCATCAGCTGGTCTTGGCCATATTGGGGAGGTAGATGGGCTTGGGGAGTGGGACGCCTTGGAGTCATACGTCTGGTCTGATTCCCAATGTCCATTCATCCTGAAGGCTGGTAGACCGGTTGTAGGCACCAGATGGGGTTTGTTTAACAATATTCATCGTCTTTAATCTCAAAGTATCAGTTGTTTGTCAAAGGGTTTAGAATCTATGAGTTAAACCTGAATGAGAAACATTATCATAGTAGAACGTTGTGCCATCAAAAGGGTTTGCCCTCCCCACACAGAGCACAGTGGCCCTGGGGAGGAGCCCTAGGAGGGATGCTGTCGATTGCTACAGAGATCTCTTCTCCCACCTTCAACTCTATGTTCCACTCTTGGTAAGTGTATAAACACTTCTGATTTTACTTTTTAAATTTTAATCGTTTCACAGAGAGAGAACAAGTGAGCGGCAACTGGGTGGGGAGGAGGGAAAAGAAAGAACAGAGCCCTGGCTAGTGTAGCTCAGTGGATTGAGTGCCGGCCTTTATCACCAGTTCGATTCCCGGTGAGGGCACATGCCTGGGTTGCAGGCCAGGTCCCCAGTTAGGGGTGTGTGAGAGGCAACCCCCACATTGCTGTTTCTCTCCCTTTCCTTTTCCCTCCCTCCCCGTCTCTCTAAAAGATAAATAAATAAAATAAAAAAGAATAGAAAAAGATGAGTACATATAGATACATACATTTGTATATGTATATCTGTGGAAAGCCTGTACCAGCTTCCTGAGCAACTGATAGCGTCTATTGCTAGAATATAGTAATTCAGGTGTTGAGGCTTCAGGGAGGGTGTTCGTGACATTAGAAGCAGCCTACTTACTTAGCTACATCTCTTGGTCCTTTCAGCAAAACTACTTCTGTAGTTCTCAGAAGTATTTCTACATTTACAGTATTGGATCCTCTTGGCTTTTCTGAAGAGAGTAATTTACAAACAAGGAAGATTTATCCCTTTTTAATTAGCAAAAACCCAATTCACTTATTTAATTTAAAAATAAGAAAACAATGATCCCTAAATGTGTCAAGTGTCTTTCTTCATAGAGAGACAACTGAGAAGTAAATTCTCTTTTTTTTTTTTTGCCTTTTTTTAAATTTATTTTTTTATTGTTGTTCTATTACAGTTATCCCAACTTTCCCCCATTGCTCTCCACAGTCCCGCCCACCTCCCCACTGCCACAGTCAATCCCCACCCCGTTGTCCATGTCCATGGGTCATTTATACTAGTTCCTTGACTAGACCCTTCCCCTTCTTTATCCCCTTCAACTCCCCCCTCCCCTCTGGTCACCGACAGTCTGTTCCTTGTTTTTATGCCTCTGGTTCTATTTTGCTCATTTGTTTGTTATTTCCATTTTAAAGAAGATTAAACAAAGCTGAGAACAGGATCCTAAATGTTGTCATAAAATTTTATTGACAGAGCTAAGAGCAGCTGTGTTCCCCAAATCTTACTTTTTTGTCCTGAAGGCAAGGATCGGTGCCTTGCTAATGCTCAATAGGCACTGAAGCTGCTCTTACTGAGCATGCTCTTTTCAAATGAGGGGTCAGGAAAGTCCTTTGGTTAGGATGGTGAACAAAAATGCCTGAAAAAAAAAAATCTAACACTGGGGCAGTTTCAATAAAACCCTTATCCTCACTTCAACCCTCTCATATATTATACACAAATAAGCCAAGATGGCCAGGGAAATTGGCTGAAACCAAGATGCCCTCATGAGGTCTTTATGTTCAATGGCCTTTGACTGGTCCCGTGCTGATCAATATTAAACGACCAGAACTTCAGGGGGGAAAAATAACAAAATTTCATCTGTAACATTTCTGTAACCCGATGTTCACAGTGTAAAAATACCCGCACCAAACAATTTCAAGATAATTTATGTTAAGCGACGTCAACCAGCCTGCAAAACTTATGAAAACTCCTCTGCTTGTGCCAACTCTGCTCTCGATGGCCATACTGGACTGCATGTATCCTTATGCTCTGAGTGAAGCCACTTCCCCACAGAACACTTCTGTGACAATGGAGAGGCAGGAGTTGATGACCGCCCCTGATGGGGTATTTGTGAAGGTGACAGAATGGCTGGCAGGATAAAGCCATCCTGTCCAAACCACCCTATTTTCAGAGGGTGCCTGGGTCATAGGGGTCAAGTGGTTAAGGCATCCCTTCTTTTTAAAAACCATGAACAGGCCCTTAGAAGTCAATGCTGCTTCAGAAAATGTGAGCCAAGGCCTCATTTCCTGTGTTTCCTTCTTTTCTCAGCATTGCTGTAGCAGCCTATTGAGGTAGTAGAGAGTATATTTAACAAACAGAGAGAGAAAATGGGTTTCAATGCCCAGGCTCAACAAAAAGACAGATCAGTTAAAATACTTTGCTTTACTACAACTGTGCAAATATCACCTAGAACTTAGTGAAACGGTATTGCTATGAAAACCATCTATCATAAAATCAGCTTGGAGGACACTCTCAGATACTCTCTGGTCATCTGTGAATTGTTTCTGCTTTGGAAATAGGCAAATCCAGACTCACATCATATGGCACAGTAGGGAAAAGGTCACAGGCTTCAAAATCCAGCTTTGTTATCACTTACTAGCAATGTGACTTTAGGCTAGTGACCTAAATTCCCCAAACCTGTTTCCCCATCTAATAATAGAAATAGAAATTATTACTACCTCATATGCTGTGAGCATTAAAATGAGATAACACATGCAAAGCTTACAAAGGCATCCATGAAGTGGCGATACTATCTACCAAAGGCTGTGGACATACTGGACATACAATACGTCAAGTCTTTATTAATAAAGGGCATTATCAATTCTGTTGGGAAAGGAAAATCAAGTTCTCTCTACCCATTTTAGTTTGGTGTGTGGTCAGTCTGTAGTCTAAAAAGAAGACTCATTCAGGCAGAGTCATAATTACTCAGTTCTCCTGTGAGAAACCTGCAACACAGTGTTGAGGTGTAAGAGACAGGAATCACTGTGGGGGTTTCATTTAATTCCTGTCTTTCTTATTATTTCCCATAATGCAAAGCATTTGAGGAACTAATTCCTATGAGGTCAAATGCTACATTTTATTATGTAAAATACAGTGGAGAATATGATGCAGCCCTTTGCTTTGGAAAAAAATGAAATGGGGAATGAAAGTCTTCGCAGTAAAGAAAGTTGGAGAATTAAGATTCCCTTTACGTACTAGATGTGTTTGGCTGATGTCAACTCATCTAAAATGACTTGAAAGAACCTTCAGGTTTTCAAGGCACTCAAACCCAATACATTTATTGACATGAGATGCATAGCATTTAGAACCTGACCTAATCAATCCCCGCCCCCATCCCCTACCACCACCTAGCTACCATTGGGGCAAAGGGACAATACACATTTCTAGAAAAGAAGCCATTCAACTCCAGGAATAAAACTTGCTAGGTGAATTATAATAGAAAAAAGGAGAGAAGATATTCTGATTAATCACCTAACCCAATAAAGAACTATTATTTATCATAGTTTAGGAGTCATTTACCTCACTCCCAAAGGGTCAAACAATACTTATTCCAGCTCCTTTCTCTTACAGACAGGCTTTTAGGGAATCTTTTCCTCTCTCAGAGATACCCTCTTGCAAATAAATAGAAGTTAGAAAATTTCTTCTGAAGGGACCATAGATCTTGTCATTCTATTCAAGGGACCCTGAGATTCAAAGGACTGTACGCCCAGTCATGGAACACCCCCTCTCTCTGCTAGCCTAAAGGGATGCAAGATCTGGCCTGGTCAATGAAGTGCTTCCTAGATAACTTTTGTAATAATGTGTGAATGTATATGCTATGTAACAGAGTAACACTGTGGGGCTGCAGAAAAACAAACAGGGGAAAAAGCTCCTTTTCTTCCTTATTCTCCAGGGGTTGGATCTGGAGGGAAACACACCTTTGTAGCCAGTTAAAGTTACAGGCATTAGGCTCATGCCTCTTCTCTCTGTCTTAAAATATGCTACTTCTCTCCTAACTCTGCTCTCTGCTTCTGGTTCCTGTCCTTCTCATCCATTCTGTACCCTGCTGTCAATGATCTGGGTAAAGTGAACACTGAACCCAAGTCTTCTTATAGGGCCTAGAGGTGAAGTCAAATTCCTTACTCAAAAAGTCTGTCATTACCTGACTCATCTTTGACCACACCCCTGCATGCACATCATTTCTGACAAATTGAGCTTCTTGTAGGTCTCCAAACTGGCCAAGCTCTGGAATGTGCTTCTACCTCCCATCCACCTAACACACATTGTCGTCCTTCAGACTCAGCTCCAAGTCTGCCTGAGAAAATCTCCAAGCAACCCCCATGACCACTGTCACCTCACACAGCCCAGCAGTCCTCCATGCTCGCACAGCATGCTCTGGACCCATTCCAGCAGAGCAGTTTGGCCCCACGCTGTGATTACTGACTGATGGCCTTCTGATTTATTTGAAGTCAGAGACTATAGCCCATCTGTATTCAGTACCTAGATGAGTGCCTATTACATGGGAGTAGCTGAGTTCCTGTTAAATTCAACAGAACCGTCACTGGAGAGGTTAAAATAAATTAATAAAATTTCAAAAAAAGAAAAGGAAAGGAAGGAAGAAAGGAAGGCAGGCAGAGAGGAAGGAAGGAGGGAAGGAAGGAAGGAAGGAAGGAAGGAAGGAAGGAAGGAAGGAAGGAAGGAAGGAAGGAAGGAAGAAAGAAAGAAAGAAAGAAAGAAAGAAAGAAAGAAAGAGAAAGAAAGAAAGAAAGAAAGAAAGAAAGAAAGAAAGAAAGAAAGAACACCACCCTAAAAATGCAAAGACAAGAAGATGTAAGCCGTTGACCTATCCAGAATCATTATTTCAGTTTTCAGATCCCATCGTTGTATTCGTTTCTGAATACCATTTGCCTTCACATTTCAGACTGTCTCATTCCTTCATCATGTGTTTTTATTGCCCTTAACACTTAGTGGTAATTAGTACTATCTGTGCCCACAGGTTGCTGCTCAAGAAGCCAGCATAAGTCTTGTTCCATATGTCAATGTCAGAAAAACAAAAAGTAAAGGCATTTTCATCATGAAGGTCTCTTGCCATAATACAAGGAAAGAGTAAAGTGACCCAAAATAATTTCAAATAACAGCTCCTACTACAAACAAAGAGGCTGTCAAGTCATTGCAAGAATGGAAGAGAGTTTGGGTCAATGGAGTAATAACATAAAAACCATCCAAATGGCTAGACTGCTTCCATAAATGGGAAAGCAAAGAAACTCTAAACTATTATGCCCCCAAATCTGTATCTGCACCATTTACAATCGGTGTAGAAATCAACAAGTTCTTTGTACAATTCCCACAAATCGTATTTCCTTTGAATGGGAACTTGAAGTTCATTTTTCTGTATATGGAGTCCCTATGAAAGAAGACCTGTGCTAGGTTCTGGGGGTTCAAAATCCATGTAGTTCTTTCCATAAAGAAATGGTAAAGTCTACAAGCAGATACAGTTGCCTAGTTTCATCTAGTAAATCTGTTTATGAGGATCTATAACAACCTTGGATTGCCTCTTAGTGTAGATCAAATCCTACCCCCATCTTTCTCCCCTGCAATTCCACAGTGGCATGTAGACCTATTCTGACAATTAAACGGAATGCCTAAACACAGCAGCTTTCTGTATTACTAAAAAGGGCTCATATACTTGGAAAATGAAAGCTATTCCACAGCTACTTTGAACTTCAAAATACTAATCCAGCATGTTATTGTCATTAGTGTTATCATACACTGGCATATATGTAAATCTGCTAAAAGGGGATGAAGGAAGGAGAGTTGCCAAACTGGCTAGAAAAAGGCCTTATTAGTTGATGTCTACCCAAGAGGCAGACACTTGTACTGGCTACCTGAAAGACATATAACCGGTCACAGCAAAGTAAATGATCTTCCAGGTGAAAAGTTGTTTTTTAAAGCTATCTTTGTCTTAATCACATCCAACAATCTTTGCTGATTACAGACTGTGCAAAGACCATCTGAAGCCCAATCCTCCGCATAACTATCAGCCAGAAGCTACGTAAGATGCCTGTGCATGGCTGGCTATTCTGAGTTAAAGCAGCCTGACATGACATGATCAGGGACCCATTACTGACTTGGAAAGACACCTCTTTGAATGGTAGAAGCAGCAGTATCTGCAGTCGGTTCACCGAGATCTCTCATGAAGGCATTTGAAAGGGTATTCAGGATAAGAATGACAGATCCTCTTCTTCCCCAAGGATGCGTTTTTCTTTAGATTACAAAACAGGAAATTAAAGTGCTCAACCAAAATCCCTGATAGGAAATACAAATCTCTGGAACGCTTTAATGATATTAATATCTCCCAAATGCCTACAAATACTTTCTTAAAATAAGTTCAGAGAAAATGACATTCTCTTGCCCAAGCACTCAAAAATCCTGCTCTGAGAAATGACCTCTCTGACCCAGAAAATAATAAATTAAGAACTCCAGTGGCGTTTTTTCCTTTTCCTTTTGACAAGGGCTACCTTCTCTCTGTGGTGAATAGATTAAAGAGACAACCCCCACCCACCCCACAGCAACTGCTCGGAGGGGCGTTTGAACCTTTCCAGAAGTAGATTAATGTGTTTGTGGGTAGTCAAAATATGGGATGCTGTCAAACCTCTTTAAGGTCCCTCCAAAATGGAATCGTGTTTCCACCCCCAACAGGCCTCGCCTTTGCTGTTATTTCTTATGCACTGATCTGGGTTTTCTGCCACTCTTTCTGAAGAACAGAGTTCAGCCCCCTCCCACAACTGCGGCTGTCCAAGAGGTGTGACAGCTTGAAGGCCTCAAAAGAAAAGATACCAAGGGTTACACAGGGCACCTTTCAGTCCAAAGGGATAATGGGAATAAGATCCTTCTCTACCTTGCAGGTCAGCTTTGGTCAACGCAACTTTGTTAGCAAAAGAACAGAAAAGGTGAAAACAATAACCAGAGGTTAGTAAGAGGTAGAGTAAACCAGAGCAACATTACAGAAATGAAAATACAATCAGCATAACCAACATCACTCAAACAGACGATTGAAATGCTCTACAAGTTCTCCAGAGACAGCACAGACGGGCGATGCACATACGAGGGCGGAGCAGGCCTCTCAGAGCCATGTGAGCAGAGCAGGGGCAGGGGGACACTAGACTTGACAAAGCACAAGCAGTGGTCACAAGAGCCTTCCCCCATCCACACAGCCAGCCCCCAGGCATATGGTCTAGAAAAATGATTCTCCGTCAGTCAGGATAAACAACAAGGAATAAGCGTAGTGCATGGTTAGACTGAAAGACATGTGTGCACAACCAGACAGAGGCCACAAAAATAATTCTGCACATATAGGAGTTAAGCATGGAAGAGTCATTTGGGAGCAGTCCATGTAATCTCCCGAAAATGCCACCAAGGAATGTAGCACTACAATTGGGCATTTGTATCAAGGTGATTCAGGGCTACCAAAGAGCTCAATTTGTTTAATTTCATAAAAATATAGCCAAATCCAAATGGCTGTGGGCAAAAAAGTACCAAAGAAATGTCCTTTTACTTTATCTGTGCCAATCTCAAAATGAAGAATGGTGTTTCTCTCATGTGTTTTTACCATCTGTGATTGTGGAATTGCATTTCTAGCCAATACATGCCCCTGTAGCAAAGCTGGCTTCCGGAGAGAAAGATATTTACCAGCTGAGCATTCAATCAGACATTATTATAAAATTCTGAGTTTTAAGCCATACATTAGAAAATTCTAGCCCAAATTGAGCGGTTATAAGTCACTGTTAGATTTTGGCTGAGAGTTGTCTAGAAATCACACAATCTAGATTATACACTGTATATATTAGAGACATAAAATGAAAACCTAGTTCAAGATGTTTTCTTTCTTAGTATAAACAATTGGGAGCCAATGAGTATTAGACTAACATGTTTTAAAAATAATTTTGAACTCTATTGGGTTAGATATAAAAAAGTAATGCATTTACTCATTTAGCATCTTGAAGTGTCATTATCAATGGCATTGACAAGAACATATGATGTATCTTGGCCTATATGCTCCAGGTATGTGAGAATAAAACATATTTAACATCTTGAAGAGATTCAGGTCTTAGTTCTTAGTAATGACTCATCATCCCCTACCTGTTTCCTATTCTATACATTCAAATGATAAATCAAGAACTGAGTCACATTTCCTGTGATTCCCATACTGCCTAACATTCAAAGGCCTTCTTGAGAGCTTCCTACTCTATAGAGAGCTTCAGCATGACCATGACACTTTTTTGCAGTATCTCCAAGGTTCTGTGTCCTTTATTTCCCTCCCCATCATCTTCCACAGCACCCTAAAGAGCTCCTGGGATCTCTCAGAAGGGCTATTCACAATGGTGCAAATTTCCAATGACAGCAATTTATGCCTTAACCCACTTCTTGGCCATTTTTCCTGGCCACTTAGGCTAATTATCAAAGTCATCTGTGTACAATAAACAAGAACCTTCTTCCCTCAGCGCTCATCCTCCGCTTCATCCCACCCAGCGGGGCAGTCGTAATGCGCTGTGGATAACAATTGCAATTATCTCCATGGCAATAGAGTGCAGGATTATTAGGCCCATGGGACTTGCCACAGATTCAGATTCTACAGCCATCAAGTCACAATATTCATCTCTGAACAATCACCCATACTTGGAGGAAGGTCAGAACCCACCATAATGCCTGTGATGAGTGACACAGAAATGCACATAGTGGTGTAAGTACGGACAGGAACATTTTCTCCAATATAATGGGTAATTTCCCTTCACTAATGTCCTTACTGCTTTTCTTAAAGCTTTCTTAACTAGGATCCATTCTCCCCTTTGTACTATACATTTCAATCCACTTTTATAAAAGTTAGTTTAGACTTCCTTTTAACCCATTACTATAGCTTTATGTCCTTACACTCTAATTTTTATATTCTATAGAATTGCGCTTCCAATATAGTGGCCACAGACACATGTGACCACTGAGCATTGTAACGGTCTGCAGTCTGAACTGAGGTGTGCTACTAGTGTAAAACACAGACTCAACTTTCAACTCATAGTATGAAAAAAAGCAAAATGTCTTACCATGCTGAAATGATAATATTGTGGATATATTGGTTTAAGTTAAATAAAAATAAAATTAATTTTAACTGCCACTTTCTACCTTTTTAAAGTGTAGTTACAAGAACGTTTTTTTAAATTACATATGTGACATTATATTTCTATAAGGCACATTGCTGTAGAGTTAAATGGATGAGTCCTGTTAACTTTTAAATCTGAAGAACTGAAGGCATGATAAAAAATATTTAACATTTGAAGAGCTCCTTATGCTTTTTAATATGTGCCTTTATAGTGTGATTTAACTTGATATGATGAATTATTCCAGGGTAATTGGAATTACTGTCATTCCATAATCTTGTACCATAAGATACCCAGTTTAATTCCCAAATGCTGCATCTATTTCAGAATTGCCTTCTAATACTCAAAAGAACTAAAAGCAGGGCAATAAGACAAAAATTCTTAAGTTAATTGAAATTGTGCATTCCCAGGGGAAGAACACAAAGTGGCACTTAAAGTGCTTGGTGATTCCCAACCTTTTCACACACACACACACACACACACACACACATTTGGCCCACAGAACTCAAAGATATCCCTGGCTAAGGGAAACTGTGAACAATCAGTCTTATTACTAATGCCTCATGGGAAACTGATTCTTAGGAAAAGAGAACCAGCTTCCATACCACGAATCAGCCTGGGAAGCTGATGGGGTGCTTTTATAAAAATGTGTTTTAGGGTGGCGCGCAAACCCGGATGAAAGCTGGTTACGAACAGAGTGATAAATGAAGTCGCACAGAGGAGATGAATGAAAGGTTTGATGTACTAAGGTCAGCAATTTTTAACTGGTGTGCTGCGATCGTTTTTAAAGCATGCAATACCTGACCATTTAGTCAGGGGCACTGTCCTCTCTTCCCTTAGACCATCAGATTTAAAAATGACAACAGCCAACACAACAATAGCCATCTGGTGTGAATGACTCAAAATTGTACCTGTTTTGTCAGATCGGCGAAAAATATATTTTCGGGGTGCCGTAGAACTTTAGTAATTAGCTTATATGTGGCGTGCGATGTAAAAGGTTGAAAATTGCTGTAGTAAATTAATGAGGGATGCAAGGAAACACAATATCTTCTTGCACAAAGGACCATGAGGCTCAACCAGACAAAAGAACACACAGACCCTGGTGACAGGTCAGACTTCTCTTTGCCTCTAGAGTTAAGTAAGGGTCACCTTTCCAGCCCATCCAAAGCCTCTAGGAAAGGCTGAAAATATTCCGGGCTGTCCTCTGCTGGTGTGAACTGGATTACTTTTACATATAGTAAAGAACTGTGGGACTCAGGAAGACCTGTAAAATTAAGTATCTGAAGAGACAGTGGATCACCTACGGAAACAGGCTGAGCATGGTTTGTTGTGCTGCACTGGTGAGCATGCAATGTTATTACATGTCTCACATGAAATAATATTTGTAAATAATAACCCTACCATTTACTGAGTACTTACGATGTATGACCCAGGCATTTTATGTATGTCTCTGATTTATGGGTATGACATGCCAAAGTAAGTTTTATTGCCCCAATTTAGGTGAGAAACACGTAGCTCAGAGAGATGACTCGTCAAATGTCACACAGATAACTAGAGTTACTCTCTGGATCTAAAGCCAAATCTTTTCAATACCCAAACCCACTATAGGACACCAAGGCTCTGCTTAGCAGAGCCTGATACTTAGCAAGTACTCAATAAATGTTAGTTTCCTTCCAACCTATGGCATTCTGACATCATTTTCCTACCTCCTTCTGTGTTTGCATTAAATAATAAGTCACCATTAGCAACATAAAACATATTTTATTATGGTGATATCTATATAAAAGTCTCTGGTTTGTACCTCCCCATGTGTTAAAGTATAAATAAAGGTCCCTGATGCCCCACTTTCAGCTATGCTGGAAGCAAAGCCACAAGTCAGGAGAAACCTGATGTCAATGCCAAAACAGGTCCTTGGTCAGCAAGTATGTGACACTGGGGAGACATCTGCCCACATGCATTCCTGGAGCCTGAGGCACATGTCTTCACATACTCAGCAATGACAGGAGGACGCTGATAGGGATGCATGTTGGATGGTGAATGGGGATTAGGAAGGACTGGCAAACTGAGGAAGGGGGCGCTGGCAGAGGCAGCGGAGTGGCTCGGTGCTGGCGACAAGGCTACAGCGTAACAAGGAGGAAGGCTGTACCTTCACAGCCACGCTCGATCTGTCCACTGCGATGGAGGGCATCGTTGATGAGGTCTGGCAGGCGCCCATTTAAGTCCACGGATGCCAGGCAGCCCTGGAAGCCATCCCGGGAGGCCACAAGCTTCGGGAGGTTGCTGTACATGCCTTGGGCCAGACCCGCCATGTAGAGGTCACCTGGAGAGGAAGGCAGGTAGCATGAGCAAATGAGTAAAGGACTGGGAGCCTTGTCAACTAAAACCAATGTACTCAGACCACTTACTTAGATAATGCTAACAGAGCTGGGCAAGAAAAACAGTATAAACCAAATAGCTACCAGAGTTTCCACAGTCTAGAAAGAAAAAACTTACATTTCTTATGTGTCACTTATCTCATCTCATAAATTTTAATCACCATAAACAGTCTATGAGATAGGTACTGTTACCATTATATAATAAAGGTTAACAACATTGTCAACAAAACCATTTATTGAATGCTTTTTATGTGCCTTCTATGCTGAGGATTTTACAGGCATTATTCCATCAAACTTCCTAAGAGCACAGAAACTTAGCAACAGTTACTATCCTCATCTTGAAAAAAACAGTATATAGAAGCTGTACCAGGCTAAAAGTTTTTACTAAAGTCACCCAGACAATAAATCATTCAACGGAGATTCCAAAACCTATATTCCTTCCTCTATGTGGGGGTCTCTCCTCATTTTGACTTTTTTTTATCCTCACCTGAGGATACATTTTATTATTGATTTTAGAAAGAGGAAGGGAGAGAGAGAGAGAGGAACACTGATATGAGAGAGGAACATCAATCATTTGCTTCCTGTACAAGCCCCAGCTGGAGATTCGACCTAGGTATGTGCCATGATGGGGATTCGAATCCATAAACTTTTGGAGTACAAGATGATGTTCCAACTTACTGAGCCATCGGGCCGAGGCCTCATTTTGACATTTATCCCCTCATTCCTCAGCCCCAAGGGATGCAGAGAAAATGAACCAACCCTGGAGGAGTGGTCTAAGTAAAAACTGAATACATCACATTACAGTATAATTCAATGTTGTTAAAATAGAATATGCATGATGCATCAAAAACGCAGAGTGCTCAAAACCTGCAGTTTGCCTCTGAAACAGCCTTTCAATTGTAAGAAATGCTCTCGCCAGGATGAACTCCTTTACAAGGTTTACCTTTCAAATCCAGGTTTTTGGCACCATTGATAACCTGAGTGACCACCTTAGTGTCCACTTTCAGGCTGTGAGTGTTACTGTTGTCCCGAGTGATGACGACGTTGTGCCACTGGTTGTCATTCAGGGGGCGGTCACTGTTGCCTTTGATCACATTGGGACCATTTCCAAGGTCAAACACATAGTGGATGTACCTAGGAGGGAAAACAACCACCCCATGACTCAAGATTCCCTGAAGTCATTTAGTGGCAATGTGTGGATAATGACATCTGGGTCTTCGAATCCCCCATGCTAAACTGGCATCATGCAGGATTAATTAAAGCTTGAGTTAGGATACGAGAAGAGTCAGATCCTATTCTGTCACACGGCACTTTAATTTCAAACTCACGGAGTCTACTTCTTTAACACTACCAAGTAAAATTCAGAGCTCGGAAGTAGTAAAAGTAGTGCACTCCACAAGAGGGGGTGATGCTTAAAATCACAATCATGAGTCTGTTTTACAGGTTTTGTTCTGACTTCTGCTTTTGTTTTGACTATTTACCAGCGCATGGTAGTAAAATGTCTTGAAGACAGAACAGATTTTTCAAATTTGCCTTTATGATCTCATGGTAGTACTAAGAATATCTGTACTTCATTTCTTCTTATAGTAGAAAGTCTGATAGCATTGAGTTAGCATATTTTAAATAAACTTATTCTCTTCTAGCCCTAATCATTACATAAACGCTTTCAATGAATGAGGATGAAAGCACATACTATAAATAAAGGCTGGGGAGTAAAATGAACACTTCTTTTCATGTCCATGTTTTATGGAAGGCTTGAGCTGAGATATCTCATAGAGACCATATTATCCCTTCCACTTACCCTTTGACCAGCTCAACTGCAATGAAGTCATTGCCATCACCACTATTGAAAAGAATAAAGCCATCGGCAGAGGTGGTCTTGAACTGGAAGAAGAGGTGCATGGAGGTGTAGGCCTGCAGGGTGGCCAGGCTCAGGTAGCTGCTCTTGGTCTTGAAGGTGACAGGGTCCGCGATGATGTTCCTCAGTCCAAAACGTGCCTTCAGTTCACAGTAGTCAATGTCGCCATTTTTGCACAAGTCAATATAGAGCAGGCCGTTAAACATAAGGCTTTGCAAGTGGCCAATGAAACTGGAGGGGACAACGGAGATGTAACGTTTCTCAGTCATAATACCAGTTTCAATATTGTGGAATTCCAAGCGGGTGTGATCTCCCAGCATTGTACCTATGAAAATAATAAATCAGATACCAACAAGAAAAGTTATCGCAGTTTGTCATAGCACTTTTACTATATCTTTTAGGTCTGATTCCCCACCCCACCCCCGCCACACACAAAATATTCAGTTTTCTCGAGCCAATTCCAGAAAACAAAATACTCAATACAGTATATATTTGACATGGCCTCAGTGGGGGAGCTGGTTACTGGCCCAATCCAAGTTACATAGCTTGCATCCCATGTTCTCCTCCAGCTACTCAGCTGGCCTATCATTTATGAGAAAATATGAGATCATGGGTAACTCAAGTTAAAGGATAAAACTACTAGTTTTCTCCATTCAGAAGAACAATTGGGTGCTGGTATATACTATAAGAAGAAAAGGCTTTTTTTTTTGCCTTAACCCTTGAAAACACACGATAAACAAGCCTTAGGTATTCCCTACCAAATATTTCTTGGCACAATAATTCATCACCTAATGATTCAGTAGCTAGTACAGTCACACACCACATAATGATGTTTTGTTCAACAACAGACCACATATACAACGATGGTCCCATAATATTATAATGGAGCTGAAAATTCCCAATGCCTAGTGATATTGTAGCTGTAGTAACATCATAGTGCAATGCATTACTCATGTGCTTGTGGGGATGCTGTTGGAAACAAGCCGATGGCACTGCCAGTATATTAAAGTACAGCTCATACAATTATGTACAGGACCTAATATTGAATACTTGATAATGATAATGAACAACAATATTACCAGTTTATGTATTTACCATACGATATTTTTTATCATTATTGTAGCATGTACTCTTTCTATGTAAAAAAAAGTTTGCTGCAAAACAGTATGCCATGTTACACTGGCAACAGCCTCATACAGCTTGTGTTTATTGCATCTCTTGGTCGCATCATTTTATCTTGTGCTTGATTTAATCTCTTGTGTTGTTTTGCACAGTAACATGCTGTACAAGCATGTAGCTTAGCAGCAATAGGCTATACCATGTAACCTATGTGTGTAGTAAACTATGCCATCCAGGTTTATGTAAGTACACTCCATGATGTTCACACAACAACAAGACCACCTAAGGGTATACCCTTACACCGGATCCCTGTTGTTAAGTACGGCATGATGTACTTTTGGAAAAGTTTCTATTATACAGCATCTGTTAACTGTATTTTCCCAGCAACTCTTGCTCTTTATGATAATAACACCTAATTTTCTTTTGGAAAGCCACCCTCCCCATCACTTTTAAACCATCTGGGCTGGATGAAGCTGACACCATCCTAGCTCCTGAAGTAATCAAGCTACTTAGACTGAACCACTCAACCTATTTTATTCCCCAGCCTTAGAGTAAAATCTAAGGACTACAAAGCAGTCTTCAAACTCCAGCCTGCATCTGAATCCCCTGGGAGGACTGTTAAAACACAGTTAATTGGGTCCCACCCTCAGAGTTTATGTTTTAAAAGTCTGGGGTGAAGCCTGAGAATTTGTATCTCTACCAAGTTCTGGGTTGATGCTTACGTGGCTGATCTAGAAACAACCGCACTAGCAACAACCCCAGCTGGCCCAGTAACATGCAGCTGCAGGGATTTTGCTAGAACGCTTATGAAAGAGGTGTCTTTGCAAAGAAGGCTTGGTGAAGGGGTAAGAAGAAAGTTTCCCGAGGCCATGTGGTAACCTGAGGGATGGGACCTTCCTGAGGAGACAGGGAACCCAGAAAACAACCATGAGGTGGAGAAACACAGTTTCTCTAAAATGATGTCACTTGAAGATCCATCTGAGTTGAGCCTCTGACATTTGCAACTGAAAAATCTCCAGCTGACACGAAGGATTAGACCTTTCTTCACCCCAGTTTAACCAAAAATGGTGAGTGACTGAGGCAGGGAAAATGAGCGGGGCTTGAAAAAGATACACAGAGAAGAGAAATTTTAACATCAAAGTCAGTGAAAACATCATTAGTGTGGCCAGAGTAGAAGCTGGCTCCCTCAACATTCACACACAGATGAGTCCTTAAAATTTAACAAGTCATGTCCTAATATCCCAGCATGTTAAAGGGAAGGCAAGGGGAATTCCCTCTGCCTGCCCTCTCCTGTTATCTTTCCCATTAAAGAAACTCCACCAGCAACACACTCCTGGCATCTCTTTACCCCGCCTCCCCCTTTACAGCTTTACAGAGGAAAGGGAGTGACATAATCCGAAAGATTAAGGATAATCTGCAAAGGGAAACTGTGTGCATAGCTCTGACCCTGGCACTTCTTGTTTCCCTTTAGGGGAGCAACCTGCTTTCAGTAAACACCCAATCTACCCACAGCAGGGGTGCTGGAGGAGCAAGCCTCCCTTCAGTGGGGGATGCCTGCGCCAGTCCGGAATTAGTGTTCCCTTGGGTAATTCCACCCAATTCTGAGTTTCAGGGGATGTAAGCCACATCTTTAAATATCAGTGTTATCATTCATAAAAATGATATTTGATTTCTACCTGCCTTGCTTTTTTCCCTCTATTGTCGTAGAACTCAGGTGGCAGCAAAAAGGGGGTTATATTTTCTTGGGTCCCTTTAACTTCAATATCTGGGAGATTCAAGCAGATCACACTCTCAGATGCTCAATATTAATTTCATGTCTATGGGAGCATACTAGAGACCTAACTCAAAGAATTTCTCATATGCACAAAAACCAGATTTGAATTTTATGAGCGTCTGTGTGGTATTTTGACGACCAGTTACAGATCATTCTCTTAATATAAACAAAAAGAAAACAATGGTGTTGGTTCACTAAATATAAAATTGTAATAGAACAAAAATCAAAATGCAACACAAATCTGCTAACAACTGAATAATTAGGAAAAAGAATTACTATATAAAATTACATAGTATTGAAAACTGGACGGGTCATGAAAATGCAAAGTAGCCTAATGTAAGTTCATATGCTCTAAAACAATGAAATGATGGAAATAAATATCAATGTCAATTTGGCTATAGCTGTTCATATCAGGGCGGGGGGCCAGAGCAGGAGCATGATGGGAAGGGAGAAATCATAGCCTATCTCCACATGAAAACAGGAACTGACTGATGATGATGCAGGTAGTCATGCTAATTTTAATTTTAAAACAAACAAAATAGCAATGAGAGCCAAGAAGTAATAATGGGGTGATCCCTGGTGAAGACTGGGTTTCCAAAAAGAATCTGAAGAGTCCATTGCAAAGTCAACTGGGAGCTTTTAGAGAGATTATGGATCACTGACCGCCAGCAATGAGGGGTTAGGAAATTCTACCCACCAGAATATAAACTTCATAAAGCCAGAAAATCACGTAAGGTAAGAAAATTGTGTAAAAATTACATGAAAATCATGTAAGATTGAGTTAGAAGAGAGACTGAAGAAGGGCTTGGGTAAATAATAGAAGGGAAACTAAAGGGAATGTGAATGCTTAGCCCAGGGACAGAGACTAATTTAGGGTTTAGGATGACTGAGAGCAGCGTCCACCAAAAATTGGTAGAGGGTAGGGAGAAGGCCATGTGGAGCCAAATTAGAAAAGAAATTGACTTCACTTTGCATTGGATGCAGGTTCCCAAAAGTGTATGCTATTTTTTCCAGAGAAAGCACTTAAGAGATTGTTTAAAGTTTCAAATGTGTACCAAACTAAGCACTAAATATTTTTTTAAATCTGCATATTTCCCTGACCAGTGTGGCTCAGTTGGCTGGGCATTGTCCCACAAAAAGGTCTCCAGTTCAATTCCTGATCAAGGCACATGCCTGGGTTGCAGATTCGGTCCCTGGTCAGGGTGCATGCGAGAAGCTACCTATTGATCTTTCTCTCTCACATCGATGTTTCTCTCCCTCTCTTTTTCCTTTCCTTCCCCCCTCTCTAAAAAGATTAATTTTAAAGAAATTTTTAATCTGTGTATTACCTAATCAGTATTAATAATGAGGAACCTTTTCATTTATCTCCTCTGAATGCTGCCTGTAGACTAAAACTCCCTTCCTTTTGAGGGTGCAATGAATGTATGCATACTTCCCAGCAGCTGCTTTCAAAATTTAGTGTAGAGGAGTAACTGGGGAGAAAGATAACAAGGAAAAACCAAGACTACTGAATATCCCCTAGCCAGGTGCTTCATAATCATCATCAATGTCATGATCACAACAAAACTGCTGGTAGGTATCATTACCTAGCTTTAGAGGGGTGGACACTTAGCTTAGAGAGATCAAGCAATGTGATCAAAGTTCAAACACATGGTAAACAGTATGCCCCCAAATTGAGCACAGGTGTATTTAATTCCAAAGTTCATATCTTAACTTGTATACGATATTCTCTTTGGAGAAAAAGATTGACTCGTTCCTTACATTATTGCCCAAGAAAAGCTGTAGGTGGAGTTTAACTGGTGAAAAATCCATACAGAAGCTGCTGTGATGAGTTCACACTCCACAGTGGCCAGGAATCAAAACACCATTCCATCTAACTCACAGGCCATAAATCCAGCACCTTCCCTGGGGCAGCTATGTTGCCTTGGCCGCTCCCTACACCTTCACTTTCATGTTTCACTGACGGCCAAAAGCGGTTTACAGACCAGCCCCCAGAATGATGCAATTTGTTGAGAACATAAACCAAGTTCAAGTCTTAACGTCCCATGAGACATTAACATACAGTGCATGTGCATGTAAGTTCTGAGGCTGGACTGTCTGGGTTAGCTCATTCTTCTGTGCCTCAGTTTCCCATCTGTGAACTAGGAATGACGTTATCAGGATCAAATGTAGCAATACCTGGACAGTGCTGAGAACAGTGCCTAGTTCTCAAACTGTGAACTATTACTGTTACAGAGTGGGGTCCCCAAGGAGATGGGAGGAGCTTTGACCATAGAATGGTGATGAAAGAGCTTACGGGGCCTGCATGAGATTTCACAGGTGGCCACAATTGGTCACCCTGCCCACTGCGTCACAGGCTACAGTCAGGGATTTAAAAATAAAGCGGCAGCCATTTGCAGGGGGAGAACCATGTGATTTTGAAAGGAAAAAGGGGAAGACCACACAGTTTGCAAGGAGGCTGGGAACTCCACACGGTTTGTAAGGAGGTAGAAGGGGAAGACCACGTGGTTCTGGATTAAGAGCTGGAGAACACTGCGACACAGGCAAAACCTCCCCAGTCAGGCTCAGATGAATGGGAGCTGTCGTTAAAGCTGACCTGTGTCTGGGAAATACAAAGCCACAGACTTCTATTTTCCTAGAGGGAAATAGTACGTCTGCCTTTTCTATTCTAAAACTAGCCTGGTTTGCAGGGGGAGGCAGAACGATGTGTTTGTGGGTGTTTTAAAGAAAGTAAGACTTGAGGGCAGAAATCCGCCATTAATCTAAATCTATATAACCTTTAAGTAAACCATTCCTTTTCTTTTCACCAAACTGATATTGAGAATTATGCTTCGATTGAGCTCCTCATACCTGAACAGCCCGTGGGTTCTGTTTCATTACTAATTATGCAGCATTCATTTTTTTCCTTTCTCTGAAACATGTTCATTTTCTGGTTATTTCAGTTACGTACTGTTTTCTCTCTTTCCTTAGAACACAAGATCTTTTTAAGTCGGGACCATTGCTCGCCTCTCCCAGATGCCCTATTGCAGAAGGCCTTGAGTGCAGCAAGCAGCCCTGACCTCTGGTGAAGGGGAAGTTTTGAGACCTCTGCTTTGAAGTCAGTTTGGAACATCACCATTTCTGCACATGAGGTTCCTGGCCAACACCCAGGGCTTAGCAAAGGGAGCATGGAAATGGCTTAGTGGAGGTAACTTGACCTCCCAATGGCTCTCAGACACCGAGAGAGAAGTTAAGAAAAGAACAGCTTCCGAAGTCCCAATGAAGGGTGTACAGCTTGCCCACAATCCTCCAGCTCCGCTGCTCCCACACCCTTCCCTGCGCAATACCAACATTTCCCACATCTGTGCGCTATAAAATGCCTTACTACAAAACAAGTTCTGGAACCAAATAAATTCAGCAAACACCGCATACTTAATTATCGATGGTTAGCAATGTGTATCAGCATAGGAAAGGTTCCTAGTAAGTCTTGCAATAAAGAAATCCACTTCACGTTGTTGAACCTAAGATTTTTAAAATCTGTCTTGCATATTTTGTTAATGCGAGGAACAAGTTTCCATGGAAAACCCGGACAATGACATCTCCCAGCTTGTGCCGTGTGGCGTGAGGGAGGGAGAGGGAGAGGTCCTCACAGACTGGAGTAGGCAGAGAGGGTGAGTTTTTGCACCAGCAAGAAGCTCTGGGTGGTGTTGGTGGTTCATTAGCACTGGGCCCCAATCCTGAGGAGCATTACCCGCGTGAGGTATTTTCTTAATTTATTCTTGATCCTACAATCCCAGTTCAATCAGTCAATCAATATTTATTAACTGTCAACTGAACTTAATGCATTTCCAGGAATACATTATATTATAATAAACAAAAACCACCAGGCTGAGGAATATTTATTTCCTTGCTTTTGATTTCTTATGAGTCTGACCTTTTCTTCGCATCATTTCTACAAACTAGTTGAAAATTTGACACCCTGGGAGACCTTAAACAGCATGAAAGGTATTGCTAAATAAGCCAATAAGACACTACTTAATAATGTGAGGACTGAGTGGTATTTTAATTTCCTTGCCTGATCTTATGAGTTCTGTGAGCTAAAATTAAAATTCCTAAACCCCTTCTAACTGTGAAAAGCAATCCAAGGCTATAGCTCATAAGCAAAGTAGCTCTTTTCTTCTCCCAAATTTCTTTAACCTGTGGCTTCTTTGTTTCCATCAGTAGCAAAGGAGGGGCTAAGGTGGAAAATGAAAGAGCTTCCTTAATTTCAAATATCAAATTACCGGGCGACTTGGACATGCCATGGTTTAGTCCTCCTTTTAAATTATTAGCGGGGAAAAAACAAACGCTTTATAATTACATTTATTCTAAAGTTTCTGGGAAAGTGTGATGACTGCGGAAGGCAATACCGATGACTGTACCCTTCGTTCTGCAGCTCTTTACGACGATAGCTTTCAGGGAATGTAATTTCCTACGGAAATGAAAGGGACTCACTGTTGGGAGAGATTGGGCTGAGGTCGCCATCTAGTGGCTGCGATTCACAACACGCTGCGAAGAGCGTTACTTACGGCTTGAATGGGCTCATCCCAGAGGAGGGAGGCAGGCTTGAGAGAGTGAGCTGCCTCTGCAGGCTCCTGGCCGCAGTAACACCTCTTGGGGCGTTCCTGAATTATTAATTAAGGTTGGCGGGGAGTTCTAAACCACTAACCACCTTTACATTTCTCTGCTTACACTCATTACATAGGCTAAATTACCCCTCAGGCCTATAGAACAGGAACCTTACCTCACTACTAAGTTAGGTGTATGTAGATTTGGAAGGTTTGGGACAGTTGTTGCGGCTCTGTCTGCATTTTGGGGGGAAGGGGAGTGGGTCTCATAGTCTACCGACTGCACTGTATCCCCACCTCACCCACATCCGTTCTATAATGTAATCCCTACTTTGTAAGGCAAGTCATTTTCTTATGATGGATTTTCAAATCCGGCGAGCAGTTTGATTCGGTGAAATCACACAGACACGAATTGGGAGCTTAACTGCATAGTTCCCTCTAAGTTTCATGTTCCCTTTATGTAAAATGACACTAAAAACACTAACCTTGGAAGGCAATTTACAGAATTCCAGATTAAAGGAGCTGATAGGTGTAAGACAGCTAACTTCGTCTCTAAGGACTGCTGGGCACTGCCTCACACTCTTCCTCCACCCATAGACTCTCCTTCTCCAAACACACACACACACACTCCTACACACGTACATACATGCCTCACTGCTATAATTACTGACTCCAGAAGAAAAAAACAAAAAGCTCAGGTTGCAAATATAAAATAAAATTATAGGACCAATGCTGCAGAAACTTTATACTGAAACGGGTCTTAGCAATAATAGTATTTCTAGTTTAAAAATGAAGAAATGAGTAAAAAGAAGTTTAGTTCATCTATCCCAAAGGCATAAAGCATTTTAGTAACAACGCCTGTATTAAATCCCAGAGCTCCTGATTCCAACCTGGTTGTCCTATTCACAGAAATGGCTTAGGCTCACTGACATCGTTGACAAAGCCCAGAAACGGTAAGTGACTTCCCCTACATCCTGTAGAGAATTAATATCAGGGCCCAGGTCTTCCAGCAGTATCCCACATAATACCCTGGGTTTTCTTTGTTCATATGAACAAGAATACTGGATAACAGATGTGCACTGCTGTGGAACAGGAGAGACTGTAGACTTATGGGAGGAGGCATTTAAGATGCATCCCCCTCGACCTCATTAATTACACTCACCATTCAAATTCTGCCCAAATATCTGCCTTCATAAACCACTCCTGCTATCTCCAGCCCCAACTGATAATTTTCTCTTCTGATTGGCAATGATAATCTTACCCACCCCAATTAGAGGCTCATTATATTTCTTGTCTTATTTTCAAATACCAGAGTCCTATCTAATCTACTAGATTGATTCATTGAGGAAACTGGTAATATCTTGCCTTTCTTTTTATATTTTACAATCCTTAGCATACTGCTGACTTATAGCAAGCTCTCAAGAAATACATACTGCTTGTGTGAGGCTCTGAAGGTCCCTTTCATAGGTATGGATTCATTCAATATGAATTCATTATCTCATAATGATGAATTTTAGACTCACGGTCCTCCTAGAATGTAAATTCCACCAGGCCAAAGACTTGCCTATATTTTGTTCTCTACCATATTCTCAGCACCTTCTAAAATACGGCTTGGTACAGAGTAGGTACTCCATCAATAATGGCTAAATAAATGACTTATTATTTAGCACCTTGTAAGCATGCATTTATTGCATTTATTGAAGGACTTACTTTACCTATTATTTTCTAAATTTCTGGTTTATCCATCTCCTTCTACTAGAGAGTGACTCAAGCACTGAAGGAAGGAACTAGTATTTGAGAGGGTGACTGATAACTAATTTTCGAATAACTGGATAATAGAAGGATCTGTAGAATCCTATATCTGTCCCCCAGACACATACTCTAATCCTAAGGAAAGAGACCTATCAATATATAATTACAGGAGTCAGTCAGTTCTTTAAAACAGATCAATGAAAGGGGATTTTGAAAACATAGAAGAAGACTTGCTGAGGTTGTCTGAGGTTGTGACAGAGAACATGACATGTGACTTCTGTTATGCAAAATAAAAGGTTTTGAAAAAGCCTCTGAGTACTGAGTGACCGAGAGGACGATGCCAACCACGAGAAACAAACGTCACGACAGCTGTACTCACCCTCAGCCACATCGTCGTCCACAGTCAACTTAAGGCTTTTTCCTCTCCGCACCACCCGGACGGTGTGCCATTCATTGTCGTTGAGCTTCTGCCCCGCATACAGGGTCTCCGGTCCTTTGCCTACGGGTGGTGGTAAGTGCCGAAATTAGGGTCTTTCCGAAAGTAGTGCTCGTGGGGTCCGAGGGGTCAAAGCCACACTGGTGCACATGACCTAGAAGCATCTCAGGAATCACACCCCACCCCCACCCAAAACCCACCCAGTTGCACTGATCCAATTGCGAAAGTCTCCTTCAAACATAAAGGACATTGGCAACGTGGTGAAAGAAGTGCCCTCCTTTAACTATAAATACAAGGTTCTAAGTACCAGTGGCAGTAAGCGATCATTTACAGGAAACAGGAGTCAACTGTTATTTCGTTTCCCAAAGTCTTAGGTTTCAGATGAATTTCTTGAAGATACAAGAAATTCATCACACACTTTAAAAAGGCATTTGGTCATTTAGGCATAATACACCAGTCTGGCTTTTGGAGCGTGTCCACCCACTGGATAAGTAAAGAGCTCTGTAATATGTGCTCTTAACTTGATATTTCCTATCAGTGACCATATAAATCACAATAGTAATCATCACAATGATAATAATAAAATCGAGGTCTAAAACTCTTTATATATAATGCTCCTGAAGGGAATGTGACCCCCCCCCCAAATTATCTCATTGTTCATCATACTCCAGAAAGGATCCAAAGATCTGAAAAAATAAAATAATATGAAATTCCAAAATTGAGTACGTTTAGGTCAAAATAATGATCAGTGCCAGCAAATAAAGGAATAAACCATGTTGCTTCAAAAGATTGATGTCCAAGATGCTTGAGATGATGTTCAAGTGCACCCTAGGAAGAATTAGGTGCAATAAGGAATTATGGTATTTAGGGGCAAAGCTGGCAAGACAGATACTAAGGCATTAAAAGAATTTGGCTAGTAATAAGGGAAAGAATGTCATGTTTCACTCACCAATGAACTGAGATGTAAATTTAAAAGACAAGAAAGACTGCATAGAAGTAAAGCACTTAGATCAAGTTTGTTTTCTCTACATGAATAGTTGAGCCCAGGCAGAAAGATGCTGCTTAAATCTTCTTGGATTAGTCAATCAATACATAAAGAGCCCTATCTCTGAAAATAACTTGAATAAAAGGATGAAATATTTAACTGGCCACTACACCCCTGTGTATATTATGCATTTGAAATATTTCAGAAGACCCCACACTTGGCTCCAACAGATGGGAGCAAGGACCAGGTCCACAGTAGGTACTTTAATGAGTGCTCATTGAATAACTGATGTCTATATAGGTCTTTATTTCTTTGGAAGCCATCAAATAAGGTCAATACATTTTTATATAAGTAATTCTGAAAGCTTCATTATACAGGGGGCGCTGGAAGGGGCAAATGTAGGTTTATAGTAGTGAGCACACAAAAAAATAGAGGTTATTCTTATATTATTTATTGATTATTGTATTATTTATTGGTACAACTGTAAGCCTGCTTTTGCCCCCATCCCCCTATAGTTTTTACTAGCCACTCTCCCTCTTCCTCTACTCCCAAACTGAAGGTATTACATAATGTGTAGGGAAGAAAATGGAAAAAAAAGAGTGTACTTGGGTAGAAATATTTTAAACTAGGTAATTTTAAGTTGCACCCTTTAATTTTGAGCAATCAGCATTCCTATTAAGTGCGGGTTATAAAAGATATAATAGCAGTTGAAGTTCCAGGGGATTTTCTTCTTGAAAAATAAACAGACTTTCAAAGTGGAAAGGCTTTTTTTTATTTCAATATATTCAGCAGGTGATTTGTACTTAAAATTTTCCAGAGTGTACCTACACCCAAAGTGCAAGCCAAGTTCACAAGAATCCTGAGAATTCAGAGAAGAAACCTGGAGTGAAACAAATGTACCGCAGGTTGGGTAATGGTCCTATGAGATCAATGAATCGTAGGGAAAAAAAAAGATTCTATACTAAGCCATTTCCTATTCAATCTTAGCTTCTGTTTGCCAGTATGCCTGTCTCCAATATCACCTAAGCTGTATCCACTAGAACAGGATTCTGTTTGCATTTCTACTCACTAGGAAGCACTGTCCATGATGTCATTGAATCCAGGTGTAAGATCCATGTAGCTGTCGCCCTCACGACAGCCAGTGTGTGGGCACTGGGAGAAAACGGACTGCGTCACGTGCGGACTTGGAAGCAAGAACAGATGTTCTCAGAAGAAACAAATCTGCTTTTGTTTTTTTATGTTTTTATCCTCTTTATTCCACGTGCAAATGTTTCAATAAGAAAGAAGAATGTAAAAAAGATGTGGAAAATATTGACTATGGAGGCAGAACTGTTACAAATGCAGGCTCTCCTATAGATGGTAGCCATCTGTTCTGTAGGCGATTTTTGCACATCACTTAATGTTTATGATTGGGGACAAGATGGGAGAGAGAAATACTAACAAACACACAGTCAGTTTAGGACAGCCACTGAGATGTAAAACAAGCTTCACTCAGTGTGGTACGTTTAAAATGTTGCTGATATTTTGCAGGTACCTCCGCTCTTCTTGGTATCCTTGAAGCGGCCATTACGGTCAGATTCAAACAAAAATACCTAACTGTTCATTTGATGCTACAACTTTAGGATGTAAAAAATAACTGAAACATCCCATAACGTACTGCCTGGTTACATCAGATATTTCCAATCCCAATATTCTTACTTTAAGACTAGGAAAAAAGGGTCCACAGCCATCTCATTAAAAGGTTAGGAGAAATTAGTATTATTCAATATTAATTTTCAAGCAATAAATAGAGAAATATCAGCAAGCTTCTGGAAAGCCTTTGGCTGCCCAAAGTGGAGCGTCCATGGCATTTATCTTTAATCAGAGCCAAAAGGTCAATTCATCCCCCAAGAAGGAAAGGGATGTTTAAACTCAGCTGGAAACGTAGGCAAATAGAGGGGAAGAGCACTTCTGCTGTTTGGCTCACATGTAAAACTAGACTGATACAGAGATGCGTGAGCAGATCCAACTTGCCCGGTGAAACATGTAAACCATTGGGTTTTAAAAGCAGGAGGATCTAGGCCAGGGAAAGAATTCCCTGGCCAGGGAAGCATCAGTAAAACTACAAATGTAAGAAGTTCTTCCCTGCAAGTCAAACATGGTGCAGATAAGAAGGAGAAACAACTTAAGTTGGAATTTCAAAGGGAATTGGTGGGAACTTAAAGCAACAGCAACAACAAAACTCAAAGCCATCAATTGTCTTGCGTTGCCCTTTCTCTTTCTAGTAGCTCGAAGAAGTATGATCTGCAATTAGGTACATATTGGATGCATGTAGTAGATGCTTGTTTCCTCCATTTATAGTTTAAGTAGTAAATATTGATCACACCCAAACAAAAACCTTTTAATTCCCTTTTAGGCTGCTTAGATCCTCAGTGTTTGATCTAAATACAGAAAACTAGTAAGTTATCTGACACCCCATAGTTGAATTTCCCAGGTAATAACACCTGTGACTGCAGTAAAGGAGCAAAATCACAGGTGAAGATTTCCAGGATGCAAAAGTCTGTAGGAGTGTTGAATTGCTCATTACTGTAGAACAAAGAGCCCTTTCATGAATCCTTTGGGTAATGCCAACCAAATGCCCACTATTGATCTAGTCTCACTGAAAGCTCAGCTATCATCATCTCTTTTACTTACGGTTCGTCTCACAGATGGCTAATTCACAGATGAATGGCAGGTAGAGAAGGAGGCATCCTTTTCTCTTAACCTATCCCACAGTAACCCTATGAAAGACCTATTTCTTTAAGAAGTCAGAACTAATAATAAAATCTAAATGAAAAATTAGGGGGAAAAGCGTTCTTTGAGAGAGCAATCATGGCTGATTGCTTGGAAGAAGATGATACTCAGACACGAGCAGATTGTTCTCTCTTTCATCAGACAGAGAATGGCAGCGTGAGGAGAAAAATCTATATTCGAACATTGTTAAAGGTGCACACCTTTACAAGGTACACTTTGGATTTTAGTAATTTACCTATTTTTAAGCAGACTGTTGATGTTACATGAATTTGTTATTCCCCCCAGGAGCAATATAACCAGCAAAACTACAAGATACCCCCAGTACACATAAGTTTGTCAATATATTTCTAAGACCTGACCAAACCAATTAACCCAGATGGTTTTGCTCATATACAGGGAGTAGAAATTCCTTCCACATGCCACAAAGTGCTGTTTCCAAATGTGGGGTGTAACATTTGGAAACTTTTTTTGCTTGGGGTAAGGGGGTGCAGGAAAGAGGAGGGCAATATCTGTACTATATCACTTCGCTTTATCTGAACATTTTTCTGGTCACAAAAGAAGAAAAAAAGGAACAATAACTTGATTTCCCTTGGAACTATGTTTCACAGGAATCAAGATTTCTATAGTGCATAAAAGAATATGAAATTTTCTCCCTTAGAAAGGTATGGTGATTATACATCTAAATGATATGTAAACAAATACTCACAGACGTGATAGGTTTAAAACACAGCGATATTAATTAGAAAGAGAAACTTACCTTCATTTTCACCAGCACCTTAGGTTAGGCTAGCTGAGCTGTGAAGGACATTGGACTAAGGCTATCGCCCCTTGCACTGGATCAGTCTTCCTACCCAAAGAGAATAGGTACGAAGAGGAAAAGGAATGGGGCCAAAGAATAAGGAGGATGACAGGGAACTAGGAAAGAGGCATTTCATTTCCTGTCCAAAAGATGTCAGGTCTCTGGTTTTCTTTGTGTTGACAACTCAACAGAGAGGTAGAGACATTTTGTTTTATTTTTGTAAACTCTTTTTCAAAAGCATCCATTTTCTTTGAGAAACTTTTAAATCATATTTACTTAAAGAACCAGTTTGGCAAAACATTTCAAAAAGATCCTGTCATTCTCACTGGAGTTCTCAAGCCTCGGGAAGAGCTGTCAGACTTCTGACAATGGAGGTGAAAGGCACAGGAGGCTTTCTAGAAGTCTTCAATTAGGAAGCCTCCCAGTGAGGTGTGTGAGAAAGACAGGTGACCCAGTTCCGCAGCCTGAGTGCATGCACCCTCCCGGAGGACCCCACTGAAAACGCCACCAATATTTATCATATTTGAATAATTAAATGTACCATCGAGTCTACTGAGTAGAACATGTTCAACTACCGGTGGCCCTGTGGTTCCTTCTCTACTCTGTCCTTTCAGCTGTTACTAGAGTACTGTCCCTAAGCTCTGGCAGTGTCTCACAGAGACATCTAATCACATATTTATCAAATGGTAACAGAGCATTGGCATGGGCCCAGGTACCATTCTAGTACCGAAGATGAAGACAAGGTCCCTGCCCTTACTCTGCTTAGTCTAGTTTGAGACGGGAGAGGGAGGAGGGCAATACACAAATGAAAGGACATGAGATAATTTCAGGTAGGCTTGATTTCTATAAAGAACATACAATAGGGTAACACGATGAAAAGTAATTGATGTGGAAATAGAGGATTGGCTACTTTACAGAATATTCCAGAAAGGCCTCTCCAAGGGGACTTCTATTCTTGCTCTGAGTACCTGATTCAATAGAGAGCTATTAAGTAAGGTGGTCAGGGGAGGCTTCTCTGGGAGGTACCTTTGAGAAGGAGCAAGCACGCAAATAACCAAGGCAACGGGAAGAGCCAGAGCAGAAGCCCAGACTGAGTTTGGCATGGCAGAGGCATCACAAGAGCCCGTCATCCCTGAAGGGAGAAGAGTGGAAGGAGAGAAGGAGGAGGAAGAGGCAGAGCCATATCACAAGAGGCCCTAGACAACATGGTACAGACCTGAATGCTGTTCTATATGCAACTGGGAGCCACTCGGTTGTAGGCAAGGGGATCATATGGCTAATTTAAGTTTTAAACTGTATTGTGGTTGTTGTGAATGCACTGAATTAAAAAATAAATAAATAAATAAAAGGCCAGTCATTAAAACAAGGAGATGTTCTGGGACACTGATAAAGGCAGGAAATGAAAATGACTTGGACTAGGGAGGCAGCAGCGGAAATGGAAGTGAGATTGGGGATGTATTTTTGAGGTGGGGTCAGCACAGCTTGAGACTCATTAGGGAGGCAGAGTGAGCGTGGGAGCAGGAAAGAGAGGGATCAATGATGATTTTCCAGTTTGGTTTGAGAGCCTGGGTGGATGGAGGCACCCTCAACCAAGATGGGAAAGATTCCCAAAAAACGAAGAGATGATTGATCCTATTAGTCAGGGGAGCGGACGTCTGTTCTTTGAGTTTTTCCTACCTTGTAGCAGTCACAGTACCAACTCCTCGCACCTTCCAACTGCTGAGAGGTGTGAATCAAAGTTCACTGCTTGCATGATTTTCTTAGTACAGTGTTAATTTTCATCTTGGGCCACCACTGCCTACTAATGACACAAGGTTTTCAGATTCCTGTTGTCTTCCCCCCTCGCCTGCCTGTCTTTCTTCCTTCTTTCCTCCCTCCCTCCTTTCCTTCCCTTTTTCTTTTTTCCTGCATGGTTTCAATTATGTGCTCTTGTCTATGCCTCGGGACTGGAGCAAGGAGCATCCCTAACATTACAGAGCAAACCCTGGCAGGCCAATCAATGGGACCTCTAAATTGCGATCACTGTGTAAAATGAACCCGTTCATCCCTGCTGGGAGATTGGAGCACCTCAATTTTGAAATGGAATGAATCTGGGACAGATATATCTCCAAAGGAACAAATGACTCCACAAAAGATGAGAAAGAATCTTGCCCCCAATTTACTGCCAAATCTCTACCTTAAGTCCTAAATCGACAGCATTGCTTAAGCGTGGTGAGCTCAGGAGAATCTCTCTCCATGAAGCCACTTTCCAGGAGATGAGGGCGATTTGTTCAGAGATAGACAGAAAGATGCTTTGGGGAATATTGATTCTGCTCTTGTTGAAAACTTTCTAAAACATACAAGTACTTTTCCCACCATTGTCATAACGTATATAACACAAATTAGTCTGCCTTTGAAGATTTTAAATGTTATTATGTGATAGGGCCTTCCTGACCATGTGATCTTATTGTTTAGCACTGAAGACACAGAGATTCAGCCAAAGAGATTTTTAAGCAGGATATTCACTAAAACCTGCTCCTCTTAATAAATTTCCAATTTAAGTCTGTTTCCTTATGAATTGACCCTTTTGTAATAAAAAGCAGAAGTAAAAAGGCCAATTATGAGTTAAAAGGTCTAGTTAATTAATCCTAATAATATTTCGCTTTAAATAGGAATTAAGAGAGGCATTATACATTTTCAATGAACTTTCTTTCATCTATTTTCATAACTTCACCTCCATGCATCCCTTCTCAGTCTGGAAGTGTGCACCTCTCCAGTAGTTCAGTTGTGCCTGTATTTTGTAAATCATCACTCTGTCCCTTGTACTGAAGATATTTTTGTCTGCTGCATTGCCTCCACTTCTATGCCCTTTGAAGAAGAAGAGCATGGCACTTTGCAATCTCTAACAACGAAGCAGAGGATCTTTACACCCAGAAGGTGCCCAACAAATTAGAAATAAGCACTATTACTTTAGAAATAAAATATGTTGGGCCAATTTGGGAAGATATTCAGTAGGGTAATGAACATATATAATTGAACTATTAAGTGACTAAACAGATTTGGATGAAAAAATCAATGACAGTGTAAATCTATTGGGGGTGGAGAACGAAAACAAGGGGAGCAGAAGGGATCTGCACATTGCATGTTGGCAGTTGAATGAATTACGAGCTAATTCCTAATTCATTTCAGAGCTAAAAGACACCAAGAAGCAGCAACAAATAAAAATAGAGACACTACTTTTTGTTTTAACTATGTTTTTCTAAGCCAAAAACCTATACAGCTTTCTGAGACACTGCTATGAAGGTAGAAGTCACATTTAAAAAGACGTGCCAGTTGCTCTGCATATATAATCGTATTTAGTTTTGTGATGTGGAGCTGACATAGTTCACCCCCACTTTACAAATACAGGGGCACAGCAAAGCTCCACACCTGCCAAGGTCATGCAGCTATGGGACTCAGCACCCAGGCTGTATGTCTGCAAAACGGCGCCACTGTTTGTTCTCACAGCTTTGTCATGGTTGTCCCAGTTTAGACAGCTGAGGAGGAATAATGTGAGGTCAGGTAAAGACATGGAGGGAACAGGAGAATACTGACATACATGAAACAGAAAATCTCATGGGGCTGTGGCTAATGGAAAGTATGATCTGATTTTACTTTCTATTCTTTAAATATATTTGCAAGACTGTGATCAAGTTCTAACATACAGAACGTACTAATAAAGTCCAAAGAAGGTAAACATTTACACTGGAAATGAAAGTGGAAGGTAAATACAGCACACTTGTGTCCACCTGCAGCAGATTCTTTGGTGTCCTGCACCACGTCCCGTCAGCCAACCTCAGATTTCAGCCATGGGGACAGCAGACAGTTATTATAAGTTCACACAGTCCAAGAGTCCCTACCTCAAGCAAGGTCAGTTCTTGGGCCTACTCTGAGGTCAGAGGTGCCTTTCTTGCCTACATGCAAGAGCAAGCAAGTAGTGGGGAAAAAGAGAGGAGGGCTATCAAACAATGGGAAGGATGGAGCTCACGGATCATGCCCCAATCTCCTGTCATTGGAGTGGACAATTCTTGTGCTTTGTAACACTCTCCATCTCCCCCATGTCCACATGACTCGGGGAAGAAACCTTGACAATGGACACTCACACTGGTGTTTCTTGCTTCACTGCTCACTCCTTCTGCTCCTTCACTCCCACTGTTATGGGTCCCTCCAAATTAAACCCCCTGATCCAAGTCCTTGTCTCAAACTCTGTTCTCAACAGAACTTAGAGCAAGATGACACTTCTACAGCACGTGATCACTTCCTCCCCAGTAACTCAAACATTGTAACAACCCTGTGAGGTACGAATGGCAACTGCCTATGATGAGATTCAGAAGTGTTAGGTGACTTTCCCAAGGTCACAAGGCTATTAAACCATGAAATTAAATAAAGAATCCAGCCTTCCTAAGGCCACAGATAGAGCTCTTTCTATTAACCTCTAGCTGTTGAAGTCCATGAAGTCCAAAGAGCCAAAGAACCATGACTTCCTATCACCACTAAGGACACTTAGCATCTATCATTGTAAATTACCAAATATTGACGAACCTCTTGGGGCTGTGAGGAAGTGACATAGGTCTCTGAGGGCAATCACCAGGCTCTCCACCATCATGTCCCATGAGGACCCGCAAAGACCATGAAGGGCTTTTGAAAAACGGAGATCACCACCATTCTTAACGAGCTCAGGTCTGTTCCAGATACAAGCTATCAGGTAGGGTCTCCAGACCCAAAGCCCCTTCAGGTTCCATGTTTCTAAATAATTAGCATATTCCAGATTGAGGGCTTTATCTTAGGTATAATGAAATGATTTTACAAGTATCCCAAGACAGGCTCGACCAGTATGTCTCAGTGGGTTGGACATTGTCCTGCAAAGTGAAGGGTTGCCAGTTAAATTCTGGATAGGGCACATGTCTGGGTTGTGGGTTCGGTCCCCAGTCAGGGCGTGTACAGAAGGCATTCAATTGATATTTCTCTCTCACACCAATGTTTCCCCAACTCTCTTTCTTCCTCCCTTCCCCTCTCTCTAAAATAAAAAATAAAAACAGTATCCCAAGATAAAGAGTTCTATGAAAATGCATTTCTATATAAATACCCATGTTTGCAACACCTCCTTCCAAAAATAGACAGTACTACATTTAAAATAAGAATGACAAAGAAGTGATATTTCAGCTTGTTTTTTTTTTTTTTTGGAATGGTGATTATAAGGTCTATTGGCTTAAGAGATTGATGGCACCAGATGATCACTCATGGTGGACAGAGGCAGATGACACGCAGAATGGTCCCCATCACCTAAGTGGACCCTCTTACCCTCTTAACATCTAGCTTGTGCAACTGGGAGATGCAGAAGAATGCATTAGCAGAATAAGCACCCTATTCTGGTCCTAGTTCTCAAAGATGATGCTCCTTCTCCCTCTTAAAATAATATGTATGTAGGTTTCAAAACATGAGAAATTACGGCTCTCCATCTCACCAGAAAATCATCTCTTTATGGTACCCACTAAAATAAAACTTGCAAAACAAGCACACAGAGGAAAAAAATTAAAACCAGGACATCAACAAAAATAGATCAAGATCATTTTAATTCAAATGTATTTGTTTCTCCCCTTAAGGAAGATTGAAATGCAGCTGACCCCATGCATCACATGAGACCTTGGATAAGGCATGCGAAGTGGCTAGCTTGGCAAACAAGAGTAATCTTCCTATGCTGCGTTCACACAGCTGCGCAATGATCTGGGTACAGCATGGTAGTGAACTTCAAACTGCTGACTGCTTTATCCATGCATCTTCATCTCCTGGTTAGCTGGGGGCATCAAGCAGAAGGAAACTGTTCCTACCAAAGAGGTGAAATCACCACCCCATTTCCCTCCGGATAAAGGAAGATCAGTTTAACTGGAAAGTTCAGTACCTACTCTAAAGGCACTGTGGATATTTCTGGGGATACAAAGATGAAAATACACACGTAGTATAATCAGAGTTCATAGTCTCCTAGGAGAGATGACAAATAAAAACCAATTTGTGGGAGGAATGCATACAGAGGGGTGCACCGGATGCCCTGCTGGTAGAGTTCTTCCTGTCCCTAAAAATCTGAAACATAACTATGCTTTTCTCGTCACATTTATTCATCAGGACCATATATATCCTATAAGGCAGAGACCAAGACCTTCATTTCTATAGCCTTCTTAACTCCAAATAGCACTATCCTTGGCATGCACAGTGGATCCTCAAAGCTGAAGAGTGAATTAATAAACTTCTTCTCATACTGGCATTGGACTCTGTTAGTATAGCTAATGTGCATATTTTACCTACCAGATGCCAGTCACCAGACACCATTCTGAGTGTCATGCCTATATTGACTAATTTAATATATCCCTCCTATAAGGTTGCTGGGGTTGACTGCATTGTTTCTGACAATATTTGCTGCCCTTTTCTATCAGCCTTTTCTTTCATAGGTCCATCCTTTCTGGAGAATTCTATTTCCTGTCCTTTTATGTCAGCATTTTGTGTGGCTTGATTCATAGCCAAAGAATTATGAGCAGAAGTGGCTTGGGCCACTGAGAAGGTTTAGAAGGAGCCATCACATGGCTTCACCAGCAGGCATAAAACAGCTGCAGCTGAGCCATGATGGATGATAGTGGGAGTGGAAATAAAGGTCTTTAAAGTTGCTAAGATCACACAGAGG
Source organism: Furipterus horrens (assembly GCF_987537825.1). Classification (NCBI taxonomy): domain Eukaryota; kingdom Metazoa; phylum Chordata; class Mammalia; order Chiroptera; family Furipteridae; genus Furipterus; species Furipterus horrens. The sequence continues at coordinate 193,844,089 of NW_028327173.1, read as the reverse complement.
CATTTGTCACTGCTGCATAACTGAGCCCAGCTGACTGATATGTGAGTCCTATTAATATCTACACTTTATACTTGAGGAAACTGAGGCAGAAAAATGCTAAGTCAGTTTTCCAAAGTCACATAAGTAGTAATTGCTGGGATTTGATTCTGGGCAGCCTGGTTCCGTTAGCCAAGGGATGAACCAAGGATGGCTAAGAGATGCAAAGATTAATCCTCACAGTGAAATAATCTATGCCTGCCCTATGAGGAAAATATAAAACTATTAAACCAATGTATATCATGGACATGCCTTTAATTTTTAGTTGCATAAAAAAAGAATGGCAAAGAAGGGTAAAAAAGCAAAATAAAATGGGAGAAGAGAGAAACAGAAAAATTACAGAGGAAAAGCAGATTAAGAGAAACCTCAATATTTGTCAAATTGCTCAGAGGTAAATCTCTCTTCTAGAAAAATAAAACTCTTACTATTTTTATCTTTAAAATGCTGTCAGAACACAGGATATATAAAAGTGTTTAGAAGAATGTGTTTTAGAAGCATGAAATTATGTTTTCTCCACTCCCATGAAATAAATTGTTTCCGATCTATGCAGGATGACAAGTGGCACATCTCGCCCAGGAGGTGGCCATTTCTGTGCCTGGAAGTCCTGTCATTTTACCTTTCAGATTTGTCAGGGCTGTTGAGGAGGAATCTAGGTCAATGGTTCTCACATTTTACATTTGATAGGAAGCATCTGTAAAAATGTGAAAAATTGAGATCCCAGGATTCCAGATGCTGTGCCTGTTGCCAAACTTTATTTCTCTCTTCCGCTCCATTTTCCTACTTTAATTCTTTTCGAGGGTCTTTTCTTTTCCCAACCCTTTCTCTCCTCCAGTATGTCTCTTAAGGCCACCGCCATCCAGTTCCTCAGGGCGTTAAGCTGGAAGTCACCCTGCATTCTCCCTTCTCTCTTACCTTCTGCATCCAAATCAGGGCCAGGCTAGATCATCCTGCCTCCCAGGGGTTGCCTGCCTGTATTCTCTCCCTGAGCTCCCGTGCCACTGCGCTGGCTCTGGCCTTCCTCCGCTCTCACTTTAGGTATTGCTGTTGTTGTGTCTGCAACCTCCTTATCAACCTTCCACACTGTGGTCAGAGTTATGCTTCAACAGAAGTTCCTTCATGTCCGTGCCTACTTAAAATTCCCAAAGATCACTAAGTGTCTAGGTACGATGAAAGCATACAAAGACCTTTGGGATCTGGCCTCACCCCAGAATAAATTTTTATAACCTCACCTTTCGTAACACATATAATACTCCAACTACACCAAGTTTTATCTGGTTATTTCATCAATTTAACCCTATGCACTCTTAGAATCGAAATCAAATATGGCTACATTGAAGCCGATCTCTTTAACTCTCTGTAACTCTGTATTTCTTTCATCTGTAAGTAGAAAATAAGAATAATGACTCCTTCACAAGTTTTTGTCAGTATTAATCAAGGTAATATGTGTAAAACATTTAATAGTAACTAACTCTTGGTACATATTAAGGGAACATTACCAATTCTAATGATGTTAAATATCTTTCTCCCTACCTTGATGAGATTATGAAACCCACATTCAAGGCCCATAGCAAACTGAAATGTCAATAGTATCATATCACAGCAAATATGCTTAAAGTGACTCCATCACATCACACAACCAAACTGGAACGTGACATCTGCAAGCGAAGTGATGGTTTTCATGGGAGTTTCTCTTCTCCCTCCCTCCCTCCCTCCCTCCCTTCCTCTCTCTCTCTCTCTCTCTCTCTCTCTCTCTCTCTCTCTCTCTCTCTCTCTTTCTGTCTCTCTCTCCACCCTCTCTCTTTCTCTTCCTACTCCTCTTCCTCTGTCCCTCCCTCCCTCCCTCTCCATATTAGGGTTTGAAGAAAAGTCAGGGATAAAGAAATACTAAAAGGCTGTTCTTTACAGACCACCTGTTATGGACCAGGCATGCTATTTTCTATTTCCCACTTAATGCTCTTAAGCATAGATAATACTGTATGTTTGGGTTTCTTATCCATTTTAGAGGGAAAAAACTGAGTCCTATAGAGTTTAAGCAGCATGAATGAGGTCATTTAGGTTGAAAGTGGCAGAAATGAAGTAGAAACCCACATCTCTGTGACCCCAAAAGCAGTGTTTTATCTATGCACCTCAACTTTTCCATGAGACAAACATTTTTATTGGCCAATACATTAGCACTCTAGAGAAGTATCAGTGGCTGGTAAAGTAATATTGTTATAGATCATTTAGAGCTATTTTTCATTTTTTTAAATAATATAACCTTATCACCAATTGTGTGACAAAGAGATGATTTTAAAGACATCTTCTCAAGATATTTATTTTTGTTCCTTTGTATACATTACTGGGAATTTCCCCCCATTCTGATATAGTTGACAGATCTTTAGGTACCAACCACACTGGAGAAAGTAATTTCAAATGTACAATTTAGTGAATGTATTACTCCTTGTTTCCAAGCCTTTTGTGTCTGGCATATGTGCACCAGAAATTCTCCAGGTCTGAATTGCTGTGGCTCCCATGGCCGGGGTCGAGGCTCAGTGGGAAAACAGGCAGAGTTAAGAGTCAGAGACAGGTTTGCTGAAGGTCCCAGAGAAGACTGGGATGAATCAATGACAAGACTGTTAGAGGTTGGTGACAAGCTAGCTGGTGAGCGGGGAGGAAAGAGAGAACTCGGAGAGTTTCGAAGGGTAGGTAGGGTAGTTCCATGCTTGCAGGAGGAGCTTTGTGGTCCATGCTGCACTGGGGTGACTCTTCCTGGACAAAGCCGCACATTGGCTCCAGAGCTACAGATGCTGTCTTGGCTCCTCCCTGTACTGTCTACTCAGATGACCTTTTACCTCCAACCAAACACTGGTCTAGCATGACCAAACTACAACCTCACAGTTTTCTCTACTCTCTGACCCAGAAGCAAGCTCTCTCAGGTTTTCCAAAACTCTAAATGATGCTTTCCTTCCCCTCCCTTTTTGTAAAGCACTAACAGAGGGTCCTTGTCTATGTCTGAGGACAACAGGACAGCCCCAGAGATGGCACAGAGGGTTTGGGGTTTAGGGCGAAGGGCCGCAGGAGACCAGTAAAGATGGATGCAGATGACAGAGTATGAAATAACTGCTATCCTTTGTATTGGGACTTAGCATTTAATTCTCACCTTACTGTAAGGTGATAGCATTGTAATCCCATTTTACAGATGATGCAAGTAAGAAATAGAGACTTTCGATGACCTTGGCCGAGGGCAAATGGCTAGTAAATGGATCCAAAGCCAGGTTTATCTGAGTGTCAAGCATTTGTTCTTAAGCTAAATTGCCTTCTGGATGAAAGATGAATGGGAGCTGCATGGAGGACCAGGCTGCTTCTGCGGGAGTGGGCCGGGGGGGGGGCAGATTAAGGGAAAGCAATATGGTAGAGGGATCAGAGGGGGCTTCTTTGAACTAATATTGTTCTTAGGCTGGGTAAGAATGGGGTGTGGGTGTCTGAGGCAGCAGAGAGATCCCAAGGGGTGCCACAGATGAAGAAAGTAAATCCCTGTAGGCTTGAATCATGTTGCTGGGAGAGGAGCACTTCCATGTGTGGATATTTGACTACTCAGTGAGGCTACAATGGCTGGGACCTGCCTGTAACATCTGTGGGAACTTGTGTCCCCCAGTTAGATTAGAGGTGAATCACATTTATATTTCTAATTGATTTTGAGGTATTGCTGGCTGTGAACTCCATGTGGCCAGAAATTGGGCCTACATTTTCCAGGTTTAGGTCAAGTCTTAGGTATGGTAGTTACTCAACAGGCATTTGTATGAATGTATGTAAATGCAGCTTCTAATGCTGAGTTCAAATGTTGAATCAACCACCATGCTCTAACATGGAAATAGAGAGAAAATGGGTTATGTGCTTATGACATCTAACAGTCCTGTCTGAAGCTACCTATGCCGCCACTGACTCATAACCCTAGCTACCTTCACGATGTGTTGTGATACAACCCAGTGCCCTTAGAGTCAGTGGAAGAACAAGTGCTAACACATAACTTGGCACACAGCAGGTGCCCCACAGAGTACCATCACCTGTTGTTATCACTCACTTATAAAAACATATTTAAGTGGTTTTTGAAAATCAAGTAATAGGAATAAGTGGTACTTTGGAAAAAAGTTCGAAGGAAGAAATCAGCAGAAAAGAAATACAAAGTCCAACAAAGGCTAAATTTTAACCTGACAAGGGTAAAAATCCTCTTTATTCTAAGAACAAATATCCACCTAATGGTTGCACAATAACGTTTATTTGTTATTAAGTATTTGTTAACCCAAAAACTCAACAAATACTGCTTATTTATAACATGCTAGGCTTTGGCTAATGCCTGGGAATAAAAGGAAAAATATGCTAAGATCCCTGGATCAAAGTCTAAAGGAGAAGACAGTCATTTCATGTAAAAAATGTAATACAATGTATTTGGTGCTCTAATAGTATTCTTTATGTTATTACTTCGGAACACAGTGAGAGGGAAAAGGCACTTCTGTCCATGTGTGTGCCTGTGAGTGCCTCTGAGTTTGGAATTAGGAAGACAGTGGGATTCAGATGAGATGGCTTAGAGAATGCAAAGCTTGTGCTCCTTAAAGGATGAGCAGGAACTCATGCTCCAGATAGACCAGAGATGGAAGAACATTCTATACCATGTGTAGAGGTGAGAGAAGTTGGAAAGTTCAAGGAATGGTGAGGAGTTCCATGTGGCAGGGAAGCGGAAGGAGTTTCTATAAGAGGCAGGGTATGAGTCTAAAGAGGAAGCCATGAGTATATTATAAGAATCTTTATGCAATAAAATATAGCTTTATATTTCACCTTCTAGACCACAAAGAGGTCTTGGAATAATATGAATAGATGCAATGTATTTGGTATATTAAGACCATTCAGCGTTGTTATAGACAACAATAAAAACAAATGGTATGAATAAAACTCATAGTTTATGTTAAGTATAGAGAGCAAGTGGGTAATCTCTGAGACCTTTTAAATATAGAGAAAATAAATGGAGCATATGTATTTTGAATGAAGATTAAAATAGTGGAACAAACAAGAGAGTTACTTGTGCACAGAAAGGGATGGAAGTACCATGTCTGACTGACAGCTGTCATCTCTAAGCCGGTCAACCCATTGGTAACATCCATTCTGTTCCCATCCTGGCCCCATATTTTCTCTGCTAGAGACACTCAGATAAAACATATACCTGGCCATTAGGCTAAATGTGGCAAATCTATTCTTTCTTGTGTCTCTCCACTAGGTAAGTGTGTGATGGCCTCAGAGCCTCCCAGCTATTCTTCTTCCTTTCTTAGCTTCAGTTCTGGTCCTTGTAACCACCCCATCGGCATGGAAGGCTGATATGACAGAGAGAAAACAAGATGTGTGAAAACTGTGTAACTGAGAATTAGGGTAGAGTAACCTTTCCATCCTGCTTGCGCACTGTCCCTAAGCATGGTCACCTGCCTGGTCTCTTTCCCTTTGCTTTTTGCTGCGTGCCTTAAGTTGGTTTAATGAACCATATAATTAAAAATCAACATTTGGTCCATGAGCCTTTCTGGTCCACAACCTCTAGGGCAGCCTGCCTGAGTATACTCAGAGTGTCAAGGTGATTCCCCACATGCCACAGGGAGTGACATGATCCTATTATTGTTTTAGAAAAATCAATTTAGCCTTCAAGTGTAAAGCCTAGAAGGAGAGAAAGGGTGGAGGCAGAGACACCAACTCCTGGCTGCCTTTTTCAGCCAAAGAAATACAGCTCCTAGTTCACAAAGAAAGGGTTGGAAGCACACACAAGGGGAAATGTCCTGAAGAACTAAATTCTTTACTGTTAAATCAAAATAAATTCCACAAAGCCCACGCAAAAACTATATCGGCAGGGGGTGGAAAATCCTAATGCCAGATAAAGACAGGCTGTGATTTCTGCACATCCGCCGAGGATTATCCATCCTCCCTGGTGTACCAATGGTGTCAGGAGAACGTGCAGAGATAATGACCATCACAATTACAACACAGTTCCATAAGCTCTCGTGCCAGCCAGCGGGATGCCCCAAAGAAACTAAAAAACACCAGGTGAAGGAAACAGCCAAGTGATAATTCAAGTGCCTCACAATAAGTAGTGAGCCAGTACGGTACGTACATGAGCACTGAATTTAGAGAGAAGTGAGCAAGACTTGGCTTCAAATTTCTGCTCCAGTACCTACTAGCCTTGAACAGACACCTAAATATCTCTAAGTCTCAGTCTCCCTAGTTGTAAACTAGTAAAATAACAATCACTTTAATCAGAGGCTGTGGTGGGAGATACATGAGATAACATAGAATATGTATCCTGCATAGACTCCCATGTCTGTCCTGTCCATGTAGATTTGATGAATAAATAATCAGCAACTCATAACATGGCTATTCCAATTGCCTCCCTTAAAATCTGTAATAATGGGACTATAATATTCTTATTTCTTCAGTCCCCAGTTTATACCAATGTTAAAAACATGTCTCTTTAAGCATCCTAAGACTGCTGGTATGTTGCTAAGGAAACTTACTAAGAGATAAGCAAGGCTATCTTTGGGTCATTTGGATTTTAAGCAGATGAGTATTGGAGAAATTCCAGTAAATTCTCCTCTCAAGAGACCATTGTTCAGTGAGGAGCTTTGGGATGTCTTACAAATTCCTGTAACAGTCAACTCAACCTTAAGGCCACTGTGTGAAGCCAGTGTCACTTACGAGGCCCCGAGAGATGAAAAATTTCCAAGTGACATCTTTCATTCTAAGGTCTAGCATACTTCATAAAACATCTTTCTACTTCTAATTTTCTCTTACATTTATTTTTTAAAATTGTGGTCTTTCAACCTAACTAAAAACATCCAATTATTGTTAAATTTCAAAAAGGAGAAGATGAATGTGGGAGACTAAATCATATGATGTTCAATTCAGAAGGTAATTTACCCAAACAAGAAAACACAACAGTGTTATTTCTCTGCTACTATGAAGGAATATTTTACCAGATGAGCACTGCAATTTCAAAGAGAGATCCAATACCTAGGAATGAAGCATGTTTAACGGTTGAAGAATCACCTATAGCAATGGCCCCCAACATTTTTGGCAATGTGGACCAGTTTGTGACTGAGAGGAGGATGGGGGACAGGCAGGGGTGGGGGGGATGGATAGGAGGCAGAGCTCAGGCAAACTTTGCTTATGGCCTGGTTCCCAACGGGCTGCAGGCAGGTACCAGTCTGCGGCCCAGGGGTCGGGGACCCCTAACCTACAACAAGGGAAGGGCAGGCACATACCATTAACATACTGTCTAAGTAACTGTGGAGATCCCCAAGGTGTCTGTGGAATGAATCTGTAAAATGGAGACCAGATAAATTTAGAAGACGACTTTAAGATGATCAAGTCCAGTCCTCCTATGTCTTCGATGGGTAACCAAAGGCACAAAAAGTTTCAGTGACGTGGCAAAATTCCTAGAACTAGTCAACACGTGGAAGTTCAGGATCCTTGGAAATCAGTCTAGTGACCTCTCTATAAGACACAGAAGGTCTTCAGGCTAACTGAGGTTGAGACTATGGGAATGCCTGCTGCTGAATACTATCCACCCTTTTTCTTTTTTCTTTTAAATTTTGAGGTATAATTGGCATGTGTTAAACTACACATATTTAAGGTGGACAATTTGATAAGTTTTGGCATATAAATACACCCATGAAATCATCACCACAATCAAAATAATGTATCCATCACCCCTAAGAGTCTCCTCATACCACTTTATTATTTTTTTTAAAGATGTGATTGTATTTTTTTTTAATCCTCACCAGAGGTTATGTATACTGATTGCAGTGAGAGAGGAAGGGAGGTAGAAAGAGAAACACTGGTAGGTTGCCTCCAATGATCACCCAACCTGAGATTGAACCCTCAATCTAGATATGTGCCCTGACCAGGGATCACACCCACTATCTTTGGTGTACAGGGCGATGCTCCAACCAACTGAGCCACCCAGCCAGGGCTCTCTCTGTAGGCAACCAAAGGCCTGTCTTGTGTCCCTACAGATGAGTTTGCATTTTCTAGACTTACATAAATGGAACAATACAATATGTACTCCTTTTTGTCTGGCATCTTTTATTGTGAGCATAGTTCATTCCTGTGTTCTGAGAAAAGCCTATTTATATAAAGAGGTGGCAGAGAATGTTTGGCCTGCGGTTATAGTTTGCTGCCTGCTAGTCTGGTTCTAGAACTCATGTACTTCATCTATATGTTATACCCCACCCAGCAGAGGTTACTGCACGTCAAATATGATTAACTGCTGGAAAACGAGCAATGTGTGAAAAGCTTTGGTGTTTGTGAGCATTGGGGAGTGGGAGAAACGTGGGCCATAAGGGGAGAGGTAAGGGTGTAAAATTAATACAGATCGTATATAATGCTAAGGAATTGGACATTATTCTGTATACAATGGAAAACCTTCGGAGAGCTCAAATTTAAAAAATGAGCGTGGACTGGATTAGATGATGAATAGGACATACTACAGAGATCACTGAATTCAGGAAAGAGGCAAAAGTAATCTTGAATTGAAAATACTCTATAGTAGAGAGAAATGAATGAAAAGTACACCTAAAAGAAGCAGCTAGCTGACCAATGGGATGAATGGGGTGAGTTTGGGGAGGGCGGTTGAGCAAGACTGAGGATTACTTCCAGATTTCCAGCCTGAGTAACTTGGTCTTGTCACCTCTTTTAGATGAAATAAAGAAAGGAGAGCTGGGTGTGGAAGAACACTGATAAACTCTCTTTTGAACATCCTGAGCTTGAGGTACCCATGATATGTACAAGTGGAAATGACTACCAGGTAATCAGAAACACGGGCCTAGCATTCCAGAGCCCCATGAAGCACATTAGCGCTGCGTATATTTACACACAGAGATCCAAAGTCCTTTAAGTCAAAAGAACTGGGTCTTCCCAGATTGCTGTCACCTACAAACTGCCAGAACTCCCAGAGAGCTCGTGAGTCGGGCCTAATGATATTCTGGAAGCCATGATTGGTAGTTTCCAAATTCTGATCATAGTTGGTAGTTTTCAAATTCTGATCGTTGAATCGTTGGCAGCCGTCCGTCTCGAGAGACGATGGTGTAGCTTCTTAAGAGTCTATCTGCACCGCCGAGAATGGTTGTGCAGTCCGACTCGGGAGTGACATGGTATCTGTCTCCTCCCGTGTTGAATTGACATCTTGCGATGACGCTGGAGTGTCCTCTCCAGTGAAGCTGAAGCTACAGAGCCTGGGCAGGGTGATATGGAGGGTCTGCTGTTGCCCATGCAGCAGACCCCCCCAAATTCCGATCACAGCAATGGATAAAGTATGGTTGTCTCAAAAGTGCAGTGACTTGACTCAGCTTTCCCCTGTGCTTGGGAGCCACCTGCTGAGACACAGGGGGACCTTCATGCGCTTTAGTGCATCGTGTGCACTAGGCCACTCTCCGGGTTCTCTGCACACACGTTCCATTTCTGGTCATGCATCGGTCTCTGCATGAGCTAGAAAGAGACCACAGAATGAGGGTACATTTAGCCAGGTCTCTATTCCAAAGCCACAGTTCAGTGTTTTGTTTTGCTTTGCTTCTTGTTCTCTGGCGCCCTCCTGCGTTCTGTTCTCAGCTAACACTTCATTTACAAGACACAACTAACGTCCGCTCAAATAACAGTGACTCTTGCTGTGACAGCATAAAATGGCCAGACTGCCACACCCCACAGGCTGCATTATGTCTCCACAGATGTTTCCACGCCAACAGTAGGTGCTCTAAACCCGTTGAAAATAATCTCCCATCTTTAGCATGTTGCCCGCCATAAAGTAGATGCTCAAAGATGATCAAATGACTGCAAGCCCATTAATTATAGAGTTAAATAAGGAAGTCTGTTGAGGTTTTTTTGGCATGTTCTATTATAGCAAATATATAGGAAATTGTCAAATTGCTTCATTAGGTTGAATTGAATTTGTACCTACTTTATAAACAACAACTATAACTATAAATGAAGAGTTTACTGTAAAGCGGAGCAGCGAGAAGGAATGAGCCACATTTCATTTTAAATGCCTGGAAGTTGAAAAGAAACAGTTCTTGCCCTTGGGAGACTTGCCTTACACAGTCTGGTGGTAGAAACATAAAAGTATCTCCCCAATTCCAGTACAAAGTGAAACCTACTACAATAGATGTGCAGTGGGTATCCTCAGATCACAAGGGAAGAATGGGTAATTGAAATCATAAACAGTTTTGATTAGAACTGCCTGGGGGCTATCTTTCCTGCCCTTTGCCTAGATTTTGAGTCCCTGTAGGGTAAGTTGTTATCTGTTATCTCATATTTGCACAACCCAACAACTCCAAGAATGCTGATTGGCACATAGAAGGTACCCCTGATTTTTAATTGGTTGACCCAGTTTCTCCTTATATTGGTTTCTACTTCATTTAACAATAAGAAAATATAAGGCTGGATGGAATATGTAAAAAAATACTCCTCCATTCTCCTAATTACTAGGAAGATACAGATAAGTTTACAAAGTAACAGCATACACTGTGTGCTTGCTGTCTTGGTCTAACCTCACGCCTAAGTCAGTAAGTCCAAACACCACTTCTGAGCCACATTTTACAAATGTCTCCACTTTGTTTTCCTGTCCTCAAGAGCCTTTTCTGTCTCCCAACTGCCTTTTATCTATATTTTCACAGCATTATTTTTGCTATGATCATATATTTAGGGATATTTTATCCACTACAATCGGACTCTGATTCCATATCCATTCCTTCAATACAGCTGCTGTTCTACCTCATCCTTCAGGACTCTGCAAGAGCAAACACAAAAATCAGACTTTTCAGTGGGGCTTGGGGCTAAAATCTAAAAATCTAAGGTACTAAACTGTTTTCTTCCTGAGCTGGAGAGTTCGCTTACTCACTTTTGCTCTCTAGCACCTGACTTAAAAAAAAAAAAAAAAGAGTTCAAAAGTATTGTTGAATTTGACTTGACCCAACAAATACTTATTGCAAACTCCTTCCACCAACCCAAGCCACAAAGCCTGACTTCTCCCATTTCCACCTAAATCATCAAGCTCACCCTCTCCCTTCTACCAAAGGGTTTCCTTGGTTTCCAGGATCACAATCCCCTCTACCAAGAATTTGCTAGTAAGCCTCAGTGTTCTTGAGACAATCTACTGCCACCTAACTGTAATGTTACATTTCTCTCCTCCTCGGAATTGTGACCCAACACCAGCTCGTTGGGTTTATTTTCACCTAGACAAGCTTTCTCAGAGTGGAGCAGTGAACCTGGGTTCTCGCTCACTTCTGCCCCATTGGGTAAGGCATTTAACACGAAACCTCTGACTCTCGGTATCCCCGTCTGTGAAATGGCACTCCCCGTATCCTCAATACAGAAGCCTTCAGCAAGTGTTCAGTAAGTACTAGGTTCTTGTTCTGACTTCCTCTCTGATTAACTCCACCCATTTTCTTAACTAATATCACCGAGCCCTGTAATTACTGCATATAAAGTGATTATAGCTTTATTTTTATTTCTTTCTTATGTTCTTGTCTTTTATTTAATCTTTGTAGGGCAGAGACCATGACTAATCTCTGGCGTGATGCTACTCAGTATCTTAGACCCCGGGTGCCATTGATTCTTTACCTCATTACCACACCCACCAGCCTGCCCCTGAAATCCTGCCTTACAACCCTGAGGTCTTGGCTTTTTTGAACAAAAACCTCATTGGTTCTGTCTCCAAACAATCTGACAAATCACACAATTGATTAATTCAGCCTTTACAATGGAGGTCACCTAAGGGGTGGGGGTTACAACTTCAAGTTGCAAATCAATGAGACGACAAAAGTCAAAACTCTGTGTGTATCATGCCTTGATCTTGTTTAGAAAAACAAAATGTTCCTTTCATTACTGTTTTAAATAGCAGGTCATCCAGATGTTTCATCCTTTCTACTCAAATGATGGGTATGTGACTTATCCCTGTTTCACATTAGTTTCTGTTCAACAAACAAAAAAAAAAAAAATCTAAATGCCACACACCGTAATGCTCTATGACTATCGGCTGAGAAACCACTAGGATTTCTTGCAATCAGGGGACAGAATACACCCCCAGTACCTATCCCCGGGGCTTCCCTCCATCACCACGACAGCCTAGTATGATGGAAAGAACTTTGGTTCAAACGCTGGCTCCCCATTTGGAAGCTACATGCCTTAGTTGACTTACATGCATCCTTTGAGCATCTGCAAAGCTACCTCGAGGGCAGATTAAAGTGTATAAACATCCCCTTTGTGTTTCTTGGTACAGCCATGGCATTTTGCGCTGGAACTGATCTGTTTACATGCCCAACTCACCCGTCAGACCTGAGAGTGGGGACCGAATGATATTTGTCCTTATCACTGGATAGCAAATGGAATGTCTGAGGCATAATAGACATTCAACCAATGCCTCTTAGAATATTCCTTCTTAACACACTATGTCACCTAGGCAGAGGCTTTGCTGACTAAGTTTTAGTCAAAGCATTAGAAACCCATTTATCTATCATCTCAGTGTGCCAGGAACACAAATATCAGTGTTAATCCATGCCACTCCCACCTGGTCATGCTCTCACTCAGTGTCCACGTCAGACTGTTCACTCCAACCTGGGAAGCCTTGCTTTTCACCCACTAGCTCCATCCTTTCTTAAAGTCTGTACATCTCCTACACCGACATGGGTCTATAACTTATGGAGCAGCAGGAACTTGAAAAACTTTAAGCTCCAGCAGTTTACACAGGTTTGAAAAAGCTACTAGGATTTTTAAATCCTGTCGTTCCACAACTGTTCATGCTGTCTCTTCAGAGATGATTTTATGTATACCACCGTCAATAACAAAGTGATGAAAGTTAATGTTTATTGAAAACTTACAATGCGGCAGACATTATGCAAAGCACTGGGTAGGTATTCTTTCAGTTAAGCTTCACAAAAGAACATCAGACAGTCATTTATCATGCACCGTCAATAAAGATGAGGAATTTGAAGTAAAAAGATATCTGATCATTTCACCAAGTTAAGAACTATAGGAATGAGGCCAGAATTTGCCATGAGGTAGTCCTGCTCTGTAATACATCCCTGTCTTCACCTGGGGTCTCACCTAAAAGCACACTCTTAGACAGGAAATTGGGTTCAGGTATTTATTTGAGAGAAGACCCCAGGAAGCAAGGTGAGGAAGTGGATCAGCGAGACAGGGAAGAGGGGAAACCCAGCTAATGGCCAGGTTATTGCTGTGGACAACTGGGATTTGGTCTCACCAGGGAGCCTCTGCGAGAGTGTGTGGAACACATCTTAGAATCATCTCTGAGAGACAAGGAAGCCAGAATCTTTATCTACAAATTCCAGCCTTCATTGATCTACCAGGTCAGTCCACGTTCCTGCACTTTTGGACTGTCTTGAGCATGGCTGAGCAGACTTTCTCATGGCCAGAAAACATGCTCAGGTAGGTGCAGGAAGCCATTGGTTTGCAAACTGTCCACACGTGACCTGGAGACAGGCTGAGGGAACACAGGTGAGCAAAACACTAAAAGCATCAGTTGAAGTGCCCTTAACCACTGTACTAACCTGTGGAGGGAAAGGGCACAAAGATGAGCCAGGAGGGCAAGCTTAACTCTGCCCCAGCTTAAGTGTGCATACACCAAAAGACTAACTCATTTTTTCTCTATAGCATGGTCAAGATGAAGGAAAGAGCCACAAGATAAGCACGAAGAATTCTGGTAACCCTCAAGTTCAGCCACTGTAGACCTCCCTGATGACAGTGTCAGACATCTGTTTGCAGGATGACATAGTATCCCAATGCCAGATACATCCACACCACGTTCAGACTCTCCTAAACTTTACACAACACCTACTGTCAATATATCATTTCCTTTAGTCACTCATATTGAATGTAAATACAAAAATGTATCTGAAAATCAAACAGAAAGGCTTATGGATTACCCAGTCTCTTGCTTAAACAGTGTTGATAATGAAACGTTGCATGAGGTACAATAAAAAGAACTACATGCTTAAACCCTCTGTGGGGATCTCAAGTCAATCCCACCGCTAGAATAAACGAGCCCACAGCAGAATCTGGGGTGCTGCTAAATAAATCATCTCACTGGAGAAAATGCACTTGGAGAAAAATCTTTCCAGTGCCCTCGTGCTGTGAGGTGTATGGCTAATATTGAGGACTCACATGGGCTTTTGTTTATTTTTGTTCATTTTTCATTTTGTACGGAATAGACACGAAGGGCAAAAGCTTATGCCAAGCAAACGGGGGAGGCATGGGGTGTGCAGGTGATATCCTCCCTCTAATCTGTATTCCTTTCTACAGACACTGACCTTTCAGCAGGTGGCAAAGAAATGTCCCAGAGAAGAGAAAGCTTTGCCTCCAAGACCAAAGAAACCCGTTTGAAAATTACAAGCGAGTGAAATTCAGCATGGAGTGAATCCCCGCATCAGGAGCAACAATTTATATTTGGGGAAACAAATTACACACATTCTTTCAGAGCCTCTATATGTATTTAGAAATGTAGTTAATTGTGTTAATTAGAAGATGTTTCCAAGTAGTTCACTTGACCCTCGAAATGTAAGAGGCACTGACCAGTGAGCTATGTTGTAGATATAACTCCCTGTAGGGCCAGACACACAGGAGCTGCCTAATTACTGAAAGAAACAAACTTTTCACTTCCCAGTGTGGCCACTGCTTTGAGAGCTCTCTCTCTCTCTCTCTCTCTCTCTCTCTCTCTCTCTCTCATCCCCTGCCCCTTTCCCTATCCTCTTCCCTCTCCTTTTCTCCTTCTTTTCCTCCTTCCCTTGTTTAAATGTAGTCACGTGCTTGTTTGTCTATTTGAAAACATTTACTGCCCATAAGTATATCGTGCCACTTCTCCAATCAAACAACCATGTTTTCCTTGAGCAAATTCTTAAAGATGTGATTGTTGTCTAGAAAGGCTTTCAAATTCCCAAACTTCCAGATCATAAAGTTATGTTGTCTTACAGGTTCTTTCCTATCACTCTATTAGTTTTTTTTCTTTGTATTATGAGGGCCACTGCTTTAATTTAACCTCGACCACACCATTCCAACAGATCTCTGTTTTCAGCTCCTCTCCCTTCCTGCTGAGGTCTTTTCTTTCCATATCAACTTGCCCTAGAGACTTACCATATGTCACTCTTTCTGAAACCCAGGGCTGGTCTTACTGCTTCTCATTCAGAAAATGTCAGTGGATCCTATGGGTAATACACTTCTTTAAAAAAATATTCATTGTATGAAAACTGCCTTCCCTTCCCTTCTCATCTCACACCTCTTCGCCAAACCTAAAACAGGTGACAGGTGTGCGCTACCTGCAGCTTTCCAAACACCCTATGATTCCCGTCCTCTGCCCACCTAGACTGTGTTTTTCCGTCAAATGAAGGTGGATTTCTCTTCTATCGTCTGTGGGAACTGGGATGAAAACTGATTCTCGTTCTACGCAGGATGCTCTCTCTCTCTCCCCTCCCCTCACGCCCGCCCCTCCCACGCTGTAGGATACTGAGGCTCAGAGAGTTTAAGTCACGTATCTGTCAACCGTGCCCCAGGAAGTCCATCCCATGTCCAACTGACTCTAAAACCCATGAACTTCCACCAACTATCTCACACCTCAGATGCCAATTTGTTTAATTCTGTTCCCAATCCACAAAGAGAGATGTCTGGCCCCTCACTGCCCCCCCCCAACCCCCCACGCCTCAGGACACTTGACTTATGTATCTCTTTTAGAACATGTAAAACCCTTAACAAAATCTTGAAACCTAGGAACTGTGTGAACCCTCTTTTTGCCTCCCAAACATTGGACACAGGCTCCTCGAGGTACTCAAGAAGTAATGACAGAGCATAAAGCACAGGATGGAGACTCAGAAGGTTTATATTCAGCTTTATTTTTCTGGCATTTATTAGCTGTGCAGTCTTGGTCCGTCCTCTGTTCAGCGGAGACATTAATAATCTCTGTGTCTCAGGCATGCTATGATGATTAAATGAGACGCTACAGTGCTTGGACATATGTTAATGTTCACTAACGTTAACTGAATACTATCTGTGTGCTAAGCAATCTTAGCTATACAAAGTTCCTACAAAGTCAGCGTTATTGGGACCCTAATCTCACAGATAAGAAAACTGAGGCTCAAAAAAGTTTGAGCAGCCCCCACAAAATCATACCATATCTAAGCAGCAAAAGTAAGATACAAACCCAAAGATTCTGCATGAGGTCCTAAACTCTTACCCCCCTGCTAGGTAAAGGTGAGGGCTTTGTAGGGGTCAGACCTGCTGAGGCTGCCAATGCTGTTGCAGCTGCGGTCAGCACGTCCTCCCCAGTGCACCATGTGGCTGTGGGGTTGTCCCTGTCACCGCTCTCTCCAATTGCATTTCCGCTCTCAGAGAAACCTCCTCCGCACCATGTCAGCCTAAGGCAGGAAGTCTCACTCTTTCTATGTTGCAAACTGTTCTAGAGCTTGGTGGGGACTCGGCATGCACAGCAGGGGCCACAGGAATGTGGGCTCCATGAGGAAAGGGACTATGTCTGACTCAGCACCCAGCAGAGAGCGTGTCCCATCAGAACTTGGAAAATATGTTTTCAGTGAATACCAGTGAGGCCGTATTAGAAAGAGCACTCAATCTGGAGTCAGAAAGTGCTGGGTTCAAATCCCTGCTGTTGCACTTGCTAACTGTGATCTTCCGGAAGCCACTCAACCTTCCTGAGCCCGAGTGGCCTCAGCTATAAAAGGCAATTGTAATAATTATAACCTGAATATTTATGTAAGCAAAACACTTCAATGAGTTTTACACAATTTAATTATCCCACCAATCCTCCCAACAACCTGGGACTATTATGATGCCCTTTCCAGAGTACAGAAACTGAAATGTATGGAGTATGTGTCACTCCCCCAAGGCCACACAGGAGACAAAGGAGGTTATGGTGGCGACAGTGGTACTACCTTCTCAGGGAACTTTTCTCAGGGCCGGCCTTGTACTTAGCATACACGGAAGGTTCAGGATGGAAGTTACAGGTATCTCATCGGCCCCTTGCAATGAGGATATGCAAAGAATGAAGGAGAATTTAAGATCACCTCTCAGGAATGCACCAAGACTCTTCCTGACCTATAACTGGCCTGCTCCTTTGGGAGAAGGTGACCTGCGTTTACACGACAGGTGCCTGGCAAAAGCAATGGTCCAGAACAGAAATAAAAACACTGACCATCACAGTTAACTACTAAGTTTTCACACTGTTTTAAGTTTCTAGGTTTACACACGAGTAAGTCATTTTTCTGGGTATGTGTGGGTTCAGAATCATTCTTTGGCACTAAGTTCCTACCAGGCTAACGCTGAGTTTTGTTTCTTTCATATAGTAGTGGGTATACAGGAAGCACATAATAAATGTTCTCAGTGGCTTGATGCACCTCTGGGCCACATCCTCTCTCACAAGAAACCACTATAGAAACTGACTTCATTGGATAGATTTCCTGTTTTTAAACTTTATCAGTAACTTAACTGATTTCTAGACAGACTTCCACAACTTGTATGGATGTGACCTCAACTTGTTGGGATCTTCTCATTAGAAGACCTCCTAAGAGATCCAGAAATGACCCAGACCTTGCCAATATATATAAACAAGTCAGCTGGTTGTAAATACATTTAACCTCTCTATTTACTGAAATCTGAACTTAAAAACACCAAGTCTTCTAGTTTGCCAGTGGTTGCTATTCTAATTTAAAAAATGAGGCTCTGCCACGGGTTCATTTTTGTGAACACCCAGGCTCTGCAGGTTTTTAAGGGGGGGGGGGGGCTGCTTCTCTGTAAATATGTTGACAAGAGAAATCAGAGCATGTGCCAAGTCAGCCAGGCTGCTACAGTCACCTGATAAAAAAGAGGCTGGGTCTTCGCAGTGAGAGAAATGGACCTTGAAAAGGTGGACCTGTAATACACCAGAACTATCACAGACCACTGAAGATAGTATGAATTGGAAAACATACAAAAGGACGTGGTTTACAATTACCAGAGACAGAGACCAAATGCTAGAGTTTTCCAGAAGTCATTACAGACATGAATATAAAAAGTTACACACACACACACTGACACACAATTCAGTCTTGAACATTAGACTGTGAACTACTTGCTCTATAATCTATTATTATATTCATGAATTCCCAAAATACATGCTTACTAATATCGAAGTTACTGCAACACAAAGTTTTGTAAGAGATTTCCTTTACCCCACTGGCATCTGTTCTAAAATGAAAGATTATTTTAAAATATGGAATAGCTTTCTGTAAAAATTGTAGCAACAGGGTTTGAGTGGACAAGACAGTTACTGGTGCTTCACATCACATACTGCCAGCGAGCCCAGTCTCGCATGGGGCCACACCTTCCTGCCCGGAATCTCCTCATTGGAAAGCTTTCTATCAACTCCTCCACTCAAAGAAATCCCCTTATTTCTGAGACTCACTTTAATTTAAGCTTCTAGGACCTAGGCAATCACCTTTAGATGGCATATTAGCAGCATCTAAGTTGGACAAGTGTTATTTCATTTGCAAGCCTTATGTTAAGTTCTGTTCTAAAATCTGAAAATGTTTTGACTTCAAACCTTTAGGTTCCATAAAAGACCATTTTATCACTTTACTTTTTTTTTTTTTTTTTTTTGAAACCTTAACAAAATTAATGAGCTAACTGCTTAGGGAATGCTTTGTTATCATCAAGAAGATGAAGCAATAAGCATTTGAACACAGCTTGGTCCACTGGAAATATTCTTTCTATTGTGACAATAGGCAGTGAAGGAAGCTGACAAAGCAGGGGTTAAATGCTTGGCCCTGGAGTCAGATGGGTGTGGTTCAAACCCCAGGGAAGTCCTTTATCCTCTCTTCTTCTTTGTTTTGAAATAGGCTGATAATATTTCACTTTCATGATTGTTTGCATGTTATATAAGATTTGCATATAAATTTTCATAAAAATGGCACATATTAAGGCCACAATAATTGTTAACTATCATACCAACATGCATTAAAGGTTTTTAATAAGGCATCTGAAAATATTCCTTAGAGTATCCTCTCAGAGGTACAGGACAATGAGATATATTATCAATGGGTTATAGAAGAAAAGTCAAAGGAGTCGGTTAGCTAATTAACATCAGCCTGGTCAGAGTATTACAGTAGTGTCTCTACCCTAGGGGCACCTCCCACATAAGGCTGTTATGAGCATTAAGCAACACAAACCCTATAAAACCCTTAGCACATTCTTTGGTATACAATAAATGCTTAATAAATGTAAGCTACTATCAGGTGTATTCACAAATCAGATAACTCAAAGTTAGAAAGCACAGCAAAGCAAAGCAAGAACTCCACCATGGATCCCAACATTCTCCTACCTCTTGGCATTTCTTTAATTCCTCAATTTCCTTCTCTCTTTGGGGGTCGGGGGGCATTGAGTAAAGAATGCCATCTTTAAGAAACTGTTCACTATATACAAAATAACGCATCCAAGCCTTTCTCTCAAGGTGAATTCTCAGCCTCCATGAGACGTCACCAAAAGGCAATAGAACTGAAATCACTCACAAGCCTTGAAAGAAGATAGGAAGGCAATTTACCAATATCCCTTTTCATTTCTACACTGATACCTTCAGTGTATCTAAGGTACTCAAACCTTAAAAACAGCAGTTCAGGAAATAGACTGCTACATTCCACATCAGGAACAGGAAATATAAAAACATGTCACACCTCATTTTGTTTGCTTTCTGTAGATAGTGTGGAAGCAGAGAGAGGTACATAGCTAAAAAGTATTTAGTGGGATTAAGTAAGAATTTTTCTGATATCTGAGAATAGGTCCAAGACCCACCCAGAGTCATCAATAAATTGGAATACATTGCAGACAGACTCTTCCACAGCCAGGGCTACTAGGAGGAGGAAGAACCTATCCAGCTACCGCCAATGGCTGCTGGGGATGGGCAGAGGGAACTGTTTTTGTTTGTTTGTATGTTTGTTTGTTTGTTTTTAATGGGAAAAGAAGAGCTTTTCGTGGAGAGATTTTTTTCCCCTTTCCCAATTAACTACTGGCTTTGGTAAGGAGCAGTGGTAATCTCTACTTCCAATCACTCCTGGATGGAGCATCTTCATCCCACTCCCTGAGGAAGTGCTTGCCAGCCTAGTGAACCTGAAGGTCTACCCAATTCTGTTCCTGGAGCAGCCATATAAGAGACTTTGTTGTCTTCTTTTTTTTCTAATCCTCACCTGAGGACATACTTATTGCTTTTAGAGAGAGGGGAAGGAGGGAGAGAGAGAATATTGATGTGAGAGAGAAACACTGGTGGGTTAATTTGTGTACATGTCCTGGCCAGGGACCGAACCCACAGCCCAGGCATGTGCCCTGATGAGGACTCAAATCTGCAACCCTTCAGTTTGCAGGACAATACTCCAACCAACTGAGCCACACCAGTGAGGGCGAGGCTTCTTACAGAGTTTGACGTCTGTCCCCTGGCATATGCAAGGATATCTAAACATAATGCCTGGAGCCAGCCATTTGGAAAGGTTCCGGCCAGCCACAGTAGCCTGTCCACAGAGCCAGAAGAGGCCATGCCTCAGGACTAAGGAATGAGGTAACCGCACCCCCGTCCCTCAGTAGTCCCCGTGGTTCTGCTTCCAGGAGTGTGGAGGTGAGAGGAGGGGAAAACGACCCTTGGCAGTCACTGGACAAGCAACCAGGCGCACCCAAACAGGAGAGGGTGCCAGTGGGCTTGCGGTTGGGCTTGGGAACAAACAGGTTGTCTCCTCTTGGGGGGTCCTTGGAGGAAGAAGGGCCAAGACAACTCTGACCCCTGCGCCCTGAGAAAAGGAACGTACCACCTCCGCAGAAACCACATCAACAGCGGGTGGAGCGGACTCAGGCAGAGTAAGAGGAGGGTGTCTCCCCTAGCAACATGGAACCGAAGCAGATTCTGCACCTCCCATCCCCACCCAGACCCCTTCCCGCCCCCCAGCCCTGAAGTCCAGTGACCCCTAAGTCACCAGTCTGGTGTATGAGGGTGGAAGTGAGCTTTAAATCAGATAAGAGATGAAAACTTTAAACTGAGTTTTAACAAATGAAACAAAGGAGAAATTGTGGAGCTCGCTCAAGAAGCAGTTACGGGCATAGCAGTGGACATCCTGCATGGTATGGCTAAAAGAGGTGGGGGGGGGGAGAGAACCGTGGTATGCATATTCCTCAAAGAACAGGGATGCCTTAATAAATCCGTTACAGGAGAAATAATCCCTTGTAGTTCTCTTTCAGGCTGTTCACGGACTTTAACTTCCCAGAGACTGAAATGACTGGATTTAAACTCCTATTCG
Source organism: Furipterus horrens (assembly GCF_987537825.1). Taxonomy (NCBI): domain Eukaryota; kingdom Metazoa; phylum Chordata; class Mammalia; order Chiroptera; family Furipteridae; genus Furipterus; species Furipterus horrens. The sequence continues at coordinate 193,822,724 of NW_028327173.1, read as the reverse complement.
AATATAAGTTAAAAGCCTACACATTCAGGTTATGAAAACCTCAAAAACGACACAATCCCACCTGCAAAGGAAAGCTCAGCCCGTCTCATGTCAAATCCAGCAATGTCCTCACTACTCTGTAACCCGGAGCAACTCAAAGAACTTCCCCCATTTCCGCTGCCATCAAGGGGAGGGTGCCACTTAGCGAAAGCCCACCGGGAAAAGCAGCTGCTGTGACAATGTCTGCAAACTCCCCTTTACATGAAAAAAGTAAAAAAACATTATTATTTACTAGAAAAAAACAGCCGCCCAACAACACCAGCTTCAGCTCCATCGGTGAAGACCCATCGACAGCAGGAACTTGATCTGACAACCTTTTCTCTGACGCACAATATATATTTTTTCTGCTTTGTGACCTTAGCCTCAAAACTGGAGACACTATTTCAAAAACTACAACAATAATTCAAAAACTTCACAAGGTAATATTTTGAGATCAATAATTTCTGTACCTAATTGCATTCTGGGAACTTCAAGATGTTTGAACCACAGATTGGAGCATCTCGTTTTACTCACAGGTTTGACCCAACTGGACCCAACCTCATTATGACAGTAGATGTTTTTATAAGAGAGAAGCGTTCACCCAAAAAGTATAAAATACCCATGCAGGGCAATGAGATATTCTAGATGCACTCTGTTCCTTTTTGGGTGGAAAGAAAACCTCCATGTTCTTCCATGTGTAGTCATATGGAAGAATTACTTGTGAGCAGGCCAACTTCGGCAAAGCCATCAGGATTACAGCTTCAGCAGAACTAAACAACTTGACATATAGAGATGGGGAGAAGCCAAGGAGGATGACAAGAGTCTGAAGAAAACAGCAGGGGAAGTGAGCATTTCTGACAAATATGGCTTTTCAAGGACTATTTTTTTGAGTGTCCTCAAAGGAAGTTTGAAGATTTCCATAAGAATTTATACTGCAAATCACCTAAATTCAAAATTCAAAGGGAAATGTCAGCAATAGAATAGTTTTCTATATAACTACTTTACACTTAATCCACTAATTTATATATTTGTTTAGGAATTTATCAGTTCAGGTATTCATTAATCCATGAGTATATTTTTATATGCCTGTATTATTCTCCATGAACTGTACAACCTAGATTGCACCCCAGGATATGATTTAAAAGCATCTTCTCTATTTGGCTATATACCCCGAGCCCCTCCACCCAGCACTGGCCCTGTACTTTGATTTTTAAAAAATGTGCCAACCTCAGGCCGCATTAAAGAGATGGGATTAAAAGGAATTCACATCATCAGAAAGTCAGTGTTAACCTTTCCAATTTTTGTCTCCACCCCACACTCAGTACCTCCTTCCCATTCCCAGCTTACTCCTTGATCTTATTCATATAGGATGAGAATGAAGTTTTAATTATCTATTTCAACATTAACTCTCTTCCCTAGGCTGATCTCCCCTTCAGTGAGTCTGAAATTCCACGAGAACAGGGGCCGTCTGTCTACTGCATTCACCCCTGTACCCTCGGTTCATGTCCAGCTTGCAGAAGGGTGTTTGTGGGTTTCTCTCACAGGCCAGGATGGCTCCCTACAGGATTGGGCTACCCCCCTGTAGCAGGAGCATGCCTGTCACAGAGCTCCCCATGGCTGGCTCCCTGTCACTAAGGTCAGCTCACAGGTCTCCACCTCAAAAAAACTTCCTTGATCTTTCATCTAAAAGTAGTTAGCCCATCTATCAAAACTCTGTATCTGCTAACTTGGTTTATTTTCTTTGTAATATTTTTTTCACCAAGAAACCCTGTTTGCACCATCAACAAGTATAATTATGGTTACTCTGTGCAGGAAAACATATCATTAGGGTAATCAAATGCCTGAGTTTGCCAGCACAATCCTAATTTAGACTTGCTCCAGTATAATTATGAATAGCACTACTTTTCACTGTCAGAACTGCCCTGGTTTGAACAATAAAGGATGTAAAATGGATCCTGAAGGGCAAAGGTTTGAGCTGTTTTCTACACTAGATGACATACCTAGGCTCCTGAGATAGGACACTGAGTTCTGTGCATCTCTGCTTTCAAATACTAAATAGGTCATTTGACATCACCCCTCTGCACTTGGCACATGAAGTTTCTTCTGCCTGGAATCCTCTCTCTCCCTCCCATTCCCAACTTGACTCTCGTACTCATCCTTCAAGGCGCGGTCCAGAGCAAAACTCTTTGATTCAATTAATCCTTCAATGAGATTTACGCAATCTCCTTCAGTGTATCACACTGAAGTATAGTTTATTTATTTCTATATATTTTTCATTATACTATGGGCTTCTTAAGGGCAAGAATTTTGTTACATTCATATTTGTATCTCCAGTATTTAGAATATGCCTCATAACATAATAGACATTCAATGAATAGTACTAAATGGAAAAATAAATATTATCTAACTTTCTTAAACCCATATTCTTTTTTTTTACATGCAGTAAGATTTTAATAAAGATGAATAAAAAAGTGTTTTAGTCATTCACATTATTATAAAATATATTAAATAATTATTTTATAAAGCATATAAAATTTTGTATATCTGAAACTCTCACTCAAAACTCTATCTTTGTATTTTTCCTCCATTTTTATTATGACATCTTTAATTTATATTTTCCACATCCCATTGACAGTAGAAAATACTTGTTGAGTCTCATGGTCATCTTTCCCACTCTCCTCTTAGACAAACATCTGTGTCCAATATTTCTTTTTTTTAAGATTGTATTTCATTATTTTCAGAGAAAGGCAAAGGGAGGGGAAAAGAGAGGGAAGAAAACATCATCGAACAAGATAAACATCAATCGGTTGCCTCTCACACGCCCCCAACTGGGGACCTGCCCTGCAACCCAGGCGTGTGCCCTGACCCAGAATGAAACCAGTGACCTTTTGGTTTGCAGTCTGGCGCTCAAACCACTGAGCAACACCAGCCAGGGCCAATATTTCTTCTTCCATCAATGAAATCATCACCTTTTTACTATCTCAGATACTCTGACTTACTTCTTTTCTTCTCTCTTAGCACCCTATCAGCTAAGTTCTACCAATCTTTTATCAAAAGGAACAGAGGGAGAAACTATTTGAGCAAACTATTCCCCCTCCACACTCTTTCTCCCCCCTTGTTTTGTGATAAATTCCAAATGATGTCCCTACAGCTGCCATTAGCTACTTCATTCTATTTCCCACACAGAACCCATGAGGATCCTTTTATAATCAAAGTCAGATCATATCACTTCCATGCAGCTCTCCCTCAGACCAGAAGCCGATGTCCCAACAATGGCCTACAAGATCATTCATGTTCTGGTTCTCTGCTGCTTTTCTGACCTCATCTCACTCACTTTGCTGTAGTCACACTGGCCCCTTGGTTGTTTGTCCTCTATGCCAGGCCCCTGGCTAAGTGCTGTCATCACCTGCCACTTCCTCTGCTGGGAGCGCTCTGGTCCCAGACAATGGCATCACCCACTCCTTCCTGTCCACTTGAAGGTTCTCTTCCCCTCGAGATGCTCTTTGACCTCATTCTTTAACACTGTAAACTTCACCCTCCTCACCCTGACCACACCTTATCCTTTTTCTTTGCTTATTTCTCTCCAAAGAAGTTATCACCGCCTGTCATACAATACAATCTGAATTCTTATGTATTTGCCAGATGTAACCTCCAAGAGGGCAGTGATTTCTAGTATTTTGTTGTTGTTGAGCATGGTTGTATCCCAAGCTCCTTGGACAACCCTTAGCCCATACTGAATTGATGGATACAATGATTGCCCTTCCTCTCGAGTCTCCTTCACCAATCCATGCACAGACAACAGTGGGGCTAATACCTGGGCTGGTGGTAAGAAAACTAAGTAGGAAGAGGCGTGTGAGCAGTAATCACTGGGGGGAAACCACAGCAATGGAAAAAGGCCCACTTTCTATTGCATTAATATAAAGAAGATGCCAGAGCTTGTTCCTTGGATTGGGTCAGTAGAAGACATGCTCAGAATCCAGCATAGAACTGAGAACAATGTTGGGACTGAGCAATGTGGGCACTGTCTCTGGTGCTAGCAACGAGCCAATAAACAGGGAAATAGTAGATAGTGCTGGGACCTCTAGAACAGTGGTTCTCCAACTAGTGCCACTGGGGTCATGAGGTAGGTGGGGACCCCAGTCCTGCCGGGTGTAGGGGAAGCCCAAGCAGCCAGAGCTCCTACCTCCCTATAACCCAACCCCAAATAAGAACAGTTCAGATCTTACCTGTTTCCTACTTATGGACTTCAAATACATTTTATTTTTAAAACAAAAGATCCACACTGTTAAAAAAGGAAAACCTTAAAAACCATCATAGTACACCATGCTACTGAAGAGGATATTAATGATTACAAGACTGTTAGTATCTGTGAGATAACTGCTACCATAATGCAGTGATGCTGCATTCAAACTGGAAGGATTATACAGTGGGTCCACTGTACATTTATTTGCTTCTTTTTTATTCTGTACATGTCTTCCGTAGATCTTATAAAACTGCAACAAAATAATGATGTAGTATCTTGTTTGCCTTCCCCACTAGAATGTATACTCTATTGGGAGAGAAGCCATACCTGACTTACTCACTGCTATAACCCAGGTGTCTAGGTACAGTAGGTATTCAATACATTTGTTGGAAGAATAAGTGAAGGAAATGGGGAGTCAATGGATAAAGCTTATTTCTCTTATATATAGATATGAAAAAGGCCATTTAATCAAAAATAATGAAATCGGTTAGGTCCTTAATTTGTAGAAAGGAGCTGCCATCCTCTGTATCTTCTCATCCATTTCTTAAAATGCATGTACCCAACAGTACACCACCCAGAACACTTCAAGTACTTTCCAGGGAACCCTATTTTGAGCAGTCTGCTGCCTAAACGTATTCTAAATCTCAGGCAGGAGTGTCAGAGGACTGACAGCCACTAAGTCCAACCTGTTCCTTCATCACATGAGTTGCATTGTCCATCCCTTCCAGACTGACCTACCTGGGATAGTGCTGGGGTACCACGGTCTCAGTGTTTACTAAGGGACAACACAAGAAGCAGTCACATGAAACCAGGGAGTTCCTGGTAGCTGTGCTGTGAGAGACATTATCCGTCGCGTCACTGAACACATCTTACAAAGAGTCCCATGTAGAAATATATTATCAAGACATAGGTAATAGAAAATTGTGTTTTCCTTGAATAACTGATACGGATTTTCCTCACTGACAGTAAGAACTGATCATGTCTCCATTTTTTTAAATCAACTATCATGGAGCTTTAAGAATATATACAAATATGGGATACAACCAAGGCAACCGCATGGGGTTCCTGAAGGTCTGAATATTTCTCTCAGACCATCTTCCACCCCAGAGCCCTGTGTTTGATTCTTATTTTTCTCTAGATCTGATTTTTTATTCTTACTTACATCACTCCATTATTTTAGTATGTATAACTGAGGCAAGTTACTGCAAATCCTCTGGGAAATAAGATGAAATGTGAACATCCAGGAAAGAATATGCTTTTTAAACTATAGTAAAATGGGTTTGCTTAAAAATATGGTTAATATTCTACAGAAATGCCAGATAGTGTATCCTGCCTTTTATTAAGCATTCACCAACTTTCTCACTGCAACTTTATCCACATTCCAGGGACAGAGCTTGTTCGCAATATGACCAGAATGTATTGATTATTAACTCAGTGTTAAGCTGAATGGCTTAGTATTATCTTGGGCATCTTATCATGACTTGAATATACACATAAATGAAACACACATAACATCAGAAAAAGGATACAAAGCCCAGAAGAAGGTTGTTTATAACTATGCAGCCTGTGAAGTCAGACTGCTTGGGTACAAATCCCAGCTCTATGACTCACTAGCTGTGTGACTTTGACAAGTTAGTAGCTCCCACTGTGCCTTGGCTTTCTCATTTTTAAAATGGGAATAAAACGGTTTACCTCATAGGGTTGTTTTAAGTATTAAATGAGACATATGTCAAGATTTATGAATGCCTCCTATATAATAAGCACACAATGCATGCATAATGTTATCATTAACATAAAATGATCATAATTACTATAAAGTCCAACATCAACCTCAATACAATATGGGAATATTGAAACTCTGGGTAGAAAGTGAGAGGTCAAATTTAGTAAGGATCAATAGAGTTTCACAATTCATGTTTTAAATATCAATTACATTACTATAGGATGGAGAAGATCTACCACTTAAAAATCATCTGAAAAGTATCTAGAATTTTTTATGGACCCAAAGCTTTTTTTTTTTTAAGATTATTTTTAAGATTTTTTTTTTTTTTTTTTTTAGAGTGAGGATAAGGAAGCAAGAAAGAGAGGGAGAGAAACATTGATCAGTTGCCTCTTGCATGCCACTAACTGGGGGACCTGGCCCACAACACAGGCATGTACTCTGACTGGGAATCGACCTGGTAACCTTTCGCTTCAAAGGCCTGCACTCAGTCCACTGAGCCACGCCAGCCAGGGCTTGGTCGCAACACTTTTATGCAATGAAGTTTACTGTGTATTCACTATGTGCCAGACACAATTTCAGGTGCTCTAACATCAGTGACTGAGGCAAAAGAGGTTTCTGATCTCGTGTCTCTTACATTCCAGTGGAGAAAAAGAGCTAATAACCAAGTCAGTTAATGAAGAAGACAACAGAAGACAGTGATTAGCTTGGTGAAGAAAATAAAAGAGAGTCTGGGGATAGAGAACGGCCAGGGCAAGAACAAACTATTTGAAATGAGAGTGAGGCTGACAGCTCTGAGGAATGCTACTCAGCTGCTGAGATGAGAAGGAACCAGCCCTAAGACTATCCTGGGAAGACTGCTCTAGGCTGAAAACCTGGTAAAAAGTAGTCATGCTTTGGCTGTTAGAATAGCACTGAAAGTTACATTGGAATATGGTAGAAAATAGTCACAGCAGACGGCTCACTGTTGGCCAAGGATGTGACGCTCTTCAGAGCCCTACAAGGCAGCTACCGCTGTCACCTGCACTCCACAGCTGAGAAAACCTGTGCGCAGAGAGTATGTGACCTGTCCCTGGTCACAGTGCCAGAAAGAGGGAAAGCCAGAGTGTGAGGCTAAGCAGTCAGGCTCTGATAACTGGGCCCTTTCATCCACATCACAAATCTAAATAAAAGGAGAGGCCCAGTGGACTCTCTCCTATAGCAGAAATAGTTTTCTTTGGAAGGTGTATTTTAAGAAGAACTTGAACATACAGAAATTGTAACAGGAATGACTAGCATTAGATAAGGATCTCACCAGAACGCCTAAAGGATCTGGTTATGATTAGCAACAAGAAGACACAAGGCAAAGGAAAGGTATAATAGTTTTCATTAGGTGTTTGAAGGAAAATTTTAGAGATAAATAAATGATAATTAGGTAGGTGAATAGATGAGGTAAATATGTGAAACAATTTTTCTATATAATACTGGACAAAAATTATGATCAATATAAGAACAGTGCATGACAGTAGATTCTGACAAAGACTGGTAAGGGGAAGGCATCCATAAATAGAATATTTAACTATGGAAGAAGCACACTGGTCAGGCAGTGAGCATCACCTAACCTATAATTAGACATATTCAAACTAAGGAAACATGACTGGCTATTATGAGCTTATAAAAGGAACTTCTGTGAAGTTGAAACATTAGGCCAGATAAATTGAAAGGGTCTCTTACAACTCTACACTCCTTGATTCTATAACGGTAAAGCTATAAGAGCACTGGGTTAAGACAGAAGTGTTATGAATGGGGGTGTTAATCCATAGAGTGTGTCAACAAAGAAATGTTCACAGCTCTTTCTGTTTCTCATTTAAAATGTATTTTCTGTTAAGTAGACATGACTAAAGTGCCAAAGGCATGTAATGTATGCTTTTACTCTTGAATATACTAATTGAAATGCAATCTGGAAGTCTACATGGCATGGGAAATGTACATACAAATTGGAAACCACCTAAACAAAATCTAGTAGGAAAAATAGAGCCTAAGAAAATGTTTGTTATAATCACATAGTTCAAAGTTCATAGACTACTTAGTTTTCCCCTAAATCTTTATCTGACCAGTTCAACAATCATACTGTGATGGAGACAGAAAACCCGTGATCTGAAGTCAGATGTGTCCCTTGGTGACATCCCTGGCATGTTCAAAAAATGCTATCCCCAAGCACTGGATATGTTTATGAAGAGGTTACAAAAACAATGTTGACTTTATCCTAAAAAGAAAATAACATCCGAAGTTATATATTCAGTCCAATTTCAACGATGAATGGAAAAAAATACCAGAAAAAAAAATGCCAAATATTATCAATGCCTATCTTTGTGTACTGAGGCTATGACAGGTTTCTTCTTTCTACTTTTAGGAGATACTGGCTTTGTCTGCCCAGCCCTCCTTTCCCTGCTTCTAACAGGCATGATGTCATGACTGCAAGAAGGGCCTGTGCCCCAGGCCTGGCCAATCGCCACACTATAGTATGCTGACCACAGTTACTGTTCCAGGGATGAACACACGCTCCAAGCCAAGGTTAGCAAAACCCCTCTTTGTTATTCTAAGTGGACTGGCATGGAAAACATTTCTTTCCTCTCTGATTCATAGGGCTATATATAAGCCTGTATCGGCCAAGGCCATGGTCCCCATGGGGACAGCAAGTCACAGAGGAAGAAACCAAAGTACATAGAGAAGAAGAGGAGAGGGGAGGGAGAATATAAATGAATGGGTTCTGAAACTAGACTGAAGTTGTTGAATCTAGTCAGGGAGGCCAATTCAACGCTTGCTCTTTCTGCAGTTAATGCAATGGGTTTGCATGGAGTCAGGGGAATAAACTGGAGGCAATTCTTTCCCTAAAGGAATATTGTCTGTTAGAAGAGTCATGTCATGATCATTCACACTGATTGGACATAATATGAAGATAAGTGGCACAAAAGAAAAAAAAATGGATATGGAAGTTCAGACAAGGGTCTGATTATTGCTAGGGGTCAAAGAAAGTAGTTGATGGTGTAGGTGGCAGCTGAGTGGTGTGAGGAAGGGGTTTAACATTGGACACAGTATTGGAAAGGGCATCCTGAGTAGAAGAAACAGCAGAGGCATGGAGATGAGGAAACACAGGGAGACAGTTCCTGGTGTCCAGGTTGATTGACCTGGGGGGCATAGTGTAAAGAGAAATGTTAAGAAATAAAACTGGAAAACTAGAAGGGACCAGAATGTAAATAGCTTTTGCTTAATTTGAATTTGATTCACTGAAGTTATAATTATGCCATGTAACAAAGAGATCCCCGCTATCTTTACTATCATAGCTGTTTTACCTTCTAATTAATAGTAAGTAGATTGTGCCATAATCAAGGTTAACAAATTAGTCAAATTAATGACAAATGTACTGATAAAAATCAATGGCTTAATTCACTATCACTGCCATAAGAAATATAATTTTAAAATTTTATTTAACCACTCCCTTTATAAAACATTGCTCTTAAAATTGATAATTTTCCATTTCACCATTTTTTATTTATTTGTTGGCTTAGGTAACAATTCTGGAAATCCACTAACATATTGCTTTTGAACATAATACTCACATAAACTCTATCCACTTTAGTTTTATTATTTTTCATGTACTGTCTATAAACTTTACTTATAGATTATGGATTATCTTTCAGATTTGAAGAACATTAATATGTTTTATAGAAGACTAAATATTATGCATTTTTAATATTTTATAGATGATACATTCTCAAAATAATTACATTTTACCCAGATCCCACAATTCAAGTTTTACTTAATAAGCTATGACACCAGGCAATGGGAAAGAAAACAAAAACTGTATATTCTCCTTTGGAAAAATATCATCCAGTTGGAGAAATAAAATACAAGCATATAAAATATTTAAGTAAAGCACAAAGAAAGAGCGTGTGATTTAGGGCCAACATAAGTGATATTGAAAAGAGGAAGAGTAACAGAGAAGGTAAATGATCATGGTCTGGTTTTAAGAATATGAAATTTTTGCACAGATGGAGGGAAACTGGACAATCCACCTGGAGACACAGACAGGGCAAAGGTAAGGAGGCAGGAGCGAGCATGAGGTATTAGAGAGAAGGTGAGGAGTTACTTCAGAGGAAGAGGACTGGGCTGCAAAGACAGGTGTGGATCAGATGCTGAGGAATCTGAAATGCTAGATGCACTAGGACTATCCCAGTGGCAGAAGGGCACTACCGAAAGACACAGGGCAAAAGAGTCAGTTCAGGGAAATTAACTGGGTGGTTGCACAAGATAATATTGAAAGTGGAAAAGGATGGAGTCAGGAAGATCAGCTGGAAGAATTTGACAGCACCGACTTGAGACACGGAGAAGGCCTAGGTCAGGGCTGTGGCTGGGAAATAGGAATAAATTGTGAACATCAGTTTAGGGGAAGCCCATCAGCTTTATGTTACTGACTGGAGGCGAGGCAGTGGGGGGGGGGGGGAGTGGAAAGAACAGTGCAAAAGAGAGAATGAAAATAAGCATCAAGCCTGGCTAAGGAGAGGACAACAGTACCCGTGACTTCAAGGACAGAACCACAAAGGGAGAAATAAGGAGCGACAGGTGCTTTGGATTTACAGATTCTAGGTCAAAACTGTGAGAAAAACCATTCAAACAAAAATGGTCTCCTGAGAGGTCAGAAGTCTATTTTAAATGACCCCCAGAAACAGCAACAGAACAAAAACAGTGAAAGTCAAGGTTGCTTAGCCTAGAAACTCATTTGCCATGAATCTGTATCTGGTTTGTTCCCACAAAACAGGCTTTCTCAGCCTGGGCAGTACTGCTATGCTCGGCTGGATAATTCTCTGCCGTGACTACGTGTGCATCCTGAGATGTTGTAGCAGCATCCCTGGCCTCCAGCTCTAGACGCCAATAATGCCCCTTCCCTGAGCTGTGACCATCAAAAACACTCCAGGCATTGTCCAGTATCCCCTGGGATGTAAAGCTTCCATTTGAGACTTTCAGGATGAGCATGAGTTAACAGGAGGGATAAGCGGCAGGGGACACACAGAGTATACAGTCACAGCTGTGACAGACGTCATTATATTCAGGGGACTAGGATCATTTAGTATTTCTGGAACATAAAATTTAAGGTGGGCCATTGCAGGGTTGACTCTGAACATAGGTAGGCAAGGGGTTAAATCATGAAGGGCCTTGTACATCAGACAGAATATTAAATTTCATCCCACAGCCCGTGGAAAACCATTAAAGAACTTGACGGTCATTGTCCACATAGTTTCATTGAGAAATAATGTTTTAGAATTAGTGCCAATTTTTATTTGTCTTAACATTAGAACAAATCCTCCTCCTCCTTCATCCCTAATACTTTAAATGCCACCAAGAAAACATTCGATGGCATTTTTAAATATTGCATTTTAAAATAACTACAAAATGCATGTAACAATATCACTATACCACAGATCATTCAAAATCAAATAAGTTTAGAAAACAAACACATAAGGGACAACCAAACATATCCTAGGTTAAAACATATGTTGGAAATAAGGTCTTGATGACAAATAAAATACTATTCTTTTCATGGAATAACTTGCCCACAAAAAGTGAGGCCTGTGTATAAATTGCCACCAGAGGGAGCTCAAGTGCTGGATTCGGCACAAGGCCTGGATGCTAGCAGGCCCCCGAGGGCCAGGAAGCAGGACTCTTGCAAATCTCTTTGCCTGCATGTCTATTTTGATCAAAATGCTTGGGTCTTGCAGAAATAATTTAGGTGATGCCAGAGTCTATTTAACACACCATACGATGGATCGTTACTGACACCTGGCCTTCACGCTCGAATCAAACACTCCGTCCCTATTTCTAGCCCCCTCGGATAGAAGACAACCTTCAAATAGGCTTCTGGTAAGAAAGATGGATTGCTGGCTCAGCCTCACGTTTCACCTCCACCTTGAATATTTGAGGGGGATATGAGGAAAGGGGAAAAAAGTAACAAACTAGGGAAAGGAAAATTCTTAGGCCAGACTTTTAAGAGTCAATGAGGAACTGGAGATTAACTGGAGGTCAGCAGGCATCAAGGCTGGCCGCAAGCAACTGGAGGCCAGGGCAGGGAGGGGAGCGCAGCAGCCCCACCCTGGGCCTGGGGCTGAAACAGCGGAGGGAGGGTGACCAGAGACTCCCCTGGGCCCCACGCCCACCTCCCTTTGAAGTATGAGGTCAAAGAAGATGTGGGACTGAATTATATATCATTAAATACAAAAGTAGCAGAATGAACTGTAGTTAACAATACTTTGGTGGAAATCATTTATTAACTCTCAAAATGACTATATTTTGCCCATATCCCAGAGTTAGAAGTTCAGAAACTATAGTATCAGGCCCTGGGAGGGGGGCAATGGAAAATTTGGTTTCTCCCTTAAAAATACTATTGTGCGGTTGGAATGATAAAATACAAACAACAAGCAAAATATTCAAATAGAAGAACAAAGGGCTAGCACATGACTTAGCGCCAAGATACATGACCTAGAAAAGAGGAAGAGAAAAAGGAAATTTAAATGGTAAAGAAACCTCCAGGTTGGGTCCCTAGAGATAAACTCCTATAGGAAAAGGTAGTTCAGGAAATACAGAGAAGATCAGGTACAAATCTTCCCCTGGAAGAGCTACCAGGGCTTGAGATGGGCCATGAAAAGAGGGAGAATTTTCGTAAAAAGCATTATTAGTAGATGAAAAAGTATTTTTCAGTCATTCTTTCTGGGGTAGGTCTGGGAAGTGAATGAGAGGAAGGATGAAGTATTAATTACAGGAGGTAACATAATAATATACGGGAGAATGAACCTGGGTTTTACCTGACAGGAACCCCACCCCCACACCCTGCCAGCCCACCATGCAGCAGTGACCTGGGGCAAGTCACTTTATCTCTCTGGACTTGTGCATCTATAAACTGAGGCTTATCAAACCTACTGAGCAGAGTTGTTCTGAGGAATAATGGCATAATATCTGAAAAATACCTAGCAAGACTAGGTACTCAACAAATAGTGCAGTTTCATTGATTTACCATGTGAATGTCAACAGTAGATATCCTCATCCTTCCATTTCTTTGCCTTTCTCCCTTCTCCCTAGGCCAATCCAAACTTGGGAACATGGTATTTTTTATCTTTAGGCCCCAGGAAATTTTGTTTTTTTTATTTTTTAAGTAAAGGGTATCCATAAAGTATGAGAACACAAGTAATATTGTTTTCCTTTTTACATATTAATAAAGTCCTTAACCAGACTGCATGAATTCATCTGTGTCCCAAGCTTTATGAATACCCTGCAGAGTAAGAAAGAGGAAAGGATTTCCAGGCAAAGTAGTACTTTAAGTTTGTTTTTAAAGGTCCCAACTCTCCACCAAACGTGGAGTAATGACAGTTTTTTTAAAAGACAAACAAAATGAACATACATGCTTCCTTCAAAGGAAGATAAACATCTTCCTAATTGAGTAAGAGGGCAGAAACCAGTACAGGGTGGAGCTGAGGCCATGAGCCTGCTGGATTCAGAAGCAGGCAAAGACCCAGGAGGCCAAATTCCCACAGACTTCAGGCTCCTGAAATCTTACCCACAGGGAAGTACCCGTTGTAAGCCTCAGTTTCCTCATCTGCAAAATGGGAATAATAAGAGGACTCACTCCTAGAATTGTTGTAGTGATTAAAAAAAGAAATGTTAGAACACTTAGAAAACTAAGAATAAAAGCTGGCACAGGCTAAGTGCTCAGAAATGTTCATATCAGTTCATATCATATCAAAACAACAGCTGTAGCTGTTTGCAGATGGAGGAAGACAAAATAATTCACCAATGAAGCTGAAGGAAATCCAAGTGAAAACAGACAATGGCAATGATTGAAAAAGCAATGCTTCTCGTTTGGTTTCCCATAGCTCCTTAAAGACCAAGAAGGAAGGAAAAGACAGCTCTGGACACAAGAAAATTACATACAGACAAGAGTTCCACTTTGTCTCAATAGAAGGACTAATACCACTTCTTTAAAAATAAAGATGAAAATTAAAAATCCATAGTTCCAAATAAAGGTAGAAAAGAATTTGAGGTCCCTTTTCTTCAAAATAAAAATCGGAGAATCAGTAATTCTATAGGAACACTTCAGAATTTTTTTTTTTTTTTTTTTTGCTTTAGAATCACAAAAATGATTATACCGAGCAGTATGCACTTCTATAACACATAGAATGTAACGGCATCAGCTAAAATTCCCTCTTTTTTCTCATAAATGTGAACATGCTACATTGATTCTATAAGATTGTCTATTACCATAAAATGATGGCTATCCATAAAGAATTATAACCCTTCAGCGTCTCAACTCCAGTGTGTCAAAAGCTCAAAAGCCTGTGACGTCCAGTAAGAATAGTGACCAGGGCTGGTGGGGCACTGGTTGCCCCTAGAGCCCACACAGGCAAACGGGCACATTCTAGTAAATTGCTACTACGTGCCCAGGTGGCAGAGGTCGTCTCCCATCTGGTAAGTGTGACACCAAGGTGAATAAAATCTTTCCAGCTGAAACAACCTAGAGCGTGAGGAGAAACCAGTTTTTACACTTGGGGTTCAGATCTCCAGGAGGCCAGGCTCCTTGTCGCATGTGACAGATTCTGTTCTGTTTCTCGGTTTCTCGGGGAGGGCAAACCCCCATGAAATACTTTTCTCCTGCGCGTTCCCCTTCTGCTGCCCCACTGCTTCTCACCGTGCTCCCTCTTGGCTCATCTGCTCTCTTTCCTGGTTTCCCAAAGCAAAGGGTAAAGGAAGTCGCTGCAAAGGAGCAACCGTTTCCCCATCCCTGTGCCGCCACACCGGCTTCCTCCTGTCTCTGGATAGCAACAAGGGATGATGCTCAAACAGGCAGAACGTGCTCTGATGTTCTGGCTGGCCGGCCGCTTTTCTCTGTCTCCCGCTGGAAGACTGGAGCATGAAAGTTTTATAGACCTAATTTTTAAAAATCAAACATTGCTTGAAATGCCCCAAACCTCTGTCAATATTATGGTTGAGAGCACGTATACTACACCAAGATGTGCCCCTGAAATTGTATAATACGTGAACAGGTCAAAGCACTGGAGGTTTTTAATGTAATTATCAATCATTCTAATTATGTCCAACCAGGACAAAATGCTTACAAAAGCAGGTGGGCAAATGAGGAGTGTGTCAGAATGATACTAGAGATGGACCATGGAGAACTAAAGAGGAAAACACTATAAATCCACAGGTTATAACCTACAGCATGATATCTCAGCCACCTTCATATGCACACACATATACACATATGTGTACACACACACGAAAAACCCAGCCACGCTTTGGACAATACTACTCGAAGATGTGTATGCATCTCTGCCTAATATAAACAAGTTCTTGTCCCCTTTCCTTTCTCATTATTGCTCCTTGAAGATAAAATGTGGAAAAGAAAAGTCTAACACCCTTCACATCATCACTGCCCCTGGGGAATTTTCCTTGCTGTAGTTGCAGGTCCCCTGGGGAAGCTGAACTATGCTTCTATCATTCTTCAAGAATCTTGTTTAAAATAAAGGCTCGATTAAAAAAAAAAAAGGTACTTATATAAACACCTAAACATTCACTGAGTTCTCAAGTTCTGATCAAGGGGTACCAATGAGCTTGGGAACTCATTTTAATTTCTAAATATTTAATAAACATGTCCCCACCTTTTTACTGTGCCATGCTGCCCCATGAAGAAACCCCATGGTGAGTTCAGCTATAAGCGCTATTTCTATTAAAAACAAGGGAGGCAGGAGGGAGGACAGGAGCCCTTGCACACATCAGCATCAGGAAGCCTCAGGCTTTACCTGGGGCCTCGGGGCCGCACTTCTTCATAGAAGAAAGGCAGAATATATTCTCTGCCCCTGAAAAGCAACAGAGCTATATAGCATGAACTACATGCTGTTAACACTTTAAGTGAGTTAACCATGCAAAAATGATTTTTAAAAGACCACTAAGTATAAACTAATAAACTATATGCCATCCATTGAGAGCCAAGGAAGTTGTTGATGATGAAACCAAGCCAAACGAGAATAAATAAAATAACACTGGTTTAATTAAATCCTCCTCCCTCCACCTCCATCGGCAACTGGCACATGACTGGCAGCTGCCAGGAAGGAAGCTCTGAGGGCACTACTTGTGAGGCATGCACGGTGTCTGAGAACTGGCTTCCGGCTGGGGCAGAGAGAGGGAGGGAAGCTGATGCACACAGAAGGCCTGAGCAGCATCGTGGCCGAAGTCCATCAAGATTCTCTCCTTCCTGGTGTCACCCCATTCTGTGACTCGCTCAGTATTTTATCCAGCATTTCTCCCAAGTGGCCTTTCTCACAACTGCAGCTTCATCCTCTGTGAGGCACTTCTGATGACACATTTGCCCAGATGTTTCCAGATGCTTCTCCCTAGAAAAACAGAGTGTGGTTCCAAAGGGACACTGCTCTCTCACTACTCTCAGATTGGCCCTTTGTGTGTGTGGGAGGGGGGGGGGGGCGGGAGGAATAAACTCCTTGTTACCATAATATCTTAACAGAAACGCAACCTCATTAAGTGCAAAATGCTGCTCGAGAAACGTCTATATTTTCAACCGTCCATCATAATTGTAGGTTGCCCATCCTAGCACAACAGAATGTTGTATCTTATGGAAGTATATCAAGGGTCAGCAAAATTTCTATAAAGGGCCAGATGGCAAGTATTTTCAGCTTTGTTGCTCCCTGGTCTCTATCCCAACTATTCAGCTCTGTTATTGTACCCTGAAAGGAGCAATGACTGTAAACATAAAAGTGAATGAATATGGCAATGTTCAAATAAAACTTTATTAACAAAAACAGACAGTGGTCTGGCTTTGGTCTGTGGGCCCTACTTTGCCAACCTCTGCTCAAAGCTATTCATAGTTCCTCACAGCTTACCGAATTCAATCCTCTGCCATATCTTCTTCCCCAGTCTACCTTTCCAAACCTACCACTTCCCAGAGTCTCCAGTCCCTCTGAACTATGTGATACTCACAGATATTCCATAAGTCTTCCATTTCTATGTCTTTTACTCTCCCTAGCATGCTCTTCTATTTTCATCTTATCAATATCCTCAATTCTTCATGTACCCTCTAGCTGGCTTCTGTAGCTTGTACATAATATATATATTCTGTCCCCCTGTCTTTCCCACTCAGTTCTCAACCTCTGGAAGCCAATAATCATACCCCGTTCATTTTATCAAGTTCATAGAATCCAACACAGAACCTTGGGCATAGATGTAAAACTGACTATTTTACAGAACATGTAAGGTAATGACTTTGCTGAAATTATAGAATGATAAAACATTGTAATAATTAATTTAGCTTATTCCATTATTGTTAGTAGTATTATTAGAAGTAGTAATATTTTACTGAATGGAAGAGAGAAGTGCATTGTGCTGAAACAAAATATGTTTGATATCTCTAGTAGGCACAAAATGTCCTGTTTGAGACTATATATAATTTCATATTAATTAACAATGAGATTGCTAGACAGTGCCATGCAATCAGTGGTATTCTAAAAGACTCCTCAAAATATAGAAAAGAAACTTAGTATCTGCATCACTTAAAACTAGACTGGATAAATCAGTCTTAAAGCCCTGGACAAAGTAAATTCACACACCCCAAAAAGCCCAAAACTGAGGACAGCAAATGTGTGTAGCAAAGATTCTGGAGTATTTGATGAGATGTACCCAAGAAGACTTAACAATTCCATCAGAAGTGTGGGGAGGATGGATGAAATCATTCCTTTAAGGTCTAAAAGGCTCTTTTGGCAGATGATGTAAAAGAGAATCAGTACTCTGGCCTTCATGACTCAGTACCCCCTGCACTTGAACATCATGAATCACAGCTATTTTATCAGTGGACTTTGACCTTCCTCACTCTGCAGTAGACCCATCATGGACTCCCTCACCGCCAGCATGATAAACACACAGAGAACTATCAATAGAGGGAGAATGAGCTGGCTGAACCAAAGATTGACTAAAGACTGTTACAATAAAAGAGAGAAGAAAGATTGTTTTAAAGCAATAAACCAGTTCATCCAGCTGCTCTTTCAAAGCAGAGGATCAATTATGCCAACAAAAGAAGGCACAATGAGAATTGCAAGGAGAAAGCCAGTGAACGAACGAGCTCATCCAGGGAGTGGGATGGATTGAAATACACAGGCTGACCCAGGGAAGGAGAAAGATAATGCAAGTGGGTATGAAGAAAAGGAAAGGCGGGTGGCCAAGCAGGTGCCCACAATACTGGACAAATAAAGTAATCAGGGATAGGGAGAGAACTATTTCCCTTCCAGAGAACTCTCTTATGATGCTGAACTGGTAGAGACGCTGGAATTAGTACTGGAAGAGGCCACCTGCACCACTTCAGAGCACAGTCATTCTTATGATTGCCAAATAACAAAGAAAGCACAGGCAGGCAGCAACATTTTTCTTTGTTTTTACGCAGCTTCCTGAAGCCCAGCTGAATTCAAAAGCAGCTGTGCGACTCCCTGTAACCAAAGAATGCACACACGCACATGCATACACACATACACACAGTGGGGAGACTAGGGCATGGCAGAGTTACTGAAATTAAGTTGCATGTGTCAGAGTAGTCAAGAAGGAACAGAGCTGCCCTGATCAGTATGGCTTAATTGGTTGGGCATCATCCTGCAAAGCAAAAGGTTGCCAGTTCGATTCCTGGTCAGGGCACATGCTTGTTGGGGGTTCGGTCCCCCGTCTGGGGATGTACAAGAGGTAGCCAATCAATGTTTCTCTCTCACATTGCTGTTTCTCTCCCTCTCTGTCTCTGTCCCTTCCCCTCTCTCTAAAAATAAATTAAAATCTTAAAAAAAAGAGCGGAGCATACCATGGCTCCAGCCAAGACTTATAAATAATTCTTAATGTTTAAGTGTTCTTAACAAAGGAAAAAGGATTGATTTAAGATTGATGTTCTATTTGCTCAGTATATCTGCTGAATTATTGTCACTGGGTTAAAAAAAAAAGAAGGAAAGGAGCTTTGATCACACTTTTGCCCAGACTCAGAAGGTTTCAACGAATCCCAACTGATTTCAGAATCATGTCTAAACTCATAGGCATGTCATTCAGGGCCTACCTTTGCCTGCCCTCAATCTAGGTTTTCAGCCCTGGCAGCCTGCACTCTGACCCAAACAAGCCAATTTGGACTCAGGCTCTTCTTCTCTTTGATTTTATTCGCCTTTTTACTCATTTCTATCAACCAAAACCTATTTGTCCTCCAAGATTCTGCTCAGATACCACCTCCTTCTTCAAGGCTTCTCAAATGTCCCCAGTTGAAAATAATCTCTAGCTACTTGTAGCACATTAAAGCTTTCTTGTAGCCCAGTGACCCTGACACTTTAATGCACATCAGACTCCCCTGAAAGAATTTAGAAACATCAATTGCTGGACTTCCATTCACAGAGTTCTGATTCAGGAGGTCTATGATGGGTTGGAGAATAATTGCTTTTTTAATAAGTCCCCAAGTGGTGCCAATGTTGCTGGGCCCGAGACCACACTTTGAGAACTACCACAAGAATAACGGCAAATGTGTCTCACCTCTCCTTAAATGTTATTCCTTGGGAAGAGAAAAGAATTCTGGGTATTTCCATCACTCAGCAGTCCAAGTTTATATTCATTAAATATACAACAAATATTTGTTAAATTAAATGTGTGTGTTCATGTTGCTTCATGTATGTTTGTATATATATATCAATACACTCATAGTCATTCAACAAATATTTATTACAGACACACACATTTGAAATATGCATATATATGATAAGAATATTTAAAGTACAAGCAGGTTTCTTAATCATCTCACATTTGGCAAGTGAAAGGGAAGTATGAATATGCTATGATCCATTTTGCAAATGTGTTCTGCAGAAGAGTACCATTAAAATTCAATATAAATCTGTTTGAAGAGTGTCCATCTGTGTTCATTTGTGGTAAGTGTAATCAATCTCATTCTGCCCGAGTACTCAGTTAACCCATACTATATAATGCCTCAGCTTCAAGACAAGGAGGTGTGGGATTTTTGTTTCTCATTCCATGGATTTACAGTTCGTTTCCTGGCATCAGGGTAGATGTTACTCATGTTCCAGATACTAAATAATTCCTCAGAAGACTATGCCTACCCAACAGTAGTGCTTGAGAGTACAGTTGGTAGAGCTGTCCTGACATAGTTCAAATCCCGGTTCTTCCCATTTCCAGAGTATGACCTTGACCAAACTGCTTACCTGCTCTAAGCTTAGTCACATGCCTGCATCCTGACTGTTATGAAGATTGAAGTGGTAAATGCGAAGAAAACATTTACCTGGCACACCTAGAAGTTGCCATCAGTGTTGTTTTATTAATATTAATATTAATATAAACATGGCAGCCTCCCAGAAAGCTCCCACTGCCTTGGGCCAAAAAATCCTATTTCACTCAATTACCATATAGAGTCATCACCAACTAAGCCAGACCAAAATTAATAAATGAAAATGTTAATATTTTAAACTTTTATGTTCTATAAAAATTACCTATATTACTCATTAGCGATAGGACCTTACTTTCAGCTATTTTGAATGGTGACATTTTGATTAGAGAGGACAGTATTGCCTTGTTGAGTTCAATTATGATCTCATATCTCGACTTAAATCCTATAGCCAGTACCAGCAAACGCCACTTACTTTTCTCTAAAACTCCCTAGCCCATGAGACTAAAACTATGGGTGCCTAAAAATAATTTTGACTTTTTCAGCTGGTGAGATTGGATACCACTTCACCCAAATTTTCGGATCTACCTCTCTAATATCGTTGGTAGGATCCATAGGATAACATTATTGAAACAGTTCTAAGGTTTCAATAGCACTAACCTGTTTCCACATGAACTATGCCAAGTTTACACTCATTTATTGCCTAATAAACTAAGAAGAGACTATAAAAGTCCAGAGCTCATTTCTGCTTGTGAAATTTGTTATGCTGAAGGTCAGTGTCGACAGAGAGCTACATTTCTCCTACTTGAAGAACACTGTTCCTTGTGAAATTGGCATTTGTTTCATGAAATGGTGATTTAAAATTAAACCTTAACATAGGCTGTTGGCATAAAACTAAAATTACTGAAAATAATTTGTGCTTAGCTTATTGGTTGCAATTTTAATATTGTAAGTACAACGGATACACATCAGGTGATATTTTCATAACTCAATGCTTCTGGAATGATTGTACAGCAAAGACCATACTTCCAAAAAGAAGTCAACTTTTATACTAAACATCCATGGATTTTTGGTCTTCTTAATGTAATTTCAGGTATTATATAGATTATCCTCTTCCTTATTTTATTAGGTTATCATAACAATTTATCACAAATTCTGTAGCTTAAAACAATAGAAATGTATGCTCTCATAGTTCCAGGGGCCAGGAGACTGAAATCAAGATGTCATCAGGGCCACCCTCCCTCTGAAGGCCCCAGGGGCACTTCAGTCCTCGTCTCTTCTAGTATCTGCCATTCATCAGCATTCTTTGTGGCCACACCATTCAATCTCTGCCTCTGGCTTCACATGGCCTCCCTGTGGCTCTGTCTTCTCTTTTGTCTCATCTAAGGACACTTGCATTAGGGCCTACCTGGAAAACTTCAGATCATCTCAACTCAAAATCTTTAACTACACCTGCAAAGATCCTTATTCCAAATAAAGTCACACTCCTGAAGCATATGCGTGCTTCAGGCTCCTCAAGGTCAGAGATTTGTTTTCCATACCTATATTGATTCCACTAGGTGCTCTGTACTAGGTACTCAGAGTACCAGCTCATAGCAGGTGCTCTTTAAATGTGTGTTGAGTAAACGAATAACCATATAATCTTAGAACATCCTGGCAACTCCTGCATTTTAATAGCAATGTATTGGGGAAAGATTCAGGAGTAGAGAGAATGCCATTCTAAAACCATAAAGAGGGCCAGCCAGTCACAGATTGTGTTAGGAGCCAGGATGCAGCTGGTGAAGCAATCCAACAGGGTAGAAAGGAAATAAGATCATGATCTTGATTCAAAACACACACCAAGCAAATGCTTCTCTGATAGCAAATCACTCTCAGCAGCTCAGTGGACATTTACAGAAAGAGGGAAAACAAGTTAGACATTTTCCTAATGAAGAGATGGATAATAAAACTTGCAAAGGATTTACAGAAAGTAAATCTTATTTATCCTTCTCCTTTGAACAAGATCTTTTGCTTGTCAGATTAAATAGTATAAAGAATGAAATTGGTTATGCAAATATTGGATTCTAAAAATGAAAAAAAAGATTCTTCTTGTATCTTTATATATGAATTAGGAAATGAAAATTACCCTTTTATCATACTTAACAGTTTTTAAGGTATTTTCATAAGTGTGATTCCATCTTACATAACCATAGCCTTATGAAAACAGATATCTCCCCTGTCTTGTATGAGAAAACATGTGCTGAGAAATTAAATGACTTGTTAAACGTCACACAAATAGGAAACAGGTAGATATCTACTTGAATGTTGTTTCTCTGGTTCCAAATCTGGGGTGTGTGGGTGTGTGTGTACGTGTGCATGTGTGTAAGTATATGTGTGTGAGTGTGAGATTCTATTGCCACTAAATTGCAGGCTCCCAAGGGGATCTGGGTTCTATATCAGTGATTCTACTAGATACTTTCTTATGTGTGGTTATATAGCTCCATTACAAAATATTTAAAAAATTTGATTCATAAAGATTTAATTCCATAAAAGTATGCCTAAGAATAACCTTGGAAAAAGCTTATAGATTCCAATAAAGAGCAATATAAAAAAATTAGATGGGGGTAGGAGAAAAACTGAGGAATAGAGGGGAAAAATAATGCATTGCTTAGAACTTCTCTATGCCTTCAGAGAAGAGGAAAACTCACTTTTCCTAGAAATAGGAAAAACATAGTGTTCTAAAAATTAATTACTTTGAATTGTACTAAATCAAAGTACTATTTAGCATTTGTTCACAAAATGTTACATACTGTTCCCAGACTGGTACTAACTATACTGACCAACTATGAAGTTTCTACAGGACAGGAATTGTGTTTTATCTTAGGAAAGAGTCAATGGCCACGTTTTATCCAGCCCACGCAGAAAACTAACGCCGGCCACTCAGAATTCAGTGACTGTCAACTTAGAAACAGAATAGACTCTCTTGCTTGTTAAGAGTCCCCAGAAAAATCTCTTTTTAGGTACAGGGGTTCCCTTGCTTCTGCTGTTTTGTGGTGAACCATGATCCCTTTGTTCCCTAAATTAATCAAAGCTGAAAGGACTTAAATAGAAAGCTGAACAATGACTATAATGTAGCAGTTGGAATTTAGGCATAAATGCTGTTTCTGAAATGTCAGGGCATAACTGAGTTTTAAAAGCATCTGTTTAAAGGCCTATTGGCTACTTGGCCCTGATCTGCCCACCCCTGAATACCAAGATATGAGAGCCAGGACCATATTCAGCTGACCTCGCCAATAAAAAGGGCCTGGAGGCCCTACCTTCCCAGGAAACCAGAGGCAGAAGGAGGTGCATCCAGTTCCAGGTGCTACAGGCACAGCCTGAGACCCTGAGCAGAGCTCACAGCCACCCCAGGGGCAGCGTGTCCCCAGTTCCCTCAGGACGTGCGGATCTGAAACAATCCTGCTATCACCATGGACTCCCCTTCCCCTTCCAATGGGCCTGCGTCAGCAAAAGTTATAAATCCTTCTCTCCTCTTTGTTAGAGGCCACCCCTTTCTTCTCTTCGGGCTCCACAAAGATCATGCATTCCCTGTAAGCCTTGCCTCTAAAAAATTGTACTCATATTTTATGAGTCTGTGTAATTTCCATGAAGACTCACTCATTTGGGTGATATTGTATCTTCGGGATTAGAAGATTAGCCTTTAATCAAACAAGAACATCTTCGCATGTTTGGAAAAAGAGACCATATAACAGAAAGCAATGGTACTTAACCTTGAGAGGTCAGAGGCCTTGAAGAGCTGATACATCTTATGAACCTAATTTTTAAAAATAACTTCTATTTTATTTTATTTTTTAAGATTTTATTTATTTACTTTTAGAAAGAGGGGAAGGGAGGGAGAAAGAAAGAGAAGCATCAATGGGCTAGAAATACATTGATCAGTTGCCTCTCACATGCTCCCATCTGGGGACCTGGCCCGCAACCCAGGCACGTGCCCTGACTGGGATTCAAACCAGCGACCCCAGATTTAGCAGGTCCCTGACATTCCTATAGGAAATTCAGGAACACCCTAGGATTCCTGAACCCTGGGCAAAAAAGCAGTCACCCATAACCCTGTGTTTAGTCATGCCTCATTCTACATTTTAAAGAAGTTACTCTAAGACCTTATAAATCTTTCTGGAAAAAGAGGATAAATAATCTTCCACCCTCAACAGCCTAAACAAATGATCAACAGATGATAGGCTGAGGGCATAGACTTTGGGGTCAGGCAAGTCTCTCTGAACTCCGGCTCTGTTCCTTTCTAAGATCTCTGACATGAGACATTGTCCACATCTATCAGAACATAACTTCCCAGATCTCTAAGTTCATACAATGACACCTCATCTAGGGCTGATCTGAGCAGGAAAAGAAGTAATAGCTATAATGTGACAGGTGCAGGGTCAAGCGCCCAGTTGCCAGTGCTGAATACATCGCCAGTGCCATCACAGCCACCCCATCAGAAAGAACAAAGCAGGGGCGTAGGTAGGACTGGAGCACATTAAATCTTATAAAGACATCATGAACCTTACAGGAAACTCCTTGAAACACTATGAACAACAGAATAAAACCAGACAATCCCTACCAGTAGGGCGCCCCGTTTTTCATGACATACATCTGAGGTGACATTGTAATTCACAGGGAAGCATGAGAGGGCATTCACACAAAGTGCAAGTTCTCACCTAGGCAGGAGCCCACAGTCGGGGCCCCACGGGCAGCATTCTGGTAAGACAGGTGTCTCACCAGCACAGGTTAAAGACGGAGCTGAGTCTAAACTCCCAAGAGTGGCCTATCTGTGTTTGACAGATGAACTCAGGAGGATTCTTTAACACTTAAGGCTCCTGAACATTTTTAATGAAACTAATAATTTTGAAATGTTTACTAATGCTTTATGACAATGTCTTTTCCTTTATTCTTGTTTTGATAATATGCCTTTTCCCCAAGATTAAATTTATCTTTCATGTACCACTTATGGCAATGCCAAGCACAAAATAAAGCCTCTGAAAGTGACTGGGATCAGAAAGGAAAAATAAGGGAAGAAGGTAGGGAGTATGTATTCATTTGATAACTCAAGGAATACTTATTGACTATCTTATATACACTAAGCTCTGAGTCAGGCACCAGAGGTACAATAATAAATGAAGTAAGGTTTTTATTCTAAAGGCCCTGGTTGAGTAGCTCAGTTGGTTAGAGCATCATCCCAATAAACCAAGATTATGGGTTCAGCCCCCCATCAGGGCACATAAAAGATCAACCAATGAATGCATAAATAAGTGAAGCAAAAACATCGATGCTTCTCTCTCTCAAAAAATAAAACAAAATAAAAAGGAATCAATAAAAAAAAAGATTCCTATTCTAAATAAGCTAACACACAATTTAGTGATTTTCTTTCTTTTTATATGTTTTAAGTAGGAATTAAGGAACAGGAGAGAGAAAAGTGGGAATAATTCTATTATAACTCCATTGTGGCAAGGGTGTGGCAGAAATTATTCACTGTCTACCCAATATGTGTGCTCCCCTTTCCTAGGGTTCAACTAAGAGACTAGGCACTGTGGTTGCAGTTGTAGTCAGCCAGAGACTCCTTTTCCCAGCTCCCTTTGCAACTAGGTGGGACCTTGTGACTAATTCCTGTCCAATAAAATGTGACCAAAGTTGACATTTGCCACTTCTAGGCATGTCCGTCACCTGAATGTTGATACCTAGAACCACCGTGGAAGCTCTATGTTGCAAGTGGCAGAATCTCTGTCCGCTTGGGTCCTGCATCTCTATGTCTAACAGAACCTCACTTTCCTTCTCCTGATCTTTGCTGTATGGACTACATCTGAGGGAGCAAAACTAATACCAGAAACTCTACTGCTTGGGTTAGTTTCCTGAGATTCAGGGATTTCTTCATATCGTTAATGCTTACTCTAGCTAATGTTAGAATCTAAATTCAATTTTCAGATTGCTGGAGATATATCTATGTGCGTTGATAATAAGATCACACTGACTGTCCAAACTGTCAAGGTTCTTCACTTTGAACTAGAATTATGCCAAGTCAGCAGAGTAGATCTCTTTAGTGTATGCTAATTTGGTCCTCTCTTCAACTGTCAATGACATCATCGAAATTTGGAGACACCAGTGGTCACACACAATAGAGTGGTCACAGTAGGTATTGTTATTCTAATAATAATTCTTTCAATGGGAGAATAAAACAAACATTATGTGTAAATGCAATTTGTTTAGTGGGTAAAATAAATTCAAAACACCTTGAATTCAGCCTGTTTGCAGATTTTGAATTTAAATCTTTTTAAGTAACATTCCTTTTAGAAAACATGAGACTCCCTTACCATTTTTGTTGCTTTTGTCTAATTACTAATCATTTCTTCTAAAAATAATAGTCACTTTAATGAAGTCAAAATCTGGTGATGTACTTTTCACACATATACTTTACATTTCTATAATTTACATGTGTCAAATTTCATATTATGCCACATGTCAACTCTCTAAGATAACCATCCTATCTATCTAGTTCTCTCTCTCTCTCTCTCTCTCTCTCTATATATATATATATATATATATATATATATGTGTGTGTATATATATATATAAAACCAATCAACTCTCTAAGATATATATATATGTATACACACACACACAAACACACACACATAACCATCCTATTTTATGAATATGAAAATCAGTGTTATTCAAAGTCAAATAACCTGACCAACCTCACATACCTAGTAAAGAGAAAGGCTGGTATTTGAACTAGGTGTGCCTGACACTGGAGTCCAAGACAGTTTCACTGTGCCAGGGAAATCTTAACTGAAAGTAATATGAATCTTACATCATCATCTTAGGTCACAGGTAATAATAATAGCATCCAACATTTACTGAATGTTTGCTATGTATCAGGTACTCTCCTTAATATTATTTATTAATTTATAAATTTTCATAACAACTCTAAGACATAGATACTATTATCATCCCTTTTATACAGGTGAGAAAACTGAGACCCAGAACCTTTCACTGACTTGCTCAAGATCACATAGCTATGACACTTAGTAATTGAGCTACAATTCAGACTATCTGGCAATTCACAAGCTGTCTAGCGTTGAAGTCTGTTCCCTTAAGCACTTCACTTACAGTAATAGGGCATGTGAATGTATTGGGATTACAGAAAATACATGAGCTTATTTTTGTTTTGGAATGTGAGAAGAGTTATTTCTGTCACCATGTAACCAAAATTGTTTGTTTGTTTTTTTAATTCCTGAATCTAGAATCAATAGGAAAATGTAGTGCCATAGATTCAAGTTGGATAGGTAGACAGTCTTAATAAGAGATCTAAACAGAATATACAGCAATCCCATCAGAATTAAAAATGTGAGCAGATGTAGAAAGGTCTATGTTTCGGCCTCAGGTAGGGAGTTGGGAGATTTGATGGGGGTAGGAGTGTAAATAAGATCCACAGGTAATCTATCCACCAGATATTCTGGTGTTGGTAGTTCCTACCTCCCTAAACTCATGTTTTCTTTGTCTTTAGTTTCCCAGGAACAAAACACAACGTGATTTATTTTTTAAATATGCAAAAATACCTGATATATAAGTGCTTCCTGATTATAAATGACAGTGAATGAGAGAGAGTCGAGGTGGGGACATAAAACACTAAGATTTATACTTGGAGTCAAAGAGGGCTTTAAGAGCAATTAGAAATCAGAACAATCTTCTGAAAATGACAATGTCATCACTAAATGAACTGAAGAAAAAATAAGTCCAGTTCTTGTTTTAAAGAATGCATTGACATTAGACAAAAAAAATTTAGCAAGCACCATTTAATCATGAAACTATTTATCCTAATGATTCACTGACAGATGACCATTACTAATGTAGCCTCTTTACACAGGTAATATAAAGCACTAATCTCTCCAACTATTAACAGTATACCATATACTCACCATGTATTAAAATAAACCCTTCTGCCAAAACTATGTCACTCAACAAATTCAGCAAAGGTACATTCAACCAAAGCTGAATTGAAACGAATGGACCAAGAACCAACGTACCTGGGCTGGCGTAACAACTCTGCACTTTCTCAGTGTGTGATCTTAGGTAAGGTGTGTAAACTCTTTAATTCTCAATGTAAATAAATGTGAAGTGAGTGTGGCCCTGAGAAATGCAGGAACTATGTGGTTTTGTCTCTGAGTTGTGACGCCTTCGAAAGTGCAGTCCAATAATCAATAGGAATATTAAAAGCAACTTCATTCTTCGCCCAAGTTTCTCAAAGGGCATTAAGAGTAACTCAGTGCACAGTCTCCATGACACTACGTTAGCATCCCTTGTCCCACCCTTTCTTTACCTCCCTCACATTCTTCAACCACTGCAGTGCCTTCGCTCCCAAAAGTGCTGAGAAACTCCTGTTCCACTTCCAGCCTGTGCGCTTTTGCTCCTTCCCACTTCACTCATTCACTCTCTCATTCACTTACTCCTTCTTTAGATGACCTTCATCTCTCTTCCCCCCAGAGGAATCCCTCCTCTTTAGAAAAGATGAAAAGAGGGTTTATTGGGCTTGTGACCTGAAATAAGAACGGCATCTGTGAACACACCTATATCATATCATTTTGTTATGTCTCATGAGCATATAAATGCTTGTCTCAAAAGGGTTTTATGAATACAGAATGACTAATTTTTGTAAACTTTCTTGAAAGGAGAGCTTTCTTCTGTGAGCACATGTACCATATTCATAATACATACATACATGTCCCTTATCACATACAGTGTATATGTCCCTTATCATATAAAGGGGGGTATGTCTTTTGTCACACAAAATGTATACGTCCCTTATCACACAAGGGTATATGTCCCTATCACACAAGGGTATACTTGATATTCTGTTTGGCCCTTCGGATTCACTGTCTACATTGCCCTGCTCTTGGGGAAGCTCATCTTTCTGTGTTGAATCAAATAGGAGGAACTGGCAGAAAGCCAGGGAGTGGGAAAAGTGAGAGGAAGGTATCAATACCCCTGGTTTCCTCCCAGCCAGTCCTCAGGTGGGTGGCACTTACATTTCCCTACTGAAGCGTGCAGATCCTGTTGGGAAGCCCTCTCTGAGTGGTGGCCACAGCTCTCTCTCTTTCTCGGTTCTGGTACCTACACCCTCCCCTTCCTCCCCTTCCTCCTCCAGGCCCATCTGTGGTAACACCTGGGAGCTGTGTCCTCCCTTACTGGCTTCCGTGACCAGGCTTGTCTTGCCCACATGATCATAGGTCGGTCAACTCTCATCATATTGCCTGTTGTAGTGTATCACCACTTTGCCACCCAGGGCCCTGACTGATCCAAAAGGGAAATTGGGTCAGGTGTTTCCCATCCACGGATTCCTTGACCTCGCTGGGAAAAAGTGACACACAGACACTCGAAGCCCTCTTGGCTTTGATCATAAGCCCCAGAGCCGG
Organism: Furipterus horrens; assembly: GCF_987537825.1. NCBI lineage: Eukaryota > Metazoa > Chordata > Mammalia > Chiroptera > Furipteridae > Furipterus > Furipterus horrens. Next base: position 193,793,082 of record NW_028327173.1, on the reverse strand, counting down.
AGGAGGGCGGAAGAAAAGAGGTGGTCTAGGTGAGCGTGGGGAGCGGCTGTGGGTTGGGGGATGAGGAAGCAGCCTGCAGAGGTAAGCTACCTTGAGAAGATCCATTCCTCATCTTTCAAATGTGACATTCCAGGGGCTTCTGCTGCCTTAGAGACTGTATTAATAACTAGTCTTGATTATACACCTAAAGGAGTTTTCCTTTCACTCAAACAACCTACCACAGAACACAGTCATTGAGAAATTCATTTTGTATCCTGTTGGCTGGTTCCATGGTAGTACAGGATTGCTTATGATTCTTCAGTTAAAATGCTTGTCCAGGAATTTCATTAAATACATTTGTCTTGTTACATGGAAATATTCTCTGAAGGTTACTTGTGCCCTCTGGACTTTTAAATAAGTGAAGAAAATTAAGCTTAAAGTAACATAACTGTGGTTTTCAAAACTCATTATGAAGAAAAGTAGATCAATGTATTTTTGTGTATTTATTTTTAAATGAATAGGACATGCCCAATTACTTGTGATTATGAAAAATAATGCAAAGCAAATTTCACCCATTAGCTGTAAGAGTTTTTGTTTGTTTTTCTAACCAGAAAAAATGATTTGCCTGACTTACTCTCAGTAGTCAAATTTAATCTTACTAATGAACAGTGACCAAATTGTTGAAATTAAGAATGGACAAAAAAGGCAGTTAAAAATTCTTTATTGACCTCTTTTTAAAAAGAAGGGTCTAAATGTTTAGTCTGCAAACCAAGTTTTGGTATCATTTCCTTACTATGTCTTATTACTAATAAGCTGAAAGTTCTATGGGGTGGAACTATTTATTTTGGTTAAATTGAATCGCTATGCCAACCACAGTACCTAGCACTTGCAAGTTGCTCAACATCTGTTTGTTCATTGAATAACAGGAGGAATGAACAAAGAATGGCTTAATTTCTAATTAATTTCAAATCCTAAAAGATTTGATCATCTTACTGAAGAGATAAACTTGTAATTAAGTCTTTATTTGCTTTTACTATTTCTACATAACTCACAGAACTTAATATTGTATATGGGTTCATGAAAGCTTATTTACTTATTAATCAAATATTTGTTTGAGCACTTACTATAAGCAAGATACTCTGTTATGCACCAGAGGAACAATGGGGGCAATTAGATATGGATGCTTCCTTTTGACGTTTTGGTAGCAGAGATAGAATAATATAAATTACTGTTCTACACGCAGTTTGTCCTCTGAATACCAAGGCAGATCAGTTGAAGTGGAGTGGGTGTGCAGAAGAAAAAGAGCTGACGTCTTTTGGGGGGTTGAGGAGCTCAGAAGAGACTTCGGAGAAGAGGTGGCTTTTACCTTGTGCCTTGATGGAATAACTGAATATGGACCTTTCAAGAATATCAATAACAAATACTCATTCAATACCCCAGAGCTGCAAACAAGCAGTTTCACTATATACCTTCGCCTGATCCTCGTGGCATCCCGATGGAATGGGTATGATTGCCTCAATTTTAGAGATCATTAAAATGACTTAATAAAATTAAAGAGAGAGAAGTTTGCTCAGCCAGAAAATGACCAAATGAATGACTCTCACCTTCCGGGGAGTTTTAGAATAGATAGCACAAATTGTACCTGTGAACTTTGGATTTGAACCAAATGTTCTGAATTCCAAGTGGAGAGAGATATTTCAACTACATTGCATGGCCCCCTTGGGAGGATTTTGGGATAGACATGTCCACAAATTGTAGGCCAGACCAGTGAGAAAACAACGATTTACTGAGGTCTTGGTGCAGCGGCAATGTAAGTATGGTTTCATACAACATAGCACCCCTGGAGTGGCTGGCAGCAATAATAAAAGCTAACATTTACTGAGTGTTTTTTATACGGAATGCACTCTGCAAAATCTTATGTGCATGCTCTCACTGAAAACTTACAACAGTTCCATGTGGTAGGTGCCATTATAAACCTATCTGTACAAATGGGAACCACTAGGCCCAGAATTATTAATAACGCAGGCAGGGTCACGCACTTGATAAGTGACTGCACTGTTATTATTACCGACAACCCTTTGATAATGCACCCAAACCTTCAGCGAAAAAGACAAAGAATTAACAGCCATTTCTTAATAAATTCTATCAGTGAAGAAATGTTACCTGGTATCTGAGCCATTAGTGGAATTGCTGGATCTCAATATTCATCTATTTATTTCCATCTTCATCACAGTTGCTCTGCCATATAGAACTGCTACTCAATATCTAAGTCTGTTGTCAGTCTAATTAGGGAATCTGTTACCTATGCAAGAGATAAATCAGCAGATAAATGTACTTCTATTGATTGGCTGGAAAAAGGAAATCCGCTTTTTCCTTTTATGCAGTTGTAGCTCCTGGGGGCTAGCTTGCCTCCTTTATATTGAGTCTGACTTTCACGCTTTCAAGATTCGTCCATGACACAAAGTTTCCAAATATTTCCACCTCTTTGCCTTTGAAAACTTCACTCCTTAATAAAACCAAATATACCAATCATTTTGGCTTTGTTCTTGTTATCAGAGATGCTTTACTTTTCTCACTTGGTATTTGAGACTTTCACAAAGCCCAACTTTGCTGATTTAATGTGATTTTGGGGTCAGAATCAGCCCTGCAGAGTAATTCATTCTTCTCTTAAGTTGAATGAAAATCAACTTAGAATGAAATGAGTGCTGGGTTGATGGACTTGAGAAGTGGGTTCCAGACACGTTTCTACCACTAACCAGTTGTGAGACCCCAGGGCAGCCTTCCTACTTCACCTCTTTGTCTCAGTTGCCTCATCTGTAAAGGAATGAGAGCAGACGGCTGTTCCCTGCTGTTGCTTACAATGTGAAATTCTATCATGCCAATGCACACAATGCTTTATGAATCTGTTCACTTATACATCGATTATTCTTTCTTTCTACAAACACTTACTGAATAACCACAATGTCGTAAAAAATCAAGGAAAATTCTTCAAGCACATTCTCTTTTCACAGACATAACTGGGTTGAAAGGGATAATTTGGGGGAAATATCACTGTGTTTAGAATAAATAACATGTTAAAATTATTTACTCAGCTTTTCTATTGGGAAATGTTTTAAAACAGGCTGAGAAGTGGTATTCAAATAGAGAACTGGTCTTTTTCATTTTCTTTAACATAAAATTCTTAGCATAAAATCCCAACCTAGAGTCAAATATATGCTATAATTTCTCATCTTACAGTCTAGGGGAAAAAAAGTAACTGACTTCCAAAGTCTATCTCTATTAATAATAGTGTGTGCTTTTAGTAGAAGAACTATAGAATATTGTTTAAGTTGATGTAGCCTGTATCCTAGACATCACTTTATACTCTATGCAAGAAATTACCATGCTGTTATTTTTGGCTTCAGAGCAAGTTGCTAACTTTTTAGCAATTAGCAGTCCATAAAAATGTAGGCAATTGGACTCCTCCAGATGAATTGACAAGTTTGCTGTGTTCCTGTCCCAGCTGGCTATGCTATGTCTTTTAACTTAGCTCAGGCGTAGTTGTTTTGCCAGTTCTAGAACCTTGTTTCCCCCCTTTTTATTGAGTTTATTGGGGTGACACTGGTTAACAAAATAGTTTCAGGTGCACAATTCTACAACACATCATCTGTACACTGTATTGCATGAGAACCACCACAAGTCAAGTCTGAGTCCATTACCATTTATAGAATCTTTTAAAGTTTGTCAGTAAGAACAGATATCTCAATTGGCCTCTGATTGAAACTCTTCAGCAAAACAATAGTATCCACACTGGTTTAGCCTTCTCAACTTTTATATCCTGTTCTCAATAGATGCCCAGGGAACTCCCTACCCTAACCCTCTTCAAAGATCCTCCAACTATTCGTATATTCATGGGGGATTTCCTCCAGGACCAAGTCTCCCTACCCAAGTGCTCAAGTCTGCTCTTTGAAGTATGTCCCCGAGCGTCCTTTGTAGAGTCTCACTCTTGACATTGGTACTCTGGTGAGACCAGACTATGGGATGTCCAGTGTTTCCACAAGGCAACTCTTCTTGAATTATTCCCTTGCATTATAGCACTCAGCAATGCCTCTGGCATCTCTCCTCCACCAGGCCCAGGCTCCTACGTACAACCCTGGGCTTGTCCCAGACCAAAATCAGTGTCAGAACATGCCCCCGACAACAAATGGATAGCTGGAGATTTAGGCATGGGAGTGAGCAGTGGCACAGAGCAAAAGGGGAAAATGGAAATTAGAGTGTTGTCCAGGGTCAAAGTAGGTGTTCTGCCAACTAAACAGATCAGGTCCTAAAGTGAATATGATTTGGGGGAAAGTGAAGATGGTGAAATGGGACCAGATATAGTAGATATGCACTGAGGGTTGATGGGGGATTATTTGTGGGGCATGAAAGGAGCATAGTGGTGGCAAATGGAAGACCTTTGGTTCCTGTGAGACATCGTGATGAAGAGGGATAACAAAAAGTGGAAAGTCAGTTGGCTACAGGAGAAGAAGCCAAGAGTAGCCAAGGTTATTTTTCTGTAGAACCCTAGAAAGATACAGGAACTGGAGGTGTCACATATTTTTGAAGGAGAACTGGTTAGAAGCCTGAACAAGAATCAAGTAGACACCTGGACAATGTCTTCACTGTGGTAAGGAAATACACTCAGAAAACTTGACTTGGGAGAGCTTTGGATTTGGGGACTGAAGCTCAGGCTATGCCGGGGATGTGAAATCATAACGAAAGGGGGAAAATTACACATTGACCCTTGAGACCAATCCATCTACCCTAAGTCCCCTTTCTTCTCGGTTCCCCAGACACTGCACACACACCTACAAACACAGAACATTCACAGACAGAGAAACTTAGACTGAGAAGCTGAATTTTTGGAGAAATGGGATGACTTGAGAGAAAAGATCTACAGATAATGACCTTTTGGAAAGGAATCCCCACCTATTTATGCTATAGAGAATTTTACCAACTGGTTAAAAAAAAACTAACTGCCCATAATTATGTAGTTTCTAATTGGCTTGTTAGACTTTTACTATTTAGGGGAGAACAAACAGCCACAATTCACCAGATATTGTAAGATAGCCTCAAATAAAAACATGAAAGCCAGATACTAAGATAAATAGAAAAAAGAAAAGAAGAAAGAAGTAAAATAGAGACAGTGTAGGGAACAGAAAAATAGTTTTTAAAACCTAATTTTTAATAAGTTGACAGAAATAGTTTGCATCTATTAAAAACCACAAACTGAATGCTATTAAAAATAATGAAACACAAAGCTCATAGAAAATAAAGTATATATGTGCATATATATGCATATGCAGCATATTTGTTAGCAGAAATTTATTCAACAGAATGGAAGGATAAAAAGTGTGGCTATATAGAAAATAACTAATAATGTCTAAAATGTGCGCTAATGTATAAAATGTAAATAAACCAAAGTGAAAAACAGTGTTATGACCAAGCAATTGATAAATATAAAAATAAAACCAGAAGAAACAACTAAAAGGATTGAAAATGTTATTCTCTGGATTGAGGTGGGGAGAGATTAGATCAATATTTTTCGGTCTTATCTTCATTATAAGCTTTGGAGAAATATTTTTATGAATTTATGTGCAATAATTTGATTTTTAAAATGCAAAATTTTAACTTATAAAAAAGACAGAAATTTAGTAGAATCCAGTAATATGCAACTTGGGTGAATTAGTCAACAGGGTGTAAGTAAATGGAAGTGGCTTTTGTGGAGCCAAATTTCAGCTTAACATCAAGAACAGAACTGTGATATTATGATTTAATAAGAAATATAATATTTGATCTTTGTGCCAGGTTCCTGGCACAGAGCTTCTAAAATTATTATCTCTTACTGAGTGCTAGGGGTGAGAGGAGCATCTTTTGTTATTCAGAACAAACCCCTGCCAAACATACCTGACTCTGCTGACAGGGTGTCTACTGAAAGATACTAGGCTTACTGCCAGGGGAACAAGTCATATGATTGTAGGGTTAGAACTGTCAGCCCCACCCCCAACCTCTAAGGAAGGGAGGAGGTTGGGGAGTAAACTAATCACCAATAGTCAATGATTTAATCAATAATGCCAAAGTAATAGGCCCACCATAAAACCCTGAACAATGGGGTTTAGAGAGCTGCTGGATTGGTACACACAGAGGTGCTGGGAGGGCGGCATGGCTGGAGAGGGTACGGAATTTCTATGCCCTTTCCATATACCTTGCCTTATGTGCTTCTTCATCTGGCTGTTCATATATCTCTTCTATTATATCTTTTATAATCAATCAGTAAATGTGTTTTCCTGTGTTCTGTGAGTCATTATAGCAGATTACCCAACCTGAGCAGGGCGTTGTAAGAATGGGCGACTTACTGCCCCTCAGTCAGAAATGCAGATGACAGCCTGGGACTTGTAACTAGCAGAGGGTGGGGAGCAGTGGAGCAATGTTGTGGGACTGAGCCCTCAGCCTGCGGGGTCCGCATTAATGCCGGGAGTTCGTGTCAGAACTGTGTTAAATGGTAGAAGAGTGAGTCAGGGACCACCAAGAATTGGAGAATTGCTTGGTGTGGACAAACCCCACACATCTGGTGTAAAAAGTATTGTAGAGTAGAGAAAACAGTTTTTCTTTTAAGACCTAAATAACAATTAAAAAGCCGGACGGGATAAGTAAGGAGCATACCACCGGATAAAACAAAGACTGAATGTCCATAAATCCAAGCCATGATTTCTAATGAAGAGAAAGACTGGACTTACAATTTCCAAAACTCCTCAATTCTATTTGGGTGAGTCTTCTAGACTGAGATATTTTCTCCAGTATTAAGCATTTAATGGGCATAAATCAATCCACATAAATTTTACTGAATTAAATGATATCACAAATTTTAAAACCAATGAAATAGCATCTCAGGCAAGAAAAATCATTCTCTCTACACTAAAACCTTATATTAACTGCAGATTTTCACTGGACCTAAGAAAGACACGTATTTTGAAGACAAAGTACATGACAAGGAAGGCTGTAAATTGTCGATCATGTAATTATTTAAGAAAAGATGATCATCTGGTCTGATATGTTAATTTTTTTCCCATCTCAGGGTAAAGACATAAGATAAATGAGATAGTTCCAGAAACATTAACTTAGAGATTGTAAAGTATGTCCTTAATTTCCTTAGAGTATGTGGGAAAATGACAAACCAAAACAAAAATACTGGTGCCTGCCTGCATTCCAGCATCGTGTATTCATAGTCTCAGTTAATTGTATCACACACATAAATGGCCTGGACTTAGCACAACCTGAGCTCCCAGATGATGGCTCCAAATCTGAATTCAGAACTAAAAGTTGAGTCACTGTCCTTTTAAACTGCTGCCAACCTCATGGATTCAGATAACCTTCAGAAGCACAATTCTGTCTAGTTCACCAGCCATTTAAAAATAAAACATTTCTTTCTAAAGGCATTATGCCAGGTCGCTGCCAATTAGTATGTATGCAGCAGTATTGTACTGGTAAGCCATTCTAGACCTTTTTGGAACAAGACAAAGCAAGTGAGAGGGAAGGCGAGGATGGGGAAAAAAGCAGGAAACTGAGATTCACTGTCTACGCCAAAAATAGTTACCACCTCAGTGTCTTTTGGGAACATTCAAAACCACCTCAAAATTTGGCCACCCAGTTGTGCTAGTTATAAACTCTGATTTTGAATTTTCCCTTACCCTCTGTTTACTCAGTCAGCAACAATCAAGTACTTTCAATTTTTAATCCTTCCCCACTTTCCATCTGCCACCTCAATACTTTCTGCTTATTTTACATGTTTACAGTATCTTCCTACTTCAATTTTCCAAGTCTTTCTCATTTCTAGTACCAAAATAGTTATACTCTAACCTATAATTCTTTCTTAACCCTTATGACTCCCTACATGATAATGTATACATTTCTTAGAAGGCCACATGAGGCACTTTCTGACAGTCTATCCTCTTTCTAGCCACCTGTTCCTACTATTACCCACATGAATCTATTTTTCAAGTCATTCTAAACTATGCATGTGATGGGCAGAATTCTAATATGGGCCCTAAGCTCTGGTATATATACCCTTTAATAGCCATTTCCCCTTGAGTACAGGTAGAACCTGGACTTACTTCTAGACAACAGAATATGGCCAAAGTAATAGGATATCATTTCCATGTTACGTTTGGCACATGGCAAAGGTGAAAGGATTTAGCAGATATAATTAAAGACTTTGAGTTCATCAAAAACAGACTGTCCTGGATGGCTGGACCTAACCTGGCTAGTCCTTTAAAGAGGGCCTAAGCTCCCTTGAAGGAGAGACTTCAAACAGTAGAGGTACTCTCTCCCCACTGTTGACCTTACAGAAGCAAGCTGCCAACAACCCCAAGATGCTTTGAAGCAGATGTAAACTCATCAATCTTCAGATGAGAATTCAGTCCAATGAACACCTTGATTTCAGCCTTATAATCAAGGCAAGACCATGAACAAAAAACCCAGCCAAGCCCACCTGGACTTGTGACCTATAGAAACTCTAAGATAATAAATGGATGTGGTTCCAAGCCACTAAATCTGTGGAAATTCATGGCTTAGCAACCAAAAACACACTATGTCATTTGATTTTATACCTGTGTCACTTCTACCCCTGTTATCCTGCCAACTATCTACTTATCCACCCATTTGTTGAGCCACCATTATGTGACAAGCTTTGTGCTTAATGGACAATACAGGGATGAATGAGATACAGGTGCTCTAAAGACAAGAGTGGCCCAGATACAACAGAGATTTGAGATGGGAGAAAACAGCAGCATCACACTGGATGAGGGACACTGAAGGATGCATTAATTGATCCTACGAAGAAGGAGATGAGAAGGCATTATAAAAAGAGGAAAAGGCATAAAGGCATGAAATGGAGAGTAATGTTCTCTAAATGACAAATAATTCTGCAACATAAACACCATCACGAAGGAAGGCTGCCAAGGTCAGCAGAGGCCAGTCCACAAAGACTCGTTGCTTAGACATTATCCTGTAGGCAGCCAGAGGCTCTTGCAGTGTTTCAGTCAAGGAGGAGATGTGCTGAGACTTCAGCTTTTACATACTTTGGTGGATGGTTTTGAGGGTGATATGCGTGGGAATGGACATAGCAAATGAGCCAGCTGATTTTAAAGAGAGATAACTCCATGTAGGTCAGTGCTGGGTGAAGAGAAGGACATGGTGCAAATAATGAGAGATATAAAATTGACAATCATCTGGCAATTGATTGAATATTTGCAGAGTATGGGAGAGGAAGTCCAAGAAATAACTACAAGGCTTTGGCTTTGTTTGGTTTAGTGTTCAAATGTACCTTTCACAGAGAGCTTTTCCCACCTCCCACTTGCTCCCAGGATAGTTTTTTTCTTTACCCTAGGTCACTACGGTTGCTCCTCATCCATATTATTTGACCATGTATTTCACTGTATTACAATGAGTCATTTCTCCATTTATCTTCCCCAAAGAACCTGATCTGTTACAGGCAAAGCAGGATCTGTAGGGCTCCTGTAACTTTAAGTAGTTGGCTCTGGTTACCCTAAATTCAAGCTATTCAACAGAATGCCATTATTGTAGAATGGGGATGCCAGTCATTTGCAAAGCTATGTTTCAAGTAGAAATACTGTGTCTTTGATGGGAACAAAATACTAACTCCCTCTAGCCATGCACTTTAAAACAGAACTGCCACTAATTTTCATGCTTTGTTATTGAGTAGTCCCCTGTGAACAGTTTTAATAAGATCATGTAGGCCAGTAACATAGTTTTCAGGTCAACGAAGAATTTGAAAATTTCCTTCTTTAGATCACAGAGAGTCACACCATTAGAATAGAAACTACAAGAAAAGAAAGTTAAATTTATCAAGCTACTACTGAGTGTCAGATGCTGTTTTGGGATCAGAACATGTCCTAAATTGCCTGGGAATTTTAGGAACAGTTTTGCCTAGCACTAAAAATTAAATCAGGACTGTGACCCATTTGATCAGTAAGAATTTCTAATATTGTCTATGAATACAGAATAAATCTTTCTTTTTAAATACAGTATTTGAGATAATCATAATAAATTATTTGTCTGTAGTTATAAAACAAATTAATTTTCTACAAAGCCAAAAATATATGTATATATTACACTGGAAGCAAAGACATTGGGGTTCCAATGCTGAATTTTCTGACAATCTATGGGACTTCAGGCAAATACCTAACCTGTGTTGTGCTTCAGTTTTCTTACTCATAAAACAGGTGGTAAAAAGTCTAATTCATAATAGCAATTACTATGATAAAACCATCAAATACATATAAATGTATTTAAAAAAAGAAGGGCAGTATATACATGCAAAGTGGTAGTATTTTACTTTTCTGTACTCCTGATCGATAGAATGTTGCTTAATAACATCTTTGATCATACGAAGATAACCAGTCCTGTGGATGCTGGAAGCTGTGGTAGGCCAATCAATCAGCAGGAACACTATTTCATTAAGTAGCATTCCTTATGAGCTCCTCTGTACCACTATGCAGTCTAATCAAGAAAATGAATGCAGGCTTCTTATTTTCCCCAGCAAGTGCTAAAAATGCTAAACTGTGTTCATTCATCATAAAATTACAATATGGCCCTGTCATTAGGGGTTAAAGATAGCTTGTATCACTGCTTCCAGATTTAATCAGACTTACTAATAATCATTCTGAAGCTCAAAAGCAATGATATATATTCCACACAAAATAATGCTAAATTTTCATTAATGCCTCGGGGATCAAACGATTATAGCTCTTACTATTCTAATTTAGGATAATCAACACAAAATTATTTAGGGTGTGTTGGCACTTTTTCAGTGCAATGACTTTTTCAATGTGATGATTTTAAAAATCCTCTTTTTTCCTTTTCCTTCCCCCAAACACCTTCCCCGCTTAGAGCTGTGCTACCCTGGGCACACAGCAATCTGATCTCATATTTAAAGCCAGCACAGACCGTAGACTTCTTAGGATGTCCACAATCCAAACATCTGTATAACCAAACAGGCTTCTGACTGGCATTATTCATTTTGAAAAACAGGCCTGATTAGTTCTAATCTTTTGGTAATTTAGCTATAAATCTTGTGATAAATTAGTTGTCAGTTGACTTTCCTCTGATTCAGACATTATGCACTTTTATTAAAGAGCAAGGGTCATTATGGAAACAACAACTGTAGCGTATATAATCATATAACACCAACATTCTAGGGTAGAGGCTCTGAAATCCGCCCACTGCCTAAGCTCCTCTCAGGGACTGAATAAATGTTAGTTCTGGCCATTAGACAAAGCCTCTGTATATTGACTCTTTCATCTGTCCTGTTATAAAGTGACATCTATAGCAGTCCTTGGAAAAACAGAGTCCCTTTTGTTTAATTCCAAAAGAACCTAATTTTAGAAGTATCCACTTTAGTATATTTTAAAATAGAACAACTTTTCTGGGGGATAATGCTAAGAAAGACAATGATTTAGAACAAGTCATAAAGTATAAATCTAGTTTTCTTTTAATAGACACTTTGACAAATATTTAAATTAAAAAGGCAGTTTTATTAGCCATATTTGCATTTCTATAGGCTGGCCTTTTTAAGAATGACTAGTTTCATAGATTCCTTGTTTATTTCTATACACATAGCCAGTGTCAAGTTGTCACATTTTATTCATCAGTATTCCTTATCTCCTGCACTTTTCAAATTATGTGACTTTCAAATACATTGAACCTTCTTAGTTTTACAACTTCACTATCCATCATTATTTTACTCATTATGTCAATATTACATTATCTGCCTACTGAATTTTAACCACCATATTAAGAGAAATGGTAACATAATACATTCCAAATGTCACTATGATAGCATGGGCAACAGATCAATTGCAATCAATGGGTTGATTGTGAGTTAAGAATGGTGGCTCGTGAATGGGTAAATACTCTTTCCCTGTCTTTCCTGTTAGCTCACAACATTTTAAGTTGGTCCCGTGTATGGAATTGCTACCAACTTACACCTACCAAATGTCAAATACTCAAAGGGAATAGAGTACTTTAAGCTTTCCATATATTTTAGGGCCAAATAAAGCACAGAAAGGATAGGTTAATGATTTATGATGGTGGTTATTCACTTTTATTGAATATCTCCTTGATGTTAGTTTCTGTACTTAATGTTAACTATTATCTCATGTAATCCTGATAACAATATTCAGACTATGTTTTATGACCTCAAGTTTAGAGGTGAAAAAACATAGATTCATAAGTTGGAGATTTAACCAAGATGACATGACTAGGGATTGTCACATATAAGATACTGACCTAGACAGTCTGATTCAAGAGCTCAGATTTCTAACCAATCTAGTCATGTCATTCTTCTTCAATTACAATGGGTGAAATTACAGAATGATGCACAGGTGGGATACAATGTAAAGTCCTCTGCCTAATCATTGACTGCTAACATCAAAGCACAAACAAACAAGCAAAATTGAAACAGGGGCACACAAACAAGGAGCAGACTGACAGTGACCAGTGGGGAGGGTAGAGGGGGAGAAGGGGGGAAAGAAGGAGAAGAGTCCAGACAAGAAACTAGCTTAACTGATCCATGAATATAGACAACATAGTAATGATTGACTTTGGGAGAAGGGGGTGGATGAGGTAGGGGGAAGCAATGGGGGAAAAGTGGGACAACTGTAATAGAAAAACAATAAATAATTTTTTTTAAAAGCCAACTCTATAATTAAATGCATTTTGAGTCTTTCAATTAATAAGGAAGAGATCCTTCTTAAAAGAATGTTAAGGGTATCTAGTAAAAACTGGTCTATATTTTATTTATGAAAATAATTAAATTAGAAAATTTAAAGATAATACATTTACAGGAAACTACTTATGTTTAGATTTCTTTTCTGTTTTCAACTACTAAGCCTGAACTATAATAAAATTTTTATAACCTACATTTTGCCAAGATCCTACATTTTATATAGTATTTCACTAGTTAAAAATCCTTACTCATTGCATGTATAATAATAATGATGATGAGAAGAAAGAGAAAAGAAAAAGAAGGAGAAGGAGGTGAGGAAGAGAGGAGAAGAGAGAAGGATGAGGAGAAAGAAAAAGAAAACAGAATAAGAATAGTAATAGTAAAAGAAGAAGGAAAAGGAGGAAAAAGGAAGAAAAAAAAGAGGAAGAGGAGAAAGACTATTCATATTTTTTCAATGAACTTTTATGGATTATTAAATGAATTAGTGATTTAAAGGCTTATTTAGATCTTGTATACCTTTATTGACAAATAAAAAATTTAATCACTTTGTCATTGAAGGTAAAATAATGATCACATTGTTTCAGCAAACAAGGAACTTGTATAGGATGCTGTGGGTATAAAGTTTGATACCTGGTTGAACATGAAGTGAAGAACACAGTGCATTAGAAGGTAAAACAGGCAGGAGTCAGGGCAATAATCGATCATATATGGTTGCTGAGATAATATAAAAAGTAAAAAGGGCAGACAGCTCGGGGTAGGCAATGGTAGATGCAGTAGGTCAAGTATGGAGACTAAGGGTGCTGAGCCTGTAGGATATGTTCAGCACCTTGGATAGCTCTTTGGAGGGTGAGCATTTTGTTTTTTTAGTGAGGGTTGGGGAGGGGAGAGAAGTGAGGTGAGGCGAGGGAGAGAAGCATCACTGTGAGGAAGAAACATTGATTGTATGCCTCTTGCGCACACCCAGACCTGTGTGACTGAGCACACAACTCAGGCATGTCCCCTGACTGGGAATCAAACACTCAACATTCTGGTTTACAGAACGAAGCTCCAACCAACTGAGCCAAACAAGCCAGGGCATGAGCTGATAACATTTTAAGTGTAAGCTTCCACCCTCAAAATCTCAGACTAATCCAGATTTTGTCTTCTTTTGGAACTTTTTAATTTTGGCCATTATGGGTACTTAACCTATTTGAAATAAAGATTAGTTCATATAAATTCAGGAAATCAGTTAATTTTCTTGTCAGGCTGGAAGAGGTTATCTTCTAGCCTGAATTGGACACATACAGGGATGCCCATGGTTTGAACAGATCCACAGAGCCAGGTAAATAGCTTCATCATTTTGCATAATGGGCAGGAGTTTATCTTAGGTTTGAGGCCCTATATGAAAGTCACAAGGATATCCAGAGAGGTGAATGAATGGTAATGTTCATTAACTTAAATGTACAAACTTCTCCACCATAAAATCATATAGGCCTTAATCCCATTTTGTAAGTAGATGTTAAAAGGCTTTTTAGACCTGCAAAATTATATTTTAACTTCCTAGACATCAGCTATTGCCACATATATTAATCAATTCCACTTTTCTAACATTCTTTTTATTATTTGTCCTATGTTTAAATTATAAAATGTATTTCCCAGTAAATACACTCAGAATACTAAATCACCTCCATTTATCTACATATTTTAATAACAGTAGAGTTTTTTCATCTTTGTATACCTAGAACATAAGACTGTACTTGGCCTATTATAAATATGAACATTGGTGAATGGTTGTTAAATAGATGAAGTACTGAACATGTAACCATTCTGTATAATCAGTAAGTTATAAAAGTACATTATATAAACACAGGTTAGAGATTTAATCAAATAAATCATACAACAAAAGTTAATGGGCATGACTGTTGATCCAATATACCATTTATCCGAGTTCTACAATCTTAAAGAATCCCCTAGGAGCATATTGCTGGCACAGAATATTTTACTAACCTTAAATTTAATTCACTGTTCCCCTAAATCTATGTGGACATTTATCATAACTAATAAATGTTTGTCTGCAAATACCCATTCTCTAAACTTCCCTGATCAATCTGTTCTTAAAATATGCCAACCTTGTTCATACCTTGCTATGTGTGCTCTTGGTATGCGTATGCCCTTGGCTTTGAACAATATTTTTATAGATATTCTCATGCCTGGCTACTTCTCTTCATTCAGGCCTAACTTTAATGTCACCAAATGATAGGTCTCTTTAAGTATCAACTGCAACCTGGCTACAGGAGCTAAACAACATGTGACTTACATCAGGTAGATGTAGGTAAACTGTGGCTTCATATGCTTCCTCAGAATGGAAAATTTAGAGAGCCCAGCATGGGTGGGAAAATGAGAGGAAGTTTACCATTATCATCATTTTGGTTTTTGTTCTTTATGCTAGACTTACAGAAGCAAGATTTGACCCTCTGGATCATCCATGCCTGTGAAAAATGTAGGAAAATACAGACTTTTAAAAGAGCACCAAAGCCAGGTGCTTTGAATACTTGGAGTTCCAGACTCTAAAGGCCTTAATTAATACAGAGAAAATAAGTGCACATATTTGACTTTCACTTTCCCCTAGGAACAAACTTCAGATGTGTTAGCTAAGGAATCATGTGGAGGAGAATAAAGGCTCAATCAGAAGTTAACAAAAAAAGCTCTTCAAGAGACCTGAGCCAAACAAGTACTTGAATGTGTATAAGGTCAGATCTGAAGAACAAAGATCAAATGTCAGGGTGGGGTAGAGAATTCTAAGGTAGATGAAGAACTTACAAACCCCAAATGAAGTTGATTGTGTCCTTTGTTAAGTAGCTTTACTTAAGTGCTGTTGGTCTCAAGATTGTAAATGTCCTAATGAAGGAAACATTGAGATTCCTACTCCCTAGACAACCTTCATTCATCTCTGCCTCTTGCTTTAGAAGGGGAGTGACTCGGTTGCTCTGGTAAAGGTAGTGTGATTCCAATAGAGCCCACTAGGCTGAAAACACACACACACACACACACACACACACACACACTCCCCACCATCTACTCCCCCAGACCCCAAGCTCTCCAGTTCCATTCCCAACCAAAAGAAATAGTCCAATGTCATAGTTCCAGACCCACATGACAGGTTGAAGGCTGTCACTAAAGTTTAAATCCCCTAGAAGGGTGTCAGGGCCATAGTCAGAGGTTGCTCTCTCATTGACATCACCTCTGTCATTGACATCAGTTCTCCCATCACCTTAGCACACTTGATCAGCATCACTGGTCTGTGATTTTCTTTCCACAGATGGAGTTCTGCAGCTACCTTATGCAGAGAGGGGAGTACTCTCTACCACCAGAAGTCCACTAGCAAGCTAGTTTTCTGGTTTATTTTCATAAACCTTCCTTTACAGCTTACTTTCTTTTCTTAGCATCCCACCTCCTATCTACAGAAGCCCAAACCACCACCCCCCAAAAAAAAGGTTGAGTAGGAGAAACTAATTCAGAATCTTGGGTATGTGTATTACCTAAGAATTTGAGTATCTTTGTCTAGGCACTCAATAACCTCCACTGCATTTCCCCCTTCTACTTGGGCATGTCTCTGTTTTCTTCCCCCAACCATCGCTAATGCATCTTGTGTCTCAGTATAAATATACACTACTTTTCCTATTTGTGGATCTTAAGGTATTACTGCTTTTCCTGTTCGTGGGTCTTAAGGTGTCATCTTTTTTGGGAATAGTGCTTCCCCGTTCATACCCATCTGACTGCTTTCTCTCAATAATCTGTTATTATTAGTCCCTCCTTCCTCACTGGCTTAATTCTTTTAGTACACATTGATATCCCCAGTGATGTTCTGCACATAGTAGGTGCTTATTTGTCGATATGAACTATACACACAACAAAGACACAAACTCAAAATTTTAATTACATTTTACAATGTTAATTGCAGAGGGTCTGGAATTCCTTAAAGCAATTTAAATATGAACAAGTCAAATTTCTAAAAAATTCCAGTCTTTTTAGAGTCTCTTTCAAGACCCTAAAGCTTCCATGCTTCTAGTGGACCGTTTTAGCTCTAAAACTGCCAGAAAAAAAATGTTATTTGGCACTGTTATATGCAGGTTTTTATTTTTTATTTTTTGCTGATCCTAAATGTTTATCTTATAATGTAAATGTTAGAAAGAAGGGGGAATATACATATTCAGAAGTCTAAAGTGTGACAAAAGGCTTGCCGATGATAGTAAATATTCCTAACCTATTTCTTTGAAAAAAAAAAACCAATTTGTTTTATCATAATCCTGTATAGGAGCATGAGTCTTGCCTAAGCAGTTTTGTATTTAATGTATAACATGGAAATATGTTTTTTTTTTCCACAACATATGTGACCATGGGTCTGAAAAATAAGCATGTATAGCACAATGAGAGCTGAATGTCACCTTTATAGGTAATATTATTTATCCGTGGAACACTCTACAGTGGAGAATAAATATTGGAAGGCCTTAAAAATCAATGGCTACATTAGCAGCTTTGTACTACACTGAACTTCATCCCCTGGAAAAACTAGAGAAGATAGCTTTCAAGATGGTTAAAGAGATACAAAGGTTGGGTAGGCATCAAAAATCTTACCTTGCTATTGACTGAGAAAGGGTTTATAAAGTAATGGATATTTCAAATTCCCAAGTACTCAAAATATATATTATAAATTTACTAGAGAATCAAGAAGGATTTAGATTGATGAATAGTTTCTTATAGTTAGTTCATAAATAGTTACTTATGTTAGGGGAGTCATATTTTGGATAGATCCTCCAAATTCTTAAGGTTGGTGTAAAGAACATCTATATGTTTCCATGCATCAGCATAAGGAAAAACATGCTGAACTAAAATCATGTCCAACTTTCTATAAGGAAAACTTATTTTGCAACTGTGAAAACCCTCAGGAATGTGTGTAGGTACAATGTAATTGGAATGTTTTATGTGGCAGCCATAAGCTACGGGTTAGGATTGTGCAAAGCAACATGGGTGGAACTAAGGAGAGACATTAGGGTTCAAATACTCTCACCTCTCGTGGTACCAGTGAAGAATTAAGACTAGGAGAAAAGGTTAAGAGGCTCGAGCAGTATCGCATAGCTGCTTAGTGGCTGAATCATGACCAGGAACACAGTCTCTGACTCTTCCCTTTTTCTCAGACAATCTATAGACCATATTCCATAGAAAGATTATAGATAAAATACTGTGGCAATCATGTCCATGGCATTTCAATAGCAAGCTCTCCTTGAAAGGCTATAAGAGAAATCTGTGTATTCTTGGAAGATCCATAATAGTAAATGACTCTTCAGTGGAGCAATATCCCAAACTACATTCTGTGTTGTTACTTAATCTGAAAAATAGTATCTGATACACTTCATTTAAATTACTCTTGACAGTAACATTCATTGCCTCTGGGATCTTAGAATTTGATAGAAAACAGGCTTTTTTTCCCCCATGCTAAAACAGTTCCTTTTCATGATCTCACGTGCCAACTTCTTAGATGAAACCTGTATGAAGAGGTGCTTCGCAGACATATCATTCAGGAATGCACAGGTATGACACACGACAGACATTGGGATTACAGTTTTTATTCTAACAGTAAAGCTGGAAAATGTTCAGTTGTCTTCCTATATCTCACTGCACTTTTATCAGAAGAGACTAAAAAACTTTTGAAAGGTAACTTCCAGGAGGTAGGTTTTTGTCTTATTTGTTTTACTTATCTTTATCAGAGAAATCATATCAAAAACATGTATCTCTAATAAATGTTGAATCATCTGGTAGGAAAACACAAAGATCACTCTACCCCGAGAAACTATAAACCTTGTGATGACAAAGGATTGTAGTCATGTATTTCTTTTGTATCTTCATTCTATCTAACACAGTGCTTAGTAAAAACTCAGTTTGGGGGTTGAGGGGAGGGAGAAGCTGAATTTGAAGCCAGAAAAATTTTAGTGCTATTCTTAGCTTACTAGTTATAGACCTCAAATAAAATAACATCTATGAGTCTCACCTGATAAGATCAGTAAGACTGCATATCTCACAGAACTGGTGAGAGGATTAAATGAGCTGATGTCTAAAATCAAATATGCAAGCAAATGACTACAAGACTATTACATGTAGATGCTCAATTAATAATAATTTAATTTTTCAGTGTTGGCATTCCAAATATAACTGTTAGACTGAACTAAATTCACTTCCCATTGAGATATGGTCCATTCTGGGGAGGAAGTTAGCAGACATTTTTGCTAACTAATTCATATTCTGCATAGAATTTCATGTTGAAGAAAAAGGCAAGCCAGAAGAGGGAGCTGAAATCACTTGTAGAGACTACCTATTATAGAATTTGGTTACTAGCATACCTAGGTAAGGTCCGCAGAATGATGACTAACTTAGCTGAAGCAAAGCATGTTTGACAAGCCTGAGGCATGTGTTACAGAAACTCAGGACAGAATCAGTGCCACTAAAAATTAGAAAGACCAAATCTGGCAGATGACAGCTGCCAAGGATATATGACAAGGAGGAAATAGCAACAGAGCATGCAATCAGAGGATACTTGACCTTGGCTAAGTGAGTTATTCCAACAGGTATAATTAAAGGCTACCATATGGACTGCAGAGTAGATAGTTACAAATACAACTGCGATTTCAGAGGCGTCAAAGGAAATCTGTTGCCAAACAAATACCTCTCCCACCCGTGGCCTGAATACAGAAATTGTACTCTGAGATTGTATCTCTGCTGTAATGCCTTAGGAATACTAATAATGCATTCTTTATTATGAACGAGTTTATGACATCGTTTTCCTAGATCAGAATTTCACATGGGGAATAAATGAGGACCTTGGGGACTAAGAAGACAAGAAGACAAGGTAGCAACAAAGCAAATAAATAGATGTCAGCCTGAGAAGTGGGCTGGAAAGATAAATTGCTTGTTCCATTAACTGGAGTTTGCCTGGGAAGCATAGTATTGCCAAAATTCTAGAGTCGGTCTTCAAGCATGCGCTAATGGTAGCTGTGCATTAACTGTAAACTTATACACATTTTACATCATAAAATCAAAAATATCATGGATGTTATAATTGTCCATCTATTTTGATCAGTTACCATACATGTGGCCCTATACAAAATCCATTACATACACAATCACATTTAATCTTCATGAGAGCCCTCTGAGAAGGATGTTGTTCTTCCCATTTTATACCTGAGAAAGTTCATGGTTTGAATGAATGAGCTAACTTGTCTATTAAATGGCAGAGCCAGGACTACAATCACCTCCACCTGACTTCAGAGTCTCGGGTCTTAATCCCCACAACTGGCCAAACATTCTGACAAACGGAGGCAAAGGCAGGCATAAAATGATGTCATAGGCAACAGAATCAGGAGGTGGATTCTTATTGATTCCCCTTCTAACATGATGGTAACAACAAAAGTGTTTTCTGAGACTTGACTTATAACCAGAATTTTTACGCTCAAAAATAAGCTATCAATATGGCCACTTAGGCCCAAGATGGTATAACAAACAGTAAGCTAATTTATAACCATTGTTAATTATAAAACGGTCACATGTTAAATAGCAATACAACAGCGACAAGGATAATAAACTACCCTCCACCAGCAAGAAATTGACTCATACAGTCAATTCCAGGCTTCCTGTGTCAGAGTACTGGCACATAACAATGATAGACATGTAAGCAAAGAGGTACACTTCTTGAACGTCAACCAGAAAGAAGATGAGCAAGTCCTCTACTTTTTTGCCAGATACCATTTCGAATATTCACAGAAATAATCCCTCATCTGCTCTGAGGCAATCGAGTTGTTTAAGGAAAGCTCCTATCAGCTGGAAAAGTAAATTAATTTAACTTAATTTCAAGGTATCTGCCAACAAAACAAAGGCATTATGGTATAACTGAAGCTAATTTTAAATACCACCCTAAAATTCCTATTATTTTATCTGATAACCAAAATTCTTGCCATTTTCCAGCCTCAAAGCTGATTTTGCTATGAAAAGCGATACAGCAAAATAAGAAAGATTCTAAATGAAGTGCTGCCTCCTACCTTGCCGACACTATTCCTGACAAGGTTTTCTAGGAAGCACTCTGAATTCTGATTCTGCTAAGGGGTGACGTTTGTTCCCCACTTTTAACGTCTCCTTCCATTTGGATAGACCTTCCATACAAGTGACACCCCTGGCCTCTCTCCCAACCTGGTTCAGGCTGTTGACTTACCAGGTTGGTAGGGCCTAGGAGGAGAATGGCTGTCATCGATGCCCATGTACCTGCAGCAAGCCCCCCTTCTGCTTTGCTCCTTCTTGCAAGTTTCGTACGTGCATGTCACCAAGAAGGAACTGAATTTTAAATTTCTGAAGTGTAGTATCCATCAGACTGCTTAGCTATGAGATCTCAGCCCCATTCTATAACACAGCGTCTGAGTGACGAACTCAGACATTGTGGACCAAGCACTGTTGGTCTTGGCTTGCCGGAGTCAAATGTGTGAATCTCTGTTCAACGCCGAAGTCAGTGGCATCACATTGACAGCTTGAATTTGACCAAGACGGGCGTATTTACACCACAGAATATATAGACACTAAAACACATATTAAGTATTTACCAGTACATCTCTCAATGGAAGACATATTTTGATCTGTATTCAGTTGACTCTTATATTTATTTCAATTAATGAACTCAGAAGGGGGTACCATGTACTGCACTGTCCACAACAATTTCAAAGGATTTCCTACTTCCTGTTTTTCATAATCATCAGAAAGATAAAAGTTTTTTTTTTTTTTTTTAATGGATATCTGTTTAGTTCTATACATCTTGGTTCAAAAAAAGACTAAATACAAAATCTTGAAGAATGGTCAAAATGTAAAGCAAAATAAAATTCTACAATGACTTAACTCTCCTGGAAATTGTTCATGAAGCTTTTTTCTTTAAAATAAGACAGGAAAAGAATATTAGTTTTCTTTACTTCTTCTCATTCTTTCCTGTAATAGTTTATGGCTTTATAACTTTAATGCATAGCTTCCTTTCTTAAAAAAAGGTGTGTTCACCCCCCAAAAAAATTTCAAGTTGCATCTTTAACAGAGTCTACGAAGTGGTGGTGGTATTTCAGACACAAGATCTAAATTACACAGTATCTGCTCTGCTTGGAATTCTAATGGCTCCCCTGCTCAGTTTCCTACAGCATATCACCAGACATTTCCATCACTTTACTTATTTAAAGGTATGTCATTTTAATTAAAACAGCTGCATGGAAACAGCCGCTGGTATTAATAATAGTATTCTAAAGCGACATTAATAGAAAACCTTGATTGAAGTAAATAAAGGTACGTCCCTTTCTAGTGTTTACCTTTCGTTTTCTTTAACGTTTATGTTAAAAGAATATACCAAAACTAAACCTGTAATTATATACTGTGGTTAGTTTAAACCTCTGGGGTTAACCTGAAAGCACTCTAGACTCTGTTGCACATACTGTCTTGGAGAGAATACTGAACGGGTAAAGACCCAATTATTTATGGTAACTCTGTCACTGAGAGACCACAAAACCTTAGGTGAGTTCTGTAACTGGGCTAGGCTTGTTCTCTCATCTGTAAAATTAGTCTACGGGGTGTCTAGACCCTTCCTGCTCTAACATGCCAAGAGTCCCTTTCTCCCTCATATCTCAGCGGTGGTCTGCCACCTCTGTCTCAGCTACAGGCATGTTAACATAATGTGCCATGCGTTGTCTGAGTTAATTAAATGGAAGTGATTGTATTTTGCCTTTTAAGCCTCCCTGAACTCCAAGTTCTACCGTCCCTCTCTACCTGTGGTCCATAAAAGAGTGGGGTGCTATGGAACGAGGCATTATTGTGTCTGTTCTCCCCTAAATCTGCTGTCAACATTTCTTTGCTACCCTTCACTTCTCAAATAATTAGAATGGGATGAATTTCACTTAAAGTGTCTTGTTCCCTGAATCCTCCACTCCCTTTCACACTCAGGATGGGATCTTTGCTCAGCAAGTTTGAAGAGCTGACATATTGGCTCTGGACCCTCCATCTCTCTCCACCCACACACCCTTCCCTTCCAGTTCCACTCCTTTTCTCGACAAGGTGCAGAGGAACAGCTTGGGATAGTTGTTTCAACTATAGACTGCATTAATTAAAGTGGTATGTATTTTTTTAAAAGAACAGAACATTTTGAGTCAAATGTAAACATTTTTTAACATGAAATGTAAACTGGAGTCATTGCTACCTGCACATCAAAGGTTTCTGTGGGTCATCAGGGACTTTTTAGAATTACCTAATATAGGTCAGAGAGCCCTGGTAGCACCTGGTCCAGTGATGCATCTGATTCATAAAACTCCATGACGTCTTTCCCAACAGGTCTTTCAGGGCACCCAGCAGCCGAAACACACCATGAGAGCAAGAGGGACAACTCAGACATTCCTTGTATTCAACTTGTATATCTTGGATCTGGACATGGTTTGTGTATCTCTGAGTCTAAAAATAAATTCTGTTCTTATCCTACTTTAACAGCTGGAGCAAAATGGGCACAGAGAGGCTACGTTGCCTGAGGACTCACAGAAGTGTCAGATCAGGGATTTGAACTTAGACCCACCCCATTAAGTCCAGAGGCTACACTATCTCTAGTTTCATAATGGCCATTTGAAATGAGCCCTTGGTTCAAATTATATTAAACCACTTTAAGTGTTTTCATACTTCATTTCTTACTTATTAGCCAAGTTTTCTCTTTATGTCATTATCTACCATTAACTCTCCACTCTTCCTTAAAAAACAAACCTATTGCTGACCTCTTGGCCCCTATAATGAGAACATTCACCTCTGTCTCCCTCATTTATTCTGATTTTATCCACTCTTCGAGGCATGGCTTAACTTATCCACCCCCCAGACTCCACCTGGCAAGGAGGCGGTCTCCCTTCCCTAACTGCCCTCGCCAACAGGAGCACAGCGTATTCACTCTCTATAAATAATCATTCCCAGTATCTGGGTTCTCAGTTTTAACATCATCTCACCCACAAAGCAACTGGGAGCATCAGTTTTTGTTTGTGCCCCACTATGCCCACAGCAGGTGCTTAAAAAACGGGTTGAACCATTTCAGAAGATGACTCCTAATACCTTACAAACTCTTCTGCCCTCTTTCCTTTGCACATGCTTTGGGGTGATAAGTCCATTAAAATCCGGAATAAATAAATTATTCTGAAATTCACTGCACTGATGTTGGCCTTTCCATCCCTATTTGATAGCATGGCCTTGTAATTCGTCTCAGTGGCTTAGTAGGTGCATTTCTGCATGTCTACCACCAGAGGGCGTGCCTTCCTTTCTTTTCAAGGCTATCCCGTACCTGAACAGGAGCCTTCAGAAATCTGAATAATCTACTTTGCAAAAAAAAAAAAGCTTTTTTTCTTTTTCCTTTTAGCGCTCCTTTATCCATCCATCCACACCATATCATGGAACACCCGATATTATCCTTGTTTCTAGGCAAAAGATCCTCGAACACCCTCCCATCCGAAGTCTGTTCACTAAATAGACAGGAATCTGGGGGCAAGAGGGAATGGGAGTATAGAGAATAGTAAACCTGTAATACGCACCAACGCCCACATTCCCCCCTCCACGTTCAGGATGACACCTTCCTATTGTGGGAGGCCTGAGCAGTGAGGAACCCTTTCGAGGCCTTCCCTCCCTGAATTCTAGACGGATCCGTTCTTAGAGAGGCTGGGAGTGGAATTCTATTAATATCCTTACTCACTGCAGTACCTCAAATATCCTGCAAATATCCTTCCCACTGTGAAATGACAGCCTACCATGGTGCTTTCCTAAATCCTCTGACAGTCTTACAAGTCGGGTGCTGAGGGACCTTTCTTTCTTTGAAAAAGTGTATATAAATGTGCCTCTTCACAGAAACCTGACAGCACTGACAGCTGGTCCTCCAAAAATGTAGCTTCACTAGAACCATATTCCACTGACATTTGCAGAATATGACTATTTCTGATAGTGGGGAACAAAGGGAGAATTGTAAAGCATATGCTTTTATCCAAAAGTTCCCCAATGCAAAGCAACTCATGATTTTTCAGCATACAGGTACAGTACCCAAATTCAGAGTATCATTCTTTTCTCTTTTCCTGGTGAGAGAGGGGCTTGCCTTTCCCTAGTGAACCTCATACCTGCTCTCTAATTCCCTAGATGTTCCTCTTCTCCCAGACCTGCTGATGCTTGTGTCCCGACAGCTCCAGGAGGCAAACAGTTCTCTGAGAAATGACGCAATGCTTTCTGAACAGGACACAGGCCTCCTCTCGCTTACATGCTGGGGAGAGGCCATTCGATTCTGGGCAAGATGCAGTTCAAGGCACACTGGACATGTTGAAAGTTAATGACTTTATTATGCTTCATGGTTTATAATTCAGTCATAAGCCATGGCAGGTTGGGTCCATTTTTTCAGACAGTTAAAAATTAGGAGGACTAAAGGCTGTCAGCTTTACCTGATGATCATTAACTGGAAATGTGTTGTTTAAGCAAGATACGCACCCGGGGGAAAGGGTCTCCTACACAGTTTCGTTTTCCATGAACCTCTTCGTACCTACCTTTCAGGAGGAGATGGGAGCTGCCGAGAAAGAAGGTGGGCTGAAAGAAAAAGATTATCTTACCTATTTCTCAGCTGCCCTCAGCAACGATGAGTGGCAATGTGTGCACTGTGTGGGTTCAACTTACAACATCAGAAAGGAAGCAACCATATACCAACAGCACGTAAATTCTTGTCCGCATGCAACAGCCTTCACAGCATGCTATGAACTTGAGATCAAACAGGTGAGAAGAAACTAGGCATTGTATTCCATTGAGGCAAAGTTGAAAAAGTAGGTATTAAACACGGATAGAAAATAGTTGAGAGAAAGTGAAAAAGGGAATGGGAAGGCAGCCCACAGAAGTCTGAGAGACTCTGAAAATCAACTCAATTAATTTTGTCTACTTCCATTGACCACAGGCAGCTTCATTTTCATTCTAACATGTTCAGGGGATTCTGTCCAGGACCTGAGACTCCCTCAGAGTTGTTGGGAACCTGAGCACTTGTGTTTAAGGATACATCAGGGGATCCAGGCAAGGAAATAACAAAGATAAATGAATTCATGGGAGGAGTGTTACTTATAACCACCTGTTTATGAGCAAAACCCAGTCATAAACGCATCTGTAAGCAGAAAACACAGAGACATTATTTTGTCCTTTTGACATACATTATGGTATTCAAATCCCATAACAGCGGCAAAGATTGTAAAGAACTGATTGTAACTGTCACCATTAACCGTATGCACTTCTCCACTACAATGTATAGCTTTGCAACTGGTATAGCTTTGCAACTGGCAGACCTGATCAGGTATAAAAGAAAACAGAGCTTCTGAAATCCCAGGAAGTGGAGAAAACAACCCTTATCCAATTTCCCTTGTTCTGAATTATGGTGGGTAGAGACAAGATAACTCCCCAGCCATTTCAAATATGGAAAACATTCACAGAGAGGACACCTTTGGTATCTAAAGTCAAATTAGGCTGTTGTTGGTTTGGTTTTTTTTTTTTTTTTTTTTTTTTTTGTCATTTTGGATGTGATTTGGAAGAGGGCTACGAAAGAACAGAGAAGATGAGCAGATAAGATGTATATGAGTTCTGAAGCAGATGTTCTTGTCATCATTCCTTGGAAGATGTAAAATGATTGAACAAAACAAAGTAGCCACATCTTAAAGAAATACACTTACCTGGCAACCCTGAAGACTTCTAATGGGTTAGCTGAGTAAAAACAATAACCTTAGTGTACACACACACACACACATACAACATGCTCATACTCTCCTGGAAAACTTAGGCTTAATATCTTTATTGTTTTTCTTTCAACAACCCAATATAACCCAGTTATCAAGGATATGAAATAATAAAAATCTTTTTCCTCTAGATTGGAGAAGTAGGAATATAGGGTATTGATACAATTCAGCTAGAGCATGCATGGTCTTAAATTTAGGAGCTAATATTCAGAAGCGTCTACGTCTGTGGAATGCTAGAGCGGGAAGATATCTGGACAGCAGTGTGGGCATTACGGTGCTTCCTGCCTATTCTGTCACATTCACAGCAACTTTACTATATAAGTTCACTGAATGGAATACAATGCACATTCAAGGTTAATGTTTTTTCCATAGGAAGAAGAAGCAGAAGCCAGTGGGGGCAGAAGTATATAAATAGGAAAAAGAATGAAACAAGAAGATACAGAAAAGACATGACTGTAGAACATTCAAATTACAAAAAATAAGAATTTATAGAGGAACACATTATGAAACGGTTAAATTTTGAAAATTGGACTTTATGCTGTTATCTGTGAATGTGGCAACATTTCTTCAATTGTCTCCTAATTCAGTGAGACAGAATTTTTCCAAATCACAAACAACTCAATAAAATCAACCTTGTGTATTACTATAAAATATGGGCATTACATTTGTAGTAATATATATATTTTTTTTGATTAGTGTTATTACTTCTGGATATAGAAATTGCAACTCAATTAAGAAAGAGCCTGGAATAAGAATCTTTAAAGTACATAACTCAAATAAGAATCCTATAAAATGTAGATGATAAATTCTATACTGCCCATTTATTTCCATTTAGTCAAAGAAGATGTGTCAACAGATTTTTTTTTTTTTGCAAACCTGTGACACCAAGATGCCACTGATTTGTTACTCCAACTATCACTCATTATTATTTAAAGAATTCGACACCACATAGTAATACATTACAAAAGATGCTAGTGGGTAGGGAGCAGCAGAAATCAGACAGAAAGAAATTATTGTTAAATGAGGCATGGCCAACATATAATGGTTATCTGACTATAAAACCATTTTGTGGCTGCTTTATGTATAATGGTGAACTAAATATAAAACCATTTTGTGGTTGCTCAATAATATTTTTCATCCAAACCATAAAACTTTAACAAATTCTTGACTAACTATAGGTCAGCCTTACCTTTTTCTTTAAAGTAAATTAGTTTAAAATCTGTTCTACCCTCTGAATACCTGGAACTGCAGCAACTAATTAGGTTAAGAGCTGAGTTCAGTAACTTCATATATATTTTAGCTCTTCTATTTCCCATTATAACTCTGTAAGTTGAGCATTAATATTCTCATTTTGCAGATGAGAGACCTAACTTTCAGAGAGATGTGAGAACTTGCCCAATCATGGATAGTTAGACAAAGAACAAGCACTTGAATCCAGGTGTGGCAAATTAAAGGGTAATCTGTCCGCACTCACCAGTACAAGCCCCAATCCTGATCCCCACAACCTGTGAATATTTACATGACAAAAGACTTCACTAAATTAAGCATCTTGAGAAGAGAAATTCATCCTGGGGTGGCCAGGAGGGACCTAAATACAATTACACGTGTCCTTAGAAGTTAGACGAAAAGAAGACTAATCACAAAGAAAGAAGAAAGATGGAGGCAGAGACTGGAAGGATGTAGCCACAAGCCAAGAGATGCTGACAGCCACCAGAAGCTGGAAGAGACAAGGAAGGGAATTTCCCTCCCCATAGAACCTGGGAGCACAACCCTGTCAACACCTTGACTTCAGACTTCTGACCCTGAGGACCTTGAAAGAATAAATGTATTGTTGTAAACCATCCAGTCTGTGGTAATGTGCATGACCACCAAAGAAAACTGACATGCTGGTTCTTCTGGCCTCCTTTTGGCGACACTATTCAAGTTTCCAAACATGAGACTTGCCAGGTTGCAGAATGCAGAACATGGAACTAGACTCTCCGTATATCAATACATACCATAACAGACTTAAAATCTAGATTCTTCAGACTATATATGAATTGGTGTTCTTCATATCTGATTCAAAATGTTTGAATCAGCATTAAAAAGACTACAAGAACACCAGCTCCTAACTTCACAGGAGTGTGTACTTTCTGGACTAAGGTGAATGGGATCACCCAAGATGAAGTAGTAAATAAATGAAATCTTCCATAAGTTGCAGATCTCATTGAGCCAACTTTAATGTCAAGGAAGCCAATTCTACCCCTGCTCTTTTATATGCTGAGTTTGAAATGGGTTGAAATAAGGATAAATTTTGCCTAAAAAATGCTAATATTATTTCTATTCTTTCTAGCTCTAAGAGTCTGTATAATTATCTGTTTCTCAATAAATATTTGTTGAATGAATAAAGGAATAAATCAATGAATGAATGTTTCTATGCATAGAGCCAAAATAATCAAGCTCCATTGTATCTCAATAACAAATATTTAAGCCAGAAAGAATTAATGTCTTACCAAAATATCACTCACCAGGACAACAACCTGAATGGATTATAAATGATCAGATTAAAGAAATAAATAAATAACTCTATGGTAATGATACAACTTAGCTCCCTGGGATGAATTCTTAGAGGAAGCATATGAAATTTTAGGTATAATTCACTGTAAAAAAGAACCTGAAAAGTGAAAACTGAAGAAAAAAATGTATCCCCAGGACAAAGGATAAAGATACTTTCTTTGTGTTAGGCAATATTCTAAGTACTTTGCAGCATGAAACTGTTTAATATTCACTACAAACTTAAGAGGTAGAGTCTGCCATTCTCCCCACTTTACAAGTGAGAAAAACAGATAAAAAACCCATTGAAATCTTATAGCCAGTAAGAGGCAAAGTGGCCGGTAGAGAATTATTTGTCAAAATGTTGGTGAAAGAGATAATCAGGGCAGAAGAGTTGAAGGAGAACTTGAACTCTGAACATGAAAGCCAATACTTCATTGGTTTAGTATTTCATTTTAAAGATATATTTGTACAAGTAAGACATGACAGGCATTTTGCTAGACTGGAGATAAATTGGAAAAAAATTATGACCTAATAAAATGTTCTAAAACAAAAGAGCAAACAGATGGGAGGAAACAAACTAAAAACAATATTTTAGAAAATATAATTATAAGTGAATTTGAAAAAAGTGTCTAAATTTTCTTAAAAATGTCTTCAACTAGAAATCCTCTTGGAGGCACTTACGAAAAAGGAACATTCCTAAATCCTAAGAATCCCTGCCCCCCACCCCCACCCCCCCAAAATGCTCCAGGTATTTTACATGATGAGTCAATTCTGGGAACAAGGGGTTGGGGGATGTTTTAAAGAAACGCAGCTTCTCTATTCCATGTGTCGGGATTAAAGGTCTGAGAACTGTGATAACTCTTGTTTAGAAAGAGAAGAGCAATAAGCAGATCAATTCAATTTCTAGAGGGAACACCTCTCCGGTCTCCAGTCCCGTCACTGTAAGAGGCAAGGCCACAAAGCTGTGCTGAGGATGTGGGAGCTACTCCTATCCCCAGAGAGCTGCGTCTTCCTGAATTAAGTTATGACCGCACTGGAGGGGCTACACACAAATGCTCAAAGGAGCAGACGGGTTGACCAGAGCAAGGATGGCCCACAGCCGGAAACATGAAGGGGCTACCGAGCAGGGAAGCAGCCCCTTTTTCTCCACAAGGACTCACCAGGCTCACTCTGGCAGGTACAATTCCTCTCTCCTTCCCGAACAAAGAATACAAGGCTGGGAACCAAGACTGAAATCTTGGAAAAAAGCGTTTAGCTACAGAAACTCCTAAGGAAGGGTCAAGAACAACAACAAAACTCTAAAAATGAGCAGAGAGAAGCTTATGAGCTAGACAGGGACTTAGCCCTGAATGAATTTGAGCCACGTGTTTAAGAATATGAGCTTTGGAGAGAGGCTGACCATAGGCTCAAGTTCATTTTCTGCCATTTACTAAATGTGTGCCTTGAGGTCAAGTCGATCCCTATGTGTCTCAATTTTCTCATTTGTAAAGTAGAAAGAACAGTACTGACCTCTCAGAGTTATTCTGAAAATTAAATAAAACTTAGTGAATGCATCCATGTTTGCCAAAGGCCTGGCAGAGAGTGAGTGTTCAATAAATGGTAGCTATTATTAATATTACAATTTAACATATAAGGTTTCAATTCCATATTAGAAATATAGTTATCAGGAATATCAATGTGTCCACATTCTCCTAGGCAATAAAGAAGTTGATAAGGATTCATGTTACAAAAATGAAGTAATATTTTTAAATGAGGCTGTTAGCCTATAACTTTTTAAAAATTAATCTTATCATGAAATCGAAGTACAACATGGTTTAAAGATAGCACTTATGAAGAACTGCAAAAATACAATCATATTTTAATAACTTTTTAAATTTTTAATGGAAGAAAATTTGTTAAAAGAACAAAGTTAAGAGAGTTAAAGACTTCGTTCTTAGTTATAAAACCTCCATTATATACCCTAGATAGTCGAGGTAAAGGGGAAACAAAAAAAGGGACTGTATTCATCCTATTTTATTCCCCTTGCTAATCTTTCTTTATCTAATATCAAATATCTAATCAATATCACTAACATCTAACTTATACCTAAAATCATTCTATACCTAATATCGCTCAGTGAAAACTCTTATTTACCCTCCCCTGGGCTTGTAATATAAATGTTCAGTTTTAGGTTCCAAGAAGCCAACTTAATATGCTGCCTAACCTACCTCTAAACATTATAAAAGCAAGAGTTTACATCGCTGCAAATATCTGTCTCCCGTGATACCACCGTGTGACGTAACAGCATGCAAAAGTAGGTCTTCACTAAAGGGGGAAGCTCGCATAGTTGGCGTTATTTCAACACAAGATTAAATAAAGAACAAACGCATGGAAGAGAACCAAGAAAAGCCAGAGAAACTCACAGAATGACTTCTCTCTCCAGGTCTAGAGATGCCGCAGACAAGAGCAAGGGGCCTCTCACCACCAGGTGGTATTTCTCACAGGAGGCTTGCTCTTTTGAACAGGATCAGAAAAGGGTGTGAAATGAGAATAGCTCCTGTTCAACCTAAGTAGGAAACACCTCCGGGAGGAACGGGACCCCAAAACACGGAAGCAAACGACTGGGGCAAAGCGTTTTCAGCTTTCCTTCCATAAATTAGATTGACAACAGCCAGGAACGCCGAGAAGTTCCGAAGTGGCCGCTGTTCACGGTTGAAACTAACATTAGATCCCCAAATCCACAAAAAAAAAAAAAAGTAAAGCCAACAAAGAGGGCCTTAGATGTGAGGTGGAGAGCGGTTTGTTTCCCTTTTAATCGGAACTTGGCTATTTCTAACCCAAAGGTAGCTTCTGAATTGAAATAAAGGGAGGCCTTAGAAAGAAGGAGAGCAACGCTGCACTTCTGAATAAACCTCTGCAGACGGAGCATCCCACGTCGTCGGGGTCCACAGAGGGGCACGCACAGTCTCTGCATTCACGGGGAGTCCCTCAGACCTCACCCCCACCCAACCCCCCGCAAGTGTCTTAGGTAGGCATGAGGGCGGACAGCAGGTGGCGATGCAGGTCAAGTGAACTGGAACACTGACGTCACAGAACCCAGACGGACTCCGGGGGAGGGTGCCGCTGAGTCCACCCCACGGCCCTCTGAGTTCGCAGGGCTCTCCGCTGCAGACAGGAAGGAAATGGGGACCTTCTCTGGGTTGCAACAAGGGAATGGCTGTCCTGACACACAGTACATGTCCTGTGTCCCCGCTTTTCCCCAGAGCTCTGTAAACTGTCCCGTCCTACCTCAACGGGGAGTTTACATAAAAAGCAGTAACTGTGTAACAAATTAAAACAAAACAGCAATACCTATCATGAAATGAACTAATGCTGTAGCCCCCTGAATGCCCTCGGAAGACACCGAGGATGCCACCTTATTTTCCCTAATTTCTTCTCAAGGGTCCCAAATTACAGCATCCACTTTTGAAGAAAAAAATTCTACTGAAATCTAGGCGAGGGCTTCTCGAATTGTGGTTCCCCAGACACCTACATCAGAATCACTGAGTATGAGCATTTATTCAAATGCAGGCTCTCGGTCCCGACTTGACCTAGTGAATCAGATGTTCTGAGCGTGGAGTGGAGGAAACCACATTTCAGCCAGTCCCGCCTCCTCTTAGGTGATAGAACTGCTCTTCATATCTTCTCTCTCACTGAAGAGCCTCCAGAGAAGAAGGTGAAAAAGTCTTTTTGAAAAACAATGTTTATAT
Source organism: Furipterus horrens (assembly GCF_987537825.1). Taxonomy (NCBI): domain Eukaryota; kingdom Metazoa; phylum Chordata; class Mammalia; order Chiroptera; family Furipteridae; genus Furipterus; species Furipterus horrens. The sequence continues at coordinate 193,760,269 of NW_028327173.1, read as the reverse complement.
TCAGGGCAGCAACAGAAGCTGGAAGTTATAAGGAGAAAGCTGTTTCTTTGCCCTCTGCCCCCACCCTGCATCATGACAGGCAAAAGAATAAGTAACATTCTCTCCTTTTCTCCCTTTTATTTTGTGACTTGCTCTTTTCCTAAGATTCCCTGGTCTGATAAATTTAACATCTTACCTTTTTAAAATGCTTACAATTTAAAACACTGAAGGATTTTTGAATGAAGCAGACAAATTTTGAAGATACCTTTAAAAACTGATTCAGTGTATGCTGTGTGTCAGAACAAGACCATAAATGTGGCAAATTACAGTATAAGGGTACCCTAACGGTGCTTCAGGGGAGAATGAGGACTCAAGAAAATCCCTGTAATTTGAGGTTCAGTAGCTAGAGGGGGTTTAGTTATAAAATTCTGGGAGCCTTGCAAGATCATTTCATTCTGAGAAAAGTCACCTCGCTAGACAAATCAAGGTGAGGAACTGCATTTTCTACACGATACAGGCTCAGCATCTTGAGGGACAGAGCTCTGTATAACAGTTGCTCTTGTTTATGCTATAGTATTAGACACAGCTTTGCAGAAGTGCCTCGGTAAATGCAGGTCCTGGATAAGACCGAAGGATTACAAGTTTGAGAGCTTTGTGTAGCTGAATCCCCCCAGAGAAGGTACAATAGAGGGGAAAAAGTCTGTGTATACAATAAACTATAGCAAAAGCTGCAACCTTAACAGACAGACATACACTAACTAGGTAGGAAATATAACCATTTCTCACCACTCATCCCTCCATCTCATTAAAACAGTTTGGGGTGGGCCGGGGAGGTGAGCAGAATGTCAAGGGCCCAGATCCTAATTTTAAAAGAACACAGAAGCCCCACACCTGGGGAGCTCTAATAGGCTCGGACACATCTCAGCTCCCTGTGTGGGAGCCTGTCGTGCCCCAGACCCGTGGCTTCGGATTCCTTCTCCAAAGGTGCGTTGGGCCCACTGCTGCCACCGCCAGCTACCGCCAACTGCAGGAACAGCTGGTGGAATACATTTCAGCAGAGAATCTTAGCGAAGTGCATAAATCCCATCCGGGAGGCTGCACGCAGAGCTATCATCAGCCTGGCGGAGCTATTTTTAGAACCGTCTTAACTGATGGTCCCCAGCTATTCTCTATTCCTGCATTCCTTTTCCAGCCCCCTCTCTCTCTTCCCAACCTGAGACACCCAGGACTGACTGATCAATATACGCGATAAAGTGCAGACAGCAAAGGGACCTGGTAAACAACTGACATAAGTAGATAGATTTAGGAGTGATACACAATACAGAGAATGTGGCTAAGGCTGGGACGTCTCGTCTGCAGTCAGAGAGCCTGTATAAGAATTCAGGCTTCACAGATGGACTGGGGATGGGGTGGGAGGAGGGGCGGGGAGAGGAGCAGAGGGGAGTGAAGGCTCTAGCGCGCGCGCACACACACACACACACACACACAAATCTTAAGGAGCATTCTCTCCCTCTCTTTCCACCCCCACCCCCCATGCTATAAGTGGTTGTTGATTTAGCAGACCTGGGTGAAGTATTTCATGCATAACTTGCTCCTCAACCCTCCAATGCTTGCTGCGGTTTGTACTTAGTAGGTGCTCATGAGTTCAATAGTGGTTAGACAAGTAACAAGCAAGAAGAAAGAGAAAATTCAGCAACAATTTCAGCAGACCCAAACCTTAGGACTCAGAAACCAAGTTTGGCTCAGGAGCCTTCTCACCGTGACCTGGCCACAGGGGCTGAACAAAGAATCAGCACTACCAGGGGCATGCAGGCCTACCACTCAGAGGCGAGCTGCCCCCAGGTTCCAGGAGTTGGCACTAACTGGCCTGTTCCATTTTCTTAAAATAATGCAAATTTTGGCTTTAGCTTCTTAGTCTGGTTTCCCTCTGTTACTATTGTTCATAGTCTTTCATTCCAACCTTCATTTTTCCTCCAAAGATTTTATTTATTTATTTTTAGAGAGAGGGGAAGAGAAAGAGAAAGAGAGGGACAGAAGCATCGATGTGCAAGAGATACATCGATCGGTTGCCTCTGGTATGCCTCCACTTGGGGACCTGGCCCACAACCCTGGCAGGTGTCCTGACCAGGGATCAAACTGGCCACCTTTTGGTTTACAGGACAATGCCCAATGGACTGAGCCACACCAGTCAGGACTCATTCCGAGCTCTTCATACTGGTGCTCAAGTATAAACAGTACACCATGAGGGGAAGAGGTTTCAAGGCAAAACGACCTGGGTTTGAGTTCCAGGTGAGCAATTTACACCCCTCCCCCTCTTTCCTCTTTGTACCTGTCTCACCTTGAACAAACCTCCCAACCGCTTGAGGGCACATTGAAATTGAATCACATCATTCATCTACTTAAAACACCCCCAAAACTTTCTGTTGCTCTTAACTTTAGATCTAAACTCCTCACCTTGATCAGCAAGATCCTGCCTGGCTCTTGTCTCTTTTCTTACCATACCGCCTCCCTTCCACCCCACAATCCATTCATTCTCCAGCCACAAATGCTTTCTTCCTAGCCTGCAAACAGATCTACTCTATTCCCACCGTCACTCTGGCAAACCCTCTGCCTGAATTGCTTCTCCCTCTATCTCCACAGAGTGGCCTTCTGTCTTCATTCAGGTCTCAGCTTCATGGCCCCTCCCAGGGAGGCCTCCCTGACCAGGTTCCTCACCCCCACTGGCAGGGAATACAGTTACCTTCTTCATAGCATATAGCCCCAGGAAAATTATGCTATTTGTTTGTTGATTTGCTAATTGTCTATCTCCTGTCTCTAAAATATAAGCTGTCTTGTTCAGAGTCACATTATCAGAAATATGGGTACTCAATAAATATTAGATAAATGTTATTGATCCATTTGTTTCATCACCTCAAAAAGGAACAATAATATCTCCTTCACAGGGCTGTTGAAAGGACTACACAAGAAAATGAGCATAAATTGTTGACCAAGTGCCGGGAACATAGTAGGTTTTTTTAATTTTTGAATTTTTTTTTTTGTGTGTGTGTGGATTTAGAAGGTCACTTCTACAATTCTAACCATCTGAAATAGCTTTCCTCTACCCTGGTAGCTCAAGATCTTTGAATTTTTTCAAATGCTCTCTCCAAGTATGTCTCTAAGTTCTCCTGACCCAAGATTCCCTCTCATGACCAATTTGCTTTGATACTTTTCTTACTTACATACTCTAAGAAAAACAGCCAGTGAAAAGAATTATTTGAATGTCTTAGATTATGTATAAGAAAAATCAGATGTTCAGTCTAAGGAATGTCCATCTTGCCATGCCTAAAAGTAGATAGATACACTTGGTCCCCCCTAGAAATGGGAACAGGACATCGTGGAAACAAATGTTCTGTAAACTCCACACGATGAGAAATCTTGGAGCCTCCTGACTTTTGTGGGCTAGCAAGAAGAGGACACTCAAAAGACATTAGGCAAAAAAAAAAAAAAATAGAAAAAGAAAATAACTAGAAGCCTTAAACAATTAATGGTGTACTAATTAGAGACTTTGTTAAAGAGCATGAGAATAAACCATTTCGTTTACCAAACAACAGAAAGAGAACTTGGAAGAAGCAAGCAGAGACCCACCCGGAGCTAACAGGAGCAGCTCTCCTTCAGCACAGTGGATGGGAAGGGGGCTAGAGGCAGGTGTCGAACTGGCCAAGATCCATTTCCAGTCCCTTGGTTACAAACCAACAAGGGCAATATTTTTACTTGTCCCGCAGGGAGCTGTTTCATGTGTGAAACTAGGTTGTAAGTTCCATGTAGACAAGACCTGGAGATAAGTCTACCAGTTCGTGGCAGAGCTTCAACATAATCAACACTTCCTAAATGACCAGAGTTCTATATCCACTAAAGCACCAAAATTACTGTCTCAGGGATACTAATAAGAATACTCAGTTTTCTCTGATCCCAGTATTGGATATAGTGGGTATGACCCACTATTGTACATCGGGGCACAGGGAGGACTTGTCCAAAGCAAGAGGGAACAAAAATTAAGCTAAACCTTTTTTCCTACTTAGCCTAGCTACAAATTCTCATTGCATGTGCCACCTTATCATCAGCTGTTAGTTTAATTATGGAATATCTGAATGCTGTGAAATTATAGCTGTTTTTCATGAATGGGTGCCGCCTTATAAAGTATAACATCCAGTTAAGTGGTAACACCTGGAATCTGGAAGGATCATGGATCATAGCAAGAAAAACTAAACAGAGAGGCTGATTGTGTCAACACCTTGTGTGGACTTGTTAGAGTAGCCATCATTAACAATTTGGTAGGTATCATTATACGCAACCAGAAAACTGGTTTTGACTCAGGATACAATGCTAAGTCTCCTTTGAGTTAGAAAAAACTTTCCAAAAAATTTTTTATTTTTTCGTTTTTCAATTACAGTTGTCCCATTTTTTCCCCATTGCTCCCCTTCACCCAGCCCACCCCTTCTCCCACAATCATATCCCTCCCCGTTGTCCATGTCTATGAGTCATTTATACATGTTCCTTGACTAAACCCTTCCCTTACTTATTCCCCTTCTTTCCCTCCCTCCGCCCCCCTATTGACTGTTATTCTGCTCCATGTTCTATTTAGTTCATTTGTTTATGTTGTTCTTTAGTTTCCTGTATTAGGTGATATCATATGGTATTTTTTTCTCTTTGCCTGGCTTATTTCACTAAGCATAATTCTCTCCAGTTCCATCCATGTTGTTGCAAATGGCAGGAGTTCCTTCTTTCTCTCTGCTGCATAGTATTCCCTTCTTCAACAAATGGTGCTGGGAGAACTGGACAGGGACATGCAAAAAAATGAAACTAGACCACCAACTCACACCATACACCAGAATAAACTCCAGGTGGATCAAAGACTTAAATGTAAGCCATGACACCATTAAAGTCCTAGAGGAAAGCATAGGCAGAAAAATTTCAGATATCCCACATAACAATATTTTCACGGATACATCTCCTAAGGCAAGAGAAATAAAGGAAAAAATAAACAAATGGGACGGCATCAAACTAAAGAGTTTCTGCTCAGCAAAAGAAAACATCAGCAAGATGAAAAGGGAACCAACCATATGGGAAAACATATTTGCTAATGATATCTCAGACAAGGGACTGATCTCCAAAATATATAAAGAGCTTATACGACTCAACATCAAGAAAACAGACAACCCAATTAAAAAATGGGCAAAGGACCTGAACAAACACTTCTCCGAAGAGGACATACAGAAGGTCCATAGACACATGAAAAAATGCTCAACACCACTAGCCATCAGAGAGATGCAAATAAAAACCACAATGAGATACCACTTTACACCTGTCAGAATGGCCATCATCAACAAATCAACAAACAAGTAATGGCAAGGATGTGGAGAAACGAGAACCAAAAAAAATATTTTTAAAGAATTTCTCATTTCAAAACCCAAAGAAGGAGAAAGCCATCTTGCAAAACTAATAAATTTTAAATGTGAACCCGAACAAAGGCAAAGAATGAGACAGAACAATTTTATCTACTTCAGTGGGATTTTCATGATTTATTAAGCAATCAAATGTAAAATGTAACAATAATAACATTACTTTCTGAACACTGTTACTGAAGCATTAAGAGAAGTGAGTTTTGATGACACTGGCCTCCTTTTCCTTCCACTGACATCCACTTGTGAAAACCCTGCACATTGTAAATAAGTGAAAGTGTTATCATCCTATCCCTTTGCAGTGAGGGCTGCGGCATGCTTCACCCACTGTCTGGTACCTGCATGCTCTGGTCTGAAAATTCGAACTTTATCACAAACTTTAACCACATGAATAAGTCACATGGTCTTGGCCTGACAAATAGTTTAGTGAAAAAATAATATAGCTGTTATCCTGTTCTATAAGATTTATCAAGCCAGTTACTCAAGTTATCAGTTTATTCTACTCCCGTAGGGCCAAGAATATTTCTCACTTTTTTATTACATTAAATTTTCCAAATCAGGAAATACACTTTAATGTGTGATTCCCGGATATAAGAATATGTGAAATGTTTTAAATATTTGCTAAGCATTTGACGGTATTCAATAAAACTTCCATAGATGTCTAAAGTAGCACTATTTCATTGTTGTCAGATAATGAAGTTGAACGTGCCACATAAAATGGAAATTCTGATGGATTTGGCACTAGGTGTGATTAAGATTCATATTTCAAAAATGTTCCCTTTATAACAGTTGCTGCTGCCAACTCCCAGGGAAGAAACTCAGGATGCTTAAAGGAATATATTATATCCTCTTAGAAAAAGGAAAACTATAAATGGAGCTAACCAAATAGTATTTTATTGTTAAATAACTTTCTTTAATGTTCCCTTGCATGTGGTATTATTCTTAGATACACATGTGAAACACCAAGAAAAACTGGGTATATTAATCCTGATTTAAATTAATACTTTTAAAATCCCTATCATATCTTGTGCTAAGAAAAGGATTTAAAAATACCCTGTGTTACAAAATATAATCTCCTGAACAACTAATTTTTGGAAATTATGCTAGCATAGATGCTCTGTTTAGGCTCTAACTTCAATAAAGGTTATTAATTCAGAAACAGACACAAATTTAGAATTTGTAATGGTATATAGGCTAATATGAACCTTTATGGTATCCATAAAGAATGGCTATGTGAAGCATATTAGATATCAAACTAGTTTTGTCGAGCCTATTTGCATTTCTTATAAAAATAAAATTATGTTAAGCATGTGAGAAGTAACTTGGAAGAAATATTTTATTTTTATCAACTAAAATGGTAGGATTAAGTCACTTATATATTCTCCAAGATCATTTACTAGGATAGAGATATACAACACACATACATATCTTGGTCTAGTTATTGCATATATTTGAAAGAAATTTAATTTTTCAAAAATTCATGATATACTTTCATTAATTTGGACTGACTTTTCCCACTGGTTACCTGGAATTATAACAGGTTACTGATTATAGTGTTTTAGTCTCTCCCAATAATTCTTAATAGAACACAGAATTATTTAGCACTCATCTGAAGCATTGTCATCAAAAACATTGCCTAGAAAAATAACTTGTCCTTCAAGGCAAGGCACTCTAATTAACTTCCCTGAGCTGGCCTTAATTCTGTTAGAACAATTTCCTCAAATTCTACTTAATTGAGGCAAAGGACTTCATTTTGAGTCAAATTAACTCAAATCGTTTATTTAGATACAAGCAATTCTCCTTGGATAAGTGATTTCACAACTCCAAACAACAATGGTTTTAAAATAGTTTTATTTCCAAAGCTTCATCAAATTATAATACAGGACCAGATGTAATATTCTCTGTTAAAAAAACAACTGAGTGGATCCCTTTGGGATAGGCAAAGTTTCTTTTCCAGTCTACAATATCCCATACACTGATCACTTTGGGGCATCTAGGCATCCACATTGAAATTATTAACAGTTGAGTTGTTTTAGCCAACTTAATCCAAGATCATTGACTCTTGTGAAGTCCTCTATATTGCTCAAATGATTAGACCTATGGATCTAACGCATGGCTTTTTAACCCTCTAAGTCTTATGTCTGATCTCCTGGTTTCATCATTCCTTTAAATATGGCCCAAATACTTGTTTAAATATCCCTCAACTGAAACACTGGCTTGCTTTCAATTTAATAACAGTGGATTAGGATTTGTGAAAATTATATTTTTATATCAAACACTTCAGCTACTTGTAAATTTGTCTCCCCAAGAGAATAAAAAAGAATAAAACAAAGGACAATTATGAATTACAGTAGTCTCTCTCTATATCGTGGTTCACTTATTGCAGCCTCACTGTATCACAGGATTTTTTAAAATATTATATTTAATTATTTATCACGGATTTTTTGCTATATTGCAGGATTTTGCAGTACTGCATACGTATTTGTTACATTTACATAGGTTAAGAGTGTAGAATATGTTTAAAACAGAAGTAGTGTTTATAAAAGTGTGAAAAAGGTTAATAAGGGAGTAGGAAAGGTTAATAAGGGACTGGGAATGGTTTATAAGTGTGTGGGAAGGGTTTATAAAGCCTTAAAATATACATAAATACCAAATAAATGTAAGGTTCCTACTTCATGGGTTTTCACCTATCACGGAGGGTGGGGAGGTTCTAGAATCTAATACCTGCAATAAGTGAGGGAATGCTGTATAGTACAAGGCAAGCTCCTTAAATCACATAACTGTGATTGTAGGTCAGTTTAGTAGGAACAGTTCAAGATAAAGACAAACAGTCCCCTTCCCTCTGCCCCAGCTGCCATGGTTTAACCACACTAGTGTTTCCCGTTCTTCAAACACATCAAGTATACTCTTTGTGTAAGTCCTTGACTTTTAAGTCCTTGTGCCTAAGCACAAAATATTCTTTCCCTAAACCTTCCCAAGACTCAATCCTTCTCATCATTCAACTTTCAAATGCCCAAAGTTCAAATGTCATTTTCTCAGAAAAGCTTGCAGGAAGGTTATATCTAAAGTTGTATTCCCTCTCACCTCCAAGCATTTACTTTATCCTATTTAATTTTATTTCTTGCATTAAGCATTACCTGATCTATATACGTCCTTATATGTTCACAAACAACTCAAATGAAATGCAAACCTCATTAGGATTAGGGACCGCTTTGATCTAGTTCAGCATTGCCTTGGTAGCACCTAGAATAAAAATTGCTTTAATAAATAGCTTTTCATGCCTCTATTTGTCTTATAGTTTGGGATCCTAAGTAGTTTAATCTATATCCCAAACACAATTTCTACAAATAAACCTCTATTCTGGTTCTAGCCCAGAGATCAGCAAACTATGGCTCTTTTGAGCCAACTCTGGCATGCTTTCTGTTTTAGTAAATAAAATTGTACCGGAACTCCACCTTGCCCATTAGTTAGCATATTGACTGTGGCTGCTTTTATACTAGTACAATGGCAGAATTCAATTATGATAGAGAATTTAGTTGTTGTGAGAGAAACTAGAGGCTCACAAAACTAAAATATGTGCTATCTGGCCATTTATAGAAAAAGTTAGCCAATTCTTGTCTAGACTTTTTAGAGTGGACCAGCAAGTCTCCAAGTACGGATGGAACTATTCAATGATGAAGTTTATTTAATGTCAATGACTTTCATTTGTGAAATAAATATTTAAGTAAGGGCTTCATTCTTCATTGTTTTTAGTCAAAGCAACATTCTTTCCAAAAGAGAGTGAGTTTGAAAGATAACCTATCTCCAAACTTATAACTTGTTATCAATAGAATTACTCACTGGTTGCATTTGGATCAATAATAATTAAACTATAAATTAAATGGTGTTTTAGAAGGGAAAATGAAACCAACATGTAATCACATAAAAAGGTGATAAAATCCTCATCAATAGATACTTGCTGCCTGCAGGTAATTGTGACATAAACCATCAATCTAGATACAGTGGGTCCAAGTAAACTAGTTCTTTGTACAAAAAAATTTCAATGGAAGGGCATTACTACTCCTCAGAAGGATGAATATGTGCCTTCAAAGGTGGTAACGATGAACTCAGACGCAAGTATACTGTTACTAGAACAAAGTGTATTTACAGTACAGGGAAATGTTCTTCCATGAATACAAATACTACATGAAATCTAGCTTAGATCCCCGAAGGGCTGTTGTCAGTTTCCCCTGACATTATTTTGAGTAAGAGCTGGCCACAAGGCTGAGACAGCCAAACAGCTCAGCATGTCAGCTGCCACTGCAGTGCCCCAAATCACAAGGAAGACAGGGACAAGACAAGCCAGTAATGGCTGCTCAGTGGAGGCCAACATAAATTATTCTTTCCAGCAAGACATTGACAAATGGTACGACCTGAAAGCCCTTAGGAACAGCCGTCATTATAGCCACAGCAAGCGCTTCACTTCCACTTATTAGCTTGAAACCAATTTGTTCTAAACCTTCTACGGAATTTGTTGGAAAAGACAGAACTTTTCCTTTAAGATATTCTGATGGGAATTCAACAGTTTTCCCAACATCCATTCTCTTTGAAATGTATTCATTTGATTCTTCTCTGGATGAGGATAAAAGTGAATACAGAAACCAAGATATTGGATGGCATTGTTATAAAGGTGTTGAATCATCAATTATTCCTGGAATGTTTCTTTAACTTCATATCTTAGTTACTCCAAGGGATTTCTGCAGCAATGGTACATTAATGTGATAATATCTAAATTCTGTTTTCTAGTTGCTGATGATCCACTAGGAAAAAAAAAAAGGCAATTCAGACTCTTGAAAGCTGAGGTTCAGTTAAAATGGATTGAGACTCTGACCTTCCATTCACAACCATAAGATAATCCCTGGGAAAAAGAAGTTAAGGTATTCATAACATGGGCATAAGTGACCATTGATCATACCCTTTAGGGATAACTGATTTTACTAGCAAAATTATACCAGTCATTGACTTCAGTCCTGTAAATATCGACACTCAAAAATAAGGCATGTTTCCACTGGCCAAGAAAGTGTGATGGACTGCTGTATGCCACTGTGCAAACCTCTACAGAAAAGACTGTTCATAGGATTTGTCATTTATCTTTGGCCCTGAGGAAAGACATCCAGGAGCAATAACAAATTTACAAAATGCAGCCTTAAAAGTTAAAATGAGCCAAGTTGAATGTAACAGCCATAGTATGTATGTTTTAGTAATTATGTGGTGGACAAAAAAAAAAGTCTTCCTTCTGGTAGTTGAAATGTCCCCATCTGTAAAATTCAGATAACGTTTTCTACTTCCAGGGCCAGCTTCATAGGCTTGCAGCTAGCAGAGTCACACAGAGCCATGTGTGTGTGTGTGTGTGGAGGGGGGGGATTCAACACTTTGCAATCTTTGTCTTAAAATTCACAGGAATTTTACCTTTGAATCTGTGTTTTGTAAGTGACGTTCAATGCGAGCCCTGGCTCATGAGTGGTCTTGCCTCTCCAGGACAAGTTCTGGGCCACTCGTTTTTTCTCCTAAATCCAGCAACTGCTGATATGCAGTCATGGGTGCCTGGGAGGGTCTGCACTCACCCTATAAGTATGTCTATGCTTGGGGGAGCACACTAGATTGCCCCCCCCCCAAAAAAATGACAGTTCAATGTGAAAGAGATAGACAGTGAAATACAGGAAAAGCATTTTTCCTGCTTTCTGAACAAGGGGCTTGCATTTTCATTCTGTACTAGGCCCCACACATTATGTAGATGGCCCTGCCTATTGTATATAATTGTTGTGAGCATGAAAAAATACAATATCGCCCTGGCTGGTGTGGCTCAGTGGATTGAGTGCTGGTACCAAAGGGTCATCAGTTCAATTCCCAGTCAGGGCACATGCCTGTGTTGCAGGCCAGGTCCCCAGTTGGGGGCATATGAGAGGCAATCATACATCGATATAATATACAATTAAAAAACTGAAAATATTACGTGGCACAAAAACAAATGCTCATTAAATGTTGCCAGTATGACTGTTCTTGTTGTTATTGTTTCTTCTGCATATATTGCATCAGGCACAAACACATAAATACATGTCACTTGTACCACTCAACTTTACCAGGGACAGTTTAACCCCTCTGGGATTAAACTGAACCCTTGGTCCTGTGACATAGTAGATGAAGATCCTCACTCTTAATAATGTGACTTTACTTGGAATGACTCAAATAGCCTTACATTCATTTCACACAAGACTCTAAATCAGCTACTACAAAACTCCTCCATTAAAATTCTAGACATTATCTTGGGTACACTCAGCTTCTCCAAACACTGATTTCTCTCCTGTCTCCTATGAAAAAATTTTACAGGAGAAGCAATTCCCTTTGACAGCTCAGAAAGGTTAGACGAGTATCCAGGAGGCCTGGGGACACTGGCGTTTTTACTGTTATAAGTTCAAATGATCAACAATAATGCCGGCTGTGCAACACGTGGGCCCTAAGAGCTTCTGTGGGTTTGGGGGCCTGTTTAAAAATGCTGGGATGGAAACCACATGGTTGGGAGCTAGGCTTCTGTTCAGATACTTTTCTTCTTTATCAAATTGTGTTATAGCTATTATCAAGAATAATGATGGCTCAGAGAAGTTGCCTGAGGACCGAGAGCTAATGAGTAGCAGCACAGGTTTCACCAAACCCGAGTTCTGGTCCTTCCACCATGTGGCGCTACTACTTGTGCTGTTGATTTTGTTTTATTTTTCTGCTCTGAGTCATCTTCCTCACACTCTTTAGGACCAGAGTGAAGTTTCAGAGGCCTGTAAAAATAATACAGAAATGGGTATAGATGTCTACCTAAGGTGGATGAGACATAAGACCCCATAAGATTTGGCCTGGTTTTGGTTGGAATCAAGAAAATTTCATGAAGGAGGATGAATTGTGTATCAGTAAATATTTTGTCATGCTCCCTCATCTTCATTCACTTATTCCAAGAACAGTTCCTGACAATAAGCTGGGTTCTAGGTGTTGATGTCAGTTTTAGGGATTCACACTGTGGATTGCTGTGGAAACACAGAAGGAATCCTCATTGGCTGGCACCTCCAGCCCCATTTTTCTCCATTTTCTGTTTCTCTTATAGAAGCTGGATCTCAGATGCATGAATCATTTCTAAAATCCAGATGAGGCTATTATAGATTTTGTTCAGGGATGGTCATTTCAGCATTCAACTCAATACAATGGCTTCTTCTTTTTTTTTTTTTCCCTCACAACATATATGTTCTCTTCCTATTCAGGCCCTGAACCCTGATCTTATCCAGGCCTTTCTCCTGATTTCCCATCTTCTTGTTTTGGCTTGTCCCCCACACCTGACCACCTGCCTGGAGCAACACAGCCTGGGCTCCTGCTCTCCTTGCAGCAGCTGATATTTTAGGCACTATAGTTTTGGGAATAAGTGGTGTTTCTGTTTTTTCTTCCACTTTTCTTGAAGATTCCTTTTTGACTACAATCTATTTTATTTGTTTAATTGCCACAGTATGACTTCCAAGGTGAAGAGTTCAATTAGTATTAGTGTTAGGTAGAGTTTGTATTTTGAGAATTAGGAAGGACCACTTATGAGCGAGGTGTAGAATGTGTAGCAAACATTCAGCAACTGACATTATCAACCAAAACTCTCCATTTCCGTTTGGTGACAAGATAAATGCATCAGTGGATATACTTCCCTTTCACTGTGTATATTATATCTCAGTAGGTTTCACCCTTATGTCATACAGGAGAAGATGTTAATTTAAATTCTAAAGTTTCTAGAACAATTACCCATGAAGTACAAGTCTCCCTACTGATTCAGAGCGTCTAAAAGTATATCATTTTTCTCCATTTTAGAATCAACTTTGAGATGAAAATGTAGAGACCAGGGGATGTTACTTCTAAAAAAAAAAGGAGTAATTTTCTGCCCGTTCTGTTCAGTGACTAAAATCACAAAGCTTTCTAAATCAGTTTATTAGAAGTTAAAGAAATAAACCTTAAAGGGATCTACACAGTTTTCTTCTAACAACAATGAAGTTGTTTCAGAGTAACTCTGATGATACATAATCTGTATACAGAAAAAATTACGTTATTATCCCCAGAGCCTTATGCCAACCTATTGTCAGCATAGGTGTCCCTGGTGGGCAAGAAAAGCAAGGGCGAGAGAAAGGGCACCGGTAAGTCCTCGGAATGGAGTGGCATGAGCATGTGTGTTTTATCACTATAGAGAAATCCTGTAGCTTTTTTAGCTGCCGGCGAAAACAAGAACACAAAGGAAGACAGATAAAGACCATATGATAAAGCCACTGGATTAGAGGATGGCCGGGGAATGATTGCCATCTCCTCATGAGAAGAAGTTGGTAGTTGGAATTAAACTCACACACTTGTCAGTGGTTAGAATGTTTAATTAAACTGTTCATTTTTTACTATTTACAAGCAAACTCCCTTTTGCTAAAGAAATTAATTTTAAAAACTTACTGTCATAAATAGAAAACTAGACATTATATGATGAGGCGGAGCTGCCTCCAATACCCCAGCTCGGCTGGAAACTACTCTGTCCAGCAGAGGTTTCACAACCATGGCGGAACAAACTGATCCAGGACACTGTATTTTGTCTGGGGGGAAAAGGAGGTGGCTGTTCCCTCTAGTGCAGAAAGCATGCGACCTCCATTCCTCAGGCTTTTCATTGAAAAGGGTATGCATGGGAGACACAAGGTCAAAATTCATAAATCATCAATAGTTTTAGGCGCCTGGATTACAGTTGACAGTTACAGATTACAAGTATCAATATAGAGGGCACGGTGACCAGTCTGTCAGGGTCTATTAAACATTTTGATGCCACACTGGCATTAGGTACAAGGTTTGATACATCCCTTGCTAGAGATTGTTTATAGTTAACTAAGAGATAAGAAAAGCAGAGCAAGCTCCAATGCATAATAAACATTCTTTAAATCCAATTCCCATGGAAACCCTCTGAGCGGCCTTCGGTCCTGTTTGCCGCACAGCCTTCCTGTGTTGTTGAGACTCAGAGGCCTCACGGTAGGGCCTGGCTCACGGCTTGGTCTACAATTCCCGAAACCACAAGGAGCGGGTCCCCTACAGTATGACCCTATGATTAGGCAAGTGCCGGGCACCTATTCATGAGTGAGTTTATCCATACCCCTCCATGCCTGGTAGAAAACTAAGCGTGGGAGTATCATTCAACATTTCTTTCTTTTCTTTTTTTAAGTATTTTATTTATTTATTTATTTATTTATTTATTTATTTATTTATTTATTTATTTATTTATTTTTAGAAAGAGGGGAAGAGGGTGGGAAAGAAAGGGAGAGAAACATTGATGTGAGAGAGAAATATCAATCGGTTGCCTCTCGCAGGCGTCCTACCAGGGACCTGGTCCACAACCCAGGCATGTGTCCTGACCAGGAATCAAACTCTAGAGCTTTTTTTTTTTCAGGATGACAACCAACTCACTGAGCCACACCAATCAGGGTTCATTTAACATTTCAAAGGCATAAACACTGAACACTAAGTGAAGGCTACCCCATTCTTTCCCCTCTCCAAATTTTTCCTGGACACTTTTTCTGCTTCATCACAGCAAAACTGGATGCTGCTACATAAATCCATACACAGGACATTTACAATAAAGTTTTGAAAACCTTTGCTCTTATATAAAGTACATCAACTTCACATACGGCTACTAATGATAGTAGTAAAAACAAGAGCAAAGACGGATTGTTTTCTGTATGCCAGGCCCTTGGGATGAACAGTTTGTTTGCATGATTTGTTTAATCACTACAATCTTATAAGGTAGGTGCGATTAACCTCATTTTAGAAATGAGACTTCATGATGCAAAAATGCTTTGCCCAACCTCAGATTCCATCTGTTTGATCCCAAAGCCGCTGCTCCCCACCACTGCACACATCGCCTCATCTGCTTACACCCTAAATATAGTGTTGATGCTCAAATGAATGCAGTCCACCCCTCCAGGGCAAGTGCTGATGGTCCTCACAAACAACACCACTTCCGCTCACTAGTAAGTCCCATTTCTTTAGGTTGTCTTTCTATAGCCTTGACCTTTGCAGAGTGAGGCTTCCTGAGCTCAGCTCTATAGGAATATTAGCATCCCATTCCTGTTCATAACTAGTCTCTAAGGCACTCTTGAATTATATGACTGAAAGGTACTTGGCATTTAGGGATGCAGAGAGAGGGGATGAATTAGGAATTATCCTGCAGGCACAGATATGACTGCTAAGAAGAGGGTAGTGTTAGAATGCCATAACTGACCCTCATTGAGTCTCCCTCCATGTGCCGCAGGCTTTGTTGGCCTTCTTTTTATAAAGATGGCATTCTCAGTCTTTTGTCTCTTTCCATTATCCTCTAGTGCTGCAGTCTGAGCACACAGATTGTGGTTACCCCCATTCCCCAAGCTCCCTCATGCCTCTGTTCCTGCATCCATGCTCTACGTTACGGACTGTATACCCTTCTTCTCTGTATCTGCCTAGACAACCGCTGCTCACCTTTCATGACAGCTCAGGGCCCACCGCTCCTGTGAAGACTTTCCTTCTACCTTTGGCAGGTGTGTCCACCTTTCAGGTTCCACTGGTGAATGGGCATCTCTCAGAACCCTCAGCCCCCTTGCATGGCTCTGTTTGCTTACATGTGTGTCACCTGAACCAGTCTCTGGACTGACTCCTCACCCGTCTATTCATCATTGTATCTTCCTACATTTATTGAACTAATTAATAATTACATATTTAATGACTTGAAACTTAGGGTCACAGGAGAAATGTGCATGGATGAATACAAATTTCCAGTAAGAGGAAAATTATTTCATATTTATGAAGGGAGAAATGTCAGCAGATCAGATGAAAATACCATAGATTACCATGATACGGATGTTTGTCTCACTCCCATGGAGAAATATGTTTTTAGAAACCTTATTAAATATTACTATGTTAGAAGACTAACATTTAATGAGGAAATGTGGTTGAAAGCAATCTGATCCTTCTTTGACCTAAATGTAGTGATTGAAGGAGACATTCAAGGCCAGATTACTTTTGTGCAGTAATGTGAAGATGTTCATTTGTCTAAAACCCTGCATTTAACAAAGAAAGTAATATATATTCCTCCATATTATTAGGGATAAGAGAATAAATCTACTCTTCAGTTACTGTTCTTCCTTTTAGAATGACGAGACCAAAAAAGTTGTAATTTACATTTTGGGGGCTTGTATCTTTTGGGATGATTACTAAAAGTATCTGTATAAATAATTAAAGTAGAGGAATGGGTACATTTCATTACTGCATTGACTTAATTATTTATTTATTAAGCATATATTATGTCCGAGGCAGCTTCAAGTCATACAAGTCATCCAGTGGCAGACAGCAACATGAAAATTTTAGGCTGTGCTGACATAAGATACCACTACATGTATGTATAGATCACATACTATATAACAATATAGCAAGTACAGTGGCTTGACTATGATTGACATACAGTTCTAGGAGTCTATATATTGCCTCCTTACCTGATAGGTCACAATAGAACATGCCTAAACTGGTAACATGGATACCTTCCTTTATGATGTTCAGATGGAGAAATTGCACTCCTTTATGTAGCAGTCTTTCCTAGAATTCAAGAACTCTGTTAACTTTGCTTATGTCTATATACTTTGTGAGGTCTTATGTTTTTTACTTAAATCTCTTTTATCTTTCCTCTCTGGTATTGTCTGTGCTTCTTCCTTCCATGAGAAGAAACACTGTCCTTTGGAAGTCACTTATTTGTAATTTAATACTTCAATCTCATTTCTTATCTATAATTTAATTGGGTGCTTAATCCCAATCCCTTTATCCTTCTAAAATTCAGATGAATTACAAATGTTAAACTACCTTTCCGAGTGGACTTTTCCATGCCAGGGGTTCACTGTACAGGAGAGAAGCAAAGTGAAAGGTGATCTTTGCATTCTCGAGCGCAGAGACCATTTTGAAATATCAAAATATCACACACACACACACACACACACACATACACATAAAGTGGTCTTAGCTAAAGTGACTGAAGGAGAAATTTCTTCCATTAGTGCGTCTTTCAACCTGGTCTCAAAGGACATTCTCAGACATTGAGATGGATGGTACTATAGTTCTAACTGCTAAATGGTCATTAATTTTCTGCTTCTCTGGGCATCACATATGGATATAATAAGGACTAAGCCACAGAACTTTGTAAGGCATATGTATAATTTCGAATATTCAAAGGTCTAGCTGTAAATTTCTTAACATATTGACTCATCATGTTATGCTTCAACAGATGTGTCAAAAACAAAATACAAGATCTCATAAGAAGGGGATTACTCTTTCCTCCTCCTTTCTCACCATGATCTGCATGAATCTGATGACTTTTAAAGCCCTACAAAAATTTGTCAAGGAAGCTGAATAGACAGTAATGCTCTCATGCCAAAATCTATACCCTTGCCACAAAAACTCTTGTTTTCTGACCCTATTTTATTTTAGTTCCCATTTAGAATCTGAAAATTAATATCAAAAGATATGAAAGTCACAAACATAATAATATCTAATCATATCTGTGCATTTTAAAGATAATATTTCATTTTAGAACACTAATAAGCTTTTGTTAACATGATACCAGTTTCAAACACAAGGACAAATGAACTCATGAAGTCAAAATAATTTTATAGTCCTGCATTTTAACATCAGTATTTATAATGCTCTGAGAGAGGAAAAAAAATCCCAACATGACCCAAAGATGGTTTCATCAACAGTCTTATTAGTAATGTTATTGAGGCAGAAACCAATGCAACTCTGATGACCTGGAAAAGAGTTTAATATTGCCCTAACTGACCAGAGACAGGAAGAATGCTCATTTAATAGGCATCTATTGAACTGCAAAGTCTAGTTTTTGGATTTTATAGCTATCTATTCTTGAACAACACAGTCTTCTAAAGATCTCTTTTTCAGCTGCAAGACTGTGATAGCATTAACCACCATCATCATCACCACCCCACACCACCACACACAATTCATCATGTGTTATGTTCTAGGGTCAGTTCTTACTCAAGGAGATAAATACAGTAATTATGCCCATTTACAACTGAGGAAACTGAGAGTTGAAGTAAATTCTCCAAAAACATATAGTTCATTCATGGTGTTAGACAAAGGTGAACCCAGACTACTTGGCTCGAGTCCTCCTTGCTCTTTGTAATTGCACCAAAATGCTTCTATATGCTGGGATTTCAACATAGATAAACAGGGTTATTGGGGAAACCACACAAAGGTACTATAATATATTGTCAGTTTCTTATTGCACCCCTTTTAACTAGAAAGGATTATATAAAATGCTGCTATAGCAGATTTCTATTAAAAGATTTCTAGTATAAGGGATCACTGAAGTTTTGAATGACAATGGTTCCTACATATATTTGAAGTACTGAAATGGTGTAAGAAAAACATCTGGGGGTGACAATGGGCTCTTGTTTGAATACGTCACAGAAACATTTTGAAGAGCTACTTTGAGAAGATGAATAAAAAGTTTGATAATACAATGTGTTTGGCAAGGATGAGGAGAAAAATTCATATATTGCTGATAGAAATTTAAATCTGCATAGCCTCTTTGCAGTGCAACTGGTAATATTTATCAATATTTGTAATGCACTTATCTGTTGACCTAACAATTCCATTTTTAAGGATTGATAGAACAGATATTGCTGCACATGCATGCAAAGACTAATGAAAAAAATACACATAATCTTACTTTTAGTAGTAGTTAAAAGCTGAGAAAAATCTAATTGTAATTAGTAGTGTGCTGATTTAATCAAATAGGGTATCTCCATTAAAATGTAATACTATGCAGCCACTAAAAACAGTAAAGTAGGCCTTTATATTCTTCCATGGAATAGTCCTTAACCTTTTAAGTAAAAAAGTAAGATTCAGAAAAATGTGTTAACATCAGGTCAAGAAGGAGAAGAAGAAAAAAAGGAGGGGGGAATGTGGTAATAACTATATACTGTATATTCATAGATTATCATTGAAATAATATTTTAAAATGTAATTTCTGTTGCCTCTGAGAAAAAGAATTTAGGGACTAGGATTAGGAATAAAACAGAAAATTTTTACAAGTTTGCCTTCTGTTACATGCATAATTTTTAAACTATTTAAAAAGTAAAGTCATTTTGAATTAATGTTTATTTAGAAGAAGCTAATATAACTATAAATAAATAAGTAAATATTTAATAGGGAGCATCCTATTATCATACTCAATCTGGCTATTATTGATACTATCAATAAATTTACACTTGAAGTATTTTAAATGTTATAAGAAATATAAAGCATTTCAAAGACAAATAAAATGATGTATTATCTTTTAGAAATCAGGTTTCAAGAGCTGTAGAACACAGCCATTTAGTGTGAAAATAGAAAGCCTAGGTGTGATGTTGGTAGTTTGTAGGTAATAATATATATAAGATACTGCTTAACAATTTTCCATCTCCACTAAATCTCTACTAAGAGAAATGGTATGGTCAGGAAAATGGTTGACAGTTAGTAGCTATTCAACTCTTTGAGTGGATACCAAAGAGGGTTCTATAATTTCCTTCCCCAAAGACTTTTAATAGAGAAGTCACCTTTCCTGGTTGACCTGAGGTGTTTCTGAGTTAAAGGAATGAGCCAAACAATTTAGCTCTGGGATTTCAGGATAAAAGGGTCTAAAGATGAAGTCACATTCCTGGTACCACAGAGAGGAAAGATGGAGGAGAAGAAAGGAAGAAAACCAAAATCGTAGCGTAATAAACTGCAGTTCACCACGTAATGCCTAACTTCCACAAGAACCACCCCATGATGTTGACTTTGCCATTACACTGAAAATAGAGCATGCTAAAAATCTAAAGGAAGAAAAGCTAAGGCAAAAGGCAAAACCAGACACTAGGCAAGCAGGTACAAGAGAAGAACTATTTAGTAAGTACTAGTAGTCTTCGGAGGTATGATTTGGAGAAATCACATTCTTTGATGTTATTTTCACATAACTCTTATATTATCATGTGTCTCTATGTTGGTTCAAAGATAACAGGGTGTATGGTAAGTGGACAAGATTACCAAAGCTCTTCTCTGCCACAAATGACTACATGGTGGCACAGGAAAGTGTTAAGGTTAGTATATTTTTATATAGCACTCTATTTCTTTTCTCCTTTATGTCTAAGAAAAAAAAAAAAACCTTATTACAGATAAATTAGTAAGACTTCAAGTTCAAAGTAATTAGAGGGGTTCTACATATACCTAAATAATCAGGCATACACACAAACTCACAATTTCCGTGTGATATATACACCCTTTTTTGGAAAGATTGATAAAATGGCCATACACAGAGGAATTAGCCTTTAGGTGAGGGAAAGATTGAAAAAAAGGGGGAGGAATGAAATTAATGAATATGTGTTCACTATATTCATTTATGCTGCACTCATATTTAATTAATTAATATGAGTTCACTATATTCATTCAAGCCACACTGCACATGGCTTAAGAGGGACAGAATAAAGTTAGAGCTAGGAAGTCACAGGGCAGAGTCACAGTCAGACAAGGGAAAAGACAACAAACCATTTTACAGACTTTCACATGAGCCAACACTCATGAAACCAACAAGAATTTCATACCTGTTTCAGAACTGCGTGCCTCCTAGGGTACTGCCCGCCTCTTGGAACCGGAACCATAGGAACAGGTGACGTCCTCCAGAAATTCTACGGAAAGCAGCCCTGTTTTCTTTAGCAATGTTCCAGGTCTCTCTGGAGTTCAATTCACCATGATGACTGCCAACTCTGTTGCTATTTGGCCATTGAAAAGTCCTAAGCTAGAAATTTCCTTATCACACATTTCTAAATATTCCTGCCAGAGGAATCAAGGCCAGCACTATCTCTGATCCAACCGAAGACCTCGATTTGCACACTCTAGTACATGTCTGATTACAGCAGCCAGAGAAGAACGTAGGGTGTGGTACTCTTAAAGGATCTGGGAAGCAGGGGGAGTAAGATTTGGAATGAATAATGACAAGTATATCATAGATGTTATGGATAAAGGCAAAGTATTGGAA
Source organism: Furipterus horrens (assembly GCF_987537825.1). NCBI lineage: Eukaryota > Metazoa > Chordata > Mammalia > Chiroptera > Furipteridae > Furipterus > Furipterus horrens. The sequence goes on along the minus strand of NW_028327173.1, from coordinate 193,738,750 downwards.
AAAAAGAAGGTACAGAGGGAGAAAGGCAGAGAAGCTGATTAGAAGTGTTTCTGCTTCTTGGAAAGCAGAGCTGGGCTGCAGTCACCGACGGGGTTGGCTAGCAAAGCTGAAGGAAGAGGCTTTTGTCTCAAGATTACTGCCACTGGCTTACTCTTCAGGCCGAAACATGGCCCTTCTTTTCCATGCTTTTCTCTCTGTTAAGCAAAAGTGGCTCACAAACCCTTGAAAACAGCCATTTCCCTGAAAAAACAACATTTTTGCGGCAGATAAGCGGGACAATCAAATAGATGATGTCCTTCCGTATTTCACCTAACTGACTTTTCAGAGGACGAGCATTCCAAATCAAAAATTACTGTAGAAGTTCATGAACTTCTATTCACACTTGGTTAAAGCTGAGTTCAGTATGCACCTTCCAAGGAAGAAAGAAGCTCTGATGGAAAACGTGAGCAATAACACCCTATGGCTTCTATTATAGTGAAAGCTGGAGACAAGCTGAGGGCTAAGAGGAAAACCCTCTCCTTCTCAGGCTTAGACTGCTAGTCAATCTTATTTCTTGAACTCTTGAGATATCCTATAACAGCTTAAACTATGAATTCCGATGAGTCTATGGTAAGAGGGTTAATAAGTTTTAATCACCTGGATCTGTTTTCTCTCCTAATTTAATTGCACCAAACTTTTCTGCCCAAGTGTCAATAATGCCAGGGATAAAACAGAGAAGGTACACAATAAAAGGAGCATGTCTTTGAATCTGTATGTTTCTTCTTAAAATACCAGAAGAAGATTCATAAATTAAATGAGATTCACACTTATTTGCATTCTTCTGCATATGTCACTTTGGTTTCAAGAACATGTATCATTTACATTATACTGACCACATGTACATGCCTCAACATTAAAGGTCTTATATTTGTTTTGTTTTGTTCCACTCCTATGCAACCATTATTCAAATGTGAGCACTATGTATTCTTTCTCCAATGTTCTCACCAATATTAACTAACTTCCTTATGTTAAATGTTTATCATGAGGATTCAAAATTAATTTCCGAAGTCCAATCTTGGCTCATTACCTAAATCTTGATTTAAAACCAGTTATACTCTTTCCTATGCTATGATCAAAGTTGGGAACACATCTTTCCTGATGTGTTTTCTTTCGGTGCTGCTTTTGGTGGCTCTGAATAGAAAATTCTGATGCAGAAATCCTGCTGGTGTATCTGTGTCATGGAGAAGAGTCACTGTCTTCCCAGGAGAAAGAATTATGAAACTTATTTAATGACATGTTTCCATGGCTGATCAGATGAAATATATGGAATTAATTGCAAGATAAAGAGGCTAGAGCACAGTACCAAGCCCTGATATCCTGATCAAATAACTCCCTCGGTTCTCTGTTCTGCACCTAAGTTTCTGAAGCCAGATGTCAGATTCAGCCCAGATGAGGTATTTTACCTTCACGCTCCCCTTCCATCTTATTTCCTTCTGGAAACTGATAGAAAAGAAAAAAAGAAAGCTTTCCATAGACATGCTATAACTTTTTTTTTAAGAAGCCAGACACGAATTACTACATATTATAAAGACTCTGTTTATATGAAGTGTTTAGAAAAGGCAAATTCGCTGAGACAAAAGCAGATTGGTAACTGTCCAGGGCAAAGGGCAGGAGTGGAGATTAATGCAAAATGATATAAGGAAAACTTGGGGGTAGTGGTGATAAAAATGTTCTAAACTGATTCTGGTGACATTTGGACAAATCTGTAAGTTAACAAAAATCACTGAACTGTAGACTTGTAATGGATGAATTGTGTGGTACGAACATCATACCTCAATAAAGCTGCTTAAAGAAAGAGAAAACTCCAGTCTTTGGAGTAAAAGGATGCTTCAATTAGGCTTTTAATGATCTAAATACCACGAGAACTGTCTGGCTAATTAGAAATGTTTAAACACAGCAAAATAGGACATTGCTTAATTGAACTGAAAATGGTAGCAAAACTAGCAAAAGCACTCTACTTTAGGAAGTGGTTGTTTACATAGATTTTTTTTATATGTCTCCTTTTTTATTAATTTATATGGAACATTTGCAAAAATACAAATATGGCTTTATTATCCTGTCATCCTAATAATACATCTTCCAAGAAAAGTTAAACTAGCTAGCTCTTGTGAAATATTTAATTTGATCAGATAAACAAGTAAATAAAATGTAAAAGTTGAATTATTTTCTTTTCTGAGTTTGTTCCTACAGAAAGACCCTAACAAAGATAGAAGCAAATAATGCAGAGATAATACTGAGACTTATGTGTGTCAGTGCTCAACCAATCCAGTTTTCTCCTTCTGGGTCCACAGGAAGACTACATTTCCCAGCTTCCTTTGCATTTAGGAGGGAGTCAGGTCTGAGAAATAAAATAGGTGCAGAACAGATGTATCTCACTTCTAGGTAAGGCAGTAAAACATATTGCATAAACACCCAAGCTCACTCTTTCTTCTCTATGGATGTAGTTGAAAGGAAATATCTCAAAAGTGAGGGCCCAGCTCATAAAATAATCCTAAATCCTTGAATGATTTCTTTGAAGAAAGCTGACTAGAAGACCTTCCCAATTTGCACTGGGCTTTGCCTGAACAAGAAATAAACATCCTTTTGTTGAATTATTGAACTTTTTGGGATGTTCATTATAGTTAATCACCCTAATTACCCTAGTTAGTAACTTATTTAATTAAATTAACTACTACAATATGCAATAGGACTCAAAGCCTATTTCTTCTGTTCTTCCTTTTATTATCTGGACCTGTTTTTTCCCTCATACCCATCCCTCCTCTTTCTCTTCCTAGTCTCCTACCTCATCCACTTCAGTTACTGTTCCTTTCTGAGGCAGAGGAAGAAATGCACGAGTAGTATTCAGGCTTCACCTTATTAAGACCCTTCTTTAAGAATTGAGCTATTTGAATGGGATCAAGTAAAAATGATAGGCTTGAATTCTTCATTTTGAAGAGCCAGAAAGTGTCTCAAGTCTTCGTTTAAAAAGTTGCATTATCAACAAGAGCAATGCTTTGCCCATCTTCCTAAAAGCCGAAACAGAACCAAAAACTAAATGACAACAAGAACAAAAACCTGCAGTGATAAATGCCAGGAGAGAAATGTCAAAGATGTCAGAGTTGGCAGCCACCTTCTGGGTCATGAACTTTGCTTTTACATTTCCTGAAGCTTTTGGTAGTGGAGAAGTGCATTCTGGTTGCTCTAAGGCTTTTTGTTTGTCCCTCCCACCCCAGGGTTATTTCCCCCAAAACAACAAATTACCATTTCAATTCACTTTCCAGTTGTTTCATTATCTAGGTGCCCTTTCCTCCTCTTCTGCATATAGAGCAAATGCGAGGAAAGAAGACAGGACCTGCCCCAGTTCAGAAACCACACTCCAGCCCTTGCAACCGCCCCCGCCCCTCCTTTTGTCAACCTCGGTTCCCCCCAACTCCATAGTCAAAAAACAAAATAATCCAAATCAAAAACAGCTCATAAAACAGTAAACAAAATAAAGTCAGTTTTTCTTTGCTTTTTTTTTAAAGAACAAAATGAAACTTGAGGGAAAACTTACTGGAGTTACAGTTTATCCTGATACAGTCTAGATGGGGAAAAATAAATGAAAGATGAAATTGCATCCTTCAAGGTAACAGCTGCAGACATCCAAAAACAATCAGTCCACCCTTCCGGGGACAGACACACGCAAGAAATGTGGCCATTTTATATATATACAGTATGCACAAGTTTAAGGGTGGGTGTATATGTACAGTATATTATTTAGTAAAGTTGGATACATATATATATACACACACACACATATATATACACATATGTATAGAGATATATACTGGTATACATATATATCCACAATAGACACCGAATATGTTTTTTATTCCCCCCAAATTCTTTTAGATATAGTATTTTAAACCTGGACCTTGAAATATTAATTATATTAAACTTGGAAAATTATTCAAAAATCTCCCCACCAAATGTAAGTTATAGTCTATTTCTGCCTACAATTGATTTTGTTAAAAATTATTTTCAAAAGAGCATCAACACGAGTTTTGTATTAGTATTCCAAAGTTATATCATCAGTCAGACACTTTGTATCATTTTAAATAATCTGCCCATGAAGTTTCTCAGTGTAGTATTTAACCCTTTCTCTTCTTCTAAAAGCAAAGTCCCTCCAACCCTCTCCTCAGGTCAGGCCCCAAATGCTATAGAAATTTGCGAAGGCAGACTTGCCATGATCCTTAGAGATAAGGAAAGGGTTAACACCACCTGGTCATTTCCTGTCATAAAATGGCCACTTGCAAACAACTAACCGCACAAACACCCATCCCAGATTTTAGAGAGGTGGGGTAGGGTGTAGGGGAAAAGTTATGATGTTATCACAATTGGTTGTGTTTTCTGCTATTGTTTCAAAGGCTTCCAGACCAACCCACTCATGAAGCTCATCTCTGTCTTCCTGCCCAAATGCTCAGACTGAGTCAAGTGCCTACAGCATTCAAGGAGAAGGCAAGACAGGTACATGGGGAGGAGGCCTTGGATACCTTTGACATCCTACCTATTTTACGCTGTGATTCTGCATCTTGAGGAGAGAAAATTCTTTGCTTTTTTTTTTTTTTTTTTTTTTTTTTTAACTGGGAAATAGAGGGGAAAAAGTGTGGCTAATTTCTATTGCTGGTAACCAGACAAGGTATTCCATACCAGAGTTCAGAGTATCTTTCCTTTTATTAATATCTGGCTTGAGTCATGGACACAGCATAAAAGGTCTTGAGTAGAGTCAATGGGTATTAGTAGGGGATTGGGCAGGATGGTTAGAGAAAGGGCTCAGGCTGATTGTTACCAAGCTACCCAGCTGAACCTAAGTTTGGTTTATAACGGTGGGAATTCCAATACTAATTTGTTTAAAGTTGGATATTAAAAGGTAGAATAAAATGATAAAGAAAAGGAAGAAAGCTACAGGAAAAAAAAAATACAGTTAGAACCTGTGCTATTCTCCTGCTTAAGGTTGACCCAATAGTTATGGAGGACTTGCTGAGGACAATGCCACCATTTGAATTTCTCAAACCATTTTAAGGGAACAAGTTAAGAAAGGAAGCAGTGGCAAAGGACAGGGAAGAATGAAAACTATGCAAAATCCAAAGAGGAGCAATTTATAATACCCAGTCATTGTGAGGAGGGAGGCAGGAAGCGTATTCGTTCCCCAGAAGAACATCTCTTGAGAAAAATCTGGGTTTGGTTTCGTGCGGTTAGGTTTGTCATGTGTCGTCAACCGCAACAGAAAAGTGGGAGCAAACAGCCCTGGAGCAACTGGTACGATCACCAGGCAGGGGAGGCCATGCCCCTGGAGAGGACTGGGAAGGGGGAGGGCAGGGAGGGAGGGAGGGGTGGGGCTTCAGCTCCTGGCTGCAAGACCATTACCCGAAGCCAGAAATGCCCCTTCCAGGTGTATTGATGCGAAAGGGGAAACGGGTGTGCAGGCCCGCTGAAGAGAGAGGGAAAGAGAGAGTAAGCATAAAGCAACAAACCCAAGCACTGTGAACAAGGAGTGGTTTTCTCCTTTGGATCCTGTTGTAGCTGAGCGTTTTATTCCTAGTTCACTTGGTCTAGAGAAGAAGTTGCATTGGGCTCATCCAGGTTCATCCAAAGGATTCCCTGAAATGAACAGTGTCTTTGCCCCAATGTGAGGACTTAGAGCTTTCAAGATGGTGATAACTGGCTATTTTAAATCAGGAAGTGAAGAATTATTGCATTACGTTACCTAAAGAATAAGTGGTTTGAGGAGAAAAATCTACCCCAGCCTCTTATTGATACACTGTGAGAGGGTGGTCTTAATAGCAAGAATGTATTTTTTAATGAAAAATGAATCAGGGGCATTAGCTTGGGAAGGTGATTTCCTTTAGATCTTTCTTCAGCAGCAGCCAAAGTTCTCTAACTTAGCCTTGGCAAGGTACTTGAGGGTTGAGTGTGTGTGTGTGTGTGTGTGTGTGTGTGTGTGTTGCTCATTTGGTTTAATTTAGTTGTTCATTCTATTTGAGTAAATTAGGAGAAATGATTATTCTCATATTAAGAGCTTTGGGTTGAGCATAGGAGAGATAAATGTTTCTAAGGAGTTGTGTGTCTTCAATGATGCACACAGTAAACTAGTCAGCAAGTCCAAGTTTCCAGAGAGAGAACATCTGGAGAACTTGAGTGCAATTAACTAAACTGCATGACATTCTCTATGAGCCTCCGCCACTAAAGAAGGATTCCAGGCATTCTGCAGAGGACTTAAGGGCCATGAATGAGGCCGCACCAATACTGAGTGAAAATTTATTTATTTATTTATTTATTTTTATTTATTTATTTTTTGCTGTTTGGCTCAATTTAAGCCAGGCACTAGGAAGTGAGGAGATTCCCTCTGTGCAAGTTTAAAAGGTGGCCATCATGAAAAGCAGTTAGAAGCCATTAAGACTATCACATCATAGATCTATAGTATTGATCTGTGGAGGTAGCAGATAACCCATGCTGATCTAGCAATTTAGAAGCAAGAGTTCTAATCCCAGCTCTGCTACCAACTTTTTATGTGAGCTCTGGAAAGTTATATCTGCCTTTGTTTCAGCTTAGTAAAACTAAGCATATAAAATGCTTTCTTGATTGATCTCACAGAGTTATTGTAAAATTAAAACAAGGCAAGTTTTTTCTTTTTAAATCTTAAAATGTCTTATAATAATAAAATATTAATATCTCTTTTAGTTCTAAGGGATCAAAAAATGATTGATCAATAGCTAACAACATTTTAAAACGTGCTGTGCTGCAGGACACTTCTCATGCCTGCTACTCCCATGGCTGCCTAGCTTCAGAAAGCAACGCCTTAGAAAAGCCTCGTCACCTTAATATTTGATATGTTACATTAGATAAATGTATACTAGATTTTTATATCATAAGTTTAGATGTGTGGCCAATTTGAAATAAACTGAATATCATTTGTGCCTGTGCTCAAACAGACACAGTTTAAATGGAGTGAGGGAAGGAAGTGATCATTTGCAATTATTTCTTGCGGAATGCATGTAAATGCAAACTCTGCTTTAAAATGTGTTCTTCTCTAACAAAAAAAAGGAAACTATGAATTCATGAGAAAGCAAACTTTTATGAAGGAGTATATTTGGAAGAGGAGGAGGTGTAAGGAGAACCTTCACACCAAGCATGAATATGAAGAGTTATGTATATACAAGTTCAAGAAACAGAAGGTCAGTTTTCCTCGTTGGGCTTGAAAGAAATTTAAATTCATACCAGTAACTCTGCTGTTTCTGCAGATGAACCGTACCCTTCAGAGAAAAAAGCAGTCACTATTGCTTCAGGAGAAGCACAATATTCTCTAGGGAGGGGCTGACTCAGTTTTCATGAATATTCCCCGCCTTAGGAGGAGCTGGACTTGACTCTGCCTAAAGGTGCCGAAAAGCGAAAGCAAACTCAGCTGGAAAAGCACATCTCCCAGATTTTAGTGAGAGTTTAAAATAGAGAAATAATGTTTCTAGGAATACATATGGGATCTGACTAAGTCTGTGTGTGCATGTGCTCGTGCCTGTGTGTGTGTGTGTAGGAGAGAAAAGGAATCTGTCCATCTTCTTCCTCACTGCCTTTTACCTATTCCCACCCACCATTTTTTCTTCTAAAGTGTGAGACCAGTCATAGCTGGACTGGCTTTCTAATCTTTACAAACCAACATTTAAAAAGAAGCAAAACATTGTCTGTTTTAAGACCATGTGTATTTCCTCAGAACCCTTTGGGGCTGAATCATCCTTGTATCTATGGCTCTGTCTTATTTGATATAGATGCATAATTAAAAATTGTCTTCATCATCTTTTTCTGTGAGCTATTAGGAAGTTATACTTGTGAGGGCTTTTTTTTTTTTTTTTTTGGTTTGTGTTCTTTTCTTTTATTTATTTTTTTATTTCTTCTGCTGTTTTTCAGAGCAGACAGTCTGCTACCGGTTGTTGGTTTTAGGTAAGACACTCCTTGTTGGTTTGTTGAAGGTGGGGAGGATGGTGCAGGGAAGGGAAGGTGAAAGGGACGGGGGTATGCCAGCCCCTGCAGGCTGCTCAGTACACTCTGTTCTCAAGGCTGTTTGCTATGCGGGCCGCAGGCTTTGGGCCTTTGAAGGGTTGAATACCATCTTTTGATTTACATGGCTGATGGTGCAGAGGATTGGAAACTCAAGAACACAACAGAGATCCAGCAAGAGAAAAAAAAAACTCAAAATAACCAAACACACATGTATACAAACAGAAAAACAGAAAGACACGCTGAACTCAAATGAGGTTGGACAAGAAAAAGGGCACAGTATTGTAAAAGCAGCAAATTGGAGAAGGGAAAAAAAAAGACATAACTAAACAAGCCACTGCTCAAAACAGTCTTTTGTGTCCTTGAGATTTTTAGGATTGTAGCACAGGCATTTTCTAAGTGTGACCAGTTGACTGGAAAGCAGATAAGACTGGTATAGATTCAACATCCCCCCACCAGGCCACACAGGGTTTCATATGGTCTTCCATCAATACATTTGCCCATTGTGTCTTCTCCATGCCTCCAACAAGCCATTCCACTGAAATCTTTTTAAAGAAGCTCTGTATCCACACATATTCTACACACCCAGATAAATACAGGCCTAGAGAGTCTGGATTCAGTTCGATTACTAATCCAATCGACACAGGGCATTGACTTTCTACGGAGTCAAATCATCAGAAACACAGGGTGGATTTTTTTCCTCCAAAAATCAAGAGGCCCCCGTTTTCCACAGAAGATCGATTAAAATTCAGTCAAGAAGGCAGAAGCAGGAGAGAATGTGAGGCCATAGCAGGAAATTTCACAAGTATCTGTTATAAGTAATTACAGTGGAAGAACACATCCTCTCCCCAAAAAAGCTACAAATGTGATATTATTATAATTTTTCAATACTAAGAAAAAAATGAAGATCAGAGTAACTGGTGAGTAATAGTGTGCTGTAACAATCTTTATGAAAAAGGCTGCTGTACAATGGATAAGAATGTCAGGAAGGAAGACAAGGATACATATCAGAAGCCGCATTCTCCTTCCACATGTCAGAGACTCCAACTTACGGAATCATCTCTCCAGTGGGACAATAGAATTTGCTCTGAGCTCTCCACTAGGAAAAAGTATAGGAGATACCAGCGTCATCAAGGCCACCAGAGTTCCCCATCTGACTAGACACTGTGGAGCTAGGAATGAGGATTTCTCTTCCTGCTCACATAGCTTACTGCTCTCCAACCCCACCTTCCCATTTTGCCTCCGTTTCCTGCCCTATCCAGGCCCTCAGCTGTGACTGTTTTGAGTGGTGACCAAGGAGTTGGACTTAATGAAAATGTGATTGATCAAAAGATGGACCAAAGTAGCGTGTTTTACACAAAGCTAAACACTTCCGTAAAACCAAGAAAGGAAACTTAGAAAACAAATAATCTAGTAAAAGAAATAACAAACAAACAACAACAACAAAAAAAAAACACCACCATCAGAAACCAGAAATTGACATCAAAACCTCATGCAGAAACAAGGAGAAGGTGTTTGTTGCTGTTGGATTTTATCCTTGGTCTATTAAACAAGAGATGAGCAGCTAACTTTCAAGAAACAAACAAAGAATTCAATCAAACCAATGAAAATCAGAAAGGAAAAGGGAGACAAGCCCAAACAGTGGCAGAGGGTACTTCATACGATACCTAGGTTAACCATGAGCTTGACGCGTCCCCCATCCAGCTCCAAACGCAGGGTGTCGGCTGAGTCCCTGGAGGTGGTAGCCACCAGCAGCCCGTAAGCTCGCTGGGACATGAAGCGGAAGGACACATCCTCAGCCTCGGTGTGCATGACCATGGGCATGATGATCTTCATGTACATGCTGCCGTCGTAGCTCAGGATGGACGCCTCTGCAGAGAAGGAGGGAGGGGATTGTTAGGGTGAAAGCTGTCAGTTTCCCTTTGCCTCCAGTGTAAGCAGAGCAGGAATGGGGACAGCGCCAGATTTGTAGACAGGTGACTTCAGTTTGCTAGACTTCCGCTGCCACTTTTAAGGGGCATGACGCTCAGAAGACCACTAAAACCCCGAGGTTCTATTTCCTCATTTGCAAAAGGCATAGGATGGCACTGGCCTTGCCCTGCTGTGCTCACAGATTTGTCAAGGGTACCAAATGAAATAATGGATATGAAGGCAATTTGCAAAAGCAGATGTGCCCCCACAAACAGTAGTAAATGTAACTTTGCATGCTGTAGAAAAAAAGAAAGGACATTAAACAAACTTAGAATCCTGTATGTATATTTAATGAAGAATAGAAGGAAAGTAGCAGTTTATAAGCACCACAGCAAATAAATAGATATTTGCCAGAGGACTTCTAGAAGGCAGAAAGAGCCTAGTCCCTGTAACATAGCTATGGTCAGGCATTGTAAGCATTTGCTTGACCCATTCAAAGAAGATTGATAGAGTCGGAGTTACAACAATAAAAGCTAATGACACCCTCGAGAACCAGCCATTTTACTTTTATTCGAATAGCACTTCTAAAAGAAGGAAAAAACTCACTTTTATTTGATCCCTTCTGCAGTCCAAGCACTCTGGTTATAAGCCTCCCTTTCTGCCCCCCAATATGTTATCTCAATCAATGCTACAATGTGGATCTATTACTCCTACTTTCAAACAGAAACATGTGGATCTATTACTCCTACTTTCAAACAGAAACATGAGGCTCTTTGAGAGGCATGTTACTACCCCCAAGTCATACAGCCTGGATTTTAGCCCAACAGATCCAATACCAAGTCCAGGACCTGGTTTGCAACAGCATGTTCTCAAAATGTCCATCTGTTTAGTCATTCACTTAGCAAACATTTTTAGAGAACACCAGAAGAGAAATCACTCACTTTCCTATGAAACCAACCTGTCACTGAGCTCCGTATCAGGAGCTGAGTAGGTCCTTATTAAATATTTGCTGTTGCCACATAGTTGCTACCTACTTAACTGCACTATGAAGAGTACACAAATTTAACAGATAAGGTCCCTGTTTTGAAGAGAGACCTGGCACATGCCAACAACTGTACTGGAATATAAAAGTGGTTCAATGACACAGGAAAGCTCTATCAATAGAGACAGTGGCATTCAGGAGACAGAGGCTGTGGCAGGTAGATAAGGAGAGTAGACAGGTAGAGTCTGAGCTGGTTTTGGGAGATGAGCGGGGTTTGTTTGAAAGAACTGATGGTGTTAGATTTGATAGGTAGACCAAATAGCACCTCTATATACATAAAAGAAAGGGGGATGCTCAGATAATAACATATTATTCAACTTAACAGAAGCAGCTAGCATATTTTGATAAGTAGTTATAAAGATAACTTGAGATGGACTTTGGTAGACACTGGGAATAAAGTGAATGGTCTTGATTATGAGCTACTACCATGTACTCATTTGTGCTACCGTGTGCCAGGCACTCTTCTAGGTGTTGAGGACATGACAGTGAACAAAAGAGACAAGCATCTTCCGCCCTTACGCATAAATGAAGTCCAGGCAGGAAGAGACCAGGCAGACCACATGGGAGGTTCGCCTGTGTCACCATCGTACCCCCACCCCACCGACATAACACACAGAAGTCTATGAAAGGCAAAGTAAATGTACTCATTCCTGGGAAACTGCCATCATCACCTGGGTGATACCCATGACATGTTAATAGCTGTACATTACCATCTGAAAACTCTAACGGAATCACAGTTATATAAAGGTGTGACAGTTGCAGGCACCATCATGATAAAAGACATGTGACAAAGTTCTGTTTTTAGATGGGAAGCATAATCTAAATTTAACACATGCTCCAGATGTGAGGAAAAAAAAAAAAACCCTGTTTTATCTCCTGAAAGAGCAGAATCACAAAAACAATCAATAACGATAGCTAAAATTTATTGAGCACTTACTATTTGCCTGGTGCTGTCTAAGACATTGCGTGCATTAAAAAGACAGTTAATCCTCACAAGAGCACCATGAAGAAGGCAATAGTATTACTATATTTTATAGATACCAGGTCACAAGCTAACCAATGGCAGAGCTGGGAGTTGAGCACAGGCAGTCTGATTCTCACAGCTGTATACTTAACCTTTCTGTCAAATTGTCAGAGAGCATGCTGGGAGTACACCCATGTTTCCTAAGAACCCAAAGCCCATCTTGAATGCTTAATGGTAAAGTGTGGTGTTCTTATGTGTGTGTGTGTGTGTGTGTGTGTATATATATATATATATGTCTGTGTGTGCATATGCACACACATATATATATACACACAGGTACCATTATATAAAGTTTTATATTATTTATGAACACATAAAATTATATAAACATAACAGACATATAGATCAGTGGAACAGAATAGAGAGTCCAGAAATAAACCCAGGCCTCTATGGTCAACTAATATTTGATAAAGGAGGAAGGAACATAAAATGCAGTGAGAAGAGCCTCTTTAACAAATGGTGCTGGGAGAACTGGATAGGGACTTGCAAAAAAATGAAACTAGACCACCAACTTACACCACACATGAGAATAAACTCAAGATGGATCAAAGACTTAAATGTAAGCCATGACACCATAAAAGTCCTAGAGGAAAACAGGCAAGAAAATTTCAGATATCTCACGTAACAATTTCTTCAGGGATACATCTCCTAAAGCAAGAGAAATGAAGGAAAGATTAAACAAATGGGATTACATCAAACTAAAGAGTTTCTGCTCAGCAAAAGAAAACATCAGCAAGATGAAAAGGAAACCAACCATATGGGAAAACATATTTGCCAATGACATCACAGACAGGGAATTGATCTCCAAAATATATAAAGAGCTAATATGACTCAACATCAAGAAAACAAACAACCCAATTAAAAAATGGGCAAAGGACCTGAACAAACAGTTCTCCGAAGAGGACATACAGAAGGTCCATAGACACATGAAAAAATGCTCAACATCATTAGCCATCAGGGAGATGAAAATAAAAACCACAATGAGATACCATTTTACACCAGTCAGAATGGCCGTCATCAACAAATCAACAAACAACAAGTGCTGGCGAGGATGTGGAGAAACGGGAACCCTACTGCGCTGTTGGTGGGAATGCAGACTGGTGCAGCCACTATGGAAAACAGTATGGAATTACCTCAAAAAATTAAAAATGGAACCCCTTTTGAACCAGCGATTCCACTACTAGGATTATACCCGAAGAATCTTGAAACACCAATTCAAAAGAACCTATGCACCCCTATGTTCATAGCAGCACTGTTTACAATAGCCAAGTGCTGGAAACAGCCTAAGTGCCTATCTGTAGATGAGTGGATCAAAAAACTGTGGTACATTTACACAATGGAATACTATGCAGCAGAAAGAAAGAAGGAACTCCTGCCATTTGCAACAACATGGATGGAACTAGAGAGAATTATGCTTAGTGAAATAAGCCAGGCAAAGAAAGAAAAATACCATATGATATCACCTAATACAGGAAACTAAAGAACAACACAAACAAAAGAACTAAATAGAACAAAGAGCAGAATAGCAGTCAATGGGGGGGAGGGGGGAGGGAGAGAAGGGGGATAAGTAAGGGAGGGGTTTAATCAAGGAACGTGTATAAATGACTCATGGATACGGACAGCGGGGAGGGATATGGTTGCAGGAGGGGGGTGGGCTGGGTGGGGGAGAGAAATGGGGGAAAAATGGGACAACTGTAATTGAAAAACCAAAAATAAAAAAAATAAAATAAAATAAAGATAAAAATTATATAAACATAGATAGAACATATTTCTAAAAAATATATTGTTATATATAAATACATACAGTGCTCTCTTTGTATAATTATGAGCACCACTAATCATAATTAGGTACTGTCTACTGTACACAACCATATACAATATAAAGACACTTCTTTTGAATAGATATTGGGGTATTCATTGAGCCATGAAATTATTAATTCTATGCATTGAACTTAAGTATATTCCAAAATAACTGGCCATTTGTATCCCTCTGAATATATGTAGTGCCAGACTATGTGTATAAATGAATGCATCTTTATATCAGTGTTGATAATATCAGAGAATAAAGATCAGGTGAGTATAAACTCAGACAGCTAATGGTACAAAATAAAATGTGTATCTCAATGTGTACTTTTGTGTGTATTTCTGTAAGTGTGTCCTATTATTAACCTAATAATTTTAAGGGGAGAGTGATGAAGCAGAAAATTTGATATAGAAATCAGCCAAAACAAAATCTGTTTCAGGATTCATTTAATTCATTTAAAAGATTTCAAACACAAAGAGTACCACAAATAGAATACTAATTTGAGGGGAAAATAGCCTAAAAAGGAAAGCAATTCAGTCTAAAATCTACTGTGTTATTGAATATTGAGAGATCACATCATGGAATGCTTACACAACATTTCTCATACAGTTCCCCTATTCTTTCTTCTTTTATTATTCCCCTTTGTCTTAAAGTGAATATTTCCTAGCATGTGATTTTAATTCCTTTAATGACTCTTAACCATATTTTTGAACTACTTTCTTAGTGGTTACTCAAGGGATTGTAATATACATCTTAATTTCTCAAAATCTTCTTTATACTTAGACTAACTTAATTCCCATAAGATATACAACCTTTACTCTTATACAGCTCTCTTCCCTTCTTTCTTTTGTTATTGTTACTCACATTATGTCTACACATGTGACAAACAATATGTTGCTGTAATGTTTGCTTTATAAAAACTTATGTCTTTTTAAAAAGTGATCAGGAGAGCTCAAGTATATTTATAGACTTTTCCCTAATGAAGCTTATTATTTACCATCTCTGTCTCGTCATATTTTTTTCTGTAGATTCAAGTTACCATCTGGTGTCATTTGTTTTCTCCAACACAGCTTCATTCCTTTGTATTTTCTTGTTAAATATATTATAATTCTGTTATAAGCCCAACAATATAATTTTATAGATACTGTTTTATGAAATTGTTTAAAATCAGTTAAGAGATGAAAAAGAAATGTGCAAGTACATTGTCTTTTATCAATACCTACCTGGTTTGGCTCAGTGGATTGAGCGTTGGCCTGCGAGCTAAGTGTCGCTGGTTCGATCTTCCAGTCAGGGCACATCAGAGAAGGAAAACTCTGACTCCAAAAAACCTCCGCTGCCTTGCGGCATACCTCTTCAGGGGAAAGGCTAAGGGAGTAAACCCCGACAGAAAATCCGGAGCCGGAGTCCCTAAGGCGGTTTGACGTTGTAGTCAACACCGGCAACTCCTGCGGCGCACCTGAAACCAAGCTGTATTGACTCCGTCTTTCCCTTGGACCCTTCAGCTGCGAAGAGAGGGGGGGTCTGCTGCATGGGCAACAGCAGACCCTCCATATCACCCTGCCCAGGCTCTGTAGCTTCAGCTCCACTGGAGAGGACACTCCAGCGTCATCGCAAGATGTCGATTCAACACGGGAGGAGACAGATACCGTGTCACTCCCGAGTCGGACTGCACAGCCATTCTCGGCGGTGCAGATAGACTCTTAAGAAGCTACACCATCGTCTCTCGAGACGGACGGCTGCCAACGACATAATTACTTTTAATGAAGCCCTTTGTGTTTTCACATAGATTCAAATTATTGTCTGTTTTCATTTCCTTTCAGCTTGAAGAACTTTGTTTTGAAGTTCTTACAAGGTAGGTATACTAGTAATGAATTCTCTCTTTTTGCTTACCTTCACTTTTGGAAGATAGCTTTGTTGGATATAGGATTCATGGTTGACAGTTATATTTCTTGCAGCACTTTGAATGTTGTCTCTGCCTGTGCCCCCCAATATTTCTGAAGAGACATCAGCTGTTAATCTTCTTGTTGTGCCCTTGTACAGAAGAGTCATTTTTCTGCTCATGCTTGCAAAAATTTCTTTTTGTCTTTGGCTTTCAGGATTTTTATTATAAAGGGTCCAGATGTGAATCTCTTTGTATTTATTCTACTTAGCTTCTTTGATGTGTAGATTAGTGTTTTTCATCAAATTTGGCATATATTCAGTCATTGATTTTTAAAATATTTTTTCTGTCCCTTTCTCTCCTCTCCTTCCAGTACTCCCATCATACATATGATGGCACACTTAATGGTGCTCCACATTTCTCTGGCATGATGCTCATTTATCTTCATTCATTTGGCTTTCTTCTATTCAGATTGGATAACCTCCATTGATCTACTTTCAAGTTTGCAGATTTTTGCTACTGCCAATATATATATTTTTTCTCCAAATGTAAATTTTGAAGAAAAGTTGAAATATAAATATAAATTTATATTTTTCTATACTTATATCTATACTTATATCTATGTGTATATATACATGCATACATATGTATATACATAGAAAAACCTCTTCATTAATACAAGGTGTGTCCAGAAAAAGTCAAACTGTTGTTAATATAACGAGAATGGTTTGTGTGACATTGATGTAACCTGGAAGCCAAGGAGAGTGGACTGGAATGCACAGTGAATAATGACGACCTCACTGTACTAGTCAATGCGGGCAGTAGATGCCCCTGAGTGAGCATGTGTACTGTGTGGCCATCACATTCAAAATGACTGAGTGAGTAGAGCAAGGAATCTGCATCAAATTTGGCATTAAGCGTCTACATTCCTCCATGGGAACTATTCGGGTGACTCAGAAGGCTGCATCTATGGACAACTGGTGACTGGCAGCTTCATCACAACAACACTCTCCCTCATGTATCGTGTTTCCTGCAGAGTTTTTTGGCAAAACATCAAATCACCCAGGTGACTCAGCCCCCCTATGGCCCAGATTTGGCACCATGCAATTTCTGCCTTTTCCCAAAACTAAAATCACCTTTGAAAAGGGAGAGATTTCAGACTATCCGTGAGATTCAGGAAAATATGACGGGGCAGCTGATGGCGGTTAGAACTGTGTGAGGTCCCAAGATGCCTGCTTTTAAGGGGACTGAGGCATCACTTCCCTATGTGCAATGTTTCTCGTATCTTGTACCTTCTTCAATAAAGGTCTTTATTTCTCATAGTACATGGCTGGATACTTTCTGGACAGACCTCATTCTTTATTTGATAAGTCATTATTATTTGACTTTCCTTTAATTCTTCGAGCAGAGTTTCCTTAGTTCTTTCAGCACTTATAATGGCTTTTGTGTAGTCTTTGTCTGCTAAGTCTAACATGTGGGCTGCCTCAAAGGCAGTTCCTATTGCTGCATTTATTCCGGTGAATGGGTCACGTTTTCCTGTTTCTTTGCAAGTCTCACACTTGGTTGAAAACTGGACATTTTAGATAACAGATTATAGCAAGTCTTAGTACTGCTCCTCCTCCCATCACTACCATCAGTAACTGAAATCAGTCACACTAGTACTGTAGGCCTATCTTACTGGCCCCTAGTAAAATCCCTGGAATCCACGTATAGCAAGCTTCTCTGACTGGCAAAACTTTGCATGTAATGTCACATGTGACTGCTGGAGAAATTACGTACATCCTGTTAAACTCAACTAGGTGAGGACTCTTGTAATCTTGTACCTGGTCCCCTGCAGACTTGGCTCCATGGGCCTTTCCCTTTGCTGATTTTACTCTGTAACCTTTGCTGTAATGAACCACAACCATGAATGTAACAGCTTCGTGGTTCTTTGAGTCCTTCCAGAGAATTATCCAGATGGAGGGTAGTTCCAGAGATCTCTGACACAGGTATACACTGTTCTATATTTATAATGTGTACAACTGTCATGTGTTTGTTGTGCATTTAAATGTGGCCATTGCTCTCACCAAGCATTTTATCATGGTTTCTCCATTTCAGAGCAATTTTTAAAATCTTTTAAATGCTTGAATTTTCTAATAATACCTTTGTGGAAAAAAAAAAAAAAACCTCACTAGTGTTATATTACCAAAATTTGTTTATGTTTGTGAATATCCGTGTTCTTTATATTTAAATTATGTCATGGTTTTATATAATTCTTGAGTCAGACTTTTTAATGCAGAATTGTACAGACATTGCTTTATTGCATGTGAGATTATACAGTGCCAGTATTCTCTCAAGGGTAATATTTATAGTTCGCTCAACACTGAGATCTGTATTGATTGTGTCATTGAATTTCAAGGAATAAAATAGTATTCTCCAGGTATACAGAGATGGTGAACTATGGGAAGAAAATGAGGAGAGAGACGAAAAGCTCTGCCAAGACTATATATGACCTTCCTTTAGCTACCAGGACTATGTTTTCATTTCTGAAGTTTTGTTTAATGTCTTATATCAGAAGTCACCCCACCCGGTTAAAGAGTGCATCCCAAGGCAATGGAGGGGGATACAATAAAACTGCTGATCCATTTAGCCTTGATAGGTTCTATTTTGACTGTCAGTCCTGTTGTCAGTTTCTGTTACATGAATTTCCCTCCTGTAGCCATTCCAGTACTTTTTATTCAAAGGTAGAACCAGAGAAAAACCATCTACTCAGTCTATTTATTTCCTCTAAAAGGATTAGGAATAGCTCTGACTGGCGAGGCTCAGTTGGTTGGGTATCGCCCTGTAAAGCTAAAGGTTGCAGATTTGACTCCCAGTCAAGGCACCTGCCCGGGTGTGGGTTCAATCTCCAGTTAGGGCATTTTCAAGAAGCAATCAATTGATGTTTCTCTCTCATATCAATGTTTCTCTCTCTCTCTTTCTTCCTCCTTTCCTCTCTCACTAAAAATAAATAAATACAATATTTTTTAAAAGTATTAGGAATAATTCTCAATATTTTTTGTCAACTACACAGTACTATACTTGAAGAGCATAGGCAGAGTTGGCAGCATAATCACGCTTGGGCATTCATCTTGGCTTGGCTTCAAAAACATGTGTCTTGCTCCTACTTTTGGAGGTGTATGATGCTGAGTTGTGACTCTTTTCCTTCTTTGGGCTAAGGATTACTTGGCTGTTATACTCTTTTTTAACTTAAAAAATGAAGTTTCTGATAGGCAACTTTTACCTATTTTACCTAAAATATTTTCACTGCTTATCATAATCAAATTATTATAACAAACACCAGAGAAACAGAAAATAATTAAAACTTGAGTTCTTTAGTCATATGATGAGCATATGTTGTATTAGTTGCACTGAGAAGACAAAGCAGACTTCCTGGCAGTATACCCTTGTCAGCTCTTGAGCCATCTCCTATGAAGAGAAGATCCTCACATGTCCAACCTCGGAGGCAAAGTATCATTAAATTATCACTTCTCTCACCCTCTCCTCCTTTTGTATCTTCAAGACATCCTCCCGCTCACTCATGGAGCTATTGGCCTCACATTCCATAAGTATGTTTTATTCTGACAAAGCTTCCAAAATACACAGATTGCTTCCTCTCCCAAACTGGGCTGATCTTAAACAGTGTGCAAATCTATGTAGGAATGCCTGCCAGGTTTTAATCTGTATTTTGCAGCAGCAGGAACAACATGAATCTCTAGTTCCAAACAGACACAATAGTAGCCAACAGTCTCAGGAAATCAACAAAACTGATGTGATATGATATCCTCCCTCCCATGGACGAGGCTGAGAACTAACTTTTCACATTCTCAGTATAATGCTGCCATTCCATACAGTCATGCTGGCTTCTCATTCCCCAAGAACTATACCCCTCTAAAGCCATGATGGAATTTTTTATTGATATTTCTCACTTTAAGAAAAGGAGGTATGTACTTTTAGATACTTGTTAGTGTTAAAAAAAGTGAAAAAGAGAAAGGTATCCCTGGCCAGATGGTTTAGTTGGTTGTAGCATCCTCCCATACATCAAAAGGTTACAGGTTCAGCCCTGGCTGGTGTGACTCAGTGAACTAAGCCCAGCCTGAGAACCAAAGGGTCGCTGGTTTGATTCCCAGTCAGGGCACATGCCTGGGTTGCAGGCCAGGTCCTGGTTGGGGATGTGCGAGAGGCAACCACACAGTGATGGTTTTTCCCCTCTCTTTCTCCCTCCCTTCCCCTCTCCATAAATAAATAAATAAATAAATAAATAAATAAATAAATTTTTTAAAAAGGTTATGGGTTCAATTCTGGGTTTAGGTGCATATGGGAAGCAATCAATCAATGTTTATCTCTTACACTGATATTTCCCTCTCCCTCTCTCTCCCTTTCTCTCTCTCTCTCAAATCAATAAACATATACTTAGGGGAGGGTTTTTTTTTTAAAAAGGAAAAGGGAAAAAAAGAATAAAAACCAAACAAACCAGGGATACAGAAACCCTGGCTTATATAATGTATAATTTTATGAAATTTCAAAACACAACATTTATAAAGAACATTGGTATGCGACTGAGAATTTATCTGCCTCGTTAAGTCAGTTCAATGAAGCTGAGAGTGCAGAGCTATACTTAACACATATGGGACAGCCTCCCATACAGAATCATTGCTCAGTGTGCTTGCTGTCACTGTGGGTATATATAGGCTTGGAGTTAGAAGATTTGATGGAATCTTAGATCTGCAAGTTATTTAACTATAAAACATTCTTAGACCTCAGTTTCCCCTTTAACAGCAGGTGTAATAATAACACTAAATCAGTCACCATACTAATAGGAAATAGATGGCCCACTCAAATTGTGCCATTTGATAAAGATTTAATAAAGTCACCCCAAGGAGACTTGTATTGTTTCCCTGGATGAAGAAAGTCCTCAAAGGGAAACACTTTGCCAATATGGAAGTGGTGAAACAAAAAGCAGCAGAAGCACTAAAAGACATTAAAATTGATGAGTTTAAAAACTGTTTTGAGCAATAGAAAAAACATCTCATTCAGTGTATTGCATCAGATAGTGAATAGTTGGAAGGTGACTGAAGTTTAAATAGGTAAGAATAAATGCACAATGTTTTATAAACAAATTCTGGTTTTTTGGGTTCCCCCTCATATAGACCTCATTCTTGTACGTCCATCTCATCTATCTTGGGTGCTTCCCATCAGGCAAATTCAACTGAAATACAGAGGGCAGAGGAACCTGTTAATGAAATCCATGTAAGATAACCTTTCAGAGTGCAAAGCTGAGTAGAGAAGGGTATAGAAGGGTGGGGAATAGATCCAGAGTTGCAAAGAAAAGGCGTCCATCATTAAAGCAAACCCTGAAGCATGAATATGAAAATATTTAAATGTCCGATATTACTGCATGCTCAATAAATGTGTTGTACGTGAGTACATATGTTTTAATTTCCCTCATGTCTAGAGATGGCCCATAGCTTCCATCTGAGAATACTTCCATAATAGAGGTCATATTGATCAATGGGAAGAGCTTATGTGTTATGGGCCCACATTCCACTCCTAGCCCCACCTCTTATGGCATACAACCCTGGGAAAGCCATATATTCTCTGACCTCCCTTTGCCCTCATGAATGTTTGAATAATATTTTATACATCTTATAAGAAAAGAGTTTGAAAGAGCTCTCAAAACTGTAAAATGTAATTGTGAAGAGATAATCACTGTGATTTTTTAGTCTTCCTCTTCATTATGAAGTCTACTTTGACTAGATAGAGAAATATAGAGGAAATTCTGCTTTCTTCTGTTCTCAAATTCCCTACATAATTGGTCTACTTTCACAATCATGATAGAAATTGTACTCAAGAGCCCTAGAGTTACAGTTTTAATATTTACCTTTGATGGCAAGCATGACTCACAACAGTCATGGGCAGACTATGTTCAGTGATTGAACCTAATATCCTGGTCCAGCTAACCTGAAAGACAGCACTATTGTGTAGACTTTCATTTTTGCCCACAGGCTGCAGTATTCCAGAGAATATACTGATCTCTCATTATCATTGATGATATGTGGACACTAAAATTTGATTAAAAATTTTTACCTCTGTATCATCAACAGGGATGACTGACTGCAGGTAAGTGTCTGTAGTAAGTGATTTTGTATACCTATCACCTTTGTTTTAGTCTAGAATATTGTTACATAACATTGAGCTAATACAGTAAAGTCATTAATGGCCAATTATATGCCTGTCCTTGTTGTGTTCCCCGGGATAATTTTTGGTGTTTTGATTCCCAAATGACTGGGTTGGAGGCTCAAAGAATTGTTCTGTACGCAGCTGTGCTCACTGGAATATGATCACTTTAGTATTGTCTAAGGCCAGGCCAGAGAAATAAGTTCTCTATGGCAGCAAAAGACAATAAACTTCTTACCTGTCAACAGTTCCACAATATACCAGCTCACCAGATATCAGCTATATACATATTTTTTACAAGAGACTGGGCCATTATTTGAACATAAACCCAAATCAAATTTTCTAGGAATGTAAAATAAATTTTCTAGAAAAGTCAAACCAGTAAAGAAATTTCCAAAAGTCTGATTAACTGACATAGATGATATATGTGTATGTATATATGTATATTTTTTCCAACACCACTTATGCAGAGCTACCTATAGAATGAAATACCAAAAAAAAAACAAAAAAAAAAAAGAAAAGAAAAGAAAAGAAAAAAAAAAAGTGACACTGCCAGACATTGCATTCAATCCTCATAGGATATGAATGAAAAGATATCTCTTTTAGAGGACCTAAAAATAAAAAGATAATGAATTATTAGAGGGAACTCTCACAAGTCTACATTTGTAAACAGTAGAACCTAGAGTTACGAGGTTAATAAATGGCCTTGCAATTGAATTCCATATATGGTTTGCAAAAACGTGATTAGAATAAATGTTGGATCCTACGCAATGTCTCAGCCTGACACAGCAGTTCATCAACCCCCTGGCCAACTCTCAGTAGAACATGCTCTTCTTGGGAAAGTACATCATCTGTGGTGTCCACTTTGACATCATTAAGACAGATTTACTATGTCAATAGTTGGACTTACATGTTCATTTATTCAACACATGGTGTTTTGGTACCTTGTAGACATTTTAGTTTAGCTATAGTCACCTGGGGTAACGGCTAGCTAGAAGCAACCTTGTCAGCCTAATGATATAAATGCCAACTAGCTACTGTAACACACAGGCAGAAAAAAACAGTCAACAGAAAGATAATCGTTGACTGCATCTACATGCGTGACATACCTCAGATTTTTCCCCTTCTCAAGCTTCCTATCAATATTATTTTATTAGAACTTTAGAAGAGTAAGACATCAGCTAAGTTTATCAAGATATAACCCACAGTTGTGGAGTACACAACAATTATGTCTCAATCCCTCTGTCCCAAAAGATGGAGATGTATGCTTCAGCTACCTCTCCCGAAGGTAATAGGATCTTGGGGTCGATATTAGTCAAAGCCTAATGTTGTGCTTAGCTTGCCAAGCGCACACACAACAAAGTTGTAACAGTCTGTCAGATGACAAGTATGTATCATACACGAGCTGGAACTGCAGCAACAAGGGAGAACACAGCTAAAATTAAGCATAAAAACTTCTTCTTGCCCAGGCCTCATTCCCCTGCAAATACAGAGTTGTTTTATAGGACTGGCTCAGTGTATTGGATATTATATTACCAGTCCACAGCTGATGAGCTTGTAAGACTACAGAGAACAAGCTATCTGGCTCTGTCCCCATGCTTAGCTTGCCAAAACTGCATGTGAGGCACACCAGTCTGAGAGATACTGCTAAAACTTAGAAATAAGTGGGCCAAGAATAGCCCTGGAGCAGAAGAAGGATATGTGGTACATGTCATTAATTTGTCTCTCAAGTTTTCTTCTTGGAGCTTCTTTATGACTCAGGGATGCTGAACACTTAATTATAACATCAACCACAAGCCCGTCAAAGGGGTGTCTGATGAAGGGGTAGACAGTTTCCAGTAAAAATAAAAGTCCTCTCACCTTATTGTACCCCCCTCTGAATGTTTCTGCTTTCTTGTTTCTCTAGTTTTCAGAAAGTATCCCTATCTGTTTTCAGGGTATTTTTTTCCTTTTTATTTTATCTTTTTATTTTCCTGTTGTAGTTGGGCGAGAAACAAATCAAACCATGGCATTTTCAAGCTGAGTACTTTCAAGGGCACCAGAGTCCCCACTACTTAGCATTGAATTCTAAATCTCTTTTTTTAAATCTTCACCAGAGGATATATTTTGGGTTTTTTTTAAATTGATTTTTGTTAGAGAGAGAAAGAGAAAGAGAGAGAGAAGCATCAATGTGAGAAGAAAACATCACTTGCTTCCCATATGCATCCTAATCGGGATCGAACCTGCAACCTAGGTATGAGCCCTGACTGGGGATCGAACCCACAGTCTTTTGGTGTAGAGAATGATGCTCCAATCAATTGAGCCACATGACCAGGGCTGAATTCTAAATCTTCAATAATGTGGCCCCCCAGTCACATCTCTAGACCAATTACTTGTCCCCACTGTGCTTCCTCACTGTTACCATAGAGTACTCTATGGGCTCTGAGAATACACCCTGCCCTGTGACTTTGTCCTTGCTGTTCCCTTTGCATAGAATGTTCTGCAGTTACCTAGCCAGAAACCCCTGGCCTATCTATTAAGAGTAAGTGAGGCTTGTTGGCTCTGCCTTCAAAACTGAGCCAATCTGGCGCTTCTCTCCTTTTCCATGTCCGCTCCCTTAGCTAAAGCCCCATCCTGTCTTCTAAGTAGACTTCTAATTATTCCCCCCAATTTCATTCTTTTCTCCAGGTCTACTCTCCACGTGGCAGCCAGAGGGATCACTTCCTTCCCATGCATCACCCTCCCATGCCTTCCTAATAAACTTAGAATATATTTATAGTCCTTGCCTGACTTATGAAGTCCTACCTGATTTGTTTCCTCTTTATAGGGTGCTCATATGTCTAGGTTTGGCCCAGACACTTCCATTTCACTGCTATTGTCCTGGTGTAATTATTAATAGCACCACCTTTAAAAAAAATCAGAAGTCTGCTTGTTAATTTGGACGTAGAGCCACATGGTCACCCTGCTTTTATAGCTCCTCTCTCCCCTTGTCCATTACAGCCCAGCACACTGGCATCCTCTCGTTTCTTTGAACACAAACACACCAATTTGTTCTTGCATCTGGGCACTTGGCCAACCTGTTTTTCAGCATGGAATTACCTGCTCCCTGACCTTTTTTGCACGGCAGGCTCCTCTCATTGAGGCCCTGGCCCAAATATTTGACCATCATCTCAGAAAAGTATTCCCCAGTCACCCTAACTGCCCCTCTCCCCAGCCATATTCTATCACATCGGCTCACTGACCTGTCATCACAGCACTTAAAATAGCTACTTTTTTTTGTCCATGTGATTACCAGACTCTTCCTTGTAGAATGTAAGCTCCACAGAAGCAAGGGGTTTTTTGTTTTGTTTTGTTTTGTTTACTACTGTGTAGTTATTTCCTAGACAAATGCCAACTTGGCACCTAGTAGGAGCTTCATAGAACAGGTAGCAGAGAAACAAAAACCCACAAGCATCACCTTTTCTGCCAAGCCTACCCTGGCTCCCCACGCACCCTTTCTAGGTCAGACTGACCACTCCTTTCTTGTGACCCCATTCTATCTGGTGCATACATACAATACATTACAGGCGGTGCCTACAAAACTGTTCCCATGCGCATTTCATTTTGCTTTACATGTCTGCTTCTCCCTTGATGCTGCGAGCAAATATAAAGGTGGATCTTATTTCCTTGTCATTTCTTGTTTCATTTTGCCTTGGCTGTTGTTTTAAACTTTTTATTTCAAACTTACGTACTTTCAGAAAAGTTGCAAAAATTGTACCAAGCATTCCCACACCTCTCATTCTACTCTCTCTAATACTAATATCTTTTTAAAATTAATTAATTAATTATTTGTTTGTTTGTTTATTATTTTTATTCATTTATTTTTAGAGAGAGGGGAAAGGAGAAAGAGAGGGAGAGAAACAACACTGTGTGGTTGCCTCTCACTGGCGACCCCAACTGGGGACCTCACATGCAACCTAGTCATGCACCCTGACTGGGAATCGAACCAGCGACATTTGGCTCGCAGGCCGGCGCTCAATCCACTGAGCCACAGCAGCCAGGGCTTAATATTAATATCTTATGTAACCATAGTACAATTATGAATAATAGGAAATTAACATTGATATAACATTTTAAGTAAATTTCAGGTCTCCTTCAAATGTTATGACTTTTTCCACTAATGTTCTTTTTCTATCTCAGAATCCCACATTAAATTAGTTGCTATTTCTCCAAAGTGCTTCTCCAGTCTAACAGTTCCTCAATCTTTTCTTATCTTCCATGTACTTTTAAAGAGTGCCCATCGGGTATTTTATCAAATATCCTCATTTTTCATTTGTTCAATGTTTTCTCATGGGTGGAGTGAGGTTATATATTTTTTGTCAAGAATACTATAAAAATGACAATGTGTCCTTTGTCTCACTGCCTTATATCAAGGGGTTCATGATGTTGACATGCCTTGTTACTGGTCATGTTTTCCTGATTACTTGGGAAGTTGGTATCTCCCAGGTATTTTCATTGTTAACTGTCTTTTCCTTTGTATGTGATATGTATCTTGGGGAAGATACTTTTTCTCTTCACAATTTTACCTGCTGATTTTAGCGCCCATCAGTGGATTCAGGGGATCTTATTTGCAACATTTACTACTGTGGTGTCGTTTGCCTAATGGTGATTCTCTCTTGCCTTCTTTCCTTCTACATTTATCAACTGGAATTCTACTGTGTTCTTATACATTTTTAACTTTGCCTGCCAATGGTTATCACCACATTTCTGACACAGACGTGCCTCTGTAAGTACAGATTATAGCAAAGCAATGAAGTCCTCAGGCTGTAGAGGAGGCCTGACACTTGCTAGCTTTGTAACTGAACAAGTTACTTAATCTCTCTGAGTTTCAGTTTCCTCCTTAATAAAATAAGGATCATATTAGCATGTGACTCATTAGGGAGAATATTCAATTCATCCTCATCAATTCATTCAGGCACTGGAGGTACAACAAACAAAAGAAGCCAATTTACTTCTTTAAGTTTTGACAAAGCCAGTCCTGGGCATACAGTAAGCATAGCAGGGTTCCAAAATTGTTTTCTGCGGTTATGATGAATAATTGTACAATTTCCTGGCCAACTCTGGTTCCTTAAGGATTTGAGTGAGCACTCAGCTCCCATTCCTCACCAACCAGAGGGATTTTTTTTCAGTTTCCACTGGCATCAGAATGAGCAAAGGTGTGTCCCCCTCTACGTGCATGCAATTTTAATAACAAATTTTTCCTAAATGTATCAGAATCCTAAGAGGGAAGCCCAATTAAAATGCAAGTAAAATCTTTAATGAAAGGTAAATGTTAAAAGTTCTTAAAGGAGGGCGCTCCTCTCTCTAAAGCCCTCTCTTTAGGTCCCAGTCTATGGAGGAGTCAGAGCACTGTCACGTGGGCCAGAAGAAATATTTGAAGATGGAGAAAACTGTAGCTGGTAAATGTTATTGCTAGCTCTGGGAGGGGAGGCCAGCAAGGCTAACACCGCTGTGCTGGAGTTTGGCAGACCCCCCGGGGGAGCCCGGCTGAGCGGGCGAGCAATCACGCAAACCCAGTCCAAATGTCACTCTAACATTTGCAGAGCTGTGTGTAACTGCTTAAGGAGAGGTTTCCAACGAGAAGGTCAAGGATGGAAAAGCTGTTTGGGGAGCTGAAGGATGTATTTGGGAAGGGGCAGCCATTTTGTGGTGTATTCTTTTCCCTTCACATGAGCAGGTTCTGTATCATTTTGTTTTATATTACCCTGCATGAGTTTTAGGGCTGCTGGTTCCTCACATAGACAGATAATCCCTCAGGAAGGCGGAGGCCAATCTCTGGGGTATGATTTTAGAGGGGAAGAAGAGGTTGTATATTCTTCTAAACTCTATATCAAATAGCTTTTATTTTGTTTTCATTTTTATTCTGCAAGTCCTTAGTTGGTTTTATATGTCTATAAATGACCCTTGATATTTTAGAATTTAATATTCACAATTTTGACATTTCCCAAAGAATCAAAGAATCTGAATAGTTATTCTATGTGGTCATATATCATTTTAATCAGTCCCACTGAGAGCAGAAAGTATAGGGACTTAGTGAACAAACCTGGCTGAGCACTTGACAACCACATCTCAGGGAGGCTGCATTTAATTTTAAAATACTTCTTTCAAACAAGTAGAAATAATAACATAATAATACCTGCATCCTTATAATGTGGCTTTTTAAAATACCTAACATTTTGGTGTATGTGTATCAGATTCTTTTTAATGAGATAAAACATTACAGGCATCAGTAAATCCCCTTTTTAACCATCCCACTTCCCTCACTTCCCAGAAGTAACTTTGTTACAGGGATGTTCATGATGTCCATGAATGTTTTTTATATTCTTAACATATATATAGATCTATAAATACATCATTTTAGATTGTTTTGTGTGTTTACAAACTTTATATAAATGGTATCATTCTGTACATGGTATTTCATAATTTGCTTTTTTGATTCAAGGTTATGCATTGAGGTTCACCAATGCCGGATGGGTCTCTATTGTATGAAGATACCACAATTTATTTATCGCCCTTACGCTGATTTAGACTGCTGCTAAATTTTTTTTTTCTTTTAGATTACAGGCAGCATTCCAATGTATATTCTTATAGCTATCTCAATGTGAACTTATTTGAGAGTTTTGTAAAGCATTTTCATAATGTGTAACTGCTAGGCCAAATGTTATGCACCTCATTGTATGCTCCCAGCATTTAAGACATAACGATTCCCATTTCTTCTCCTCTGGGCCAAGACTTAATATTGCTGGAGTTACTAATTTTTGCTTATCTGGTAATATCTCAATATTATTTGCATTTGCTTTCTCAAGATTACTAGTGTGAATGTATGTACTTCTATACATTTACTATCCATTTGGGTTTTGGTATCTGCAATTTTCTTACTCATACCACTTCTTCATTTTTCTGTTGGGATATTTGTCTTTCTCTTGTTGACTTGTAGAAGTTCATTATACAATTTATGGAAACAATCCTTCATACATCACATGCACTACCAATAGTTTCTCTCAATCTGTAACTCTTCCATATGAATGGCTGATCAAGGCTCTGTTTCACAACTTCCTAAATTCTCTTAAACAAACAATAGTCAGCCTCAGTGAGCCTCCAGGCCCTGTACCTCTTGCTAAGTAGCCCCAGGCCTGGCACTAGCAGCAGCCAGCCTAAATTCAGAGCTTGGCTTCATCTGGGAATCTTTAAGGCCAGCACAAGTAGCAAACATCTAGATTGCTTTATAGCTCAGGCAGGGTGGCCACAGGCAGGAAACAGGGAGGGACTGACCTTGACCTTCACCACCTGGGTAAACCCCATAGCCAGCACACTCAGTGGACAGCTACAGACCACATCAGAGCACCACCACCCTGCCCTTGCACAGCTGATCCTCCATGGAGAGCAGAGGTTGGTGGTAAGTTGTCACAGCCAGTCCTTGCAGCTGACTGGGCTGGGAAAATCTCTTCCATTGACCTGCCAACAGCAATCAAGGCTGAATTACAAGAGGAGGGTATACTCAGCCCACACAAATGGAGCACCTGGAGTATCCAGCTTGGGTGACGGGGGAGGCGGTGCCACTGGACCTGAAAGGATACCTTCTACAATTAGGCCATGCTACCAAGACAGGGAATCATAGCAGCTCTACCTAATACATAGAAACAAGCACAGGAGGCTGCCAAAATGAGAAGACAAAGAGGCATGGCCCAAATGAAAAATCAAAACTCCAGAAAAAGAACTAAATGAAATGGAGATAAGCAATCCATCACATGCAGAATTCAAAACACCAGTTAGAAGAATGTTCAAGAAACTTAATGTGGACCTCAACAGCATAAAAAAGATCCAGTCAGAAATGAAGGATACACTAATTCAAATAAAGAACATTTTACACAGAAACAACAGTAGAAGCTGAGAACCAAATCAATGATTTGGAACATAAAGAAGCAAAAACAAAAACAAAACAAAATAAAAAACCTGGAAAAATAAGGAAAAAGAATCCAAAAATACAAGGATAGTGTAAGGAGCCTCAGGAACAACTTCAAGAGGTCCAACATTTGCATCATAGGGGTTCCAGAAGGAGAAAAGAAAGAGCAAGAAATTGGAAATCTATTGAAGAAATAATAAAATAAACTTCCCTAATTTTGGTGAAAGAAATAGACATTCAAGTTCAGGAAGCACAGAGAGTCCCAAACAAGATGGATGCAAAGAGGCCCACTCCAAGACACATCATAATTAAAATACCAAAGGTTAAAGATAAAGAGAGAATCTTAAAAGCAGCAAGAGAAAAGCAGTTAGTTACCTACAGGGGAGTTCTCATAAGACTATAAGATGATTTCTCAAAAGAAATTTTGCAGGCTACAAGGAACTGGCAAGAAATATTCAAAGTCATTCAAAGCAGGGACCTACAGCCAAGGTTGTTTTACCCAGTGAAGATATTCAGAATTGAAAGGCAGATAAAGAGCTTCCCAGACAAGATAAAACTAAATGAGTTTATCATCACCAAACCATTATTATGAAATGTTAAAAATACTTATTTAAGAAAAAGAAGATCAAACCTAAGAAAAATATAATGGCAATAAACACATATCTATCAACGATTGAATCTAAAAAACAAACTAAGCAAACATGAAGAACAGAAACAGAATCATAAGTACAGAGAGCATTTTCATGGTTGCAAGATGGAAGGGGGGTGTGGGAAATGGGCGAAGATGTGAGGGGATTAAGAAGTACAAATAGACAGTTACGGAATAGCCATAGGGATGTAAAGTATAGTGTAGGAAATGAAGTAGACAAAGAACTTATACATATGACCCATAGACATGAACAATGGTGGGGGATTGTCTGAGGGAGTGAGAGGTTCCTGAGGGACAAAGGAGGCAAACTGGGGCACCTGTAAGAACATAATCAATAAAATATAAGTAAAAAGAAAAGAAAAAAATAATAAACATACCAGGAACATTTAAGTGTGAGTAACTTTGTGCAGAATGAATAAGGGAATTAATGCTTGAGAAAGAAAAGAGAAGGAAAGAGCAAAAAGAAGGAAAGAAAGAAGGCACAAAAAGAGAATTTCCCATTGCAAAACTTCAGAAAGTAGTGATACTTTCAGCTAGTTTGTTAAGGGGAAACAAATGAACAAATGAAACACTAGCAGAATTTGCTCCTGCAAAACTCTTCTTATTTCAGACTTGCTCTAGGAGGAAAGTAATATTGCTCCACATTTTTTTCTGATCTACAAGAAATACAGAGATCATTCATTCATCTGACCAATGGTTGAGTTTTGGTCAAAAATTAACTTCACCAATGAGACAGTGATTGTTTTGATGTGCTTTTGTAAGTTTTGACTAACAGAGGTTCTGCTGTTATCACCCCATGGGCTGCAGCCTGTGGATTTTCTTTACCCTTAAAAGCAATGTCAGGTATTAGAGTTTTCTGTTATTGGGGATGTAGGATGGATAAACCACTCTTGAAAACATTTGAAATGTAGCGCATAAAGAAGACCAAATGCCTTTCTTCTATAGACTGCTACATAACTTTTTCAATTATAAAGCCAATGAACATGACACTGTGAGATATTTAACTTTGTTTTAATGTGACTATGCCTATCCCCAATTTAATCTCTACACATATATTTGTTAAGAGCTAAGTCTCCCTTTCCTCCCACCAAAGTTACAACCTGAATTTCTGATAAACAGGAAGTAAAATAGCAGCCAGGACAAGGGGCTGTCATTATTTGATTAGTTGGGGTTGTTTAGAAAAACATAGTAGTTATTGCATGATATAATTAAGAGGCAATATCATTTACTGTCTAAGAATGGAGATCCCAGACCCTGAAGCTAAAGTTTAATATCAATACTGCCTCTTATTACCTGTGTGACATTCAAAAAGTTGGTTAATACCCTAAGCTTCAATTCCTTCATTGGTAAAAAAGACATGACAAGCACCTACTTGAAAACTTTATATGGCTTTTATGAAGGTTAAATGTGATAAAATTTGTTAAATGCTGGCATAGTATCTGGCACTTATCTGATTAAAAAACATTAGTTATTACTATAATGAGGATCAAGTTCTCCTCCAGATAAAATATATAGAGAAATCAAAATGGACCCATCCCACAGAAGAATGGATGATCAAGCATTAAGCAAGGGGCTAATGTTAGCTATAGTTGGAGCCCCAAGGAAATGGTGAACATTGAAAACTGGGATGAAATGTCTCTATAAGTCAAACCTTCACTCTTTGCCCTGTGTCATGTCCACATTAGTTGCTTTCTGCACTGAAATAAGAGTATGGCCCTTGAATGACTGGAATGAAGTCTAATACGTCTCTACGGAGGCCATAGAGGGTATAGAGGGACGGGCAGGGACCAGGCAGTCAAGGTCTTCTGGATAATAAGCACTTGGGAGTTTATTCTAAATGCAACATGAAATCACAGAAGGGCTTTTACAGGGAAGGGATTATATTGGATTTACACATCCATGTAATGTAAATGAGGAGCTCGCTGGTGTCCTCAGTTTTTTTCATTCATAAAAAGAAAAGTTTCAATGAGTGCAGTGGTTCTAAAACCAAGGTTTCCAGATCAGCAACATCAGCACGACCTGGAAACAGGTTAACATGTATATTCTCAGGTCTCACCCAAGACCTGCTGAATGAGAACTTTCAAGGCTAGGACCCAGCAGGCTGTGCTTTACTAAGCCCCCCCAGTGAGCACTGTTGTATGATGTACACAGTGAGCACTGATGTATGATGTACGCTGGCATGTGAGACCCACTGGGCTCAACAATCACAGCTCCAAAGTTCAATGTTGCTAATTCTGTTATGTCCTTCATGACTCAGGTCATGAATCCTAGCAAACAAGATTGACCAGGGAGCACATTTATCACCTCTGCTGACCAACACTTGTTTCAAAGAGGAATCATTCAAAGATAAATAAATTACTACCTAATGCACAGATCTTGTGCCAGTACACATTTTATATCCCAAGCCAGATATGTAATAAGATGAAAAAGGATTAAATATAATGCCACACTGACCTATAAATTTCTTCTTATAGTTATCAGAATGAATTTCCCTAAATCCTATATCCCCTATACAATTTCCTGCGTGGGTTTATACAAACTTATAAGACCGCTAGCAGGATTATACTTATCTCTATGTGATATAGGGATCTACACAAAGAAGGTATTAAGTCAGAGGCAGGATAAAATGAAGAAAGGGCAGGCCCTTTGAAGTCCCATAACACAGTTAGACTTCTGGTTTCACCACTGGTCTAGGAACCAAGTTAAAATGTGGCAAAGGGTCTGGCAGGTAACTTACACACTCTAAATATGGCTAGCATTATATTTATACATGCCTGAAGAACCATACATGAAAAGTGGCCACAGGGCTGTGTTCCATAAAATAATTTTGAGATTGTATTTTACCAAAGTCTGTCATCTTAACGTGTGGGTGTGTGACCGTCTGTAATGAACTCTTGAATCATTTGTATTATTGGTTCTTGGTGAGTCCCCAAGGGTTAACACAATATAATAACTGGCCAAATAGAACCATTTTACAATGAAGGCATCAAACATGGTCTTGTTTAACAAATTCAGAAATATCAAAATGAAGGAGCATGTCTTCATATTAAAAAGAGAATGTTTTATGGTAATCAGCAGTTCTCTATTGTCTACATCAGAGATACTCGTTGACCTAATAGAATTTTGCAGACCCAGATGACTTTATCTTGTTGACTTGTATGGATACTTAAGTCTTTTATTAATCCCAACTTGGTACATATTTACATTGCAACCCTAGTGAGGTTTCAGAAGCTCTTGAGCAGCTACTATGGTTTTTGCTTCTGTGTATTTCTCAACAGAAATGAGTGTAGTGCATTATACACATTAGGTGTGGACTGAACATATTGATTATGAATCATATTATCCAGGAGGTACACAGGCTGAAAATACATACATTCAGGAAAGGTAGAGGTAAATCTATTGATAATATTAAATGGGTACAGCATAGTGGTTAATAGCAAGGATGATGGAATTAGACAGTTGGACTCTAAGCTTAGCTACTCATTAACCATGAGTTATTTACCCTCTATTTTTGACTCTCAGCTTCCTCAGCTCTAAAGTGAGGATAACAACAGCTACCTCAAAGAGTTGTAATATTGACTAGATAATGTACATAATGGTTAATACTTAGAGATCAATATGTGATAGCTATTAATAATCATAATGTGATGATAACAAATATTTATAGCATGGGATCTACTTGAGATATATTTTAATATATGAGCTGCACAACATGTAAGGAACTATGATACCCCTCAAACTACCAAACTATTTTCCTTTGTTCAGACACAGATATAGGCTGAAAGAACTCTTGGTCTAATTTAGCTTGAATATTAGACTCATAGTCTATCATTAGGAACACAAAACAGAATATTATGAAGCCATTTAAAAATCATTTTAAAGAACACTTTTTTAACATGGGAAAGCTCATGCTAAAATTAAAGTGGGAAAAAAGATCACGATGCTATATATAGTAATATGACTCAATTTTTGTTAGAAGTTAAGTTTTATTTAGTTCATTAATACCTACATCTATATAAAAAGATAAACTAAAAACTAATAGTTGTTAACTGTGAGAAGTGAGGTTATAAATTATAATCTATAGTAGTAGAATCATAGATTATTTATTCTTTCCTATATTTTTCAGTTTTACCAAAATATCTATGGCAAACATCTAGTACTTTGATGATTGAGAGAAAAAAATGTAATTTAAAATAATGATAGAGCCAAAGGCTTTTTAACTGAGATATATTTGAC
This sequence comes from Furipterus horrens, assembly GCF_987537825.1. NCBI lineage: Eukaryota > Metazoa > Chordata > Mammalia > Chiroptera > Furipteridae > Furipterus > Furipterus horrens. The sequence goes on along the minus strand of NW_028327173.1, from coordinate 193,704,043 downwards.
ATTTAATATTGTGTAAAAAGGCCAAAGACTTTTAACAACATACAGATTTGCTTATAATAAACCAATAAGTTAAAAATCAGAAATATCAAAAAAATTAAGTATGCTCTCTCCTATGTATAGATGAATGCTTGCTGTATAGAATGTAAATTGCAGTTATATCTGATTAGTAAAGTTTGAGTAACAGTTAACTTTTACTGTCTATATTTCAATATTTCTCATTTTTTCAAAAGGGGAATACGCTGATGTTATTATTAATTACACATACATACATATATAAATGCAAAATATCTGCATCTGTTCAATATACACAAATATATATATTTTTATATAGGTAGGCAGGTAGGCAGGTAGGTAGGTAGGTAGGTAGATAGATATTTAGAGAAATTGTCATCTCTGCCAGGAACCTCCTGATCCTTTATTACAAACTGTCTCTAAACCACCGGGGCTTAGTTTCAGTCCTGATACTTAGCGTGATGGTACTCCTGAGCCTTGCGAATACAGGATCTGGCATAGCTAATTCCATATTTCTGGGAAACACCACAGAAACTAAGTAATAGCGACATAAAACATGCAATAAAAATTAAGGAGGGGAGGGGGTGCTGGGTGGAGGGGAGTAAAGGGGAAAAAATTGGAACTATTGTAACAATATAATCAATAAAATATATTTTTTTAAAATTAAAAATGAAATTAAGGAAAAAAGTATGTGGATTATTAAAATTAAGTGAAAGAAATTAATTCTAAAACAAATAATTGTGTTTTGGTTTTTCAGGCTGGGATGTCAATGTTGAGAAAAGGTGCCAAGCAGTAATTTCAGTCTAGCAACAGCCCATGAGCTGAAAAAGACTACAGTACACAACTTAATTAGTGGTTCTTGACTAAAGCTTCTAAACTTAAAATAAAAATCTAAAAAATAAAGTTAAGTAAGGTCTATAATCACAGGAGGGAACTGACTTCAGTGTTGGTGGTTTTATCTGACTGCCAGAGATCTGCCCATTCCCACAAAGTACTTTTGCAAAAGGTAATTATCAGGTTCCGCATGGTAGGCAACTCTGCCTGGCTGGCACTCCATGCTCTCTTACCTAGGCTCCTGGGAAGGAAGGACAGAAAGGAAGGGAGGAAGAATCTCAGTGCTGCAAGGCTCAACATCTCCCACTATCAGTCCCAGTAGCTAGGGGAATAATTTGGGTTGAAAGATTTTGTTACATGAGGATGGCATTGAGTATTGAGGGAAAAGGCACCCACTAAGAGTTAAAGGATCTGAGTTTGTGAAACAACTTGGGCCTATACTGGGTGACCCTGGGCATCTTGACTCCTCAAGGGTAAACAAACCCACTCAATGAGACTGTTCATAATGTGATTGTGTAATACTTCACAGTGCTCCTCTGCTCCGTGTTTGTTATGGGCCAATCAGGCTTCCACATTTATGAGAGCCAAGAACAGAACATGACCAAAAATGACTTGCAGAAATAAACCAAGAGACTATAGAACTGAAGGACACTGTTAAAATTGACTTAAAATGGCATTTTGAACCAAAGTTCAAAGTGCTATAAGGCATTAGAGTTCACTTGGATTCTCCACCACCTCAGTATCACCTAAAATCTTTCAACTCAACATATGTCCACAGACAACTGGCATCAGCATCACCTGGGGGCTTGTTAGCAATCAGAACCTCAGGTCCCACCCCAGAGGCACAGTCAGAATCTGCTTTTTAACAAGATCCTGGCATGATCTGTGCATCTGATCTTTTGTTTTTCACTTTCAAGTGTTGCCTGGACTGGTCCCTTTCTTTTGCTTTTTGTTACCATTTCCCTAGTTTATACCCTATTACAAGACATAATTTTTTTTCAGAAAAAGTGACAACTGATGTATTTACTGACTCATCCTTCCACTAATTTATTCATCAAACATTATGAAGTCCTACTAAGTGTAAGGGCAGGTTTGAGTGCTCTGAAGAAAATATTTCTACTTTGAAGAAAGCACGGATAAGTAAGGGGAAAGCGTGAATGGTTCATGGAAAACAAGGCAGAAACTCTAATTTGCTGGAATATCCCTGGTGAGTAATAGAAGAAGGAGTAGAAACGTGAAGACCAGGATCAACAACCCACAGTGCCCACCATTTGTCAACAGCAGTTTTCCCAAACTTTGGTCAGTAATGTGGCAATTTCATACATTTACCACATGTATGTACTACCTAAATTTCTGAGTTCATCCTTTTCTTTAAATTGCCTCACTTCTTTTATTGACATATGAGGTCTGTCTAGAAAGTATCCAGCCATGTACTCTAAAAAATAGAGACATTTATTGAAGAAGATTCAAGATACAAGAAGCATTGTACATAGGACAATGACACCTCAGTCCCCTTTAAAGTCAGCACCATGGGACCTCATACGGTTCTCCCAGTCACCATCAACTGCCCCATCGTATTTTCCTGAATCTCATTGATGTAAGAACAGAGTCGCTCAGAAGGCCATTAAGACACAGCGAGCAGGAAAAAGAAGTTTATTGGAAGAATCAGCAAGCAGGGATGGAGCCGGGCTGCGGGTGCCTAGGACTTCAAGCTTAGCAAGCGGGGAGGGAACCCTGCTGTGGGGTGGTCAGGACTCCACCTTTCTAGGGGAGAAGGGGTTTATTTTATAGGGGGAGAGCATTGAGGGGGATTTTTCTGTGTGTCTCATTAGCGGTCTGGCCTTCTGGCAGCTGTGGGTGTTACAGTCTGATCAAAGTAGAACGTGGTTTTGTTTATTTTCAGTTTGAAGCACCCTGTTATCTTCCAGGCAGTGGACTTCCAGCCATGAAACATTGCTATTTCCCAGCAGCTGCAGGCAGGGGTTGCGGGGGAGGGGGCATGGGAACCGGGGATGTCAAATGAAGTCTGAAATCTCTTCCCTTTCAAAGGTTATTTCAGTTTTGAGAAAAGTCAGAAGTCACAGGGCACCAAATCTGGGCTGTAAGGGTGGGGCTGAGTCACCTGGGCCATTTGATGTTTCGCCAAAAAACGGTGCACAAGATGTGATGCATGAGCAGGCACATTGTCCTGATGAAGCTGCCAGCCACCAGTTGCCCATTCTTGTGGCCTTCTGCATCATCTCAGTAGTTTCCATAGAGCAATGTTCAAGCTTCACACAAAATTTGATAGAGATTCCTTGTTGTACTAGCTCAGTCATTTTGAATGTGAAGGCCACATATTACGCATGCTCACTCAATGGTGTCTACTGCCTGCACTGACTAGTACAGTGAAGTAGTCATTGTTCACACATGTGCTCTCCAATCCACGCTCTTTGGCTGCCAGGTTATTTCAAGGTTGAGCAAGCTATTCTCATTATGTTAACAGTGGCTGGATTTTGCTGGACAGACCTCAGTATATTTTCATTTTAAAGTAAGTATACTAGCACTATAAATGGAAAACCAGTATCATTTGCCTATAGAAGTTAACTATAAAATAAATAGAATGGCAATAAAATAACTTTAATAAAGTCTTGGAAGATAGCTTTGCCCTCTAAAGGTTCTGAGCCTGAAGCCTGGTATCTCTGTAAATAAAGGAATTTATTAAGTTTTAGAGGGTGTTAAAGACAAACAAATTTGAGTTTTTCCACTAATATAATCAATCAGAATAAAAACACTTTTTTTCTGCTCCACACAAACCACTCCGTTTATATTCTCCTTCCCTATTCCTAGGATTCACCCTGAAGCCAACTGTCTCTCTCCCTGAGCCATGGCCAGCGTCTTCAAATTCTGCTATGCTCACCTCTTTATTTTGGAGCATCACAGGCTCCTTGGATCTCTTCTCTTTCTTCTCCTTGAACAGGCCATCAGAGTATGCAACTGAACTGTTAGTGCTCACTCATCACTTCACGTGTGCTTGTCCTACTTCTAAAACTAGGCACTGAGGCTCTCAAAAGATAGGGATGGGCTCCAATTAGGTGACAGATAATTTCAGGTGGATGGTGGTGAGACTGGACCCCCTGGGGAACCACCTAGAATCCATTTGAGATGTCAGGAGTCACTAAATAGCTTAGACATCGATTCCTCAAATTGCAGCACTAAATCTTACCAACCCTCCCAATAGCTGTCCCGCAGCAGCTTTCACGGGGTGGTTTTCACTCCAGAGACCACCATCACGCCCATTAGAGCTAGGGCTGCCCGGTCTTGCTCCACGGGGCCACCTCTGAAGGTGTTCAGCACAATTAGCAACCATGGCCTTACTTAAGTGGTACAAAGTGTTAACAAAGCCCAGGAGACTGCAGTAAGACAAGCATTAACACAGCGCAGAACCACAGGAAGATCTCTGTTAAAGGGCCCTCTCTGCAACTACATTGTTTCAATTGCTACTTCCTGTCGATACCCATTACATCTAATGACTAAAGATAAAGTTACAATGCTTTTTCAAGTGGAGGGTGCTTGCCAGGATTCCAACAGCACCCTTTAGCAACTCTCTAAATTTGTACACTCTTCTTAACAGAAGTCTCTCTCCTCTGAATCCACTGTGTCCTTGCCTTACTTTGTCCCTTCTCTCCAAATCTTCTTTGCAATTTCCTTAAAAAAAAAAAAAAAAAAGTAGAACATAGGCTGAACTTGGAATAAGAAAGCCTCAATTCTAGTCTTTAACTGGCCTCTAATTTCCCATTTGATTTGGACACTTATTCAGCAATCACTTCGAGTCTCTTAATTTCCTATTTTTTTATCTAGAATATAAATAATCTAAAATTCTCAAAAATATGGTTTTTAATCTCAAATACTCTTACTTATTCAGTCATTTGGCAACTATTTCCCCAGTCAGCAAACCCACCAATTTTTATGAACAGGAGCGGAGACACAGGAGCCACCTTTGCTCCAAGATACATTTCTGAGCAGTGAGAATGCGTGTGGATATCATGAAGTTCTCTTCCAAAGCCCCTGGAGACATAGGCTTTAGTCCCAAGGTGACATGGAAAATTCATTCGGAAACGAACCTCAGCACCACAGCGCTATTTCCCTGAGGCCAAGCAGAGGCCATGGCCTGGAGGTTAACAAGGTGTGCTCCGGGACCACCCAGAGGTGGGTGGGGATCATAGACTGCGATGATTAGTGACGATCAATTCTGGGTCAAGTTGACTGGGCTAAGGGATACCCAGTTAGTGTGTGTATGTGTGTGTGTGTGTGTGTGTGTGTGTGTGTGTGTGTGTGTGTGTGTGTACCTCCTGCTGGTTCTATTTCTTTGGAGCGCCCTGACTAATACAGAGACCAAACACTTACCAGGACTGTGAGCCATAGATGAGTTCCTTATCATTTGAAGCCTCAGTTTACTCATCTTCAAAATGGGAATGTTAACACAACCCAAATCACATCTTGACTCAGGAGAAAAGAAGCCAATCATGTCTCTCAAAAAAATATGTTCAAGTCCTAAGCCCGAGTACCTATAAATGTGACCTTATTTGGAAATAAGGTCCTTGCAGATGTAATCAGGTTGAGATGAGTTCATACTGAATAGGGTTGGCCCTAATCCAATGACTGGTTTCCTTACAAGAAAAGGGGTGTTTGGGCACAAAGACAGCCACACAGAGGAAGACGGCCTTGTGAAGGTGGAGGCAGAGATCGAAGTGAAGAGTCTACAAATGAAGACATGCCAAGGATTCCTGGTAGCCACTTAAGGCTAGAAGAGACAGGAAAGAATCCTCCTCTGGAGCCTGCAGAGAAAATATGACTCTGCTGATGCTTTGATTTTTTTTTTTTTTTTTTTTTACTTCTAACCTCCAGAACCATGCCTCCAGAACCGTGAAATAATAAATTTCTGTTGTTTTAAAACACCCAGTTTGTGGTGCGTCATTACAGAAGCCCTATGTAACTAATATAGGAACCATTTAACATATTCCCCATGGCTCAAAAGATGATATCCTACCTCAAGAGTATTTTTCTATAATTATCTCAGCTTTACATTATTATATTTTTTTATTTGGTATATACACAGATTCAACAATTTCCTTTTCCTTTTATTTAATGATTAGAATCTAAGGAAGATCTCCAAGGTCACAGCCTTGGAAGTAAGTAAAATAGGTCTGTAGATATTTATTTTTAAAAAATTCATACATTTGATTCCATTGAGCAGACAGGGTTATTGCCATCCACAGTCTCCAGGGTTAAAGAAAGAGTATAGATTTCACAAGACTGGTTTGGGGGTTTTCTGGCAATTAGTTTCTATTCCCTCAGATTAGATGACTTTAGCCAAATATGACTCTTGAGTGCCCAAACTCTATTCCTGAAATGTGTAAATATTAATTACATGCTTACTATGCACCTCGTACTGTGCCAGACCTTTAAGGGCAGAACACAGATTCAAGCACTGGTTCTTCCCATCAGCACCCACTTACATATATTCGTATGTAGTTACATCTAGTTAGAGCAAATAGATGTGTATATCTTTTCTCCATTTCTGCAAGTAAAATAGTCTTTCCTTGTTTCGTATTATTAGCAACCCCTCAAGCAACTAGAAGAACAAGATATTGCTAAAATTTCACTTATTAATGTAATGCTTTCCACAGATAATCTATGACTAAGGACCTCTATTAAAACAAGTGAGCCTTAGATCAATAATAATGTTTCTGCCATCTTATGTGAACTTTTTCTTATACATGAATTTTGTTTTCTCTAACTTAAATTGTGCCTTACAATAGGCAAAGGGTGGTGTTGTGTGTGTGTGTGTGTGTGTGTGTGTGTGTTTTAATGTCTTGTAAAGCTCATAAAATATAATGAGAATAATAGCATTCCTAGTAATTCACTCATATAATGATGAAGGTATGATAAGGAAATCCTCAGCACATAGAGACGTATAAGGAAGGGAGGGAGGGAGGGAGGGAGGGAGGAAGGGAGGGAGGGAGGAAAATATTTTCAGAGAAATAAATTTATTTACAGATATATTTCTCTTTCCCAGGGATTCAAGCTCATATAAAGTCTCTCAGTTGTTAAGTTAACAGTGTCTCTGGTTCCACAACCTATACTTCTTTTTTCCTTTGTAAACATAAATGTGTTCTATTACATTATCATCTGTTGGTTTTAATGTTTTTCTCCGAATTTTCCTGTTAGGAAACAGAGTAAAGGACACCTTTTATAAGTGGGAATTCCTATAGTGCCACAGGAATTACCACTGTCCTTACTACAGGTGCTTGATGTGTTAAGGACCTCGGGCACAAGGCTGAGATCAGTTCCCTTCCTACACTGCTGGGCAAACCCGCAGTCCTAGCCCACCGGGATGTACAGGGTAGTTGAAGGATGGCAAGTAGGTTTTATAACACCTTCCAACACTAATCAAATGGGAGCTTCCGTCTTCTGCATTGTCTTTCAAAGAATTCTGAGACTGCGTCTAGACCCATAGGAAACTAAAGAGCTACAACAGTTTTCTTTGTCTATAACAATGGGAGGTGTAACAACAGCTCACCCTTTCCCAAGTGTGTGTCATCTCTGATTTCCTTGGAAAGACGAAACTAACTTCACTGTTTCACTGAAGTAATTGGCCAATAGCACACACAGGAGGGCACATTGTGTCTTGTGCCAGGGTTGTAGCACTTTGAGAGTGTGGTGGACAGACCCTTTGATGACTCCAGTGATCTTCCCTACCTCTAGGTATTCACATCTTTGTGCAATTCTCTCCTCTTGAATACAGGTGGGACCTGTGACTTGCTTCTAACCAAAAGAATATGGCAAAAGTGATGGGGTGTTACTCTTATGATTACATGAATATATATATATATATTTTTTTAATTATTTTTATTTAATTTTATTTTATTTTACTTTACTGCTGGCTTTGAAGAAGCAAGTTGCTATATTGTTAACTGCTTATGGAAAGGTCCCCATGTCAGGGAACTACAGGCAGCCTCTACATGGTAAGGACCAAAGTCCTACAACCACAAGGAACTGAATCCTGGCAATCACCACATGTTTAGAAGAAGATCCTGAGTCTCAGATGAGATCACAGCCTTGTGAGGCTTTAAAGCCGAGAACCCTACTAACTCATGGCTGGAATTATGACCTACAGAAACTCTGAGATAATCCGTGAGTGTTGTCTTACACAGCTAAGTCTGTGGTAATTTTTTATGCAGCAAAAGAAAACGAATACTGGGAGTTACTGGGAGATTATGTGGGAGGACAAGTACAACCTGAGTGTTGAGGATCTTGATATTGGTTGAGATTTTCTTAGTTAACCATCATGGAAGCTCTATGTGAGAAGCTATGCTTCAAACTCAAGAAGGTCCATCTGGCCGCAAAGCCCATGGTCTTTGCAAAACACTATATGCTGCTGACCTGAGCCCACAAACTGGTGTTGGATAGCGCCCTCTTCATTGCAGTGTCGGCTCTGTCGCCTGTGATCACGCCGCTACATTTCAGCTCCCACAAAAACAGGGTATTGAATCCAAAGAAAAAGGCAATTAGGGCAGTGTGGGAGTTCAAGAACTTGGTTCCTCACATGTAGTTCAAACTGATTCATATATCAACAATCAAGTCTGGGTACCCCCATCCTTTAGACATAGGCCTCAAGTTGGAAATTATTAACATGGGTGATTGCAGTGGAGACATGTAAGGTAATTGAAAGTTTTTTTTTGAAAGCACCCTAAAAGCAATTCATAATTTTTAAATAATAATCGGTTAGGCAGACTACTATAAATGTTTTCATTCTGCAAATGACATAGTACACAGAGGTTTATGGTAATAAACAAAACTGGAGGAATATAAACCAGGGAAATGCCTTAGTTCATGCAGTCTTGTGTACTTCTTCCTTTCTCACTGCTTGTTTTTCCCCTTATTTTGCTCGAAAGGAAGCTTCTCAGAGTGAAGAGAACTAGAGGCCCTGCCACAATAGGTGCTGGCCAAGGAGTATCTATGATTACTAAACCCTTTACACCAGATGTCACCCGGAGCTGCGAAAGAATGTCTCGAAACCTAGGCTGAGTTACCTCTGTCTGCCTAATGGCTCCCGGGCATAGTCACAGACTGCTAAAGATGTTGTTGTTGTTGTCATAACCACCCAGAAGCTCAGCAGACCCCTTACTAGTGATTACTGCCGCTATGTGAGCAGTCTCTGCAGGCTCTAGATATGCAAACAGCAACCAAAGGGAAGTCAGGTGACCTTGCCAAAAGAATCAATGGGTAATGGCTACAATGCATACAGCTTTCAACATCTATTCACCCAATAAACATTTATTGAAAACACTTCAGTCAATAAATTCAGAGAGTTAGCAGGACAAAGAAGAGTAGGTCATTGTTCACAATCTTACATCGACTCCGGTAGGGGATATAAACTTGTCAAGGAATCATTGTGACATATGGAGTCCCTTCAAGGACAAATGTGGAAGCTATGAAGTCTGCCAGAGGAAGGCAGTTTCCAACAAGAGTAGTTGGGGCTTCAGGGATAATTAAATGCATGCCAGGCGAACAGAAGGGGGAGAGAAATTCTTGGAAAGGTACAATTTGCCAAACTCTCTTCTCCATTTGAGGTCCCCACAGCATACATTCAGTTCCCTCTTCTCTAGCTGCCTAGCTCAATGTGAAATATGATCATTCTTCTACCCACTCCCTTCAATAGAAAAACAAACCTTGCCTAATTCCCAGTTTGGGTGTCATGAATGGACTACACATGTGCCTCCCAGGTATTGACCCCTAAAGCTGGGCAGGCTGGAACAGTTGCCTTAAGCCAAACAGCCTTGTCCGGTGACCTTGGAAGGTGACTAGCTGAGTGAGTTCAAAGGGTGTGCTCCTCATGAAAAACCTTGGAAGCCTGATCTAATTTGCTACTTTTTTTTTTTTCTTTTTGCATTATCCCAATCCTGAGTGTTTTCACGTGTAATTTTCCATGTTCAGGAAATGCCCACTCCCTCCCTCTCCACTGAGGTGCTTCTCGCCACTCATTCTAAACTGTCCCCCAAGCCAGTAGTCACTTTGGCAAAGAGAGAGAAAAATTCTTTGTATTCTTACAACATTCCTTAGACTTAGCAATTGTTAGTCTCATAGAACTGGCGCAAACCAACCACACACAGCTAAAAAAATAAAATTAAATTAAAAAATGAAAAGTGTTTTGTACATGTTGGATTGGAGTGTGAAAAATGGGCAGTTTAATGTTGAGAGAAAAGTGAGAGGGGGTGGCTTGTATGTCAGCTGGAACACAAGTAGTATCAGCTCTCAGGAAAGGCAGTGAGCCCTCCTGGAAGACAATTGTGTATCTGAATGCCCTTTCTCCTCTGCAGTCGTTCCTGTCCCAGCCCTTGGCCATCTCTCTTCTTTAACTCCTTTGATCCTTCCTTTTTCCAGCATCACCAGGCAATACATACCTTGCTTATAGAATACAGGCATACCTCAAAGATATTGCTGGTTCGGCTCTAGACCACTGCAATAAAGCAACTATTATAAGAAAGCAAGTCGTAATCTTTTGGTTGGTGGAGGGTCTTGCCTTAAGTTTGTAAAAACTGCAACATCTGAGGAGCTCAATGAAGCAAAGCACAATAAAATGAGATGTGCCTGAATTAACTTCTGTTGCTCCGGGAGTTGATATCTCACTTCCTTTCCGCTACTCTTAACTAATTTGCAAATCCTATGCACAGTCCAGATCTTGACTGCATATGGCCTGCTTATTAGGCACAATCAGGAATCACACAGATCACCTGTGGGTCCTAATCTATCCATGTCCTGGCCTGGTTGTGTCATCTTGGCCAAGTCACTGAGGGCTCTGCAGTAGGGAACTAGAGACAGACCTAAAGCCAACTGCACAGGGGATGCTCCTAGGGAATTGATATCCAGTATCGCAGTTAACTATCAGAAATGTGCGTGGGTTCCTTTGCCCTCATTACTTTTTAACTGGTGGACAGGCCAGCCAGTAAGTGGTTAGACTTTCCAGAAGAATGAGATATGGAGGGAGGAGTGCCTAGAGATACACCCTTCTTGAAAACAGCAAAGGGAGCTTCTTGCATCTAAAGAATGGCGTTATCCCCAGCTGCATGTGCATGGAGACACTGGGAAACCTGAGAAACTGGATCTCTCTCTCTGGGAACATGCTGCCTTAAGAGCTAGCAACTGTACCATCCCTGTATGCTTCTGTATGTTTTGTCATTAACAGGACTTTTACATCCTCCAACCGGGCCTGTTGGCATCTTCCCATCAATCACGTCACTACCCTGTTGTGACAGCCATGTGCTTTCTAAGTTTGAATTTCCTTCTCTGTAAAAATAAGGATAATATTTGTATGTACCCATGTATTTATTGAGATTAAGGGAGATATTTCCTATAGAGACCTTGGCACAGTGTGTGGCACTTAGTTATATTTATAATTATATTATACATTTCATGTATATCTATAACTATATATTTATATATAAATGTAAAGGGTATAATTGTACTTATAAATAAATAGTATTTTCTTTTTCTGAGAATCCACCAAATGTTGCACTTTATGTACATTATCTCAAGTGTTTAACAACAATACTTCAAGGTATGTTATTATTACTTCCTTTGAAGATCTGGGGAAATGAAAGCTCAGAAAGGCAAGGTAATTACCCCGAGATCACCAAGCTAGTTAGCGGTAACGCAGGATTGAATAGAGGTCTGTTTGTTCCATTATCCTTTTCTTTATAATTAAATCCAAAAAAATTTAGCTCCAAAATATGTGCTGAGGATCCTCATAAGGAATGTTATGAATGCAGTGGGGCAGCAGCAAAAGAGACAGACCGTGTTGTATTTAATCTGCATTTTGTTGGGTATTTCTGTTTTCATAAATGTTGAGATTTATTGGCAATGACATTGCTTAAACACTTAAGCCAGCATGTACTGGCAGCCCTTCCGTCACCAACCTTTATTCCATTGCACTAAAGTTTAGTATAAAATTAGCCAACAGGGAGCAGAACTGTGGGCAGTATGGAACGCTCCTCACATGCACTGAGACCCACCTCAAACGATATTGTTTTTGCACAGACTTCTCTGCTTTAGCCCAATAACTGACCCTCTTTTTACTGAGAAACCATAACACCAGTGCAATCCTGTGTTTGAGAACTTAATAATTACTGTTATTGCACCTAAAACTTACTGAGCACTTACTATGTGCCAGCCACTATTGTAAGTGCTCTCTAAACAGCAATCCATTTAATCCTCACAACAATCCTATGAGATAAATAGTATCATTACCCTGGTTTTTCAGCTGAGAAAACTGGGTTGTCATTGATTACTTGCCTGATCCCTCACCCCACTCTGAGTTTATTTAGGCTGTGCCTTACCCATCTCTTTCCACCTGGCACCAATTTCTTTATACCTCCAATGGGCTCGGTGCCAACAGAGATTACTGTACTTTTTCTTATGAAAACAATTAGTCAGTACTAGTCTAAGTTTCGCTTTACAAGTGAGGAAACTGAGATGCACAGAGATAAGATAGCTTTCTCTGAGGCAGAGTTGCAGCTGGTAAGAAGAACTGCTATTCAAATCTATACTCATCCATGCCCTTACCCAACTCTCTCCCTCATGTTGGGGTAAAAACAAATCCTTTTCAACTTTAAAGAATGCAAGAATAGAATGAATGAACAGTACGTGTTGCATTAAGTGGCAGGCTCACAAAAGTGTGTTTGTTATATGCTGGAAGAGAGATTGGGAGTCATTAACTCATCACGACTTCTGAAAAGATAGGCTCAGCCCAGCACGTACACCACACAAACAGACTTTGGGGAATAGCTATCCATCAACTATTCAGGGAGTAAGAGAATGGTTTTTGTAGTAAAACAGATCCAAGTTTGATTCAAACTTGAATCCCTGCTCCTACTTTCTGTCTGCAGGGCCTGCGGTTAGGCCTTTAATCCATCTGAGCACCAATTTATCTATAAAATGAGGATAACAGCCCCCCACCTGGTGGGAACTGTTATGAAGATTCCAATGAGATAATGTACACAAACATAGCTGAGTCAACTCTACATGCCATCACGCCCTTGTTAGTTCATCTCTCTCCCAGGGCTTAATCCAAATGCTTTCCAAAGAGTGCCCATCAGCTCTCATTTCTCACGTGTTTGTACGTAGATATTCCTGAAAGAAGCTCCCGCCTAAAGAGGCTGTTCCTTAATCCTGGTTATGTGTATTTTACCATCAGCCACAGACTCTTTCATTAACAAAATGATTTTTCCCCCAAACTGCTGGGTTTAATTCTCAGTTTTATCACCCTGGTAAGAGTTTATAGATGGGAGAACACAAGAGAGTAAATGTCTAACCTCAGCTTGGTTCAGAACTGATATTCTCTCCAGTGCCTGAGATGAGAAATAAAAGCATTAAGAGTAAAAATGTCATTGAGTTAAGTAAGCTAAATATCTTGGGAGAGCCTGATTTACTACACGATCCTCCTGGAAATCAGAGCCACCCACACATTCACAAGCTGTCTTATTTCACGGACAATTCCCCCTGGTTTTTAATACGTTTTGGCTTTCATACTCTCAGCCCATTGGTAATCCAGTGATCATTTCTCTTGACTTTATTATCAGCAGGAGTCCAAATACTCCTGGATTAATTCTATTTTCTGAGACCCAGGATTTTTCTCAGGATATCCAGGTCTTAAGGAGAAATACACTTTGTGAATGGTCAGGCGAGAATGACTGTGGGGGATTTGGAGCCACTTCTGTCTTTCATATAGCTGAATTCTCAGCAAAGATTGTTTTTGATGATTAGTCTCCTTCCCCAGTTTCAGATATGACATTCTACAATAGTAATGCAACAAAATGCATGAAAATACCTTCAACTTACACAAAATATGAGTTACTCAGAAAATCCCAAATTCATTATCACAATGATCTAAACTGCTGTGTTTGGTAATTAGTACTTTGAAACAAACCAAAAAAAAAATAGGTATTAAAAACTAAGATCTTGTCAGAACCAGATACTTCACCTGCTCTTTTCAAGTCACGATCTCTCTTACCTCTTCATGCTGACTTCGACAGCAAATTCTAATCTTTTCCACTTCTATGCACACACATCTTCATTTAATCTTGACCCACTACTCAATGGGCTTATGAGAAAAACTTAGGGACCTGTTATTTTATTAGACTGCAATCCACCATTAACCCTTTGAGTGCCATGTGTAACTCAAAATTTGGATCAACATGAGAAAAAAAATTATATTAATATATAACCTGAGGTACAAAAAAAGAGAGAACAAAACATAAAATATGAATTATTCCATTGTTAGTTACATTTAGAGCCATCAAAAAAAAGTCACTGGGAGCTATGCTGGCACTTTTGGGAAAATTTGTCAGTGTTGTTCACAAGTTGGCACCAAAAGAGTCAAGTAATTACACATAGTCTTCACTATATGGGACCTTAAAATACAGCATAGATGGTCTGTGCAAACCTGGGTAGAGACAGAGTAATGATCTTGGTAACAAGAGCAAACCAAACAAAGTTGAAATCCTTAGGCTGGCCCAAAGGTATGTTCAATTTTTGTGCTATAAAGAAATCCATTTGTCACTAACATAGCATTGGCATTTCTACTCTGAGTTATTGCTTTTTCTGTCTACCCTTTATTTGGAATATCTTTCCTCTTTTATTTGACCAAAGGAAGAAGATATTCATTCATTCAGTCTATATTAAGCACCCAATACACCAGTGAATAGACATCTCTGCCCTATTAAAACAGAATGGTGTACTGATTTAAGAGTACAAGCTCTAGATCCATAGTACCTGGGTTAGAATCCTGGCTCTGTTTTGAATGGACTGTGTGATCTTCTACAAGCTCTTAACTTTTCTGTGCTTCTGTTTCTTCCCTGTAATATGGAAATGCTGATGGTATGCATCTCCTGGGAATGCCATGGGCTTTCAATGAATTAACAGCAGCCAAGAGCAAGAACTGGCAGACAGCATGAACTCAATAATGAAGCAACTATCATAATTAACTCTGCTTATCCAGGCCCCACACCTTTCTCTCAAGGCCAGGCTTAATTTCGGCTCATCTGTGAAGCTTTCCCTCGGCTGCCCCAGCCCAGGGATTTTTAGCCTCTTTTCTTTCAAACCACATTCCTTCACTGGATAGAAAATAGGGTTTATATTCTATGCCAACCCTGATCAATAAATAATGACATCCTAGAATCAGGGTTAAGAAGCAACATGAGGCCAATTCTAGAGTCTCCAGAGGGAAAAAACTGTATGTGAAGATTGATGAGTGATGTGTGAGACGAATTAGGAAAAGTAGTGTGTCCGCGTTCAGTTATGTATTTGCATAACCGAAGTTATATTGTCCCTGCTTCCCATAACCTTACAGTTATATTTGGATAAGTTATTTAGCTTCTCTGATCCCCAATTTCCTCATTTGTAGACATATTTTTAAGAGTAATATCTTCAGTATTGTTTGGGATGACAAATGAGATACCACATATACCGCCCTGGCTGGTGTCGCTCAGTGGCTTGAGTGCCCTGGACTGCAAACCGAAGGGTTGCCTGTTTGATTCCCAGTCAAGGGCACATGCCTGGGTTGCAGGCCAGGTCCCCACTTGGGTCCATGTGAGACAGCTTCTTTCTTCCTCCCTTTCCCTCTCTCTAAAAAATAAATAAAATCTTTAAAAAAAAAACCAGCTCCTAGTAAGAAGTCACTTAATGTTTATTACTATTGATTTTTTTTATTATGCACTAATCACCGAGCAGTAATACCACCAACTGGGTGCTGATTACAATGCTTTATAGTGTGAGAATTTTTAATGCATCACTACTGACTCCCCAGCTAGTAACTCCTTCGTGGGCAGCAACCCTACTTCCCTCAAGTGCACGACATCTGGTCTGAAGGACTAGGACCTCAATGTGCATCTGTGATGCAGGTGACGCTAGAGTGACAACTGAAGAAAGTCAAAGCTGGGGCAGGGTTTGTGTGTGCATGGATGAATTGCTAAAAGGTCCCTCTGTCCTGAGATTTGCTGCTTTGCTGGTACACAGAGAGTAAAATGAAAGAAGACAAAACTAAATATTAGACGGGTTTTTCCTTAAGGGAAAATCCATGTATATCCATCTTTGCCAGGAATGCTGCTCAGGCCACAATTCGGCTAAACTAGTTTTATGCTAAGTATGCTGAAAGAAAGCAGAAAGGGGCAGAGTGACAAAGTAAACCCTGGAGGTTTAAGGGGGAAAAGCATTGGAGCGTTCTGAGAAAATGACACATTTAGCAGTACAGCGCTGTTGTGAGACAATTTGAGGTGCAGTTAGAAAGAAAATAAAAATGGAGCTGCCCCAAGGAGGAACTTAAGAGAGCGGAGCTACTGAAATACATAAGAGAGCTGTCTGGAACTGCCGTCTGCAGGCACACTGAAGGCCAATGACAGGCTGCAATGCTCGGACCATCCACCAGAAGAGGAGAAAGCACACGCTGATCATTTTTTTCCAGGAAGATCTTGTTTCTCTACCTTTGATAAAGACTCAGCTTTCAGGCTGTAGAAGGCTCAAGTCTGAGAAGTACTCTCTCGGCTGTCACATGTGCCATGGTTGGATGGCTTTCGAGTGCCTTTGCTACACTTCCAGAGCACAGTGACGACCACATTTTTACAGCATAACTTCGTTTTAAATTTGCTACTCAGAGTTGTTCCATTACCTGCACAGAAAAAGCAGTATGTGCACTACGCAGATGAGAAATCTAAGGCTCAGAAGGATTAACTGACTCGAGATTATACAATCATCAAGTGGAGAACCAGGTGCCAAATTTCCTGAATTCAAGCCAAGTGCGGCTTCACAAGGCCATGATCATTTTGCAAAGCCCCCACAGAAGATATGTTCATTCCCCAACAGTCAGTCAATTCCTCACATAGCTTCTAAGACATGGGGGAGAGGGGACAAGAATGGGCTACTTTCCTGAAAACAGTTATTTCCAGAAACAGCTTAGAAGCTTTCAATTAAGTTTTTACTAAAATCCTAGTACTTTTATTGAAAAGTAAACATTTTATTTTGGAATGATTTTAAATGCACAGAAAAGCTGTGACTCTAGTACAGGCAGTTCCCTATGCCCTTCACCCAGTTTTGCCTAAAGTTTACACCTTACATAACCATGGTGCACTTGTCAAAACTGTGAAATTAGCGTGTCAAAAATGGCTCATTACCATTAACTAAGCTCCAGACTTTATTCATCTTTCAACAGTTTTCCAGTCTTTTTGTTCCAAGATCCAACCCAGGATAGCACATTGCATTCTGAAATCCAGTACATTTATCTCATTATTTAGAGAACATCCTTTGTGCCTCCTTTGTGAAACTTAAGAGTTTCAGTATTTTCAAAACAGATACCATGCCTTTCCTGGTGCCTACCTTTGCCCAGCTCATGGAAGGTACATATTTGTTGATAAATTTAGCCACACAAAATCCCATTTTAAGCATCATTATGAAAATCTGGACCATCAGTCTTAAAATACAGATATACATTTTTTAAGAGGTGAAGGGACAACATGTTCGAAGAGGGAATAATGACTTCTGCCACAATAGTAAGGCTAGTTTTCAAAATCAGAATAAATATGAACTATAATAGACAGGAAGAGGAAACAGCTGGTTAAACAAACAGCATTAGCTTTCACTTCCACCAAATACAATAACACACCAAATGAAAATTTAACAAAGAAAATGGGAGCTGTAAGAACTTGGAAGAATTGTAAATAAGATTTTAATCAGTCTATTGCACAGACCAGAGTTGGTAGCACACCGTTAAACATTCTCATCCTGGAGCTGGTATCTATATGTAGCTGTTAATTGTGCAAATTCCCCAGTTCTTGTATGCCAAGATTTCAAACCAGCTGCCAAGTACAGCTGCTTTTTTTTTTTTATTTAAACAAAGGCAGTATTTAAAAGTGGGAGCTAGGGAGAAATGGAATAAATGATTTAAACAAACAAAAAGAACCAAACTTTTATTCTATAATGAACCATCTTGAAGTGTTAAAAAATGTGCAAATAGATTTCCTTGGATATTTTATTTCCCACACAAAATGCATAAACATTATGCAGGGTAGCTCTGAATGGCTTCGGGTAAATGATTCAATGGGAAATAGAATGCCCCTAATTTATTTTAGTTGCTACAAGAAGCCTTGTAAGAAATAGCTCTCATAATTTTCATGTCCAAAAATACCATGCAATTGCATAAAGCAATCCAAATGTTTCAACTGGAAATATTTTTCCTCATCTGATTACCATTCTCTTGAGTACATCACTGTATGCCTAGCATTTTATTATAAAAATGTGCATACATATGCAGTGTACACACACACACAGTAGACAGGTGGACTTATAGATGATATAAGCTCTTTGAGAATAGTACTCATTTTGGTAACACCAAAATATTCACAGTATTATACCTAATAAATACTTGAGTGAGGAAGGAAGCAAAGTATGTTTATTTTAGTTTGTTAGGGCACTGTTACCTTTCCTCTGCTCTATCCCTTAAATACTAATTGAATCAACTCAAAGAAAGAAGTTTTACACCCCGAATTGCCACATCGTTAATATTTCCGTCAAAGGGAAAAACTGTAAGTTCACTGGAAGTGTCTAGCAGTCACTGGAACTCCCAAAGCCTCAGTTTTTTTATCTGCTGTATTGAAATACATTCTTTTAAATGTTGGTACATAAGTCAAATGAGCTCATTCATTCATCCACTGAACCACTGTTAACTGAATATCTCAGGTATGCCAGATAGGATGTAAAGTAAAAAGTGAGGGAAAACTATAACAATTCAGTGTCTGCCCTGAAGGAATCAACAGACTATGAGAGGAGAAAGGCGTCTATTAAAGGGTGCTGAAACAGCGTTTCCAGAACTCACGAGCATTGGAATCACCAAACACTTAGTAAGACATGGGTTGCTAGGCCCCATCGGGAGTTTCTGGTTCAGGAGGTCAGCGCTTGGGTGAAAAATCTGCACTTCTACCAAGTTCTCAGGTGATACTGATGCTCCTGGTGTGGAGATCATATTTTTGAGCACCATTGCACTAATAAGCATAGAATTGTGATTTTTCCCAAGTGTTGAAGAGAAAAGATATGTGAAATTAACAGAACCTATAGCGGGAATCTGATCTAGTTAGGGACTGCTTTCCAAAGCAAATGACCTTTGAACTGACATCTGAGTTTGTGTTGGAGAAAATGAGTGAAAAGCGTGAAGAAGAAAATTCTAGGCATTGGAAACAGCATGTCCAAAGGAAAGGGGCAAGAACTAGGGACTGAAGGGAGGCCTGGGTGGCCCAGAATAGAGAGAATGGGGGCAGGGGAGAATACCTAAGACTGAGTCTGAAGAGAGGGGTGGGGGCCAGCTGGTGCAAGTGCTGGTAAGCGCGCCACAGTTACATCTTATTCTATAAGCCTTGGACAGCCAATGGTTAGTAAACAATGGATGAAATAACTAGATAGTTCATTCTCTGAAGAATATTTAATGACGTCCTCTAGTGAATGGATCAATGTATAAAGCACTCTGGGTCTATCGCAGCATCAGCGCTGAATTTTTAGATCGTGGCTCTGCCAATTACAGGCTGGGTAAGTTACACACCATTCTGAGCTTCAGTATCCTCATTTGTAAAATGCTAATGATAACTCCTTTCTAATAAGCTTTGTGCGGTCGATCATGCACGGTACTGAGAACTGTGTCTAGCACAGGAAAACACTCAAATTTTAGCTAAGAGCATCCAAAGAAATGTTATGTCCACAGGGGCAGGAGAAAATATTTAACTTTCTTAAAAACGCTTTCAGGTAACATATCTTACTGGAAAGGTGACAACAGCTTAAACCACAGAGGAAGAGAGCAGAATCTCTAAAAGGCCAAAAACCCAAGTAGTTTCAGCATTTAGAGCTTATTGGAGTAAATTTATGTAAGCTCCCCTTCTCCAACCCAGACCATCAGCTCCAGAAGTAGAGATTTTTTTTTTCCTCATTGTTGTATTCCAGTTCCTAGAAGGGTGTCCAGGACTTGTGGCTTATTTGCTGAGTGGGAATGAGCACATTTCAATGTGGTTATGGTCCATCGGATTTGGAGGCAGTTTGCTTCACCACCGTCACCAAAACCCAAGGCTCTTGTTTCCCCTCAGTTTCCGGTCACTTAAGGAGAGAGGGATGTGTGAGTATGTTGTTTCTGAATTCCTCTCTGGGGTCCCTGTACCTAATAGCACAGTCATGGGAACAGTGTCTCCCTGACAGCTGTGCAGTGGCACCGCTCCCACTGGGGTGGGTCTGGCCTCCTTGATCGCTGAGTCGGTGTGTCAGCCAATGGATAAGAGGCAGCACGTTCTTTCATTGCCCACCTCCTGCTCAAAATCCTCTATTAAAAAACCCCTCAACACCATCCCAACCTGCTTAAAATGAAGCTCTACAGGACCAGACCTCCAACCCCCTGCATGAGCTGACCTTGGCCCACATCTCCAACCTCATCTCACACCCCTCCCTGCTGTGCCCCACATTCAGGCCAATCTGAATTGGCCCTGAGGGCAGGGCTCTCCCCATCTCTGTGCTTCTATTCACACTGCTTCCTCCGCCTGCTATATCCTTCCCTCCACTCCCCGTAACAGTTTCACATCTCTTCTTCCAAGAGGTGACCCCAATGTTTAAGAATCCTGATAGAGTCTTGCATGGGGATATTGATTCAATATTTACCCTCCCTGTAAATTCTTTAAGAAGCATGCTAGGCTTGCGTTGCACTCTATCCCCAAAGCTTGGCATAGAGGGGTTCTAAAGACATGTTTGTCTCATGACATTATAATTATTTGCCTTTCACTCCCCCAAATGCTCTTTTAGGAGGCCAGAATGTGCATGCACACACATGTACATACAATTCCTCAGGAATGTCACAAATACCCCCTCATCATTTTCCACTGGTGACTTCAGTTTCTGCAGAGGTGAATTCTTACTGTAGAGCAGCTCATGATGTTCATAATATTTGGTATTCTCCCCGTGTGAGTCCTGGGATTAACCTATTATTTCAGTCCATTCAGGCTGCTCTGACTAAAACACCATAGACTGTGTGGTTCAAACAACCTCCATTTTATCTTACAGTTCTAGAGGCTGGGAAATCCAAGAGCAAGGTGCCCCGATATTCAGCATCTGATGAGGGGACCTGCTTCCTGGTTCATAGAGAGCTACCTTTTTGCTTTGCCCTCACAGGGGCAGAAAAACAAGGGAACCCTCTAGGGACTCCTTTATAAGGCCATTAATCCCATTCATGAGGGCTCCACCCTCATGACATAACCTTTTCCCAAAGACCCCACTTCCTTAATAGCTGACCCTTGGGGGTAAGGATTATAGCATGAGTTTGAGAGGGACACAAACACTCAGTTCATAAAACCTATTTCCTGGCCCAGCATTTTCTCTAACTTTAATATGTGTATGAATCAGTTGGCAGTCTTATTAAACTACAAAATGTAATTGACCAGGTCTTGGATAGGCCCCAGAGTCTGCATTTCTAACAAGGTCCCAGGTGTTGCTGCGGCCCCAGAGGGCCACCCTGATGGGCAAGGTCACCATCCATGAAGATGCTTCCACAGCACTCTCGTCCCTCACCCCATCTTCCATGTCCTCCGGGGCAGGTGTGCATCACCAGGAAAAGGCCAAAAGTGGGGGAAGAGAGAATATCCTTTATTAGAAGGGAGTGCCAGGTCCACACGTGTCCAGGACTTGAGACACGCATGCCTCCTCACTCACTTTGGGTGCTTAATGGGGTCTAATAATTGTGATTGTAGATTAGCACTGGCTGTGAAAACAGAGTGACAGGAGACCCAGCCTACATGAAACAAGGGGCTGAGAAGGAAGGTGACACCAGGAGGGAGAGAGACAGAGAAAAAGGACAGAAGCAGCAAACTAGACTCCTCTCTTGGGCTAGTCTATCCCCGAATGCATATCACTACACTGGGGGCAACTTTACACTAACTAGTTCTAAAGGGAATTTATCCGCATGTGAAAAAAAAAATATGCTCTGCTTCCTTTCATCAGAACACCAGACAGGGGTGCTGCGCAGGGGAGCTGACTTCACTTTACCATCTTGAATTTCAGAATCCCTGTTTGCAGTTTCTTGTGGGTCATGTAGAGCGTCAAGTAGACATTAACTGTGAAACTGTAAAGAACGTATTAAAAATAAATAAAAACAAGGCTTGAGCATAACCAGTATTACAGCCAAAGCCAAGGATTTGTATTTTTAAAGAGGATTCAGAGAGCCTAACAGCTCCTACTCTCTGAAAGTGCATGACCGAGCAGCGTCCCTCACCTCGGTAGGAATTATGCCTGTCCCTCTTAATGTCAGTGTAACGCATTTTCCATATTGTCAAACTGTCAGGGTAGGATGCTGGAAAACTTGAGTAATGAGCCATCAAAGGGAAACTGGAGGAAAGGTCAGCACTAGTGGCTTGACCTCTGAGAACTCTGGTCCTCAAGAGAGAACCTGAAGCACCCCAAGCTTCTGCAGTCCTTAGCTGTCACCAACATAGGGAGACAGGAAAACACCATGAGGTAACTAAAAAAGTGCTTTGGGATTTTATCTACACAAATGCCCTAATGAGTAAGGCTAACATGCTTGGCCAAGTTCTAACAGCAGAGATGGCAAGTTTAGGGATGAAGCCCATGCTCTGCCTTGGAAGAGTGTGGGAGGTGGGGATTTTGAGCAAGTGAAATTTTTGTTCCCCTGTGTCTAACTTCTCTGGGTAACTCAAGGGCTTGTTTCAATAAAGCTTCCTCAAATGCCTTATCATTATAGCTTTAATAACATCAGGTTGGCCTCTCAGTCTTTAAAAATATAGAAAAAACACATCTGCCTCACCCCAACCTCCCAGTTTAGCTGCCTTTCTTCCAGCATGAGATCAGATATTAAGCATAGCAAGGTCACCTGTATCTCTACCTTTGAGACCTCCACTAAGCTTGAGTTCCCTGCAATAGGTCTTTCTTGGCATAAGGCAAAGTTTGCTCATTCATGGACCACATACCTTTGCTCTGCAAATGATTGGGGCTAAAGGTATCATTCTGAAGGAAAGAAACTTTGTGGGTCACTTGAAAGATGGGCCATATTACACCACATAGAGAGAACCTGTTAGCTGGCAGAGAATAATCAATGTATCCAACTTTCAGGACATAATTCTTGAGATTACACGGAGGGAAAAAAAACAGAGTGTAAAGCTAAGAACAATAGGAGATAAACCCAGCTTCACCAAAGAGTGATCCAACCTGAAACACTGACCAATAAATGTTCTTCAGACCAACTGATGGGTGATAGCCAGGTAGAGGGGGTGATATTAACAAGAACTGGATTCATGACACCTTCATGACATTCCAGACAAGAAGTATCTCTGATCCATTTACAAAGGTGCCTTTCTCAAACACAGACCAAGGACTGGGCAGGGCTTTTGGAGGCTGAAGTAGCTGAAGATTAGTAATTCAGCTGAATTTTAGGCCAAAGATTACGTAAGGGGTTCAAACCTACAGAGGATTTTCTGGATGGGATAAGATAAAAAAAATCCTAGAAATAACCCCTTCACAACACTTATTGCAAAATGAACGTGCAGGACTGGGTGCCATGCAGGCATGCTGTTGATAGTCTCTGAACCAGCTCCTGAGCCTGACGGAATAGAAAATTGGGGGACAAAAAAAAAAAAGAAAACTCAGAAAGATAGAACCCCAGAGGGATGGAGTCTGAATGCTTCTCTCTCATTCCTACTCAGGCATGCTTTCCTGAGCCATCTCTGTATTCCCACTAGGACTTAGAGACAGGTACACCTGGGATTATAAATGAATAAATGAAATAAACTCATGGCTCTGATTCTCTGAGACCATCAGCTTCATACTTGAAATTTGTCGTTAACTAACAGGTTTTCTGTTTATTGAACTACAACAAACTAGACCCCCCACATACAAGTGAAACTAACAAGGTGTCTAAACAATCAGCCAATAGGATTGATTTGTTCTAACAAATTAAGACTCTGCCAGAAAAAAAAAAAAATTAGGAGAAACCAGAGACCTTGGATGAAGGGCAGTAAAGGTGAAGTAAGCATAAAAGCTTTTCTTACTAATACTGCTAGGAAACATATGGACACTGTTTGGGGCAAAGTGACGGATTTGCATTGGTCAATTAGATTGGATTGGTTTCTCATTTGTCAACTTGAAATCAATAGTTGCTGCTCATTTCTAGAGCCATCTCTTTACCACAGGGCCCACGACCATCCGCCGGGATGCCCACGGTAGAGCTAGGAAGAAGTCACTACTCAGCCCATTTGACAATTTAATTGGTTCACTTCCTCGGGAAATTATTTTTCTCCCCATCACTAAGTTTCTGAAAGTTTTTAAGAGAAATAAACACAATGTGGCCTGACTCTCTCATTTGGTGTTTTGTGAGAATAAAGCACCCAAACCCACCAGAGAGAAGGTATTTCGCAGTTGGGTGGTGGTACCTCCCACACTGCCTTTTAGGTGAGCAGTTAGAAGCTGTGATTTGAGGAAGTTCTGCCTATGTGTTTGTGGGGTTTGGTTCCACTCTGCTGTCTGATATTCCCGCATGGTCGCTGCTTTGAAGGAAGGTGCCAAGGACTGCTGTTAATTACTATGACAGTTGCTCCAGCCACAGCATTTGTATTTTCACATTTTAGCTCAATTTGGGTGGTTAAACGAACTCTCCCCGAGAATACACAGGTCCTTGATCCCCACCCCCAATACCTCACCTCCTATTGCTGAATCCCCAGCATGTTCTGCCATTTCTAAACCCAATCTTCCCAATCTGCTCACTTTTTTTCTATCTCTGCTACCACTCCTTAAGTCTAAGTCAGCCTCTGAACTGTGTCTCTTCTGTTTCTCTGCTTGCTGTTCCTCTCTTGTCCTATCTGGACACTGCAATCAGAAGGGTCATTTAAAAAGAAATTTCACATCATATCAACCCCTCATTGAAATCTTTCCATGGTTTCTCAGTGTTTTTAATAAATCCCTAACATGTTCATTAGATCCTTGCCCGCTTTTCCTACCTTATCCCATGTTTCTCTCCCTCCTTTGAGCTCTATCCTCAGGCCATACTTTTTCTGTTTTCCAAATGCACTATGCCCTTACCTGGCTTTGTCTCTGACCACATTGTTCTCTTTTCCCTGAATGTTCCCCCCTTACTCTAGACTCTTTCCACAGCTACCTCCTACCCAGCCTTCCTGCTTCACTTTATGCCCAGGTAGACCTGCCCTGACCCCTGCATTCCCCTTGTGGTAACAACATCACACTCTTAAGCTCTGTAAAGAAAAGGGATCTGTCTTATTCAATGATATTATATACCAATTTGATCCTGGCACAGCACCCAGCACAGAGCAGGTGCTCAATAAATACCTGTTATGTGGAATTAAATTGAAAATGGTGAGAGGAGAAGACAAGATGCAGGAATAACCCTCACCCACATCTCCCTCAGAGTACATGCTTTAACTCATCATTTTGTCAGTACCCAGAGGGAAAGGAAAATCAAAGGGCTTAAATACAGAAAGTGACTTACTCCAAAACGTACTAGGAGAAAGTCCCACAATATACGAAAGTTTTGGATCAAGGTATAGGGAGATGAAATAAGAATGGATAAAGAGGTAAACTAAAGGAGGCAGAAAAGGTTTCTGAGCAGAATGGGAAACAGTCTGTAAGTTAAGAGGCTGATAGTGTGGGAATGATAAGATTCAGGAGATTTCTGAAAAGTTGCAACCAAGATGATGATTATCATGTAGACAGTAAAGTAGCTCCCAGAAGTATGGTTATGCTTGGCTGCTTGGCTGCAGCGCCATATTCTACAGAGCACATCAGAAAAGTTCAGAGACTGGAAGGAAAGAAGCCTAAGCACTCTGAGTTTGGAAAATAAGGAATTAGGAAAAAGCAAATCAATTTTTCCAAGAACAAAGTAAGAGTAAACTCTTGTACTGGGCTCTGCAAATAACACCAAAATCCATGGAATTGGGAGCAAAAATTACTGGCTGAATCCTTGCTCTTCTCTCTTACTACATATCAGTCATGTGGCCTCATCAGATCATGAAAGCTCATTGCACCTTGATTTTCTTGGTGAGAAAATGGGAAGGGCAAAGAAACTAGCAATTGTTGAATACCTCAGTTACATATGTTATTTAATCTCATCTACAGAAGAGGTAGACTTATGATCCCCATATCACAAGTGAGAAAACTGAGGCTTAGGGAGGTTAAGAGACTGATTGTCATTCACATAAGGATTTGAACTTGAGTCTGTTGGCCTCTGAAGCTCACACACAACACTGGCCAGGAAGGCAATGTCACGGAGAGTAGATGGAGCCCTGGACTCTCTACGCCCAGTCCCAACTCTGCCATTTATGAGTTTTGTGGTCTTGGAAGCTCACTTAACATCTCTGGCCTTCCTCTTCTCTAAAACAGGGCTGTCCATACTTGACCTGGCCCCCTACTACTCCTTACAAGCAGAGGCATAACCAGACTCTCACATCCTGGAATCATAACATGAGACAGTGTCAGGATTTGCATACCTTTAAGCACACATCAAGCTCTGGCTTCTTCAGTGATCTTTTCATCATAGTCCTAACAGGGATCACATCAATACACTACTTGGAAAATGAGTTGAAAAGGTACTTCTCTTAGAAAATGTTCTCCCCCCCTTCCCCTCCCCAGCTGAGCGACAAAACATAAAAAAGGTATGAGAAGCAAATGCGGCGGGGTTATGCAAGCACCTGCGCGAGTGGCAGTGAACAGACCACGGTTGGTCAGGCATCTCTGCTGTAGACAGTCCTATTTAATTCACATTTCCCACTTCCTTTCAATGGAAAGGACTCCCTCAGGTCTCTTTTAGATAAGGCCATCAGGTACAATTGGTTGGAGTGTCATGGATTTCCCCTGTGTTCAAGGACTCCCACTTTGACAATTCAAGACACCCAGAGCGGGCTTGTGAAGTTAACAGTGTTATCATCCTAAGGTTAACAACGTTGTGAGGTTTTGTCCCCAGTGTAGCTCCATTGTCAGAACGTGTTCTTCTAAAGGTCAACACACAGAGAGTTACACGCTCTAGGCAAAGAGCGCACCTTTTTGAAATACCTAAAGGTCTCCGTGTGTTCTCACATAGAGCAATCCCACACGGTATGACTGAGTCCCCTGAGAATCCTGTGGCACAGAGACGGGATGGTACAACATATGTCATTTCTGACCTGATTAAAACCAACCTTCATAAATATGGGCAAAGATCTGCTTACAGATTAGAGGACATTAGCAGCCTGTAATCTAATGAGCCTCAGGCCTATCATTTTCTCTAACGGACCATAGCTATGATTTGAGCTGTCACAATCAGAGTCTATTGACACCATTGCTTGTTCAGAATGCATTTAATCCCCCTTTCGTAAATGGGAATAAGCTAATATTGATTGAGTTCTTACCATATATATTAAATAAACTAGTGCATTTAATTTTGTGTAAGCCTTATAATCCCCAAGAGGTAGTTACAATAACCCTTACTTTATAGGGAAGAAACTGAGGTTCAGACTGGTTAAGGAAATCTTGGAATTATGAGCTGAACCCAGTTATGACTGATACAATAACTCCTGCTATTTTTACCCTAACGTACACATTTTTCAAAATACTATGTAGCAAAGAGAAAGAAGGAACTCCTGCCATTTACGACAACATGGATGGAACTAGAGAGAATTATGCTTAGTGAAATAAGCCAGGTAAAGAAAGAAAAATACCATATGATATCACCTAATACAGGAAACTAAAGAACAACATAAACAAACGAACTAAATAGGACAAGGAGCAGAATAACAGTCAATGGGGGGAGGGGGAGGGAGAGAAAGGGGATAAGTAAGGGAAGGGTTTAGTCAAAGAACGTGTATAAATGACTCATGGACATGGACAACGGGGAGGGATATAATTGTGGGAGAAGGGGTGGGCGGGGTGGGGGAGAGCAATGCAGGAAAAATGGGACAACTGTAATTGAAAAACCAAAAAATAAAATTAAAAAAAAAAGCTTCTAAAAATCAAAACAAAACAAAAACAAAAACAAGAACGAAATGTTTTAATCCAAACAAAAGAGAATCATTTGTTGAGAGGCAAAAAGGAGCTACCAAGTGCCTGTCACTATGGATGAGATTAAGCATTCAGAATAAAGAAGAATAAAAAATCCATCCTTTTGGCATATAGGAGAAAAGAAAGCACTGCCTGGCACCATGCCCTGTATAGTCTGCAAAAGCAGCAGGCTCCTGATAAACATAGATATAATGGAAATAAGACTATTTTGTGAGACAATAGCTATACATTAATATACAAAGGCTCAGTACAGAAACACAGTAGATCAAAGAAATAGAACACTTCACCATCTAATAACCTCTATGACAATATTATAGAGAGTATCGATGCATCCAAAGAAATGATGTGTCAATCAGAAAGGAAGTTGGTCAGCAATGGAAGATGGAGGGGGAAAGGAGGGTCAGCAAAGCAGGCTTTGATGGGCTTTCTCTCTCCACAGGAGACAGCTTCTTAACCAGAGAACTTAGTACCCTGTGCTATTAACAAGTTGCAGAAAGAGTGGACAGCAGCTGAGGAAAACTGCTCACGATGAACTAAGTTCTTTTTTTTTTTCCTCATTCCAGGCTCACCAATCAACTTTCTCATTATAATTTCACTTCTCTAGGGAAAGAGAAAGTGCAAATAAAGTGCAAGTCATGCTGACAGGAGAGCTCAGTCTTTCTGAGATTTTAGCCCTTATGGTACTTTAGTAAACTGAGATTATGGTTTTATACATCAGTCTGCTGGAGTTTTACTAAGGTGGGTCCATGCCTGGGAGGTGAAGTCACTCTTAATGTGCATTGGGGTTCTGACTGCAAGGCTGCTGGCTGTGCCAAAGCCACAGAGAAGTCATCAGGACAAGGCATCTTGTGGATATCCTGTGTGCCCACATTGGCCTTTTCTTCTGGATGTCCCAATATCTCTGTGTGCACCTTCCACCCAAACTGCAAGCCCCTGGACAATCAAAGCAGCATATGAAGACCAAAACTGTCCTAGAGGAGGAACTAACCTCAGTGGGGGACCATGAAAAATTTATGGGAGTTGTTATTAAGAGATTTGACTTCATTAAATAACAGCTGCCATAAACTTACTGCATGATGTTAGAAAAGACAACCTCCTCAAGCCTAAAAACCCACACCTGTAAAATGGAGAAAATAATCTCGCCAAGATAAAGCCCTTCAAATCTTGTTCCCTTTCAAGAAAGCTGCCACATAAAAATGTATTAAGCATAGACAATTTCAGTTCTTATTTCTCCAAGGCAAACCTACAAAACTGTATCTCAGGACCATGGGATGCCGGTCTGGTGTTTGCCACCTGCCAGCTGAGTGACCTTGGGCAAGCCAGGACACTTTGGCGGTACCTCTTACTTTGTAAAGGAAAATTTTACCAGCTTATGTAGAGGCCCTCTGAATTCTGAGGTTCTGTCTCTAAAGCAACCTGGATTTCACTGTCCAGAACAGAGTGTTCACTCCTCATGCTCAGCTTACTGCAGTAGCTTTCTCTCTGTTTTGCCCAAATTCACTGCAGACCCAGTTCTCAGAACAACTGTAACAGAAGTTTATTCTGACCATGTTAGGCAGTTGCTAAGAAGCCTCCCACTGAAAGACCCCCCCACACACACACTGCCTTCAGAATAAAGGTGAATATTTTCCACTTGGCATTCAGGGTCCTTCACACTCTGGCTCTTCACTTCTTTCCCTTTTGGTCTCCTATCTCACCTTTGCACACGTACTCCGTGCTTTAGTCTTACTAAACTATATTCAGCTTAGCATGGTTCCCAGCTATCTGGTGTTGTGATACAAACTCTCTTTTGAGTTGACTGTGAAAGAGCTAGTTAGAAATGTCAGATAAGCAGATAACTGTGTCAGAGGCTCGTAAGAAATTCTGGCTACAGGGATAAAATGTGGATTCCCCCAGAGACAAAAGTTGACCCCATGCAAGTGAGGGAGATTGCCTGGGAAGATATATGGACAGCAAAGAGCAGCAGGCTGATGATGGAACATTGATCAAACATCTACATTTAAGAACTTGACTCTGTTGAACCAAACTCATGAAAAATCCTACTACAGACAGGGCAGAAAGGCTTTGGGAAGATCATCGTCCCCCATGTTGGTGTAACTCCTGTGGACAGAATGAGTAACATTCATCAGAAAAAGAAACTGAGGCTTTATGGGTCTACAATCATTTGAGAAAGGTGCCCAAACTGGTTAATAAAGGAAACTGGGATTGGTAGTCAAATCTTTTTGACTTGGAAGCCCATGATCTTAAAATTACCCTCTCCTGCATAAGTCTGATGACATAACATTTCTCCTTCTCAATCGGGCAATAATAGAGGCAATAAACTAAATAAAACACAATGAGATACAGAAGTGATTATGAATGATAATAAGAGAGCTATTAAACTTTCATTCATGAAGTGGTTAATGATGGCTCCCTAAGTGTATTTAACTAAGGCTGTTTAGTTGCAAGAAGTAGAAAATTAAGGGGTTAGAGCTAAAAGGAGAGTATTATCCTCAGAGTCTATAGGCAAGCAGTTCCTGTGGTAAATTATTATAAAGCTTAAAATTTAATGTGCCTGTAAACTTTCATTACCTTTAAAATGAAGTTAAATAGTATTATATAGTTAAAGCCAACCCTTCATTATAAAGCCATAATTCTGCTTTTGATGGACATGAGGACTGTGTGAACAAGATGTCAGACATACCCTGGCCAGACTTTTTCTTACTCCAGACAGAAAACCTGGTCAAATTTGCAATAATCACTCTATATCCCACACTACATACCTTTGACTAGTGGAAACACCCTTTAAATTTAATGTTGCTTAACTAATGTTTAAGCGAAACAGGCTATTTATACAATGTACATGCAGCAAATGATATGGCTTATTCCCTTCTGTGTTTATACTCATTACAGTCTTAGCTCTGAAATAGTTTTTAATTGCATGTCCTCGTTATTATTATTTAGTGCCTAATGCAAGCTCTTGGGGGCAAACAGTAAAATTGCCAAAACCTAACGTGCAACAATTCATTGGACCGCAGTGTGACTGCCTTCTGACTGTGTTCAGAGCCAAGTCCTGGAGAAAGCTCCTGGGCTTGGGATGGACGCCCACTGACATGTGTGTGTGTGTTCTCTTCCATGGCATCTTGGTCTGTCCAAAAATGTCCCTCCAGACACTCCTGCATCATTCCATGCAAAGTCCTAGAGTAAACAATCACCAGATGCCACCACTTCCTGTGAGAAATTGGCTAGAAAACATAATTCTCCCAGGGAGTAAAGGCAAGGAATCAATCAGCCCCCTTGACGACTTGATTTCTTGAGATGAGGCTGCACCACATCTAGGGGCAACCTCTGTTTCTGTAGAGCTCAAGGGAAGGGTTGCAAGATACTCATGCTACTTCCTTGCAATGCTGGTCAGCTTTACACCCTCTGCTTCTCTGGCTTCCAAACCAGAGGAAATGTGGCTGCCCTTCCTCCAGGCTGGAAGGTTCATTCATTCCCTTCTTTGCTCCCCTTGTATCTTCCCATGCAGCTTCCCACTTACTGTTAGAGAGGGACGGGGGGGGGGGGGTGAGAGAAATTCTGCACTAGAATTCTTCAATATGGGTGGAAAAGGGGAGTTTCTTTATTTCTTGGTGGAAAACTCTGCTTCCTTTTCCTCTTGCCATGAAACCTGCCATGGTCATTGCCCATTTGTAATGGCAGCTTTTATCCTAATGAGGGGCGCAGATTCACAATGCTTCCCCTCACAGCTCTCCAGGCTGAAATTCACCAGTTGGCTAGAGTGGGTATCTAACGGGAATCATCTTTGCTACCTAAAACGTATCCTTTCAGTATCCCCAGCATCCTCACTTGTAAAATAAAGACAACATGGCCCACTGCACAGGGTTATTTTATTTTAAATATGTGGACTTGTTCAATATATTATGTTAAAATTTAGAGCTAACCAAAATGAAAAATATTCAATATCCAGGCAAAATATAAATTAAAATGCAAGGAACACTCTCAAGGGAGAAAATTATCACAGATAAGTGATAAAAGCTTATGAGATTGAGGTGTATGTTTGGTTCTGGGTTTCCTGGAAGCTGAGTTATTTTTGGTCGTCATTCTCCATAAAGAGAACCCTGGAGGCTAACAGAAATCTGTCACAAGGCCCTCAGGTGAAGGACAGAATTTCGGACTGAGAATGGAATGCGGGGAGGAGCATGGAGGCTGGGTGTTCTCAGCCGGGGCCTAGGAGAGGGACAACGAGGGATGGGAGAATATCTGCTGATGCTGCTGTCACTCTATGGCTGTTCACCCTAATCTGTATTCACTGCCCACAGGCTTCCACTTGACGGCTGCAGTGTTCCCACATCTTCTGTGGACCCGCTGGCCCCGTGAGTACCCCACAGTGAGTACTGGTTCCACCGGGCTCTTCGCTTTACTCACACTTCTTCCTCCGTCTGCCTTCTCGTTATTTTCCTGATATGATGGCTGTTTGCTTCTGGCTCTGGTATAACAGCCCACACATAGTGTTAACATAAAAAATAAAATCATAAAATGCCTCAAATAAAAGACAAAGGAGAAAACCATATGGGAGGAGGAAGAACAAGACAAGGAGCGTTCCTTTTAGCCTGTGTCCTCCCAGCCTCCCCTCCATGCTTAGTGCTTTTCCCTAAAGTAGGCCAGAGCCACAAATAGAACAGGAGAAGGTCACATGTCTGATGACCTTCTTTGCAGGTGCTTTTGGTCCCTCTGACGGGATGGGCAGCAACACCCAGGGAAAAGCCAAGGAGAGACACCGCTTCCCTAGGGGTGGTGTCTGAGAGGTAGACCAGAAGGAGAAGGGGAGATGCTTTCTCATCACCTGACCCCCCGCCCCCTCTAGGCTGGGAGCAACATGGAGGCTCATTCCTCCAACGGGTGAGCTGGCATCTCTGGGGACCAAGTTTGGGTTCATCAGATGATCCATCTAGTCTTCCCCCCTAGACGGCGAGCTCCACGAGGGAATGACAGTAGCCGCCTTAGCCCCTGTGCTTAGCACCATGGATGGCTCACAGTAAATGTCCCATAAACAGTGAATGAATAAGGCGTGACTGGGGAGTCGGGAAGTGCTGCAAAAGCATTCGCTGTTGCAGTTGCTGGGGGTGTTGTGGGTGCAGTGGATCTCACTCATGTAACTGTTGGTGGTACCAAATGGAAAAAGGACAATTCTCCTGACTCTCCAAACCTTAAAAATCAAGAAGCCCATTAGTTTCATCAAACCAACACTGAGGCATGACTTTTCTTGGTCCAATCGGCTTCCCTTGAAAGGGATGTTCTCTTCCACCCCAACGGTGACAGATATACCAGAGCAATCAGTTCTCAGTGCTCAGGGCGGACGGAATTAGGGGGATGGCCTCAGGTAGGATGGGCTGCTACACTCAAGTCGCTGCTACAAATGGACCCACCCTTCCCTGTCCCCACGGACTACCTGCCAGCCCCTAAGAAGCCTCTGATCACTTAACTTTTTGATCACACCCTGGCTTTTTAGAGGACACATGCTGCTCTTGAAGGGAAAGAGAGTTTCAGTGATTAAACCCATAGCTGTCATTTATAGCTAAGACTGGGTTGCTGAAATTAATTTGAAATGTCCCATCCGTATGTCCTTTTTATGCTGCTTCCTGGTACATTCTTTCCCTCCCTCACCTGGGGTGGGGTGGGTGTTGTCAGGGGTGCAGCTACAGCTCCATGCCTCCAGGGCTTACCTACGGTTTGAATGAGGGCACTCCCCACCTGCAAAGGGCACAGGCTGGGGCAGCCCTGATGGGAGGCCCCAAGATGGGCTGAGCAGGATTTCAGGGCTATCCCCAGAGACTAGGGTGAAGGCTCTACAGAACCAAGTCTGTCATGATTTCCTTCACTGTTCTCAGGAATGGAACAGTGCTGGACCTGATGGAGAAGTTCAGCTTCCAGATCCCAAGCTACTCCAGCAGATCAGCAAGGCTCCGGCAGAGTAATTAATAGATGGATCACTTCCCGATTGTTTTTAATGCATCTTAATCCTTCGTGGAAGAAACTGGGGATGGAGCAGGTAGAAGGTATGTAGATAAATGGATAAAAGAAACATTTATCTTTACATTCCCAGTGCCTAAGCTAGGCAATATCACAGATGCCCAATGCATTAAGAGATAAAGGGAAGAAAGGCGGGTCCAGGGAAGGAAAGGAAATCTACCAACTGCTAAATTTTACCATAAAGCGAGTTAGCTTAACTGTGCCTATAGCTCCAATGGGCATACCCACCAGCCCTCCCCACTACACCACACAGAGCAACACCCTGGCACTTCCCCATCCCCTTTCTCTGTTTTACTTTTCTCCAAAGCACTTATCTGAGAAGAGTTTTTTTTGAATAAAAATTTTTTTCTGCATGTTTTCTATTTCTCCCCACTAGAATATAAGCTCCATGGGGGAAAAAAAAAACGTTGTCAATTTTTTCTCTGTGCTGCTAGAAGAACAGAATTCTCCTAGAAAATCAGAAAAATACTTGGAACATAATAGGCATTTCATAACAATAAGTGAGTTAAAAATGTGTAAAAGTGTGAATGAATGAGTAAATGAATGTATGAATGGTGGTCATTATTGTTATTATTATTATTATTATTATTATTAGACTGGGACCTCTTAATCTTTTTAAAGTGGGGTTCATATTACTCTCCACCTCACTGGAGTCTTCCATAAGGATTAAATGAAGTAATGTCAATAAAGCACTTTACACAATGTCTGGCACACAGTATATGACCAATAAAATAGTGACTAAGATTACTATACCCCCATCTAATAGTTACCACAATCAAATAAGGCAATGATTATCTAACTCTGCAAATGAGAAAAAGAAAGCTCTGAGAACATACATAACTAACCTAGATGATCATCTAGTGAATGAAGGATGTAGCTTTTCCATCAGGTTTCACCTGCCCCCAAAGCTTACAGTCTGTCCTACACACCAGTTTTCTGTCAGCTGCATCCTGAACCCCAGACAGCCGAGCTCAGCTTAAGATGGAGCAGGATGATGGGAACTGAAAGCTCAAGAAAGCTCTCAGATCATTCCACCTTGATATCTGGCAAGCCTCGGAATGAGATACATGTTGTATGTGTGTGTGTACAGTAAACATCTGCAGATGTAGCTGAACAGGGAATGAGGGGTAGAAAGCACTTCAATTTACTCCCCGGGAGGAATCTGCAAAGCTACGTTGAAGCATCATGAGAACTTCCCGATGGGATACAGCCTTGTAAAGTGGCCACTGGAAGTCCTGGGTTTGGCTCCATCTAGTTGTGATGTCATGGATAAGTCAACTTCCCTTTCTAGACTCTGGCTTTCTCCTCTGTAAAAGAAGGGGTAAGGAAAACTGACCACTCATGCCACCCTTCCAACTCTAACAGACCTCTCTGGGTGTCATGGGGATACATGAACTCAAGGCTGTAAGAAAACGTTGCCAACCCTTGATATGAATCCCTAAGGTAAAGGGAAGATATCAGCTCTCCCCTGGAGATTGCAGAGCAAGGATTCTCTGGCCCACTGAGAGCTCTGCCTCTCCTGTTTGCCCTCATGAAGTCATTTTTTACATCATGGAGGACTATACTCACTAACCAAGGGTCCCCATCACCGTTTCTTATCCTCTGCTTTGTCTGGACCAAACTTTAGTTACTCCTGTAGGCCCATGAATTCTTCTTGCCCCAAGCCTGAGCATGTGCAAAGAAAACTGGAATGTGACTCCCTTATCAGTCTCTCCTGAGCATCAGCTGATTGCAGTCAGACCCTTTTTCTGGCAAACCCTAATGGTGATTTCCCACTGCTTATCCATCATGCCTGCCAAAGAGTCTGGTTATCAATGCCTACGTCTTCCTTTACCCTAGAAATGAAAAACCTTTCTTCAGTTTTATTTATTTTGGGGGGGGGCAGAGGAGGGTGCTTTCAGACCTTATTGCCACAGTATTCTACCTATTGTAGTAGTCCTTTCCCTCCTTTACAATATCCTTTTAAATAAAAGTCTCTCCTTACTAAGCCCTGCTTTGCTTTTCTTTGACATTTCAAATGCTATAAATATAGAGCCTGCTAAATATATCCCAAATTCACCCATTTGGCTTCACATCCACAGTCACTATCCTCACTCAACTTGAATCCACCATTGACTCTTTCCTGGAGAACTAGTGTTTTAGCATCAGCTCTTATCCTCCTCCCATCTACTCTCCATCCCATAGCCAAAGTGAGCTTTAAAAAATGAATCAGAGTCATGTAACTTCTCTACTTACAGCTATTCAACAATCTGCTACTGCTTTTAGGATGAATTCTAAATCAGTAGCACACTCTACAAGCAGAGGACTGTCTGGCCAAGTCCCTGCCTCCTCCTCTACCCTCTCTGTGTGCTCCAACCCCACCACCCCATTTTCTTGGGCTCTAACTTGCCACACTCCTTTTCATCCCTTGGGCTTTGAAACAACTTTCGGCCTGGAAGACTACATCCATCCTTGCCTGCTTACCTCTAGCTTACACTTCCAATGTTAGCTCAAGCTTCATTCCTCCAGGAAGACTTTCCCTGAACCCCCAACGAGGCTGGCTCACCATACTTACCAATTTTAACAAAGTCTGAAATTGCCTGTTTAGTTGGTGATTATTTGATGCCTTTCTCCTATTAGACTGGAAGCTCTATGGTGCCAAGAATGGGTCCATTTTTGCCCACCACTGTACCCCTGAAATGCTACCATAGTGTCTAGCATATTATGAGTACTAATACTTGAATATTACTTTTTTCTGTAACCTCCCACTCCAACAGTGAAACACTTGGTTTTCACCATTTGCCATTCATCTATGTAACTATTCAACTCCAGCATATGTGGAAAGCAGAATCAGAATTGTTAACCCATACTCCTATCGGAAACACACTATCAAATTCAGTACTGTGCTGAATGAATATCATTTTAAAAGACAATGTAAAGACTATTATAATATGCAAGAGCTTTCTTCTATATAATATTATGTGTCTTTGAAATCTTGTCTTTGGATAAAATTAACACACATACCCTGAGTTTTATTGAGATATAATTGACAGCACTGTATAAATTTAAGTATACAGCACAATGGCTTGACTAACATGTATTATGAAATGACTATCATAAAATATATAGCTGATATATATCCTCTCATAGAGATACAAAAATGTTTTTCCTTATGATGAGAACTCTGAGGATCTACTCTTTTTAACAACTTTCAAATATACTATATAGCAGTATTAATTAGGGTCATCATATTAAAATAACTTTATTTTAATCTTGCATCTGAAACTGTGATTATTTTATCTCTCAAAAATTAGCAAATAAATGGACTAGCAAGCTAGAAAGGTTCTGTGTGTGTGTGTTTTCATTGATTTTTGCAGATGCAAATGTGTGTTCTTTGGCTCTCTTTTAAGATTAAAGTTTTATATTAATAACCTGATCCAATCCTAGCAGAAGTTTCTCTAACTCCTTAGAGAAAGGTCTTACCATGCTCATTATTTCTGGGAGTAGAGAAACTGGAGTTCTCTTATATTCTCTTCTGACTGAGGTCTAAGCCCATTCTCTTCCCACCTCATCTTCAACCTCCAATCAATCTTGTATCTTAAACAAGGTCATTCATACAGCACTAAGAATGAGATCTTAGTTGAATATGCTTCATGTCCACTCCATCTTCCTGGAGGCAGTCACCTGCTATCCCTACAGTGACCTTGAGCTCCCTGAAGACTGGAGATATTTTTTTTACCCTTTGTTCCCTTTGTTCTTATCATAATGGCTATCACACGACAGGATCTCAATCAAAATTTGTGGCATGGTAGTAAACCATAGTAGAAATAGGTGGTTTTCTGCTAACATTCTATAATACTAGTCTACTTTCACACAATACCCCTTCCACCATCCCCTAAATCAGTTTCTCCTTCCCTTCATGCTCACAGTATCTTAATGGAATATATTGCCTTCTTACACAATTCTGGTCAGGAAAAGTTTCTCTTTGGAGAGAATACAAGTTATTAAACCTCATCAATTTAATTAGCAGTCTTGGTTGCTTCTGACTATTTTAAATTTGTTCTTGTAGCACTGACTAATGTCTTGACATTGGCAAACTCTGCTTGGATAATCATGCTCCTTCTTTGGAAAATTATATTTGAAATAAATACATAAACTAGGTTTATGTGAGAAATGTTGGGCTGTGAGCATAAAATATAAGCCTAGAGCAAGGCAATCTGTGGGGGAGAGAGAATATATGGGTGATAAAAAGATTTGTTAAGTCTTTAGATGAAAAGACTGAGGGTACCTGTGCCCTAAACCTATCATTATCAACAAAGGTGTTGAGAACATTGTATATGCCAGGCACTGGGCAGTGGAGAAGGCACAGTCCTGGCTTTCCTAGAACATGCTATCTAATGTATAAAGGCTGTAATTCAAAGAAATTAAATACCAACTAAAAGCAGAGGAACAGATACCAAAAAAACAAAATTGAGAGATCCATCAGTAGAGAACCAGGACCCTAGTACCAAAAATAATATCCTGAATACCAAATCCCTGGTAAAATGTCAACAGGAAAAGAATTCCAGACTTAAAGAGTAGTTCAGTACAGATTACAGGAGTGGATGGAGTTCAGTGATTCTGAATTTTTTTAAAAATGGATTCCATCATTCCTTGCTACTCTTAGAGAGCCCAAGAGTCTGAGCACCATCTCCGCTGGTCTTTCTTGGCCTCCCTCTCTTGTTTTGCAGAGCAAACCTCAAACCAGGTTCAAATATTCCTGCCTCACCTCTAGGTTCTAAAGATGATTATCTTCTGGAATTGACCCTTCTGGGTCTTGGGTGTCACCTTGTTAAGTCCTTCTGTGATAATGGTCATAAGCATCCTCTGCATTAAAATCAGAGCTAGTTTCTTCTCTGGTCTAGGAGACAATCTTGGAAGCAAGATATAAGTTCCTAGAGATGTGATGAGTCGAAGTATCAGTAGAAAGATATTTGAGAAACAAAAGGCTAACATAGGTAGGAGAGAAAACTGAGAAAATAATAAGAGGCTCTGACATCCTCTGAAGTCTCAATGGTTGGAAATGGGTCTTGTGGTATCTTATCACATCAGTATGGGGGCACAATAGAGCCTAAAAGAAAAAATCTATAATTACTCTTCTTTGCTCAACCACTGGTTATCAGTGATAATAAAACATCAGATGGTCAGCTGTGGTGGACAGAACCCTTGTTCACAATTCCTTGCCCCTCCCCTATTTTTGAAGTATACACGCACACCCTTTGCCTGTCACTTGGCAGTGCTTCCACTAGAGTAGGTGTAGTGTACTAACCCACCCCATGATGGGCCTGGCAGCACGGTTTGCTTTGAACCAGGGAATGTAGATAGAAGTGACAATGGGCCAGATGCAGAGTAAGTCCTCAGGAGGTACTAGATGCCTCCAACTTCCCTCCTGCCCTCCTGTCCTCCTGACATTTTCCAAGAGAAGAACATTCCCTGGGTAGTTTCTGGCCCAAGGAGAATGTGGAGATTATGAAGCAGGCCCTAATATAATTTTCAAACCTGAAGCTACGTCCAGCCATTTCACAGCTAGGAGGATAGACATTCCAACCTACCCACGGATCTATCATAATAGAATTCAAAGGTTGCTTAATTAAGCACTTAATTTTGGAGTGGCTTCTTAACATCATTATTGAGGCAATAGTTGGCAAATATAAAACTACTGTGAAGTCATTAAAAATCATATTTTTGAAGATTTTATTTATAATTTGAGACAAATATTATAACATATTTTAAAATTGAAATTATAGTATAATTATAAAATTATCACATAACTGAATTCATGAGATAATTCCACTTGAAAAAGTTAAGACAGAAAAATTATTTTGAAATGACATAAAATATATATATACATATAAATATTTGGGATATATATATATGTGTGTGTATATATATGTGTGTGTGTGTGTGTGTATATATGTGTGTGTGTATATATGTATATGTATATATATATGTATATATGTGTGTATATATATCCCAAAGGAATACAATAAAGCATGCTGATAATAATGACTGTTGTTAGTTGGTATAATTATGAGTGAGTTTAACTCTTTTTTATTGTTTGCCATATAATAGGTGTGCAATTAATATTGGCTAAAGAAAAAGTTGAATTAATAAATTTCCATATATTCCAAATTTTCTACAGTGAACATATATTGCTTTTGTAATAATAAAAATCAATGTTTATTTTTTTAATGGAGCTTCATAACCTAGAATGTTGGTAATAACCCACTGATGACAATATTTTATGAGGCTCCTTCCCAACAGTGGTAAACACTCCTAACAGAGCTATAATCTAGAGACTGGTTTATTGAGTACCATTTTATGCAGACAGAATAACAGTCTTACCAAAGTCAAGATTCATTTTGTCAATTGCTCCATCAAAGCCCCGAGAAACACCACTCTGTAGTGAAAAGAAATGGAATGGGTCAGACATGTTTTACATGTAAGAATGAAAAGTGTTTTGAAGGGACTGAGGGCAAGGAAAAACAGTGAAAGAAAGGTGAAGAAGTGAGAGGATTAGAGGAAGAGAGAAAGGGAAAAAAAAAACTTAAAAAGAAAACATTTTTTTCAGCTTTCTCCTGAGGACACATGTTGTCACCATCCCACTGCTGCCATCTATTTCCATTTATAGAAATCTCAGGGGGACCCAACGTTAGGCGGAGAATGGCCCTTGCACTGTAGCCAAGGCATCTCCTCAAGTAGGAATGATGCCCAGGGCACTGCTCTGCATTCCCCACCTGGTTTTATAGTGTCATGCTTCCCTCCTGCCAAGACCCCTTCTCATCTATCATAGTTCAAAAGGAGATAGCTTCCAGGGTAGACGATGTAATTCC
Source organism: Furipterus horrens (assembly GCF_987537825.1). NCBI lineage: Eukaryota > Metazoa > Chordata > Mammalia > Chiroptera > Furipteridae > Furipterus > Furipterus horrens. Next base: position 193,663,232 of record NW_028327173.1, on the reverse strand, counting down.
AGGGGCCTTGGGGGCCTGTCCCTTCCTGCTTGCTACCAGCTGGCACTAATCTAGAGTCCTAGGCACCAGCCCATATTGCATAGACATTCCCAGGCCAATGACTCTGAATTAGCAGGATTAATGTCATCCCTCTGGGAGGAATTTTTCCATTAAAAAGTATCAAGCTCAAAAGATGCATATGTGGGAATGGCTGTAGGTGTGACTTAGGGTGTGCTGTGGGCCTGGATAAATTTCAACAGGGCAAAGTTTATCTTCCTAGTCCTGAGCTACATCCATTTAATGCTTTTCTGGGTTGGCCCCATGGAAACTTAGAGTTCCTTTTCTTTACTTAAGAACCAAGAATGTGGGCAAGAAGACGTGGAAGATACTGGTTGTTTTTCTAAATCCTGAATTTACTCCAAATGGGCAGCTTCCATGTCTTATTCCGTAGGTCCACCCCCTCCAAGTCCTGAAGCAGAGAATGAATGATGTTGGAAGAGAATCAAAAAAGGCCTCTCCATTTCCCAAAGCTCTTTTTCCCTCCCAAAGTACCTAGTCCCACATCTAAGACCTCTCATTTAAAAAATGGCAAAGTATAATAGAAAATCTGGTAGACTGGATTTTTAAGAATCCTACCTCTAGTATTTATGACTAGAGAAGTTTGATTTAATTGTCTTAAAAATATAAATGATACATGCTTTATAAGCTTATTCTTAAATTTAAATTAGAATAATAATAATACTTTTTCATGTATTCAACACTTAAAAGTTACTGGTGTTGTGCTAGAATTTTTACACAATCATCTAATTTAAGCCTTGCAACAACCCCCAAAAGGCTTGTCTTATAGGTCAGAAAGTTGAAGCTCACAGAGGTTAAAAACACACCCAAGACTGCACAATAATTTGTGATAGAATCAAGATTTATATCTAGTTCTGTCTGGTTTCAAAGCTCCTGCATCTTAGGTTAAGCACCAAATTATATCTGGCACAGGGTAGATACTCAAACTATGAATTCCCTTTTTAGACCCCCTCATGTATGAATGTCAATGGCTTTGATAACCTTGGTCCAACCCTAGTCTCCCTCCAAAGCTGTGTTTTAGTGGTTCCCTGCTTCTGGGAGATGATCAGAAATCTGGATACTCAGACTACTTCTTTAAGCATCTCTTTTTAAACAGATGTGTTGATAATGTAAGGTTTGGGTAATGAGATTTTCCAGGCCATAAGTTGCTAACTGTGAACTAATTGCCTAGGCTATTTACAATAAATAAAGGGACTGTTATGTATAAAAAAAATCAAAAAGACCCACTGAGCTTGCAAAGATAGGTTCTGAGTTGCACGTCACACCCATCCCATAGTCAACCAGGTAGAAAGACATCCCCAAAGGCACAACCTAGCGCACCTCCTGACAGTGCATTAGAATAGAGAGCTCTGGTTCAGGATTCAAAATGAGGATTTAGTACAGCACATGGAAAGAGAGTCAATGTTCCCACAGAGTGCATACAACATTTCAGGGATTCTGTCAAGGGTGGTTAGACTCAAAACCTCAGAAGTCCTTTCCAACTATAAATACGAATCTGTAAATTTTGATAGAAGAGTCACCCCCCACCCCAATCCCCAATAAATGTTTTGATCACCTGTACAGCTAACAGGACTCATACTCATTTGTGTCCTCTCCTTCCATTTCTGCTCTCAACATGGGCTTGACCTTGTGGATCTGCCCAGTAGAAGGCCCCATCTTACCATGGCTGAAAAGCTGGCTTGCTTGGGTGAAAGAAGTTTCATCATTATACGCTAAGAAATGGAGGGATGGGGAAGAGACAGCCAGCTGGAGACCGGTCTCTGTGAGCACATGTGGCGGCATTAGGAGCCAGCTACCATCTCCAGACCCAGAAAGGAAGACTTCAGGGGTGGAGAGAATTCAACTAAGCAAACATCAGAGCCTTTATCTCTTCTTTACAATGTTGCCAATAGAGATAGACAATGTGCTGGTCTTAGCTGGTGTCAATAAGAGACTGTGGGAGACCTTATGAAAATAATAGTCAAATACAAATGGGCCACAGCTGGAAGCTCCACACCAGGGGCCTGCAGAGAGGACTGAAATCTGGAAGACAACAGAATTTTCTTTCCCTGGGGAAACAAAGAGGGGAAGTGTGCTAGTCCCACAGATTCTATAAGGTTTCTGATTTACTGGTCTCTCAGAAGGCTCTGTTGGGGTTTGTCATTTTGATGAGACTGCTTTGCTGTAAAGGTTAAACATGCTAAGGGGCATGAAATGATCTTCCCCAAGAAAGATTGCATCTCCTCGCCAGGGAAATAGCTGTCCAATAGCCCACAGAAGGGGGCTTTCAAGAGCCATTTATATCCAGGGTTTCCAGCCCTAAATTTCAGATGCACTTGTCCTCTCTGTTGGGCTGGATTTATTTGCTGTTCCTGGGAGAAGATGGGATGGGTAAGGAAAGAAAAAAAGAGAAATGTGTACATGTTTTTTCCCTTCATATTTCTTCTCTCTAAATCAATCGACGACATTTAAATAAAATTTGCCAGCAAAAACAAATTACCAAAGATTGACCAAATGCTTTTGCTATAGTGCCATGATTCTACTGCTTATTAGATATATATTTTTACAAAATATATACAGATACTACTTGTATATATTTCTTGGAAAAATCTAACGAGAGGGGAACCAAAATGAGAACTAAGAGCATTATAGTCTTAGGGCAGTTCATTTGCTATGTGGAGGCCTCTGTTTCCTCATCTAAAATTGGGTAGGAGGTGGTTGTGCTGGATGATATCTGAGCCTCTGATAATATAATTTTACAAGCCTTTATTATCTGTTTCCTTTGGGTTAATCCAGTTTTAGTTTTTGAATTTGGACCTTCTACGCATGATGGTCACATGTCTGCTGTTTCTTCCCCTTAGTAATCCCAGATTGAATTGAAACAGAACCCATGATAAAATAGAGTAGAAAAACACCTCAGAGACTGGAGGAAACTGTATGCAAGCGCTCTGTGCACACACAGGTATACAATCCTCAGTATTGGGTATCATTGTTATAAATTCCTAATGAGAGACCAGAATAAAGAGAAAATAAAAATATGACTTTCCTATCTCTAAAAAAAGGATCTTTTGACTTAATCTCATAAATGACCACATTTACAAAGGAAAGAGAAACTACATTTTTTTTTTCCCATCCAAATACAGGGTGAGGCAAAAGGAGGTTTACAGTTGTAGGTACATAAAACACACAGCTTATTCTTTTATTATTTATTAATTATTGTATTATTTGCCATACAAACCACTGTAAACCTACTTTTGGCTCATTGCTTATGTATATGCAAGTCTTGGTTGAGATAATCACAGGCCATTTCAACAGAAATCTTCAAAATCTGGGATTATATCAGAGTCATGTCTTGATTCCAAATACAAACCATTTAAAGTTTGGACAGAAGCATGCTTTGAGTATGTCCCCTTCTGCTGCAACCTTCCTTCCTATATCATACATTTAAACACCGGAATCCTACTAAGTCACTTCTACAACACCAGGAAAAAATGGAATAAAAACACTAGCCAGAGAACTTTTTCATTCTTGAAAGGTTGAATTCTAGATTCAGAATAGGGCATGTTGGCTTCTTATCTATCTGAGCACAAGGTACACTTTACCTCTATAACAGAGGGATCCAACAAACCCATTGACCAGCCATTGTGGGCACACTGTTGGCACAGAGAGAGGGTAAGTCACTTGTGTTCAGACTGGAACCAGCATGTACTGGTGTCTTCTAGCTCTATTTCCTTGTTACCTCACTCCTCCCCACTCTTCTCAAGAATTTCCAACTGATTCAAGATGGCTGAGTAGTAGACAAAAAGTAACAATAGGGTTCAATGGGCAAACTCTATTCTAATCCAGTCTTGGCCCTTCTTTAGCTGGGTACAGTTGGCTGGGAAATTCTATCAACATTATCCCTTAAATCTATTGGATGTGTCCCCAAAATGTGACCTCCATTCTCTCTACCTCACTTAGGGTTCTTAGTTCTCATTCCTAAACTAACACAAATGCAAACTGAACTAATACATGCTGGTCTGTTGGCCTACTGCCCCCCACATGCCACCTGTCCTCTAGCAGAATGATCTGACCTGTTGTCCCACTGAAAAAAATGGCATGCCTCCTATAGGAGCAAACACAGTGCTTCACAGCTGATTATTACCCTCCTCCAGCCACACCTAAAACCTTCCCTCAAATTCCTTCTTCTCAGTCCCCAAGACTTGGATCCCAACTACCAGGAAAACTTATTGTTTATGGAAGTTACCTCTGCACCTCTGCTTCTTCTACCTGGAATACCTTTACCTACCTGGTCTACCTGCAAGATTCCTGCAACTCCACCAAGTCCCAGCTCTAGTGTCCCCCAATCTGTGGCACTGTCCACAATATTTCTCCCTGCATTTGTGTCCCACTTTTCGCAATTATCAAAATTTACTGACCTGTTTATGAGAAGCGTCACAATCAATGCTTTGTCTTCCCAACAGCTCTATTCAGCCCCTGGCGCACAGTACTCAACAGGTGCTTTGGAATGAATGAATTAGACCCTTACTTTTTCCATCTAGAAAGTGAGGATAATAATATGCAGCCTGCAGAGTGAATGTAAGGGTTAAATGGCCCAATGTATATTTAAAATTTAACATAGAGCATACACATACTTTCTCTCAATAAATAGATCTCTTAACTTTCCTTTCCTCTTAATCCATGCTGGAGCAAGTAAAAATTTATCTATCTGTGAAAAGACACATAAAGCCAGAGATGTTACAAAAGGCTATGATTGTCCCCTTGTGTTGCGTTTGGAAGTACTTGTTTCTCATAATTTAGCAGCATCTCAATTTATTGCGTCCATAATGGGCAGATGTCTGCTGGCGGTTAAACAGCTTTTAGCAAAGGCAGTAATAGAGGTACAGAGTGATGATAGAAATGGCTGCTGTGTCCCCACACTTGACAGAACCACAGCCAACAGCAGGTGTGGCTCAGTTCTAAGCAGTTGTCACATGCTGCCCCAAAGTGCTGAGCCCCCTTTACAAGGCTGAACACAGGCCAAACTAGAGATATTCTGAAGATCTACAAAGCTCCCAGCCTGTCCTTCTGAAAGCCCTGGAGCTTTAAGACTCCAGAATATAAGAATCTTCTTTGGAGTGGCAGGAGCAGCTGTAGTCAGGGATATCACAGACCCTGATAGTGAAATGACACTTAGGAAGTGTTCATGGACTAAGGAACAACTTCCTGGGATCATACAATTCTTGACCTGAAAAAAGAAACACTTGGAAAACAGGAAGAGCGAACATAAGAGTCTAAATCTGAGTACTGCTATGGTCCTGACCAGAGATACATCTGTATGACTTAAGCATCAACCAATTAGGAGAAAAAATGGAACACATTGGTTAATGTTGATGACCTGTGTATTTCTCGGAAAGCCCCTTTCTCCAGTACATGTCATTACCCACCTAAAAGGGGTAAACAGTGGAGCAAAAAGGAGACAGCCTTTTAATATTCTTAAGAAATCCAAGGTTATATTCACTAATCCATCCATTAAAATGTATGTAGCACGGGCCTGAAGTATTCCCAGTACATCAAGGCATTCATTTTCTTAGATGAATGAATCAGAGAGCCGATGATTTTAACGCAATGCTGACATAACTAAACCCAGTCTCCTAACCCAGAGAGCTCTGCGGACTGCAAGGAACAATGACTCTCATTCCTGTCCTGCCCTTCACTCACCTTTACCCCTCATCTCGGGATAAGGGAAGACATTGCCAAGCGGATGACATTTGAGGATCACAGAGTTTAAAACTGAAAGGGCCCTGAGAGTACATGAAACCCAATTGCCTCATTTTATTTTTGTATAACAGAGATGCCAGAGGATCCAAGTAAGAATCTCAAGGTCACATATCTAAATAAAGGGTCTGGATGTCCCTAGAGTATGGAGCAGATCTTCAGTGGCACTGGAACCAGTGAAAGCAACCAAGATTATTATATTTGACCTTGGAGCCTAGGGTTTCTTCTGTTCCCACATCACTGAGACAATATGAGCAGACCCCAGTGAATCTAGAACCAGTTATAAAGTGATAGATCATGTTGGACATATTTCATTTTCTAATTCTTATCTTTTTCTTTCATATAAATATTCCCTGAATCATTGTCCTTGGTAGATTGCATAACAATCTGTACATTACTTCTCCATCTCCTCCACTAGACTGTGAGTCCATTGAAGAACTGAAACCGTATCTTCTACAAATTTGTCTCCTCACAACTTAGCTCACCAAGCCAGGCAGAGAGAAGGGCTAGATACCTATTTATGGGATTGTTATGTGAATGCTGAAGTTAATTCCAAAGAAATATCAGAGCTTCATTTTCTATAATTTTCATGTCCTATAATTTAGGGGACCAAAAGCTACTGAAACTCAAGCTACTTAAGGTAGAAACGTGTTGAGTATGAACACATTTTAATAATACTTTAGCACTCTAAGGAAGGCACGAGATGAACTTGGCCTTTTCACAATCATATGACACACTATCCTGTGGTCCAAAGAAGAGCTCCCTGTAGGTTAACCTAGGATGATGGTGGTGGAAAGGGAGAGAAGTGGACAGATGCAGGATGGGTTTAGAGGAAGCACTGACAGGAACTTGCTGAGACAGACTGAATGAGATGGGAGAAAAATCAAGGAAAATTCCGAGGACAATGGTGATGCCATTAACTGAGACAGGGAATATTAAAAGTTAAAAAAAGTCAAAAGCAGGGAGGAGGAACTCAGATTTCTTTTTTTCAATGTTGTGGTTAAGATGCTTATCAGATATCCAAATGCATATGTCAAATGGACAACTGGATAAAGATATCTGGGATTCCAGAGAGACAGTTTCAGGAAAGAGATACTGACTTGGGAGTCACTGACATATAGATGACCTTTGGCATCATGAAAATGGATGAGGGCACCATGGGACATGTACAGACCAAGGAGAGACTCTGGATGAGGACTGGGGCCTTCAACACTTAGTAACCATATAGTGTGTCTATAGCACAGTGCTAGAGACTTCATGGAAACAGATATTTAATGCACTGTTTTTCCCTCAATGACCTTACAATATAACCTCTTTCACACATACAAGAAGGAAAACTGTTCAATGTAATGGAAAGTGCAATGGATTAGGAGTCAGAAATCATGAATTTTAACCATTGCATAGTTATTCCAAGTTAAAGTCATGTTAACTTCTTAGGGCTTCCAATTCCTTACTTACAGATACAAGGATTAGATACAGATAACTTGAATGGTATTTTCTGAGATCATGATTTCTATGTGGCATCAAAATGACATATTCTACCTCACCCAAAGGTGCTGTCTCCCCCTTCCCAGGCAGAATGTGTAGCTGCTCTGGGACACACCACAGCCATCAGAGGGGCTGGCTGTAAGAGAAGTCCCTGAGCTGGAGGGGGGAGAAGCTGCTGCCTGCACTCTACCTGCTGGAATAAGAGTCATCTGAGACAACTCAAGGCATCTTTCATTCTTGGTTTTCTGTTGGTGATTATGACAGAGGAACGGAGTCCTGGGAACCAGTGAGAAGAGCAGATTTACCTTTCCCATCACATTTTCTTAGTCCTATAAATTTAATATTCTCAAAGACATTGAATTTCCATGATCTCAGGAAATATTTTATTTTATCAGACAGAAGTAGTTCCACATGACTGCATGGGGCAGGGTACCCCAACCTCACCCATGAAAGCACGAAAGAGCATGCTTTGTGTGCACATATAGATACATATGTGTTGATGATCCTTCACATCTATTCTAGGTGACTGCCCACCTGGACAGAGCTGACTGGAAAACCAAACTGCACCAATCCAGTTCCCCTTCTGTAAAATGTGAACTCCTAATGAAAAAATCCAGAATCTAGAGGTCAGAAGAGATGAATTATTTTAAGTGCAGTGCCCTGGGGTGACCAGAGTTGTTCTGCTTCCCTATATAAGAGGTAATTAGTGAGATCTTCATTTGCTGGATGCCTCTCTGTGTAATCAGGCAGCAAATCCTCTTCATTGACTCTGTTAGCCATTATTGATTCTATAACTTGTAACCAAGAAAACTTAACCTAGTATTAGTGTTCCCATTTTACAGATAATAAAACTTAGACTTAGAGAAATTAAAAGAGAAAGTTGTTGTAAGTCATCTAGCTAGTAAGTGACAGAACCAACACAGGACTCAAGCTCTGACTCTAAAATTCATGTCACTGACCACTAGGCAATCTTGACTCTTAGTGTTGCATTGTAGGTTATTTTCTTGTCACAGAGATGGACTCATGCTGAATCCTATGTTCTTTCTTGCTAAATAAATGATGGTATACATTCAGAAAAAGCCATCCAGAGAAGAGGGTAGAATCTGCAGTGGCCTCAAATTGAAGCTCAGTGCTCCACAAATAAATCAAATCCATAGCCTTGTCTATTGACACTTGGTTGCCACCAAGGGAACTAAACAGTTTGGCTAGATTGGCAAGAAGAAGATGCCTATGCCGTCCCAGGTTAATTCATCTTATCTTCTTAAGACAGACAAGCTAGAATGCTTCCTCTGTACAACAGGACTCCACGGGATGGCAGCTGGTCTTCCAGCAAATGAAAGCATTTCAACTATACGGACTGGCGTTCAGCAGCTATAACAGGCCTTTGCTTTTTAGGTCATGGAGGCATCTCTCACTTCATTATGAATAACAAACTAAAATAGCTACAGCTGACCAACCAAGATGGGTAGCTATATCTATAACTTCTTAGAATAGAATCAGATCATGCTAAAAAATCTAAGCACCACATCAAGTCAATTGTCATATGTCAAGATTTAGTGTTAGGGTACAAGCAAGAGCCATACATTTTTACTCCAAGAGAAAAATACTCATACAAATGAATCTTGCTCTAGCATACTCATATATTTCCTAGGAGGTGCTTGCTTTATTCCCTTGTCTTGGGCTGACAACGTCGATCTTGAAGTTATCTCTTAGACTGAACTGCTTACTCACTTTGCTTGAGTTTTTGGACTATTTTGATCTAATATCTGACCTGAGCTATTCCCAATTATGTTTTTTCTCTAAATATGTTTTCAGCATCCCTCTTATGTTTTCTCTATTTTACAGAAACAAGTGTTTCTTTCTAACACTAGTGTTCCTGTTGTGGGGCCTACAATGCCAAGGAAGTGACCCGCTATGAAGACCATGTATAGGACACAGTTTGGGCTAGATGGGACATACCACCTTAGGAACTGTCCTAGACTTACCACATTTAGCACAGATGATGAATTCTAGGCTTAGGTTTAATGCTTCCAGAATAAAAGTAAAGAGAGAATGGTAAACTGAGTGACCAGGTTGCTGGTGTTATGGTGGATGGAGCAGTACTCCTTGACCCAAAGGGGATCATGTTCTTGTATAAATAATCTTAACAAACCCTTTCCTTCACCACTCTTCAGAAGTGCCTATAGTGAATACTGAGGGTGACAGGAAGAAGTCATAATTTTGTTAGAAATAGGAGACAAGAAAAAAAAATCCTAGGGCCCACTTTTCTGACCATCACTCCCCCATACAGACATGGCCTCACCCACCTGTATACCTTTCTGCTCCCTCCAACGGAACACCCACCACATGTTAGCACATTTCCCATATCGGCTTTTTTTGTTTGTTTGTTTGCCCGGAAGGATTATATGCCCCTTGATCAAAATCAGGTGCTGTCAGTTTATTTACAACGCCTAAATCTAATATAATGCCTGGAACTTATGAGGGCTTCATGCCTACTGTATGTATAAAAAATGAATAAGAGACACTCAAAAAGCATCTCCCCTGAGGAATCAGTTTCAAGAAAGAAAAGTAATGTCATTCAGAAGCTCTATTTTCTTTGCTAGCAGAGTAGAGTCCTATCATTTGTACACTCCACTGATTCATTCTGAGCATGGTGTCAGGAACAATACAGGGCCAAAAAACAATTAGTGGGGGAACAAAACATTTAGTTGAACCGTCTGGAATTTGAGCGATGTACAGACCAAATGTCTTAAATTTGCTAGGCTCCTTCTCATCTGGCCAGAATAGATGACTCTTGGCTGCACTGCACCAAGAATAATTGTCCCTCATATATCCCCAATCAACTGCCTTTTAATGACTAGTCAAAAGTGACAATGTAAAAAGTGCAGTGACTTTCACCATCCTTGGCAAATCTTGGACCAAATCCCACTGATCTGTCCTTGGAACAGGTGAACTCAGAGACACCTTGCACCAATGCCTACAGTCGCTGCTGCCTTTCTTCAGAAACCACAAGGCCCTTGAGTTTGGAGGAGACCCAAGAGGAGGAAGTGAGGTGTCTAAAGAACCTTCAGTTCTTACACTACCTTCATAGACTGTAGAAGACCTGCAATACCCTGGCATACACCAAAACTGTCTCATAAATCTAAGAGGTTGAATGACCTTTCAATCTCCCCAAACCAGCACCAGGGGAGTCTACCCTACAAAGAGATTTAGAAAAAGTCCAGGAGCTTGACAGACAGACCAGCCCCTAAACAGCCCACTTCTGTATATAATTGTTGCCTCTTCATCTTAGCTCTTGTTCTGGTTGTTCCTGCTTTGAAAATTCAGTGAATTTGAATTAAAATTCCATAAGCTCCAAGAAGGCTCTTTCTCCCTCACATCAAGGTCATGAACCCTATTTTTGGTCTGACTGCAAGAAAGAGCTGCAGTTTTCTTGAAGCACAGCTTAAATAGTAATACAGTTGATCTCACAAAAACAACTCTTTGAGAACATTGTTGACTGTTCATCCAGTTCCTGCTCCAGTATATCTCCTTATCACCAGACTTATAATGTTGGACAATTCTGGCCACTGATAGTCTTCAGGGATGAGACTCTTCAGGTTCCTCCTCAATAAAGTTTCCTCCTTTCTGACTTTCTGTGCCCTTCGAGTCTGGTTCACCAACAGCATCATTGCCATTGCCTTCCATCATTTTATTACTGTTTTAAATTGATGTTTCAACTCCTCAGCTAAACAGATAATAAGCTTCTTGAGGGCAGGGACTACCAGTAACAGACACAGGATCCTCAAAGCCCTAGAGCTACACTCTTGGCAAACACTTGACAACTGTGTAAATTATCCTTTCATATAAAATAGAGGCTGACTACCCCATGGATAGCCAGCTTGATTCTGTGTGCTTGGCCTACAAAATAAATTGTGATATTACCTGAATACAGCTTATAGACTAGAATCTTCTTGTTTTGATGTTGTCTCTGGCTTGCCTTTTTCTCTGCTCTTCACCCAAACTAAATTCAGGGCAAATGTAGATGCTAAAATGGTGGATGGAAAGGACTTCTCCCAGTGTCCTGGCCTGTTCTAATCCATCCGCCCTCATGGTTTGCTCCCCACCTCTTCAGCCACCTCCCCTAACCTTTCCCTCAACATCATTCCACACTTCAGAACATTCTTGACTTTGTTCTGTTCCTCAGCTGTGCCATGGTCTCTTACCTCTGTCCCTTGGCATGTCGTTCCTGTCTATGACACACACCTTCCTTCCCCCTCTTTGGCAAGCTCATGTCTCAAGTCTCAACTTGCAGATTTCTTCCTTGTAGAAGCCTTCTATGAATCCCTATAGTATGTCAGGTCCCCTAGTAAAGGTCTCCCAAACTTCTCTCTACTTTCCCTTTAATGATGCTGAATGACAATAATTATGATTGCAACAATCACTAACATTAATTAACTGCTTACCCTACTCTAGAACCTGTTGACGCACTTCATCATTACCAATATCCTATGAAGGAGGTACCTGATTATTCCCATTTTACAAATGAGGAAATCAAGTCTCAAAGGTATTATCTTGATAAGGGTCACATCACTTCACCAGGGCCATATTTCTCACCCAGTCTTGCCCCAGAGTTCATGTGCTTAACCAATACATCACACTGTCTCATAAAACTCACCATGTTTAAAATTATTCATTTAATGGCTAAATAGTCAACCAGGAATCAAGCTCCATGAGAACAGGGTTGGGTCCATCTTGTTCAACAGTCTATTTCTAAAGCTTAATCCCAAAGCCAGCGTGCAGAGAACACCAAAAAGCATGAGTTAATAAATAAATAAATAAATAAATAAATAAATAAATAAATAAATAAATAAAGCGGCCAGCTAGTAAGCCCATCCAGAATCACAAAGATAAATATTCACGCTCTCTAAATAAAAGATATCAGATACTTAATCAAAAAGAATATCATGATCATGGTAATATTTAGTCTAAACTTTCTCTTCCTGCAACCCAACCCCAGTCAAATAAATCCAAGTAGCCAGAACTAGAAAGGGTGCCACCTGGAAAGCAGTGAACCCAAGAAAACTCCTCTAGAAGAAAGAAAGCACAGGCAGCTCCAAAGGTAGCACCTGTGGCAGCAAAGAAAGTACACGTCTATCCAAGGACACACCTGTAGCGGCCACACCCATGAGACCCAGCATGCCACCCATGCCGGCGCACTCACCCCTTTCACAGGTTCTTCCCCAGTAGCCGGTGCCCGTGCAGTCGCAGATGAAGCGGTTCCAGCCGTCCTTGCACACAGCGTTGTTCTTGCAGGGGTAGCTGTCACACTGCTTAGCGCTCATCCGTGAACAGGAGGACTTGACAGCCGCCGCGTTCTGCATCTCTGCCAGCTGCCGGATGTTCTTGCTGCGCCCATCGATGAACAGGTCACGGATGCAGCCCACGTAGCCGTAGTTCAGCATGGCGGTCCAGAGCTCGGTGGGGAGGATGAGGCCGGCACGGTTCTCCGGCAGCCCGCCCAGGTACATGTCCCCCTCCAGGTCCAGGATCTCGCTCTCCCCACTGGCAGTGAAAGGCGTGCGCCTGCTGTTCACTGATATGGTACCTGGAACGGGAGGATAGAAAGGAAGTGAGTAATGGCTCCTTGGCATTGCAGGTGAGGCTGCCAGGAGGTGAACCGAGGGAAAGGAGACCAGCAGGTGAGTTCTGAGACTGTTGTTGTATGACCAGGAGAGAACAGTACAAGCAAGGGAATGAAATCCTGCAAGGTGGTGGAAAGGACAGTGTAGGTAATGGGGTTCCAATTTCTGCCAGGTAAGACAGTCTGGCATGCAGGAGGAGCCAGGACCATCCCAACAGCCTAGTGCCTATAGGATGATGTCTTTTTTCTACCTGAATGGAAGTCCTCGCTGAGAAGTCACATACCATCCAGGTGACAGCAGCACAGTTTCTGCCTATGTTTAAATCCCAGCTCTACCATGTTACTAGCTGTAAGCTTGAAGAAGTGTCTCCATCTTCCTGGGCTTTAACTTGTTCATCTATAAAAGGGGGAAATGATTGTCCCCACCTCTCAGGTTGGTGTGATGTTTAAATGAGCTCATATAGATTAAGTTCTTTTTCCTCTGTGCCTGGGACAGAGTAAGCACTCTGTCCTTGTTTCACTGGCTCGTCCGCCCCAAAAGGATGGAACCCTCCATGCACGAGTCCCTTCTACACTGGCATTAGCTACCAGGCCTGCCAGTGAATATTTTGGACAGTGTCTTTGCTAAGTTTTAATTGGAAAATGTTTATTCATTTAACAAAGATGTGTTGAACACTTCTGTCTCTAGTATAGTTCTATGCATAGAGACAAACTTGACAGTCATGGCCTTGCTCTCATGGAGCTAATGTTCCAGAGCAGAGGGTCAGAAAGTAAACAAATCACTCAATAAACAAGAGAAATTAGTTAATGGCAGGTGCTAGGAAGAGAGTAAATGGGTGCTGTGGTAGCAGCCCAAGGGTTCGGTAAAGTGAAGCCCTCTCTAAGTATATGCCAAGTGAGCTAAAACCAGGATGTTGAGAAGGATCCCCCAGTCTAAGGGGAAGATCATGCCTGGCAGAATGAAGAGCACATACAAAGGCCCTGGGGTAGGCAGGGGTGTGGATAGAGTGGAGAAGGCAAGAGCAAATGAGCGGGAGATGAGGTCAAAGAGAGAGACTGGGCATGTGGGGTTACAGAAGATGTGACCCTAGGTAGCCTGACCTGGGAACTTGGGAACAGGGGTTCTAGTCCTCAATGGTAAAAATGACTCTAGGCCAGTCTCTGCGGCACTTTACAGCTCAATTTCCTAAAGTGTAAAATCAAGGTGTTAAACACCATGCCATAAATTTGAAAAATTGTTTAGTATTCTTAAAGTGTTCATTGGTACCAAGTTAACTGCCACCCATCAGCCAGCCTTCACTTCAGTCAGAATCCCAATTCCCTCAGCCGTGGAAGGGATAGCCTGAGGACTGAGGAAAAAAACCCTCTAAATTACAAAATCAGCACAGGGTAGAGGAGTAGAAAGCGTACAGGGCCTCTGGGAGGAGTAAACCAACAGTTTGCTTCCCCTACTCTCCCTTAGTTTTCTCCTGGAGAAATATGCTTTGCTTTTGGGTTTTTAATCTTTTAAAAATCTACATAACAATAATATAATATTCTCCAATTCCACCCATGCTGTTGCAAAAGATAGGAGTTCCTTCTTTTTTCTGCTGTGTAGTACTCCATTGTGTAAATGTACCACAGTTTTTTTATCCACTCATCAACTGTTGGGCACTTAGGCTGTTTCCAGCACTTGGCTATAGTAAATAGCACTGCTATGAACACAGGGGTGCACAGGTGCTTCTGAATTGGTGATTCAGGATCCTTAGTGAAATAAGCCAGTTGGTGAAAGACAAATACCATATGATCTCATCTATAACAGGAACCTAATGAACAAAATAAACTAACAAACAAAATAGAACCACAGGCATGGAAACATGGAACAGACTGAAAGTGACCAGAGAGGAAGGGGAAGAGAGATAATGGTGGAAAGATGGGGAAGGGACTTCAAACATGTAGGAATGACCCAGGAAGGTGGACAACAGTGTGGGAATTGACTGCAGGAGCAGGGGGATGGGATGGGCAGAGGAGGACAAAGGGGGAAAAATTGGGACAACTGTAATAGAAAGACAATAAAAAAAGACTTAATTAAAAACAAAACAAAACAAAAAAAACCTATGTAGCAATAATGCCCTGGCCACCATTTTAAATACTTTCTGTGCTTTTTGGACTTGATCCTTCAAACAGTTTTGTGAGATAGGTGTTACTATCTCACAAATGAGGAAGTTGAGGTTTGTGTCTCTTTCTTCTCTCTTGCACAATTATTTTCTCTGCCTTCCACAAATCTACAGAGCTACTCTGATCACCAACTAGCAGGGAGGAACATCTATCACCAAATAAGACAAGTGCCAGGACAAATTTAAATGCTGGAGCCTTCAAGACACCCTGAGGAAATCTATCCTTTGAGTGTGTGGCTACAGCTGGTCTAAAGGCACTTACCAAGTTTTAAAGAATCTGTTGCCCAACTGAGAAGTGATCATAAAAGTTTTCCTTTTTCTTTCTTTTTTTATGTTTTAGTTTGTTTATTTTTCAATTACAGCAGATATTCAATATATTATATCAGTTTTAGGTATACATCATAGTGATTAGACATTTATTTAATTTATGATGTGATTCCCCTTGGTAAGTCTAGTACCCACCTAACACCATATGTAGTTATTACAATATCATTGATTATATACCTTATGCTGTACTTTACATCCCTGTGCTATTTTGTGACTATCAGTTTGTACTTCATAATCTCTTAGTTATTTACAATAGTCAAAATATGGAAGCAACTTAAGTGCCCATCAATAAACAAGTGGATAGAGAAGGTGTGATACATATATACAATGGAATACTACTCAGCCATAAAAAAGAATGAAATCTTACCATTTGTAACAACATGGATTGACCTAGAGGGTATTATGCTAAGTGAAATAAAAGTTTTTCTAGACCACGTCTCAGTCATGTTAATGAGCATGGAAGGAGGCACCACACTTAGATACATTAATGTGTTTAACCTATACAGTTTAGTATAGGTTTATAACTAAAAACAATATACTAGAAAATATCTTCATAAAGAAGTGAAGTTTAAAAGGTCATATTAAACTTCTTTGTTGCCCTGCTTTCACAGGAAAGTTATTTGTCTACTCAGTAAATTTTTATAGGATTTGATCAAATTTATAGGTATTTCAAGTACTGGTCAATGCTCTAGCTCCCAGGTATGAAATTCAAGGCTTCTGAAATCCAAACCAATTCGATGAAGATGGGTCCACTGGTGGTTCTAACAAAACAAAATAACTGCTCTACTTGAAAGAGCAGTTAATGTTAAGAATAAACAGAAGTAGACGTATGGCAATTTTACACATTCTAGCCTACCTGTGACATAGATAGGTAACCTTTAAGCTCTGTCAGGGTCTAGGTTAGTCAGTCATGAAACCCATCAACCATGACCCAACTCCAGAGACCCAAAATGCATGGTCTTAAACACCAACAGGAGTATTTCCTTTATAATTCTGGGACAGCTTTCTGGCTCTGCCCTGCTGATATTTTAAGAATAAACTTACAGAAAATTTCAGACTCCAGAGAAATTAATTCTGGGGTATTTTTCTGTTAAAAAAAAAAAAAGCACAAAGTGTTCATTCCTGCTCAAAAATCACATCTAATTTGATGCCTCTTGATTTTAGTCAATCAATAAAACATCCTACTGGGCAATAAACCATCTAGAGCTGCAATCCGCCACCCATCTGCCTTCTGCCCAGAAACCATCTAGCTCCTCCTAAGGGCTGCATTGCTCGTTGCCATCAGCCTTCTAGCTCAGATATTATGCAGCAAAGTCATTTCCCCCAAGCTTAGCCATTC
This sequence comes from Furipterus horrens, assembly GCF_987537825.1. Taxonomy (NCBI): domain Eukaryota; kingdom Metazoa; phylum Chordata; class Mammalia; order Chiroptera; family Furipteridae; genus Furipterus; species Furipterus horrens. The sequence goes on along the minus strand of NW_028327173.1, from coordinate 193,646,506 downwards.
CTGGCTGTATACTTTTAGAGTGAACCTATTGCTTTTTATTGTTAGCCCAATGCATCTAGAAAGAAAATGTCCAAATGACATGTCCAGAGTGAATCCTTAAAAACTACAGCAAATATAGCTAAGACCCTTCTTGAATATAATGCCACCTAAATAGAGAATCAGGAAATGAGTGTGAAATTCAAGTGCTCTAATTAGCACTCTGGGTGAAATGCCCTTTCTAATGGTAAGGAAAGTGACCTTCATTGCCACATGGTCGTAGAAAGCTAGGCAGACTGTTCGGGCATTGAAAAATCTCCAGACTCTCTGTGAGGTTTTTACTCCCTCCCTCCCTCTGTTACTGTTCCAGAGTGGCTATGTACTGCCTGAGGCTAGCTTGTTTGATCTGCGGCTGCAGAAACAAACAAAGCCATTTAAACCAAATGTAAAAGGTTATGAAGAGGAAGGGAGTTAGTGAGGTCTGAGCAAAGAGTGAACTATAGGCTTTCACACCAAAGGAAGCTCTAAATTGAACAGGACTCAAGGAAAAATCAATTTGCCTTTTCTTTTCTTGTCATAATTTTTCCCTGAAACATGACTCTTGCCAATTATTGAAGGGCACATTGTTACATAAACCCTTACACAGAGAAGCTTATTCTACAGAGTTATCACATCTTGTAGCGTCTGTGATGTCACCATTGGTTTCCATGGTGATGCAAAAAAGGAGAAGAAGAAAAGTTGGAGGAGGGGACCATCACACCAGGGATAAGGCAGTTACTTTGACAGCTGTGAAAATGCTACTTGAAACCCCCCCCTTAGCTCCAGGTCTTGGAGCTAGCACTAAGACAACTGCAATGAGTGACAGGAGAGAGGAAAATGTGAGCCATCAAGAAGGCAGGTGTCTTGTTCCAAAACATAACCATTACAACAACCATTACAGAAAATAGCTAGAGTCAACAAGCATGCAAATGCAAAAATTACAATAAAAATATAAAGCTAAGAAACAAACTGAGAAGCTTTCCTCCAGTCTCAGTGACACCCCATCTCTTCCTACCTGATCTGCCATCTCGCTGAATGTCCACATGGTACCATTCCCCATCGTTGGCTTTCTTCTGAGTGGCTTTTACTTTGATGGTCCCAGAGCCCATGTCAAGCAACAGGTACAGGTTGCCATCCAGGAGTTCCACAGCAAAGAAGTCCACCTTGGTGTTCTTCTGGCTCCGAGCATCCTTCCTCTCTTGGGGCTTGCCATGAGTGAAAAGGATCAGGCCGTTGGGTTCAGTGGTGCGGAAGTCAAAGGAGATGGAACCCATGCGTTTGGTGTTCCACTTGGGCAAGCTTATATAAGCCTCTGGGGTCTCGAAGTTGATGGGATCCAGCGTGGCCACATTCTCACACTTGAATACAACTTCACCATAGATTTTCATCTTGGTATCCCCAATCCGGGCCAAGCGAGACAGCTCCAGACGGATGTCATTATTTTTATAAACAACCTGTCAAAAGCCAAACAAGTGCCATATGAATCAATCTTGCAAACAGTAACCACCCATCACTCACTGGGCACCCAGGAGAAAGGCCCAAGAAGAGGCTTCAGGGCACCAGAGTCTGAAACATGAGAAACGTGAGATGCAGCATTTGAAAAAGCATCTGAAGAGACCTCTAGGGTGCACACAAGTCCTGGATAAGCTCCTGCATTTCCATTTTCTTCCTTCTGTTTGTCTGCTTCTGGTCAATTTTCATATTGTCAGAAAGTTATACAATATAAGCTTGCAAACAGAAATCAAGACATACTAAGTTGCATAGCTACAAATATGCACATACAAAGCTATTTATTAAAGTGTCCTTAGTAAAAGACCAGAAACAACCTAAATGACTATCAATAATTGAGTCGCACCTCCTTATTATGGAATATTATGCAGTCCTTAGAAACAAGGCAATGTTTCCAATTTTGATGTGGATGCTCTTCAAGTAATATTTTTAAGTGAAATTGGCAAGGAACAGATCAGACCATGCATTATGCTATTGCACAAAGTGTGCATGCTGAGTGGGTATTATAGGTATATATGCTCATAATGCATATAACACTTTTGGAAGAAAACACAAGAAACTATAAAATTGTGACTGGGGAGTGGATTTGGCAGATTAATATTCACATGGGAAAAGAAGACTTACTTTTCACAATATCCTATTGTATTTGATTTTTTTTTAAACCATGTGGATGTATAGCTTAAAGAAAATGATTGTTAAGAGTTGGTAGGGAACAAGATCAGTGCTTCTTTTGCATATTGTGTGTGCTCTCTATATACATATCATAGAGAATGAAATACCTTATATACAAATATATTATGACTTTCTAAACTTGGTATCATCCACATAAAAGCAGGGATGAATCTTATTCCCCAAAATTAGAATTTCAAAAACGTTTTGCCATTACTAGGACTGAATTTTGATGCAGCGCCCTGGGATAGGTCCTGGACTTCTAACCACTAAGCAATGTCATATGCATACTATAAACAGAAAATAAAATTGGAAAGGAATGGGGTCAACATTAAAGCACTGATTATGCCAGCCACTCTGCTATGTCTTGTATACTATCTCATTCAAATTCTAAGCCAGGATCCAGATTTAGGTTCAAATCCCACATCCACTACTTACAAGCTATGTGATCTTGGCAGAGTTATTTAATTTACCTGAGTCTGTTTTCTCCTTTAAAAGTGGGAACATAGGAGTAAATAATTTTATAATGATGAAATAAGTTAATACATATAAGGAAGGCCCTTAGAAATGGCACATGGTAAAGTCATAAAAATCTCAGCTATTTTGGGCATAGTGGTTGTATTTGTTATTAACCTGATTTAATCCTTTCCAAAGATCAGAGAAGGTTGTACTATTATCTCTATTTTCAGAAAAATAACAAGACTTAAGTCTTAAAATAAGTCTTACAAACCAACTCAGTGATAAAAAGCTAACTGAATGAGTCATTCCAGTGCTTATCATTTTATACCTAACATCCAGCTACGGAACTGCTTCCCCGCTCTCCCCTATCATCAGGAGATGTCCAAGCAGAGTTATTAGCTTTTTAATATATAACTAATGATGAAGAATTAAATATGTCTTACCTACCATATGACCTTGACCATGGGCCTAACCATGGTCAATAACACTGAAAATAATTATATGAATATTTACTGAGTACCTACTACCACGCTAAGGATCTGAAGCCTACTATCCTATTAGATCCTGAAAACACCCATTTGAGATCTCCTCATCATTCCCCCATTTTACTGATGCAGAAGCAGACATGGAGAATAGTTAAGGAAACAGTCCACTATCACATAGCTGGTGAGTGGCACAGTAGGACTTGAACTCAGGGAGTTGGGCTCCAAAGTCCACGTGCTTTACCATTGTGAACACTAGAAACAAGGTCCCACTAGCAGCTCTCAGAAAGCTCATCTTTAACCTTATGCAGAAAGTCATCCATGTTCAGCTCCCCAATTCAAAAGCTGAATTTCCCATTTTGCTCTACTGGGCTGACCATGTGCAAAGGGGAAACACTGTGGGATCTTTAGAAGTCTCTTGAGTGAACCAGAAGAGAAAGTAAAAGTTTAATAATTGGCAGCTTCTCCTCTCTAACCACCAGTATTAAGCTCCAGCAAGAGAGATCTCTCTGTCATAACCAAACTTTGGCTATCTCTGCATTGGGTTAAAGCCTATGACAAGAGCTCCTTGTAAAGGTTAATTACTAATGCTTAACAATAGCTCATCCCAGTGGTACAGACTGAGGCTTGGCTCCATTGAATGATAAATGGCAGGAGAGCTGAGCTAACTCTACAAGAAAGGAATAAAACAGAAAAAGGCCTTTTAAAGGAAAAGAATTCAGAGCCCTATGAAGAGGAACTCTCCAGTAGGAAGGATACACAGCGGAGATGGGACTAGAAGGTAACTAGAATGCTGATTTCTGGAGAGACACACAGGAGACCCAGGGCCAGAAACTAGCCAGACAAAGGTAACCAGACTTCTCTCAAAAGCTCTTGGAAGATGAGCCCTTTATCTCCTCGTTGGCCATGACATTACGTGTGTGTGTGTGTGTGTGTGTGTGCAGTTTTCACATCTTTCTTACTGACAGTTGGGTAACCTCTGAGTCCTATTTTATTCATTTCTTCATCTTTCTGCCCTGCCCAGCGGAGGACCATGGTCATGGCAATGCAGAAATGTGCCAGTACCTTGGGTAAGACATGAAGGCACGAAACCTTGCTGGACCCTCTTAACAAGGCAAATTATCATCTGGTACAGTATTCTCAGGAAAATCAGACTTTCAATTAGATAAGTCCCCAGCTGATGACTGAACTCAAAAGAGATGTGGCATCAAGTGACAGAAAGTAGCCTTGGCTGCCAAGTTACCCCAACAAGAAGCAATTAAAGACAAAGTGAAAATGGCTCCCAATGGGGAAAGGTGTCACACAGCCTAAGAGACAGAGGCAATGTCACAAAGAGTGACAAGCTGGCCTTACTACTATGCCCATGGGCTTGTAAAGACTACTGTTTGGGCTCACATCTCATGCTTAGGAGGGCAGACTACAAAATAGCCAAGGCCAGAGTGTCAGAGTTAAGACAGGCTCTCAGAACAACTGTACTTACATGCTTCCATAATCCGCGATAGAGAGACAGACAGAACAACTCCAGGAGTAAGGCAAGCTATTGTAGCAAGAATGCTATAATAAAAATTGTTGCCATCTACTGAGTGCTTATTATGTGTCAGACACTTTAAAAACACTGTTGTATATCATCCACAAGAAGCAAGTGAAGAAGCTGGCATTAGCCCTATTTTACAAAAATGAGGCTCAGAGGTGATGAGTCTGCCCAGGACATAGGCCATTAAGGGTGTAACCAGGACTTGAACCTGGATCTTTCTGACTACACTGGGACAAGGCTGTGCTCCAGGGGTGGCAGCTTATAGACTCCGCTGTAGCCCTTACCTACCCAGAGAACAGCCACCCCTTTGTCAAACACAAAAACCACATGAAGCTCCATCCAATGACAAAGCTGTCTACCCTGTTGTCTAAATCATTTGCTCTGATTAGAAGACTCTTCTAATTTACATACTGTGTTCTTTACATTAAACTCTTCCATGATGCCTGAGGTATATAGCAGATCCACGAGAATTAATCTCAGCTCACAGAAGTATTTCTTTTCTCCCTCTTCCATCTTATCCCAGGCCACTCTGTTCTCAGCTTCCTGAGAACATGTTTCCATGTATTCAGTTGTAAATGCCACATCCCTATGCACGTCAATAAGGGAACTAGAAGAAATGGGGGGAGGGGGGAATGTGGGCCTGTGCCTGGCAGTGCCCAGACGGCTTCGTGGTGCTATTTCTCCTGTCGAGGAATAGGAGGTTTACCAGCTGGCCTTTCTGTTCTCTTGTTTTTAAAGCCTATTTAATTCTCTTTGGGTCTCTATATATAAAGGACAATTTCAATAAAAACCACTATATCAGCTTATATGACCATCATTTATAGGTCCACAACTTCATGACTGAGCACCATTGCCCTAATCCAGGGCAGTGAAGGATGTTTGAAGGTCAGGACATTGGGCAATATTGTCTCGAGTGACTAGGCTAGACAACACATGTGAAGCCAATGTCAGGGCGCCTTGAAGTGGAACAATGTCAACTACAAATCCCAATAAAGCCTTTCAAATTTATACCTATGTGTGGAGCAGTTTACATATAACAAGCAGAAAACAAAGATGTATTTATTTTTCACCGAAATTTAATCTTTTAAAAAAAATAATTTATTTACTTGTTTGTTTGTTTATTTATTTTATTTTTAGAGAAAGGGGAAAGGAGAAAGAGGGAGAGAGGGAGAGAAACATCATTGTGTGGTTGCCTCTCACTCACACCCCCAACTGGGGACCTGACGTGCAACCTAGTAATGTGCCCTGACTGGGAATCGAACCAGCGACACTTGGCTCACAGGCCGATGCTCAATCCACTGAGTCATAGCAGCCAGGGCTTCCAAACTTAATCTTATTGACAATAGATAATAATGAAGTGAGCTTTTTCTCTTCAGCTTCCAGGATGGTGCAGCTTCTAGATAAACTTCTGTGCTAATCTTATTATTGTGTAACACTCCTACTCAGGGTAAATAAGTAAAAGTCACTGTGAAAGAAACCTTGCTTCTAGGGTGGCCACAAAATCACACATCCTACCCCACTTCCCCTGTCTCCCTCCAGCAACTGATGACTCTGGACAGGTATGATTTCCCCTCTTATGAACTATCTGCTTCACTCATTTGTCAAACACTCTACTTTGTTATCTCTGAATAAGCACAAGTCTTGTATTTTCAAAATAGCTTAAACATCGTATCAGCAGAAACTATGCATTACACTTTTTAAAATCTGAAATAACGCCTAGCTGTGCCAGTCCTTAGTAAATAGTTATATCTTCATTAAATTAGATGTTGGACTCAAGTGGCATCATGGGGCAATGGTTAAGATCATGGTCTTTGCAGTCTCATTAACCAGGGTTTGAATCCTACTTTATCCTTGTGACCTGGGATAACATAGTTAACTGGCCTCAGCCTCAGGTTCTTCAGCTGCAGAATGCAGATAACAAGTCTCACTTCACAGGGTTCTATGGAATAAATGAGATAATAGTATATCACAAACAGAAGTACTTTACGCTGTTTCTGGGCCTTCATAAGCACTCAATAAATGGTAGTTATCACTATTAATTTTGTTATTTTCTGTGAAGAGCCAGAACTAAATCAACAGAGAGGTTAGTGTGGCATGGAGTCATTAGGAAGAAAAGATTCTCTCTGAGGATAAGTTCTAAGCCAACTGTCAGCTCAAGCGACAGTGGCCTTTATAATATACATAAATGCCTAATAGTCACCATTCCTTGTTCCATGTTCCTCTTTTTCTCTCCTCCCGCCTTCCCCTCCCCCCATACATCTGCACAGATTGAGGGTTCATTACCATTAACATCATTTTCTGTAACAGTGTACTACTGAATAAACTCCAGCAGTGAAGTCCAAGCACAAATGTGGCAACAGATGGTCCTTGTAGTTTCCAAAGTCAGAAGAACCGAATCTTTGGCATGGCCAGGACCACATCTGCATCTGTGGTCTTGCTAACATGGGTCAGTAAACTCGCTGCCTGCTGAGCTGCAGCTGACATCCAACCTGGGGCCTGAAGTCCCAACTGCTACATACCATGAGTACCACCATTTCCATGTTTATATTCTGTTAACAGTAGTCAGGATGTGCCAAAAATAAAAACCAAGTACCAGACATAGAAAATGGGAACTGAGTTTCAGACTTGCAATGCAGGAGCCCACCCCCACCCATGCAAAAAATGTCCAAGTTCCAGGGCTCCAAATAAATGTGAAAAAGACTCAATAAAGTTGAGTACAACATTGGCAGTTAAAATTTTAAGATGTGTGTGATCCAACACTCCCTGAGCCAAACATAATATATTTGCTCGCTTCGTTTCACTAGGAACTACCAGCTTATAATCTCTTATCTATGGTCCAATTTGTAAAAGAGTGCCCCCCCCAAAAAAAATAAAATAAAAAGGACATGAGGCAACCTGGGGTAACAGAAAAAATCCAGGCAAACATATTGAACCAGGGAAGTCCTGAGTCTCTTCCTCATTTTGAAGACTGCATCCAGTCATCCGGGCATGCAGGAATTCCAGAGGAGGAGAGGAAGGGAGGGAGTCAGGGGAGGGCTGTGCACCAGTCAGCTACTCTGCCCCCATGAGTCCAAGGGCCATTCTTGCCAGCCCAACAGCCTTGCTAATATCACAGGTCATTACTACTTGTACTCAAGACTTAGACAAACATTTGTTTGCCTGATGGATTTGTCATGAAGGGGAAATGATCAGATAGGTCTATGCTCAGTTACAGATGGTAAGAAGCTGAGAAAGATTCCCAACCCTTGGCACAATCATAGTGAAGGTTTCATTTTTATTCTCAAGAAGAAAGGTCTTCGAATTTTTATTCAGTTAAAAAGGCAGATCAGAAACAGGCTGCCATATGTTCGTGCGCTGCACAGAAAAAACTGTCCAGCCAGTCAAGTTTGTGAGGCAGCTGGGGTACTGGAGAGGCTCGGTCTAGCACGAGGCATGTCTGAGTGTGCAAGACTTCTCATCCTCACAGAGGCGACTGGGATTCTCCTAGTCCAGACCTTAGCGTAGACAAATCGGACTTGGCCTAGACAGACCCAGGGACATAAATAAGACATGAACTGGCATGTACGGGCCACCGTCCTCCAAGACAGGCCTTGTCAATGGATCATGAAAAATCTTTCTAGATGATCTAGAAGTTTGCCAGATGATCCTCCAGCCATGCCTGGATAGAAAACTCTCCCATCTCTTAGAGCTAGGCTGGCAATGGGTCTCCACTCTTCCTTCCTAGAAGATGGCATTTATTGTTAAGTGATGTCATTCTATTCCACTCTCTTTCCCATTAAACCCAGATGAAGCCTCTGAATTGTTCTCAAGGCAATGCTCTAAGAAGTTGTCACCAGTCACTGAGAGATGGAACTAGAGGTGGACCTATTCTCCACCCTTGTTATCCTCTACCACAAAAGCCAATTTAATGTAAACTGACTTGCTATCTTAGATTATTGGAAGCAAAAATCCATGTAAATATGTTAAATACCCTTTAGCTCTAGATCACAGAAAATACAAAGGAACATGAGGTATAACCTCTGCTACCAACATGCTTAGAAAATGTTCGATGCAAGGGTCTGTGATCATGAACTTTACTCAGATTGCATTTCTCTCCCCTCTGCTGTCTGGGAATGGCACTACTACTGTCCTCTAGGCTGTAAGTTTCATAAACACTGAGGCTGTGAGTTTCTGACATAGAAACCAATGTATTCTCAATGTATATTGAAGAGCCAGCTACATAGCAGAAGCTCAATAAATACACACTCTTCTTACATTTGCTTATGTATGAAACAGACCTACCCGGTGAACACCTACATTTCCTTCTGTCTTAATAATCTGGTGAGGGCACCCCCCTGCCTAGTGTGAAAATTACATGTCACAAAGCAGAGGGACTAAGATCAGATGAGTAGGTGGTACCTGATGATGAAAAGCTCTAAAAATACAGCCATTATACAATTTGGGAAAGAAGAAACCATTAGAGTAGAAAGCAAACGTTTAGCAGTTTGATTAGAAAGGTGACAAAATTTAAAAGGTGCCTTCCTGAATTGCTAGGACTCTTCTACTGCTATTTTTATTCCAAGGACTAGAACTGACTCTAATTGCCTCACTGTTTTCACGGGGGTTATCATGTCATTTCTTGCTTATCAGCCTTCAATGATTCTCTATCAATCAACTTCAGAATCAAATGCAAACTCTTCCTGATCTAGTCTCCATCTCATCATTGCCAGCCTTGCCAAAGTTCTGCATTCTTCCAATACACCATCCCCAGGATAAGCCTTACCTGAGTTATCTATCTGAATGACTATTGCTCATCTTTGGAGGAATAATTCACATGTCACCTCCTTTGAGAAGCCTTCATAAAAATACTTGCTCATTCCACTCCCACCCACAGCTGATTTCTTCCTCTCTGCTCCCATGGCTCCATGTTCTAACTGCTGTCACAGAAACGATCATGTTGTGCTATAATTGTCTGTCTCTCCCAGTAGACTGGGAGCTTCTCAAGTGAAGGAAAGAGTATCTTTCTTCTTTGTGTCTCTAAGTGCCCATCCCAGTGCATGACACAAAGTCAGTACATGTCTGTAAGAGGAAGAAGAGCAAGGAAGCTCACAAGAGCTACTTTCTGATGCTTCTAAGTCAATGAGGACTATAATACAGAAAGAAGCCTCTATATTCATTCTGCTTGACAATAAGTGACCAGATGAGAAACTAGGAAGCTAAAGTACCACAGACAGTTAAAAAGAACTGGATGAAATCATTGAATATTTAGTTGAGCTTTCCTTAGTATGCATGCTTAAGAAATATGTTTGTATTTTAAGGCTATCAATATGGGAAGTTCTGCAGACCACAGTGGCAGCTGTTATTAGTTTATGTGTCCTGGAAAAACACTTAACTAGAGGGGGGAAAAAAGCAAAAATTACAGCAAGATTTTCTAAGAGATTGGCTGACAAAACTAAGCACCAACAGCACCTCCAACTCTGGAGTACGCGAAGGAACTATTCTCCAGGCCTCTGTGACAATGTAGCTTGGACCACCACAGCAAACACATGGAGATTTTAAAACAGTACCTCAGAGCCTTTATCACCTGTACACAGAGTTGAAAAACAAGAATGAGTCCCCAGCAATGAAGCTCTGGTCACAGCTAGCAACTTCTGACTGCTACCAACTACACGAAAAGAAGATAGATTGCAACAGGAATGCCAAATAGGTTTTGGAGAAAGAGATCCTATGAAAGTCCCAAAGGTAGAAGGACAGGGGGAAATACTATAAAAAGATTCAATGAAACAGGATCTTCAAGAAGTCTAACATGGTTGAAAACAATAGTAGCGTATGAGGAAAGAAAGAAAGTGTTCTACGCAGCCCGGAAGACAGAGCAATGAGTTCGGAACCATGGATAGTGACAGATGACGTAAATTCCAAGAGGTGCTGAACAATGGGCAAATTCCTGGAGGACTCTCTGGGGCTAAGGAGGCAAGGTCACACAGAGGCTTTGCAGTCCATCCTCTTATAGGAAGCCCATTCATTTATACAAAGTACACGTGGACCAGAGGTGTATGGTTTCCCGGTGGCCAAGCAACTTGCAAAGAAGGACCTCTGCCTCAGAAGCAATTACAAACTATTTCTTGCCTAGCCTGCTAAGTAGTGCTGCCTCTTAGCCTAATAAAGTTCCTAATCAGATGGATGGCTTTTCAATGTGGTCCAAAGAGCCCCTCTGCACTCAGCAGAAGAGGTGGGGAAAGGGAGAAGAATATGCCAAGCTGGCAGGTACCTGATAACAGAGTCATTTCCAGTCTGGTGCAAATAAGAGTTGTTTCAAACAGAAAATAATATAGACGGAAATGCTGGGACTCAAATTGATGTTTTTATGAATGGGTTTCTGTACCTTTTTCTAACTTCAAAATAAAGAGTCATGCAACCAACGAGACTCCCTTGCAAGGTGATGGGACTTAGTCCCAACAAGCACACCTATGACTTTACATTACCTTTAGTAAATCTGCAGAGACCTTGATAACCACTAGATGTCTCTTATGCCATGCAAAACCAACCTGAAATGAATTTCACTACCAGTTACACAAATCACATTTAAAGATAGCTTTTCTAAGTCATGGATCTTAGGGGGTCAACTATAATCTCTGTTATGACTCACTTCTCCTTATTTATATCATGCCCATTTCTATAGTATTTTGATGACCTTTTATCAAATTATAGGCAGGGAATAGAAAAGTATTATGAATTAAAATTTTCATAGAGGTACAAATGATAAATAGGCAGAGAGAAAAACTGTAGAAAAGGAAGATAGTGGAGCTTAAGAGGCCCAAAATTCATTATCACCTTTAGGAAGCAAATAAGTTTCAATATAAATGGAGAAACCCACAAGCTCAGCTTAAATTCAGATTCTCCGTACACTGGAATTTTGGATTCTTCCATTTAATACAATGAGGTATGGCAAATAATCTTCATTTCACCCGCTAAGTTTGATCAATGAAGAGTGGCTGCCACATCAGGTGTGTACACTGAAGAAATATTGTGTTGTGACCCGTGGGTGTGAGAATAGAGAACAGTGGCTCCCCTGATATGCACTGCCAGAACCAGAGTGAACCCTCAGTTCTAAGCCTCCCAGACTTGGGATGCCCATGGGTGGTGGTGGTGGAGACTGTAGAAGCAGAAGTAGCAACAGCTACCTGTAATGGAGGGTTTTCTTGGGCCAGGCATTGTTTTCAGTATTTAACAGATAATTTTTTGACCCGCATGTGACACATATCCAAACAGGCGTGACACTATGATACTTCTGAGAGTAGCAGAGGGCACTATTACTAATTCACCTGGACAACAGATATATCCCAGGACTTTCCAAGGTCACCTAGGGCAGATGGCCATCCTATTTTATACTTACAAAAGCCTGACACATGAGAGGCAGCATAAAGCAGGGTGGGTCCATTTGCTGAAGTAAAACTATCTGGGTTCAAATCCTTGCTTTGCTACTTGTGACTTAACTTCTCTGTATCTCAGTTTCCTTATTTTTGAAGTGCAGTAATAACAGCACTTACCTCCCAGGGCTGTTGTGGAGATGAGAAGATTAAGTATATGCAAAGTGCTTAGAAGAGCTCCTGCCGCATGGTGTGTGTTGGTAACTATTATGCTCATTTCACAGAAGAGGAAGCTGAGAATCAGAGATTTTAAAATCTGCATGAAGTCACACAGCTACTATGTAGTGGAGTTAGAATGAAATGCAGGTAAGTCTGGCTTGAGTGCTTGTGTGCTCAATAACTATTATTATCCTTCCTTTATGTAGCAGAGAAAAACAAATGGGATTTCCCTAAGATCCCCCCTTAACTCCAGCTTCCCCAGCGAGCTGAATCATAAAGGAAACACTAGGTTCCAATGAGGTGTGTACACTGAAGAAAGCACATTCAGAGCACCCGTGAGAGCCTTGTGGAGGCCTCTCCTGGGGCCCATGTCCCTCCTTACACTATATGTGGGAAAGGTATCACAGATGTAGAGGAGCCAGGGAGTATGCACCCCAAGCTCAAATACTAAAGTTCTTCCCTAATTCAGAAACTGGTGAATTCCCTGCTCTGACCTTGCACTCCAGAGCTCCTCCACTCCCTGGATCCCACCTTGACTCCCCTCCCCGTGACCCTCCTGGTGAAGCAGACAGCCAAAGCTTCTGCTGGACACAGAAGAGTGAGTGTCAGGCCAGCTGAGCACACGTGCTCCCCAGAACTGGGAAAAGATCCATACAAAACAGGGCCACCTAAGAGGAACTGGTTGTTCTGACTTGCTGACTTGCTCAGAACTCCAACCAGCTCTTCTAGTCACTTAATCGGCTTCTCAATAAATAAGCTTGTTTATTTTCATACTGAAAACTGGGAATGTGGCCATAACCACCTGTCCAGTGGCATGAGACTGACCTAAATTATCTCTTCCTTACAGGAGCTCCTGGCTTCTTTCAAATGGGCCATCAATTTGGAAGCTGTTTGTTTATTCATGAGGTATGTCTGTAAGAAAACCAAGTTCCTAGATGACTAAAGACTTTGAGTCTGCAAGGGTGGGAACATATCGGTCTCCATAGTAAGTTGAATAATGTTCCCCAAAGACACCGGGAAACTGTACATGTTACCTTACTGAAAAGGGTCTTTGCAAATGTCATGAAGTTAAGGCTCTTGAGGAGAGAGTATCCTGTATTATCCAGGTGGGCCCTAAATGCAATCACCTGTATCCTAGTAAGAAGGATGCTAAGTAAGATTATACACACAGAGAGAAGGGGGCAATGTGAAGGTAGAGGCACAGATTGGAGAGATGAAGCCACAAGTCAAGGAAAGCTGGCAGCCACCAGAAACTGAAAAAGGCATATTTGAATCAGTAGTCACTCCATTTGCCAACTTCCCTTGGAATGCAAGTCAGCAGGTGGAAAGCTTGGTACCAATGAATCAGGCCAAACTGGAGTGAGCAGGGGGACAAGAAAGTATGCAAGGAGGTTAGGGAATATATGGTGGTTGGGGGACCGTTCTACCACCAAAAGTCTAGCAGTGTCCTAAGAAGAAGCTAAGACTTGAGAAAAATCCACTCTTACTTCTCACTCCTTAATTTGTACACTTTTTGTTTGTTTGGACTGGCATGGAAGTAACTACTACCACATAATTCATTAATTGACTCTTAAGGAGGCATTTACTAGCTATGCCCTTGCCTAAGTTTTCTTTCATCGCAGAAGTAGAACACTCTCTGTGTTCCTGCCTGACATAATTTGACCTGCAAGTGTTTTCTGTATTTACCAGAGTCCAAGAATTGAGGAGAGACATGAACAGAGGTAGCCTCCTCTCTGGCCCTTGTATGGGCTGTAGCCCCACCAAAATACAAACACCAGGGCCTACATAGCAGCTGAAAGCTTATTAGGATCCACCCAGGGCTCTCTTACTCTTATCCAAACTATCAATGCACAGAAAAAACAGAAAATCAAGAGACACTAGAATGTCCTTAATCCAGGGCAAAGAAAAGGCAAGGGATCAACTTGAATCTATCAGTAATCCTAAATCTATTGCTTAAGACCTAATAATGGGCAGGGGATATCAAAAGTGGTAACAGGATAAATCCAGACACTTAGCTTTTATCACTTTGGCTTCTGTCACTGGATTCTACTTGGCTGTGTGTCTAGAGGACACGGCACCAAGACCAATAAAAGAAACTTCATTTAACCACAGGTGAAAGAGTAGAGAATTATACCACCTGGACCAGCAGCATTCACAATACTGTATTTTAACTTAGTTGCCTCCCAAGATAAAACATATGTAACTAATGAGTAAATAATTATGAGATAAGATTACTAAAAGCTTATTAAGTTTAAATAGGTCTCAATCCCCAGAACACTCAATATCTGTGCAATAGCTGACATTTTGCTCTATCACTCCCTTCTCAAAATTCTTTTTTTCTGGGGTTTCCTGACTGTACAGTTTCCAAGTAATTCTTTGATGACTCATTTTCAGCCTCTGTCATCAACATCTTTTCCAAATTTCTTAAAAATAGGCTTTTCCCAAGCATGTGACGAAGGCTCTCTTTCCCTTTGTCACTACTCTGTCTCAACTGCTAATTGCAGCTACTGGAACATCTTTATCTCTACCCTAAACACTCCCCAAAGCCCCAGGCCCCAAATCTGGATTGTCTGCTGGAACAATTCATCTATCTAAAATTAAAATTCTCCGAAGACCCTTAGAATCAACCTGTCTAAAAGCAAACTCATTGATTCCTCCTCTGGACTTCCTTATTTCTGTTAATGATCACCCAAGTTTAAATTTTTATAAATATATCTGATCCTTTTCTCCTCATTGCCTGTAGTATCAATTTCTTACCAAGTATATTTGATTATATATCCAAAAAATCAGTTATAGTCATTTTCTCTGTTCCATTCCTGCTATCATTGGTATTATTTAGGCTTCCATTTTATTTAATCATCCAATAAGCAACCGTAAGTATTGGGCTCTATGATGAATGACATTATATCCCTACCTTAAGGAGCTTACCTTTCAGCAGAAGTGCTATACGTGTAAGCATATATATGTACAGTGAAGTTAGAAGAATAATAAATACATAGTGCATTCTCAAAGTAGAATGGCCAATTCTTCTCTGGAGAGATGAAATCTAGATTAAGTTTCATATGGGTGAATGAAATATAGCTTCCTAATTAGTCTTAATTCCAAATCCAATGTCTGCCTCATTTGATCTATTCTTCGCACCGCTGTCCTATTCTTGGTCTGTGACTCAAAACATGATCATAATCTAGAAAAGAATGAATAATTAAACTAAGACATTGGTAAGAAGAAAGACAGACAAAAGTCAAGTCAACATGACTTAGGGTCAAAATGAGCCTTAGAGGGATGCTTGAGGAAAAAGAGGGAAATAATGACTTCCAGGTCTCTATCTTAGGCTACTAGTAGATGTCAAGTCAGTGATAAAAAGAATTCAGTAGGAGAAGTGATAAATGTTGGAGAGGATGGAAGGAGGGAGGGAGGAACCAGGAGAAAGAAAGGGAACCAGGAAGGGGAAGGAGGGGTATGGATCAAGAAAGCCAGTGGACCACGAGAACTGAAAATGAGCCAAATTATACTCCAGAGAAGCGACATAAGACCACATTAATCTCAGCTTAAAGAAGGAGACAGTCCACTTTTATTCCATTTGGTATTAAGATATATATAACCACCACTTTGCCCTGCATCCACATTCCAAGGCTATTCATCTACATATGCTCTTTACAGCTAACTAACCTGAATAGAGAAGAAGCTTTTGCCAAATTATTCTAGTGACACCATATACTTGTAGTCTTAATCTCTTGTATTCCCTCTTAGCATTTTTTCCCTCCTGATTCTCTATTATTTTTCCTAAGAAATTAAACTAAAAAATCCAAGGCAGGAATCATGTCCATCTTTGAATTAAGCACTCAACAAGTACTCAACATATAACCAAAACTGCTGTCACTATATCCTTCTGTATTAATATACATGTCCTTCAGGAATTCTAACCAAATTATTAAATTACCAAAAATAACTAATTAAATGGGGTCCAGTAGTGATGATTATTTTGGTGATGACAGTGGTGATGATAATGATAATAAAAGAGGAGAAGAAACAGAGAGTGATGGGTAGGGCACTAACAATATCCTCATTTTAATAATTTTTATACAGTTTTCAAAATACAGAGAGGAAACAGCGGTAAAAAGAGTAGAAGAGCATCAATCCCATTTATTGGAAATTAAAAAAAAATTATCCCAGGTGTTCTACCATTCTTGTGCTATATATTTAATCAAGTGTAATAAAGTCTACTTTGACCTGAAAGTAAAGAAAGTGGACTAAATATTTATGATAGCACAGAACTTGAAGAAAAACCCCATGAAAAGATTTTGAAACTCTTTCTTTGATTTCTATGACATATAATCTATTCAACCTATTTTCTCCTATGTCTTAACTAACTACTCTTTCTTTTCCTGATTTTATTAATGGGTGTTTTCCCTAAGGCTCAACCTTGACCTCTTCACTCTTTCTGCTGTGCATTTTTTCCATCAGAGCTCATCGCATTCCCAGCTCTAACTTTTTTTTCTCTTTGCAGAGGGCTCCTAAATACTTAAGTCAGCTGTAATTCTTCTCTATGCCCAGACTCATATATATAACCAATAGCTAAGCAGTTTTCATTCTACTGCCTTTCTCTTAAGTTCAAACTATCTCAAAAGACAAAATCATCATCCTGCCCACAATCTTACCCCCCCAACCTCCCATCTTCTTGATGCCATGTCCCACCTCATTAATAACCCATTTAACTGCTCTGATTATAGAAAAACTCTTTCAAAAGTTGCCCTTCATCAATTCCCACTTATCACTCTCTCCTCAATCCACTTTAGAAAAATCTCCTGCCCATATCAAACCATATGGCTTAAAGGCGCTACAAAACTTTGGTCCCTCTTTAGTCATTCCTTTTTATATCCTTTGAATCCAACTCCTCGGGTCTTTGCATCTGCTGGTCCTTTAACTTCTTGTCAAGCAAGTCTCTGTTCCCTGCCAACTCAACTCTACAATGGATCTCCATTACCTTCTGCTCCTTCATCCCACTTTGTTTTGCTCCCTCTCCTCACAGAGTTTATACCACCACCTATAGTTGAGATGTATTAACTTTCTCTTTGTTTTCACCTACCAGGTGGTAAGCTATAGGAAAGCCTGGACTTTCGTTGTTGTCCACGGATCTATGTTTAGCCTCGACATAAAGTAATGTCCAGGGAGCTAGGAGAGAACTAGAGAAATTCTGCAAGCCTTCCCCATTTCTAGTTCTCCAGGCAAACAGGTTCTGCTGAGCCTTCAGAGTCCTTTGGAGTGTTCTTTAGACTTTGGGGTTCTTTGATTTTGATTCTTTACATGATATGTATTTATACTTAGATATACAAAAGTACATATATATACAATATACACAAACAAAAGCACAAGCACATACACACATGCACACACACACGCATATATACATATATTTTTAATCTAAAAGCTAACCAGGTATTATCAATCAGCTTTCTCAACACGGGGAAGGCTCTTTCAGTCAGCCCAATCCTCTCTTACACCCTCTCCCCAACCTCCAACCCTGCTTTCCATTACTGGAGATGATTATTAGCCATTTCCATTTGTGAGTGAGATGCTTTCTTGGTAGAACCCAAGAGTTCTTGCCAAGTTTTGATTAAGTCTTTTGTCCCAGTAAAGAACTGTTAAGTCATTCCAGAAAAATAGTCCATTGGGGAAGAATGGCTTCTGCTGGTGCCAAAGAATATACTCATCATTCATTTATCTATCTGCTTATTAGGCCAATATATGTGAAAGCCATGTAAGAGAAGAAAAATAAATTATTCATTCAACAAACATTTATTGAGTAATACTAACACCAGGAACTATCCAAAGCTAGCTAAAAGGGAGCAGGATAGGGGGGAAGCTTGTTATTATTTATGCAGGATAGCCAGGGAAAGGCTGTAGAATACAGTGACATTTTTGCAGGAACTTAAAAACATTGTGGAACAAACCATGTAAACATGTGGGGAAAGAGAATTACAGGAAGACAGGTAGCAATTACCTAAGTCCTGAGAAGTCAAGTAAATGACATAGTCAAAGAACATCAAGGAGGCTGATATAACTGGATTGGAGGAATGAGGAGGGGCATACTGGAGATAAGGGCAGAGAGGTGGCAGGTGCCAGATCCTACAAGGTCTTACAGGCCTCCAAAAATCTTGAGCTCTGCTTCTGAGCAAGATGGAAAGCCACTGGAGGGTTTTTAGCAGAGAACAGGATATGTTCCTCTTGTGTTTTAAAAAGAATATTGTGAACCAAGCCTAGACACCCAGCCAGCCACAGGTCAGGACTAGGATGTGTCCTCACATCAAACCCATGCTGCTGCCCTAGGCTGCTGCCTCCTGAAAAAAAGTCACGAGTCCATGTCAAATGTGGAGAAACACCTATTTAACTTGAAGTTTGCTGCAAAAGAGCTTAATAGGAATGCCAAGAAATGTGATAAAGAAGAAAAGGCTGAAAAGGCCAAGATTAAAAAGTCCATTTAGAAAGGCAACACAGAAGCTGCGAGAACACATGCTGGAAGTCCAATTTGCCAGAAGAAACAAGCAATTAATCTCTTGAGAGTGAGCACTAGGGTGAATGCTGTGGCAGCCAGAGTACAAGCAGCAGTAACAATGGACAAGGTAACGGGGTCCGTGGCAGGTGTAGTTGTCTATGGATGCTACTTTGGGGAGTATGAGCCTCCAAGAGATTTCTGCCCTGACGGACAAATTTGAACACCAACTTGAAACGCTGGATGTTCAAACCCAACAAATGGGAGACATGCTGAATAGCACTACAACCCTAACGATGCCACCAACAAAGAGGATGTGCTACTTCAAGAATCTACAGGTGACGCTGGCCTTGATCTCAATATGGAACTGCCACCAGGTCAGACAGGACCTGAAGGCACCAGCGCTGCTTCCACAGAAAAGGATGGACTCTCACAGACACTTGCTCATCTACATCATCAGGTATAATTTAAAGAACTGGTGCTTTGGTTTACTTCACTTGCTTCCGAACTATTTTGTGTGTGTATAGAGAGATAAGTTGGACTCCACTTACACTGAGAACCCCATATATTACAAAATGCTTAAACGTTGTTTATATAGAATGCTCTATTTTGCCATGCTGTACTTTCCAATATTTTAAGAAATTCCGGAGAGTTTCCCCTTTGACAAATTTTACATATTCTGACAGTTTTGTATATTCTGTTGAAAAATGTGAGGGACTTTCTTTTTTGTAGGTGACTTTGACCAAGCTAGCATTAGCTTGTTGTATCTGAAACATCTTCCTCAAAAACTGCATCAGAAATCTAGCAACAAAGTACTGCAGAAGAAAGTATAAAATAAAGGTT
Source organism: Furipterus horrens (assembly GCF_987537825.1). Taxonomy (NCBI): domain Eukaryota; kingdom Metazoa; phylum Chordata; class Mammalia; order Chiroptera; family Furipteridae; genus Furipterus; species Furipterus horrens. Next base: position 193,626,940 of record NW_028327173.1, on the reverse strand, counting down.
TTGGTTTCTTTTTAATTCAAAGTTGTTTTTAATCTCTCCATTAAATCACATTCACATGTGACGCATAAACAGAAAAGCAGGGAAAACATATTTACTTAACATGCTTACATAGCCCAAAACACCTCTTTTAATACCATACAATGCTATTTTTTTGTGTTTTATGTTTGTTTTTGCTATTCAAGCATCAATGCAGGTAAATTTTATTCTGTGTTCACTGACTCTAAAATTTAGCTTATTATTGGAATGTGTACCCAATAATTTAATGACTATTATTTAAATTTGTGCAAGTTAAAAAAATTATCATTGATAATTTTCCAATATACAAGAAAAAATCTACAACATTAAATTAAAGAAATTAAGGATTGAACCATTTTTAAATTTTTGCTTTGTTAAATATCACTGTTGTTAAGACTCAGAGAAACTTAACCTTTTACACTTTCAAATGAAATTGAAACATATTTTAAATGATTCTCCTATTTCTACTCTGCTCTTGGTACAGTGTATATTAAAAGGTTAACTTAATGGCCTTAATATCACTTACATTTTCCATAGGATTGTTGATTGCTTTTTGAGAATTTTGGCCTACATTTTTAAATCAACTAACAAAAAATAACAAAGAAAACAAAATTGAGTCAACTCAAGTTACAACTACCATAAGCCCTGGATAAATGTGTTTGTCCTTTTATCTTAAGCAAAAACTCTTTAATAACTGGAAGAAATGAAGTAGAAATAAATGTTAGAATAAAATGTTTGCCTAGCCGTGTGAATAACTCCCAGACCAGCAGCAGTTGGGTGTGTGTACAACATCGGGGTGTGGGACACATTAAAGTTTTAAGGTCAAAAGAAGATTAGACTCTGGAAGGCCAGGATCCTTGGGGGAAAGTATTGGATGCCCAACTGTACTATCCATCTCCTCAGAAACATCTCTTTTACCCAACTAAAATGAGCAAATGCCTGCAATTTTTTTTTCAGTAACAGTCTTATATGTGGAAAAGTGACCAAGTTATATTTAAGCTAATATACTATTAACCTAGGTTAAGTAGGTAAGGTGTTTTTCATTACTTACTGCATGATTGATCCATGGAAGAATTCTAATATTTCATTAAGTTCTATTGAAGAGCAGAAATGTTTAGAAAATCTTTCCATTGTTAAGTCCTGAAGGCATTCAAAGTGCAATTATGGAGATTTTTTTTGCAAAGTATTCATTTTTCATATATATTTCCTATTGTAAATGAGAGTATGTATGAATAAAGATTATTTTCACTGGTTAATAAAATAATAAATTACTCTTGCTAAATTTCAATTAAACCTATTTAACTTTCTGGGTATTTGACTACATGGTATGGCCTCAACGTGGTAATCTTCCATTTTGTTTATAATTGATGCTTTGTCCTTTCTATTTAAAGGGTAAGTTTGTTTATATTGGAATATCCTGAGGTGGCATAGAAGAGATTATTACTAACTAAAATATCTATGAAATAGAGTGATCTTATTTTCCATTGGTGGGAATTGTAGCTTTCGTTCTTTTGAATTCAATAAAAATTGTTAAATTGTGAAGAAAAAAAAAGACTACTCGGGCTGCTAGGGAGCTATATAGACTTGAAGGAGAAGAACCAGGGGTCAAAAACAGAAATAGGAAAGCATTTAGAAGACTGTTGCAGCAACTAATGAGAAATATGGTGGCCTGGATGGGTGTGTTGCTCTTCAGAGCCTTTGCTGACCTCCCGGGTTCCTTTTCTGGCCCCTTCTCTGTGATCTCGAAGCACTGAGCCAATGCCTCGTTAAAGCACTTCTCAAATTGCATTATAACCATGTGTTTACTTGTCTGTTTCCCTGCCCAGAATTAGAGCTCTCCAATAAAAGACATGTCTTAAGTGCCTTTTCAACTTTGTCTTCATATAGTAGGTACAGAAAGTGAGTTAATGAACTTGAAATATATAAAGCACAATACGAGCCAATTTACTCATAGCAAAATAAATAGTACAGTGGAGCTGCATCATATTTATGTATAACTTCCACAGATTCAGCTGTCCAAATTCAAGGAGAAATGTGAGGGAGTGAGAGAATTATCCACTTACCACCTAACATTTTCCTTATTCCAAGTAGACGCAACTTTCACATTTCCTGAAAATAAATGCTTAGCAGAAATGCCAAAAGATATCAATGATAATAACTCTTGTTCTTTGTGCTTTCAAGGGGCCGGACCTTTCAGGAGTAATTTAAGAGCCTTGTCAAGAACAAAGTCAAATACAAGCATTTTTTTTCACCTCATGTGCCAATTTTATAAAGTAATCTCCATATGAACTGTGTGTAGTCTACTGTGCCACCCTCTGAAGGCCTCCTTACTCCTCACATCTACAGCCTGATTGTCACGCTTGCCCAACATCCACAGACACTGGCTGTTAGATACTGGCTCCCTTCTAAGATCTTCCAACTACGGGATCAGTATGGTTAATGTAGTCAGTGAAAATAGGCCCCCAAACAAGGTATAGTCCATTATCAGCCCCCAAGTTCAAAGGTTCAGGAAGAGGACGAGGCCCCAAAGGAAAAAAAAAAAGAGAGAGAGAATCATTGTTCAATAGATGCCAATACACATTTTGGGTGGTCTCCAAGTAAACCATCCTTAGAAAGTATTTATATAAATATTGCTAATGTGATTAAGGTATCTAATTTTCACTAGGGAATCATTCATCTAAGATCTCACTAATATAAAATAAATAGAAAATTTGGAAATTTTAGTACGTAATATATTACGAAGCCAGTCATGACAAAATATTCTGCTGATTAATAAAGGATTCTACAAGGACACTTGGAAAGTAAGCTTTTGTCAGTCTAAAAGCACTCCCTTCCCTGCAGTCCAAGACTCTCTGCAGCTCAGACCCAAGCTACCTTAAGCACTCATAAATGCCCTCCCCGCTCCTGGAACATGTTCACTGTCACTAATACAGTGCATTCTGCAGAGACTTTCTCCATCTGTTCGAATCCCAACCACCTCTCAATATCTATCTATCTGTATTTACTTGTTTTTGCTTAGCCGGCCCTTCTATATTCTGCTGGGAACTCCGTTGGAATAAGAATAATTCAGCATGTTCTTCTAATTGTTCTGATGTCATAACTCAAATGGCGGACAAACTTTCTCAAGTTGACCACAAGCTAATCTAGGTGAATGACTGAGCTTCACAGGCATGAGGAAAGAGGTGCTCTAGATTATTCTTATTTTTTTCAGTCTCTAGAGTAGCAATTTCCATTAGAAATATAATGAAAGTCACATGTAATTTAAAATTTTCTAGTAACCACATTTTTTAAAAAGTAAAAAAATAAATTAAATAAAGTACATAGACAGGTGACATTAATTTTAATACATTTTATCTAACCTATGTAACATTGTTATCATTGCACTATATAATCAACATAATAAATTATCAGATATGTTACTTTTTTTTTTTACTAAGTGTTAAAAACCCAGTGTGTATTTTATACTTACAGCACACCTCAGCTCTGCCCAGACCCTCTTCAGCTCAGTAGCCAGATGTGGCTTGTGGCTACTGCACTGGGCATCAAAGCTCTGGAATGATTTTCCTCTGTGGTGATTTAATATGTTGACATCCTGATATATTACAAAGATCCTAGTGAGTTTTCATTAGTCCACAAAACAATTTCTCATTTTCTGATAATTCCTGATAAACAGAGGGGGAGGAAGTAGAGCATAACGGCTACCCATATGTGCTCTGGAACCAGGCTGGGGGAGTTTAACTCCCAGTGCCGACCCTGAACTAGCCGAATGGCCTTGAGCAAACCAACTTGGTGCTTTGGTTTCCTTTTCTCCTTCCCAGTGACAATGTATCCATCTCTTAGAGTTACTGTGAGGCCTAGATGAGTGCTTAATATAATCACTTAGGACACTGCTTACTGTATAAGAAGTGATCGATTCGTTATTGACTACTATTTCTGATTCTTCTCCATTGTTATTATATTAGCTAAAATTGAGGATCAGGCTGTGGCTGCGATAATTGCACAGGAGTACAGGCTGCCGCTGACTAAGGCCCAGGCTCAAAGAGCCCAATGACCATCAGATTGTCACACTCTTTAGGGCTCTGGACTGTTTTCCTCAGTGTGAGCACCTGCCCATCTCCCTGCCCCAGCACCGACCATCCTGCTGCTGACGCTCTATGACCTAGGCAGGCTCACACTCCTCCATGGCTCTGGAGAACAGGACGGGGCAGTGAAAGAACAGACAATTGAAGAAGAAGCCACAGAGTACAGACAACCAGTTCCAGATTGGTTTTGGCACATCCCACCCAATTCCAATACTGCAATGAACCAACAACACCTTTCGCCAGAGTGGCTTCTCATCTCCATCACTGACAACAGGACACACACGGGATGGGAATGGGAAATGAAGCACGGGGCCCATTTTTCCAAAAACAATTCTCATGACTCTCTCAGCTGCTTTGGAAGGTCTAGTCACTTTTCTCTAAGTTCAACTCACTAATGAAATAAGCCGACTCTATTCCTCTTTGAAATGTCACTATTTGGAAATAATTCAGGACCAAAAATGGAAAGAAAAAAAAAAAACCCCACAGTTTCTTCTTCTGCCACTACCAAGGAACCTGGGCCTCTGCAAATAATTTACAAACCACTGACCTCAAGAATCTCACCGATTTTGAAAATTGAAACCATGGGTAGGATCTTGCTGTAAAGATTCAGTGAAAAAAACCCAGTTCCAAGTCCTCCTTATTTCTTTTCTCTTTTTTCTCTTTTGGTATTTGTGTCCATCTGCCAAATAGTCTTCTATAGCACAACAAAGCTAGAAGCCAAGCTTCTTCTCCAGGGCTTCTGCACGTGGATGCTGACCCTCCAACCAGGTGAGGACGTGGCCTTGCTATTCTACATCTGGATCAGAAGCCAGGACATTCCAGCATTTGAAAGCATTTCTTTGCTTGGGCATGCAGAGATTACCGGTGTCAGTTCTTTCAGAATGTGACATAAGTCCCAATTACATAAGTGAGCTTTCCAAAAAGATTTGGAAGGACTCAACCCCAAACGCATGGTGTCTCTCGCAGCTGCCTGCTGCTCTGAAGGACCCTGGGTGCCAAGTGAAGCTGTATTAGGAAACATTACATCTGTTCCTTCCCTATATAGTCACCATGCTTCTGATAATACTTTTATCCCTGGGTAATTAACTCAGAAATTAAATGAAGTGTGTTTATGGTCCCTTCCTGGCCAGTGCACAGCCAACTTGAAATACTGGGGTATTGGTTAAGGGTGCATTTCCTCAGATTATGGACAAGCGGATTCCAGGAGGTGGAGCAGCCACCTCGGGCACTGATGTCCTCTTCCACCTGAGACAGTCATTTAGTGTCATCTGTAAAGGAGAGGGACAACAGGTAACAACTACAACAAAGGAGCCGTTGGTGCAAGTTGATAAAACCAAACCACTCCATTTGGGGTCGCTATAAATCAAGGAACTAATTAAAATAAGACTGAATACTCTGCATGCATGCACAAACTAGGAAGGGAGGACAGTCCCAGGAGAAGGGGGGTCAAATTCCAAATTCAGGATGCAACTGGCAAAACCAGTCTTTATCTGGTGGTATTTCAGACGGAGCCCAATCCAAAATTCCACATTACAGTTTTTCATCAAGAACTCGCCATCTCTCTTTTAGAAGTGGTTCCTCCTTTCAGAAGGACAGGGCCTCAAATACTTCAAAAGTGCTTTCCTCTGCTAAGAGTTTATAGTTCAGTCAGTGACTTCAGTTTCTGTATGTGCTCATGACATTTTATTTTTTCTGAAAATTATTTCCAAAAATTTGAAAATAAAATCACAGTCCTTTCCTCTTATGAGAAAAATTTTAAAATTGAAAATAAATTAAAAAGAACAGAATCTGTCTTCTTCTTTATGTTGTGCTATTTATGATACTGCATAAACAGAATCCAACCTAATCCTTTGTTTTTATTATTGTATTTGTTTAGAATTTTTCTTTTTTTTTTTTAGAGAGAGGGGAAGGGAGAGAGAAATAGAGGGAGAGAAACATCGATGTGTGGTTGCCTCTCATGTGCCCCCAACCGGGGACCCAGCCCACAACCTGGGCATGTGCCCTCACTGGGAATCAAACCACTGACCGTTGGGTTCACAGGCCAGCACTCAATCCACTGAACCACACCAGCCAGGGCAGAATCCAACCTTATCTTTAGCCTAATCTCCTATGCTTCTCCCCATTTGTGCCTCATGTTTTCTAGACCCACTCAAATACCCATTTATGGAAAATAACACAAATGCTCCTACTTCTGTATATTTGACTTAGACTGTTCCTTTAATGAGATGTTCTTTCCCTAGCTCTTCTGTCCACCGAAATCATGGCCAATTTTCAAATTTGCTTCAAGCCTTCTCCAAGCAAAATATATCGTTCCCTCCTCTTGGCTAGTATAATAGCTTCAAAGACTCTAATTAAAACATAAATTCACAGAAGTGCAGAAATCAAAGATGAACAGCTCGAGTAATTTTCAGAGTGATCATCCTCATATACTCACCATCCAAATCAAGAAATAAAATGATAACATCACCCGAGAAGCCTCCTTCAACCTTCATTTGACCCATTCTTCTTCAAAGATAACTGACTTACAACACCATAGAACACTTTTGCCTATTCTAAACTTTATATAGGAGGGAAAATATAATATATATTCTTCTGTGTCTGGCTTGTTTTACTCAATATTATGTCTGTGAGATTTATCTGTGTCATTATACATAATTCATTCATTTTTATTGTTATATAACTTTCCATTTTGTGAATATAACACAGCATTTATTCTATTGTCCATGGCCATTTGGGTTGCTTCCAGTCTAGAACTATTTTAGAGTGTTTAGCAACATTTTTTGCATGCACATTATAATGTGCATATGAATGCATTTCTGTTGGCATCTACCTAGGCCTGGATTTGCTGGATCACAGGGTATGCATAATCAGCTTTAGTAGATATTGTCAAAATATTTTCCAAAATACTTGTACCAGTTTTCACAAAACTCTTGTACCAATCCCAGTGTATAAGGGTTTCAGGGGTTTCTCAGCCTGTCCAACACTTGATCTTGCCAATCTTTTGATGTAGCCATGCACTGAATATGTAGTGATATTAAACACTGTGTTTTAATTAAACTTACCTACTGACTAGTGTTGCTGAATACCTTTTCATATGCTCATTGACCATTTGGATATACTCCTGTTTAAGTCTCTTGTCCAATTTTTTAAAATAACTGATTCTTTCCAAACTAATTTGTAAGAGTTCTTAATATATTCCAGATAAGAGGTTCTTAGGACTTATGTGTATTACAAATACCTTCTCCCACTCTGGAACTTACTTCTTACTTTGTTGATGGTGAGTGTCCTTTAACATTTTAAATTATAATATAGTTTCAACTTCTCAATCTTTTTGTACCCTGTTTGAAAATGTTTTCCATGAAGATATTCATTCACATTTTCTTTTACAGGCTTTATTTCATTGCCTTTTTACACGTAGATTGACAATTCACTTGGAGTTAGTTTATGGCACAAGGCAGAAGTCAGTTTTCCAAAGAGTTATCCAATTGATCAAGAACCATTTATTGAAAAGATTTTACCTTCCCCTCTGTTATGAAGAATCACCTTTAATATATCAAACATCTGTATATGTGGGGGTCAGTTTCTAGACTCTCTGTTCTATTGGTCTAATCGCCTGGTTTCATGCCAGCACCTTGATGTTTTCTTTAAATGTTTGGAAGAGTTCAACATAATTCCCTATCAACCTGTCAACACTCCAGGGGAGGAAGCCTAAACTGAGTAGACTCAATGAACGTGTTTGAGGAACAGCTTTCCCATGAAAGCATCCTTTTATAATAGTTTCAGTGCCATCGTTTTCAGTTGTTCAGTAATCATATCTGCTTTGGGGACTTGGCTGTGTTTGCTTTGTGTTCTGCATGAGGGTATTCTGAATGTGATCTTTTCATATATTGTGCCATTTTTTGAAAGACAGTACATGTGCGATACTGGGATATGGGTAATAAAATTTTGTAAGTACTGAAAAAACTTTTAAGTGGGAAGACAGCAAGTTTCTGCTGATAAACAGGAGACCAGCTCCAAACTGACTCCTGAAAGGAAGGAAGGAAGGCCTCTCACTGGAGTTTAGCAAAATAAGAGGGAAATGAGGTAGGAAACATGTAACTTATACACCCTGAAGTCTCTATACTCACAGGAGGAATGGGAACTTGAAATGCAAGAAGCCATAGGTATATATTTTATAGGGTAAATCTGACATATGCTCTGTTGAGTTGGTTTTACTATTTTATGTGAATTACTGGCAGTGCCAAATATTGTCAAGAATGCAAGGCAACAGGAACATTTACATACTGCCCATGGCAACAATTTGGCATCACCTGGTAGAGTTAAAAGATGTACCCAGCTTATGTCCAGTAGGCATTTGCACTTCCAGGTATATGTCCTGGCTAAACTCTGACACAGATGTGAATAAAAAGTATGCAAAAGGCGTTCACTATAGCCTTAACTGTAATATTAAAAACTGGGAACAACATCAAAATCTAGCCACACTAGAATGGGTAAAATGAATGTTCCTATAATAGGACACTAACTAAATAGTAGTTACCATGATTAAATAAAATCTACATAAAACAGTATAGAGAAATCTTTAGAATGTTATGTAAATAAGTTGTACAAAGATATGTACAAAGAGTGTTTATATGAATTTTAAACACTCAAATTATAGTCCACATTGTTTAAGATATGCATACATATATAAGAAAAAATTTAAACATGAACTAGAAAGCAACATAGCAACTCAAGGAGAGTTATTTCCTCTGACACCAGAATCCTTCGGAAATCTACCACTCCCAATCTATTTGAGCTGGCAAAAAATGTTTTAAAATTAATTGTTTTTCTCCTATACATAATTAAGTTCCCCAGGAGTAACTCAAAACTTCTCTTCTCACCCTATCCTCAACCTTTGAAATGGTCTAGAGCAAAATTAACTCATTGATGATCCAAAGAAACTACTCTAGAAGGACGGAAATCATTTAGAGGGACAACAATTAATAAATACCAATAAAAAGTAACTCTCCTGGGTCTCTCCATGTGTCATTCTTGGATCTCTCTTCTTCTGGCTGTTTTCTATTAGTATATAATGGACTCTAGGAGAATCATCTCAGTTTTTTCTGTATATGAGACTTTTAGATTCTTTTTGTCCCTTTTTTTCTTCCCTCCCATGCTTTGTTCATACAATATGATCCTGGGCTGAGTCTCATTCAAGAGATCTCTGGTCTCCAATGCTTAGAAAGCCAAGCGGTCGAGTAGGTGAGGTGCAAGGAAAAGAATACTTTTCAATTCTGTCTCTCACTTAGGCCTTAAGTTAGTTCAAAGGACAAGAAGATCAGATAGAGCTTCAAAGCTGAATGTGGTCCGACACATTCTATAAAGTTAAGTGTTTCTCTGCCCCTGGTACCACCTACTTGGCTGCCACCCTGATTGTTCATCATCCTACACTGAGTACTTCCTGCTAGGAGAATACTCTGCTACCTCCATGTTCCTCCTTTGCCTAAGTAATTCTTCGACTATATTTTGCATCAGAAACAGTTTGTACTGTCCTTAAACAAAGGAAGCCTTGCTCTTCTTTTGTAATGGGAAATTATAAAGATGTAGGGATGCTTCCCATGAATACTTCCAACCAAGACACCGAATTTAGGATGAGACAGAAAGGACTACATTTTTCCTGCTTCAAATATAACATTTGAATGTGACCTGGAAGACATAAAAGTCATTGGTATAAAGCTGACAAGTCACCTGCCTTTCCAACCCCCTTTCCTCTTATAGTTTATAAATGTCAGGCTCTTTTTATTCTGGGACCAATTATTGAACTTTACCCACCACACCCACTACTAATGGATAAGCACTGAAACCACAACTTATTTGGCCCTAGCCACATAGACACTCACAACATGGTAAGAAATGTTATTCCCTGCCAAATTACCTGGACATATACCTTAGGCATGAAAGACTCTATTTTCCTTAATGAACACTAATGATTCATTTGAAGAGACAACTGAAGTTGAGATGTTGAGAGTCTCTCATTGCTAATTATGAATTTCACTGTGCTGGAAGAAGGGTGCATTAGCAAGGGCTCCAGGGCTCCAGAAAGTTCACCCGATGTTTGCAGAAAAATCAATAAGTGCCTACAAAAGTATCTGAAGTCCCTTGACACCAAACACCAACCTCCTTCTATAAGCACATACATCTGAATGAGGCTTTTGACTGTATCAGACCAGTTCCTGCCTTGTTTTAATCTCAAAACAACAGCAGAGTGTAATTTGAGAGTCCCACGGGACCCTGCACTTCCATCTTTCCTGAATCAGTCCTGACAGGGATGGAAGACCCAGGAGACACCTCTGCCCCAGTTTCTGGTTAAGAGTATGGGATTAAGTCTGCAAATCCAGGGGGGCACTATGACCAATGGACTACCATGTGGCCACTGTGTGACACTCATTTCTGCCCTGTTATAGACCTACAACAGACCTGGCTTCTGCTTTTCATGCTGCCTCGGGCTCCATTCCCCTTGAAAGACCCAAGACAACAGTGAACCTTAATCTATTTAGATTGGGCCTTCCCTGCTTTGAGTCCTGAGCCTTACTTGGTACTATAAACTAAATTGTGTGTCCCTGCCTATCCCCTAGTGTGATGGTACGTGGCAGTGGCACTTTTGGGACATAATTGATTCATGAGGGTGGAGCCCTCATGAGTGTATTAGTGCCCTTACAGGAAGAGACACCAGAGAGATGATCTCTCTTTCTACCAATTGAGGACACAACAAGAAGGTGCTTTCTGCAAACCATCAAGAAGGACCTAACCAGGACAACAGATGTGCAGGCACCTTGATCTTGGATTTCCTGGCTTCCATAATGGTGAGAAATAAAGGCCTATCATTTATGCCATCTAGACTATGATGATTGTTACAGCAGCCTGGGCTGACTGAAGTGCCTGGGAAACCTTAGGATTCATACCTTTAATTTGACAGGTCTCTTGGAACCACAACCCAGCTCTATCTGAATTCTACAACCACCAAATGGCCCATACTATTCAGTCAATGACCCCCCTTGGCATCAACAGCAACCTGAACCATTGCTGGGACTGCCTGGCTACCCTGTAAAATGAAACAAAATCAAAACAGAAACACCAAACAGTCTCTGCAACACAATTAGCTCCACTAGCCTTTGTGAGACATTCCAAAGAGTAAGTCCCACCCACCCAGGCTTGATTCATTCACCTCTGTCTTGGGGTCCTTTGTCACTGCCAGTCCCAGCAGGACTAGTACATAGGTCTGCTCATTTATGACAGGAGACTTAAATTTCAGGTCATGAGATTTAACCTGCAGTAAATCCAAATTTGCATAAGGATAATGGGCATTCTAAGACACTGTATGGCAATGAGCCCTAATGCAGTAATTAACCACTGAGCACATTTACTGATAAGCTGTTCATTAGAGAAAAACCTCACAACTACCAGTGTTATCAGAGTCCACGATTTTTGCAAATCTCTTTCAGAAATACTTTTTTGCCCATGGGGCTAAAAGCTAGCAAAAATCACAGAGCAGTTATTCTCAACACTATTTTCATGAAATGGTCAGTATGATAAGCCCTGAGAGGTGAGAACCGGTTTTGTGGATATCACTTTATTTTACTCATATGAACTTTCTCTTAAATTTATTTTGGAAGAAAAACTGCTGTGGAGGAAGCATTGGCTACTTCTTTTTTGTTTGTCCATCTTAAGCCAGAATTGGCTCATTCATTCACATAGGAAGCACATTTTTATGAATTAGTGGTACTATAAGGGAGGGAGGAGCCCAGTGAGGCAGGCCAATTCCCAATCATAGTACGTCCAACCGTTTGTCTCATCACTTAGGACATTTTCACTCCCAGTCCTTCACAGATAGAGCTCTCACAACTCACTTTCTCTTGGACCACGATGCTCTTGGTCCTTAGCACCATCTTTTGGAGAGCATCCACAAAGCCCATGGTCCAACCTGCCTCAGCTGCACCAATCCAATGGCCACATGTAATCAATTCAGCATTGACTGTGCACTTAATACATGTCAGTCATGGTGCCTTGGCCCAGGAGTGATACAAAGATAAATAAGACACAGTCTTTCCTCAAGTAGCAAAAAATATGTTGATGTCTTGAATCACCCCTTGGTTCTTCATTTGCATTGGTTCTTCTGTTAAGAGTAATTTAATTGAATCCTGACTAGAGAATAACACCATATAGACTGAACTGGTAGTTGGCGATAACCCCAGTGTTCCAGGACATGCTAGACTCTCCCTTCCTGAAAGTCTTTACTACATGTTGCTGTACCACTGACTCTGACAAATGACAACAGCATTTTGTTACATTTCTTCATGATTAGATTCTTCAAGTGCTCTATGTATGTACGTAAATCTTATCTCATCAACAATATTCTTAGTTGTTATAAATCCTTTGTGCAGTAAACATACAAAACAGATAAGATGGAAAGCTATTTGAGAACAAAAAATCCTGTCATATTGCTGGTAATAAAAATGCAAGGCATTCGGTGAATGACTTATACTGAACTGAATTCAGATGAATGGGCCTTGTCTTCTAGATAGCCTTTAGTAGCTTCTAGTTTCAAATCTATGAAGTTTGCATTCCATTTGCTAATCACATAAAAATATCCCCTAAGTTTCACTGTTCTACCACTGTGGCTTTTAAATATTATTATAACAAATAGATGTTGAATCCCTCACACTCACAGCTTCAGTAAAATTTAATGACAGAGTTAATCAATTAGGGAAAAGGAGAGTATAACAGCAAAATATGAATTATTGAAAGATCTTTTTTTTAATTACAGCAACTCAAAATAAGCCTACAAAATATTTCTTAGTAAGATTTTTTATATGTACTCTACTAATGAATACATTTTTAAAAGTTTGGAATTCTCCCTACGGATGCTGTTTTAACATGCATGCTTCTTCACTTCTATTGGATTTTTTGCCTCTGAATTTCAAAATGAGAAAGTCTCTCTGATTCAAACATAAAGCAAAATTATCCACCAGCTCTGACTTCTCAGCTACAATGGTACTTTCAGGTCTCAACTTACTGGTTCTCTTATTGGCACTGAGCCCTGCTGACTATGCCACCACCTGGAAACTTCTTGGCTTTCATAATACTGCTTTCTCTAGTTTCCTCCTGCCTCTCCAACTTTTTCTTTTAAATCCCTCTTCTCTTAAACACTAGTGAGTCTCAGAATTCCTTTTTAAAAAACTCACTGTCCTATTTGATTTGCTTTCTTTCTTAATTCTATTTAATTTCACTATGTTCCTTATATTCTGATTATAGCTACAGATACCTATCTGAACTTGACCATGAGCTCCAGGTAATATCAGTACCTCTAACAGAATACACTCAAAACTAAACTCAGCATTTTCCCATTAAGCCTGCCACTCCTCCAGTATTTCCACATTGTATTATTGTTGCCCAAACCTAAAACTGTGGCCTTTCCCTGCTCTTACTCTGAAGTCCAACCAAGTTGATAAGGTTTACTAATTGTGTCCTCCCTGCTCCTCTCATTCCTAGTTTCACCCACCTATAGAATAAAGTCCTAGCTCTGGTGATACATATGCCAACCTCATCTTGCATCAACCAACCACACTGAGCTCTGTTTCTATGAAATGAGTTAAAACATGTAAAACACTTAGAAGAGTTTCTGACATATAACAATCATTACATGGTAGTTACTATTACTGTTATGACCACCACCCCTATTCCTTTGTTAATATTTGTCCCCCACTCTCACCATGCTATTTCACATCTTTATGTCTTTGCTGATGCTATTTCCTTTTCCTGGAATTGCTCCTTTTGCCTAATTCCTCACTCTTAAAATTTTTTTGAAGTTCTACTCATGTTCTTTCTCCTTTAAGAAACTGTCTCTAATATCTTAGGTCAAGCTAAGTGCCAAAATCTAAGCTTCGGTGTAAACCTGTAAAAACTTTGATCATATAGCTTAATATATTACAATATATTATAATTAATCATCCAATTTTGTCTGCTCTTTCAACTAGAGCAGGAGTCAGCAAACTATAGCCTCCGGCCAAATCCAGCATACTTGCTGCTTATGTAAATAAAGTTTTATTGGAACACAGACATGACCATTTCTCAACATATTATCTATGGGTGCAATAATGCTAAAAAAGCAGAGTTTGGTAGTGATAATGCAGATCCTATGGCCCACAAAACCATATCTTCACTACTATTAACTCTTTACTATCTGTTCCAGAGTTTTTCAAACTTGGCACTATTGGTATTTGGGGCTGTATAATTCTTTGTCGAAGAAGAATATGCATTGTATGGTACACAGCAATAGCCTTAACCTCTACCCACTAAATGCCAGCACCACTCATACCCCAGCACATCAGTACCCCTTTACTCCACGCATCTACCCCCTCACTCCAGTTTTAACAACCAAAAAATGTCTCCAGACATTGCCAAGTGTTCTTGGGGGTCAAAATTGTGCCCAGTTGAGAACCATCAACCTAGCATTTTACAGAAAATATTGCCTATCCCTGAGGTATAAGATCTTTCAAGGAAGGAAGTATGCCGCATTCACGTTGTATTCCAAACACCATGTTGAATACAACAGAAGCTCATTAAATCAATCATTTAAAGGTGACCAAATGATTATAAGACATTCCAAAGCATTTTGAAGTTTTTAAGGATTTTATACTTGAAAGGGAAATTGGTGGACATCAAGCCAATACCCAATATTACAACTAAGTTTTGTTTCCTTTAGCATTTTCAACTTCACCTATCAGAACTGTCACAAAGTTTCTGCTTGGCTAAAGGAGAAACCAGCAAAATGAAAAGGGAACCTACCATACGGGAAAACATATTGCCCAATGATACTTCGGACAAGGGTCTGATCTCCAAAATATATGAAGAACTTATATGATTCAACACCAGGAAGACAAACAGTCCAATTAAAAAATGGGCAAAGGACCTGAACACACCCTTCTCCAAGGAGGACATACAGAGGGGCCCATAGGCATACGAAACGATGCTCAACATGACTAGCCATTAAGAAGATGCAAATTAAAACCACAATGAGATACCACCTCACACCTGTCAGAATGGCCATCATTAACAAATCAACAAGCAACAAGTGCTGGTGATGATGGGGAGAAAAGGGAACCCTAGTGCCCTGTTGGTGGTCATGCAGACTGGTGCAGCCACTGTGGAAAACAGTAAGGAATTTCCTCAAAAAAACTAAAAATGGAACTGCTTTTTGATCCAGTGATTCCACTCCTGGGATTATATCCTAAGAATCCCAAAACACCAATTCAGAAGAACCTATGCACCCCTATGTTCATAGCAGCGCTATTTACAATAGCCAAGTGCTGGAAACAGCCTAAGTTCCCATCAGTGGATGAGTGGATCAAAAAACTGTGGCACATTTACATAGTGGAACTATGAGTTCCTTCCACATTTACATAGTAGAAGGAACTCCTACCTTTTGCGACAGCATGGATGGAAATGGAGAGTATTACCTTAGTGAAATAAGCCAGGCAGCAAAAGACAAATACCATATGATCTCACCTAATACAGGAACCTAATGAACAAAACAAACAAATGAGCAAAATAGAACCAGAGGCATGGAAGGAAACAAGAAGCAGACTGACAGCAACTGTTGTGGGAGGGGAGAAGAGGAGAAAGAAGGGGAAGGGTCTAGTCAAGGAACTAGTATAAATGACCCATGGGCATGGACAATGGGGTGGGGACTGACTGTGGGAGTTGCAGGGCATGGGGGCGGTCCGTGGAGAGCAACAGGGGGAAAATTGGGACACCTGTAATAGAACAATAAAAACAGAAATTTTAAGAAAATATCTATTAAGAAAAATTATGCTGAGAAAGTTAAGTATCACAACCTCATTTGATTAGTAAGAATTTAAAAAATATGAAATCACTGTATTCAGGTTTTCTATATATACATACATGTCATTTATCCCTGAATGAGATTTTTTTTTTTTACTGTTTATAAAGAAGAAATTATTTTAATTTTGCATATGAGGTCATTTTAATTGGGGTTAAACTGTAGTATGAAGAAACAGCAACTTCCATACGGTAAATCAAGGAATTCCTTCAAGGGATATAAATCCCTTTCCACTCACTTTAATAAACCTAGAGTATACATAGTATTGCTGAAAGTACAGAAACCTCTCTTCTTCAAAGGGATTATACATCTACCAGAAAAGCTAACAACTGAACACAGGTCATTTTAAGTACCAGACAAATGACAATAATAGCTAACATTGACTGAGCATTGACTATGTGCCAGTCTTACAGCCTCTCATTTGATCCTCAGGAAAACTCTATGAGGTAGCTACTCTTAAGCTATTTATTTTATAGATGAAGAAACTGAGTTGTAGAGAAGCTAACTTGTCCAGGGGCACATATGTAGTAAGTGGCAGAACCAAAATTTGAATCTGGAAGTCTGCCTCCAAAGTCTGAGTTTACACACAGAATTACCATGTAAACATGCTTAGAATTTAGAAGTGAGAAAGACCATTGTTAACTGAGGTGACTTTATTAAAGTGGGTGACCATGAGATGAGTCCTGAAAGAATGGGCCAGTGTCAGATGGCAGAAAGAAAGGGAGAAATCCTTAGCTGGTAGAGCCAAATAAAGAAGTTTTAGAAGCAAGAACTCAGAATGTATATTTAGAGTAACAGGAAATAGCCACTCTGGTTAAATACAGGGAGGAAGTATGAGGAAATGAGACAAAGTTGAAGCCAAACTACAGAAGGCCCCAAGTGGGAGGCTGAAGAAGACATGGTCCTGTGGGCACTGAATGTTTCTAAAAAATCACACCAAGAGCAAGGTGGGGAAGAATGCAGAATATAGAGGATGGGAGAGAGAAGGAAGTGGGAAGACTCATTATGATACCACAACAGGTGAGGTGTGGGACAGAGGGACATGGGAGAGGTAGGAGTGGAGGGTCCATAAAGGAAAGAAATGAGTGAGAAATGTAACAAGGAACTTGACCATGGAGTTCTGTGACTCAGTGAGGGGAAGGAAGAAGGAGAATGAGTGAGAAGGGGAGATCAAAGCTCACTCTGAGGTTTCCTACTGGAGTGAATGAGCGATGATAGTGGTGTCAGCTGTTCTAAACATACTGGATTGATAACCATGCCTTTCTTTGCCCATTTAGCACATTGGTCCATCTCTCTTCTACAGAAGGTACGAGTCGCCCTATATGAGTTCTCTCATCATTCCTTTCTTGAACCTAACTCCCACTCCTTTCTTACCATCGGTAGGAAAGAAGCATTCCTTTTCTTCCTAAGTTTAAGAAAGTACAGGTCAAGGGAAATGTTTTATGTAAGAACCATATTCGTAGCTTGCAAAGAAGAAACAAATAGATAGGCAAAGATCAAAGGTGCTGGAGAGAGTGGGATCTATGAAGAGTAGACTCTAAGAGATGACAGGAAAGATGCTCAGCACAGGTGAACAGGTGAGCTTATAAACATGGAAGGATACCTTGTCCTCTGCAATAAAGGGAGAAAGTCAAACTAACCAGGAGATAAACAGGCAAATGAAGACCCTAAGGTTGAGATTAGCCTGATACGCTGATAGTGCTTAGCTTGGACCTTGCAAGAAGAACAGAATATCTAATCACAGACATTTGTTTCTCTCACCACCTCTCTCATTGAGAAACAGCCAAAATTGTCCCCTTGGCATTTCTCAGACATGTCAAGCTTTTCTTTGTCTGGGATCCTCTTCATCCTCATAGCTTCCTCTGATTCCAGATCTCATGTGGCTGACTTTGCTTCGTATTAGGTCCCAACCTCATTATCACCTCCTCAGACAGGCCTTCTCTGACCACTCAGTCTAACAAAGGAGACCCAACCTCTTTGCCAGTCCCTATCTCACTATTCTCTCTTATTTCCTCCATAGCCCTTATCAGTATTACAAAGTATTTTAATTAGTAGTTTATGCATTTACTATTAATGTCCTTCAACCATAATGTGAATTCATAGGCTCAAGGATCTTATACTTGGTCTCATTCACCACACACTTCAACACTTAAAACAGACCTTATATCAAAGTAGGCACCCCATGAATATTTACTATACTCACGAGTAAGGGAAAGAGAGATGTGCTATGGAGAGATTGAGAGCAATAATTCTATTGCTGATGTTCATAAATATTTATGAAAGAATATTTTTCATATATTCATGTGCCAGGATGTAGGCTTAAAGGGAATATTCAAACCACAGAAATCCAAATTTCCTGCCTTCTAGAAGCTCAGTCCATGGGGGAAGCATATGAACACAGGTCATTAAGATACAATGTGGTATGGACTATACTAAAAATGAGGCAATGGAGTTAAGAACTGAGGGCTATGAGAGCATATCATTAAGCCCTCCTAACTTAAGCAAGGTAACTCAGGAAAACAGTTTTCCTAAAGTGCTAAGGACAGGTATGCACCTTTGGAGTCTGGCATGTAACTGTAGAGGGTAAGGAATAACCAAGAGGTAGAGAAGATGGGAAGTATAATGACTCCCTCAAGAAATTTTTCATTGAAAGTCAGGAATGGGTTAAGGTGTAGATTGAGCAGGAGACAGAATCAAGGAAAGGATTTTGAGCATGTCTCTAACGGAGGGAATAAAAAAGGGATGGAGAGAAGATGTGAAAAGAAAAAGGCTCCTTAAAGGAACTAAATCTCCAAAGAATCAAAAGAGAATGGCAGTTACACTCAAGAGACGGGAGGAGGGCTCGTCCCACAGGACGGGAAAAGAAGGTAGCACTTAGTGTCTCGGAAGGTAAATCTAAAAGTGGAGGGAGAAAAATTTAACAGGCACCACCTAAGTAGTTTCTATTTTCTCCGTGAAGCATGAGCTAGACAGACCATCTGCCCATACTGGCTTGTGAGGGAGAGGCTGATGGTCAGGGAAGGAGAATGTTATTGGTTGAAAATTGGTATAAAACGTTGCTGCCCTATACCACATCTTCACTGATCTGTGAAGTGAAAAATGTGTCCTTGCATCTCTCTTGACATCTATGCAAGAACTAGCTGTGGCACGCTGTCCACATGGGGTTAGAACACCAGGATACAATTGCATCAGAACACTAATGGAATGGTCAATTCTCCATTCGCAAAAGAATTTTAAAAAACAGGAGCCATTTAATTGCCTTATTCCTGTAGGTATATGTGTACAAGGACTCCTTTTCTTGTCTCCTTTAAGGCTTTTGAAGACACAAGAGATTTAGTCTCAGTGGGAATGTAGTGGTAGATTACATTTGCTGTAAATAAGTGACATTTTGAGAAAGCAATGTGTTCCACTGAATTTATCCTGAAGAGAAAAAAAAAATTGCAAAGCTAAATAAGAGACTCCAAGAATCAGGTTGTAAATTCAAAATAAACCTAAAAAGTAGCTGCTCCTCATTCTGGATTTCTGAGGGAATTGGAGTCAAATAGCTCCAACTTCACAGAAAGCACTGGGCTGGAACAAAAGTTTAGGTGCGATGCATGTCTCCAGACAAAGGTATCCCACTACCTGGCATTTATACCAAGAGGAGCTACTTTCCACTCAGGTTCCATAATGAAAATCATTGCTCCATTAACAGGTTGAGAAATATCAATTTGCCCAATCAAAGTGGGACATCAAGCAAAAAACGCTCTTCCTCTCAGAACAATCAATGGCAAGGTGAAAGAAATAGGTAATTGGATCCAGTCTCCCAGCAGGACATTTTGCCTGAATCAATGACCTCTCCTCTAAAGTGGAGGCTCCAATGACAGTGAGAGGCCATTTCTTAGAGTGGGTTTAACCACAGTCTCACCAAGCTTTTCCTGAGCTTATTTCCTTTTCTTCTTCACCGAGTGTTTTGATTGAGTTGGCGGAGATGGCAGCAGTATTTACATCTCAACTCCAACCCTTGCTAACTGCGTGACCTTGGGCAAGACACTCGCTCTCTTAAAATTCATAACTTTGCTATGAGAATTAAATTAGGGGATACATATGAAGCACTCAGCACCTGCAGATACACACTGCTCATGCACTCGCATTGTTAAGTGCTCAATAATTGTTAGTCTTTATTGCTGTTATTATGTTTATAATTGCTGCTGTGGTTAGAATGGTTTTGGAGATGATGCCAGTGAAGGTCTGAGGAAAGAGAAATAATTATAAGTGACTAATAGGTGATGGCAGCGCCTGGGAACCTCAAATCCTACCACAAGGGCAACGTTGTGTGTCTCGGTGGGACTTGCATAATTAATTGGTTTGCAGATTAATTAGGAAAGTCTTCACCACAATGAACTTGGCTTAATCAATCAGCCTTGTTCTTTCTTTTCACAAGGGCAATTCACTGTAGAGCTATAGGATCTTATGTTTGGAAAGAAACTAGAAAATCAAGATCATCTAATCATTTGATGGTACAATATAATCTACACTACAACCTCAGCAAGATGGTTGCCCAGCCTCTGTTTAAATGTCTTGAGTGAAAGAGAATGCATTGCTTTGAAGGCAGATTCGAACAGTTCTCCTTGAAATGTCCTCTGGTATTAAGTATTTGGTTTGCACTCATTTACCTTAGTTCTTCCTCTTAAAGAGAGATAGATGAATCACCTTTATTCCTGCTTCCAGAGAACAGTCCTTAATGAATAAAGACAACTCCCAATCCCTGGGCTCAGGCATCTTTTCTTCCTCAGGTTAAACATTCCTGGATCCACCAGTCAATAATTTTTATGTCAGACTCTTGAGCCTCTTTATCTTTTTCATAGCTCAGTTCTAAACAAGTAATCTCTCAATTAGTCAGCTAACATTTTAAAAGCTTATCATACACAATTGAATAGAAACACTTCCAGTAATCACATTAGCTTACAGTGATGATGATGATGTTAAGTACAATTTACCAATTATTTTCTATATACCAAGCCACATTGTACACTTATTATTGCAGTTAATACTCATAAGAACCCTATAAAGTAGGTATAGTTATTTTTCCCATTAAATAAATAAGCAAAGTGGGGCACAAAGAGGGTTAAGCAACATGCCCAGCCTTCCGCAGCAAATGAGAGTAGAGCTGGACATTGCAGCCAAAAACTCTAGCTTAAGAAGCCTGCTCTCTCAGTCAGTAAAATATACTATGATGCTGTCACCTCCTTTCTTTCATAGATCATACCTCAATTAATTAAGCCACAGATCATGTAGGTACATATATTTTTTTTTTATCATTTCCAACTCTCTGCTGTTCACAAAGTTGATAAGCCTGCTCTCTTACCTCCCCTTAAATACCTAACATAAATGTTGGATAAGAGGAAGCATCATGATGTCCACCTGACCATACAGATCAATATAGACCCATTCAGCAGGACTCACTGGTATGTTTAAATAGTTACTCCTTTACTGAACAGCTCTTATTTCCAATCCCCTTTTCCCATCTTGTTGAGGAGTATATCACAAAATCAGTCAACAAGCCAAATACCTTGTAGACTGATCCAGAGTACTTTGCTGAATTACCAGTAATGATATTGAAAGGATATATCAGTTTGGCTGATGTGATATGGCTTATTTTTAGTGTTTCTAGTGAATGACTGTGGCTCTGTTAATCACTCCTTTTTATGCGCTCATACCTCTATAAACAGCACACTCCAAAATCTTTCCCAGATGCCAAAGAAGCTCGTAAGTTCATAGCTTGCTTTATCTACACTTTTTCCACCTTCAGTCTTTAAGAACCTCCCCCATTCTCTACCATTTCTTTAAAAACACCAACTTGATTTCAAAATTTTTATTTGCAAATTCCCTCTGTATCCTGAGATATCATTCATCCAAGTCAAGAAAGTTGAATTAATGCAAAGCAATTAGGTGCCTTCTGATATTAAGTTGTCTACCTTTGTCTGTCCTTTCCTAAGCAAAGACCTATTTTCTTGTCAGAGAAGACAGGAGTAAAACAGGAGCATGAGGAATTCTTTCACATCACTGAGGGCTCTACGCTGCAAATGACAGAAACTCCAGCTCATGCTGGTTTGGACAAAAGAAGTCATTCATTCAATCGTGGCTGGAAATCCAGGGGTAGTCTCATTTGAACACCCAGGGCCTTAAAAATGTCACCAGGACCTAGGTTCCCCCATCTTTTGGCTCTGTTCTTCATCTGACATCATTTTTGGTCCCTGTGATGGCAAGATGGCAGCCAAAAGTCAGTTTTATACCACCCCTCATTCTAGCCATCCACGGAAAAATTGTCTTCCATGAAACCAGTCCCTGCTGCCGCCATGGCTGGGGACCGCTGCTCTGAAACACTCACATGTTTTGCTCACTCTGGGGCCCCACAATGTTCTCACTACTCAGAAAAAGGAAGTGTTTAGGCCCAAAGTCATACCTAAATTTACCTGATTTTTACCTGATTATAAACAGAGATTTTTTTCACCACCTGAGAAATCAGGAAGGATACCAAAACAAAAGTCTGGGAAGCAAAGAGGTTGGGAACATGAAAGTAAGGAGAAAAAAGTATACTGAGTGAAGAAGTAAGAGAATACAAAAGAAAAATCATAAAAGAAATTAAGTGATAGCATAAGAGAGAGCAGGAAAAGACAGTGAGACAGGATAAAATAAAATGGGTATATTAAAAAATAAAAAAAGCAACAACAAACACATTATCCCAAAGCCCGCAGGTGCCAGCAATTCAAACAAACGTATAGCAATTAACAGAATTAACACGGCCTTAAATAGCTTGGCTCACCAGATGTGGACTCCTATCAGGGTTCTATAAAATGCAAAGTTGTTACAGATTAAACCATTAATCATCTGTTCAGAGACTATCTCTGGGTGTAAAATCCCATTCGGTTTTAAAAGGCTAATAATCACAAAGGGATCTGGAATGTAATGTGCGCAATGATGGTCTACCCAATCCTTTTTCCTTTAAATATGTGTTCCACTCTCCCAATTCCTGTGCTTTTCCTTCCTCCCTATTAGAGATGTCATGAGAAAAGAGAGGTGATTTAGACCAGCCTGTCCCAGGGGTCTCAGCAGCACCTGAGCTTCCCCACACGAAAATGAAGAGCCAGTGCAGAACCAACAGATCAGGGGACAAGTACCATACTGAGAAGAAAGGAGGATGGTGTAGAAAGAACCAAATCAAAGGTGGTACGTGCTGGGCTTGAGTCAGCTCCTTGGTGCGGGGAATCTGATAGAGACACTGTCTATGCACCGTGGTCCTGATGTGGCTTTCCCCTACTGCACTGTGCTTCCTCCAACAATAACAGCTCAGTAATTCCAAGGACAGAGGAAGGAGGAACCATATGTCCTCACAAGGATGGTCACTGAAAACTGAAATGGGAGTCAGAAGGAAGCACTTTTCTGCAGAAATTGTAACATTCAGACAGGCCGTTTCCCTGCTCAATGCTAAAATCAACGGAGCACCCTTCCCAACCCTGCTCTTCCACCTCCTGGGACAAAAATATACATCAGGAGAAAGGAGTAGATCAACCAGCATCAGTCTTCGATGATTTAAAGCCTGACGGGCAAGATGCCCATCTGAATGTGTCATTCTACTACTTAAGTTCCCCAATGTTTCCATATGTCTCTGGTTCTATTTTGCTTATTACTTTGTATATTAGATTCCTCTTATAAATGAGATCACAACTGTTATGGGGATGGATAATGGTGGAAAGAAAGAGAAGGGATCAAAGAACACATATGAATGACCTATGGACATGATCAACGGTGTCCCCACTGATTGACTGTGGGGGTTGGGGGGGGGGGAGTGGGCTGGGTGGAGGAGGGTGAAGGGGGAAAAGTTGGGATGACTGTAACAGGATCACAATAATAAAAAATCCCCTCATGGCTCCCTGTTACCTAGAAAATAAAGTTCAAGGGTATAGTGTAAAATAAAGCTCTCTGTGACCTGGCCCCTCCTTACTTTATATCCTATAATTTGTGCCCTGAAATCATCAAACTGTATGTTTCTCACCCAAACACAATGATATGTCCCATCTCCAGGCCTTTGCTCAAGCCGCCCCCTCATCCAGAGGCACCACCCCCTCCAGTCTGCCCTGTGCACTCTGTTCACCTTTAAGCCTCACCTCAGGCCTTGTTTCCTCAACAGAGTGTACCTGACCCCCAGGATATGTTGAATCCTTCTCAGCAGCCTCATTGCAGCCAACAAGGCCTCTTTGTGTACACTAACCGCTTTATTGAATCATATTTGTGTGTCTGTCTTCCCCACGAACTGTGAGGTCCTCCCGGGTGGGAACCATCCCTGATTCATCTCTGTTCCAGCGCAGCCCTTGGCCTTCTGCAGGTTTTCCGTACCTCTCTGTTCATCGAAATTCCACCAGATTTTAGAGCTCCAGTAGGTTAGCCCATTCATTTCTTTATTCCAGACACAATTACTGAGTGCAGTATTTTATGCCAGGGACTCTTCTAGGTGCTGAGGGAACATGTGTGAAAGCTGAGGACTTTGTCCTCATGAGGCTCATATTTTAACAGTAAGGAGATTGACAGTTGTCAAATAAAAATGTCCAAAGGCAACAAACTAGGCCATGACTGAGGGTGTGTGGGGTGGGTTATCCCTACACCGGCGAAGATGAGAGAATTTTAGTAGGGCAAACCTTACAGTAAAGTGTTGTGTTTTCTTTTTTTCCCATAAGCAGTCATTCGCTGATATGGAAAAGATGGAGCTATGCACATGTGAATATATATTCACTTACACTTATATTCATAAACTGTTTTTAAGATGCATTATAGAGTCTTTAATAATAATCATAGAAAAACACCATTGTATGCATTCAGTTTTGTATACATTATTTCATCTGATCTTAAGAAGAGCATAACAGAGGTCATAATACTACTTCCACATTATGGGTTAGGAAATTAAGACCCAAATAAAATCGGTGGCTTCATCTGAACCATAGAACCAGCACTAAAACTGGTATTTCCAACCAGGTTTTCTGATCTTAAACCCAGTATTCTTTTAATCATACTATGATGATGAAAAGCCTCAAAGCCTTTTCGATCCCATTCTTCCCAGGGGAGGTTCTAATGCATTTCTCTTAGCCTTGCTCAGCCTTTTTATGTAATACTTCTCTCAAATCAGATTACGGGGGTGGGGGAAGTCCCAAAAGGGTCAACTATTGCCATGTCAAGATGTTTTTTAGTGATCCCAAGAAAGCACCTAAGCGCATTTATAGAAAAGCTATTGTATTTATTAATTTACAAACATAGGATTTCACTCGGCAAATACAGAAATTCTTACACAAAGTTTGGTCTTTAATTACTCTTCCTGCATATCCCCTTCTCACCTGAAGAATTTTCTTTACAAGGAACTAATCATCATTCACTCATTACCTTGAGGTATGAGAGAAACAGAGTCAGTCTCTGTGTGGGGAGTATTTGCATGAGAAGGGGAGGAAGGGGAAGAGGGCCTTCACCAAGTACAACACCATGGCTGGTTTGGACTTGAAAGCTGTGTCAGGACCTGTTTAAAATTTTTACTGCACTGCACTCAGGAAAAAAGTAGGTTTACAGATGTGAGCACACAAAACGGAGTTCATTCTTGTATTATTATTTACTAACAACTGTATTATTATTATTATTATTATTATTATTATTATTAACCTATTTTTGCCCACCCCTGTTTTTATGGAATGCCCACTAGGCCAAGAGCCATTCTAGGAGCTGGAAACTCAAGAACAAAAATAAGACAGGCCTGTGAAAACATGAAGAGGAATAAAATCCTGACTTTGTGATGTCTAACTAGACACAAAGCTTACACTGATACCACAGTGTGTAGAACCACAATAGTTTGATAACAACACGGACACTCTTTGTTGTGGCTTTTACAGGAACATCAAGTTCAGAGGTGTGCACACAGGTGAAATCACAGTGGAGCCAGAACTAAAATTTCAGATGTGAAGTAACTGTAGTTCCAAAGATACAACTTATTCTGTGCCACACAGAAACTGTGAGTACCACAGAGCTTCAAAGTCCCTTTACCATGTCCCCATTTTGAAAAAAATTACATATAAAAGCACCTAGCTCAGCTTAAGGTAACTGAGAGTCACAAATAACAAGAGAAGACAGAAAAAAGAAGACAGAAATAGAGAAAGGAAGAAGAAATTAAGGTAACTGGAGACTGTTCTAAAGGCAAATAGTTAACATGGGTAAGTGGAATTTACCAAGGAGAAAGTCCCAACATAGTTGGAAGATTTTGTTGTTCATTAAATTGTCCAAGAGAAAGAGCAAGAACAAGAGAAGAACTTCACAGCCCTGCCCACAGAGAAGTGAATTGTAATGATTAAATGTAAAGAAAGGATGTGCCAGGACCACGTTACACTCAAAAGTATCTGTTTAAAACACTGAAACAAATAAAAAGCCTCCCAAGTCCCTTAGGAAGACTGTTAATACTCAATATGTAAAGGAGAGATGGAACAAAAGCTAATAAAGTTCTCATTGTGCCCACCATTTCCCTCAACGATTTAGACGGTTTTTTTTTTTTTCTAAATCAATCTGGATTTAAATGCAGATTTATGTCGCTAGCTAAGGAATGTGTATATTTTTATTGCTATTGTTAATTATGTTTTTTCAGAACTGCCTTTAATTTTTAAGCTATTAGGTGACTTTTGAAGCTGTCTGTTTTCCACTGAGGCAGTGAGGGACAGAAAATTTATTTTATTTATTTTAGGATCTGCATGAATAAAGTTATTAGAGATACTTTCACGTTTTGAAGAGTCTTGTTTCAAAATGTTCAAGAGCATCCTTCCTGATTGACAGATTTGGGAAAGCACTCCTTTGTCTCAAAATACATAATATAATCAGAAAAAGACTGGTCCTAGAGGCCACCCTTAGATCCTGTCCTGGAGAAACTCCTGCTCAGGGCTGTTTCCCTACAAAAATGGATGAGTTCTCCACTGCAATCAATGCCTCATTCATTCCTGAGCCACGTATGTGGTAACAGAATGTTCCTATCTATTTCTGATGAAAGAGCAATTCCAATCCAGGGTGATTTAACAGTGTTTAAGAGCCTTTCAGGGTTCATTAGACACCGAGTAGTTCATGCCTTTATTCTATCCAAATGGGAGTAAATCCCATGGAAAACGAATTCTGTCTACTGCAGTTCCATCAGGAACAACTAGTAGAGTCTCTGTGGTCCACAGAAGCCTAGGTAATGTCCAGCAGAGAGAGGAAAGCACTCTTGGGGTTCTCTTCTATTATTTGTCCTTCAGACCAAAGACAATAAAAAGCTGCAATTGAATTTTTCCCTCCTTTGTCCTGTCTCCCCTTCCTACCCCTTCCCCTCTAGTTATACATCATTTATGGCAGCAATGTCCAGCTCAGGCATCAATTTTTCTCCAAAACTGGTTCCCACCTAAAACTTACCTGTTTCCTCTACTCAACTGGAACATTTAGTCTGTGGCACTGAACACATGCTGTTTTCAACTGTAATTGTTCCCTTACCAATCTCATCTCCCTTCCTAGATTATAAAGTCTTCAAGTAGAGGGACCATGGATTGTGAAGAGACACTAAGTTTAGTTACAGCACAGAAAAGGTACCCAATGGTTATCTGATAAATTTATCCATTCAATAAATACCTAATATGTACCTATTATATATACCAGTTGTGATAGGCACAGCTCCCGTCTGGACATGGCTCACAGTTGAGGGGTGTGAATGAACAAAGATGCAATGCCGTTTCATGTATAACTGAAGTTCAACAAATTTCAGAAAAGCATAAAACATGTATCCTGAGACGAGGCTCATAACATGTCTTAAATATCTTTACCTACAAGAAGGAGCACTGTTAGATTCTCAAAAATTTCCACACAGAAATGGTATAGGTAAGTTCAATAGAGCTTAGCTTGTATTGAACAAAAATGTACAGCATACTGCTCTGATGACACAGTGTTCTGAAAGAATTCTATCAAATCAAGTCTGGTTCTTTTTTGCCTCAACAGTTGACCTTTGTGATTGAACTTACACTTGACTGCAGCTCCTTTGCTCTCAGACAGAAGTCCCAACACATCAGTTACAATAGTATAAATGAGTAATGGCAAAGCCCACTGCTTTCTCACAGCTGCTAGCTTTCAGGAGGGAAAAAAAAAAGGAAAAGCCAGTCTTCTGGGCCTTAATGTTACATTCTGAGAATTTTCCTTCATCTCAAATAATGAGACTCTTGGGAACACCAAACTTGGACAAGGTAAAACAACACAAA
Source organism: Furipterus horrens (assembly GCF_987537825.1). Classification (NCBI taxonomy): domain Eukaryota; kingdom Metazoa; phylum Chordata; class Mammalia; order Chiroptera; family Furipteridae; genus Furipterus; species Furipterus horrens. Next base: position 193,598,690 of record NW_028327173.1, on the reverse strand, counting down.
TGTTTCAGACAAGACACACACCCACAAATAGAACCACTTTTAGCTAGAGCTTTCCATATGTGCCAAATCAAATGTACAAAATCAAACTTTACAAGTGCCTAGTTCCTTATGATTTCAAAGTCTTTTTATATGTATTATTTAACTTATAAAACACAGCTACCTGAGAAATAAGATTCCCCATTAGTGAGAGACTCAGAGCACTTCAGTGGTGAACCCAAGGTCATTTAACCAGCTTAAGCTCTGACCAAAACCTAGGACTCTACTTCAAGTCCAAAGTCTTTTCTGCTACTACCTGTGGTCTCATAGAATAGAGGAGATGACAGAGCCAGTAACTGAACTGCAAAGTTCATTTGTTCTTAGACAGTCAGAGCATTAAATGGAATGTGTGAACTTTACCTCTTTAAGGCAGCCCATGAAGTTGTTGCTGACGGGTGAGCCTGGCAAGTCAGCGGTACTGGGGCTTCCTCCCACGTAGAAAAAATCATCCGAGCCCAGCATGGTGTAGTCCTCTTGAGTGTAGCCCGTCGTGGTCAGGATGCCATCCACAGAGATTGTCACCTGGTAAAGGGACAGAGGGGCAAAAAAATCCCAACAATAACTTTATAGTCCTATCAAAATCCAGTGGCTTCCCCCACCTGTGGCTTCACTTGCATTTAACATTTTGGTGAGGTATTCTTCCTAATTTGGTTTGATTTTGGTATGTGCAACCAAGTTCCATTTTCTGGTCTGCTTTCCCTACGGCCCATGCCTACAGCATTGCCCTGCAGACTCCTAGCAGACCTTGCTGGAACTGCCAAGCTGAGCAACTTACTCTACCCACTGTACTCTTTACTCAGTCAGGCTAGAAAATGGAACTGTCCTCAGACGACATCACTTGTCTCAGTTCTTTGGAAAAATGATCTTTTTTTTTTTTTTTTGATGATTGTTAATTATGGTGGTAGTGAAAAACAGCAAAGGAGACAATTGATGATGGATTTGTTAGGGGTTGGTCTTTGGTTGTTGATGGCTCTTTTCCTTTTTTCTTTTCTTTTTTCTTTTCTCTTTTATTTGTTTCTTTTTGGACTCACACCACACTGACAAGCATGCATTCGGGTAGGGAAGAAGAAGGGCCTCGATTTTGATGTGTCATGGATGATACATGCCATGGACGTCCCCAGGACACCAGCCCCTGCCCTCCCTTCGCTGCCCTTACCAGCACCAAGAAAAGAAAGAAGGCAACTCTAACGAAAATAAATGAATGATAACGCATAATAACCAAAACAATAATAATAATGCCCACAGGGAAGAAAGAACGCCCATATACCCAACATCCATGAAAGGAGCAGAAGGCAGAGAGAAGAAACAGGGCCTCAGAGCGTGCACACACCATACGCTGACACACCCATGCAAAAATTATCTGGAGCTCAGAGGGAAGGCAGAAGAAAACAGGGAGGGAAGTGGGAGAGGGTGAGGGAAAATGAAAGAAAGAATCAAAATCCACGTCACCCGTACATGCACTGCAACAGCTGAAAAACAAGATGGGATATGGAAAAAAGATCACTCAAAACTAAAGGGTCATCTTTCCCTTGCCTGCCACCTCCCTCACTCAAAAAAAAAGAAAAGAAAAAATCCAAACCCAACCCCCAAATATATGAAGGATGAGAGGAAGATTAAACAAAGTGGAGACAAAAAAAGAGAGAGAGAGAGTAGAAAGTGGACTTGAATTGAAAGTTTGGTAGGTTGTTAGTAATGAGGAGTAAAATGAGGGAACCAAATCAGATGCTGATGGGGAAATCCACGAGACAGGGGCATGCCATGCAGAGTGTGGACGGAGAACACAGCTGGCGGAGCTCCCTTCGGCCACGGTGGGGAGGGGAGGTTAAGAAGGGAAAGGAAGAATATAGGAAGCAGAGTACTGTCCTCCCCAGGTCACCTGTGGCAGCTGTGGCCACACGGAAGGGGAAGAAAGCAGGGATTAAAGAACGGGGATAGTAAAAGAAAGGAGGGAGAGTGAGGGAGAGGAAGACTCAGAGACTAGGAAAGTCCTCAGTAGAAATCCTGTGGTCCCTAGTCTGTAACTTTCCAGTTGCAAAATAAAAAATAAAATAAATTAAATTAAAAAAGCAAATTTAGATAAATGGAGAAACTTTCCTTAAAAAAAAATTTTTTTTTTTTGAAAACAAAAGTACTAACAGGAGAAAAGGAAATCATTTCAACCAAACTTGTCCAAATATCATCTGCAGGACAGATGTATCCCCTTCATTATTTGTTTTTTATTTTTTTAAGAAAAAGAAAAAATTGGCATTTAATTCAACAAAAATTTTAAAAGAAGAAGAAACAATTCTAAAAGAGGATAAAAGATAAAAGAGGGATTAGGGAGGAATGGGGGGGCAACACACGGCAAACCCAAAAAAAGAGACAATAAGAATGATATCTACCAGACAATGTAGTTTGTTTACCATAGCGTGTCCGATGCCTGAGTGCTTTGCGGAAAAGGGGGAAGAAAGGAAATTAAAAATTGTGAACAGAACGATTGTTAATTAAAAAAACTAAAAAACAAAGATGAGTCGTTAGGGTGTTAGTACATTAGTTGGTTAGTAAAATGACACATTGCATGAATGATCTTGTGTTAGTTTTTCAAAAAAAAAAGGCACCCAACACAGAAAAAGAGAGTGGGGAAGACGATGAGACCAGGACTCTATGGAAAACCTCGGCTCCCAGGGCACAGCCAGGAAAGGAGGTGCAGTCCTCCTTTTCCTTTTCACTCCCCACTTCTTCCAAATGCCAATCAGATCAGACCTCACCCCAGTTAGAATTAGCATCGTACTTACTTTCCACAGGTTCTTCTGAAAGAATACCACCCCCTTTTCCTTCCCACCCTCTAGCAATACATATTGCACCTGTCCTGAAAAAAAGACCCCCAAAGTTTATCATTCCACATGTAGATATAGAGCAGAAATACCAATATGTTGCTGCTTGTTTTTGTTTTGTTTTGTTTTACACCTGACTCTGACTACATGTAGAGGCAGTCATGACTTTCTCCTAGAATGGAAATAACTTAAAAGATGTACCAGTCACATCTAACACAGGAAGGCTACATTATGTACCTTACTCAGGGATTCCACAGGTAAAGATCTGCAACCTCACTGACTTTGCATGGATGTGTGTGGCAGGAGGGCAACAGTCTTCTTTTTCTTTTTCCTCTCTCAGTTTAAAATAACTGTATGATTAGAATGCATCAAAATGGTTGGAGTCTCCTCTATTAACCAAGGAAGTTATTTTCCTTTGCCAAAATGCTTCCTGTTGGAATCACTCTCCCCCGCTCCCTCTCACCCCCATTCATCTTTAAGAATGTTTTTCAAGCTTTTAAGCATTTTAAGCAATTTCTTGTATGGCTAGCACAGGTGAAATAGGAGAACAGAGGCACTGGAATTAATCTCCTCCTTGCTGTTTTTGAGCCCTAAATTGCCAACACACCTTGAGCCGGGAGGCTGGAAGGCTGGAAGGCTGGAAGACTGGTAACCCCAGTTTTGTGTTTGTGATTTGACAAAACTGGCATACAGAGGTAAAGAAATTCATGTGTTGGCCATGACCTTAGATGCAGGCAAGGTCAGTCATGGACCAAAAATAAAAAAATTTTTTTAAAAGCAAAACCAAAAAAAAATTTTAAATCTCACAGAAATATGTTACTACCCTGGTTCCCTAATCCCAGTTATATTTTAGAACAGATACTCCCCACTCCTTCCTTTCATCAGAACCCCCAATAAAGTGCCTGGCCATGACCCTGACTTGGCTCAAAGACAGAATCATGAGTGGATGACTATAAAGAAAGAAATAGGGAAAGTTCTGCTCCATCTGGTAATGAGCTCCAAGTAAGCTTTCCTCAAATGAATGTTTGCCACAGAAGCTATTCAACCTTACCAAAAAAATAGGTGAGGCAGCCACAAACTTGTTTTCAAATATTTATGCAGCAGTTTAGAGTTTAATTGAAATTGACAGGGGCTTCCCACCCTTGCAAATGTATCCTAGGGAACTCAAAAGTATGTTATCAATGGATTTTTAATGGGCAAAATAATATTAGATGATTCAGTGTTGAAAGGATTGCATTTACAAAATCAACTCTGCTCCTCTGAAATTTCCCTCTTCAATAGATTGCATTTGGATTATAAAATTCTGTCAGGATTTCAGTGAGGTCAAATCTTGGGTGCACTTTTTCTGTGAGGTTCATTCTTCCTCTGTCAATAAATGCCTCAATACCCTAGGGCCTCTCTGTAGCCTCATATAGAATTGAGAGCTCTGCTTGGCTGCATCCTTGGTGACAGACACAGTCACCTTTGTGACAAAACACTCAGCCTGTATATTGTGCGCATGTCACAGTGTGTCTAGCACCAGACCATGGATGAGCTTATAATCCTTCTGGAACATAATGTACTTTGCATATTTAGCCACGGCACATGGCCGGGAGGATTGTAATCACCATTTCACAAGTGGGAATGGTGGTGTAGAAAGGTTAAATGGTTTGTCCAAGGGCATGGAGAGCAGTTGGATCTAGAACTTGGAAAAGACACCCTCAGGGGCTGCTTTCCTCTGCTTGCTGATTCAAACAGCACAATCGATATCTGAACTAGTTTGGTTTATCACCTTCAGTTTAAAGGACTGAATGGAGGCCCAATTCTGTTTTGGAAAAGTGTCTTAGTAGAAATAAAAGTAAGCCTTTCTCCAACTAATGAGAATCATTTCTAGAATGGCAAGGAAGTGTCAGGGTTAGGAGAGAGTTAGAGAAATAGACTGGTTGGTGAGAACCACAGGACACAAACATTCCCCCCTCCACTGATGAATGTCTGAAGGGTGTTACTGTGTACCTGTCACTCAAAACTGGCAAAAGGTCATATATCACTTGGTCTGAACTCTACAACTCAACTATATCAAGCCCTTATATGTTAGCAAATGGAAATCTGACTTGAGCTCTCTGACAGTTGAGAAGGTCTCTCTTCTGAGTAAGTGTAGATGGGGATGATGATGAAAAATATCAGCAATAGGGTTCTTTGGCCTTGGAGAAATAACATTGAACAGTGATTGAAAAACGTTCAGTCCATGTGTTATTAAGATGACTAGGACTCTAAATCTTGTGTTATGTGGTGACTTCCACAGATAAATTAGATTCCCCGACCCAGGTGGCTTTCTTGACATACTTAACTATGGAAATAGATGCTCCGATTGCATATTTCCAATGTGTGTGAGCTTTCTCCATTCCTTTAGCATTATTAAGCAGATACTCTTTTATCAATCAGAAAACATGCAAATACTTGTCAGTTCCTAGGAGTTTATATTGACATTCAAATCATTAAATCAATCATGTCTCAGAAGAAAATTTGATAAGCACTTTCTAGAAATGTGCACAATGTTTTCTGATTAATAAAGGATGAATGCTATCTAACTGGGTTTCATGACAAATTCTCCAGAGGAAAAACCAAGTGAAAATAGCAACCTGGAAAAAGTCAGCCTCAGCATCAATCTTGACTTTTATAGGAAAAGCTTTCTTTAACTGAAGTGGGCTGGTTAGTTTTTCTTATCATCATTATTGTTAGTTATGAAACTGAAACAGCTTCCCAGGGCTGAGACTTTCTGAGCATGTGGTCACCTGACGGAGTTGCCTGCTTAGAATCGGCAAGCGATGGGAGTTCTCAAGCACGGACAGAACCAGGAAAGGCTGCTCCAAAGTTGACTTTTTTATTTGGGTCCTTCCACTTTCCAGGCCTCCCAATCAACTGAAGAGTCTTGGAGGTAGAGACATGGGCAATAAAGTAGGACCACCGCACCAAGGAACAAAGAAACAGAGGAATTCAGAAAGATTCCAGCTAATTCATTCCAAGGCTAGAGGTTAACGTACCAACTGAAAAAATAAAAATGGGTGAGGGGTTGTAAATGAAAAGGAAGATAAAAAGGAAGACTTTTTCTAGAGGGAATTAAAATTATGGCATCATGGCAATGGCTAACTTAATTAAAAAGGAAAACATATATTCAAAGAATGAAGAAAACCTATTAAGCTGCAAAAACAAAACACTGTCTCTAATTGAATTTAACAATAACACAACAAGATTCAAATTTGTAATTAAGAAAATGATTAAAAGGAATGCAGAAAAAAAGAATGAAAGCACTTATAACTTTTATTATCTATACAATTGAATTTTTTTCTTAAATAACAGGCACAAATGGAGAACTGAAGTACAGAGAGAAGCACATTTTAATAATTTTCCTTGTTTATTGCAAAGACTGGGGGAAAGTTAGACTTCCACAAATCCAAACCTGTATCTATACCTTTCTCCACCTCATGGATCACCTGTTGCACAAACTTCCTCCCTGACTACATAAGATGAGCCCCCAAGCGCTCTCTCCCCTCAGCGTTACCTGCCGGAGGTTGCGTGTCACTTTGACATCATGCCAGGCGTTGTCGTTGAATTTTCCATTCACTGGCTCCACGATGGCCTCAAAGGCCCCGGACCCCAGGTTAATGACCAAGGAGACCGCGCCATCCTTCAGAGCCAGGTTGACATAGTCAGCCGACTTGCCCGTGTGCAGGATGAGCCCATTCCGCTGCCAGGTCTTAAAGGAGAGGGTGATTTCATCGCTGCTGCTCTGGATCGGGTTCTGAGACAGGTCGTAGCATAGGTACTCTGAGCCTCGGAATGTGGCCACATTCTCCTCTCGAGCTGCAGGAAGAAAAGCAGGAAAGCAGTCAATCAACACTTGACTGGCATGAGTCAGAGATCTCTGCAAGTAGCAATGAGAACACACCCCCAGAGCACTGCCCCCGCCACTGGGCTGAAACCAACATGACACTCCCTCCAACTCTCCCCACAAGACATATCTAAGTACCAGGAAAACCAGCAGAGAAGGGAACTGCAGAGAAGCTCTATGTCCATACAAGGGTAGAAGACCCACACAACACCATAGGAGGGCTGGCTGCGTTTCCTCCACATTTTCTCAGAAACAGATCTACAGGGAAGTTTCATGTAAAATGGCAAAGTAAGGTCTACATGGCTTTTGCTTCAATGATGGCTATTAAATGCTTGTAGAAGAGCTGGTTTAGAATGGATAATTAAGTGTTCTGAAAAAGGGTTTTCAGCTTTAGGTAACATTTATTGACAAAAAACTAAAAATCAATTGCCTCGAAAGATTTGGATCTGATTGGTATCCATCAATAACCCAGCTAACTTTGTTTTCCACAGTAGTGTTCTAAGCCCAGTGGAACATGACTGGGTTATTAAATAGGATGGTGTACCTGAGAAGGTGATCAAGCAGATGAGGGAAACAAACAGAATGGAATTTGGTAATATGCTTTGACAGGACAGGATTACCTCCCTTAGACACAAAGGCACCTCTGCTCTGGCGTCTCCCATTTTAGATAGCCCCAGTCATACCATCTCTCCCCACAAGACTAGGAGTCCACAAGGCCAAGATGACATTCCACTGGAGCCATACTCTCTTTCAAAGCCATATTTCAGACACTGGGACCCTGTAATTCCCTACCCAAAGAGCCCCAATTCTGTTTCTGGGACTTGTGCTGGTCTCTCCGCTGTATCTATTTTCTGGGGGAAAAAAATCATGCTGTCAATGTGCATACCTTACAGTCTGAGGAATAGTGATGGGGAACTTTTTGCAAGGCTTTGGATGGAGCATGGCCTCAGGGGCTGGGGCATCCACATGCATTTAGACCAGACCCCTTTGTGAGACAGATGGAGCCAATGATGGAAAGAGGAAAGGAACAGGAAACAGACTGAGGACCAGAGGGGCTGGTTCTCCCTGTGCTCACATTTTCCATTGCAGAACTCTGAGGAATTTGAAAATCCCAAATGCGAACCTGGCTTACCATGTGTACTTTTCAAGATAAAAGGATGGAATATATTTTTATTTAATCATTTGCTACTTTGATATATAATTTCAACACACTGCTTGTGGACTCCCATTTGTCCCACGGCCCAGGAGCCTCAATTAGAATGGCCAACTTTATATCAGGATTGGTCAAAAGCTACCTAAAGTACCTCATTAAGAAAAGGAAATGGGCAATAATACAAGGTTTGATATTCAGTTTCCTTCTAAAGAGTGAGAGCTACAAATTAAGGTTGAGAGAATTCTATTTTCCCTTCTAGAACCACACTTCAGCCTTATCATCCAAAGCCAACTCCACCTCAACTTAGATCCTTATCAACCATCACAGCCCTCAGTCAGTCACTTAAGTGAAAAATAAATATTTTCTCATCATGAAGTAAGAGTTAGAAAAGAGTCACTATTATAATGTGGAGAGATAACCACCTACTATGTACTATTAAATTAATCATAGCATCATGACATCATTAAAACATGAACTCCAACTTCATACTCCAGAGAGTTAAAGAAGTGATGAAGTGTGTCCTGTATGTTCTTGATGCCTCAGTGACATGTGTCTACCTGCATATTTCTGTTTGCACACACACACTGGTATAAGCAAAAGGGATCTGTCCACTTATAAATGACCACAGTGTCTCATACATATACTATAAGAAGCAAGTGCTACTCAGTACAGAACCTATATCTGATGCATTTTACCAAAACAGCACCCAAAGTTCACAGAGTAGAAATTCAACACTATCTGTACATTAGAAATAGATCCAACCAACACCCTAAGTGCTCTGTCTATTGTCATGATCTCTCCTCTTATTTCTGAAGAAAAGGCTCTGTTAAAACACAACTGGACAAACCCTTGTTCAGTAGCCCTGGAGGTGACTCTGAGAGAGTAGAAGATGGTAAATCAAATGAAGTCATCACTACCAAGCTCTTTTCCTACAGACACAAATGTGCACAGAGCCAAGAACTATGCCTGTCTTTGGCACCACGTGTGGTATATTAATAGGTGTCTTCTATAAACATTTAAGTTACTGAACAGAGATAAATGAGCAAGGAAAGGAGGTTTTTAAAGAGAAGCTTAAATTAATCATGTACCCTTTAACAGGGGAAGGCTTGACACAGAACAGCAAGGTACCAGGATATTGTTTAATGTGCTGCAACGTGGTGCTTAATATGTTTCATATAATTAGACCAAGGAGTCTGTCAATATAATAAATTTTAGAGCTATAAGGGATTTTAGAAATTGTCTGATTTAATGTCTTTGTTTTATTAAGGAAGAAACTGGTGACCAGAAATAAATGAGTTGCCAAAGACAGTTAATGTTATCCTGGACTTTTAGTACCTCTGACTTTTCTCTAAATATCAGTTTAAAAGAAAAATGAGTAAATAAATATCAGTTATCTTTCCTTTTGCCCATCACTCTGGATATACCACATGCTCCTACTCAACTTCTCAAAGAAAATACATAATTTCATGCAACCATGTACTGACTTATAAGCCATCCCAAAACTTGCATAAATGGAGCCAAAAACCTGCCCCCCCACCCTATGTAAATCACACTCACTCAACAAAAGAAATGTTTCCCTTCCTCCCCTGGAATCTGGGTGTGTTTAAAACAAAAGAACTTGTTTTATATGGATGGCCATAGAAGAAAAACCACTTCACTGCAGAGAAAAGAATATTATAATAAATAAACAAGAAGCAAAACCAAGGTGAGAAAAAGGATCTATGTAAATCACATGCATATTTCTGCTAATATCCATGCAAATTAATCAAAGGTAGCCCAGCACATTCTTTTGCAAGTTTCTAATGAAAACTGCTGCAACAGGTGACAACTTTCCCAATCTCTCCATTCATGATGAATTTTTCCAGTTTACCCCTTACCTGGGCGGGAGGGGGCCACCAAGGCACCCCAAACACTGGGCACTTCCCTCCACTTGTCAACAAACAAGAGACAATGGAAAGATACTCTCCAAATCATATTCTAGATAAGATTATATCTTTTTTAAAAATAGTTTATTTATTTATTTTTAGAGAGAGGGGAAAACAGGGAGAAAGAGAGGGAGAGAAACATTGACATGCGAGGGATATATTGATCAGTTGCTTCTTGTATGTCCCCAATAGGGGACCTGGACTGCAACTCAGGCATGTGCACTGACTGGGAATCGAACCAGAAATTTTTCCATTCACAGGCCAGCACTCAATCCACTGAGCCACACCAGCCAGGGCTTATATCAGTTTTAATTCATGGGATACTGTCCTCCTGATTATTATGGGGAAGAGAAGCATAGGTAGTGCATGACCCACTTTTTAAAAGAGCAAGTAAGGGGCCTGGTGGGAGACAGAGTAAGGACCTTGAAGAAACTGTTCCTCTGAAGACTTTCACAACTGACCTTTTTCTCCTATGATCCCAATCTGTCTTAATTTCCTTTCAGTAGCTAAGGTTTGGGCACTTTCTTATCACCTTGAAAACTATACTAAGCTGATAGTGAACATAACTGAAAGGTGCAAAACCAAGTAGTGACAAACCCATATTTCGAAGCCCATTTGATTCTCTAAACTCTGCATTAAAAAAATGTAATACTGCCCAAAAATCTGTGTTTCTATACTTAGTGTTTACACAGGGAAGGAGGTTAAAGAGACAATGCAGCCACCTTGTATGCATTCAAGCTGAATAGGCAGAGAAAATGAATGCAGGGGATTATGTAACACGGTACACAACGGCTTAGCATAAAGCTATGGCTTGGCAAGAGGACAGGCACTGACGTGGCTAATGGACTGTTTAGATCCACTTAAATTATATCACTCCAAAATTTGCAATCAATTGCATAAGTGTTAAAATAAAAATATTATTCTCACTGCATGAAAAGCAGAGCTCAACTCTGTATGACAACAAATCATTTAAGTGTCCAATTGATTAAACATTAGATGCAATCTAGATACATATAACTCAAAATTTTAAATCGGACAAATAAGATATGTAAAGAGCTGATCTTTCGAATGGCTTGTTAATCCCAGGACTGATATATATACACAGCATTAACAAGCATTTACTCAATTCTATTTTCATCCCCCCAAAACACTCAACTGGTGATTTATATAATAACTCTATTTCTCTGAGAAATTCCAAAGCAGATTAAAATATTCATTATGGTATTTTTTTTTACTATGCAATCTAAGAAGTGTGGAGAAATGAATATCACTGTTTCATTGGGTCTGTGGTTCCTATTAGCTTACTGTCTTAGGTTTTGAGATTAAAATACCTGGACTTCATTCTGAAGGTTATGCGGAACCATTGCATAAATTTACTGAGAAAATGGAGGGTCTGATTTGTATTTTTTTAAAGACTGCATTGATAGTAAATGGGAAGCAAATAAAAACGAAAAGCAAACAGCCCAGTGAAAAGATCAGAAATATTTGAACTATTTTTCCAGGGGGTGCCTGGGGCTGGTTCACCTAGATGGTGAGACAGTTCCCAAGCGAGATTTGCATTTGGGCAAGAATGGAAGCAAATGATTCATAGAAAAGACAACCTGAGGAACCTAGAGGCAGAGGTGCTGGCAAACCAGAGATCATGGGAGAGAACCAAAGTCTGGATAGTAAGATCCCAATGTAAACATGAAAAACCAAGGGCCAGAGGTCAAAATTAAGGGACAAGGACATGGCATCCGACATAAAAGAGCTCAAATGAGAACAAGTTAGATTGGGTAGAGAAGGATCTGAGGTCCATCTGCAAACAGATGTTCAGTTTTTAAAAGATCATAAACTTCCAAATGCTTTCTTAAGCATTATTTGTATTCTCTCAGCACTCTGTGAGGTCACTTTGCTATGGTAACACCAATGTGGAGGCACACAGAGTTTAGATAGGTTATCCACGGCATTAAGAAGCACTTGGGCCAATGCCAAAACCTCAGCCCCCTGATTCTCATTCCCTGATTCTCAGTCTCACCATCACTGGGCCAGGAACTCAAATTCTCAAAAATGGGTGCTTAGGAGCCTGTATCTGGTATCCTGCAACTGCATGAAGTTCAAGTGCGTCAAAGGAGAACCACCGCTAACAATAGATGAGAGCCCACTGAGGCAGCAGAAGCCCAAGCAGGGGATCAAGGAAAGCCCAAGGGGATCAATCCAAAATTCTCTAGTAGCACGTTGGAAAAAGTCATACTGAGAAGATCACACTATTCACCTCCATCAGAGAACCTTAGAAATGGAATTTTTAGGTACCAATTGGAAGAGCCTAATAAAATGCTAAGGCTCTGGAGTGGCTGGCACCATTGGCCCTCAGCAGAACTCCCGAAAGGGCACAGGAGCCAGCTTCATGAGGATGCACCTCACAGACCCTGGCAACACCGTACTCATCTTTGCGTCCTCTGTCCTTCCATTGGCTGCCATGCAGCAACACAGTACTTCAGTCTGCACTGATGCAAAGATTACTCTGGCTGGCCATCCTGGCCCGGCCCACCCTGGAACTAATGAGTCACAAAAACACATGGGCTGCTGCCACCACCACCACCCCCAACCCCACTAAAGAAAGACATGGCCTGTGGTCTTAGGGCTGACTTGCCGAGTCCTTTCTTCTGACCCATAAAACTCAGCAGGAACAGCACTGTTCCTCCCCCATCGGCGCAGCTGCAATGAGAGCCTTCAGGTTCTCAAGTTGTGAACTGATGGTGTATCACCCAGTTCTTCTGGCCACTGGTTCCGGGGCAAAGAAGCCCTGATGATGATGAAAAACAAAACAAGACACTGAACCCAAGGCGTGGGGTACACAAAGAAGAAATGAACTTTTACAGAAGTCCACAATTCCACAATTGTTTTTGCCTGTACCTACAGGGTGCTGCATATCCACTCAGTTCTGAAAAGCATCTTGAGATAAGCCAGCAAGGTGGGTAGTTTGCTGGCAAAGGAACAAGGTAAGGCACATGTGATTTTGTTCTTGCACAATTCTATTTTCTTTCCATGCTAAGAATCCAACATCTGGAACAAGAACTCACACCTCTAGTAAGCTGTGGGCAGACACCTAAGTTAGCTGTTGAGTTGTGAGATAATCACATTGGTAAAAATGAGGGAAAAGCAGAAATTCTTTTACTAGAATGACTTCTACTGTATATCTCCTAATGACATTTCTTGCTAGAATTAATGAAGGAACACACTGACTTATTAGAAAAGTAAAAGACTATACAAGTGACTGTACTCTTGGTTCTTCCTGCCCCATCTCTCTTATGTTTTAGGGCCAAACAAAGCACTTGGATGGATCAAACTGCAAAGCCATCTCCTGAGGACAGACAATGAGTCCTTTACCCACCAAACCCCATCATACAGGTATTTTTAAAGCAGAGCGCACCAGCAGACAGCAAATTGTGTCAGTATGAGCCATCCTGAGCTACAAAAGAAAACACATATGAAATCTGACCTCCTGAGGCCATTTCTAACCCTTATCCTCAGAGACTCTGTAGGGAAAGATGCAGCAGAAAAATAAATGGACTTTTCCACACTTCTGGGTCACGCACTAGCCTGCAGATGCTTCTTGAAAGTGATGAGAGGGAAAATAGTAAATCAAGTTGTCATTTGGAAAATAAACAGCCAGGATCCTGGCGAGAGAAGCTGCCTCAGTCCACAAAAGAATGGCCTGGAAAATCACGCTTCACTGAAATCACTAGAAAGCTAATGGCATCCTGAAGACTGCCTTGCTCTCAGCTGCATTACAGTAAAAGTTAACTTTTCTGTTCATTCCTTTAAGGAATAAGTACGTGCAGGTGCCTACTATGCACCTGGTGAACTGCCCAGCACTGAATGTATTTAAACTGCAGAGCAACCCTGTGAATAGGAAGAATTAGCCTATTCTTTACCGAGAAAGAAAGTGTAAAGCTAAAAAAAAAAAAAAAAAGCCTACCAAGTGTCAGACTCTGATGTGCACTCACATTAAACAGGGTACCCATCTGCAGCTTACAGTGTAGTGGGACTGCAAATTTGGTGACACGGAATGCAATGATAAAGCCTTTGAGTGGAATAGACATGAGTTTGACAGCCAGCTCTAGAACTTAACCTAATTCTACGGAATTTGAGCTTTTTACTTAACTTCTCTAACCCTTAGTTTCCTCATCTACACAATGGGAATAACCACAGCACATATTTCATAGAGTCGCTGCGAGACATGAACCGGATAAGGTTCCCAGCCCAGTTCCCAGCCATAGACATGTGAGCTGCTGTTGCTCCTACTGCTGAGAGTGCACACACGAACACAAGTCATGACAGTTCAGTGTAGTAAATGTCGAATAGGTGATACAGGCACACTAAAGAAAAAACAACTCTCCCTGGATGTTAGAGAAGGCTCCATACAGGAGATCAAATTTAAATTGTGTCTTGAAGTATAAGTGAGAGTTCACCACACAAAGGGAGGGATACAATTTTAGTTAGAAGAAATAGCGTATTAACTGGGGCAGTCACTAGAAAAGCCTGGTGTGTCCAGGAACAGTGAGAAGTTCACTGTGGCTAGAGTAACAGACATGCGCGCAGGCTCAAATATTCTTGAGGCACTAGGGCTGGAGAACCAGCAGAGGAGAACTTCAGCTTGTGAGTGGACGATTATATCTGCGTTTATAGCAGGGGTTCAGTAGATAGACAAATGGCTAGAGATGTGAAGAGGGATCTGGAAGACTAGGCATTACTAAGAAACCATGGCCTACCTGCCCACTTATAATAATTTATGCAATACGCTGTCCATTTTATTTTCCCTTAACTACCAGAACCAATGACTTACGCTATACTTATGTTTCTTTCACTGCTGGCTTCTCATTTTAATTGTGGATCAGTGAATCAATCAAGCACTGAACACAAACAGTGCACTCTATCTTGTAAAGGGAACCCCATTTCCCTTCCCCATGACTCCATGAGAACATTTCCTCCCCAATCTCCTGAGGCAAGAGTTTTGGAGTAATATTTCACTTTCTCTCCTCTTCTCACTCACTTTCCCTAATGAGAGGAGAAATGATTCAGCTGCTTGGTGATATAGCAAGGATCTGAAACCCATACGTCCACTTTTCTTAATTAGGTGCTTACTGTTCCCAGGTGACCTGGTTCTTTCTCTCTCTCTCTCTCTCTCTCTCCCTCTCTCTCTCCTTCAGATCTTCCCTTGCTATAAGGATTGTGAGTTCTCTAGACTCCCCATGTAGTAAAACCTATCAGAGTAGACTCTGCCTCTGAAGAGGAAGGCCTATAGTTTTCTAGTTGTTCTGCCTATAGCTGAGTGGCTGAATTTATTCCAGGAGGAAAATGACAAGGAAGCCCAATTTGACTGCAGATCAAAGCCACATTCTCTACTCCAGCTCTACCAGCAATAGAACTGATGTTTGGATCCCTGACCTGACCACCAATTTGACTCATGTGTCTGTCCTTCAAATAATTCAGAATGCTATGGTCGTCACCTCAGACAACCAGTCCTTGGATTGCCTTCACTCTCATTGGTACAGAAAAGACACACTTGGAACAATGAGGTCAATGATAAGTAAATATATTGATTACACCAGTATTTTTAAAACTATCTGTGTGCCATGGTGTTTACTGAGACATGGTTCTTGAAGTTATACTAGGATATGGGTGATTAGAATGGTGAAGAATTTAACCAGGCTAACCTTACTAGAAATGAGTTTTAGATTGTGTTTTTGACATTTTTGAATTTAAAATGATTACAGAAAAGACATATATGCACAAACCTACATATTCTTTCACCTTTGGCCCATCTCAGAAAAATAAATAAATAAAAGATCTACATTTTCTATACTGCTTTGTTTATCAAGTGAGACAATAACTAAGGCAATTGTACTGGAGTACCAAATGCCTCATTGTGAGACTATATTATATGGACTTGAGGAGGACAAAAAAATTATTAGGTACACAGAGCTGAAGAGGAATGGATAAAAACTGTAATTTTGATACAAACAAAATTAACAATAATGAAAATGCCCCAGCAATTCTAGAGCAGGAAATAGATCAACTGAAATAGTTTTTTTAACAATCCATATATACTGACCCCAATTACTACCTAAAGTAGATCCTCCCTGTACCCACACATCCTGTTCAGAAAGGAACAGAAAAGTCATGAAAGGGTCTCAGAATTTGGGAAAACTCATAAAGTTATTTAGATATTTAGAAGCAATAAATATGGATTTTTAAATTCATATGGAGACTTTTAAAATATTTAGTCCTATAAAATCACTCTTTTGTCCAATAAAAAAAAGGTAAAGAATCCTCCATAGCAAATTATCACCATAATGTCAGAAAAAAATCTACCTCCTGCCTCAGTCAGTCTATACTAAATTATCTTACTGGTGAAATTATCCAGCTTTAAATATTCAGAAAGAACAAGACACTTTGGTGTTATGCAAAACTTTCTATAGATATTTCAGGAGCTCAAATTATTCCTGATCCTAAAAGAAGAAAAGTGGTCTAGAGACTGCTGTGCTTTATTTAGGTGATAAACAGGGAAATTCAGGTAGTAAAGATTTTTTGCCTAATATTTTCTTCATTCAGTCCAAAAATATGTCAAGAATAATGGATATAAACTGTGGGTGGTCAATAAACTTTATCTCCACTAATTTATACACACACAATGATCATTAATCATTATATATTACAGCTCTATTCATATGTAATAGAATAGAAAAACATATATAGTAAATCTACCCAACAATTTCAGGTAGTCCTTACTCCAAGGAAGGGAGAAAATAAATGGAACCTGGAAAGTATTTGTAAGATTAAGTCTTTATAAGAAGATATAAAGTAAAAATGGCAAAACATTAACATTTGTTCAACCTTGGTGAAAGCTAAACCATTGTTTATAATATATTCTATTACAGGGTCTATATTCTATTTTTTAAAGTTATCTTTGTAGATCATTCTGATAAATGCCTAATCATCTTGAGTGATTGTTAGGTTATTTTATACGTAGATGTCAAGTTCTCAACCATATGCTTTGAGCAGCTATTTTCCATACCTTTACAAAATCTCCCCTGTACCCTAGAACATGTTAAATAAAAACTTGAGAATTGAATTGAAATGCAGTTGAACTGATCTCAGTGACTCTAAAAGTCCCAGTTCCTCCCTATGGACACTGATTGCCTCCCCTACTCCTGGAGACCCACTGCTCCGAGGCTCGGCATCACAGAGTGCAGTCTGGCTTCCTAAGGGTAAGGAGAAAAGATGCCGATGGAAGCCGGGGACAGAGGAGATGCCTTCATGTGCTACCACGTGGTAGCGTCACAGCAAACACAGAGAGTCAAACAAGGCTGGAGTCCAGGGTATGTCACAGCACATCTGCACAAGCCTCCCAACACTTTTTTCCACAGCAGAATAAAATCAACCTAGGTCTTTAAGAAAATCCCCACTGAGAACTGAATCTGTGCGCAATCCCTCTGGCCTCCCCCTGCAGGAGGCAGCGAGGTTCCTCCTTTGTTACACTGTGGGCTCTAGCCTGCACGTCTTGACAGAATAGCTTGTTAAAGGGCCCTGGAGTCAGTGCCTGGACAAGATCAATAAGGCTTTTTATGACACAATGAAAACTTTCTATTTTGTTAAATGCGGCTAATCTACCATTCCTGCAGTTCTCTTAAAGCTTTCAGTGTCGAGAATGAGAGCCTAGGTGATTAAAATCTTGTTCAGAGACACAAGCTAGGGAACTTGGCCAGTGCAGAGGTGCAAATCCTGGGCTGTGACTTCTACAGCTAGGTGTGCATCTTCTTTTCCTCCCGAGAAAATAAAGGTGGCGGTAAGAGAATGGGGGCTGATAGTGATAAAAATTAAAACTATTCCATCCCAGTACTCTCAAGAAGGGACTGATAGTGCCCAGGGTCTAAAGGAATTAGAAGAAAGAATCTGACCCTAGGGTTGGGTGAGGATGGGGTATGTTGAAAGCAGGTGGGGAAAGTTCTCTAAAATTGAGACAGCTTAAAAATCAGTGACCTGATTTAAGAAGCCTAAATAAAGGAGAAAATTGTTAGTGATTACAAATTCAATTATAGTACTAATGGTGCACATAAAACTAGAATAAAGTGTTTACTTCATTTTCATCATTTCTTTATCTCAGACTATTAGTTTTTTTCTAGAAGTAGATTTTGTTTTTGTCATAGTGTAACAGGAAATCAACACTTATTTAACCAGGCTTTTCTATACAGAGGGTCTGATTAGAACAAGCACTATATACATACTGTTTGACAAAAAATTAAGCAAGACTCGTGTTGGTGGTTTAAGTTACAAGAGATCAGAACACTGACCGCTAGAATCAAGGTATTATTAACTGAGATAACATAGCTGTGTACATCAGAAAGGAAGGCTTTTTCATTTGAATACTCGATATGTTTCTCATTTATTTCTCAAAAGTCCTGTGAAATGAAGTTTTACTAGCTCTACTTTACAAATGATAAAACTGAGTTTAGAAGGGTTGACATACTTGCATAATGCCACAGCTAAAAAGATCCAAAATACAAATCAAGGTCAACTTCCCAATAGTATATGCTTCCCAAAAGATCATGTTGCCTCCTGTTGAGGACTGGGTAACTTTTGTGAAGGCCTCTGTCAATAGCATTCCTGTGGGAGATGAGCTATTTATTTCTTTAAAAGAAAAAACCCACATTTGCATAGCATGTCACATTTTACAAACCACTTTCAAACACATTATCTAATTTTGTAAAGTACTCTTCTGCAGCTTTTACAGGAACCTCTATCTGCCCAACAAGGCCAGATTTTAAGCAAACATGTAAATCTATTAACCACATACTTTGGGATATAAATATATATCATAAGAAAGATAGAGAAAATTATGGAAATTCTGTACATTTGCAACACTTGAAATATATAAATGCTTTAAAAATAACCACGAAAGCATAAATAAGGAAATCTACTTTTGATGCATTGAATCTAAAATGGCAACCCTCCTCCTAAGTCAGAACGATTCACAGACCATTGACAGATGTTGCATCACCCCAGCAAGCTCACGGAAGCTCCAAGGCCAAACAGCTGGACTCTGGGTTATGACACCAGAAACTACAGTAAGAACCATGCTCAGATCTTGCAGAGAAGAAAGTTGTTGACTTACTATTAAAAAGAACACACAAAACTGAGATTATAAGACTCTGAAATAGAGACTCAAATTGGTTTAGTTTTGTAACTTGAATAGCCATTTATGATGGATATTTACAGTTCCCATGATGTCAATAAAACAAATGCCAAGTAAGATTTATCACTGACATTTTTAGTAACAGGTTATGATAACATAATACATGATTCTGATACTCCAACTAGTGTATGAAGATGTTGCATATGAAATCCTAGATTTGGAGAAGCTGTGATATATGTACTTACCATCAACTAGTCAAGGTTTCTGACCACATTTTGTAGGTGAATGAATCAGAACAAAGAAAAGTAAGGAGACATAGAACATACAAAAATACCGACCAAAAGTTTAAAAAAGGAAGGACAGCTGACTATTTCCTGCTATGGTGAAGAACAGCAAAGATCCATCTCCACATGGTGGCCGTTGAAGTCTAAAAGGAAGTTGACTGCAACTCATGCTCTGATTCAAAAGCCCAGAAACTTAGCTCACTCTCCCCCCAGGAGTGATTATACCATGAAAGACTGACTGTACCAACTAAAGCAAACCTCTTACTGAGGTAGACGTGAGAATGCCATTACCAGAATTTACAGTAAAAATTTTCCGCCGAGAAGTCCTGTGGTCCACAGACTTGGGTTTAACTATCGGTTCCCAAACAGTGATCTCGATGAAGTTTTTGCCAATCCATGGCTCCATTAGGAAAACGAGGACACTATAGCATGCCTTCTCATAAAAGCAATTTATGCACTGTTCACTTATGTAATAAATATGTATGTGGGACCTTCTTTATGTCTGACACTGTGCTAGCCACTGGGAACACAGGACTTTCATTTTACTCCTTTCTAGTGTTTTAGTTTTGGAATTTCCTATCTTATGTAAAATGATGATGATAGATGAAATTTGATAATGTCATGAGTTGGCAAAATAAAAAGGCGTCGACCTTATTTTGCTCCTTCGATTTTCTGTTAAAATTGGACTTGTCAACAAAATCCAAGCGTGAGGTCCCACTGAATCAGAGAATCTTTGTGTTGTCAGCCAGATGTTAGTGAAAACACTGTGCTCTCCTAAAAAGGGGTTTACCAAGTGCTTCAAACAGGGTAGCCGTATCCCAAATTCCTCGGGACTGAGATGTTTCCCAGGACATGGCACTTCCAGTGCTAAAACAGGAACACTCCCTGGAAAATCAGGATGATTGGTCACGCTACCTGGATCACACATCGTAAGGTTTAAAAAAATAAAGCAAGTCAAATAAAAACTCTCAATTAATTAAAATGGTTGGCAAATAATGGGGCTTGAATTAATTGGATATTTGTGTTAGCTCTGCATTTCTAACCATTTCAAATCTGACATTCTGGTTTTTGAAGAATAGTCACACTAACAATATTAAGTAATGTAGTCATTGCTACGGTATATTACATTTTATGAACTTTAAAGTCATCCTAAGAATAACTTGAATCCCTTTGAGGATTCAGAAGTCTCTTTGAGATTTCATGAGACCTCAGATCCATCTAACTCATCCTCAGTGATCACTGTATACCACCACAAATAAACAGCTTTTGCTTTCCAATGGTTTGAATTTGAGATCCTAAGTGTCTTCTGTATTATAAGTAGCTAATTAGGTTGTATGGAATGATTTATGCAAACAATACGTTCCCTCAGGACTTACTAGGGTAACTGCAGGAAGAAGTAGGAAGAAACTTTACCAAAGCTACAGATGGGAGTCTCTGGTGCACTCATGTTTGGTGGGAAAAGGTCTGTCTTTAGTCCTTGAGTGTTGCTCATTCTTCCTTCTCCTCCCCATTACCACACTACCCATTCCTCAAGCAGCTAAGACCACCCCCTCTGGGGCCTTTGTGTACCCCTCAAAGACACTGGGCCACTTTACAAAAGAGCAATGGTGCCCCACTGCACTCCACTGAAGCAGAAAAGAAAATATCATAAAAAGAGGAGAAAAGGAGCTAGTACTTACTGTTCCTCTACTTATGTGTGTGCACAGTGAGGGGCCCTTTTCAAACATTATATTTTTAATCTTACAATGACCTTAGGGAATAGGCATTATTATCACTGTTTTACATACCGAGAAATTCCCCCAGTCCCTGAGATGTGGGTGATGGTGATGATACCAGGTACCAATTCTGAAGCTTACTGTTTGTTAGAAGCCTTAGCTCTTGTTTAGCATTATGTGGATAATATTTAATATGATATTCACAACAACTTACTTAGGTATTATTATCAGTACTTTTCAAATGGGGAAGCTGAGATTCAAGGGTTCAAGGCTGTCCAATTAAAATAATGACAACTGATGATGAGGGAATTTAGAATGTGACTAGACATGGGTCTAACATCAATATCGTTGTTCATCCTACTGTAGTAGGAGTTAGGTTTTGTGTAAAAGGCACTACCCTGAGATTAGGAGTTAAGTGATCCACTGTGTGATCTTCTAGAGGCTCTGGGGTTGCTAGTCTGGACAGCAACCCTCTTGGATGATGCTCTCAAGCTGGTCATTATCTTTTTTAGTTCCCTTTTCTATGGCAGGACAGCAGAACTGCCAACAAAACCTGATTACACACCCTTCATGGCCAACATTATCTACCAAAATCTGTCCCCGAACACTACTATGCTTGGCACCAGTGAGAGCCAGATACGCACTATGTATTATCTGAAGCTTTTTAGTTACTCAGTCACATTCAATCATTTATTCAAAATCCATATGTTGAGAGCACGTATCATGTAGTAGGTTGACGGGGAAAACAGAAGAGTTCCATCAGAGGTCAGGTGTCATCTTTCTAAGGTAGGGTAAGAGAGAGTATCCCTAAACCAGACCATTAAGAAGTGTGAACAGATTTTGAAAACACACAAAGAATTATGCAAGTCCATGGAATTATTATTCGTATGTATTTTTCTCTTTTTTCCCATTCCAGAAGAGGTCCACCATTTCTTTAAAAGCTCTGCAGTATTCCATCATGAATTTTCCTGAAGGATAGGCTATATGGATGAGTTCCAAGGACTTTGATGTGGGGTTTACCTCACGGCACTTAGAGAAAATGGAATTAACTGGTTTTCACATCCTTGTCCAAAAAGAGATATGCTTCTCATTTCCGTTTTGTAGGTAGAGCTGGTAAGGTGAACTCTAGCTATCAGCAATGGAAGATGCTTCTAAAAATCACATGTTCCACTTCTTTTTGCCAGCCTGACACAGTTTAGTATTTGTCCAAAGGACTTAGCAATAGAGCCAAGAGCAGAACCCGGGATTTCTGATTTTTATATAAATGAGTTAGTTACAAATTAACTTGGGGTAGACACCTGAACCCGATAACTGATGGGACTTCAGACATTTGATCTCCAGGGTGCTAGATGCCTAATTCCCAGTTGAGCCCTTTCTCCAGGGGCCCCCACAGGTGTGCCTCACCCAGAGGCACGTGTATGTTAATGTCCCAGAGCCCCCAGGGCTGCCCCCCCACCCCCGGGCTGGGCTGTTGGTAGGAGTGGACTGCTCAGTGCTTGCACTGCTGAGCCACGCACTTGACGTGGGTTACCTTTTCTATTCTCCGAGTTTCTTTTCCTCCTCCCCCCGCTACAGTGGAGACTGTGCTGCCTCAGGGAGGGAACGCTGGGTAAGGACTCCACTGCAGTCTCCTGAAGGCCTTATCAGCGATGTACAGCCCTTTTCTGACAGCTGACCTTTCCCACTGTGCTCAAGTCCAGGCAAAAACAAAAGCACGCAAACAATTAAAAGTAGTAAAAGGAGGGGGTGGGGACTATAGCCTAATGCAGAGCAGCAAAAGAGATGTTTTTTTTTTTTTTTTTTAAAGAAAGGAAAAAGGAGGGGAAACAAAGACAAACCAAGACAGTGAAGGGGGCCAGGCACAAGAAGACTGGATTCTTCTAGTCCTCTTTATTTCTCTCCCTGATGGCTGCAGAAGGCATGAAAAGGCTGATAATAAATCTGAGAACCGTGCTGGTGAGAGAAAATAAAGAAGATAAGAAAAGAAGGAGAGGCTGTGGCAAGCAGTAGCTTGTGATATATAAAATGCCTCTGCACTCTCCGTGAGCCCTGACAGGCATTCCAAGTGGTCAGGATGTTCTCTGAAACCGAAGCGCCTCATCGTCAATAACACAGGTGAGCCAACCACCTGGCGATGACCTCAGACCCACTCCTCAAAGCCCCCTACAGGAGAGGGCAGACCTCTGAAGATCCCAAACATGGAGTCCTTTATATCATCCCTGCTTAGCAAACGGCATCCCCTTCCCAGCTCATCTGAAATACATGGATCATGTTTATCTGACACGGACATGGACCCTATTTGGGGAGCTCTATAAACAGCCATCCACAGAGAGGTCAAATTGTAAACAAACACACATGTCTAAAGGCAAAAAAAGGAATTCTTTCAGTTTTGATATCTGTTTTGAAGGAAGAAGTAATGATCCATCCCCTTCAGTCTCCAGAAAGTTCAGGAAGAGCCCGGGCTGACTGTTTTCGGCAGAGCTGTGAAAGACGCGTTTCATTTCCCCATCCATGTTGAATATGAGATGAACCACGCAGACAAGGTGCAGTCCCCCCACGGAGAGAGGGCTGCACAGCATTGTCAGAGCGCATCATCTAACAATCTACATGCAGGCAGGTGAATCTGCAAAGAGCTGAGTGCTGCTGGGGGTCAAGTTCCACCTCCCAGGGTCCTAAGTTCTCCCCTAAATTCCATTGCTCCAAGTGGTTTGTGCCCTTACAGGATGCTTTTCACTGCCCACAGCGTGACACTGTTTAATAAGATGGTAGCAAACCCATTCTCAGCTGCAGGCTGAGCACCACCTTCCCATCCGGGACTGTCTCATGGAAGCATCACAACTCTGAGGGGTAAGCGCTGTAACCTGTCCATGGTGGCTCAGCTGATAAGAGGCAGCATGAGGGCTCACAACCAGGTTTGGCTGACCCCAAAGCCTTCACTCTTTACCCCTGCCCTGCACGGCCTCACCGGGCAACCTCGAACCTCATGCACAGGTGGAGGAGCGACATGGATCACCTGAAGCCTCATCGGCAGCCTCCAAGCCGACCTCAGACACCCAGGGATTCAGGCCTGCGTGGCTGATTGTCAAGCATCATTTCTCCTTCCCTTCCGGTGGAGGAATTAACCTGTATCTTGCTCGTCTGAATGTGAGAGAGGCTCCCTTTTGCCTCCTGTGTGCAAAGCCTTCTTTGTCCGAGTCCTTTGCAGAAGCAGGCAATCCAGGATAACTCCAAAAAGTGCTTGCCTCCCTGAAAAGTCCAAGGAGCTTGACAGTGACCTTCCTCTGGCATGGGTTACAGGCATCTCTGAGCATCTGTCACTCACAAGCTAAATTAACACACATACACTCACAGCCCTAACCTCCCTTGCCAAAGAATAGTGCCATTTAACATCTTACTTAGATTAATGCCCTCTTGGGGGCCCCAAAGATCATATTATGTTAGGGACATATTAGTTACCTCCCCATGTGAGAACATTTGCATTTCTTTAAGGACAGGACATTGTTCAATCCAATGAGATCAAGCCATAGTTCTAAAATTTCAGACATCAGAAGGACAATTTGGGGGAAGATGTAGGGGGACTCCATGAAGTCCCCCAAATGACATCTCCTAACAACTGTCATTTCTGACTGTGTATAATGCTCGTCCTGCCACATTTGAGGTAGAGAAAGCATTTCAGCTACTCGGCTATGTACACGAAACAAACGAATCTACAGGTGTCCGCTCTCAGCCACAGCCAAGAGAAAATCTACGTTGGGCTGCAAGCCAAGGAGGACGCCCAATAATCAAGGATCCATTATATGTCCATTGGATGCCAACTCTATATTCACGCACCTCCTTTCTGCTCACATCCGTGTTATTTCCCTAGTTGCGTGGCATGGAGCATGTGTGGTAGTATAGGAAATGGGATCTATTGTGGCCAGTCCTTTATTTTCTATGCATGAAGAGAGGGTGGCATAGAACATGTCAGCAAACAAGGCAACTTGAGAGCCATCAGATGTTGGCAGACAAAAAAAAATGTTTCACTCTTTGGAGACAGCCAAAGGCCTTTCTCAAGTAAACAGCCAGCTGATTTTAAAACTCTTCCTCTCTGCTGGAAAGAGGAAAGGTTAAACACAAGGCTACTAAAAAATTCTAGAGAACAGAACCAGAATCTAAGTGCTGGAGTCCAGGAGCAACAAAAACATGGCGTTAACATACAGAACATATAAAGAAAGGCGAGGCTGAAACATTGCTCCAACTTTGCAGTCAGAAGCCCACCATTTCTCAGAAGTCATCTGATTTTTCAGCAAATGACTTAACCTCAGTTTACTCATCTGGAAATTAGAAAAAAATATAATTTATAAGTCA
This sequence comes from Furipterus horrens, assembly GCF_987537825.1. NCBI lineage: Eukaryota > Metazoa > Chordata > Mammalia > Chiroptera > Furipteridae > Furipterus > Furipterus horrens. The sequence goes on along the minus strand of NW_028327173.1, from coordinate 193,573,371 downwards.
TAGGCTTGTTGTGGAGACTCAATGACACAATATATGAAAAGCCTTTTTAGTACTGTGCTGGGATTGTTAGTAAGTCGTTAATAAATGATAGCATTATTAGTAGCCTATGAAAAAATTATACTTTACATCTGAGATCAAAATAAGCCATGCCAGTTACTTCAAAGGAGCTTAATGCAAAAGCGCAACAATTTCTAAGGCAAAGTTCCTGCCTTGCGAAGTTTACAAAATAAAAACATGAAAAGATTGAAAAATACAAGGTCCAGAACATTTCTTTCACATATCTTGCCACCCTACGGCCTTGCTGAAGGAGGAAAAGTACTTGCTAACTTCAACTCTGTGCCCAAATCACCCTGCACTCACAGGGGTGCCCTGCTGGTATCACAATAACATGCCACTTTAAGAAGCAGTGTTGGTTATAAGCTGTAAGACAGAGTGGAAATCAGTGAAAGACAGTTCAGTTTTCCTAGGGATCCTTTCCAAAGTTTCAGATTGCTTTGTGGAACCAGAAGGAAGAAAGAAAAGTCCTGAGGGGTTCCCAGGCCCCAAATGCAGGTCTTCAGGTCATAGTGAAAGGGCTCTGCAGGATCACAAGACAAACTGACTGAAGTTCACATAACAAGAGCTCCAGCTCCAGAAACCATCATAGAACAGAAGTGGTTATGAGATATACCAAGGAATCCTTTCCGTACTTCTGCCATTGCCATTTGGAAACGTTTGTTGATACGTCCTAAGTCATGCATGGCTTTGGTCTTGGGTGAGAAATGAAGGCAGTGGGTAGTACTAACTGAAAGACTGTTCAACCTGGCAGCTATAGGGCAGCCGAAATATCCAAGCAATCACTCATTCAGCAGGACCACAGGGCACTGATCCAGCTTCATCGCCTTCCAACTCTTAATTTTAAATTACAGAAATATCTTCCTTCATTGCCAACCAGAAAAGTCTCATCTCAGAGAACCAATGCTTTAGAACTAATAGGTTGTACGTCTATGCCCCCCACATAAATCTGCAAAAGCCCACCACCTTTGTAAGTGCCAACCCCATTGTCATGAGTGTCCAGATTCATTTCAGAGATATCAGCCCATCTTGCTTGAAAGTGGCACCTTTGAAAAGCCATACCAAATACGAGATGCAAATGAGGAAATGCATCAACCCAGAGGGCACTGAAGGGAAAGCTAATTATTCAAGCAAGGACAACAGTGCTTACATACAATTTAATAGAATAAAATCTCACTAATTCCTCCTAATGGGAAGAAAGATAGGTACAATTGAATTAAAAATTAACAAATGCTTTTCGAAAGAAATGCTGATTTATTGTCTCCAAGGATGTAAGGGAATCTTGCAGGCAATTTTTTAAAAATGGGCATTCTTTTATAATCAGTGCATTTGCCGTTTGAATACAAGTAATTGTCCTAAAGTAGTAGGCATTGCTACTGATTTCCTGACTTGACCCCAGAGAACAGAGTAACCATTTTCTTTTTGTTTTATAAATCCTCTCCCCATCCAAACCACACTGTGCAATGGTAGATTTTAGTTTAAAGTGACTGAATTAGGAAAGTGTACAAGTGAAGTCAACACCAAAATCTTACTAAGGCAAAATGCTAAGTGTCTTATTTCTTCATACTTCTCATCTGAAAAACAGAAAGAAATTGCTCTAGGTGCTTTATATAACAGGAGGACCATGCCAAAGCAGAGAGAGCTGCAAAGAATATCTCCTTGTGCTCTAAGTGTTTCTAGTCCTCTGACTCTCTAGTTCTGGACCTAGACTGAACTTGACTCAGATTCAGTCTTCATCCAAGATCCCATGTTCTTCCTTATCCCAAGACCTTACTGCTCAACGGAGTTAAACATTCCTTAAAAATATTAGCAGGTCCTTCTGAAGTTGAGAGAAAGACTGGAACCTCCAGTATCACAAGCCCTCCCAAATTGATGAAGATGGAGATTCTTGTTTGTCATCTTCTGGGGGGAAGGGGGAGAAAAGCTCTTCATGGTTAAGGTCTGTGAAGTTGGCCTCTGCGAACTTGGGAAGTTTTTGAAACCCTCTAAACTTCAATTTCCTGACCTAAAAATTGGGTGTAATAGCATAACAATGCTAGGTCTCACCTGGGATTGTAGTGAGATTTATGAAATAATACATGTAAAGCATTTGAAGCAGAGCTTAGCATACAGTAAGCACTTGACATCATCATCATCATCATCATCATCATCATTTTACTTGGTTTTCAATGTAATTTCCATCCCCATCAATTAAGACCGTCCTTCCATCTTCCTCTGTGTTCTGATTCACTAACACCAAAGTTAACACTATCTGCTCTTAAAGAGGGTGTGCCTGCTCTATCAGTGATGTGCCTTCTGCCTTATCTGCTGTTCTGAGATGTGCTGGTATCTGCCAGAACTCACTTGTACCTCTGATAAAGAAGTGTTCATTTGCTAACTGCTCTGTACTGCTGTGTTTACTGTGAACAAAAACACAAGAGGGAGGGGGAATATATCAAAAGCAGTTCACGCAGGTTATTTTTCTAGCCGCCTAGCACATTATCTGCTTGCAGCTCAGGACTGTGCTAGCCAAACATTACGTAAAGGGCCAGGGCAACACCTCAGTGAACATTCTGTCTGCATCCGTCTAAAATGATAAAGAGCGTCTCAAAACTGGAATTGTTTCAAAAGCACGTCATGCTTTTCTCCCTTCCCCAAGCCCCACCATCAGTATTCCAACTTGATTCCCAAGGCAATAGAAATTTAAAAACCTCTTCTTGTAAGAGAGCTGCTAGCCTTTAAATACCAAAGATTGGTGAGGGGGCAGGGGGAGTTCAATGACAGACGTTTGTTTCTCAAAGTTCTGGAGGCCAGGAAGTCCAAGATCAAGGTGCCGACAGATTATTTGGTGTCTGGGAAGGGCCCTCTTCCTGGAGTACAGAGGGCAGCCTTCTTGTATCCTCACATGGTGGATGGAGAGAGCAGTCTGGTCTTTCTTCCTCTTCTTATAAGAGTCCGATCCTCCATGGGGGTTCCATCCTCATGACTCTGTCTAAACCTAATCACTCCCGCAGGCCCCACCTCTGAATATCACAGTAGCAGTTAGGGCTCTTGGGCATAAGACCTGGGTTCTGAGAATCCAGGCCCGATTTTAGCAAGCCCCCACAGTAACTGCTGGTGTCAGGGACTGCCTAACCTCCAATAAATCTGCTACCCCTGGTACCAGTGACTGCCTATGTCCTTCAAAGGTATATGTGAGGTTGAGGCCCACCATTCCAAGAGCCTGCCATTTTAAACAAAAGCCACCCAAAAGCCCACTGTGAAGCATCTCACCTGCCTCCCCCTGCCCCTAACTGCCCTAGACTCAGGTGACCATCAGGAGATGGCAAATGTCCAACTGCCAACCTGCTGGCTGTTCGAGGGGGCAACTTAGCCTATCCTGTACTGCTTATGTATTCCAAGTTTCAGAACTCCTTAAAAACTCACTCCACCCTGACCCTCGCTAATGGTGTCTGCCCCGACCATAGCCCGCCATGGCAAATACTCCATAAACCATCTTGTTCAGCATTTGGCTAAGGGCCTTCTCTACTTCGGCCAACTCCCTGAAACCTAACAAGGGCTGCACCAGGGAAAGGACACAAACATTCAGTCTGTAGCCGTGAGAATAAATGGAAAATTCAAAATATAATTTTAGACATGGGCTGTCCATATGAAAGGTGATGGTGACAAGGTGGCAGGGTGCTCAACCCTTCCCTGATGTCCAGTGGCTTTGATCTAACATGTTGTGACTCTCCACTGAGGCAGAGGAGCTCTGCAGAAAATGCCAGCAGCAGGGGAAGACTTCTGACTCCTGAATATGGAATTGAATTCCTCAGGAGATGATCTTAGTTGCAACAGTAATGGGTTTGAAGGTCAACTCTGTAAGATTCCAAAACTGACTGTTAGAACGCAGCCACTGCATCAGAGAGTCAGATATACAGTCAAAAGAACAATCAGAGGGTGGAGAGAAAAGCAAAATTCCTGAAGTTCTAATGTTATTTCCTTCATTTAATCCCTACAGAAGTCCCCTTCTAGTTGGAGAAAGTAATTGCTTTTTCGTCTTTGGCACCAAAGCACTGAAAAATGTTACTACTGATACCTGCAACTAACAGGCTAACCTTGAATAAAAGCAGTTATTATATATATATATGATTAATTTAACATAATAAAATCCATTTAATTATATTATAATGTATAATTTAATTGTAATATAAAAGATTTCCCTGATCCTGAGTTTTCTCATTTAAAAAACTGCATTGTTTGAGAAGAAGATGAGGTGATAAAACAGTGCAGAGCATATGCAGGAAGCTCACTACAGTTAGTTCTTTGGGGGGAACATTCTCTCCCCACTATTTTCTAGGCCCTGATATGCAGAGTGTACACTTCCAGAGTCCGCATTCACAAAACACAGTTTTCCAGAGGGAAGGTGGCTGTGGGGTATTTAATTCCAAAGCTAGTGAGCTGGCATTGTCCTTCAGCTGACTTCCCAGCACACTCAGGCCTAAGTTCTGAGCTCACAGCTTATTAATAATGATGTAGGTGTGCTGGGCAAATATGTCTCATGTGGCGGTTTCTGAGATGTTTTGTTTATGCCAAAGTCAAAACAAAGAATAAGAACAACTCCAGTATGGTGGCCTAGGAAGCTATGTGCACTGAATGCACTGAGCTTCGTGTTCCATATCTTCTGATTTGTGTGTGAATCAAGTCCTGGGCCAGACCTGAGTACTTATTACCACAAACACGAGGGCCATATAACTTCTTGGGTGCTAACTGTAAAACAGTAGAATGAGAAAAAGGGTGATAAGAGATAAATAGATGTAATATTATATATTTAAAATGTATACATATACTTCATCTTTGATATAACACAGACTGTTAGAATTGAGAGAATGGTGATCTTCTGGTCTGATGTCTCATATTAAAGACTGAACAGTGAGGCCCAGGAAGGTGAAAGGTCTGCTCAGGATCACAAAGCAGACACAGAGTAAGAACCCAAATCTGCTTCCTCCTCACCACACTCCCCAACCCATTGGCATAGGATGGATGAACAAGGAAAGAATAAAAGAAGTCTGAAACCAATCAAGAAGCATCATATCTCCTTACAAAGAGATTCAGCCAGGGGGTTGCTGGAACGCTGCCTGGGACATAAAGATTCCGAAAACCCATTTGGTAGGACAGAGCATCCTGCCCAGCCAGCCCCAGGCATAGAAAATGCAGCCCTATACGCCAGCCCCCCAAACTGATGACACCACAATTTCCTGGTGAGGCTCACACAGTAGATCAAGCCCTCAGGGACCAAAGAGCAGCAGCCGCGTGATGCCAGGTGGCCACGTTGGTTCTCCCCTGCCCTTACTACCTCCTCTCTCTTGGTGGCCCCCCAGAGGGGACCGGCAGTCAGCAATTTCCTTCCTCCAGCAGCTGGGAGATGGTTTTCCGCAGTTCACTGCCACTTGTTTCAATTACGTGTATTAATCACAGCCTTCATCCTGATGGCATTCTTCAGGGGAAAAAAAATATCAGGGCTTTTGTTTTTTAACCAAGCCGCTTCCTCACTGAGAACAGACTTCGGGAATGGAAAGAGAAAGGGGAAATGATAGGTCAGAGGCAGCTTGAGTTCAATGGCAGCAGTGGGTGTGTGGGTGTGGAGCATTATCTAGCCACTGAGAGCAGGGAGGACGATAGTGCAACTTGGGGACAGTGACATAACACCATATGGCCTAATGCCATAAACACACAGAGAACCCAGCAGTGGAATTTGTAATCATGTATAAACATTATTCATTCTTACATTATACATCAATTCATTTTTTCAGACATGTATTAAGCTCCTACTATGTGCCCGGCTGCTCGCTCTTCCAGGAACCCTCCGTTGTGCTTTAATTAAGAACAAAGGGGACTGGGGATTATTTCAAAGCAGAGTGACATCGTCTCACACCACCCTTGCCCATCTGTGTCTTCTTGAGCCTATTATGCCCTCATTTTTTATTTAACAAACATTTACAGCAATCCAGCCCTGAAGTTTGCTGGTGAACAATGTTGCCATGGAGTGTGTCCTCATCAAGCTTGCAGTCCAGTGAGGGGACGGCCCCCCAACCAAGGGGGATACAAGTGGTGAGCTCTGTGAAGACAAGATCAGGATGCTACACCCCTGAAATGACTACAAACACTATTGAATGTAAACTGTAGTTTAAAAATAAAATTTAAATTAAAAAAAGATCAGGGTGGTATGAGAGAAGGGAGAAAATGGGAGGGATTAGAGAAGTCCTCTTAAGGAAGCAGAATTAAAAACTGAAACTTACAAATGAGCATCAGTTAGAAACTGGGAGGATGGGAACAGAGACTGACAAGGGTCAACATAGCTGGATGGGTCCAAGGGCGGATGGGACCGATGAATCAGAAGTAGGGGGAGAACAGCATTAAGATGAGGCTGCAGAGGTGGGCAAGTGCTCAATCATGCTGGGCTTTCGCTCGATTGTACCGTGCTTTGCTAACCTGGTCGTGGAGTGTGGACTTTGTTCTAAAAAACACAGAACCATGAAAGGGTTTTAAACTTATAGGGGCAGGTATGATTACCACTTTAAAAAGAGTACTCCAGTTGTTATGTACCTAACCAATGGGAGAGACTAAGAGGGAAGCCGGGGGACTGTTGCTAGGCTTCTGCAGTCATCCAGGTGACAGATGATGGGGGTATAGAACTGAATAGTGACCGTGGAGGTGGACAAAGGTGCATAGATGTGAGTTTTAATTTGGAGATAAAATCAACAACTGTTTATCTCTTTGAGCCCTTCATTCTCCTGACTTATAACAAAGAATCTACTAGTAATTGTCTTGCCAACTCCATAGGATTATGGTGAGAACACAATGAAATAAAAGTGGAATGGTATACAACTAAAATACTGTTCTTCTTGTGGTATTATGACCACTGTGATACTGCCCACTTACAGTCAGTTTAAAACCTCAATCCATAAGAGATAACCAGTCTAACTTAGGCAGGGCAGTGGGAGAAGTGTCCAGACATTTCAGTGTTATCTGGGCAAGATCCTGGTGGAAGTGGGTGCAGACCACAGGGAGGCTTTTCTCTTCCTGGGCCCCACACCATCCAAAGGCAGAAAACCAGGCAGTGAAGGAGGCTTAGTCATGCTCTGAGGCTAGTAGAGTTCTACCAGCCATTGAGCCCCCATCTAGTCTATTACCACAATAAGGGCCTGCGAGAGTTCTTCCGCTGCCTAAGTTACTATGAGAGAGCGCCTTAAGCAAAATTGACCCAGAAAATTGATGTCTAGCATGATCCTATATTCTTAAAGAATTCCCAGAAATAAACTAATGCCTCCAAGAGATTAACAAACTTAGAGTGTAAAAAATATGTTTTCTGTGGGGAGAGAGTCATATGTGTGTATATATAGCAAAACCTCCTTTGAAATGTGGAGTCCCAGAGGAACGATTAAACCTTGAAGAGCCAACGATTTCAAATGTTTAATATTATTAAGGAGATACTTCTAATGCATATTGCATGTTTTCTCTGCCTTAGGAGACAGAGGATGTTGGGCATGATTTCCCTAATTTAAAAAAAAAAAATTGATACGGTATCATTCTGGTTCTGCCACTGTCGTTGGATAAGTCATCTACCTTCCCACATGTAAAACAAGGCTCTTTAACTAGATCAGGGCTTGGCAAAGTCTTTGTGGTAAAGAAGCAATTTTGTTTTTGTTTTTTAAATTTCCAGACTATCTTGGTCAATGCATGGCCATACAGGGTAGCTCATGCCACACGTGACCCAGCAGTTGAGCTTGAAAACACTGAACTGGTTGATACTCTGTTCACTGAGACCAGTCCACTGACCTGGATGTCCCCAAACACTGCTATCAAAGTGTTTAAATGATTAGTCTGAGTTTCGATGTGTACATCTTCATAGATAAATAGCAAACCATTCTTAGCAGGAAATGTTTTAAGTAGCCCAGAGCTACGTGATGTCTAACATCCCTCCAACCCAAAGAGACTAGGATGTTACGATCTTGATGAATATCAGTTATTTCACTAGTGCTTTCATAATGCTAAGGAATGTTGGTCCCTGAAAATTCTTTCCTTGAGTTCATGATTTCTAAGTGTGTTTTTCTGATTTAAGATTACACTCAATTCTCTTGAGTTCTCTTGAGGCTGCTCCCTGTGCCCTGAAAGAGTCTAGTTTCCTGAGCTATTCTACTAGGATGTCCTTCTGTGACCCTCTCCCCTGGCACAGGGTTGTGGGGAGTCTCTGTCCCTGCTGCTGTCTTCCTCGCTCACAGTAGGTTTGGCCACTTCCAATAGTCTCCACCAATTCTACTTGTTATCTCTAACCCAGCTCTTGACCCTTCTGTCTGATACTAAAACTAAGCCCTAAATCTTCTGGCTAATCCCATTCCTTTCCTGAAAAAAAAAAAAAAAAAAAAAAGTCCGGAAAACTCCATGGGCTATAAGACAGTATTTCCTCTGGTTTAAAGGCTGTGCCCCCTCATCTCTGGCTAACTTAAGATTCACAGTTGTTTTTGGAAGTTCCAAAATTCCAAAAGCTAGATAAAGGGCTTATTACTCTTACATTTCCTTGAATAATGAACAAAAATCAGATAATGGGGAAATCTCTGAACCATCTTCTAAATGCTAAAGTCTATTAAAACGATAAAACATTTTAAAATATTTCTTAATCCTCAAAGTGCTCATGAACCGGCCACTTTTGCTGTTTAAGAATAAAATATAACTACTGGTATCAATTCTGAATAAACACATTTCTATTCTTACATGATATCACTGTTAGATGGGGGGGGGCAGTTAACCCACTTTAGAACTTAAAGCAGTCAAGCAAATCAAAGGGAGCAGAGAGGGATGATGAGGGAATCGGTGAGCAGAACTCGCCTTTGGCAAAAGAGTGGCTTTTCACACAGCAAGGATTTGGATTGACAGACTGCAGAAGTGGAATAAGCTCTGATCCCTGCCAGTTCTAACATTGCGTGATTGCGTGATTGCGTGATATGACACGAAGGTTCATTTCACTCTGAGGAACCATCCACAGGAAAGAACTACAGAGGACCTGAAACCAAGCAGCAGCGATCAGAGGTGGTCCATAATTTTAGCAGCCTGACTTCCTTAACTTCTTCAACCACCAGGACAGCATTTTGCCAAAGGCCTGTTGGAGTTTCCACAGCTAAAAATGGGCATTCCTGACAAAGAACAGAACCCACAGTAGAGTCACAGTGTGCAGGAATTTGAAAAGAAAAAGGTAAAGAGAAGAAAACATGGCAACCAGGAGAGGAATGATACAGAATAGCAATTTTTGTTTTAGTGACGGATGCATTCGAAACACCAAAATCTTGAGAGGGTCACTTGAGTGGCAGAGTAAAAACCCTGGCCCATATGCTAAAGCCAGGGGCTTGAACAGCTACACGGTATTGCCTCATCCATACACGATTTTGCATATGTTCTCAAGGAGTCCCATGAGCCTAGGTTAAAAGACCCAGCTGTGAAATACAAGCATTGTTCTCTTTTTCAGCACAAATCATTCTTTCTTAGGATTAAAAAGCCATTGTATTTGTTACTCCTACTACACCCCCTCTAGATGTCCATGTACATTGTATGTCATTCAGCTCTTTCCCCATCAACCATTACCGGAAATGAAAACATAATTAGAATGTCCATTCTTACTCCATTTGTAAACCTCCCAAAACCAAATTGTCAGAATACAGAGGTAGCCAGGATGCAAACCTGGTCAGACAACAGGATATGTTAATCAACCTGGTCAGAGTGACAATAGGATGCAAACAACCTACTGAATATGCTAATACAACAAACTCACCCACGCTGAAATGTGTGGTTGGCAAGTGTAAAAGACCTGCCTGCAGAAGTCCAGGTGGGACTCCTATGGGCCCACGTGGAGGACCAGGAGTCCCTGTTCCCTTGCTTCCCATTCCCCTTGGCCTACAGGCCCTTGAGTCGGTCCAGGAGTTGCCTCTCCCCTCCACCCCCTTTCCCCTTTGTTCCCTCAGTAAATCCATTGCCTGTTCCCACAATGGTCTTCAGGTGGTTTCTTAAGAGCAAGACTCCTCTAACACAGATGAACTCGGAAAGTTTATCCCAGATCTGTCCAGGCGCTAGAGAGTCTACTAAGTAATATTTCAAGAGAAGATGAAAGCTACATAGAGATCCAACCAACCGAGAAGATCTGAGAAAGAAATCTTAACCAATGGCAGCAGCTTAGAGGAGGGCTCTAGGTCCAGCAACGATGCCCCTTGGTTCTCATGTACCGTGTGGATTTTGGCAGGGGGAACGCTTGCAAGTCAAAGAGTACACCGCGTCTCTTCTGTGTGCCAAGAGTACATGATTACATGGCGATACAATGTAAGGTGATGAGCAAATAGAGATGGATTCGGTTTAAAAAATAAAAACAAAAATAATCCCATCTTATCAGCAACCAAGGGCAGTCATCGGACAGGATCTTCAAGAAGCTATTGATGTAAATTAAGATCTTAAGAGCTTCCTTCTGAAATCCCAAAGCCCCGGGGGGACTTGTTCTGGGGCTGAAGATTACTCCATAAGACACAGGGCCCGGATACAGAAAGTAGGAATTGGTGCCCCTCAGGGTCCATGAAATAGAGAGGGGAGAATCTCGTTTAGGATCCAGCTGATGGAAATCTGGGTTGGAATGAAGGTTCTGACACTTGCTTACCCAACTTCAGGCAAACTCTTCGAGTTCTCTGGGCCCTTTTTAAAATCTTTAAAGTAAACATCAGCACCCAAGCCCTACTCATCTCGTATGGTTGTCTCATCATCCAAATGAAGAAAGAAAATGCTTTGTAACTTGTAAGTCATTATGCAAATAATCGGCATTATTATACATGCATGGTTTCCTATATCCCCTTAAGTGATTGAGAGAGAGAGGAAAAGAGGGAGGGAAAGTGAAAGCAGGAAAGAGAAAGAGAGAGAGAGAGAGAGAGAGAGAGAGAGAGAGAGAGAGAGAGAGAGAGAGAGAGAAGGTATAGAAGTGACGGACGGGAAAGAAACGAGGAAGAGAGAAAAATGCCATGGAAAAGAAGGAATAAAAAGAAGTGGAGGGGAATAAAGAGAAATCAGTGCTGGTACAGTAACAAATAAATCCCCCAGCATGACAGCCTTCTGCTGAAGCATTTCATTTTCCCACAACATAATGGTGTGTTATTGCCCATTATCTGTTCTGTCAGTGCCAGAGCAGAGTCGATATTAAATGAGGGGCAGCTGCATTTAGCTGCCGTTTTTTCAGCTGTCTTCATGTTGCCATGGAGACCGGTTGTTTCTTGTTGAACCTGCCAGGAAAGCAAGGGGAAAACCAGGTGGAAGGGGGAGCAAAGGCTGCAAGGGGAAGGGGTGTCAGGGTGGAGAGTGAGAAGAAGGCCAGGGACCAGGGGCAGGGGAATGACAGTAGAAGGAACAGCACGGAGCTCTATCGTCATGTTCTGCTCACACCTGACACAGCAGCCCTTTGGAAAACACGATCTACATTCCAGGGGCCCTACACGGCACAGTCACCTTGGAGTGGCCTCTCCACTCACAGCTTAGTCGCTTTGGGGTTCTGAGCCAATCGCAGATGCCTTCTTTCTACACCATCCGCTTCTCAGCCCAGCCCTGACTCCTTCACCTCCAACCTGGTCCCACCTTGGGGAGCGGTTTTGGATCTCTGAATATTCAGCATTCGGAGTAAGAACACCGGCTTCACAAAGGACACCCACTCCTGGCCTCTGCCTGGTCCATCAGTTTTTTTTCTAGAGCACATTTATTTTCTCACATAATCAGAGATTTTTAAATTTATATAGGACTTCAAAAATCACTGAGTCAGTCAGGCTGCACAGAAGAGAAGTAGGCTTGGCGGACTGGCCGACACCAACCCCAGAGTGCTGGGCCTCGGAGCGGAAAAGCTAGACGCTTCAGCCCACAGGGCAGCAGCCTCGTGCCCTTGGAGGAACAGGAACCTAGTGGATCAGATCTGATTTTTCAACACATTCCAGGAATCTCTATTTCTGAGTACTATCTCCAAGTTTTAAATGTTGGCTCAATTTTTTAAAAAAAGTCTGCATGTTAGTTACATGCGCCACCAGTTTGCAACTTACCTTACTCTAACTTTATTTTTAAGTGAGACCTAGAAAGGCTGAAGGCTAAGAAACTTGAGAAATCTCTTCACTTTTCCAAATATAACTCACCCTTCCATAATCTAATCTCTCTCTGCTCCCCCCACCCGGTTACACTGTGGGAGGTAAGGAGGACTGTGAATTCACTCTTCCTGGAACCCCCAGTCTCACTGGCATCATGCATGAATTTGCTTATGAGACAAATGCTTTCCAAGAGCCCTGCAGATTTTGCATTAACTGTGAGTGAGAAGGAGACCACAGGTCAGTGTCCCGTAAGCTTAACCCCCATGAACACCTGTGCCATGCCTTTCCCACTGCAATCTGCCTCTTCTGGCCTTTAATTACAAATGACAAAAATAGGAGAGTGATCATTTACAGAGCACTGACTAGGTGCTAAAATGTGCTTAGCATGTGCTTTCTAATTGAATTCTCTCAAGAACCTTTTGAGTCATATACCAGTATTACCCCATTCAACAGATGGGAAAGCTGAGGGTCACTCACCTGCACAAGGTCACACAACTAGGAAGAGGTCAGGCCAATAATCAGATCCAAGTCTGTCAGACTCCAAAGCTCAAGTGCTTCATCACTAAGTTGTACGGTCTCCTACAAACTATACGAGTATTCCAGAGCCTAGTTTTATGAAAAATGATACTTGTTTCCTTTTTTTATCCTAAACTTTAAAGTAGTGTGTCTGCTTTTCCTAGGGCTTTACTGTAATGACCTCATAAACAGTAAGTTTAATTAATAAGCTCTTCCACTAGAATCACATGTCCCACATCACCTCTTGCCCCTGAGATTATCTCTGACACCCCATCCCGTCCTTAACCACTTCCTCCTCCATCATGTCATTCTCCCCTCTTAGGTCAGTCAAGGTCTCCAGTCATCAGTTCCAGGATGAATCTCACCCCTAACTGAGCCATTCAAAGCCTTCAGGATCTAACTTCCATGCTGTCCCCTGCAGCCTCAGCCTCATTCCCTTCCCCCAAACAGCCTAACGCCTGCATACTACCCTCTCACAGCTTCCCAAATGCTGCAGATTGCTGCATGCCTCCACGTGCCGATCCCTTTCCCTGGAATCCTCTTCCTCTCCCCCTTGTCTATCTGTGCATGCTCATCCTGAACAACACATCTGAGCCTCATCTCCTCCCGGCAGCCTTTGCGGCCCTACGTGTAAGTCAGACTCCCCTCCTATAACTGTCCCTGGCTCCTGGGGGCCTCTATAGTAGAAATTTTCACACAACACTGTAATATTTCTTGAGGACAGGGACCCTGCCTGGGTCACTCCATCCTGGCACATTGTGGGCTGTTATTAAATAATTATTGAATGAACTGCCCATCTTGATTGACAAAGAAATAAGGTCATTTCTAAATCTGTACAGACATCTCTTCCTGATAGTAAATACAACTGATCAAGTGACAAAGAGATCGATAACAAAGAGTTTCCTTGTCCACACTACACCATGTACCTGACTTCCTAAAATACTTCTCTCCTGTCAATCACCATACCCCAACCAGTAAGGATTTAGTGTAGAACATGCATAAGTATGCACATAAGTACATCCATACATAAATTAGTGGATCTATTTCTTAAAACAGTAAAGAGAAATGTTTTACTACATATCGACACATGGGATCTATTGGTTTTACAGAGTGGCTTCAGATGACAACAACAGTAGCAAGTCTCTCTTGAAGGAAGGAGTATTGTAGGTTAGCTGTTCCAAACACAGCTGGATGGGAAGCTGTGACATTTCAGACCCACAGCAAGAACTGTATTGTGACTCTGATGTCAGTGGACAGCAGGTGACTCCTATCCCACACATACATAGATCAGAACTACTACCATCTCTGCCAACATCCTCATGGTCCAACATCAGTTTCAGGTCCCTCCCTTGCTCTCCTTATGCCTCAACATTTTTTTCTTAGCCAAGGGCCATTGTTTTCCTATCTTTATTTTTCATTCCAAAGGCTTAAAAACAAAATTTTTCCACATTATTTACACACTAACCAACTTTTCAGGCTTCCCCTAATAGCTATGCCCCACCCCCAACCCCAGCTTCATGGTGCCCAGAAGAGTATTTAGGACTGTTTGCAAGACAACTCTTTAACATGAGAATCTTAAAAATCCAAGGCCCAAAACATCCCCAAGTGGCAGAGAGGCTCTGCAAAGAAAGGAAGGAAGGACAGACTGCCATTTATGTAAGCATACAAATTCACAGAAACTTTAACACAAACCATGGCTTTAATTAAAGAGTAGCAACATGACATGCCTGGTTCTACCATTATTTATCAGCATGAAACTATATCGTTTTATTCAAATAACACATTTGATAGGAATAAATCTGGTTGGAAAAGTCACCATGATAAGGTCGCTAAGCAGGTACTCTGCTCTCTATACATGTGTACCCTCAGTTTCTAGCACACGCCAGGCTCACAGCAGGCACACAACAATATATCTGACCTAAAGAGGGGTGCAGGGGACTTGCAGGCTTCTCACGGCTGGACCAATGATGATAGAGTAGGCTGAGCCAAAGGTAAGCAAGGTCACTGTCTCAGGATCCAGAGCTCAGGTTTGCTTCAAGAGACACATGCACTGCCTGGGTTCTTAGACCTTGGTCCTTTGGGATTAATAAAACAGCCAGCTCAAAAGAGACAGGCAAAGGGGATGGGGTGCTTCCCATGGAAGCTTAACAAGAATGGAATCCATATTTTCAGATTCATCTCTAAATCCTCGAATTAATGACCTTCTAATAAAAGTACTGCACTAGACTGAATGCTTCGCATTAGTAGAGATAGTACTGGGTACTCTGAGGTGTAGAGAAAGTAGCCTTCTCCCAGGGTCAAAATGGAGCTCTCCATCCACACCTCTGAGACCTGTCAAAGGCTCCACACAAAAGCTTATGACAGCGTGAGATCTCGCAGACATGCAAATATGATCCTAAAGCTTCTAGGCATGCCAAGGAGGATCCAGGAAATTCACCCACGAAGGATAGGGAGCAGGATAAATGGTGAAGACGACGTAAACCCACAGAAGGTTAAGGAAAATGCTTCTCCCTCAATAACTCAGGAACCACCGTTTCTCTTTAGACACTTAGGTATACACATTACTTGAAAATACTCATTGTATTTTTATTTTTTTATTCCCTAATAAGAGCTTATCCAGTTTGTGAAGAACACATTTTGGCTTTGCAACAGAGAGTGTATAATGTTTGTCAACACACTGTCAGATGTTAAATAAGAAATAGCCCCGATTTGACTGTCTGCTCTGAAAGGAAGCCTTGGCTTCATCAAGAACTCGAACATGAAAACAGTAGTACATTTGATTCAAATAATATTTATGGAGCACCTAAGACACCATGCTAGGCTCCAGGAATACAGATTGGAATAAGACATGGCCCTACCCTTAAGAAGTTCATGGTCTCATGGGAGACACATTAAGTATTCACTGAAATATAATGAGTGGTCAGAATACAGAGCAGACAAACTCAGCAAGACTAAGTAAGGAAGGGGACAAAGATAGGCAGGGACAGTGACTCAGCTGAGCTAGTCTAGAAGAATGAGTAAAAAGTTGGCTAAGGGAAAAGATGGAAAGAGTTCCCAGGCAAAGGGAACACCATGATCAGAAAGAACTTAGGCGTTTCTTTTCTAACTAAAATTGTCAGACAAGAGCATGGTCTTGTCATAAGACCACAAAGCAACCACAGGGGAAAATAATTTCAGAGACATGCATTGAAGAGAGCTGGTATTTATAGCCCAAACCTCTTTTTTAGGTGTTAATGTGTAAAGCCCTAGGGAGGAAAAAAGTGGTTATTGCCATAAGGGGAAAACAAATACATTCCTTTGAGTTTTCTAGTTTAAAGAAATTCATCTTTTCTTTTAGACTTAAACCCATGTCTCTCTTCCTGCTTGATCTTCTTTCTCTCTCTTCCTTTTCATTCTCCACCTCCTCACATTTTTGTGCTACTTAATATAGCCATCATCTATCTATCATACCTTCCTCCACACATTTTGTCATTCTGCTAATCCTGAAATATTAAAAACATGTAGATGCATGCACATACACACACACACCTACACACTCACACACCTACAGTCGCATGAAGATTCCATACATTGACCTGCATGATTATTTTATGGTTTTATTTTTTTAATCACTTTTTATTATTATTCAGTTACAGTTGTTCCAATATTTCCTCCTGTGCCTCCCTCCGCCCATCCCACCACCCCTTACTCCCAAAGCTGATCACAGCACCCTTCCTTTGAGAAGCAGTTCCTGTATTTACATGTAGACATTTTGTACACCGATGAAAACGGAAGCTTTCCCCAACTTGTTCAATATGGTTTATTATTACACCACCTAACACATGTGAAATGTGATTCTTCTGTTTATTTTTACTTTTTTTAAAGCAATCCCAACAAGTGTATGTGCTTAAATAGAGCACTTTTGGCTTGTGTTTGCAAAGAGTGTGAAAGGAGTAAAGATTTCATAGAAAAATATCCAGAGATGGCGCCTCCCATATTTTTCATCACTGTGTGTAATAAAGCTCCTTGCCCAGAAGCACTTTTATGTGACATTAAATTCCAAGATCTCTCAGGGTTCGCTTTGATCTGACTGGAATGTCAAATGAGGGGCGAGACCCAATATATATTATTCACTTGGATTTCCCCTCTGGATTTCTTTTAACATTCCAGTGGCATCACTCAAATAGAATTTCTCTCTCCTCGCTTTACAGGGCTTGCTCTTTTACTCCCAGTAGAATCTGTGTGTTAGAGTTCAGCTTTTCCCTCTGAGTGAGCCCCAAGGAAGTGCTTGAACTTCTACAATTAGATGTCAAGGTACGAATGACTCCTTGTTCTTGGACAGTGAGGACTGTGACATCAAAGGTGATTCATCTCATCAAAATACAACCAATTTCCTCTTGAGCCTGAGGGAAGATTATGACTTAAAACTCAACAGAAGCAAAGATGGCTCCAAGTCAACTCACAGGGCAGAAGGTGAGGAGCTAGTGGAAAGAAAATCAAAATCGTTTGCCTTCTGCTAGGTCTCTTTGGAACTATGCCTCTGGGAACATGCTCTGAGATAAATCTTTGAATGTGAATCCCCTAAGCTCAAGACCATATATTTTCTGAATCTGGTTTAGAATTTTCCTTTAGAGATTAATATTATGCAGCTCCTGGACACACAGAGGCAAATGTCAGAAGCCAAATAAAGCTGAAGCAACCCTGAAACAGGGTGGTATAGTAAACATACAGAAGAAGAGTCAGCCTGCAAAGGTATTTGAGAAGCAGAATTAAAGACCTGGTGACAAACTAGAAGTAAGAGGTGGAGGGGCAGATGGGATGAGCAAGAGGAAGAACTATAGGCAATTACCAAGTGACAGAGTAAATAAAGTCCTCCATTCTCTCCATTCATTTCCACTCTTCTAATGAGACAGAGCGGGGTAAATTTTGAGGAGCAGAGAATAAATTCACACTTAGATGCATTATTTCAGGTACCTGGGGGACAAATAGGTGGAGATGTCTCATAGGAAGCTAGAAACAGATCCGGGGTCCAGGAGAGTGATTCAGGCTGGCAACTGAACTTGAGGCTCATTAACCTTAAGGTGATGGTTGAGAGTGTCCCAAAAGAGGATGTTAGGAGAAGATAAAGAACAGAACCTTCAGGAGCACAAGCACTTCATAAGCCACTGAAAGACAAGCTGTCAAGGTGAATGAAGGAAGAGGGCAACCAGCTGTCACAGGGGCCACAGGAAGGGAAAGGAGATCCACCTGTAAAAGGCTGTGGTTCTAGGCTTCTCAACTCTGTCTCGCGTATGAACACAGAGGCTAGCGTCCCATCGAGGGAAGAAAGAGAGCCCCCAAAGAACAAAGAACGCACAATTCCGACTTTACTACAGTATATGTAATAGAGAAGGTTGTCAGGAGTGAAATATAAATATCTTTCAGTTGGGCCATTTTTAGCCCCAGCTGGTAGAGCCACCTGCTCCCCCATAAGACCCAGCCATCTCCCCATCTGTGCTGCTGTGTGACGAAAACAAGAGAGAAAGTCTGGCAGAAAGAACTGGGACAGTTACTAGTGGCTCCACTGCCGGGCACCTAAGACCAGTGTCGACGTAGGACAACATTGGGTAATAACTGAGTTTGTTTTCCCTGCCCCCTATGTACCCCTCCCCCCCCATGTGGCCCTAAAGTACACATGACTGAATCTAGATTAAAGTGGTTCTTCAGCCCTCTGTGAGCTGAGAAAGAATGACGTGGCTTGGCATGCAGTGAAGTGCTTCCAGAAGTTTCTTAAGTCACCACACGCACGCTCGGCCTGGCTCAGCCTGCAGCTATAGCTATTCTTTCCACCACCACCCCACAGGCCTCTGTTAATGGGACCCCACCCTGCCCCTGCTCATTCCTCCTCTCTTTTCTATTCATTTAACCATTCCCAGCAAGTAGCTTACAATCACCACAGGTACCCTGGAGCATTCATTCATGAGTGATCTGGTTAAAAAACTAACAGGCTACAAAAAGTTGGGGGAACACTTTGTAAAGCATATGATTGTCTAACTATGTGCCGTACACCTGAAACTAATACAAAATAATATGGAATGTAAACTGTAATTAAAAAATAAAATTAAAACAAAATTTTTAGGCTGCCCTCATTCTCAGGAGCACACCCACGTTTCGGTCCCCCTCTTCTTCCCTCGAGGCACGTTACTCTTACCTTTGTCTTTCTTAAGCTCCAAGGGCCCTACTTCTGCCTCTGAAACTTGTTTCCTGAGCCTACACAGTCCAGCAGGCTCACTACCTCTGTAACTTTCTAAATAAACTTTCCCTTATAACTTAAGAAATAATTTTTTTTAAGTCAACAAGATATAGCAAATAACTGAAAGGGATGTTGGCAGGGTTAGGGGTTGGAGAGATACGGAATAAAAGGGAAATAATCCATGGTGATTCTGAAGCGTGGGAGGCACGAAATACCCAGGCAAGAAATACAGGCTTTGGTGTTGTAGAATCATCTATAAAATGCTTACTTCTAGGTGACCTGTCACTGTAAGGCACCAGAGAGTTATACATTAACTATATGCTGGGGAGAGTAGGGAGTGAGAAATAAGATTAAATTTCTATTATGAAATTTAAAAAGGTAATTCACAAGCCTCGTTTTCAAAGGAAGAAATGCAATATGCTATAAAAGAAGGTCATTTAAACCCTCGGTCTCTTTACCAGCATAAGGTATGTTCTAAATATCCTTAGATGAAAAGCCTGCGGTTTGCAAAGAGCCCTCTTCAACTCTGTGAAATGTCTTATTTCCCCCTACCTCCTTTCCATGACAAACAGTTGGAAGGACAGGACTGGGTACACTGGGCATTCCTGCCCAAAGTGTAAGGGAAGCTGGCATACCTAATTTAGCTTCGTCCCTGCCTTGAAGTCATTTTGGACTCTTTTCTGGCAGTGGAGGTCATGCTACTCTCATCCTACTACACGCAGCAGCCTCTCCACAAATTAGTCCTCTTGTTTAATTGCCTGTTACAAAGGACAAAAGTCAGAGTAAGGGAGCCCCACTGAGAACTCTTTGCCTGAGCCCAAGATCAACAACGCACGTGTGACCTTCAGCAATCCATCTCTTTTGCTATTAGTCAAGGGTACTAGCCTTCTTGAAATAATCTCCACCTAAACCCACTTTCAATTTTACCTGGAAAATCATTTAAAGTCTGAACCATGATAATGTAGTCTGCAGAGACCCTGAGTCCCCGCCCGCGATGGCACGTGCCCCAGACTGCCTTGCTCCTCAGAAAACAGGAGCCAGTTACTAAGGTGTTGGCTCCTTCTGCTCCAACTGCATATAACCCTCTCTTCAAAGCCAGCTGTTTGAAAGCCTCATTCATATTAACCAGCTCCCCAAGAGAAGTGTTAATTGGAAAAGCACACAACGATATCTGTTTGCTAGAGGCAACAACTAACCAAAGCGGAAGTGACATAGCAAATGTGCAATGGTGACAGCAGATTCCAGGTGCCTTAGCTACCCCAAAACACAGACACTTGACCTCAAAAAAAGCAGGAATATCGCAGCTCCACAGCTGGGTATTACGTATGACTTGGGCAAAACGAGACCTCCGTGCTGAAGGTGTGACTCTTCCAAAACAGGAGAGATGAGCCACCCTCTGCCTCATCTCAGGTCAGAGTTGTGCTGAAAGGCAATCCTGAGCTTCCCTCACGCTCTGTGTTCCAGGAGGACTCTCTAAACCCCTGCCAAGCCAGTAACTATGGGGAGTTGCTGGGCAGTCCGTTCCATTCTGGCCACTAGAGGGCAACAGAGTCACATGCACTCCATGGGATCTGGTTCCATCACCTGAGAGGAGTCAATTGTACAGATTCACTGCCATGTTCCTAAAATTGAAAGGCTATGGAAATTATCCATGAAAATGAGGCGTTCAGGGTCTGCTACATTATAAGGTTGTCTAGGATCTGCTTTATCTTGTCAACTTGTCTATTCAAGTTGGCCTATAGCTGAGAGCCAGTGACATTTTGAGTTCTACCTCTTCAAGGCTGTTTTCAAGTTCTTCTGCTCCTAATTCCACTGAAGCCACCATCAGTAGCTCACCACCCATGTCTTCCCTGCCAAGAGTGATCAACCATGGCCACACTTACTTTCTCTTCACTCAGGAACACAGTTGCAACCCCTTGACTCCCTTGTATCACCCTGAACCATGGACACCCTCTTATATTCCCTGAAAAAATCTCAGAGACTCAGAGAGATATAAAAACATAGAGTTGGGTTTAGGGTGAGGGGGCGATGATAACAGAGAGGTGTCCCCGAACAAAATAGAATTTAAAAAGCCATCTCCAATCCACAATCTTATAGTTAGAAAGGCGCTTGGAGATACCTAGTCCAATCCTCCTCCTCCAGAGGCAAAAGAACTAAGGCCCAGAGAGTGTTGATGGTTTGCCCAAGGTCAAACTATTTAGCCCTGAGGTCTCCTAGGTCCCTGGAGTCTTCTTTCCTGTGCCCCATGGAACCTTGAGATGCTAGATGGGGACATAGGTAGAAACTAGAAAAAATAGAAAAACCAGGATTTTTACCATGTCCTATGCAACCACATTCAGATGCCTAAAAAGAAATAGCAGCCCTGGCTGGTGTGGCTCAGTTGGTTGGAGCATTGTCCCATAACTGAAAGCTTGTGGGTTCAATTCCCCATCAGGGCACATACCTAGTTTGTGGGTTTGATCCTGGTCTGGGTGCATACAACCCCCAGTATTCGTGCCTATGGGAGATAACCAATCGATGCTTCTGTCTCACATCGACGTTTCTCTCTCTCCCTTCCCCTCTCTAAAAAGCAATGAAAAAAATGTTCTCGGGTGAGGATTTGAATAAATACATAGATAAATAAATAAATAAAAAACTAGCAAAGGGCTTTGAGGTCATAAGAAAGATGTTAACCAGTGACATCCCAGGGAAGGTTTATGGTTTTTAGCCAATAAATCTAGAAACAGAAGCAAAGCAAGAGAGTATTTAAAGCCAATACTCAAATCGTGGATTTAGGAAGAGGATTTCTTCAGTTTTTGTTATCACATGATGGTATTTTAGGGTAAACTTAAAACAGTATTACATGTCATTCCCTGGAAGAAATAGGAAGGAGAGATTTACTTCCTCTTAGTGAACAGTTAGAAGGGACACTTTACGTAGGGGCTCATCTACATACTTCTAAAGTGACCTCACTAAGCAATCCTTTTCTCAGCCCTTCCTGTAAGACAAGTCCTCCACACATTCCAGCACCAGAGACAGCCTCACTCCCCACAAAATCTTCTTCACAAAATCTTCTTCAGCACTCTTCAGGTTTGTACCAGATAGTGGTCAGGATGTCTTCCTCTGTATCTTCTGTAGCTTTCAGGGTGAAAAAGAAAGTAAGAAGGTATCCCCTCAAAATGTTCTGCCTGCTGATCTGGAATCCGGGGACTCTCCCAGCCTCTTCTTCAGTGCCCAATGTCACACAACAGTGGGCTTTTCGGCAGCTCCCTTCTTGCTATCTGGTCTTCTGTCACCATGACTTGAGCTATTCTCTTCATTTCCACTAATTAATTACTCTCTTTAGACTGTGTTTTCAAAGCCCTGATGGGGGTGGGAGGAGGGCAGCAACTTTATTAATGAAGTTGTTATATTAGTTCTAAAAGTAATGGTGACGCAAGAGAGTGAACAAAGGACATGTAAGTAACTAAGAAACCACTTGTCTCCCCGCCCCCCTGGAATAATGCTCAGGTGCATCGCCACCTGTTTTCTTAGGAGCGACCTCCCTATGGCTCTTTAAGACGATAATGTACAGAACTCTAACGGTTCTGCAAACTGGTGTCGCAGGGGCAGAATAATGGTTTACTTTTATTAGTGGTCGTCGTCGTCGGCAGCCGTCCG
Organism: Furipterus horrens; assembly: GCF_987537825.1. Lineage (NCBI taxonomy): Eukaryota > Metazoa > Chordata > Mammalia > Chiroptera > Furipteridae > Furipterus > Furipterus horrens. Next base: position 193,550,844 of record NW_028327173.1, on the reverse strand, counting down.
TCTCGAGAGACGATGGTGTAGCTTCTTAAGAGTCTATCTGCACCGCCGAGAATGGCTGTGCAGTCCGACTCGGGAGTGACACGGTATCTGTCTCCTCCCGTGTTGAATCGACATCTTGCGATGACTCTGGAGTGTCCTCTCCAGTGGAGCTGAAGCTACAGAGCCTGGGCAGGGTGATATGGAGGGTCTGCTGTTGCCCATGCAGCAGACCCCCCCTCTCTTCGCAGCTGAAGGGTCCAAGGGAAAGATGGAGTCAATACAGCTTGGCTTCAGGTGCGCCGCAGGAGTTGCCGGTGTTGACTACAACGTCAAACCGCCTTAGGGACTCCGGCTCCGGATTTTCTGTCGGGGTTTACTCCCTTAGCCTTTCCCCTGAAGAGGTATGCCGCAAGGCAGCGGAGGTTTTTTGGAGTCAGAGTTTTCCTTCTCTGATGTGTCCTGACTGGAAGATCGAACCAGCGACACTTAGCTCGCAGGCCGACGCTCAATCCACTGAGCCAAACCAGCCAGGGGGATATTAGTGGTACAGGACTAGTAAAGACATAGTTAGGAAAACGTGTTCACATCTATCATCACATGGAATTCTCACAAGTCTGAGAATAACCTCCGTGTTACCAACGAGGGAACGAGAGCAGAGGAAGTGACCTAATGCCTCCCCTGTGCCACTGGCTGCCGCAGTTCCGCACTAGGGCCCACCACCCTGAGATTGAGCCTTTCATCTCCCATCACTAACAACAACTTCCCCAGCAAAGAGAGCTGGGAAAAAGCACCAACCTGATGGAATTGCAAATTCCCATTTTGATTTTCATTCTGTATCTGGAATTACACTATGCGAAAACCTCGGGGCAGAGATACAAGAGGAAGGAAGCAGAGAGCAGGTCGCACAGTAAGACTTTAACCTGGGCATTCGCAACCTCGGCACCACTGACATCTGAGAACAGGCAACTCTTCATTGTGGGGCATCTAGAATGTTGAGCAGCAACCCAGGGCTCTACCCACTAGATGTCAGCAGCATGTCCTCTTCACCTCCCAGTGGTGACAAACAAAAACGTCCCCAAATATTGCAGCTTCTCCCCTTGGGGTACAAAATTGGTCTTGGATTAACCCGTGATATTATAATATGTAGCCTATGTCTCAGTCTCTTTCTCTCCTTCTCTTCCCACCCCTACCCCCACCCAGGAGGGGCTTCCTGAGCTATTCACCCTCACCTGAGATTGCCAAGAATATCTCACTTGTGAGTTTGAAGCTTGTTTCCATCTCTTCCTAGATGAGTCATCTTGAGAGGGTTATCTTGTCTCTTGAAGCCTCAGTTGACTCATTTGTCATACGTGAATTATACTGCCTACCTTCCATGATTTTATGAGGATTAAATGAGATAATAGAGAAAGAGAGGCTGAGCATGGGGTCTAGGGCGAAGCAAGCATCCAAAAATGTATAGCCAGAGTTATTCTGAAGGGAAAAAGAAAGGCTTTGGGATAATAATGGTAGATAAGTGAGGATGATCACTCTGCAGGAAGACTTTGTTCCAGCTGCCCTCCCAGTCTACCTGCCACTCAGCATGCCCTGAGAACGGAAAAGAGAGCTCACCATGAAGACACGGGACAGCAGCAGCCCACTAACAAGCTCTGCTTCTCCTTGGGTGACAGGGCAGACGTTCTCATTAACTGCTAGAACGTTTATCTTTGGACAGTCAATACTCTATGACCTGCCCTAAAGCTTAACATTCTAATGACTTCCTGTGGCCTCCAAGGCCCTGCAAGACCTGGCCACTGCCCTTGTTACTATCCTTCTCACATACCTCTTCCCCACCTGTTTGCTCTTCTACATTCTGTTCCTGGAACTGCCAAGCTGGTCCCGACTCAGGGCTGTGCCTCTCCAGTTCCCTCTGCTTGGAACAATTTTCCCCTAGAATATCCCATGGCTATCTCCTTCGCTTCGCTAGCTCTTGACTTACTTGTCACCTCTTCACAGAGGTCATCCCTGACCACCAAATCAAAGTAGCCTCAACCTCTAGTCACCTCTCTCATTGCCTTCTCTCCTTTTGTCATTAGGTCCTCTTGTCATTGCATCTCCCTTTAAAATGTTAGCTTTATGAAAGCAAGGACTTTGTTTCCTTTTCTATTGAAGCCTAAACAGTTAGAACAGCATCAGGCCTGCAGTAAAAAGTCTGGAATATTTGTTGAATAAATGATGAAATGACCTTCTCAAGGGGGAGTCCCAGAGTCCCATGTTCAACTCCCATGACCCCTGACTGGTAGATAGCAGGCACTCAATTACTATTTATTTAATTCACCAGAAGTGTTTCTTGAGCATCATCTATGACCTCTGGAAACTGCTAAGCCTCAGAAGACTTTTACTGAGAGGCCAGCTCTGTCCTTGAAGAGGTGTCTTAGTAAAGAGACGCAAGAGCCTGCAGTGTCCTCTCGAATTCCTCAATGCTTCATGGTTAAAATGACAATTGACACTAAGTAGTAGGAAGTGGGCTGGAATGGACAGATTGGGTGTGGATTCCTCGCCCAATTATGAATTTAGAACCATACTTAGGAAGTACCCTGGGAAGATCCACATCATTAGAGGAGTTAAACCATCCCAGTCCCCAATAGCAGTATTGATTGCAACTCATTCTTCCCTGGCCAGGTAGCTCTGAGGTCCAGATCCCCATTTTCAAGCTCCTTTGCCCTTTTCTCTAAGAGATCCCCATTTAAGAGCAGAGGTCAGGAAGGCAGCAGATTTAGGGGCAGGGAACAGTAATTATGACACAGATCCTGCCACCTGGTCTCCACCCCAGGCAGCCAGCCACGCAAGGTCTGCAGAACCCCTCAGAGACCTTGTCCTTCAGATGGCTGGCGGGCGACTCAGCTCCCCGTGGAGGCACGCCCTCGATGCTGGTACTGCTGCTTCCACATTTAGCCTGCATCGCATTACCTCACTGCCAGCCAATCGGTGCCTCCCCGGGCTCAGCACACATTCTACCCTTTGCCACAGACCTCGCCTCATGTCGCTCTCCGTTCCTGGAGCATGCAGCACAGTGCGTGCCCAGGGTCTGCTCGGGGCGGGCGGTGAAGGGAAGGTGGTGGAAGGAGAGGGCTGGCCGGCAGAGCCGCAGGCACGGCGGCCTCTTCCCTCCAGTCCTCCCCTCCCCCGCCCCCCTGCTATCATACACATGATGTTGGCATCACAGGAACGGAATATTCTGCATGCTTGGGTCCCTCTTGGTTGGGGTGGGGGTGAGGCAAGAAGACTGAGCAGGGGTGATGAGCGCGTACAGCAAGCTTAGAGGAAGATAAGCTGTAGATTACCCTCAGAGCACTGGGGAGATCAATGGTCTGTAAAACCCCTTAAATAGGCCCCGCCAGCTTGGCAGCAGGGATGACAATGGTTTCCCCTCCTCCTGCCTCAGGCGCTGGCTCGCCCCACCCACGACCACATTGCACCACTGGCATCTCCACTGGTGGAACGGAGGAGCAGAGACTAACATTTTAGGAGATCAGAGGGTCCCTCACCACCAAGACACACACGTTGTTAAAGTGAGGGACAAGACCCCCGTGCGGATCTTGGGAAAGGCATTAGTAAGCTATCATAAGAACTGGATAACCATGTGGCCCTATGTCTACTTGGCCCACACTTGGGGAAGCTGACACATGTTGGGGACAGAGACCAGAGACTGACTGGGGTCTGCAGCTTTCTCATGAAGCTGTCCCACCCCTGTGCCTCAGGCAACCCTGCAGCTTCTTAGATGGTTTCCACACTCATTCTAGCGGGAGACTTTCAGAGAAGGGCATTTGATCTTCATGAGGTCTCACTTCAAAGGTTTTCTCCTCCAGATAGAACCAGAGATGTTAATATGTCTTTAAATAGAGAAAAGGAGTGGGTGTGGAGACGGGGCAGGAAACCATTATACATCTTCATAGGGCGTTCAATTTTCACACAAATACAGCTCTCTGGCAGCAATAATGGCTCCACAGACACGCCATGTGCGTGTGTTGTTAATAGCTTTCCATGCACCGAGGAGGAAAGCGTGGTCAGGGAACATGGCAGAGAAATACTAATAAGAGGCGGCATCAGATGATTCAAGACAACCTCCATTCAATGTCTAGGTGCTCAGATAAGAGGGGGGTCACTTCCTGCTGACATCAGACCTCCACCTCCCACAGGGCGATTTTCCTTTGCATTTTGCAAGCAAAGGGAGACTCTCTAGCAGCAGTTCACATGGGTCCTATTATAGATTAACTATTGTGACATTATCAGCCCCTCCCCAGGTAGAGGGATTCCATATTTGGATATCATCGCATCCCGTTATCTAGTCCCCCCATTGCCACACGCTGTGCAAAGAAGGCAGGTCTCCTAAACACATTCGCCAGAGAAACAGTTACATCCCAGCAGAATAATGGGCCTGCTGCACACAGTGCAGACTGTGTGACCCCAAGTCAATCTGCTGTATTTAAAGAGCTAGTAACATTTTACGGAGGCAAAGAGGTAGTGGCCTCACAGGGTCAAATGGAAGCTGATCCTGGCGTCACAGCTAGATAGGTATTCTCTCACTTTTCAGCCCTCGGTGGATATATCTGGGCAGGAAGACACGTTTTTCCTTAGTTTAATCACCATGACAGTTGGAGACAGATTCTTTGAAGGGGGAACAGGGCAGGGTATGAGCTTTGAGACCAAAAGCCACCACACATCAGGGGAGATGTGATGTTTTCTTGCATCACCCCCATTCACAGAGTCACTGCCTGGAGGTCTCTTCTACGTCAACCCAAAGTCTCAAAAGCCAATATTGAAAAATAAGATGGGCTCTTAAAAAGGGTTAAAAACAAATCACTTGCCATCAGCACCTTAAAAAGCAACAAGAACCAAAATAAGTAAACAAGTAAGCAAACAAACAAAAGGTGCAGTTAGCAGAAAAAGCTTCAGCCCCACTTTGCAATGCCAATTTATTTCTAGCCTTTTTGATCTCATTTATTACCTAAAGGATAATGCACACATTTTCAAGACTTAGTTAAAAAAAAGAAACCTATTACATAACTGTAATAGGCTTGCCAGCTATTGTTGCAGAGAACAAACTGGACATGCCATCTCAGAGGCATGCACTCAGAGGTCTGAGGTCTAGGCACTCTTGTAGGGTGGCCCAGTGAGCCACCTTCCAAGACAAAGGGACAGGAGAATTCGGAGGGTCACATTGAGAATCTGAACATGTGATAAGGCGAAAGGCACTTCTAAACCCCTAGAGGAATGGAGATAGGACGGGGGGGGGGGGTGTCCCTAAATTGTCTCTTCTTCTCTTTCTTTAAATTCTTTGATTTATTTTTATTTTTTAATTTTTACAATTATTTTTGTTGTATTTATTCCATCACCAATTATCCCCATACACTTTTCCACCTCCACACCCCCCCCTCCTACACACACACAGTAATCACTGCACTGTTGTTCGTGTTTATGAGTTTTTTCTCTTTTTTTTCCTTTTAGGCTCAAATCCCTCACCTCACCCCAAATCCTTCCCCTCCCCCAGAGCTGTCAGCTTGCTCTATCTATGCATCTTTTAAATAACATAATAAAATCTTGTCTCCGCTCTTGAAGGCACTGGGGAGAGGCTGCTCAAACAACCCCCACAGAGTGCATGAACCAAGCAAATCTCCACGTGGCAAGAGCACTGGGCACAACCTCCAGGGCCAACAGGTTACTCAAAGGAAGAATGAGGGAGAAGCCTACTAAATCCTCTCTGCGACTGGAACAGAAACACTGCACTGTAGCACTGGAGACAGTGTAGCTCACGTCCTTCCTTTGCTACTGTTGAGGAAACATTGATTCTCAGAGAGTGTGTCACTCATCCAGGGCCACACACACAGAGCTGGCACTTAGGTCTACTACTTCTTCCTCCAATGCCTACTCTGCCCTTGCTCCCCAAAACATGGGCCACAGACAGCAGCCCTGGTTAGAAACACAGTCTGGGCCCACCCAGACCTACTGGATCACAATGTATAGTTCCACAAGATCCCCAGGTGACTGTATGCACATTAAAGTTGAAGACACATCACCCTACCTGTCACTGTCCCAGTGCACAGACAGGGGCACTTCTCTGCGGGGAATCTCTACTTTCACTGGCTCTCCTACTCTTAGTTGGTCTTTGGGATGCTTTTATGGAAGCACAGCTCAATACCTCAGAAAAGAAGTGGATCTCCTGAGTACCAATATCACTACAGCATCAGCTAAGTAAAGCCAAATGCCGGTACACATCACTCTCCTCTTACCTTCGTCTTGTATAACTAGCATTTACTTCTCTGATGACAGTCACCATCCACCATCTCCTATTTTTAATCCATTGCAATTTACTGTCCTTAGAAAAAATACGCCCATCCTCCACCCCCAAACCCATGCAAACTTTCCTTTCTGTTCTTAAATGTGTAGGAGCTTCACATCCAATGAAGAAAACACTGAACATCCCTTTAAGGATGGCCTAGCATTTGGTCCCAAGCCTCTACTACTTAAGAAATGAAATATTTCTATGTACAAAATTCTTTAAATAGGTACTCCTTGGAATATCCAGTCATTACATAAGAAATTGGTTGACTCTCAATTCCTTCAACTCATTTGCTGGGACCATGGAGCAAGAAAGGATTCAGCCCAACTCCTGCACTTCACAGGTGAGGGGAGTGGCACACTGTGGTCTCTCTGTGAACGCGACCAGCAGTGAGATCCACACTTCCAAAGGCCCCGAACCTGGGAGCATACCACGGTGTAAATATCCGACCTGTGCGAAGCCTTTAGAAGAAATGGCCTATTGCCACACAACCAGAAAACATCATGCAACAGCAAAGAGGCCCCCTAACCCCAGCAGAGGAACCTTCATAGCCTCAGTCCTGAGTTACTTACCTGACTCTAACCTTTACTGTGTCCCTGGCTTTGGCCTCCCTCCCTTTCTCCCTTAGATGAGCCGTTCAACAGCAACTGCCAGGCATTAAGGCCACTCATTTCTTCACTCTGGCTCTGCTACCTGTGGCCGCCTTGCAGAAACCTCCTGCAGAGTCCAGACCAGCCCGAGACACAGTGTCTTAGCCCAGGCAGAGAGGACAGGCTACTGGCCCTGGTGTATCCTGACCCTAGAGCAGAACCTGTATTTGTAAGTCCTTGCACTTCTCGCAGATACTGACAATTGGTGGAGGAAATAAGACACATTCCTAATAAATTTACCTAACAAGGCAACAGATGATAAGAGCGAAAGAGAATCTCAGGCAATGAGTGCTAGCAGAGGCCAGAGGTCAGGGCAGGGCAGGGGGTGGGAGTGGAGACTGGAGTCTGCTGATTTCACAGGGAAGGTCAGACTTAAATTGGGTTATAAAGAAAGAATAGGGTCAGGATTGGCAGAAAGGTGGTAAAATAAACTGGGTCAGACTTTCCAGAAGCTTCCTGCAGGAGGGAAGTGCATGGAAGTCTTCATACATGTCCCTCAGGAGCGGTAGCTGTCAGCATCAGACACGAACCGACTCAACCAAAAGGAGAGGCCTGCTTAGGAGAATGGAGGTCTCTTTGGATCAGTGGTGATGTGCTTCTTGGAGGCTTCTTTGGGCCTCTCTGATCTGCTCACCACCAAGGTCCAAAATGGCCTTCACCGGTGGAATGTATGCCCCTGCCTAACTCAGAATCCGGGCTGGCAGGCCCTACATGCAGAGACCCCAGTCCCTTCCAGGAGCCTGCAGGCACCAAGCGGGCCTGCGGTCTAAGTACTTGGCATACCCCGCACCTCAGAATGCACCCGATTCCCAAGCAATGAGACGAGCCAAAACTCTGCATGACACACTCTGTTGTGCCTTCCATGGCCATAATAAGGGCTGTGGGTGGAGATGTCATTGAGTGCTTTTGTCTTTCCCTCCAACGTTTTCTGTGATGAATATCAGCTTTGTCTTTGTGGCTTTATTTTATGACTGTGTTGACTGGGCATGCTCTGAAGCATGACAAAAAATATAGCGCAGTCCCAACACCTCCCTCTGAGCCAAGGCTGCTGGCTATGGAGGAAGAGGATACCGAAGAAGCCAAGAAGCCATTCATGCACCTTAACAGCAATGCATCCCACGTGTACAGGTGTATACTACGTTATTTGTTCAGGTTCTTGTTATACCGCTTCAAAGAAGGAGGAGCAGGCACTGTCATCTGCATTTATAATGCGTCACCTCAAGGCTCAGAGAAGCCAAGCGGCTTCACTGAGTGGCAGCACCAAGCCTAGAATCCACAGTTTTTCACATCTCGGCCTTGTGTACTCTCCCCTAGGCTGCATCAGGAACCTGAGGGGGAGGGGGGAGGGGGACAGGAGAACAACAAGCAAAAGAGGGGTAAAAAGGGGGGGGGGACTTCACATTTAGCCATTACCTTTTATTCCAAAGAGCAGTAATTTACATGTGAATAGATGATGTTACGAATTGTAACTTTTAGGAAAACATGTCAGTAACAAAGAAAGGCGAGCGAAGGATGGGAAAGTGTAACATGATGGGGGAACATTCAGAACTCTGCATGACAGTATGGGGCAATGATTCGCCCGTTACTAAAAACATCAACTTTTGAGAACATGGTCAGAAGTAAACCGTATGGCATGCCAGAATCTAAATTGTATGCTGCAAAATTCAGGTACAGAGATCATACTTCTTGAAATGCCCTCAGCTCCTCATTTAGTTATTTACTCTTATTTTTTACTTATTTTCTCTGGCTTTGTACACTTTATTAACCATCTTGGTTATTTCAGTCCCTGTACAAAATCAATTTTTAAATTAAAAAAAATTAGAAAGTAATAGAGTTCATACTAGGTACAGTAATAACAGCTGACATCCAGACAAGGAAGAACAAAGCAACAAACAACTAAAAGAAATGTAAAAGCTGGTAAAGGATACAGACAGAGAAAGAAGCGTGATGCCAAAAGCCCTACACCCAACACAGCAATAATTATATTCATGATTATGCCAGGAGCCTTCAAGGAAGGCTAAATTATGATTGATATCCCATAAGATTTTGAGGAAAATGGGAAAGGATTCATTTTGGAAAGATGACTGGCAGATTAGCTCAGATTAAAAATAGTTTGAGAAGTATAAAGCGATAAAATCTGAAAATTTTCTCAGCAGGAATTTCTCATTGCCCCAAAATGGGGATCTTTTAGAATAATCTTCAGAGGAGTAGTTCTCAAATTTTAGCATGGTCAGAATCACTTGGAGGACTTACTAAACTCAGAGGATTGCTCACCTCACTTAATTATTTTTTGAATTTTATTTTTTAATTACAGTTTGCATTTAACCTTATTTTGTGTTACTTTCAAGTGTAAGCATAGCGGTTAGACAATCATATGCCTGACAAAGTATTGCCTCCGATATCTGAGGCACCCACCTGGCACCATACACAGTTGTTACAATATTGTTGGCTCTATTTCATTTATTTCAGAGTTAAACTAACTTGCCCAGGTCCACACATCAAAGCTGCTGCTTCCAGGGGTTGTGGTGGCCCTGAAATTTGCATCTCTAAGGAGTTTCCAGGGGGTACTGATGCTGTGGGCCCACAGATCACACTCTCGAGAACCACCGCTTTAGCAGAGAACCAGAGAAATCACAAATGCGGGAACAAGCGAGTAGAAGAGTCCAGATTCTCTTCCGAGACTTTCCGAAAAGGACGAACACTCCCATGGGCTCTTGTGACTCTTGACCAAGTCAGGGGCCAGGTAAGCTGGAGCACAGAATGCACACCAGTAGAAGAATAGAAGGAAGTATTTCTTTCTCACACCAGCCTGGGAGCCAGGATCTTTAGAGCATCCTCCGTGGGTCTCACACCCTCTTCAAGCTTGTTGTCTAAGGCTCTTCCTGGCAGAAAATACCTCAGGGCCAAGGTGGCCTATTAGGAGCCTTCTCCAGCACTAGGGAACGTGATATAATTCCCCAGGCAAGCACTGCTAGCCGTACTGTCCCAGGTGCAGCTCCGCAGGAGCCTATCAAATCTTGATACGTGCAATGTGTTGACACTGGTGATCTCATAAAGATGGATTTGCCATTTGCTCAAAAGCTTTCAGTAAAGACTGTCCAAGGGAAAAGCAGAGGCTGGAGGACCTGAGCACTCCTTCGAGGTCCTCTGGGAGACAAGGTGTAGAGGGTCTGAGCAGGGGTCCCTGGTTCACCTTCCACCTGCCTGCTCAGGGCCCTGAGCACAGGTCATGGGGCTTACTCAAGTGGAGTGGGGGCGGTCCTTAAACACCTTGAATCTCATGTCCAGTACAGAGCCTGGGCCAAGGACTGCAGGCTAAGCAAGTAGAAGTGGGTACTGTAAGAACATTTACTGAGCACTTGCTGTGTGCAGACACAAGTGTTTTATCATACTTATATCATCTCATTTACAACAAGCCTGTGCTGTTCTCCTAGGTGAAGTGGCTTGCCCGATGTCACACAATGTGATTGAAACTCTTACACCACTTGGCCTACAGTATGGATCTCTCAGGGTCCCTCCCTCCTCTCTGACTATTCCTCTCTGTATCCCTTGCTGAACCATCCTTATATCTCTGGTATCCAATGCAGGACGACAAACATTGTTTGCAAAAAGCCAGATAATACATTTTGTTGGCTCTAAGCTTTTCTCTCAACTACTCAACTCCATAGTTGTAGCTCAAAAGCAGCGTATAGATAAAGGAATGCAAATGGCTCTATTCCAATAAAACTTTATTTATAAAAAGAGAAAATAATTCAGCTGTTGTCTGCCAACTCCTGCTCTACAAAATAGGTCTAGACCAACCCTTCCTTCCTCTGGATCATCCCTTCAACCTCTTCACTATCTATATACAAATCTCTGTTGCCATCCAGCCTAAGGCCTCTAAATAACAGGTCTATGTAAGGACTCTCAAAATCTTATCTCCCACCCGGACTTCCCTCTAAACTTATATCTTATACACACAACCACCCATTTCCTGTCTATACTGGGTATCTCGCAAACACTGAAACTCAACAAGTTCAAAGCCGAAGCCCTAATTTCAACCAGCCCCTAAATCTGCTTCTCTCTCAGACATTCCCATCTCAGTAAATGACAGCTCATCATTCTGGAGCTCAGGCCAAAAACCTTGGTGTCAACCTTGTCCTCCCCCCAACCCCTGCCTCAACGAACCCTTTCAGTCTTACCTACAAAACAGTCCTGAAATCAGACCTCTTCCCATGGTCCAAGGCACTATCATTACTCACCTCGATAATGACAATAGTTTCCTAACCAGTCTCCCTCTGCCCTCACTTGTCCCCTGTCTGTTCTCCACAGGCAGTGAGAGTGATTATCCTTTTATAGTATACATTAAAGCATATCATATCACTCTCTGCTCAAATCCTTCAGTGACTCTACCTCCCAGACCTTCTGTTACCTGGCCTATTTAGATGTCTGACCTCATGTCCATTTTCAGCCTTCCTCCCTCTGTCCAAGCCACATAGACCCCCTTCTGTGCCCCCTCTTCACCAAACACAGCCCCACCTCAGGGCCTTTGCACTGGCTACTTCCTCTGCCTGATACTATTTCTCCTAATATCCTCAGGCATGAACCCAAGTACAGCTTCAACATTAAGTCCCTTTCTGAACTTACACATGCTAGTGCTGAGAATGTTTAAGTCCTACTAGGGCTGGTCCCAGGATGGGCTGAGCTCAGGTGTGAGCACTGTATGAACCCTTTGTACACCTGAAGTGGATTCCTGCTCTTTCTCTTCAGTTCCTCCTGCCCTTGGGTAGCCAGGCTTCCAGCAAGCTAGCACATGGGGTGCAGGATCTACCCAAGTGTTTATTCTCACAGAGCATACGTGTGCACAATTAAATCACTGTAGGAAGAAGTGTCAACAAAAGTGCCCGTGTCTCCAGACAAGGAAATAGATGTTCAAGTAGGGAAGAAAATTAAAAGATATCTGAGAGTAGATAATAGAGTATTTTTATAAACCTGGAGAGGAGAAGTTAAGAGCACGACCAGCTAAACCAAGTGATCATTATTAGATCAAAAGTTTATGCCACATGGTAAGTTTGACATCTTGGTCAATAGTTTTGTAAGCCTCAGTTTCATTAGTTGTAAAAATAGGTGAAATCCCTAATCCATAGGATTACGTGAAAAACATAGAAGATACCTATTTTAATAGTCCCTTTCGTATGCTACATGTTTTATACATGCCAGCCAATATTGTTGTATTTGTAGAGGAGTATGGGATAGATGGCGTCATGGGAAGAGGCTGAGGATGGGCAGAATTTTCTCCCTTTTCAAGGACTAAGGATGTAAGCACTCCAATATACAGATCGGGTAACTCCAACCCAAGACAGATGAGACAGCCCTTTGAGACCCTTGGTCCTCAGCTGGCCCCAAGGCAGATCTACTACAGTCTTCTGTACAGTGAGATCAAGCCCACCATGAGTCATGTATACAGAGGGTGGGATTCAGGGAAGAACTGGGGCAGGAGGGCAGTGTTTGAGACTCATTTCCACAAACATTTCCCAGAGTCACACCTCTATTGGGTCTGGGCTGGGTGCAAAGAGCAGCCCAAAGCTGAAGATATCCTGACCTGTTCCCAAAGGAGAAGAGGTGCCCATGTGAGCAGAACACCATACTGGAAGCTAATGGTGAGGAAGAGAGGGAGGGGAAGGACACACAAGGTGGTACTTCCACTGAAAAGAGCTCACAGTTGGAGGTAGAGAAGCCAACGGAAGGACGTTTCAGAGAGAAGCAGTTTCACAGCTACGAATGAGCATGGTGTCAACTGACGGCCAGTGCTGAGCAGCAGTGGGAGAGGGGTAAGTTGAGGCCCATCATGAAAACTGGTGCTTAAAGAGACTGGAAGCCCATGAATTGAGGCTGCTAACAGCTGCCAGGGTGGGCAGTCTGGCCTGGGTGCAGTTCAGCTGTTGTCAAGGTATCCCCACCTCCCAACATGCACCATGGGCTCCAGGGGTACCAAAGGCTCCCTTGCTCCTTCTATGGGGCAGGAGCAACCCCAAAACTAGAGGGAAATATTAAAGACTCTCATCTAAGATTCACCTTCCTGTCCAACATAGGGGTGGCAGCAAATAAATTTAACAGCAACAACAACTAGCCTTCCAAGACCACGTACCATACACCAGGCACATTTTTCAATGTTTTCTTAGTATTAACTCATTTAATCCTCCCAACAAGCCTATGAGTTAGATACTTCTATGCTATTATTGCTATAATTTTTCAGAAGAGGAAACAGGCATAGAGAGCTGAAGTCAGGAGCTGGGATGACTTTAAAGAACATTTTGGCTCATCTGAGCTCCTGTCAATCACAAGTCCCTTCTGCGCCCATGCTAGTTAGTTCCCAGCCAGAGCTGCAGGTTGAGGTGCCAATGATTGCTGTTAGATTTAATAAAACTAAATGATTTAGTTGAGCTTTCAAGCTCCCACCTTTGTCTCAGGAGCACTCTCTTCAGAGAATTCAGATAATGGACCACAAGCCCCTTCTTGACAATGTGGGGCCACCGTGTGGACCTTGAATGGGGTGAGGAAGTGCCTCACTGCTGGTTTTCTCCTGATAATGCCACGTGCCTCCAGCTCATCTCCTGTCCTCTGGCTCTATCACCTCCTCTTCACTCAACCTCCCACCAGCAACAGCCCTCCAAGTGTAGGAATCACATACAGAAGCAGCCATGTGGGTCTCACTGTGGTCTTCAGCAATCACGGCCAGTTAAATCAGGGTTGGGACACAGAGTGTACAAATGGGGTTCTCTTAGCTAGAGAAGGAAAGTATAGAAAGCTAACTTCTCCCTAGAAGATAGATATTAACTGAACCAGTTTTATGAAAATTGTATTCTATTCTAGCAATATGCTTGTTTAAACTGACTGAGAGCTCCGCCATCAAGAAGCAGCCAACAATTATCTTAGGGGTCCTCCCAGGAACTCTGAAGTAAGTCGCACTAGTCGACAGAGCCCAGGTGCACACATGTGTGCCAAGAGAGCATGTGTCTGGGTGCACGTGCAGTTGTGGGCTAATAGTGATGATTGTATTATGCTTGAATCCTGGTATAAACAAGCATGAGTCGCTGGAGTCCATCTAGGCACAGAATACCTAGACCCTCACTCTGAATTCTGCAATGGATTGGTAGCTCCCCCTGCGTGTCCAAAAATTCACTTTCCAGGGCAGTCTTTCCCTGCAAGCCAACTGACCCAAAGGAAAATGAGCACCATGGAAACAATGGGAAAGAGAACCTACAGATGCTTATTTTTAGGGGCTTGGATCCCTCCTCTTATTGCTTGGGAAGCAGGTCCCAGTTTCTTTGTCCTCATTGGCTAGTGTCCATTTCTGAGTGACTGTATCCTCTGTGACTTAAAAAAGCTTACAGAAAGCTCTAAGTAGATAAAAGGTACTAATTTAGCAACAGTAACATGATTCCAAGCTTCCAAATGCCTCAATTTAACATCAGAGTTTGGCTGAGAATAATCTTACGGCCCAGACACCATCTTTACTTTGGTGTTCTCCAAGTCAAGGGCTCTTCAAAGAATGTTTTTCTCTTCAACATCATCCCAGTAATATTTGAGCCAGTCCTTATTCTCTAATAAAGTTTTCTTTTTCTTTTAGGATAGCCTAGAATCTGAACTGGGATGGAAGGGAAATAAGACAAAGGGTAAACAGGAAATAAATCAAAGACTCATCTCCGAGCAGACCAACCCATCATTCCCATGGACAGAGGCCCATGACCTGGTCTCCTAATCAAGCCCCACTTTTTCAGAATCACTCCAGTGCAGGGGAGCCCCAGGGAAGAACACTCCATCACAAGTGACCCACCCTCAAGGTCTCACAGCAAAAAAATGTAATCAATCTAACTAATTCAGATGTTCCTATCACCTTTACCTGATTGTATTCTATAGTTTCAGAGCTTACCTTGTGTTTACTAAATAATTAATGTAATTACACAGAGTCCTCACGATACCTATGATAAAATTATGTGCCTAGCACTCAGGATGCATCCACCTGGGAGCCTGAATGTGATTTAACCAATAAAATCCACTATTTACCTGACTCATTTGTCCAATTTTGAACCCATGATAATGTATGCCCACAGATTTTACATGTATATACATACTACATTCACATATCTGGCTGAGATGGCCCAGTCATTTTTAAAAGATTCTTAATTTCTCGATGACCCCACGAAAAGCAAAACACTCTTGTCAAACCAAACCAAACCTCCGATGCTGCATGGAAACAAACAGTCACACAAGAGCAGCTGGGCCCTAGACAGTGCCTGTGGTATTGCCTCACAGGGGCAGTCAGCCAGCATCAGCAGAACTCGGCTGCAGCACAGCTGTGCTGTTATTTATCTGTAGGACAGGAGGTAAGTCGTTTACCTTCTCTGACTCTTAGTTTCTGCACACAATGCTAATGCTTTTTTTTTTTTAATTCACCCATAATTCTTCTACACAGAGACATATTAAAATATAAACAGAGGTTAATTCCTTCCAGCCTTTTCTCCAGGCAAATTTTTATCTACATCCACGTCTTCATCCACACACTTACCCATATTAATAGCTATATCCTTGGAACAATATTGTATAAAAAGTGAGATTGAATTCCTAGCTCTTGCCTGGTTCTAAACAAATTCTGAGAGTCTGGGGATAATGAGGACTAACAATTGCCCTACTGTTGGTGTAGGTGGTGGAGTTTGAAGACATGTAGCAAAGACCTGCTGACTCAAAAGGGCTGGGTAAAGGGCTTTTATGGATCACTGAATATTCCAGGGAGCTGAGAGCTGGTCCACACAGGTGCAAGGTAAAGTAGGCGGAAGGAATGGGATGAAGAAGATAAATAGACCAGAGACAAGGGCAGCTTTGGGGGCACTCTGAAGGGTAAGAATCACCACAAAGACAAACCGTGCAGCCTGGGGGGACAGGTAAAGATACCAATCAAAACAACCAAGATAGAGTGTCATAAATCACTCTGATAACCAGGAAGAGTCAAGAGAACTGGAAGACTGGGAAGTCCCTGGCACCACTAGTGTGGCTGATTCAGGCTTTCTGCAGAGCAATGTGAAAACAACCATCACAAGCCTTAAAAACAAGGATCAATGCCTTCTGACCCAGTAGGGGAGTTTCCAAATTTGGTATTACTTTTTTACCCTTCCTGAATCCATAACTTTGCCATGTACCCTCCAACTGGGAGTAGGACAGAACGCCCTGACCCTTGATACTGAACTCAGTTATATGGCTTGCTTTAGGGTTAGCAAATGGAATATAAGCTGGGACTTGGAAAGCATGAGTAAGAAGGAGCTTGCTGATGCCATGAGAACATGTTTGGGCCAACCTGCTGCAAAACAAGCAATAGTGAAGTTCTCCCAGGTACCCCAACCCCACCAGCCTAGATCAGCCAACAGCCAGCAAATCGGTGCCCAAGCATGGGAGCAGGACCATCCAAGATCAGCTGAGCCAGCTAGCAGACCCCCAGCTCACCCCAGGCATGTGAACAATAATGCTCACAGAGGTCTTGATTGTTTTACAGTATTATTGGGGCAATAGATCACTAATACTCCCATCAGCTCCATATCTAAAAATTGGTCCAAAATGAATCATTGTAGACACATACAAAGATTCAACTATATATACGCTTATCACAACACTGTAATTTCAAAAATAAACTTATATGACGGTAAGAGGGGGTTAGGTAATTATATCATGCTCCATCTATACAACGAAGTACCACCTAGCCATTGTATATTGTAGAAAAGCATTTGCAAAGATAAAAATATAATATGTATTAAATTGCTCATCAAATGATATATAGAATAATTCCAAATTTGTAAATATAATATATATATATATAATAATTAGAAGAAAAGTGACTAAAGCATATACACCAAAATATTAGTAGTTGTTTTCTATGAGTGTTGTGCTTACTGGAGGTTTTTTATATCATTGACTTTGTTTATATGCCATATCCACAGTAAACATGTGCATCTTCAGAAATATTTTTAAAGGATTGTTGAAAATTAAGAAGATAGCCTTGAGAAGACAAACCCCCTGGTGTTGTTCACAGAAACACGAGGGAAGAATCAAGATGGGAAACTCTGGACTGAGACCAATCAGGAGCCAAGGCCAGAGGGACGGCAGGGCCAAGGAGACAAATGCTGGCAGCAAAGGTCTGAGCAGGGCAAGAGTTTCCCTTTCACCTGACTCTCTCCATTTCCTCCTTTTTAATTTGGGAATGGGGAGGAAAAGGACAGCTGCATTATTAATGCATTAATTATGATAATATTCTGTGCGCGACTAATACATGTCAAACCATCCTCATGCCAAATTGAAAACTGACATTTTTACTTCATGAATATTGCTCCATCAGTGACATTTATTGTACGTTCCCAATCTTGCAACAGTGAATGTCAGGTCAACTATCAGGCATTTGCTTTCCTTCCACTTTATTTCCTATTTTAAAGTGGGAGGCTGTCAGTGTTAATTGGGATACAAAATCAGATTGCCAGAGGAGAGAGGCCTCGTGCTTCCTGTACATCTTGCTTTAGTCCCTGGAAAACTGTTCTGCATCAGGGCTGCTGTTCACCCTTCTCTTCTTCTGTACCCTACTGAAACCCGAAATCCCCGCCACTGCCCCAATCTGCTCTATTTCTTCCTTCCTCTTTCTTTCTTTTTTTCTCTCCTTTTTTTTTTTTTTTTGTATCTTTTTCTTCAGAGCACTCATCATCGTCTAAAATATGGGATATTTATTATATTTTGTTATCTATTACTCTCCATTAGAACATGAGCTGAGGGCAGGAATTTTTGTTTTATCCACTGCTATCATCCCAGAACCTAGCAAATTCTCAGTATGTAATAGATGTTCAATAAATATTTGTTGAGTGAATGAATACATGGGCCACTTTGCATAAATAGGCTTCTCGGAATCCCCAGAGGTGAAGAGTTCTAGCCAAAACTTTTATCCTATTTGAACCATACAATGATTTTTTTGAATCCCCAGTTATTAGTGACCTACAAAATGGACTTTTTAGGACTTTTTAAAAAAGCGGCATCATTCTGGTACTCACTTTTAATCTCCCATATCATATTCACTCCTGAAAACACTCAGCTGCACTCCTGCTATGTCCTATTACTGTCCCATAATCACTCATTGATCACCAAATATCAACTGCCATATTTCCTAGAAATCTTCACCAGCTTCTGCCTGCACAGTTCCTAATGCAGCCAATAAGCATTTATTCATAGTCTACTATGTCATCATCACTGGACTAGGGAGGAACAAAGAAGAAAAAGCATAGCCTCTGGTGTCAAAAAATATAAAATATAGTTTGGAGAAAAGAAAACTCTGGATGTGACATCATCTGGAAGCTCTGCTGTAATTTAAAATACTCTGCTCCAAACTGAACTTATTATACATTTGTCAAGCTGCTTTCTCTTTTCCTATGAAAATGGCATGTCATTGATAACAATTATATTAATAAAAACATCACTCATTATTATTTACTAAATAACATTTATCAGTAACCATATTGATTATAATCATAGCAATCATCAAAAAGATAAATCATGATTTTTTACCAATAAGGAAATCAAAAAGAAAAAGAAAAATGTTTTTAATGTTTAAGAAATAGTGTGTGTGTACATGTGTGTATAAGGGTTCAAATCAATAAATTGACATTCAGTAAATAAAGTAATGGCAAAATGCATAAGATATTTATGGCAAACAGTTACTAAATACCTAAGGTTGAAGGAATTTAGGAGTACTCAGGAAGGAAGATGAAACTGGCTGGGCCTGGTAGGTCTGGCAGTGTGCCAGAAGTCACAGAAGACACACAGAAAAAGACATTCCTTGCTGTCCCCTCCCCTCCCCCAACAGGGACAGGAAGCCACATAGCACCATTTCTACTATTTCAAGAAACAGCATTCTTCTCAAAAAGGACATCATAGTTTTAAAATAAATCTAAATGTAAAGAAATGTCCTTTATACTGAAAGGATGCCTTTCTTCCATTTTTGCAGTTAAAATGTTCCTTTCTTTTATAATCAGGGACAATAATAGTGAGTGAAACATTTTTTTTAAATGATCATGTTGGTCACCACAGTTAATTCTAAAATATTCTTCTGAAATTCAAAAACAGTCACTACTCCTGACTATCCCCACCAGCTACAGTGGAACTGTGACCATAGGAAAAGGTATCTACTAAGGATCTTAAAATATGGGTGTGAATGTGCCTGTACCGAAGTCCTGAAATATTAGATTATTAAATGTAGAGAGAGAAATTAGGATAGCACCCAAACAGCAAACACACCCTCTCGGAACACTAGTAGTCTCCACAATCTAAAACAACCATGTAAAGCTCCTACACTGGTCTAATCCAAGAGGTCTGATTTCAGAACAAGATTCAGAGAGCTCATCATGGCCTCTGGAAACTGAACACACTGAAGATTTCCCTGTATAGCCCGGCATCTTGACACATTAAAGATGAACAGACCCTCTAGAACCGGCTACCTAATGGCCATGAGACCCAGCGACCTTTCATGTATATGGCTCTAAGACACACAAGGGAGCAAGCAAGAGAGAGGGGGACAGGGAGAGTCAGTCTGGAACTGAAAAGACAGGATGAGAGGAGCGACAGAAAGAAGGGCAGTCGGGCAGCTCAATGTCATGTCGTAGAAACACCAGATGTGAAATGTAATTACTTTTCTCCCCAACTCTGTTCATGTTTTACAAACCAGGGCTGACACTTGAACAAAGCACCTTAGAAAAGCAGGCAGGAGCTAGGTATGTAAATGGCCTACGCTTTGGATGTAGCCATGGCCCTGTTCAAGAGCAGAGGCGAGAGAGGCAGCAGCAGGTGAGCAGGTTTGGCAATGTATACACTCAATGAGCCTAAGGAATATTTAATTGTGAACCCTTCAATTCACAGCACTGGGGAGGTGGTACCTCAGCAGGTAATTTGTAAGTAAGAGGAAAGAAGAGAGAAGGTTTATGAAAGGAGCCAAGAACCTAGACAGTATATAGTACAGGCTGCACATGGGTTCCTTCGGGACCTCAAGGAAATCTCAAGACCAACATGTGCACGTGCTTTGTGTTGTGCAGTTCTGTGTGTTTGTGTGAGATCCTGCGGGATTTTTCCCTCCACACCTCTACCCCTTTACAACACCAAAATCAAAAGGAATGGTATTCTTAAATACCTTTTTTAAAATTTACTTTTTATTTTAATCATTTTTATTGTTATTTTCTTACAGTTGCCCCAGTTTTTCCCCCTTTTCCCTCCTCCACCCATCCCACCCCACTCCCCCATTCCCACAGTCAATTCCCACCCTGTTGTCCATGTCTGTGGGTCATTCGCACAGATCCTTTGTCTAGTCCCTTCCCCTTCTTTCCACCATTATCCCCCCCCCCCTCTGGTCACTTTCAGTCTGGTGCAGGTTTCCATGCCTGTGGTTCTAACATCTAGGAAATGCTCTATATTTATTGCATTGGAAAGACTTTAAATGGAGAAGACCATAGCTAGGCTGTATTCTAGACACAATCCCATCCCATAACCCTTTCTCATTTCCCCTCCCATCTGGGGTTATATGCCCTGTCAACAAAATGGATACTTATCCCCAAAAGGCAACAAATACTGCACACAAAACCTAAAATTTATTTTTGTCTCCTAAGTTCAAAGACAAAACCAGGCCTCCCATCATCCAACTTTGGTCAATTTCACCTCCTAAGTATTTCTTCCTCTCTCTTCTCATCTGCACCCTCACTTCCTAAGATAACTACCTCCTCATTGGTCTCCCTGCCTGGAGTCACTCATTCCCCAATCCATGCTCCAGACAGTGGTCAGTTATCCTGTGATGTGTTACTTCACTGTTCTAAAATCATCATTGGCTCAGCATCATGTACTGGGTGAAGTGAAAACAGATTTTGAGAACAGAGCTTGAGAACCGTTAGTGGAAAATGAGCACAAATGTCAGGAGGCTGCCACCACAGCCAGGATGACATCCCAGGAACAGCCTTATCAAGTCCCCTGCTGTTGGCATTGCCATCCCTGGGCCCTAGATGGGCCACTGCTTCACCCTGCCATCACTGGAGTGAGTTTTTCCTCCCACCCACTGGGCCTCAATCACATGGTTCTCTGAGGCTGGGGAAGGTAAAACTAGGCTTTAGGGCTTTAGTAAAAGAAGGAGGGTCCTGTCTCCCTTTCAGACTCACACTGGTAAACTCTTCAAATGCAGAAAGGAAGCTCAACTGCTATGCGGCTTCAAAAAAATCACAAATACAATCACTTCATCAAATTGTAAGTTACCCTTTGTCTGCCTATCTCTCAGGACATGGTAAGCACAGCAAGGGGCCCCTCCCTCTCAGGCCTGTTCCTTTGTCCTCCACATAGAACTTGACCAGACAGAAGAATGAAGACCCCACTGCCTCTTTTTGCCAGGGTTTTAGAAGACAGGATACTAGCCAGATGCTGCTGGAGACATGCTTGGCCACCCAGAGTTGCATAATGGGCTTAAATTTAGAACTTAGAATGAGAATTAACCTGACAGAATTCCCTGTATTTTCTATATGAGTTTCAGGCTGAACTCTAAGAAGCCTTACAATCTTTTTTTTTTTAAATCCTCTAAGTGAATAGAAGGGCTCCAAGAAAAATCGTTCTACTATATACAGCATCCACAATGTGCCAGGTAGTCTACATATGATAGTTAACTCATGTGAGATTGATAAACACTATTAGGAAATGAATGTTTGTATCTCCCCCAAATTTTTATGCTGAAAGCTCAACTCCCAGCATGATGGTAATAGGAGGTGGGGCATTTGGAAGATAATTAGGTCATGAGAATAAGCCATCATGAATGGGACTAAGAATCCCTATAAGGAGAAACACAAAACAAATTATTTTTCTCTCAGCCATATGAGGACGCCTGATCTGTCAGCACCTTGATCTTGGACTTCAAAACTGCGAGAAATGCATGTTTGATGTTTAAGCCACTAAGTCTATGGTATTCTGTTATACCACCCCAATGAACTAAGACAAAACCCTTTGAAATAAGCACTAGCCCTATTTTCAGATGAGGAAACCTACATGATGTGGAAATGGAGAATGGGATCTTGTCCTCTAGGCCAGTGGTACTGGATGTGAGGTCCCTGGATATCAGCAATTCTGAGAAACTGTTAGTCATAGGTCCCACCCTAGACCTGCTGAGTCAGACTCTGACAGAGGAGGCCAGGAAGCTAGAGTTTAACAAGTTCTGCCCACTAAAGTTTGAGAACCACTTCTCTATAGCAGTGTTTAAGGAAGCATGGTATATCTTCCCTAAAGAGTGTGATGCATTTGCCACATGGATTAACTTTTAAAAATAATTTGGCTGTTAGGTATTCATTTCAATGTGTATTGGGTAAAAGTCCCCGCTCAACACTGAATCCGTGATTTCACAGACACACTGCACAAGATGCCAAATCTACTTAAGTTAAACAAGAGAATCAATATAAAGAAAACCAATACAGTTATAAGAAGCTACAATTAAAATGAGGAACATGATATATGAATTACTAACCTCTGGGATGCACTTCATACCTCCCATCCCAGCTGTAAACTAGAGATGAGAACATGAGCCCCACCTCTAACTGAGCTCCTTCTAGGATCCCCTACCTGACATGTGAATTTAACTTGAGAATTTCTGTCTATGGCTTTGAACCCTTATTAAAATTGAGAGAGAAAGAGAAAACTGTAGTTCTCTCTTCTCTGACAGAATGAGAACTCAAGAGCCCAAATAACAGGAACAAGGGAGAAAGAAAGACTATAGAAGTGAAAAGGGCTCCGATGACAAGGAAAGCTGCAGGTGACAGAGAGAGTCTGCCATGTTCCCCCATTAATGGTTCGGTGTCACTCACCACCCATCTCTGGGCACTGCTGGCAAAAGCAGCTCCAAGTTGACAATGTTAAAATAGGAAGGAGTGGTGAGAGCTGACAGAATTTTTCTACTATTACACTAATAATGTTTGCTTATTATTATTATTCATAATAAAGCCATTTAAACCCCACTCAGTAAGAGTTTATCAAGCCCATTAAGAACAGGAAACCGATTTCCTGCCTGGCACTGTATACAAACATCACTAGGAGACACGCGCTGGCTGGGGCAGCCCTTTTAGCTCTAACCAAGAGTCTTGGCAGGAGCTCATGGAAGGGAAGCAAATCCCTCAAGCAGAATTACTGGGTGGTCAGTGAGGTCATAGCCCCTGCCTGGCTGGGCTGGACTTTAAGACAAAGATCCAGAGTTGCGCCAGGATCACTCTATCGTCATGCTGGAGACAAGTGTCCTCCTGTTGCTTTGCCTTCTGATGCCAACTGGGCACAGGTTAGCAGCTCTGGGGAAAGCTGAGAATAACAAAGGCCAGTCTGTCACCTACCTTCCTATGCACTCAGGATCCCCACTCTTTGATGACCCCTTTTGAGCCAAGAGGCCACACCTAGACCCATCCATCTGCAGCCCCCTTTAGACTTCCCTCTGTCTCCTTTCCTCGAGAAAGGATTGTGGCTAGCTAGTCCAGCACGCAAAGTTGCCGATAGTTCTTTAACTCATAGTAAAGGGCCTCAATATCACAATGTCAGATCCAGGTAAGGGGGAGCCATGTGACACCTTCCCCAGGAATGCTCCTCTTGACAGGGAACGCAAAGGATCCGAAGCAATGAATCCCTAAGGGATGAATTCTGAAGACCCTGTTGAGACCACTAAGGAAATACTTTGGTGCAAGGGGCTTTCTGAATCTTTTTGCCTGCTCCCCTCCCCCACCCCATCCCTGCTCCCTTCCCCAGCTAAATCACACACCAGCCACAGACTGGACTTGGTCTGCATGAGACTGGTTTCCTCCAAGGGATGCTTTTCCCCCAGCAGAGGGCAGCAGCTGTCAGAGGCTGGAGACTGGTGCAGCCATCTCAGAAGCACAGGGTAAAATGGGAGGAAGGAGAAGCAGGGAAAGGAAGGAAGGTGGGGGCAGGAGGAAGTGCAGTGAGCTTGCCACTTCATCACTTTGCTGCCGGCTCAGCTCGCACTTGGGTAGAGCCTGGTGTTCCAGCCCGTCCTCTCCCCTAACCCTGCGCTTTCTGGCTACTCTGTCTCACCCCAAACCAGCAGCGTGGAAGGCTCTGGGTTATTAATCTGACCCAGTGAACACGCACCAACACACTTAAACCTCTTAGCTTTCCCTTACTCAGCTTCTGATGCCACATGCAAAACTTGGAGGAAAAGGAAAGAAGAAAAAAATGCTCAACAACGTTTTAGTCAGAGGTAGTTCTGCTTCCACAGCAGATATTTTCTGCATCCACTTCCTTTCATCAAGAGGGACATTTACATAAAAACAGGGCTGAGGATGGTAGACTCCCCTACCCAACCAAAGTCACTGTGTGTCCTTGCTGGGCTGCTGCCAAAGCCAACAGCAGTGTGAGATCAGTCAGGGGCATTTGGTTTTTTAAAGTATGTATACTTTTTGAGGAAGCCTGTTTAGCACAGGCTC
Source organism: Furipterus horrens (assembly GCF_987537825.1). Classification (NCBI taxonomy): domain Eukaryota; kingdom Metazoa; phylum Chordata; class Mammalia; order Chiroptera; family Furipteridae; genus Furipterus; species Furipterus horrens. The sequence continues at coordinate 193,526,401 of NW_028327173.1, read as the reverse complement.
TCAGGGTAACTTTGGAGGGGCAAGTGTGCTCAGGAAGTTGGATACAACCAATCAACCAGGAAAGGAAAGCGTCTTCCGAGACACAGAACTTTTCAGTGACAGGAGGGAGCAAAATCACAGTGTTCTGAAATGTTTAAGGGGCAGAATCTGCTGGAAGTGAAAATGTTCAAGGCATGCCCAGGGTCCAGTTTCTGCCACGCACTTAGCCTCCAATCTCACTAATTGGTACTGCTAAACTTTCGGATGTGACTGCTGAGCCATAATCCTTCTACCAGCTTTCATCTTCCTGTGGATCAGAGTTCAGGCCACACCTAATCAACACCCAAATTCCTCAGCTGGGCTCCTATAGTGCAGAGAGGCCTCTGTCTATACCTGGTACAGAGTCATGAACAGAGTATAAGTCCCCATATATAGTAGCTGATGGCTACATAGTCCTGCCTGATTCTTGACATTTGTCGTGTTTTACCAAATCTAAAATAACTTTTACATTTATGATCACTATGGCACCTCATAGCAACCCCATAAGGTAGACAGACGTTATTAAATCCACTTTCTAGATGGGGTAATTGAAGTATAGAAAGATTAACTAACTAGTAAATGGCAGAGAGGAAATAAACTTTTATGAGTTTCTACTCTAGTCTGCTACAGTCTTAAACTTGAGCTTACAGCCTGATCTTCTAATCCCGTTCACTCTCATGAGCAAGACACCTTGCTTGTCAAAGCACTCAAAGTGGGAAAACCTCAGACACTTTCAAAACTTTCTCACACTAGGAAAGCTCTTGAACCGAACCATCAGTTTCAGGAATCAGGCTGGGGCAAGAGCCTTCACTTCGGAGAGCCATGTGTATAGGGGAAACAGTAAAATGAAAGGCCTTGTTTTACGCGTTTATAACTTCCAAACTGAGTAGTCTGGCTTCAAAATCAGGCTTCTTAGGATCCTGGCTCTTATTTACTCTTTGATCTGTCTACTTAATCAATGAATATTAACTGAGCACCATTTTTGTTCAAGGAACTATGTTGGACTCAGAGGGGATAAGCAATAAGCACCAGGAATAACTCTCCCTGCCTGTAAGGCACTTAGAGTCTTGTTAGGCAGACAACATATATCCATTCAAAATAGCATAAAAATAAAGTTGAAAAATAGCATAATACACGCCAAGTGCCAAATGAGCAGTCATGATAGTAAGCACTTTAAAAACTCAGACAGGGGGCAGCACTGAGTGCTAAGGTGTCAGAGGAGGTTTAAAGGAGGAAGTGAGACCTAACCTCATCTTAAGTATGGGCAGAAGTCAGATATATGGGGGAAGAGATCCAGTGTGAAGCTTCTCAATGTGAGGCAGAATACTGACTGAGACCCCACCACCACCACATGCCAAACACTGTGCTAGACCTTTGCACAAATGTGCAAAATAGAAGAGGAAGGTAATGAAGACATCAGCCCAGTGAACAAGTGGATATAAGGACCAGTAAGAGGTTAAGCTGAGAAATGCAAACCAGACTGAAGGACCTTCCATACCAGTCCAAAGAACTGAGACTTGAGTCTACGGATGAAACATGTAATACCCAAGTTCCCCAACTACATGCCTCCTGCAGGTGGGTTTGGTGAAATTTCACTGATAGCTGAAAATGCCTCATAGGTGGGGAGTGAGCAAGGGTGTCTGGTAAAATAGTAAAGAAACAGTGATTCTGATTTCATGCAAACATTCCTCCAAACGAAAGAAGGAACAGATAGTGGGTGAACTTGGAGCCCAGTTGTCTGTAGATAGAAGCCATTCTAGGAGGCATTCATGAACCTTCAATGAAGAAGACATGGGAGGCTGCTCTTGACAGAGCCAAGTTTTATAACCTTCATACTGAGGCAGGGATGGGAGGATGGGGAGAAAAAGAGGGTGGAGACAAAATATGTTCACTTACATCAGTCAGTTACTGGCATCAAACCCAGAATTCACCTCTTCTCTCCATTATTACGGTGCTTTATTATTATTATAAGGGAGAAACTGCTATTCACCAGGCCTTTTTCCCCCTAAGTATTTAAAATGCAGCTGTAACAGTAAATATCACCTCTGGCATATTTGTCCTGGAAGAAAAAAATGTGAGTTGGAATACCTAATTGAAATGTGCTACAGGAGATAAGGCGGCTGCAGAGACTGACATTTAAAGGTACGAGACACCATGGAAGACATGAAATATTACTGTTGCCACCTCAAAGGCAACAGCCACTTCCAGGGAATGGAAACATCCTCCAGCTCTGCCTCGTCCTGGAAGCTCCCCCTCAGTCTCGCTCCCCAAATGCTCTGCCATAAGGTTCTAAGTCACCCCTGCTCTGCCTTTAAAACCCACCCTGCTGGCACTGAGAATGCTGAGGGGCAGGCAAAAAGGAATGGTATCATTCTAGTTCTCTTTTGCTCTTACCTACCCATCTCAAAATCCTTGGTCTTACTTCCTGATAAGGCATTTGCATGGAAGTGGATAGGCCAGACATAAAAGGAAAGGAAAAGATCTATCAGGACATCTCAATAGGTCTCATTAAAAAATTGCTTTATGCAACTGTGGAAGAAACATGGTAAGAGATGAAAGGTTATCTGTGCCTAATGGCCAGCAAGCCCCATCCATCGTTAATTGGATATCGTTACTTCTCAGGGGGTAGAACTAAACAAGGGCAAATTCCTCACTCATTCTATTCATCTAAGCTCCAGAATAAGGACAACCTGCCAACCCAGAATCAGACCTAGTGCAGTTCACATTCACCATGTTTTCATTAAAGCTATTTCTACCATGTCTCTATCCACCTAAGCAGCTGGTCTCCAAAGATGGGCCCCATTGAACCATGACTCCTAGTATTCATGCCTTTGAGTAGTCCCCTCATTGGATTAGGCACTGGCCCTGCAACAGAATATGGTGGAAGTGACACTGAGTGATGTTTGAAGCTAGGTCATAAGAAGTCTTGTAGTTTCTATCCTGCTTTCTGAGAATACTTGTTCTCATGATACCTCTTCTTGGAAACTAGCCACCATGCTGTGAGAAGCCTAGGTCACCTGGAGGGGTCACATGTAGGTTCTCTCCAGCTGATTTCTCTCATCAACTGCTCCCCACGTATATAAAGAAGACACCTTTGATGCCCTAGTTGATCAGAACACCAGAAAATCCTCAACTGATCAAAGTCAACCCTCAGAACTGTGACACATAATAAAGTCAATTGTTTTAATCCACTTACTTTTGGAGAAATTTGTTTTCCCACAATAGATAACCAGAAGAGAAATTGATTTAAGAAGAGGGATGCTGCCAAAACAAACACCTAACACATATAGCATTGGCCCTGGGACCAGACAGGAAGCAGAGATTGAAGGGCCTCCAGGAGTCTGTCAGTCGTGCCGGAAGAACAGTGAGAAAATTGTTACTGGAGCCGGGAGAAAAGACTGCAAGCGTTATGAAGTGGCAGGAAGTTTAGCAAAACTGTCACCTGCAGTAACATTAAAACTGAAAATATGCACAACAAACTGATGGAACTGGCAAAGGAAACTTCCAGGCAGATTATCAAAAGTGCTAACTAGCTTCTTTCATTTCCCTGTGATAAGGTACACACAGAGATGAGCTGAAGGAGAAGTTGTTCAATTTTCAAACAGAATTTAGAGGAAATATAGAGGCATCAGGATTTAAAGTCTTTTTCATCCCTAGTCTTTCTTACCAGCAAATATTTCTCAAAATAAGAAATAAGCTCATGTCATAGATCAAATTCAGGACCCTCTCCTATAAAATGATTATATTTAAATCAATAGCACAACCTAAGACATATTGTTAAGTAAGATGACACCCTACAGAATCTCTCAACTAGAGAAATGACTACTTAGGATATAAGGTTATATCTTCTAACAGTCTTCAAACAAAATAACTTTTAAGAATCTTAAGAATTTGCCTTTGGTACCAAATTCTATCTGATTATTTATTGCTTCACAAAAAAACCCAGCCCAAAATGTAATGGCTTAAACAATGTATTATGTTTCATTGTCCTGTGAGTCAGCCAGGATTAATCTTGGGGTCTCTCAGTGGCTGCAGTAAATTGATGTTAGGTGCAGCCTCGGTTAGGCAGGACATCCAACATGGCTTCTTCACTCATGTACCTGGTGTCTACTTGGCCCTTCTCTTTCCCTGTGTTGCATTTCATTCACCAAGGCCTCTTCTCCAAACTTGGGGTTCTCACAGCATGGTGATCTAATAGTCACACTTCCTAACTGGCTTCCAAGTCAGAAAGTGAAAATGACCAGGACTGTTAACAGCTACTTCCAGAAGTGCCTCAGCATTAAACTACTATATACTATTGGTCAAAGCTATCATAACCTCTCCAGATTCAAAGGGTGGAAAGAGACATTCTACCTTTTGATTTTGACGAGAGTGTCAAGGACACATCACAGAGGAGTGTATATAACAGAAAATATAACATCTTTGAAAATTATAATCTACTACAACCTGCTCCTGTGGTTTTTTTCTAATAACTTATTTGCCTTCTTGGGTTATAGAACCACATATAAGGCTTATAATGAGCCAAAGGTATAATATGATTGTCAGAAAGACTAGTGAAGTATTAATTGCCAAAATGAGACTCCAAAGCAAGGAAACCCAATAGGTCTTCTGGCCTCTATACTGATAAAACTGCATATAGAAGAGTATGTTCATGGCTGAGTATTGAATTTAAGGAGGGCCAATGACAAATTGGAATATGTTATGGGGAGAGTAATCAGGGTAGTGTAGGATTGGAAATGGTAACAATTTAGAAGCATATGCTTTAAAAGCAATGCCCCTCTACCTGTGGAGATGTGTAGACAAGATCCTATCTTAGCTCCTCACGTCTTTCCCTCTATTTGTCCTCTGGTATGAACCTCTAGACTTCCAAGATGTATAGTTTGAATCCACTGGCCTAGATCCCTTTTAAAATACTCCTTACATTTTATGGTTCTCTTCTCTGCAAGGGAATGTATATGATGCTTACAGTATGTAATTTGGGGGCATCTATCAAAACTGTCTCCATTTTCCCAGGTCCAATATCAGTATGGTAAACATTAATAACATTCTATATTATTCCAGTCCTCCTTTCTCTCTAGGAAGACATTTCTCCATTACCTTGTGACTTTCTTTGGCCAAGGAAAGTGATGAAAGCATTCATGAGCCAGTGCACATATTCCTTTTTCTCTTCCTCTGCTATAAAGACTCACATGGATATGGCCATATCATAAAATAGTAGAGCTTCTGAATACATTCCAACATAAGACGTGTGGCTTTCTACTCCTTATGCCAACCCACCCTTTCCTAGCCAATGGCCTCTTATTAGCAGGCAGTACCTGAATATCTATGATAAGCAGAGCCCCATTGTTAGTACTGTTCAACATGTACTATGAGTGAGAAATAAACCTATGTTGTTTTAAGACACTAAGATCTGGGGGTTCATATGTTACTGCAGCATAATCAAGTCTATGCTAACTAGTATAATCACATCATGAGAAACTCATCTTGAAAAAACATAACTCTTATATATGTTTACTCTTCTAGGGACTCAGCTTTATTAAATGAAGTCCTGAAACCTAAATACGACTACCTTTCAGAGGAGTTCAGGAAGTGATAGGACAAAATTTGTAAGAATTACTAGATTTGCAACCATCATTAACTCCTGAAAGCCAGAAGTTGTATGGAGCTTCCTCCAGTTTATCTGGAACTCTTTCACCCCACATTCCAACATAAGAACTGCCTGCATTCCATGAGCTTTGTATAAAGAGAGATTCAGCATGGGGAAGCCAAACTCTACACCAGAGCCTGGACTTCAGATGCTGAATGATTCAACAAAGCTGGCCACACCACCCAGCCCACTGTTAACTCCCAAAGCATGTACTTCCCTTGAGACCTATGGGCTAGGGAGGGGTCAGCATCTTCCAAAAGCCAGTGACTACTCAGCTCAGAGAGGAAGATTTACTGCCTGTATCTTCAACAAACAACAGTTTAATTACAAAGTGTTGCTGTTTGTTAAGTAAACACTCACGCATTATGAAACATCATCCACTCTGCCCAGCAAGGCTGGGACCCGAATCCCTGGCTGAGAGAAGTGTTTGCTCCCTCTGGGAACTTCCATTCCCAAGCCCAGCCAGGAGGTTACCAGAGAGAATAATAAGTCAACCATAGTCTGGCATCATTTTCAGTTGTAAATTTAGGGGAAAGAAATCTTACATTTTTAAAAGTCTAGTTTTATCAGAGCAGTTTCATATAGTTCATCTATCCTAACGTAAGTAGGTACCACTGGTTAAATGGGGTGAGATGGAGGGGAGATCATCCAGAATAGAAAAGACAGAGTGAAATCAGCCCATTAGACAGAGGAGGATCACCTGTGGCTTTCTACCCCTAATGTCAACCCACTCTTTCCCAGCCAATGGCCTCTTATTAGCAGACAGTACCTTCCAGAAACTCAGACAATTCATTTTAGAAAACACTTCCTCAGGGTCTTGTTAAAAACAAAGTATTGCAAAACCTGCAAAGGTGAGGAAGAGAGACATAATTTACAACCCGTAAGGTGCTCACTGAGGAAACGTACACAAATAACTGTTACACAAAGCAGAGCTATGTTAGACGTTATAAGCAACACAATAACCATTTGCTAGGAAGGGCTCAGAGGAAAGGCTGAGAGCCAATCTGCATCCTACCTAAGCTAGCCCAAGCAGCCTCAACGGCATGCTCAAGTGTTTCAAACTTGAAGGAGGCTTTTACTTAGAAGATAGCATTTTCCATAAGTCCATTGGCAATGATGACAAAAGTGAGTAATGTTCTAATGCACGAGCCCATAGCCTAGCTCCTGTACCATATTCTGTGGGTGAAGGTCAGCAACCTCGAGAAAGACATGCAGCTCTGGGACGGGCACAAGGCTAACCTGTGGATCCCCTTCAAGCTCTTCCAGCACGTGGGCACTCCTCGCTGGCTGGAGGGCAAGCTCTTGACACCAAAGGACAAACACACTGGGAAGCAGGCGTGGCGGAAGGGGCATGTGAACCCATGGGCAGAGGTGAGCACAAGCCTCTGGACATCCCTGCAATGCCCCCTGCCCCCGGAGCAGGTGTTCCTGCATGGGAATTTCCTGTGGGCATGCACGCGGGCACAAATGCACCCACGCACGCGTGCGTGCCGTGTACGTGCCATCCTCTCCTGCTGTCTCCACCCTTGCACCCTGCGCTGTCCTTCCCCCACAGCGGGAACACTGCGCACCCAGAGGACAAGCTCAACTCAGCTATGGAGGTGTTACCCTTTAGGAACCCCCAATCGGACAAGCTGGCTGGATAAGCTGGCCATTCAGCCACCTCTGGGACCCAGATGGCCACCTCCAAATCGGCTCGTTCTGTGGGGCGTGTCACAGGGCCCGGTGGACGCTGCCTTTGGCCTCCTGGAAGCGCTGCTGCACTTCTCCACACAGACAGAGCTTCCTGGAAAAAAGGCCAACTAAGCCGAGGGCTCCAGAGGGGTGCCCTTCGGCTGGCCCTGACGCCCAGGAGAGCTGGCATGTGGTGGCTACCGCCCTCCGGAGCGCCAGCCACGACCACCCAGCCCGGGGCCACTCTTGGTGCCCTGTGGCCCTAGTAGGTGGTGCTCTCCGCCCACCACATGGCGGTCCCTGTGCCTGAGGCCAGCCGGTGCTGCAGGAACAGGTAACACCTTAGCTACCTGGAGCCAGTCAAGTTAAGAAGAGGTGTTTTTTCCCCGGATGTGTTCCGTCTTCTGGACAAACACTGGAATGAATGCATATAGTTTATGTGCTGTGGTTTTTATTTTTGGATGCATCTGATTTTTTTCACATGTGTCTGCATATAGGTCTGTCTATAAAAGCGTGACATATAATAAAGGCTTAATGAAGAAAAGTGGATAACGTCAAGTATTGTCAAGGATGAGACATTTGAGATTTTTTTTTTTTTTTTTTTTTTTTTTGTACCTGGTTGGCAGGAGTTTTAAACCAGTACTGCCATTCTGGAGAGCAATCTGGATCTTTGGCGTAATGAAGCATGCATACATCATCCTACAACCCAGAAACACCACTCCTGGGAATCTATTCCCAGGATAGTCTCACTCAGCACCACATACCATACAGTTGGTAAAAGCAGAGTTCCAATGCTAGAGTTAATACATATGGAAGACGGTGGATGTATACTGTGGAATGCTGTGCAGCAGCTATAAAGCAGAAACTAAATGTAAACACAAAAAGATCTTTAAAACAGTATTGAATGGGGAAAAAAAAACCCATAGCAAAAGATAATCACATCAAGAGGCATAGCATATGCCATTAATATAAATTTAAAATGCATAATAAAGTTATATGACATATCAAAGGTATATGCTTATTGAAAGATTTATATGTATGTGTGTGTGTGTGTGTGTGTGTGTGTGTAAATTATTGTAATGGGTGTCCCTGGGTAAGGAGAATAGGAAGTAAGATTAGGGATGAAGGGAAAGAAAGTAAAACCAGAGAGGCCTTGAATGACTGTCAGTGACTGTGTGTTACAAACTGAAAGCCTTATATTCAACTCCCTTTACCTGAGATCAAAATGAGAAATAACATTTTTCTTGATTTGAGCAAAATATGGTATTTGCATCTGACCTGAATTCATCATACAGCGTGACACAGGGGTTTAAGAGGACAGCCATTGATACCAGAAAGACTTGGTTTTGAATTAAAGCCCTATCACTTATCAACCATGTCTGCAAGGATTAAGAAGAGATAATGTATGTAAAGGACTTAGCACAGGCACCTGCTGCAAAGCAAGCAATGAGTAAATGGTAGCTATTCATAATAAATACAATTTATCGTTATTTTTTTCATCTTCCTTCTACTTTAGTCCACACACCTTGAAACATTTTACATGGTAAGAAAATCATCATAAGCTTCTTATTGGCTTATGCTTTATACCCTTCCTACATGCAAGAGATTCAGAGGAATTATATATGATTAATAAGAAAAACAGAACAATCGGGGATAAAAACAGAGCACATGTCCTCGATAGGAAGCAGGAAAAGTAAATATCAGCAAGAACCTGAACAGAGCTGACAACTGCACCTGGGCACAGAAGTTGGCCCAGGAGCCAAGGAAATGGAAGTAGAAAGGGAACCGGGTGGGCCTCATAGTTTTCATTTCATAGCAAGTAAAGTTGACAAAATCCTTTGCAGAAACACACTCTGTTTATGAACTTTAGCACTTGGGTTTCATGTTAGAACCTGGAGCATAATACCTGCAACAAGTTTGGCAAAGTCACAGAATGTCCATCTAAACAGGTGACTCATGTACAAAGGGCTGGGCATTAACTTGTGAGGAAGGAGGAAAGGGGTGCTGGGATCTTATGTTTGGCTCTCTTGCTTTCTGATCATCTCACTAATCCCAGGGAAAGAACTTGACTCTGGAAGAATAGCTGGTGAATATGACTGTTGTACAGTCTTTCTCACATAGCACGGTAGTCAAATTCCCAAGCTCTTGAGTCAAAACACCTAGGTTGAAATCCTGCTTTTCCAATTAGTAGCTCTGTGATCCTGGGGGACTTAACCTCTCTGTGCCTTTGTTTTCTCATCTGAAAAATGAGGGTCGTAGTACCTGCATCGTAGAGTTGTCTTGAGAATTAAATGAGTATTCTTAAAGCTTTTAGAACAGTGCCAGGCACATGGTGAGCACCACATGAGCTACATGAGCATGTGCTAAATACATGAAACAATAAATATCAGATTCTATAGGCAAGCCTCTGGCAGGTGCTGGATTGCAGTAGATTCTGACTGAATTATCTAACAAGTACCTTGAATGTAGATACTCTTTGATACCAGCTGTGAGGGAGGCAAAGCTATCTCCTGTGAACCGTTAGTTGCTGAGCATGTATTTTCACACAGATAAAATACACTTTTTACCAGGCAATGGAGGGTGATGTAAAATCACAGCAACAACAGTCATCCCGTAACTGTCACAATAACTGAAGGCCACTCAGTACCTGGCTTTGTGCCAGGATTTTCATGCATCTTAGTTCTCATCCTGAGAACAAAGTAGGCATTATTATTAGCACCATTATACAAACAAAAAAATAAGTTCAAAGAGGTTGAGTGACTTGTTCAAAGCCATACAGCTTATTAAATGTCAGATTCACTTTGGCTCAAACCCTGTGCTCTTTCCACTAAATTATACTGTCCATTCCTTATTTAATTAAATGTTTAGAGGTTAGGGGAAGAGAAGTATTAAGGTAGGAGATCTCCTAAATGTCTTCTCTTGCCATCATCTGCTAGGGAGAAACTCAATGTCAACAACTCTACTCCTTGAGTGTGAAAATTAAGATCAGGCATTTGTTAACATGGTGGAGTTTAAAGTTGATATATTCCTTTTTTTCTAGTATAACCAACATCATGAATGATATTCATACATAAGGTACACTATTATGGCAAAAAAAATCTCCAGAGAGATTGTCAGAATGCAGGTGGGTGAAAGTGATGTTGTTTTAGCAGTAACTGAACCTCATCTAATTTAACTTTCTAATAAATCTTCGGCATATAAATTATTATCTATTAGTATATTACATGTGATATATCTCACACCAATCATGACACATCATGTCCCAGCACCAATGTTGATATCAGCTGATTTAAGAAGCACCAGGAAAATTTACCCTCCCATACACATTTCCTTAAGACTTGGTAAAATGCAATGTCTAATATTACATCTCTTGAGATTTCATTGAGTTTTGAAGATTTTTGTAGTTTCAAGAGCTCTGGATTAAAATGGAAATGCCATCTATGCTATTCTTATTTAACAAATTGAAGAGCAATTTCCAAATTAACCAGTCTCTTGGCATGAATCATAGACTAGATGGATGAATTAGTGGTGCCAGGAAGCCTGGACAAGCAGAAGAATACAGAGAATCAATGGGAACCATCACTTCCTTTGCTTTCTCCTTGGAACATGGCCTAAACCCACCTAATGAGCAGCAGTCTAGGCTAGAATAGCATTTCCATTCAGTGGGGGTGGGACTGGCCCAGGACGGTACACACATAAGAACTTTCCCTTTGAAAAGAGAAATTAGAGCTACTTGTATACAGGATCCCAGTCTCTTGTTTCAACATCATCAAAACTTAACATCTTTCCATAATAGCCAATTGCATTATCCCTTCTGTTAAAGACAACCTCCCAATCTGAAACAACAAAAGAATAAAGACACAACCTCATCTGTTTCTCCTTACAAGACATAGTTTGTTTGTTTTCCTCGCAAAATGTTGGAAAGAATATTCTTTCTCCGGGATCAACAATATCTCAATGGCCCTTAGTGATATTTCATTCTGAGTCTAATTTAGCTACATATTTTATACCTAATATGCACAATGCAAGGGAAATAATCATCATGTCCCACTGAAAGGTGAGAGATTTAAAATTCAGCCAGATAAAGTGATTTGCCCAAGATCACAAGGCATGGTGACTACCTAAGGATTCTCTCCTCAGAGCCACACATCTTTGAAATAGGGCAGCTATGTGACATTTCTCACTCTCCTCTGTGCCCTGTCACACTAGTGGAGGCAGGATGAAGGATAGTAAGGGATAGTGTGAATGAGTTTGCATGGTAAACAAAAATAAATACATAAATAAACTAGAACCTGAGACCTAGACTCTAGAACCAATTCTATCCCTTATTTGTAAACCTTGAGAATATCATTAATGCATACATGACTCAGTCTTCCCATTTATTAAATGATGATCCTAAAACCTCTGCCCTAATATACAAGAACATTCCCACAAAACTATAAAGCTTTTTGAAACTTGATTATTATTGTGATATTTATTTTGTGCTTAGGATGTGCCAGGCACCATACTTAGCTCTATCTTGTTACCTCATTAGCCCTCACAGCTGCCCTTTAGACAAAGCATATAGATGTCTTAAGAATTTTACTTTCTTCTTTTCCTTCGAAGGCCAGATTCTGAGGCCCCTGCCCTGCATAGAGCTCCCTCTAGCCTACTGGGCCAGACGCAGCCTGTTTCGGGACAGGCCTCTCTGCTGGACACTGGCAAGGCAGCAGCAAGCGTGTGGAGCCTCAAGGAACAGAGCCCAGGAGAAGGCTCCTGCTTCAGCTCGCCCACGAGCAACCACACACCCCGTGGCACCTTGCTCAGTCGTGACTGCCAAGCTGAGTAAGTTCAATGTATTCTCCCTTCTTAGTTTGTCGGTGAGCAGTTTAGTTGTCTTCCCGATAAGCCCTTCATTAATTAGGAGGAGATGTCAACTTGCCAACAAAATTAGCTGTTTCAATATCTTCCTAAAGTGTGAGTGTTTCAAAGAAAATGAAAGCTTGGTCACTCCCTGGTTATTTTTACTCTCTGCCACCCACCTGCATTTTGGGCAACCTGTTCCCATTGAAGTGCACCGTTCATCTTCCTCCACATACTCTCCTCTCTCTGGCACTGTGGTTCTTTTTAAGACAATGTTATGCGTGTCTTTCCCTTTCTCTTTCCAACCCTGATAAACCCCAAGTAGGCCTTCCTATTCCTCCTCCCCCACCACAACCTTATTGCCTAGTAGAAAGAGTTAATAAGCCAGTTGCTATGGGCACAGCTAGGTTGGAGGGTTATTTGGACATGAGTTTAAAGAAAATTAAATGGGTCATGAAGAAAGAGAAAGATGGAGATTTAGATAAATTGGCTGGGAGGGTGGAGGGTAAAATAATAGAACTTATGACAAAACAGCTCAACTCCCAGGACTTACCAAAATTGGAACTTTGTTACCATGAAATAACACAATGTCTCCCACCCCATGAAAGAATAAGCATGTTGTCAAGCCTCCCATGGATAAAGCCTCCCATGGATGAATAACCACCTTGGATTCTTATTATTGACAGAGAGAAGCCTTTTCTAGAACCCTGAAAAGGAAGAGTAGATAGAGTTAGACCCCTCCCCACACACACACAAGAGGGGAGCAACAAAGTTCCTGGAGTCAAGGTTTGGAGGCAAACCCAGTATAGAGACCCCTGAAAAGAGTGGGCCTTGAAATCAGCTGGAGATGCACCAAGGATCAGTAGCCAGTGCTCAGGTGTTTCAGAGAGCAGGTGGAAATGAACCCCAGATGGTCACAAGTTCACATCCTTCATTCTCAGGGCTCCTTACACTGGCTGCTAACACTTCTGAACTACATGTTCAATACAGACCCCTAGGCATTTATTTAGGATATAAAAACTAGACAAGGGATGGGGTAAATAATCCAGTCTTATAAATAGTAGACAAGGAAGGAAGGAAGGAAGGAAGGAAGGAAGGAAGGAAGGAAGGAAGGAAGGAAGGAAGGAAGGAAGGAAGGAAAAGGAAAAAAAGACAAAAAAATCTCTACCTACATTTTAGTAGTCTATGTGGTTAAAAATAGTAAGAGTATTTACTTCATAGGGTTGTTGCAGAGAGTAATTGGAATTGTCCCAAGGAAGTGAATTCACAATGAACACGGTTTATTTTTATTTCCTGACTTGATGCCAGTGTCTAGGACTTCTGACCAAGTTTGGAGGCAGCGGGGTGGGGATCTGAGTGGGAACAATAATGCTGACTAGCCCTTCTCCCTTTCTAAGATGAGTATAAGGCCCAGGAATGTTTAGCAGCCCTGTCCTCTATCAGCATCCTGTGTGTTTAGAGAAATCATCAGGATTCTGTCCTGTTTACCAGAGAAAAAAAGAAGAAAAGAAATGATTGTTAATGCCCACTATGTGCTGACGAATTTGCTGATTGTTGCTTGTTATTCAAGGAAAGTGGTATTTTCCACATCTAACAGATACTACAGAGGCCATGGAAGTTTAAGTATTAATAGTTCAGCCAAGAAAATTCCATTAGTAAGTAGTGGAATTAGGACAGAAATTCAAGTCTTCCTGAATTAAATATATTCTGAGACACATCACACGAATATCACTACACATCCCAAAGCTGACTTTCTGATACAGCATCACTGGGAGTAGGGCTGGGCCTTTTAAATGCTACCCAGGGTATCATAACCAACTACCCATGTCCAGAACCTCTGAGCTAAATGATCTCTAAGGGTATATCAGCCCCAATATTCTATAATGAGGAGAAAATGTTACACTCTTAGCTTCAGGTATGAATTTCTTTTTTCCTTGGGACACTTGTCTTTGTTAAAACAAAAAGATGTGTTGATGAGTCCACTTACAGAAAAGTGAGAAATGGGAGCTCCAGGGAAGGAAGGGAGTAGCCCTCGCTTGTGGGGAGGAAGGTGGGAAGGGCATAGAAGGGGAGAGGGAAGATAGGAGAAAAGAGGGGAGGAAGAGGGACAGGGAGAGGTTAGAGAAAGGGAAAATATAAGAGGAACTTATTGTGAAATTTATTGTGGAAATCAGTAAGCCCAAGTTCTGCATTTGGACTGGAAAGGGGGCAAAAGAGAGAAAGCCCACAGAGATATAAGGAAGGGAGGATAAACTGGAACTGGGTTTTAATTCCATAGGTCCATTCATAGAAGAATAGCCCAAGTCTTGATCCTTCAGCTAAAACCAAAAAAGGCTTAGACTTGTCCTTCTCCAGTGATGTGGGACCTTGCATTTGTGACTATTGCTCTGTGCCTTTGAGGATGAGAACCTCATACCTGAATGCCATGTATCATTCAGGTTTGTGCTCTCATATAAATTACCTTACCTTTAACCACCCTATGACAAAGGTTCTCTATGGGGAGAGAGAGACTCTATGTGGGTAGAGAAATGTAAGCACACAGAGGTGAAAACCCCTTTAAGGTCATTGACCTTAGTGCCAAGCCCAGAGTTTGTGCCCAGCCAATCAGCCCTGCAACCCTGATGTGCCACCATTGCACTGCATTGGCTCATAGCTCTTCTTTCATTTGTTTCTCATAACAGAGTGAGAGTATAGGTGAGCTACATATTGGTGTTCTCATTCAGAGAATGAGGACACTGAGGCTTAGAGAGGTCACATGAACTACTTAAGATCATAGAGTTGGTATATGAGTGGAGCTTCGATATGGCCCCCAAAGCCCCTAATCCAGATGCCCTGCGCTACCTCCATCTAATTCCATGTCAGGAAAAGCTGTCCTCAGGCATCCCAATCAGAGCTCCCAGTCCCTTCTACAGAGCAAGTTGAACCTTACGAATAATGGTCTGCTCACCCAAAAACATCTTCCCACCAGATGCATACCTGAAATTCTGGCACGAGATTTTTTTTTTTTTTAATTATCTCTCTGATTTTCTTTTAAAACACAATTACCATCAAAATAGTAGTCATTTGAACTTCCCTACTAATGGAGTGTGAGCAACTTTAGAAGGTAGCCTCCTTTGGGGGACCAACACCCAAGTCGTGCCCTGGGTATACAAAGGGAAACCTACTGGGGAGGAACCAAGAGAAACTTAAGATCATGGAGTTAGAAGCTTGCAGGACCAACTCCATGTTGTCCTTTAGGAGTCCTGTCCTCTTTAGTAAGTTGAAGGATTCCTAGAGGTTCTTATTTTACTAAATTGTCTAGCAGGGAGAATAAGGGTGATAAGTTAGAGGCAGTGGGAGCAGCTTGACATTCAAGCAAGATCAGAATGAACATATGAAAGAGAAGGCAAAGGCCCAGGAGGCAAGGAAGAAAATGTATTACAGTCTAAAAGTTCACCTCATTCAGAGACAAGAGCTGGGAGGTTAATGGAATTAGAAGAGAAAAGGTAAAATTAGATAGCAAATTATAAAAATTATAAAAAGATATGACCGACATCACAGCTAACAAAACATTGCTGAGGTCATTCATGCATTTATTCATTTATTCAGAAAATACTCCCTGGGGTCACCTGTGTACCGTTTAGTGTTCTAGAAGCCGAGCACAATGATGAGTCACTGACAGTGTAATGGAGGCAACAAACACATGAGCAGATAATTATCTGAGTCAATGTGGTGAGCTTGATGCACACAGGGTGTTGTGGCAGTTCGGAGGGGAACATCTAACGGAGACTGGGGCGTGGGCTCCGGAAAGGTTCCCAGAGGAGGTGACACCCGAGCTGAAGCTTAAAAGGTAGGAGAGTGAACGGAAAGAGTAGGAGGAAGGCATTCTGGAGAAATGGACTAACAACAGCAAAGGCATAAAGCTGAGACTCCAAATGGTTTTGTTTGGATGAACAAAGACCTGCTTACCAGGTGTAAGACACAGTCCTGTCTGCTGTGTAGTTCAAACAGTGAAGAAGACAAAGCATCCTCTTAATAACAGGAAAGAACTGGTTTGGTTGGACCTGGCTTCTCTGAATGGAAAAAAAAAAATCTATTACAGCTTATATATATATAAAAGTCTGACCCTCAAATCTTTCTCCTTGAGGAATCACCCTTGTTCCACTGACTAGAGTCTGGAAGGAGTCCTAAGGAGCTTTTACCTTCCTAGCCAGGGGTGGAAAATGATCCAGGCTGGGGTGATCAGGTGCCCCCTCTCTGGAATTTGAATCTGGTGAACTAAAAATGGTGAATTTTTTTATAGGTAGAGAAAACTATTGATATATACTTAGTTTCTAGCCATCCAACTTATCTTAGTCAGCAAGTTTTTAACTAGAGTTGCTTAAACTTCTTGATATGCAATGATGGCATCAACAAAAAGAGCTATTTTAACTTCTTTTCTGATGTTTATACATGCTATTTTATTTTCTTATTTTATTACCTTAGAGGTTCTAGCAAATGTAATGTTCATTATTGGTAACATGGGCATCTCTGAAAACTTTCTGATTTTAATAGAAATTATTTCCATGTTTGTCCGATCGGCTGTTGTTTTTAGTAAATAATCTTTGTGTACCTAAGCAATCATCTTTTATTTTCACTTTACCTAGATTTTATTAAGAATGGCTGTAGAAATTAATCAAATACTATTTCAGTCCTTATTTATATTATCATTTTTCTTTTTTAATTATTCAAAAAAAGATTATATCGATAATTTTTTCATGATAATTGCATACAAAATAAATATACAAAATCAATACTTTTTCTGTACCTTAGTAATCAGAAAAAATAGAAATGAGAAAAATATTTTATTTATAATATCAATAAGCACTTTAAAATATTTACGAATAAACTTTACTTAAAAATGCAAACAGAGGCAACACAAAGAAAAGTACAAACTCTTACTGGAAAGTATAAAATAATATCTAAAAAGAAAAGTATATTATGTTTAAGTGATAATACTTAACCTGAACATGCCATTGTTCCAAAATTACTATGTTAACTTAACACAATTTCAACTAGAATCTATCAGAGTTTAATTGAATAAAATAAACATAAATTCTATATAGGAGAATGAATGCCTGAAAATAGTCTATAAATGAATGAAAAAATAAGATCAAGGGGGGAGGACTTGACTATATAAATGTCAGACATTACCAAGCTACTATAATCAAATCAATACAAAATTATTATAAGAAAAATGAATAGATCAGGAAACAGAATAGAGAATGTAGAAATAAACTTTGGTATAGATGAGAATTTAATAAATGACAAAAGAAGTAATGTAATTCAGTGGGAAAGGATAGATTATTTAATAAATAGTCCTGACTCTTGCTAGTTACCCAAGGAAGAAGCACAGTGGTAAGAATGTGGACTTCAGAGACAGATTTCATGCGTTTAAATCCCAGTTTTACCACTTTACCTGCTGTGACCTTTGGACTAGTCACTCAGCTTCTCTGGGCCTCATTTTCCTCATCTAGAAAATGGGTATAAGTAAGAAAATCTATGTCTTTTAGAAGTTGTAGGAGATGGTTTAAATTAGTTAATACATGTTAATTGTCTATGTAACAGTGAAGCACATAGTAAACCCTCAATAAGCATTAGCTATTGTTTTCATAATCATTAGGAAGAAAATTAATGGAGACCCCCCAGCTTAACACTAAACACAAAAATGAATTTCCAGGTGAATTAAGATTTTAAAGTAAAAAACAAAGCCATTTTTAAAAATAATTTGACAATCTAAGTAACTAATCACATTCTTTAGAGATGGGAATAGGAAAACATTCTCTACTAAGACTAGAGACCCAGAAGCTATAACAATAAAACAGGCGTTTAACTACATAAAAAAGCAATACACTCAATAGCAAAATATGCCCTAAACAAAATAAATAAGTAATAGACTTTGGAAAGACAACAAAAAGACAAACATCTCTATGAAAAAAATGAGCAAAAGCCATGACTAGTCTCTTTACAGAAGTGCTCAGCCTAATAGCCTACAAACAAATGCAAGGATGTTCAGACTTATTGATACTCACAGAAATGCAATTAAAATAACAATGAGATATCACTTGACATTCCTCAGAATGGCACAATTAAAAAAATAAAAAGCAACAGCTCTGTTACTATCAGGGATGTGTGTAAAGGGGGCTCTCATATACTGCTTGAGATAACACTTGTAATGTGTAACCATGTTTTGGAAAGCAATATGATGTCATCCACTCATATTTAAAATATATATCCTCTTCTATTTATCAATCCCACTCCTGGACTACACACCATAAAGATAAAAGTACCAGTGGGGATACACAAGGACAGTTATTGCAACATTGTATACAGTAAAATAAAAAGCTAGAAATAAAATTATAATCAACAGGGGAATGCCACATATGTAATACATCCTCACAATAGAATATTATACACTCCTTTAAAAGAGTTGATTAGAGCTCCACCTTTTGACCTAGAGGGATTTGTGCAAGAAAAACAAAATTCATAAACAGAAGCAGAGGACTGATTCCTCTGAGAACTGTGTGATGTGCTCCAGGGGAAGAGCAAGGAGAGACTGCAGAGCGGTACACAGGCACCTTCTGAGGCTCTAGTAATTTTCTGTTTCTTAATCTAGCGCATTTGCTTTACTCTTCTTTAAACCATATAAATATATTTTAAAACTCTTCTATATTTATTTTGTATTTCACAATAAGATTTTCACTAGAAAGGAAGTAAAGATGGTAAGTAAGCATGTAATATCCTACTTTATAAACCACTGACCTGAAAACATGTGTATATGTCTATATGTATAAATAATATTAAGTATAGAGAAAAATATGGCAGGATATATAATAGGCTATTAATATGAACTACCTTGGAGTGAAGTTAGGGGACCAATATAGGCAAAAAGGAGTAAAGGAAAAAATCAAGCAAAAAATTAAAGAAAAAAGTATATTTACAAGAATATTAGTTAAATCATCACATTTATACATTTATGTAAAATTTCATGCTTATATATAAGAGAAGGAAAACTCTGATTCCAAAAACCCTCCACTGCCTTGCGGCATACCTCTTCAGGGGAAAGGCTAAGGGAGTAAACCCCGACAGAAAATCCGGAGCCGGAGTCCCTAAGGCGGTTTGACGTTGTAGTCAACACCGGCAACTCCTGCGGCGCACCTGAAGCCAAGCTGTATTGACTCCGTCTTTCCCTTGGATCCTTCAGCTGCGAAGAGAGGGGGTGTCTGCTGCATGGGCAACAGCAGACCCTCCATATCACCCTGCCCAGGCTCTGTAGCTTCAGCTTCACTGGAGAGGACACTCCAGCGTCATCGCAAGATGTCGATTCAACACGGGAGGAGACAGATACCGTGTCACTCCCGAGTCGGACTGCACAGCCATTCTCGGCGGTGCAGATAGACTCTTAAGAAGCTACACCATCGTCTCTCGAGACGGACGGCTGCCGACAACAATATAAGATAAATTAAGAAATAAAATTAGAAAGAAAAAGAGAGGAACAAAGGGACAGGTGAAAGAAGAAACTATTTAAAGTTCATATCCACCTAGTCTCTAGCATCCAAGAATATTCCCTGTTGCACTGGGTACTGTTGCTTGAAACCAAAGAGCCTTAACAGATGCAAGTAGGACCATCTCGAAGGCTTCGTTTCAGAGACATTTCCTCCTGGCACATGCTTTCTTTGACTCCTATTGGTGGTGCAGCCTATTGCTCCTGCCTGTCCTGGCTCTTCCAGTCTCTCCACCTTCCCTCTAAATTTTACAAGAGAGAAGCCAGTTCATTGGTATCAGCAGGGTTCAATTACATCTATAGCAATGCAAATAAATCAACATCTAAAACTATCATGCAAGAAGATGACAATAGAAATGAGGTTTTTAAATCAAGTGGGCTCCATTGTAGCACGTGAAAGTGCAACAGCAAAAAGCGTGCTTAGCTGCCAATTTGGGAGCCCAACACCTACACCCAGAATCCCCCTGCAGTCTCTTTAGTCACCTTTCCCCACTCATCTCTCTGCTATCACCTCTACTGATGCTATAGATTGAACCAGTGGCAAGCAAAAGAGCCTTATGATTAAGATTTGGCAGGCCATCAGAGAAATGCAAATTAAACCACAATGAGATACCACCTTACATCTTTCAGAATGGCCATCATAAATAAATCAACAAACAACAACCATTGATGAGGATGTTGAGAAAAGGGAGAACCCTCATGCTCTGTTCGTGGAAATGCAGACTGGTGCAGCCACTATGGAAGACAGTATGGAGGGCCCTCAAAAAATTCAAAATGGAACTGCCTTAGCCCTGGCCAGGTAGCTCAGTTGGATAGAGCATTTTCCCAATATGCCAAGAATGTGGTTCCATCTCCGGTCCGGGCACATACAAGAAGCAAGAAAAGAATTCATGGATGGGTAGAGTAACAAATCAATGTCTCTCTCTCTCCTCTATTAAAAAAAAATTAAACTTCCATATAACCAGAAATTCCACTTCTGTATATATATCTAAAGAAATCTAAAACACTAATTAGAAAGAATATATGCACCCCTATGTTCATGGCGGAGTGATTTACAATAGCCAAGATACAGAAGCAGCCCAAGTGCCCACCAAGAGATGAGTGGATAAAGGAAGATGTGGTTCATATATAAAAAGGATGAAATCATACCATTTGTGGCAGCATGGATGGAGTAAAATAAAGTCAGTCAAAGAAAGACAAATACCATATCATTTCACTTATGTATGGAATATAAAAAACAAAATAAACAAACAAAATTGAAACAGAGGTATAGATGCAAAGACCAGACTGATAGTTGCCAGACAGGAAGGGATTTGGGAGACTAGATCAAAAAGCTGAAGGGATTAAGAAGTACAGATTGGTGGTTACAAAATAGTCATTGGAATGTAAAGTACAGCATAGGAAATATAGTTAATAAAATCATGGTAACTATGCATGGTGCCAGCTGGGTACTGAAAGTATCAAGGGGACTATTTTGTAAAGTATATGATTGTCTAACCACTATGCTGTACACCTGAAACTAATACAAAATAATATTAAATGTAAATGGTAATTGAAAAGTAAAATTTAAAAAGAATACATCAAAAGATCAATAAAAGTAGGAGCTGGTTCTTTGAAAAAATAAACAAAATTGACAAGCCTTTAAGCAGGCTCATCAAGAAAAAAAGAGAGAGGACCCAAATAAATAAAATCAGAAATGAAAGAGGAGAAATCACAACTGATACCACAGAAATACAAAGGATTATAAGAAATTATTATGAACAACTGTATGGCAAGAAATTTGACAACCTAGAGGAAATGGACAGATTCCTGGAAACCTATAGTCTTCCCAAACTGAATCAAGAAGAAGCAGAAAGTCTGAATAGACCAATAACAGCTAGTGAAATTGAAGCAGTAATCAAAAAACTCCCAGCACACAAAAGCCCTGGACCGGATGGCTTCACAAGTGAATTCTACAAAACATTTAGGAAAGAACTAACTCCTATCCTTCTCAGACTATTCCAAAAGATACAAGAAGAGGGAAGACTGCCAAACTCATTCTATGAAGCCAGTATAACCCTAATTCCAAAACCAGGTCAAGACACAACAAAGAAAGAAAACTACAGGCCAATATCGCTGATGAACATAGATGCTAAAATCCTCAACAAAATATTGGCAAACCGGATCCAGCAACACATTAGAAAGATCATACACCACGATCAAGTAGGATTCATCCCAGGGATGCAAGGATGGTTTAACATTCGTAAATCAATAAACGTAATACACCACATAAACAAAATGAAAGACAAAAACCACATGATAATATCAATAGATGCAGAAAAAGCATTTGATAAAGTACAACACCCATTTATGATAAAAACTCTCAGCAAAATGGGAATAGAGGGAGCATACCTCAACATAATAAAGGCCATATATGAGAAACCTGAAGCCAACATCATACTCAATGGGCAAAAACTGAGAGCATTCCCCCTGAGATCAGGAACAAGACAAGGATGTCCGCTCTCCCCACTCCTATTCAACATAGTCTTGGAAGTTCTAGCCACCGCAATCAGACAAGAAAGAGAAATAAAAGGCATCCAAATTGGAAAAGAGGAAGTAAAACTGTCATTATTTGCAGATGACATGATAGTGTACATAGAAAACCCTATAGACTCCACAAAAAAACTACTCGACCTAATAAGTGAATTCGGCAAAATAGCAGGATACAAAGTCAATATTAAGAAATCAAAGGCATTTTTATACACCAACAATAAAAATTCAGAGATAGAAACTGAAAGAAAAATTCAATTTACCATAGCAACAAGAAAAATAAAATACCTAGGAATAAACTTAACCAAGGAGGTAAAAGACCTGTACTCAGAAAACTACATAACATTGAAGAAAGAAATTAAAGAAGATACAAATAAATGGAAGCATATACCATGCTCATGGATGGGAAGAATCAACATCATTAAAATGTCCATACTACCCAAAGCAATTTATAGATTCAATGCAATCCCTATTAAAATACCAGCAACATATTTCACAGACCTAGAACAAATACTTCAAAAATTTATATGGAACCAAAAAAGAGCCCGAATAGCCACAGCAATTTTGAGGAAGAAGAACACAGTAGGAGGAATCACAATACCTGATATCAAACTATACTACAAGGCCACGGTAATCAAAACAGTCTGGTACTGGCATAAAAACAGACATATAGATCAATGGAACAGAATAGAGAGCCCAGAAATAAACCCAGGTTCATATGGTCAACTAATATTTGACAAAGGGGGAAAGAACATCAAATGGAGTGAAAAGAGCCTCTTCAACAAATGGTGTTGGGAGAACTGGACAGGGACATGCAAAAAAATGAAACTAGACCACCAACTTACACCATACACCAGAATAAACTCAAAATGGATCAAAGACTTAAATGTAAGCCGTGATACCATAAAAGTCCTAGAGGAAAAAATAGGCAGGAAAATTTCAGATATCCCACGTAGCAACATTTTCACTGATATATCTCCTAAGGCAAGGGAAATAAAGGAAAGAATAAACAAATGGGACTACATCAAACTAAAAAGTTTCTGCTCAGCTAAAGAAAACATCAGCAAGATGAAAAGGAAACCAACCATATGGGAAAATATATTCGCCAATGACATCTCAGACAAGGGATTGATCTCCAAAATATATAAAGAACTCATACGACTCAACACCAAGAAGACAGACAACCCAATTAAAAAATGGGCAAAGGACCTGAACAAACACTTCTCCAAAGAAGACATACAGAGGGCCCATAGACATATGAAAATATGCTCAACATCACTAGCCATCAGAGAGATGCAAATAAAAACCACAATGAGATACCACCTCACACCAGTCAGAATGGCCATAATCAACAAATCAACAAACAACTTGTGCTGGAGAGGATGCGGAGAAACGGGAACCCTGGTGCATTGCTGGTGGGAATGCAGACTGGTGCAGCCACTATGGAAAACAGTTTGGAATTTCCTCAAAAAACTAAAAATGGAACTGCCTTTTGAACCAGCAATTCCATTACTGGGATTATATCCGAAAAATCCTGAAACACCAATTCAAAAGAACCTATGCACTCCAATGTTCATAGCAGCACTATTTACAATAGCCAAGTGCTGGAAACAACCTAAATGCCCATCTGTAGATGAGTGGATCAAAAAACTGTGGTACATTTACACAATGGAGTTCTATGTAGCAGAAAGAAAGAAGGAACTTCTACCATTTGCAACAACATGGATGGAACTAGAGAGAATTATGCTTAGCGAAATAAGCCAGGCAACGAAAGAAAAATACGTTATGCTGTCACCTATTACAGGAAACTAATGAACAACACAAACAAATGAGCAAAATTGAACCAGAGGTATGTAAACAAGGAGTAGACTAACAGTAACAAGGGGGGAGGGGGGAGGGAGAAAAGGGGGTAAGAAGGGGAAGTGTAAAATCAAAGAACATGTATAAATGACCCACAGACATGGGCAACTGAGTGGGGACTGAATGTGGGGGAAGGGAGGGGCAGGATACAGGGAAGCAAGAGGGGAAAAAAAAAAAAAAAAGAGAGACAACTGTAATGGAAAAACAAACAAAAAAATTTTTTTTAGTGGGGGAAAATGAAAATATGAAGAATAGAAATGCCAGTTCAGTGAATATTAGGACAAAGATTTTCCTTCACGTTGTATATTTTTCTCCCTATTTGATCTCTCCAGAGTTTGGCATTCTAAACAAGTAAATAATGACTTAAGTTTCTTTGCATAGACCTAATAAGACCAGTTGTTAATAGAGGTTCCTTTTTCTGAACAAGCCTTTGACTGGAATGTCAAGCCTAAAGGAGACATGCTTGGGCTCATGTTGTTACCAAAAAGCCCTAAGGAACTGGGAATGACTTTCAAATATAATAAAAGCCCGCGAAATAAAAGGCCTGCTGCCATGGTTGGTTGTGCGGTCCACAGCAATCTCTCCAGGGAAGGAACGAAGGTTGTTTTCATGAAAGATGGCTAGAAGGGACCTTAAGGCACAATGGAAAACCAGAAAGACTTGGAAAGGACAGGTGTGTACAGGCAAGGATGAATGCCAGGTATGTGGCCCAGCTTCTGTGCACTGAAGAGCAGACTGAGGGCCACCCTAAATGTTCCTTGGGTAAGTTCCAGCAAAACAGAACTAAAGATCATAAGTGATCATTTGCTGCTCTTGTTATGCTTATGCAAATGAACAGGATAAATTAAAAATGGACTTAATGTAGTCCCTTTAAAGACAAGGAGAGTAATCTTAGGGAGAAAAAATCAGTATTCAAGGAAAATCACAATGATCAGTGGCAGACTGTAAAGTAGGGCAGCTAACCGTCTTAAAAGTTTCTTCTCATTTAAAAAATGGTTTCACTTGAAAATTAAACCATATCTGTGATATCACCAAAGAGATTCAAGTTGCAGGCAAGTAGAATGTCAAGTGCCTTGCAACTGTATGTCTTCCCAATAAGACAGTCTTACAGATTTAGAGACTTTTTTGTTGGTTATGTTACATAAATTAACATGTGTTTTCTGTTTTCAAAGGGCATAAGCCTATGACCGCATTACCTGAGTGATTGTCTGTACGCATAAGCCTCACTTAATCCTCTCTGCAGCGCTGCCTCCGGAGACTCAACAGTTTGGCTGAACTAAATGGCTGAGTTGGTGAAGAATGGGGTGGTCTGTGGGCTTCACTTTAAAACTGAATTCTCTTTTCTATCCTAATGGCTTGGACAGAAAGGGCCCAGAGGTCTGAGAGGGGGGAAACATAAACTATTTCCCTCAGCCCAAACTAAATAAAATGGGCAAAAGGGTTTTGGACAGGAGAGATGTGCCTAGCACACCTTCCTCCAAAGAAGCCCTTTTTTTTTTTTTTTTTTTTTTTTTTTCTCCTAATGTGGAACATTGAAAAATTAATCCCTGCCTTTTGCCACCTAGTAGTTATGGATTGAATGATGCTTTTTAACACTTTTTGCCAAATCTGTTGCCCCCAGAACACAACAAGGATGCCAGCCTGCTAAACCAAGCACGCCGTTGTCCGGAGACAGCCAACTGACCTGGAGTCTGCATGATCCTTCCCCATGTGGGAAGGCCACCCTCCCCTCCACACCCCCACTCTTATTAGGGATTTCTGGACCCAAGGGTAGGTAGGACGACGACCATGTCCAGCTTGAAGCAGCTAGAGGAGCTTGAGACCTTCGCCCATTGTCCTTTACAAGATTACAAAGGGTCTTAATATCTGAGAGGGAGGGATAGTTATTTTTTACGAACCATGGGTATGGACTTGGCGGGGGATGCTGGGGGAGGGAGATACTGGGTGGAGGGGAGTAAAGGGGAAAAAATTGGAACTACTGTAACAGCATAATCAATAAAATATATTTAAAAAAAAAAAAAAAAAAAAAAGAATACAGATCTGACAGGTCATAAATGTGAATCCACCCAATGCAATGGTGAAACTATGGATCCTCCATCCACATCTCTCTGAATGTTCATCTTTTCCAATGACGTGTTACCAAAGAGCAGAATGATGTCATAGGAAGCCCTGAAGAAAGAAGAAATGAGTTCCACATGCATCAACTATGGGACCATAGACAATTCTCACAGTCAGCCTCTGTGGGCCCTAACTTACATGTTTATAAAAACAAGAACTCCACTCTATACCCTACATAACCCACAAGGCTATTTGAGACTCATAAAATAGCCCAGGGGAATGTACTTTTTCTAAAGCTCATCTCTTCACATTTCCTCACCCCTGTGATCCATGTGTGCCAGCAATGTGAAGATGGACATGGTCTCAAGAAGGGGAGACACTGGCATGGAGAGGGTACATCAGACATCTCTTGTGCCCTGCCACATATCTTCTCTGCTCACCTTTCTACTCCAGTGGTTGCTTCTGCAAACAGCTGTGTTTATTATATGACAGCACTTTGCCTCAGCTGCATTGTCTCTCTCATGCCATGCCCTGTGACTTCTCTGCTGCCAGCATGTGGGAAGCCTGCAGGAACCTGCAGGGCACATGAGCAGACACGGGTATGTAAGAGACTTAATGCCGCCATGAGGCAACTGTTTAGTCCTGAATCCCAAAGATCCAGGTCTGAGCCCACCTGGGTCCCCAAGGAGCCCTAATATTACAGTTGATATGATCAGTGCTCAAAAGCAATCCTTCAGATAATCCTTAGCACTATAACTAGATGCCATGCTTGAGTGCTTTTTAATATGTCGAGGACCCCTGTTAAAATCCAAAAGCTCATTACTTCTTTCCCAGAAAAAAAAAGCACATAAATACAAAGTTTTATATAAAATAGCAGGAGGGTCATGACCCTGTGAAGCCCGTTTGTGACCTCAGGTCATGACTATATCACCCTGGTTGGTCAAATTTAAGGAGATTATAGTAAACAGACACCTGCAGATTGTCTCCACCCTTCCCAAGGCGAACTAAGTCCTCATTGATCATACACATAGAGATCACCTTAAATCAGGACAGTCAGTTTCAGAGAACCTGAATTGGAAGGACACTATAACATCTAGGTGCCTTTGGGGCTAGAACAGCCCTCAAAGTTTCATATGAAGCCAGACCTCTGCAGAACAACCTCGAGCCCCAAGTTGGGCCCTGGAATCAATGTACTGATCTTCTTTCACCTACTCCTATTTTAAACCCACAGAGTCCTTCTGATACAGAAAGTCAAATAACATTCTTATAGAGTCTACCAAACCAAGCACATTGACAGGTATCCAGATAGGTATCATTTTAGAAAAGATTTGATTAGTCCCCACTCATTTTTATTCCAACCTACACATTAAATCTCAGGCCAGGTGGTACTAGCTCAGTTCTAACTAGCTCCCTGTAGTAATAACCCTGGAATCAAGATCTATGTATAATAATTCTCCATAAGCATCACTGGGCTGGTTTACTTGGGTAGCTGTGTGTTGGTTTAGATTTCTTCATAAGCAAACTTTGAGACCAGAATTGAAGTGCAGGTAATTCATTTGTAAGGCGATGTGGGGGTGTGATATAAGGATGAGACAGTAGTCAATACAGCTATCACTAAGGGAAAGTGGGACTTAAACTCACTGAGGAAAGTCTAGGACCCAGTGACAAATACCACAAAGTCATTGGTTAAGAGATGCTGGGAAAGGGAGCCAATAATTCCTCTACATCTGGCCCACAGCACAGGACACAAAGTGGGGTCCAGTGGCAAGAAAAATCCCCCAGGCAGAGAAATGCAAGTGCTGATGGAAGCTGGGCTGCTGTGCACTTACGTCGTATGGATAAAGGGGGGGACTGTGACAGCCACTGCTATACCATGAAAGAGTCTCAGGCATCAAACTTTGCTCTAAAAATTAGGAGTCATGAGTCTGATGAGACCTTTGAGCAGAAGAGGACACGTGGATTCATACCATAAAAATCTCATTGGGGAATAGCATAACTCATAACTAAGCGTAATCCCACTTCAGTAGCATACCACCAGAATTAGCACTTAGTTACCCCCTTCCAACAGCAAAACAGAGCACTTAGCAACTAGGTACCTGCCATACATATTCTTATGTAATCCTCAGTAGTGTCCTATAAATAAGCATTAACATCCATTCCCCTTTTTTCATAGATTTGGGAAATAATAGTCCTCGAAGTTCAAGTTGCCTTATCTAACATGGTACAGTTAGTAAGAAATGGATGTAAAATTCAAATGTTTAAACCCACCTTCTTTCTACTATGTAATATTATCCTTTGGACTTCTTCCTGGCTTCGTCCCCTCTTTAATTCTCGTGGAGAACATTTACTGCAGCCTAACTATGCCAGCCACTGAAGTTAGCATAGCATAGCAAGCTTCCTAAAAACCATATGATGTGGGTGCTATCATTAATGCCACCCCCCCAGTACATTTGCAATAACTAAATCTTAGACAACTTGAATAACTTTCTAAAACCACAAAACTAGTAATATGACAAAGCTGGGATCAGAAATCAGGTCTAACAACAAAGCTCCAGCTTATGACCATTAATCAATTTTCTACATAATCCTAAGAAGAACACAGGTATGAATAAATGTGTGCCTCCTATGGACTCTGCCAAAATCAACCTGCCATCTCATCCAGAATGAAACTAAGCCCCAATTCCATGGATCTTTTCCCTTTTCCTCCCTATCTCCTCCCTCCAAGATGTCACCCAGTGAACATCAGAGAAGCGGTGTCAGGCACCCTCCCATTGGCAGCAGCAGGGTAGCTCAGCAGTGAGTCTCACTCTGCTTCAGGGGAAAAGGAGAAGATTTTATTTTCAATTAAAAGATAAGACACATCGAAGGAATTGGCCTTCATTTCCTTTGCATTACTGCTCTAATTTGCTCATTATCCTCAATTATTAAATGTGCTTTATTATGATTAGATGTCCTTTACTTATAACAAAGGAACAATCAGGTCTGCCCTTGTTGCATTCATGTGTGTACATACACATAGGGGGAAGGGGAAGAAAGCTAATTTTTAAAGTCAAACTATTGTTAATGTACAAACAATCATTATCACTAAAAGCACAGCCTGCTACAAAAAAAAGTAAAATACCGCATGAATACAGGTAGGAGAGCACCTGTTTCTGGTGAATATTAAAGAAAAGAGAAGTGGAGAATCTAGGAGTCCTAACAGGATACAGAAATGCTACCCTTTATAAAGGAAAAGGAAATCCCAGAAATGCTAGATAGGAATGTGGCATAGAGATCATTTCAGAATTCTACACCAGGATCTGGCTCAGAACTTTATGTATTAAAGAGGAAGACAAAACATAATAGGGCTCTGAAGGATATCTTGACAATGATTCAAACAAAACAGGATCCAGAAATTAAGATGAAAGAAATGAGAAGGGCTGCAGGTAGCTAGCTGCTCTGCTTCACCTTTGCTCCTTATTGCCTAATGGAGAGAGTCTTGTTTATGGATGGGGCAGCCACTCAGAAGCACATTTCACTCTCCCTTCACTGTCCGAATAGGATCATGACATTCTCTAAAATCTTATTTAATGAAGTCTACATGTGTATAAAATTCAGCATGGCCTTCACAGATTCCTGACATCTGTGACTGACATTTCTTCAAGATATCAGCATTTATCTATAGTCATTACTTTTATTTATCTCAGTTTTAATAGGAAATACCATCACAAATTCAAAAGCCTCCATAACAGATTTGCTGTTATTCAAAAACGAAGAGGTAAACTCCATGTGTTGCTTCATTATCTGCCAGTGGTGGAAATAACTAAAGATTATCTAGAAGTCATTTGGTTTACATCAGAACCTCCACAACTAGGGCAAATAGGCTACAAAAACTATGTTCAAAACTTTAAAAACCCATTGCACCCGAAATTCTGTCTTACATGGAAAAAGGCTGGATTATTATTTTTTTAAACTTGCTCTGACTTTGGCATAAGTGTATTAAATTTGCATCTATTTAGCACCTCCTGTGTGTCAAGAACTCTGCTCAGTGCTATAGATGCAAATAATGTACTGAGAAAATATAGAGACATATTGAAGAAAGCAAGTGCAGGAACAAATAATCACAATTCAATGTTATGAATGCAAGAGTAGCTATAAGCACAGCATTTTATACATACAGAAAGGAGAGTAACTAACCCAGTGTGATGAGGGATGGAAAGAGTGAGAGAACCATTAGGGAGGGCTTGCTGGAGAGGGGACACCTGAGCTGATTATTAAGAGATGAGCAGATAGAGAAAGGCCACTTTCAGTAGAGGGAAAAACTCAAGCAATCTATAGATTTGAGAGACAATATGTTAAATACCATATGTTAAAACTGAGTGTTGCTGATGGGTAAAAAGCAATGCAAGGATTGGTGGGAACAAAAGGCTGAAAAATTGGTAGTTATATTTCTTTGCCTTGCAAAGAAAATTGGACATTATCCTATAGGCAGAAGGGAGGCAACAAGAGTTTTCATCAGATCTCTTTGCATTTCGTATAATGAATGTAGGAGGATGTATCTACTTTAATGATATGGGAGAACAGACTTGACTGGAAGAGGACTGGATACCAGTTAGGAGGCTAATGCAGTGGGATAGCAAATGACATAGACACGGACATAGGTGGGTGTAGTAGAAATAGAGGAAAGATAGAACTGAGAGCTATTGAGGAAATAATGAGCAGAGCTTGGTTGTTTGTAGGAAATGTAAGAAGGGGCAGGGTGAAGGTTCTGGATTATCTGGATTAGCTAGATGACAGTGGTTCTATATTCAGAAATGGCAAATATCGGAGGAATAGGAAGTTTGATGAGAAGATAAATCATGGGCCTAATGAAGAGTCCTTGTGTCTGAAAAAAAAAAATAAAGAGAATTCATATCTCAGTAACTTGGGTAAGGAATGGATAGTGGTTTGGACAAAAAAGAAACAAGAGGAAAGCAAAAAGAAGAGAGATGGGAGCTATGTGGGGTTAAGGGAGGAATGTTTGGTAGGTAGGCATCGGAAAGGCTGCTCTAAGCTGATAGAATGGAGCCTAGTAGAGAGGAAGAGGCTGAAGATCATTGTGGGGCAGGGGGTTGAGATAAAAGAAAAGGACAAGACTTGAACCAGAGGTGGAACCTCTAAATCTGAAGAAAAGGACGAGAATGAATCAGAAAGAAAGTTTGTAAGTAAAAGAGGGCTCAAGAACTGAAGGAGATACCACAAAACAGCATCAGTCTTCCCCAGCATTTAGAAGTCAGGTTTTTCCAATGATGGGGGGTTGAATAAGGAAAATAGGAGAGTAGTGATATTTTGGAACCATCACTGAAGGAGGGGGATGGAGAGATCACTCCAAAGTAGAAATGTCGGATGAAAATACTGAGAGTCCTGCTGAGGTTGATGATAACCCTGACCATCTCACAGGGTGATAATGAAGATCTAAAGTGACTGGATGTGCACAAAAGCCTGATTTGGGATGATTATCAATGCAAAATACAAAACCATTTTCATGCTTATGAGCCCTTCCTATTGTCATGGTATCTCCATGCCTTTTGCCATAGCTATTGTGGTCACTTTCTGAACCCCTGCATGACAGATATTTGCTATCATAGTTAATTATGAGCAGGGGAAAATTAATGCAATCCTAGGAGGAGCTGAGGTTGGTCATTTATAATGGGATGTATTTAGGCCACCCCCAAAAAGTAGAGGGAGAGTCATTCATTTTAGCATTCTTAGCTGGTATAAGAGGCCATTTCCACATATATAAAACCTCCCCCCACAAGGATTCACCTTCTTGAAGTATAAAATAGTCCCAAAATGTTCACAGTTTTCCTAAGGATAGAAAGACAGTAAGTAGTTTAGAGAAGTCTGTGTCCTCTGGTCTTCATCTACCACCTAACTGAACTCCTCCCAAACTCACAGAAGGATCCAAATGCTATGCCCAGAATCTAAAAGGCCAACAGAAGGCACCAGGACAAGCACAGAAAGAAATGGCACTCTGATTCAGTTTGCACCTGTGCAGATGGACAGCAGAAAGTATCTAAGCTCTGCGATGAGCCCTTTTGTAAAAACAGACAAAACATATATCCCCTGGGTAAACTCTGAATCCCCTCTCAAGCCAACGTTATGAGGAAATTTGTGGTTCAGGCAAAATTTCTGCTTCTACCCTTTCATCAGGCAGTCTGATTTTTAGTGATTCCCCTTGTAGTGTGCAAATACCCAGCCTGAGAGACCTATGATTTTGTGATTACAGCAATTGGACACTGAGAAAAAAATTGACATGAAATAAGTGTAGAAGATAAATCTCACTCTGATTTTTTTTTTTTTTTTTTGAATCTGGAACTCATGCAGAAATAGCCACCTGGAACTTCTCTGAGGTACAGGTCAAAGGGCAGGCCAGCTCTGACATTTGACTAATCTCTATTAGCTCCTGTCCCGCTTTTCCTCTCCTAAGGGGCTCACAATATCTACTACAATGAGACTTGTATGTGATGTGGGAAATGGGATAAAAATTAAGAAACAGATTTGCAAAAATTAAAGGCATTTAATGCAAATGGGAGAAAGGCATGAAATCTAGAAAATAAATGAAAATAAGGCTACTCAAAGGCTCCAGAATGAGAGACCCATCCTCCCAAAGGCCTTTTTGATGTTCCTTAGTAAAACTCTGCATTTGAATGTAGCTAATGAGAAGACAAAGGAGTCCTTAGGAAAGGCAGGGGTAGGGAGGTTGTATTACCTTGTCCCTAAAAAAGATGTAATGGGGACTGAGAGTTAGTCAATGTGGCTTTTGAGCTTTACAACCAAATACAGTAAAACCTGAAACTTTGAGAAGAATTTATTATCATGGGTGTGTATATTACATTCTACCAGTTAAGTTGAATCTTCCTAATGTTTGTTCTGGCCCTAGGATGATGTCAAGTTGGATCCTGAAATAAGTGCTCCATGAACAACTGAGCCTACTTCCTACCTACACTGTGTTACTTGAATGAAAGCCATCCTAGCATATGAGATACCCCAGCCACCAGCAGTGTTATCCACCATGGTGGTTCCCCTGAGTGTCAAACTCAGAGGATATTAATTTCCATGGCAACCCCTCCCAATTTTCCAACACCTGAAAACCAACCTATAGAAGCCTAAGTGACTTGACAGCTGGAAATGCAAATCTGCCAAGGAAAAGTAGAAATAAAGAGGCTCAATGTGAACTTACTTCTGCTAAAAGTGACTGAGATCCTTGTCCCAAATCATGATTATTTCTTCGTCCTGCTGTGCATTCAGTTAGTTACACATAAAAGGAAACTTGTGGTTTCTGTCCATGGTGCTGAAAACTCTCAAGGGCGTATTTGGCACACTAGCAAATACTCTACCTGTAAAAAAGACAGGACCCACAGCCCTGGTGGCCAGAATACATGGATGTTTATCAGACCGCAGGCAAAAGTCACAGCTTCTTTATTTTCTTCATCTTCCTGATTACCCAAACCATGATTTTGCTATGAATGGGTTGCCTTTTGGCTATGTTGAAAATTCCTGTGTGAGTTTTAGGAGATAGCAGATTTGGAGTAAATTATATTGTGCTTGTGTAACTATTTATTTACTTAAGAGAACTATGCTGGATGCTTCAGTGCAGAGCAAAGCAAAGCCCCTGCTTGTGTGGTTCTCTCACCCAGGCTAGATATGTGTTGTCTTATATAAAAGTCATCTGAGAAAAGACAATATGGTTGCAAGGTGATATGTTGATAGGAAATGGGGTGGCCTAGCATGGGACACTGGCAATGAAAGAACAGGGACACTATACAGTCATTGTAGAAGAGCCAGTATGTTTTAGAGCAGAGAAGAGTCAACTCCAAAGGGTTAGGAAATGTTGTAACCCATGACCCAGAACTACAGGAGCATGTAACTGAGACAAGGATAGAGGACTGGCGAAGCAGTCTCTGCTGATTAGAGTTGCAAAGATAAAGCAAAGAAGAAGCAAGATCAAGGGATCTCTGTGGGGAGGGAGAAGAGGATGCTGTGAAGCTACGGTTCAAGTTGCTTCAAGAAAATAATTTTGACCTAAAATTGAAGGAGTGCCTGAGATCCAAAAAGAAAGAAACCTTGGTTCTCTAGTGATCAATAAAATTAAAGAACTTGGTTTCTACTTATATTTTCTCTCCCCAGTTTGTTACAGTCATCACCACCTACTCATATCCAGCCCAAGGCATTTGAATTTGCAACTCATGTTATGCCATTTTCTAGAAACCAATGCAACACCTCATTTCTCACACTGTTGAGTAGTTCTTCTTTCAACCTAATGTAAATCCCACCTATTGCAACTTGAAGTGATTTCTCCTTGCTGGGTGAGAGGACGATTTGGTGCTAAGCAGACATGTACAGCTCAAGAACTCTACACTTTTTGCCCTGATACATTTCATCAGGCTTTGTCATGAGATTACTCCCTTTTGATGCTCACCTGTCACATTATTTTAGCTCTGCTGGCAGTAACAGGAATAGCAGTGGATTTTGAGTCAAGGGCCTTGGGTTATTAGTACCAGTTTTGTCATTTTAAGCCTCAGTTTCTTCCTATGGAAAATAAAAGGATGTGACCGTAGACTGCTTAGCCTTGTGCCTACTCTAAAGGGTGAGAAAGAGCCTCACTCAACTCAGGCACAAAATTGAAAGGGGGCACCTAAAAAAAAATAGTCAAAATAAATAATATTTTTTTAAACTGACAATGTTTGTCTTTATTTTGTTCTTTATATTTTGAAAGTGAAAATAAATAGTACTGAGTTTTCTTTTTGTTTTGTTTTTTAATGTTGATTCTATGAATTTACAACCCTTATAGTGAGATCATCACTGACCAG
The DNA here is from genome assembly GCF_987537825.1 of Furipterus horrens. Classification (NCBI taxonomy): domain Eukaryota; kingdom Metazoa; phylum Chordata; class Mammalia; order Chiroptera; family Furipteridae; genus Furipterus; species Furipterus horrens. The sequence continues at coordinate 193,491,420 of NW_028327173.1, read as the reverse complement.
GAACAGCAAATGCGGCGGTGGACCGAGCACTACCTCGAGCTGTACGCAACGAGGAACACCGTAACAGACACTGCTCTTAACGCCATCCCAGACCTACCAGTCATACACTGCTCTTAACGCCATCCCAGACCTACCAGTCATGGAGGAGCTAGACACCCCACTTACTGCGGCAGAGCTCGGCAAAGCCATCGACCGCCTCGCTTGCGGGAAAGCACCAGGAAGCGACGGAATCCCTCCAGAAATCCTAAAGAGCGGGAAACCAGTCCTGCTACAGCCGCTCCACCATCTACTCTGTCTCTGCTGGAAGGAGGGTTACATCCCCCAGGATATGAGAGACGCCAACATTATCACCATGTACAAGAACAAAGGAGACCGCAGCGACTGCAACAACTACCGGGGCATCTCTCTCCTCAGCATCGTCGGCAAAGTATTCGCCCGGGTCGCTCTTGCCCGCCTGCAGACCCTTGCTTCCTGCGTCTACCCAGAGTCCCAGTGTGGCTTCAGAGCTGGCCGATCAACAGTGGACATGATCTTCTCCCTACGCCAGCTGCAGGAGAAGTGTCACGAGCAGCATAAACCACTCTACCTCGCCTTTATCGACCTCACGAAGGCGTTTGATCTGGTCAGTCGAAGTGGACTCTTCAGCTTGCTACGGAAGATTGGCTGTCCACCACATCTGCTTGCTGTGGTCATGTCCTTTCACGACAACATGCACAGCATGGTGTCCTACAATGGCGCAACCTCTGAGGCCTTCCCAGTCAGCAGCGGAGTAAAGCAGGGCTGCGTCCTCGTGCCTACGCTGTTCGGAATCTTCTTCTCCATGCTCCTCCAATACGCCTTTAAGGACTGCAGCGAGGGTGTCTTCATTCACACCAGATCCGATGGCAAGCTCTACAACCTGGCCCATCTACGAGCCAAGACCAAAGTCAAAGAGGTGCTCATCCGTGAGATGCTCTTCACCGACGACACAGCCTTGACATCACACTCCGAAGAGGGACTCCAGCAGCTAGTCACTTGCCTTTCCCATGCATGCAAGGAGTTCGGACTAGCCATCAGCCTGACGAAGACGAACGTTATGGCTCAAGGCACGGGGACTCCCCCATGCATCACCATCGACGGATACACCCTGGAGGTTGTCAACGACTTCACTTACCTCGGGTCCACCATCTCGAGCTCTCTGTCAGTTGACTTGGAGGTCAACTGGAGAATCGCCAGGGCAGCCACAGTTATGGCCAAACTGAACCGGCGAGTGTGGAACAATTCCAGCCTCACTGAGAAAACCAGACTGCGCATCTACCAAGCCTGCGTACTCAGCACTCTCCTCTATGGCAGCGAGACGTGGACCACCTACGCAAGGCACGAAAGGAAACTCAACAGCTTCCACATGAGGTGCCTGCGACGCGTCCTGCATGTCGCCTGGCAGGATAAGGTTCCCAACACCGAGGTGCTGAAGCGAGCCAACATGAGCAGTTTGCATGCAGTTCTTAGTGAGAGACACCTCAGGTGGCTCGGCCATGTCAAAAGAATGGATGCAGGCCGTATTCCCAAAGACCTCCTCTACGGCGAGCTAGCAGAAGGCCAGAGGATGACAGGGCGCCCAAAACTGCAGTTCAAAGACATCTGCAAAAAGGACATGACACAATGCTCCATCAACCTCAACACATGGGAAGTTCAAGCAGAGGACCGCCTAGCCTGGAGGCTCGCGGTCAGGCAAGGTACGTCACGCGCAGAGGCTGCGCGCAACGAGGAGGCGGCCCAGAAAAGATCGAGGCGGAAGCAGCGTCAACAGCAGCAACAATAGCCATTTGCCTTCACCTGTAACAAGTGCGGCAGGAATTGTCACTCCCGAGTCCGACTGCACAGCCATTCTCGGCGGTGCAGATAGACTCCCGAGAAGCTACGCCATCGTCTCTCGAGACGGACGGCTGCCGATGATGACGATAGTTGCTCTAAAGATTTCAGAAGTAATAAGTACTTTTCCAAGGTTAGCACTCTTTTTTTAAAAAACAATTCTTGGAGTTCTCTGGTCCACAGCATATCCTTTTATTCCAAGGTTATGTGTGTTCTGATTACTGTTGTACTTGCTGGACCCTCCCTTACTGGCCTCACCCTAAAATATAGCTCCTATGAGAGAGGACTCTTCTGCCGGTGGGTTTCCGTGATTCTCATTAATTCAGTTTAAATTAATTCCTTGGCCAATTGTTGCTCTACCTTTATCCTGAATCTATCAAAAGCTTAATCTAGGAACTAAATTCATTTCTAACACTAGAAATTATACTTGGGGTCAAACATGCCTGTCTCTCTGACTTACTGACTCAACACTTAACTGTAAAATGGGGGTAACGTTCTCCTAACCTCATGGAGTTGTGGGAAGGGTCAAATGAAAGAACAATCCCGCGTGCTGGCTAGTGATCTGGAAAAGCTGGGTGATTGTGCACAGAGTGTGGAGACAAAGCAATTTCCTAGAGAAACAACACAAAATGCATTATTCCACTAAAGGGAAGTGGTTGCATAGCCTCCATCCAGAAAGGCAAGAAAACCGAGCACTCCTTTTGCCACTCATTTGGCCAGCAGGTAGGCAAAGCAAAATAACAGACAGAGACAAAGTGTGATAAGGAGAAAAGCTCCCTCCATTCATTTAAATTTGGGTAATCTTTCTGCCACTCACTCCCTCAAACTCACAGAAGAGTTTTTAAAAGATAACCTATAACTGGGAATGTTTTGAAAAGCAAAGGAGCTATCAGAGAAAGTGAATTGAGTTTAATATTTATACAGAGCAGTTCTAATTAAATTAACACACTCACGAATATACTAAACCACAGATAGTTGTCTGCTTTTCTTCTCATTATCCTTCCACTACCAATTACTGCACAGACTTTTCTTTAATCTTTAATTCTCCTTGATATTTTTTATTTCACAGAGAAGAAAGAAAATCAGCAAATGACAATGTTTTTAAAGAAGAAAATAAATATTGAAGCCATTTCTTCCAAATAAGAGAGATGTAGTCCTACAGTCAGTGACAAATAAATCAGTAGTCAACGTGGTCACTATTAAGCTTATTAGCTCATCATTGACAAAATACTTTAATGCCTGCTCTTTTATTTCATTCTATTTACCTAGCACTAGCCAAATAAATGAATAAATTCTATTTTTCAGATCATAAAAATTGGAACTTAGGAAGTTCAGTAAGTAGGACTCTAGAAAACACAGAAAAGAAGGTGTAGAAAAAAGTAAAAGGACAGATTCTGTTTTTTGAAATTATTCTTGGTTACTTTAAGAAGTCAGTCACTAGAAACTTCTTATCCATGAACTCTGGAATTCATGCTTCTAAACAAGCAATTTCCGTCCAGCCCTAGAAGGTCCCTTGGATTGTATTTCTCATGACCATGTGACTACCTCCATTCACACAGTCCTACACAAATACTCTTCTGTTTCGTCCTCACTGAGATGCAATTGCTTCATACAGCCAGGACTAAAAGCAGAAAGTGCCTCTGGGGTATTTCTAGGTGATATCAGCAAAAGCAGCCACCTGACTTGGATATTCAGAAAAAACAAAACAAATCAGAAAGTGGGACACTCCTTCTTCTACAGTCCCCTTCATCATGCTGCTCTATTCCACTTCTATAAAACAGAAACAATCATAACTCCTACCTACTTCTTAGGATTATTGTAAGTATTAAATAAGATACTAAGGTATTAAAAAAGCTTACCCTAGTGCCTGGTGTACAATAAGCATTCAGTAAATGTTAGTTACTATTATTGGATAAGGTAGAAATGTTCCATTTTTATTGCTAAGGAAATGAAGATCCACAGACGTTACGAACCCAAGGTCACAACCTGAATGAGATAAAGTGTGTAAATGCTTAGCCCCATGCTTAGGATATAGAAAAGTTCAAAGTAGATAATAATATTATTCCTTTTTTGCTGTTGTTCAGATAGCACACTGGAATTCAGTTTTCATGACTCCAAAACCTGTATCTATAGAAACATTTTCATCATGTTGACATGAGAAAACCAAGCCTGCTGGCTATAGTGCTATCTGTGCAGATTTGAAGTTTGAGACCCAGGGGTCTCTTCAAAGTCAAGAGAAAGATTGCAGACAGTGCTCCAACAGCCACTTGATGTCATTTTGCATGGCAGATGCCCACAGTGGCCTGGCATGCTTTCTGATCATATCGGCATGTTTTGCTGCTATTGAGCTGTGACATCCCATACAACAACTCTCCTCTGCAAACTCACCTCTGAAATCTAGTTGCTCTGGGCTTGCAACTAAACAAGTCTGTGCCAATCTAGACTTCCAGTAACTTTCCTTTTCTGGGCACACTCCCTTTGGACTTCACTAGACCCACAATTACATGATCTGAGTTCCAGGAACACAATGAAGAAAGCCTGAAAGAAGGAAGTCTCTTAGCCATCTTCTTTTAGTCAGAGATTAAGGAAAACATCTACAATCTGTCACTAAACCGGAACTGGAAGGGAAGTCTGAGATCCTATCACCTAGCCCCTTCACTTAAAAAAAGAAGAAGAATCCAAGACCTAGAGAAATTTTAAAAATAAAGGTCACTCTGATAATGAGTAAAACCAGAACTCACTATGTCAGCACTGTCTTGGTTTTCACTGGTTGCCAGCTAATCTCTCCTCAAGTATTAATTGATAATTACAGAGTAAGCTGATAAAGAGATTAATACTCCCTCTCAGGAGGATTTTAATTTAGAGAGATTTGAATTCCCAACCGGATGAAATAATTTTGGTGTCATGTCAGTCAAAGGGTCAAAGTACTGGGTCCTATCTGGTCATACCTTTTTAGCCCTCAGATCATTCCCCACAGAAGGCAGAACACAGATATAAATACTCAAGTTTATATAGAGTAACTTTAATATCTAACTGACCAATGTTTTCAGCACCTAGGCATGTGGGCAGATGCTAATTTTCATGGTTCCCTTTATCCTGCACCATCTGATTCAGCCCAGTAGTCCCCTGACCCATACCAACAGTGTACAAATGGGGACCCAGCTGGAAAGCTAGGGAGAAAACCTATTTAGGTCTCCCCACACAAAATTTTGAAAGCTGGAAACATTGCCCCCAGATTTTTCATATGGCTCCAACCTGTGCAAAGGGCCCTCCCCATTTTCAAAGCATCCCAAGAACTCAAATTTTTATGAAAAGAGGGAAACAGGGTTGATTTCCCCATTGTAATATCCAGAAGTTCTCAAAAGTAGGAAGAAGCTAGCAAACCATAGAAAGGATTGTCAGAGAAGTAGATCAGATAAAATACAGCTAGAACATATGCAGTTAAGAGGATTATGACAAACGGATTAGCTACCAGCAGACTGCAAAGGGGGAGAAAAAAGGCATTTATTGAAAACATCATTCTCTTTTTTTCCTTTTTATAAGGATACCATTTTTAGAAAAATGTTTTATTGATTTTAGAGAGAGAGGAAGGAAGAGGGAGAAAGGAACATTGATTTGTTCTTTCAACCATTTATGCATTTATTGGTTGACTCTTGTATGTGCCCTGACTGGGGATCAAACCCTCAACCTTTGGCATGTTGGAATGATGCTCTAACCAACTGAGCTACCTGACCAGTGCCCTCTTTTTCTTATTGAATTTATTGGGGTAACATTGGTTCACAAAACTATACAGATTTCAAGTGTCCCTCTTCAGACAAACTCACATCCATGCTCCCAGACCTTCACTCTGTCCCTTTTCATATTTCTCTTTTCCTCATACCCCTACAAATTAATATGCTCTGATGCATTTTGATGCCATTTCCAGCCACTTTAGTTCAGATGAGTTTCAAGTAATGAAACTTACTGAGAAACATAGAATCAATAAATGTCACAAGCACAGACACCTTGGAATTAGGAGTTAAATAAAAAACGGGACAAGAAACCAAGGAGAGGTCATGAAAGCATATCTGTGACCTAACCTGCTCTCCACATGGGCTTTGTAGCAGCACAAAACAATGTTGACAACAACAATAAGCAGGGAACTGGATGCAGACTTATTCTGCAATACCAGGGATTCACGTTAGATATGAGATAGAGTATTTTGAAAATGAAGTTTATTGGACAGAAGAATGTGTTGCTGAGAGAGATTGCAGATACAGTTTTCTGAACATCTTTGGATATAGGTTAGATTCTTATCTGGCTCATGTGATTTCCAAGTGATGTTTTTTTAACTCGAAGGTAAAAGATAGAGGAATCCTCAGGGACTAGTCTGTGGACTGGCATAAGAACCACCTGGGAAAGTGGTTGTGAATAAATTTCCTGAGATTCTGATTCAGTATGTGTTGGGTGGAGCCCAGGAACGAGTTTTTTAATAAGCTCTCCAGGCATTCTGTCATACAGCTAGGCTTGAGAAATACTGGGTTAGAAAGATGATCCCAAGTCGTCCCTCTGGGAGTTTGGCCCTGGTTCAGTGATTCTGTTAATAGACATACACAACCTATTACATGACTTCTTGCCAACACAAAATTACAGAGATTTTGCTCAGATCCTTATAACACATTATAGAGATTTTTTTCCCCATTATGGTATATCCTAAAAGAGCACAGAGTAGAAACATACATATTCAGTAAAGACAAAGAATCCCCTCATGAAGGCCACCCATTGGACAAACACCAAAATCCAGTAATCAGCCCTAGCTGGTGTGACTCAGTGGATTGAATGCTTTCCTGAGAAACAAAAGGTCACTTGTTCAATTCCCAGTCAGGGCACATGCCTGGGTAATGGGCCAAGTCCCCAGTTGGGGGAATGCGAGAGGCAACCAATCAATGTTTCTCTCACGCATCAATGTTTCTTTCCCTTTCTCCCTCCTTTTCCCTCTTTCTAAAAAGTAAATAAGTAAAATCTAAGCAAACAACTAGAACAGGAAAAGAATCATACATATGGAGATCTTTTGGAGGGTTATCAACTATGAGGGGTAGAATGAGGGGAAAAGTACAAGGATTAAGAAGAATAACTGGCAGGTACAAAATAGACAGGGGGTTGTAAAGAATAGAATAGGAAGCCAAAGGACTTATACGTAGGACCCATGGACATGAACCAAAGTGGGGGTATTGCTGGAAGGAAGGGGGTACCAGGCAGAGGAGGGCAAAGGGGAAAAACTGGGACAACTGTAATATCATAACCAATAAAATATACTTAATAAAAAAAGTATAGTACCTTGCTTATAGATATTAATCTTCTGCCTTGAACATACCATTATAGCCTTTACCTTTGATAACACCTAAATTACACTGGCCAGATAAGAAATATCCTACTTTGAAAAACCTATGGTACAAAAAAATAGACAATAAGGATATTTTATTGAAGTTTAACTTACATTATTCCTCTCCATCTCTTATCCATTGCTTCCTGCTCATTTATCAGTGAGATTAAAAAGCAGTAGGTCACTATCCTCTATAATAAGAATAGTTCAAGCAATAAAAGACAAAAATTAAATAATTTTCACTCTTTCTCTTCTATTGACCCCCAAGTTTTCTCTTGTATATCTTCCAAAAATACATATTCCTTCCTTTATTTTGTAAGGATAAACCGATAAGCTCTACTAAGAGAGTTTCTTACCCAGTTACATCATTGTGATATCTTACAATGTGAACCACACAATGTAAATTTACAAAAGCATATGATCCATGTCCCCCCAAATAATCAGAGGGCACTTTACTCCACCCCAAAGCTTAGATCAATCCCCCCAAAATAATTAATACAAAAGCCTGTAAAATGTTGCTCATTTCCTATTCCAGGGCTTCAGGTTTAGTATTTCTTCTGTATAGCATTGCTTTAATTAGATCTCTGTTTATATGACTTTCAAGAAAAGAAAATCTTTCATTAGTTTCTTCTGATGATTAATATCTAAGTGGCCCCCATTAAATGTGATAGATGTCTTTTTGGGGAAGATGTGTCCTTTGTAGAGGATCAGATGCCAAACTAACATAAACACCAAGAGAGATGAGCCAAAGAGAGTGATAGCAATAATTTTCTAACTGGCCTATGCCCTTCATGTGGACAGGACTAAGTACCAGAGGGCAGAAAAAATGATGGTGGAAAGAATGTGGAGGGGAGCAGAGAGGTGCGAGGGAGCATACAACAGATCTCTCATAAATTATTCCATTTGGACTTTAATTTCATTGATTGATTTGCATTTGCCACTGATAGGAAAATGAGACTCTGTTCCCTCCAGCCTTGTTTAGCCTCCAAATGGCAAAGTAAAACAATGTCATTCAGAAACTATTAATCTGGCTGGGGAAGGAGACCCATGGACAGCTTCCATGCAGAGCTATTAAAAAAGGGAAACAGATTAACTTCTCAGCACCATCATTTTAATGTCTGTGACTCCTCTGCCCCCTGTGGTCCTTTCAGCCCCTAATCTTCACTGTGGTGATGGGTAGTGCACTGTCTCCTCCCCTCATGAAGGGCACCCATTGGACAACCATCCTAATCCAGTAATCAGCCCTTGCTGATGTGGCTCAGTGGATTGAATGCTGTCCTGAGAAACAAAAGGTCACTGGTTCAATTCCCAGTCAGGGCACATGCCTGGGTGGTGGGCCAGGTCCCCAGTTGGGGGAATGTGAGAGGCAGCCAATCTATGTTTCCCTCATACATCGATGTTTCTCTCCCTTTCTCCCTCCTTTCCCTCTCTAAAAAATAAATAAAATCTAAAAAAAGCAAAAACAAAAACAAATCCAGTAATCATTCCCAAACTTTATTTCAAACTAATTTTAAAAATGTGAAGATAATTAAGTCTTGACATAATTTTCTGCGTAGGCAGGAAATAAGTTATCTGTATTTTATAAATAAGGATATTGAGGCTTCAAAGTAAGCTAAATGACTTGACCCAGCTTGTAAGTGGTGAGATCCAGATTTGAACTTCTGCCTTGTCTTTTGTGTCTTCATGCATGCAGTTGCTTTGACATATGTCCCCCTTCTTCCCTCGATTCACCAAAGAAACTTCTTTCCAATCTCTGAGGCCTTGAAAAAATGTCGCCTTCTCTGTGAATCTTTCTAACCAACCTAAACAGTTAGTTGCTATCTCCTCTAGCCATTTTCCTGACTCGATCATATTTCTCCCTCTATATTACAGTTGTTTTTTACCTCTGCAAATACAGTGTTATGGCTTCAAAGATAAGAATGGTGGTTTATCAGTTTGTTTTCCCAATGTCAGACACATTGTATATGCTCAATTAATGTGTACTGAGTAAGTGGAATTGACAAGTAAATGACATTACATTACATATAATAAGGAACCACTTCAACAAAATGCTTCCTAAATAAACACAGAGAATGGAAGTAGCCATGCGATAGAATAAAGTGAACTATTTTCTTCTAAATACACCATGAGGATCGAAGTGAGCTAGTAGGTGCGGGGAATCCAATCATTAGAGTCCAGGTTTTCTTGTCTCTGGTTGCTGGGTGGAAGAGACCCCCTTGGTGTGCCACAGTGGTCTTTAGCACAGGCATGTATTCATAAGTGGCTCCAAAATATCCATCCTCCTGACCCTTTGCTATCATAAGTTTCAACTTCTTTGTAATATTTTTACATACTAAAGATTTTATTCTTTATTTGTGAACTATAGACAAATGTTGTGGTAAATGTTTAAACCACTCCCTCACATGTAGCAGTATGATATATTTTAGAACCAAACTCTGCAGCTGACTGACTCCTCGGAGAAGAATGACAGTTACTGGTTCTGTTTTGTTTTTGTTTTTTCCCCCTGACTAGGTGCCTGGTGGAACAGAAGATGTCACAGAGAAAAATTAACAGCGATCGAATGGGACAACCCATCACATGCCTGTCTTATCTCCCATAATCCCTCCAAAATGGATTACTTTTCTTTCTGAGGTGAGCATTAGTATAAGAAAGCTCAAGAATTACCCCCATCTACCTCAGGATGTATCCACCTGCATAATATTCAGAGCAAGGACCATGACTTCGCCACTTTCTAGCAGAGGAAGAGGCAACAGCCTAAGTGCAAAAGGTGTGGCTTCTGGTTGAAATTTTGCTCCTGGGGAAGCTTGCTCTCATATGCATCAAAGGTAAAACCAATCAAGAGCTATCATATCTATCCCCAGTTACAGCCTAAATCAAACCCACTTCTCTTTCTGCTGGACTTCCTTAGATCTGGACAGTTCAAAGAGACTGTCTCATTGGTTCTCAAGCCACCTTTGCTTTGGGACCCTTACATGTGTTTCTCTTTTATGTCACACATGAAGTAAAGTCAAATGAAGCACACTCCCTAACCAACTCCTGCTCCTGGAAATGCAGACTGGGTTAGATCACCACCTGGAGAGGAATTCAAGTCACCATGAGTGTCAGCGCAATTGCTCCAGGTGGGTGAGACTCCATGTCAACTACCATTTCCACAGAAACTTTGTCTCTTTTCTAACCTCCTGTGTTGTTCCCTGGGGGCAGCACACTTGGGTACTTGGTGTCCTATATTACAGGACCTTTTAAAACGGTTAAGGAACCACCAAACATAAGATTCTGGATAGGTAAGACTTAGCTCCCCAAAGAGGATGCCAAGGCCTGGTGAGCAGATACCATGTTTTAGATATTTTTCTATACTCTCCGGATTAATCTTCTATACTACCTGCATCTAAGAACTTAATAAAAACAGGTTACTCTATTTGCAAATCCAGCTTACATACTCATCTAAGGCATGCATGTCATCCCAAAGACCCATTTGTCTAGTCATAAAGTTTAAGTACAGGAAGTTGTATTTCTTGTTTCTGCAGTGAGAATACATGAGGAGTGACAGCTTTACAGATTTTGGACAAGCTTTTTTTTGACAGTATAAACTGTCGATGTCTTGTGTTTCCCTAGGATGACTTCAGAACAGAATATGAGCCTACGTTTGCAGAGGCAAAAGTCTGTTAGTTTGTTTTGACAACTGGAGAGCCCATCTAATTGTCCCAGGCTCTTTTCTGTTGTTTACTGATTGCTTTTTAGGAATAATTTAATTGAGGTCTAAAACATCATCGAGGGTTGTAAGCATGGATAAAGAATCACTAATGGTTTTCACCCATCTCTCAAGAGAAAGAGCAGCCTATCTGGCAGCTGACAGTCTAGCTTCTGAACTTGACTAATGCAATGAAGAGAAAGAAGTGAACAAAATGAGAATTGGAGATAACATATGAGTTTTTTGATACTGGGAATAGGGAGTCTGTTTTGGTGACAAATATGATTACAGAGAAAACAAGGGTGCTCAAAAATCCCTCTCTATGCCTGTACTCTAACAACAGTGAGGGTAGTTCAGCAGACAGCTCTCTCTTACCAAATTCTAGTTATCCATATGTACTAGGAAAAGGCAGAGTTAGGACAGAATTTATTAGTGTGATGTCCTAGTAGGAGCCTGATCACTAGCACTCAAAACTCAGCATTACTTCCAGTAACATTTTGAGTAGTCAAATAACCCTTCCACTTTTATTCATGAAGACATTGGCTGCACCCCAATAAACACATTGATTTATACACTTATTCAATCTCTGCTTTCATTCACCCCATGAGAAAGAAACCTAAATTATATTGAAAGAAAACAAAGATGGGGATGGCCTGCAAACCTGAGAAGGTAAAATATTTTCTCAATTACTGCCTAAAGCTTTTCTGTACTCCATAGAATAATAAACAGTATTTTAAACAAAAAATCTGAGGCCAAGATGATTCTAGTCACTTGCATGCAACATGGGTCTCCTAATTCCAAGTTCAGTATTATTGTATATAACATTAATGATATTTTTTTGGTTCTCCTTTACTGACTCTTCTCTTAATGAATCACTGAGTATAGTTATTTCTTAAGTTTTGACTCAGCTCTCTTCAATATTTTACACTACCCACCCAGAGAATTCAACTGCTTATTTGGTTTTTATTGTTACTTTTTGCACAATTTCTCCCCACATCTTCCACACTAGCTCAGATCAACTTTCTCTCCCAGGACACAGATCCAGAAATCTACACCATAACTCGGTGTTTCCCACTGACATCCCCACAAAGGGGTGAAAGACCCCTGTGATCCATCAGTATTTATTAGGGTCATCATTATCTTTACAACCATCCTAGAGTTCTAGGCTCCAAGACTGGCAATCTAACTATTACATCTACTCCCAGATTAGCAAACTAAGCCATGGATGACTTAGAAGTTTTCTCAGCGATCACCCTGCCCTACATTTGTCATTCATATTTTTCATAGCCGGTCTCACCCCTGAAGCTCTACCCAGCCCCATGCCTTCTCTCATCCACAGAATTAAAAGGGGTAAAGTATTATTTGAGGGAAGCAACACATGGCAGACACCAGACAGATGTTGCTTGACTGTGAATTTAGTCAAATCCTGGTTTTCTTTGAAAATGTGGGCACTATTGCTTTGACTTCTTCACATTTTTAACTTAGCTCCATATCAGCTTCTCAGTTTTATCTAGAACCTACTTCTATTGTTGAACATGATACAGGTTCTGTGATTGAGACACTGTTTAACATAATGGTAATGAACACTATAATGACAGCTACCATGGAGTGGACCCTTACTGGTGCCAGGCAGTGTGCCAAGCCTTCTACGTGGGTTTTTCCATTAATCCTCACAACTGATGACTTAAGTACTATTATTCCCATTTTACAAATGAGGAAACCGAGGCTTAAAGCCTTTAAAGAATTCATCCAATTTGGAGTCCAGAGTCCTAGTTCTTGACTATACTGCTTCACTTGGTGTTCTTATTTAGGACTTTAAAGAGATGAGGTCTTTGTCTATATCATGTGTTTTTTACTATTCTATTCCTTCTAATCACACACCATCTTTTTCTTTTCCCCTCAACTTGTCCTCGATCTCCACAGTCTCCATTTTGAACTGTGTATTGTATGCATCACATCCCTTCTCAGCCTTGGTGGCAGCTCTCAATCTATCTCACATCTCTTCTGTGTCCAAAGCCAGTCTGTAGGACCTATACCGAACTCCTGCTCTCACCTTTTATACAGATAATTTAAGGCAATAGCTACTTTTTACAGGAAAAATTGTTGCATGGAGAACTATGTTAAAAACTGTCATTATTTAAACTGCTCTTCCCCAGACCCCTCCCCAAGCAGGAGCGGGTCTCTGGGAGTTGTTCCAGCTCAGGATCAGCTGCCTCATTCCTTAGCTCTGAGGCTTGGGTCTCAGGGATCCGCAGGAAATAAATAGGCCAAACCTTACCTCATTGACTCCTCCTATAGTTGGCACAAGTGATTTCAGCAAACTGCCAAAGGACACTAATTGAAGAGCATGGGGATCTTGCTCCTGGAACAGGTCACTTTGGACCCCATGGATCACCAGGTCACCCCCAGCCCTAGGATATCCATGAAGAATCACACTCTTCATACTGCTCTTTCTCCATTCTGCAGCATCCTCTGCCTGCTCAAAAAGAGCCCTTCTTCTTCCAGCTTTCCTCTCCAGTGTAGTGCTTCTCAGACTTGGCTCCTCATCAGAATCGCTTGAAGAGGTGTAATAAGTACTGTGGGCCGGACCTCACCTCAGAGGTTCCAGCTCAGTGGGTCCCAAGTAGGACTGCACCTGGGAATATTTTCCAAGTAGCCCACAGAGTAATTTGATCTCCCATCCCACTTCCTCTGCGCACCAACCTCACTGGCCCATGTGCTTTTCCTTGACCCTACCAAGCTCATTCCTTCCTTCAAGCCTTCGTACTGGCTGTGCCCTCTGCCAGGAATACACACCTCCCAGGTCTTTCACACGAGCGGCTCCTGCTTCTCATTCAGATCTCAGTTTAAATATCGCTTACTCAAGTGGCCACCGCTGGCTTCCTTCTCTGAAATGGTGTTTAACCACAGGAAATATAGTCAATAATATTTTATTAACTATGCTTGGTGCCAGGTGGGTGCTAGACTTATCAGGGGAATCACTCTATAAGTTATATAAATATCTAATTACTATATTGTAACCTGAAACTAATATAATATTGAATGTCAACTGGAATTAAAAAAAAAATTAAATGGTGTTTAACCCTTCCAATCACACTCTATCACGTTCCCTTGCTTTACTTTTCCACAACACTACAAATGTCTGATATTAGCCTAAGTGTATATGTTCTTATTTTTGTTGGTCTCCATACTTAGAGTATAATCAGTATGAATAAAAGAACTTTTTCTGTTCTGTTCATTGCCGAATCCTCGGGATCTAGAACAGCATCTAGAATATTGTAGGTGCTCATTTAATATCCATTGGATGAATGAATGAAATGGCGTGCATGAAACATTCCAGAACAAAATATTCCTACTCCATCTAACATTGCTTCCTAGACCAAGGTGTCTACATTCTCATAGTACCTGCTAAACTTGATTTACACCTTTGCGTTATGGCCTCTTCCACCTACATGTTATTAATGTAATGCAGTTGAGATCTCACATCATCCATAGTCTTCCCTGATCCCCTGACCCAAAATGGCTTTTCATTTCTTAGACTCCTATAGCAATAATATTTCAAATATTAGTGGTAAATGACTCTATGATATCTCTTCCATTGATGCCTTGGAACTGTTTGCTAAAGAGATCTTGAACTCCTAGAGACCCTAAAACTTGGTTATTAATTAAAGTCACCCTCTGGTCCCCCTAGCCTTACAAATCATAAAAGAATATCAAAGATAGCAGCAGAAACTCAGGTAAGATGCTAAGAAATAATGCTCAGTTTAGAGCAAAGATGCAGATAAGTGGCACATTCCTAGATCTTAGCAAGAACTTGGCCATAGATGGAAGGAAAACTGACCCAAAACAGAGCATGCCTCAAGGAAGGCCAATAGCATTATAGAAGCCAGGTTTATGGAAATAGGCTGGATATGGAGAGACTAAGGAAAAGTTGATGAACAGTTAACCCAAGGGGATTAGGCATGTCAAAAAATAGGAGTAAATGGATTACAAGGATCTTAAACCAATTTTGATATCAATAATCGTGAACACAAGACAGTTGAGATGAGGTGGAGTCCATTAGCCAATTAGCAGATGGTGGAGACCACCATAAAAGACTTCAACAAATTTCATTTGAAAATACTTGAAAAAACTTTTTCACTTTGGATAAAAAGTGAGACTAAAAAGTTCATGCAGTCTCTGTAATTCGATTGCTCTTTAACTTCTCATATATTTACTTTTTATCTGCTGGAGTAGACTCCATGCCCTGTGCATCTCCTAGAATGGTCACCCTAAATGAGAGGATCTAGATTAAGCCCACTGAAACCAAAATTTGCCATGTAAATATAGGATGGGATTTAAATGGTGGAAGAAGTGTGAGATTTCACTATTTCCTGCACCCTCACCCATCCTTTCTTTTCTAGATCCTTTTTCCCAATTTGTAATTTTTTTCCTGTTAAACCAATGAGCAAGATCAAAAGGAAAGGAAAATCAGATAATAATTAATAATAATAATAATAATGAACATTTAATAAGTAACTAGTGTGTGCCACACTCCTTATAAACATCATTTTGATGCTCTCAATTAAGGCTTAGAGAAGTTGTAAAGATCAGACAGAGATGATGCGGCAGAGGAAGAACAGGCCCCTGCACAGTCTGACGCCTTAGCAGGATGCTGTCTGCACCGCCGGGCCGACTTCCTCATCGGATTCATGGTCTCTGAGACTTCTGTTCCCAAACCTAGAGGCCAAATATGGGAATGAGGTGAAAAGAAAGAGGATTTTACTGACAAATGATCTAGGTTGAGAAATACTGGAGCAAACAGAATCGGGATAGCTTGCCCTCGCGTCTCTGAGCATGGAGGGGCAGGACCGCTCCAGACCCTGGAGGGCAGAAAGCAAAAATGTATCAATATCACTCTCCAATAGGAATGCCTTGACTTCCTTCTCACTAGGAAGAAATAAAAGTCTGTTCTTCTAAGCAATCAGAGCTTAAAAGCCTTCTCATCTTGCGCTTTTTGCCTGTAGGTTCCTTTTTTCTTGCTCAGGGTTGCAGGAGAACCTCGGCAGGAATTGATTTACCAGTCTACCTCCCAGGGAGACAGCACATCTGTCCTATCTCCCTCGTTCTTTCTCCTAGTGCCAAACAAATAAACTGAAAGTGACTGTCTATTGACCTGGCCCAAGGAACTTGCCTGGGAAGTCATTACACTCAGATTACCACCTAAGGATTCTTTTTTACAAAGTCAAGGTAAATAAGTGTGGCAGGCAATGGCCAGCTGTTCTTGGAGCCTCATTCCTTATCTTTCTGGTTCCCTTCCATTTTCTAGTCTCCCTGGTGGTTAAGTGGAGCCATGTGACATATTTAGTGACACGATGAGTAACAGTTGCAGATCTGGTCCAGGTAAACCCCTCACCTGTGATCTCTTTGTGTCAGTTAGCTTTTGCTGGATAATGAACCACCCACTTAAAATAATACACTTTCATTATTTTTATAATTCTTCAGTTAGGCTGGGTGCTTCTGATGTGGGCCATCTTGCTGGGGCTGGATAGTCCTGCGTGGCTTCACTTGTATGTCTGAGAATTGACTCAGTGTCATCTGAGGTGATGGGACAACTTGGCCAGACATCACTCATCATCCATCAGGCTGTCCTGGGCTCACTCACATGGGGGAAGTTGCGGGGATCCCCATGAGAAGCAAGAGATGGAAAGCCTCCAGAAAACCTCCAGACATTTTTCAGGTCTCTCCTTGCATCACATTTGCTATTGTTCCATTGCGCAATACAAGTCACATGGCCAAGCCCAGAATCAGAGCAGACGGATAACCCTAGGACCTGGATTCAGGAAGGAGAATTACTGGGACCATTTAAACATTTTTAGAGTCTGAATAATGATAAATATTCTTTATTTCATGAGCACTGTGAGTCAGACATTGTACATTTAATAAACCTCCCAATGAAGAGGTTGTGAAAATTATGCTTTTGTGGGTAATATAATTTGCTCAACTGCTAACTGGTAGAACTAGGATTTAAACCCAGCAGAATGACTAATGCCAGGGCTGCTCTAGGGAAGAGGGTCCCATGTGGAAGAAGTGCGTCAGTACATCTAGGTGCTGGAAGTCCTGGAATTATGAAAATAAGCATGTTGATTCATGGACCCTTTCCAAGTCTAATCATGATTCTGAGTAATGAAGAGTAAATGGATAAAAGGAAAGCTGTCAATGTCACCTTGGTAGCTCCTTTTCCACCATGATTAACGTAATTCCATCTGAAGATCCAGCTTATCTACTTATTGTAACATTTAAAAAATCTATCAAAATCTCTTTCTCAATCTGTGGATAGATGTCACCACTGAAGCCTTCCTTGGAAGTTACTCATTGAAGATGGCAGAGCCTCCCTCAGCCTGGTTCCCTGAATGACTTTGTAGAGCAGAGCCCCACTCTCCACCTAAAGCTGGGCTTCATATAATCATGGAAAATTAACATCTGTTTCATTAAGCCACTGAGATTTTAAAGTTTGCCTCTTAATCAGCCAGCATTAATCTAGGTAATAGAAGTAGATACCTGTGATTATTTTTTTACATGCTTTCTAAGAGATGACAGATGACGAAACTGATCAAGACATGCCACTGAATCATGTCACACAGGTTATGCTCCTATGGCTTAAAATATGCCCAACACACCAATATACTGAATCCTGGGAATGCCATGAAGAAGCACTGGCCCTGTAGTTAGATGTTTCTATAAGCTCTCTGGTGAGCCAAGCAATAAACATCTCAGCAACAGCGGAGTAGGAGACATTGTGGATGGGAAGATACTGAAGAATGAAGGGAGTAACAGGCCAGGGACATGCTTTAATGTCCTATTCAAGCCAGAAGAAAAAAACTCCACATTTCTATAATTTATAAAACCCTAAGCCATGCAAGAAATAAAATTTTCTCTAAAGCCACCAGCACACACAGCCATAGGAGAGGCAAAGATGTGGTGCCTGCCAGCTGTCAGGTCAGGCTGAGAGTCATTACCGAGGTGAGAAAAGTCAATGCTAATGAGGGGACGTGGTTACTTACAGAACTTGGCCTGTTGCAGCCTTTCCTAGCTAAGAATCTCAAGGAATTTTACCTGAATTAGTCAACAAGACTTACAACAGCCCTGGAAAGAAGTTCCATTGATACTTACTCAAAGGCCAGGGATCAAACAAACAACAACAAGGCAAATTACCCAGAGCTAATAAGGAACAGGGCTTGGCTCAATCAGAAATCGTGTTTAAGTTTCAACATGACTTGATTAATTTACACACTTGAGTAATCTTCTGTGGTCCAGCTGGAATTCTGAAAGGAAAAGGATCAGAATTTCATAAAACAATACATTTACAGCACTCCTCTGAGCTACGTGGGTATGTTCAGTACCCCAAGAGGGCGTCCTTACAAAAAGATTCTTTAGAAGCATCTCTAGAATCAATACCAATTTAGTAGAGAGGATTTGTCTGCTTCCTTGGACTCCTTGAAACTAGAGCTAAGCAAGGGTTCCAGAGGATTAAAACTCTGAATCAGCAGTGTTCACAATGGTAAGTAATAATAATAATTATTATTATTATTATTATTATAGCTTCCTTATTTTGAGCACTTTCTACAAGCCAGGCTCACTATTTTATGTCCTTTGTACATATTCACATGTTTGTTTCTCACATAAGTTTATGATAAAGTGCTATTGTTATTTCTATTTTAAGATGGGGAAATTGAGAGATGGGGACCTTAAATAACTTGCCCAAGGTCATATAGCCAGTGAGTGGCAGAGCCAAGATTCAAACCTAAGCTCTCTGTCTCTAAAGCCACACTTGCAACTATTATGTTACTAATAAGAACCCTTGAATAGTCAAAAAGCAAACAAACTATTGGAATAATCATTTCTGGTTCTAGCTGCCTTGGACATATGGAAATGGAGGAGCATTTTTATCTCCCCTTGATATCAAAAAGATCCTAGGCTATGTGTTCTGAGTCTCAGATCCTTTACTTTCAAGATCACTAACAACTTCTGGATCTTATAGCAGAAAAATCAAAGTTATCAGTTATTCAGAATTCTACTTCCCTCATATAAAAGTTTGGGAGCCTGGGCTGATTTGGTGTTGGAGTTTAGGGAAGCAGAGAGCCCAACCAGAGAGGATGAACTTTTCAAACATCAGAAAAGGGATAAGGAATTGGTAAGTTTCTATGAATAATACAGACCCATGTCCCCTTTGAAGTAATACCCAAGATGGAAGGAATTCCTGCAGGTTCCTATGGAACCCCCACCCTGTGGCCTAAAGAACAGCAGAAAGTGTCTCTCTGGCCAAGTCTGTGGTCAGTAGAGAGGGGCATTAAGAGAAGCTTCTTATGACCATCAAGCCTATGAACTTGACAGTAAAGGGCCAAATTGGAGAGTTGCATCATGTGGCAAATAGAGAAATAATTACAAAGGGGACCTAAGGGAAGGATACAACCCTCCACCCCTGTTTTCCTGATCTCATGAAAGTCTACCCAAATGTTTTAAGAATCCCAGGAAATATGTTCCCTCAAACATAATGAGATTGATTTTCTCACACATCCTTCCAATAGATGAGAGCTCAGAGTGAAACTTAATTTGCTTTAGGGAAAATAAAATGATATGGTATTTCCTGCACTTGAGTGTTATAGAGCAATATTCTCTACTCATACATTTACAGTACTGCCTGCAAACATAGCCCATGCGCTATGGATCAGTCTGACAAACTCGATGGTTGATTAGATGCTTGATATATTTTTTATTATGGTAAAATATACAAAACATAAAATTTATTTCATGTGTATACTTCAGGGCCATAAAGTATATTCCACTGTTATGCAAGCTCAAAATCAGTTTGCTGAAAGAATTCATCTTGGTGGTGAAGAAGAAACTTCTAAGAGCTTTTTGATAAACTTAGGGCATCCAGCTACAATTGGCCACACTTGGAACATTTTTTATAAAAAGGAACTACAATTTGACCTTTAGAAAGCTCAACAAAAGACTTAATACTTACTTTAGTGTGCATGGAGGTATCAGTAGCTCATATCTTGAATTCTCTTTATTTTCCAGCATACAAAACAGTTATAAGAAAAAAACAACTATAAAATGGCCCTAAACAACCTGAAAACATTTCAGAAAGCTAGATGGGAAGAACTTATAAAAACCCATCTGACCACAAAAGCCAGAGATCAAGTAGTAATGCAAATAGAAAGAAGACCATTAACCTCTGCCTTCACCCCCGTAGGCACTGGTGTGCCTGCCATTACACATTCTAATGGCAGTGACCTTGAGTAAACCTTGATGCAATTTGTCAAGGAGTCTGGGGCTATGAGATGCTTAACTAGATTCCAAATGGAGTCTACCTTGTTGCGGAGGATTGGTAAATACCAGCGTTAGTGTCAGTCCACAGAATGTCTGTCTCAGTCACACACTTTAAGCTTTTCTCTTCCCAGTATTTCACACTAGGAGAGTGTGGTTTCCTGAATGAGATCTGCATTCATATTTACCTAAGCAGTCACATTCACCTCTTCTTTCCTAATGAGGCAAGAAATCCAGGCAGGTTCTATCTCAAGAGTTTTATTCCCATACCATTATCTTCATCAAAAAGCATTTATTAAACAACCAATTATAGATAATGCTGTGAAAGCCTTCATCTCTGCATAAAGAGAATGATATAGACACAAGCCTGGTCCTCTAAGAGTTCATACTCTATTCAAAAATGAGCAATGGGTGCAGATTACAGCTTTAATGCCTTGCTCTGGTTGTGTAGCAGCTCAGAGAGATTCAAAGCATCTGAGGAAGTGTCACAAAATTTTCAATATAAAATGAATGATAATTTACCTTAATTTTAAAGACAGCTGGCATATCAGTGAATAGACTTCACCACCACTACCACCACATGCATGCCTCCAATTAGAGGCTAAGAGCCACATTTTGGTTTCAATTCAGGAAGCTTAATTTCACACATGAAATATCTAGATAATGTAGACTATACATATGGAATTCAAGGACATGGAATGGCGATTTTAAAAAATGGGATAAATCTAAGCTTGACAACCCCATAAAGGTTGATAATCAATTACTAACTTCCAATTCATGCTAATCAAAGGACAGCTAGCCTAGCACCTGCACCATATACTAATGGGGCTAACCTTTGGAAAATGGTGGCATGGCCCTAGACACCACTGATGGTGATGTCATAACTCTGAGAAGGACTCTTCCCTCCTAAAGGACAGGAGGCATGACATCTCCAAATCTGCAGCTCTTTCCAGTGCAACCAACCTGAATTTAGACATGCGTGAGCCTCTTGTAGGTAAAGTCATTTAACTTCTCTGAGCCTCGCTTTCATCTGTAAGATGGGCATAATGATTTCTAAACACAGGGTTGTTTTGAGAGCTCTGAGGCAGCTTATACAATGCCTACACCACCATAGACACACCATAAATCACATTCCCTTATTTTAGTGACATAAATTCTCCCTCATGCTACAGTAGCACAGAAGCCACTGACTGCAAGTCCATATATTTAAGTTGGCCAATAGAGTGCTTTAAATATTTAAATTAAATGCGATATCCAAAAATCAGAAAAACTAAATAAAAAAAATATGGATTTCAACTTTTCTTTAAAAATGAAAATTTCTGGCACAACAATGACCAATTTATTCACTGATTCTAAAAGGGCAGTCCCATTCAGCAGGGGCATGGTCTCTTCCAGTCACCAGACCCCACCCATCAGGCAGTCCTCATTCTCTACACGTTTCAAGCTTCTATAAGTGTTTGAGTCTCAAATCCTTACTGTAATCACAGGGAGCCTGGGTCTTTCTATAACATTAAAAGGAAAGAGCATTCCATAGCCCCACTAAAATGAAGATGCTGCTTACACTACGTGTCTGAATTCGTAACTCTGTGACAAAAGCCGAGCACATCTTTCTCTCCTTTTCTTGCTCTGCTCCTTCTTCCACCTCTTTAAAAACAAAAAACAAAGAACTTTTCTGTGTTGGATGACTTCAGTCTGCACACTTGGTAAGGCTGATCAATGCTTCTTCATTCTCCCTGGATTAGCTTATTGGATAGTGACCCATTATACCAGACGGATAGATATAATGTGTCAGCATATGGTCCTGTTTGTAACAGAATAATCTTATGGTTGTTAAGGCTGCAAACAAGTTCTGTGTAGCAGCCCCAAGGCAAAGACTCAGAGTAGAGTCTTTGCTCATGTGTCCCTGTCCCCAGAGAGTTGTTGAAGGGTAAGTGGGTATTAGAGCCAGGACCTTCTCTGGGGGCCGGAAGGGGACAACCTAATATGAGTAGATCAGGCCCACAGAAAAGTCCATCTTTAAACATTTTCTATAGCCCCATCTCTGGGGGCGGGGGGTACTGCTAACTTTTAGGGTTATTGTGAAGGGTTATTTAGCATAGTGAATGTTAAACACTTACGTGGAGATAGTACATAGCATGGGGGTGGTACACAGTAGGAGCTCAGCACATCAGATGACCCATAATTAAAGAAAGGGTCATTGTGGGGTTTTATCACCAAAAGAGTCCCTCAGCAGAAACCCCAGGAAATGTTTCTCAGGACCACCCTCACCAGAATTACCTGGAATGCTGGTTAAAAATACATCTTTTCTGATCCCCCTCCCTTTACACACACCTGCTGACCCATTAGAGCCTCGTTACCCTCTCCTTTAAGGACATTGTGCAATGGAAAACTAAAATAAAATTCTCTTTCTCTCCATCTCCTAACTTGTAAGTGGTTTTGCCACAGAGCTTGAGAACCAGTCATTCTTCAGATGTTACTCTAGCAAGTCACATATAACACATATAACACTGCTAATGTCAGTCAATAGTCTGCAAGTTAGAAGATTCTGGCAGAGACTGTACTTGCTCTCTCAAGTTAAGTATTTATTTGACTGATGGCTGCTGACTTCACTGAGCACCCTGGTACATGAAAAGTGATGATACAGTTTCTTCTATTACTCCACATTCAATTCACTGGAGTTCCCCAAAATGTGTCCTACAGAATAGGAGTCTCAGGGGTACCAAAGTGTACCAATAGATCAGTTTAGGATGGGAAACTAAGAACCCTCTGCCCCTCTTGGAGATTCATACTACGTATTACTACATTAAAGACAGAAGTCCTACAGCCAAGAATCCTATTTAACTTCAGTTAATTCTGGGTTTTCCATACTTATGGGACCAGAGCATTCTGCAAAACAGACATTTTATGCAACACATTTTTAGAAATTATTAGGTTAAGTGTATAATTAATCATTTAAACCAGTCACTTTTAAGTGATAGGGGAGCATTACTAATTACTATACTGGAACAGTAAGTATAAAGTGTCCTGTCCTAGAGAAATCAGGACAAACAGTAACTCTAAAATGATGCTTTTCCTTGTGTTTGGTGTCATAAAACCCACCTGTGAGCCAGGCCCTGTTCCAGGCTCTGGAACCAGTCTTGCTTCTGGTCAGAGAAAATAAAAGAAGTTCAAGACCCATGAGCTTTGCTCTTGGTCCTGCACTGGTTGTAATCCTGATCCAACCAAACCCTTTGTACCTCAAATCTTATCATTCTTTCCTGCCTTGCCCTGACTCCAAGCTGTTGCTATAGACCTGCTCTGTACTGATTCTCTCCAAAGATTGAAATCCCAGCCCACATCCTAGATCCCAGCCAGACAACCCTGAGGCCAGTCATCTGTTTTCTCCTGGGCCTCTGCCTATTGCCTGTGAGAATCTCTGGGTTTCTAGGATACTCAGAGCTGCTGGTTGTCCCATGCTTTCCTGGTGTTTTCTCCCTAGTCATTTGGATTTGCATATGGCCTTGAATCTCATTGTCCTATTATTAACCAAGCTTTATTTTAGTTTCTCATTTCTAAGAATGGCTTTTTAGAATAACCTAAGGGTAACAAACAAGTTAACATTTTACCTACAGGTACCCTTGTAATAGGTGAAGGGTTGCCATTAGCTAAATAAACAGATTGCAAAACATGCCATTAATACAGGAAAGAGCTTACCCTAGCAGGTGTGGCTCAGTTGGTTGGAATGTGGTCCCACAGACCAAAAGATCATGAGTTCAATTCCTGGTTTGGGCACAAACCCAGGCTGCTGTTTGATCCCCTGTTGGAGTGTGAGGAGCCAACCAATTGATGTTTCTCTCTGACACCAATGTGTCTCTCTGTCTCTGTCTCTGTCTCTGTCTCTCTCTCTCTCTCTCTCTCTCTCTCTCGACCCCTCCTTCCTCTCTGTCTAAAAGCAATGAAAAAATGCCCTCAGGCAAGGATAAAAAACAAAGACAGGTAAAAGCCTATAAGTTACCAAAAGGCATTTACCCACCCTCACACTTCTGCCAGTGACATTAAATATAAAAAGAAACGGCACTGTTCCCTTTCCAGGTAACTACAGCTTCTTTAGTACACTGATCCTTAAACATCGTCTGATACAAAAACAGAGCTCCCTCAGAAATACAAAAAGACTTTATAAATCACCAAAATTCACAGTGGACAGGGATTCATAGCGTAAGGCCATGGAAGAGACTTCTTGGGAGCAGCCACCACTGTTACTCCGTTCCCCACCAACCTGTAGCCCTTTACTCTCTGACTTCTCTTCTCTATTTGAATAATTCAAGATTTCCCACCACATCATAAAACAAATGGAAAGGCAAGGGGGCTTCACTCTTGGTACCATTTCTTGCATCTGCTCTAAGTGGTTAATGTTATATCAGAGTACCTGAGGCACAAAATTGGATCCATTTCACGTACAAACAAAAAGTAAAAGTCGATATTTTTGACAGCAGGCTGCTGCTCAAAAAAAAAAAAAAAAAAAAGTGAAAAAATTGAAAATTCTTTGATCAAGCTCCTGTGCATTTTTTAGCTATTGCTATTCAAATACAGAAAAGAATATTCATAGAATATTGGATCTTGTTCAAGAGGCAGACCTGCAGCCTTATTACCCAGCATGCTCAGGCTACAGCCCCAGATCCAGTGACTCCCAGAAGGCTGTTGGCCAATTTATTGACCCAAGTGTGGCAGATATGTTCATAACAGAAACTAATATTTATCCTAAATATAGTTTATTTCCTAGGCATAAAACAGAATCAGTTTAGGTGACAAAGTTTGCTAGACAGGGAACTGGCAGACAGCAAGGCTCCTGAGTGATGGCCAAGGGGGTTCTGTGTTGCTGGAGGAAGTAGATGGGTAATGCTGGTCACATGCTCTCCCATGAGGCTCTGTAAGGGACTAGAAAAAGGAAGCCATCCTTGGGAAAATGTCTCCGGATGTTTGTGGATTTCCTAGGAGGTTCAGTGTTCAGTCTTGGATTGGCAAGTGTGATAGATCCTAGGGACCATAAGAAAGACCTCTAGACCACAGTTTCTTAATTTGCATAAGGCCCTCTAATGCCCTATCCAGATTTAATATTTGATGATGCTTTGTAAAAATAATATTCTTACTTTTAGCATCTCAATCCCAACCCCATGTGTGTCTGTCTGTGTGTCTATCTGTCTGTCTCTCTGTGCGTGAGCTAAGAACACTGACAATATGAAAAGGGCTGACAGCTATGAATGGGTAAAAGGTAGTTCACAGGTAATTCACTATGTCTTGAGCTTTTTCATATCAACTACCTTCTAGAATTAAAATATCACTCTGCCCATAGTAGACAGCTGCTAAAATTGCTCCTAATGATTCTTGCCTCCTAGTATTCATGCCCAAGGGTAATCCTTTCCATCTTTTGAGATCCAGAGAATTGCTTGTAAGGAATAAAATACAAGAAAAGTCATGGAATACATCTTCTAAGTTTAGCTTTGGGCTTGTTCATACCCTCTAGTTCTTCTCACTTGCTCTCATATCAAGTAGGCCACTGTGCCATGAGTGGCCCTATCAAATGGTCTGTATGGTAAAACAAAGAGGAAGCCTCTGGCCAATCACCAGTGAGGAATTGAGGTCCTCAGTCCAACAACCTGCAAGGAGCTAAATCCCACCAACAACCTCATGAATGAGTTTCAAAGCAGATCTTTCCCTTCCAACGATTGAAATGACTGTAGCCCCTGTCAATACCTTGATTACAGTTGTGTGAGAGACCCTGAGCCAGAGGACGTAGGTAAGGCATGCCTGGGTTCCTAACCCACAGACACTGTGGAATAATAAATGTTGTTGTTTTCAGCTGATAAGCTCTAGCGTGATTTGTTATGTAGCCATAGATAACTAATATACACTGCCTCTGTAGAAACAGTATGGTAAGTAAAAGAGAAAGAATAAAGTAGGAGTGGGGCCATAAAGAAAGCAGCTATTCCCATAAATGACACATAGTAAACTGAATAGATTTGAAGGATAGCAGCTGAGCAAAAAATAAGTCTTTTCAGGTCTAGGGATGCATCTTAGCATAATCCCATCACCTAGCATAATACCTGGGTCATAGAAAATGCTCAAAAATATTTGCAGAATAAACAAAGAGTGGATGACTCCCTGTTTCAATCTAAGTAGCACTGACTAGACCCATGTGAATGGAAGCAATTACAAAGGAGCTCTTCCTAGCACCCCTGCCAACTTGTAACCATGTTTCTATATAGCTTGTCTTCACTTTGAATCCTGAGGGAGAGAGAGAAAACCTTTTTTGTACTTCCATTTCAAGTCACAGAGTTCTCTCCTATACTTTTCCTCTTGGCTCATCCATTTGCAGGACAAACAAGCTGGACGTACAAATATTCAAATGTACTAAACAAATAAATTAGAGGCTAACCATCCTCACTTGATCACCGTAGAAGGCAGCTTTTCTCTACAAAGCGTACCTTTAAATAGGAGCTCCCATAGCACCTCCAAGTACTTGCTTCCAGATCATTAACCACTTAATGGAGAGGCTGAGAAGGAAAAGAACCTTAAAAACTGTTCTCTTTGTTAGGAGCTACTGCCCACTGACAATCAATCAGAAGGAAGACAAAGCATCCATGACATTGAAATGTTCATTAATGGAAGGGTAGGTTTCTATTTACACGAGAATAAAAAAGTAAAAGAAAACTATAAGTTTCTGAAAAGCTCCCTTTCCAGAATTCTACTGGAAAATTGAAGGGTAGTCTGCCTGATAAACTGGATTCTGTGGACCGAGGTAAATAAACAAACAAAAAACAAACGAACTGTAGTTAGGCAAAATAAAGCATCTGAAAGACAACCAAGAGGTCAGGCATACTATGGCTGATGGACTAAGATCACCCCCAATGGTCCTCACCTCCTAGTATTTACACTTTTGGATAATCTCTTCCTTCTGAGTGTGGGTGGAACTGGTGACTTACTTCTAACCAATAGAATATGGCAAAGGGGATGGGATGTCACTTCTGTGCTTACATTACATAAGATTCCAACTGCCATCTTGTTAGCAAGTCAGTCAAGCCTGCTCTCCCTCTCCCTCTTCCTCTTCTTAACCCTGGATTTGATGAAGCAAGCTGCCATGGCAGGGAAGCCCACACTCCTGAAGCAGAATTGAGCCAACAAACTCATGAGCTTGGAAGTCAATTCTTCTCCAGTCAAGCCTTGCTTGACCCCAGCCCTGAAACCGTGATTGCAGCCTGTGGGAGATCCTCAGAGAAGGACCCACTCAGGTTGTTCCCAGGTTCTTGACTTTCAGAAACTGTGAGATAATAAATGTGTGGTGTCTTAAGCTGCTAAGTTTGTGAAGCAGCAGAAGATAACAAATACAATTTTAATTAAATACAAGTCATAAAGAGTCATGAACAAGTGCTTGTTCCAGGTCTATCACAGGGGACAGTGGGAAGACAAGAGAGGTCTAGCCTGTCAGTTGAATTGAGACTCTTCTTTTCACCAGAAATGTGAATACATTGCATTAGGTTTAGGAAAAATGATAAGAAAGCCCCTGAGACTTTAGGGATGGACTTTAAAGTTGATATTAAAAACAAAATGACATTTGTCGAGAGCTTATCTGTGACAGGTGCTGTGCTTGGCAATTATCTACCTTCAGAAACATTATCAAATTGAATCTTCATAATAACATTATTCTAAATAGTAGTAGTGGTAGTACTGAAAGGAGAAAAAAAAAGAGGAGAAGTAAGTGGAGGAAGAGAAATAGCAGCTAACATGCACTGAATACTTAGGAGCCTAGAATTTAAGTGCTTTAAAAATATGTTCTCATTTAACTTTCTCAGCTATCCAGTGAGGTGAGTTTACTTACTTTGTGCATTTTACAGCAATAAAACAGGCATAGATGAGATTAGGCATGTTCAGTGTAGAGCGGCCATAGAGAAAAAAATTAAGACACAGAAATGTTAATACCATTGCCCAAGATTATATGACCAATGAAAGATAGAGCCATTATTTGAATCCAGGCAATTTGACTCCAGGGAGCCCCCACCGCCATATTTAATCCCACATGTTTCCAAAATATATTTAACGTCACCACTGTGATTATCCCCTTAAATGTGCCATTTTTTTTTTCTAGAGGCTTCCGCATCTAAAGGCACTAAGATGGGTCACAGCAAGTTTAAGTGTCAACACCACCACTCTATCTTACAGGGCTACAAGTCCTGTAAGCCAAATGTAATACCCTTGCCCCAACCAGGTGTGAGGAAGAATGACACAGATAACATCAAGGATAGCTTAAAGTCAAAATGCTGGCCCATTTGTCCAAGGTTAAACTCCTTCTGGAATATACACAGAGACATACATAGTTCCCTACTAGGATCCCACCTGTCTGGACTAGGCATCAGGACAGAGTCCCAGAAATGTCAGACTAGTCACTGATACAAAGACAGAAATCAAAGCACAGAACAAAGGAGCCAGTCCCAGGAAGAAATTTCATTAAATTATCAGGCCACGGAAGCAGCTGGAAGATCATCTCCCTCTGCCTATGCTCAATTGTCCCTGCTCTGCTCTATGTCCTTGGCTGGCTGCCCAAGTGACACTCCCATCTGGCCCTGGCCTTCTGCAGACACGCTGAACAGTCCTCAAGAGCAGGGACTAGTATTCACTTCATGAAATGTATACTGGCTACTGTGTATGTGCCAAGCAGTGTGTTAGGTACTAGGGATAAATCTACAGCTCCTGTTTCTCACAAAAATCCCAGCACTCTCCTTAACACTTGCTAGGTCTTTGATAGGCTGCTGGATAAACTAGGGAGGAGTGAACTGATGAAAAAAGGAGAGATGATTGAATGCAAACTCAGACTACTAAAACGATTCCTCCAGGACAGAAGGAAAGGGTCTTAGATCAGTTAGCTTTGTACTCCTCATGACAATTCTCTGATATATGTTTGATTGCTGCTTTCATCCTACAGATGAGAAAATTGAGGTTCAAATACTGTATCACTCAAGGTCCTATAGATAAAATAATGGGCGGGATTCAATTTCAGGCAGTTTGAGGCTATAGTCTATGAACCTAACTATGAAATATGCTGCTTCTCAATATGGTGCCTGGCACAAAAGAGTTCTTCAATAAGTAGAAATGAGACACACCTGGGTGGATGGACAGATGAATGGATAGATATAAGGACAGACAGATTGGATGTATGGATTGGCAGATAAATGAATGGGAAGATGAGTGAATGGATGAATAGACAGATTAATGGACTTATTATGTAGATCTACAACAGGAAACAGAGTGGCAGATAAAATGTGGTGTCTATTTCCAGGTTAGTGAGAACAGCATGTGATAGCTTCTCTCTTCTTACAAATCAATACAATTCCTCTAAAGCAGGGGCTTGTGGCTTCTTTCATTACATAGGTGGTCAGTAGGTGCGTTCTTTAAGAGGGTCATGAAAATGTAACAAGGAAAGTTTATGAGTTAAGGGGTGATGGGGATTCAGACAATGTGACTGCAAAAGTATATAACCACTAATTATGTTTGTGGCTATATTGGCTGGAAATAATGATAAAGGTAACCAAACCTTATGCTCAGGGGGAAATGTATTGCCTTTTTTACTGTCTTTTTCCTGGGCACCATACACTCTTGCATTATTCAATTAAAACTTGGCATAAAGAACTTCAGAATGAACTGTAGGTAAATCTAGATACAACAACACCTCACCAGGAATGAAGAGCCACCCACTTCGTGCCACAGTGGGTGAGATCTGCTTTGCAGGAAACAATAACAACAGCATATAAAAAATAGAATCATGGGGCAAAAAAATTATTTTTGGAACCATAAGAACACAGGAGCCAAAGCAAGCATCTTAAAACCCAAGTCAACGCATGTTAATCATCTGCTCAAGACTGTAATGGCTCCCCATGTCAACTCAGAGTAGAAGCTGGAGTTTCTTCAATGGCCTAAAAGTCCCTATATGCTCTGGTTCCCAATAGTTAACTCTCCTCCTTCTCCACTGTACTCCAAATAAGCTGGCCTTGCCTCCCCAAATATTTACCTGGCTAACTCCTTCATCTACCCTTACCCAGCATTCCTATCCACTTACCCTGATCTGCTTCCTCTTTTTAAGAAAAAAAAATTCTTATCATCATATAATATAAAAATAAATGACTCATAATATATACATTTATTGCCTCTCTCTCCCTGTACCAGAATGTAAGCTCTACAGAAGAAAGGCTAGTTTTTCTCTTTTTGTTCACTGATGCATTCTAGGCCCCTAAAACAGTGCCTGGCAGACACTCAATAAATATTTGCTAAATAAATGAATGCAGTTTTATGTCCAATGGAAAAGGAAAGGAAATCACTTCTCCATTCTTAGAGAAGTGTTCCCCCAATTCAAAAGAAAACATCTCACAGGAAAACCTCAAGCCACATGGGGAAAACTCCCAAATTGAAACAAATATAAAATTGTATTAATCAGAATCTAGAAAAAATTGAGGGGCTGGCTCCCCTCCCCTAATTTCAATTGTCATCTGAGGAGATAGGCTTTCCTCTGGCTAATAAGGTCTGATGTAGAAAACACTATAATGGTTGATGTTTTGGGCTTCCTGCCCCACAACATTAAAAAAAAAAAAAAATCAAAATTAAATTAATCCAGGTCATTAATGGAAACTCTATTCCTTTTCTGTTCCACCCTTTGCTTTGCTGAGGGCTCAGGCTCTGCAGCTCCTGTGGTCAGTGTGCTGCTTTGTCACGACTGTAGTGTCAGTAAATGGGAGCAAAGCACAGAGCTGAGGCAGCAGCAAGGACGGGATCAGGATGGGGACATGCAGTGGATGTTCGAATCACCCGTGATGGCTTAGTTCTAATCACACAGGGTGCTTTGGGAGAAGAGTCTGCCCAGGCTAATGGAATGGGCAATAAGCGGCCAGCAGCAATAGTGCTGATCAGGGATCCAGACAAATATCACCCTCAAGAAGGAGTCAGGGTTGAGATGTGGGAACCTCAGAGGTGCCCACCTTTTTCTCTAGAGCATCAAAAATGATCCCCAAACAGCAGATTTCCCATTAAGGAACTGTTTTCTGGTCCCCTGATGTAATCAATCAAGAGCTCTTTCAATTATTCTCTAAGAAGACTCACCAGTGTCACTAACGAAACTCTAAGGTTTGTAGTTTATGTTGCAGTTTGGTGGAAACACTATTTTCTTGTTCACTGAAATTAACCAGGATGAGCAACTCATTGTTGCTATTGGGATCTCTGTGCCTTGCTTTGGAGAGCAAGAAGAGATCATCTTTTTTTTCCCTTACCTGAGGACATGCTTATTGATTTTAGAGAGAAGGGAAGGGAGGGAGAGAGAGGAGAGAAACGTGGATGTGAGAGAGAAGCATTGATTGGTTGCCTCCTGTATGCACCCTGACCAGGGGCTGAACCCACAACCCAGGCATGTGCCCTGACTGGGAATCAAACCTACAACCTTTCGGTTTACAGGCAAGCACTCCAACCAAATGAGCAACACAGGCCAGGGCAAGAGATCATCTTTTATTTCAGCATTTAAGAAATCTCTTTGCCATCTTCCTCATAAGTAAAATTGGCCACTATTATGTACTTCGCTCTCTGGAATATAAAGGCTGCTTCTCGGCATCTAGAGGTTGTCGGATCTGCTCATTCCAGTAAAGTTGGAATGAAAATTGACAAGAGAAACTACAGTGACATCTCAAGTGTGTACTCACATGCAACTTCTCCCAACACACGCACACGCATGCATGTACACACACAATGAAAACATAAAGAAAAGGAATCTACAGGGAAAAAAAGCAAGGTTGTTTTGTTTTTGTTTTTGTTTTTGTTTGTTTTTTAGCAGAAATACCAGACTCCTCAGAACAGGAACAGGAATGTGAGCTTCTGAAAAGAAGTCTTCTAGGCAAAAGCTTCCACAGTCCATGGACCAATCCATCCCGCTTTGATTTCAACACAACTTGGAAGAGCTGGGCCCCCTAAAAATAGGCCAGTCTGATTAAGTTACAGCATTGGTAAAACATACCTCTCTCTCAGAGGCTCCTCAGGCTATTAGGTGCTGTTCCAGACCGTTATTTCATTAAAGGGAAAATGATGGGGACAACGCACAACAGAAAGTCTATGTTAATTTTTAATAGCAATGCATTTGCTCTATTTGGGTGATGATTTATTTATGCACTTCATAATAAATACATATGATAGCCCGGAGATCTCTCTATCTGCCTCTCAAAGCAGGAATCATATATTTTACACAGTTGGCTCTAGACAGAAAAGACACGTGTACTGAAATAATTTTTCAGTGGCTACAGCCATAAAATCTGTGGCCTTCTTCCCCAACTCCAACCCTTACCTTATATTTTGGACACTTATTTATCGTTAAGTTTAAAGAAGGGAAATAAAGCAAAAAGACAATCTCTGGAAGGCTTCTTCCAATTCATTGTGGTCTCACTCCCTTTACCCAAGTAGCCAAGCAGGTTGGATATAGGTTCTCAGTGATTAGGAGTTAAGCCTTTCTTCTAAACCTGCTTCCAGCTGAATTAAAGAGAATGGTTGAAACCCACTTCCCAAAAACCTACACTGGACTCCTACTTGGCAACCTAAGCACAATATCTTTCATGTAGCATTTGCAACTTGAAGGCTGGTGTTAACCACCAATGTCAATGATATCTCAAAAAGTGTAGCTTCATGGATAATATCTCTGCTATGGATGGAAACAAGGTTTCCACATTTGTGCTAAAGGACTCTCCTGGCAGAAACCTCTAAAAAGTAGCCAGGACTAAGAGACAAAAATACTGAGATCCATCTCCTGGGAGAAAAAGCAGTATCTTTCTATTTCCTTTGTAAGTATCCCACATTTAGAAAGGGACAGTTGCACAGGACAGTTCCACAGAATTCTTAAAATCTAGGATAACAGACCTAGATTTTAAAACTTTGTTCTGGAGCATCATCTGAGAGCATACTTCCCTCTAAAGACTCCCTGTGCAGAATCAGAACTGGCCATGGGTGTGCACAGAGACAGGACCAGAGGGTTAGAATGTAATTATTAAGATGGGTGAGTCCATACAGGTTTTCCAAATGGATTTCTAGGTTTGGCAAAGTTACCCCTACACATAAACATATTCTTGGATATATAACAACATCATATTCTCTGTCATTATAAATGCTGGCTCTTATTATTATAGAGAACTTGAATCCATGTCTAAATCAACAATGGAGGGCAAAAGATAGAAAGACACCATGCCAGAGTTTTCTTACCCATCATCAACACTACTCAATGACATTACCCATTGGCCCCTGTGGGCATTTATGTCTAGAATCCCCTGGCTGGAGTTGGGTATGTCTGTAAGTAGCTTCACACTGGTAGGGGGTAGAGGTAGATATGATATATCTATATAAAACCATTTATATGTCATGTTAGAGAATTTAGGCTTGATTTTCCATATTTATACTATACTGATACTAACACTAAAACCCAGACAGAGTAACCAGCACTTTTTAAATGCTTATCAAATGCTAAGAACTGTAATAAGCAGTTTCTATGCATAATCTTATTTAATTATCACACATCCCTTTGAGGTAAGCTGAGTTCTTTACTTTAGAGATGTTATCATGTTTTTTGAAGCAATGTTACTACATGACAGTTATTTTTTAAATGTTTAACAAAAATGTTAGCCGTCCTAAATTTGTTCCCAGTATTCAAAATCCAAAAGTCTGGGGATCACTGCAGTAAGAGATCTTACCACTGGACAAGATCATGCCCATTTCATACTCTACACCTTGGATAAATGGAAGGTAAGTGGAGTTTCTCTCTTCTTGAACTTTTATTGTATGATAGACCTTTTATAATGCATGTCATATATACTATTTCATTGCATTCTAAATATAAAACAAATTTGCAGAGTTATTATTATTTATTCCCAATTTTGACTGATGAAGAAACAGTCTTGGAGAAATAAACTTGCTCAGGGTCAGCACTTCTCAAATAGAAATTGGCAGAGGCAGCATTTGAATCCAGCATCTGTGTAGTTGCAAATGCCATATTCTTTCTGGAACATCCTACTAGTACTAGTACAGGATTTGAGACAGAAATCAGTATTTTTTTAAAGTGAGGAAGGGGAAAACTTTTTCAGACATTTCCAACTGAGGAATCCATAGATTTCACTTAGTGATTCATGGATCCTATCTTTTGACAGGAGAAATTTTGAATAACACACATCTATATAATATAGAGATTATGTGTTTGATTTGGGGTAAGGAGTTGGGGCTTTCTGGCAATTTCAAAAAAAACTGAATTCTTAGAACAATTTGAACTCAGTCTTTGTTTCCAAACAATCATCAAATACATGATATATACCAGATATTAATAGTTTCATGCATGTATATTCACATATATGTAGTTGTATGATAATAGGCCTTATTAACTTGCTATTTTGACAATCACGGAACACAAAAGCAGGAAATCCTAGATCTACAATGGGCACAAGAAGACATTCCAATCCAAGGAGTTTCCTTCTGCCTCATTGCCTGCTAGTTTCATTCAGAGAGGACAACAAAGAGCCCACCCCCTGAACTCCCTCTGCACCTCACTGGCCTGTGGCCTTGGCCACATGGTAGTGGCAGGAAGGACTTGACCAGAATCTCATTCATTTTCCCTCCCCCTCTGGCTGGTCAATGAGCTAGAAAATGAAGGACACAATGCAGGTTTACGAGACTCATAATTAGGTCACAGCTGATCCCAATCTTCATCATCTGGCAGCTGGGGCCAGTGGACCAGCACAGGCCATTGACCACTGCTCAATGATGCCCAGCTTGAAAACATCCTTTCTTCCTTATAACACATCTCCTAGAAGACCAGCAGTAGGCACAAGGAGAATGAACATTGCAACTCTCCGCTGTATGAGTCAAAACACCCCTGGAGAACAGGCCATTCTCTGGGAACACTATTGATTGATTGATTTTTATGTCTCACAGTTGTTCCAATTATTTCCCCCTTTGCCCGCCTTATCCCTCCTCCACCCAGCCCATCCCCAACTTCTATAGTCCATTCCCACCCCATTGTCCATGTCCATCAGTCCTTCACGTATGTTCCTTGACTAATCCCTTCACTTTCTTTTAACAGTCCCCCACTCCTTTCTCCCCTCTTACCACTGCCAGTCTATTCCATGATTCTATACTTCTGGTTCTATTTTGCTCATTTCTTTATTTCATTCATTGGAGACCTCTTATAAGTGAGATCATATAGTATTTGTCTTTCACCACCTGGCTTATTTCGCTAAGTATAGTACTCTCTATTTCCACACATGCTGTCACAAAAGGTAGGCATTCTTTCTTTCTGCTATACAGTATTCCCTTGTACAAATGTACCACAGATTTCTAATCCACTCATCCACTGATGGGCCCTTTAAAGAGGAAGCACAAGCAGAATTGAACAAGGGAGAGAAGGGTAGCCTGGCCAAATAGTGTTTGTCCAGTAACATGGGCTATAGCTATGGACAGAAAAGCAAGGACCACTGGGTAAAAATGACAGCTATGTGACCTAGGAAAAGTTACCTCACTTCTCTGTGACTTAGTTTTCCTATGTGTAGAGTTGGAACAATCACAGTACCCACTTTACAGGGTTGCTAAGAGGAATGGTGCAGAGTAAGCAGATGAGTGTTAGCTTATCATTATGATATTATTATTATTAGCCAGATTTAGGCTCAACAGAAATAATTTTCTAAAAATATAAATAAATGTTTTGTTATTTTATTTTTAAAAAAGAGCTGCCTTTAAGGCAGTGGTAAGCTGGTAAGCTCCCTGCCACTGGAAATATTCAACTGCACAGGACACAGGGGCATAGAAACAGGTACGCAGCAGAGATGCTATAGAAAGATTCGTGGATGGTAGAGCAACAGGAAAAGAGTAACTGTGATGTTTTATGGCTCTCTAATGATTTTCAGATATTCTTCTCACTTGATTTTGCTTTCAAAGCCAACTTGTGAAGTAGGTAAGTTAGTAGTATGCCCAGTGCACGTAAGGTGAAATCGAGTCTCTCTTCAGCCAGATATCTAAAGCCCAACAGCCTTATCTGAGAGTTTAGAAATACCCAGAAGCTCTGAACAGAGATCTCTTGTGTGGCATCTTAGAAACAGCTTCTCCCTCCATCTCGCCTCCCTCCCTCACCTCAGACACGGCCTCGTCACCACTGCACATTTATCCCTGTAGCCACCCACCCACCCCCCTGGATCCTTCCTTCTCTCTCAGCCTAATCCCGACATTTACTTGCTTAAGCTTCCAAAATCCAGTTGTCTCACAAATCTCCTCACCTAATCTTGCATTTGTCTGTCAACATAATTTGTTTACCATGGCAAGGGGAAAAGACGTTGCTTTCCAAGAAGAGATGTAATCTCCACTGCATTTAGCTTGAGGCTTGACTCAGAGGTTCTAGGAAAAGGCTCAGAAATCACAAAACCAGACGACAAAGGCCTTTAAGAAAATGGTTATACCCACAGAGAAAGAGGAGTGAAAATATTCTGCGTGTGTGTGTATCCCTGCATGTGCACAACACACTTTGCCATCGTTCTTGCTAAATTGCACAACGACTGGGCACACTCCCATTAAACAGTCGGTCCCCATCTCAGAGTCTGGGGAATGGGAAAGGTCAGTGCCAAGCACTTTGGCAAGGAGGACAGTCCCGGGTTCAGTTTCATGAAAATTTCATAGGGGCACAGGAAAGATGGTTGGCCTGGCAGCAACTAAGAGTTTCAGGTCCATCCACCAAATGGCTTGAGAGAACGAGTCCATTCATGGTTTCCAATGGCACCAACAAAGCTTGAGTCACCAGGGTCCCTGGAGAGACATTTTCATGCTGTGCACACACTTGTGCTCAGTAATGTTGGATGGTCCTCAGCCATACACACCAAACCTCAACACCTAAGCCCTCTCTCTCCAGGACCACCATTTACTTTCTGCTCTTATTTGCATTTATCTGATCTACTCTCTTCACCCTCTTGAAAGGAGCTGGGTCTCCTAAGAGAAGGAAACACGTGAACTTTATTTCAACCCATGGAAAAAATGCTAGCTATGCTAATTTCTCTGATCTCTGTCTCTCCCTGGATCACTCTTTTTCCCTCTCCTCCTTCACCTTCCCATCCCCTCCTCCCACTCCTCTTCCTCCCCCCTTCTCCTCCTCTTATCCCTCTTTCTTTCACTGTCTTGCTCTTATTTCTCTTTCTTATCTTTTTTTCCCTTCCTCCAACTGACATGACAGCTTTTCCTCAGCTCTTGACTGTCTCATCCTCCTCCCAACTCCCCTTCTCCCTCCACAATTTGTTGGTAATGCTAATGTTGCCCTCTGCAATACTGACACAGGATTTAAAAACTTTACGGAGCCACGATTCTTTTTGCTCACCTTTTTAACTGTTATTATAAAAGCAGTTCTCTAAATTAACTTCCTCTAAATAGGATGTTACAATTACATCCAAATGCAAGCTTCTGAAAGAGTCTTCAGAATGCAGAGCAAAGGGGATTGATCGCTTTCTCTTTAAAGATATGTCTCACCCTGTGATACTCTGTGAACTGTGTCCCTCCAGAATTCATGTGTTGAAGCCCCAGCCCCAACTACCTCGGAGTATGACTGTATTTGCAGATAGGTCTTTTAATGAAGTGATCAAGTTACAGTGAGGGCAGTAGTGTTGTCTCTAATCCAAGATGACTTGTTCCTTATAAGAAGAGGAAGTCTGGACACAGAAAGAGACAATAGGGATGCACACAGAGGAAAGGCCATCTGAGGACACATTGAGAAGGAAGCCATGTGAAAGTCAAGAACAGAAGCCTCAGAAAAAAACCAAACCTGTGACACCTTGATCTTGGACTTCTAGCCTCCAGAACTGTGAGAAAATGAATTTCTGTTGTTTGAGCCAACCGGGTGGTGATATTTTGTTGTGGCAGCCCTAGCAGACTAACACGCCCCTAATACACTGACACAACTGTTTAGGTTACAAGTCGGCCTCTTGAGAAGAAGCTCACAGGCCTCCCGCAAGAACAGGAGGCATCTCATGTTAACATAACACCCTTGACAAATATATTGAGCCATTCCAGGAATGCACAGCATTCACTATAGACCTTTTAATTTGGACTTGAAGGAACAGGAACAAAGGGGACCGGAGGAAGACATTTGCCCAGGCTTGCATTTCTAAAGGATTCCTTCCTCACTCAACATTTTAGCCTAAAACATTTAGTTTATTATGACACCATTCAAATATTCACAAAAGAAATAAGATTCACCACAATAGGATATTTGTAGGAGTAACTACAGGTATTTGCCTATAGTCTCTTGCATTTTGGAATTTGGACAAATATTACCTCATGTCTATTAAGTTATTCTTTAAATTTAATGATAAATCTTTTATAAGGCAAAAAGACAAAAATATCTACCAAGATAAGTAGCTCTTTGGCATTGTGGTTCTTCCACTCGCATGATACAGAGATGAAGATATAACCTCAAGACAGCCAGTGTTTTTAATACCCAAGAAGCCTACCCTGCCCACTCAAGAGTTGGCATGACACAAGGACACTTGTTTATCAAAAGGAATTTTTCAGAATGAAATTGGAACTGATTTAATCATGATCTAAATATATAAACTAGATTCTTCCTAAAAAGAGAGAGAGAGATTTCATTTGAGAAGACAAAAAACAAACTTTTTTTAAAATTAATAAGTAAAAAAAAGGTTTACATCATAGGTCTAAAGTCAGGCAATGCTGGATATATTTAGGAGATCAACCAGACCATGGAAATAACTGGAAAAAGAAGATCATCAAAACTCAACCAATGAGGACCTATAGACTTGATTTTGCTCTTAGGTACCTATAGAATCCAGTCAGCCTATAGATTCTTGTGTGTCCCAGGCAAATTATAAATTCCTTTGGAAGGCCCTTCACTATGTAGTCTTGAGGTCTGCATACAGATGTCTTTCTGTTCAGTGGTCAATACACATGAAATGGTCTGAATGACCCATGAATAACTCTTCTCTTGACTATAACCAAAGCCCAACCTACTTTTATGAGCCTACATATGCCCAGATACATCATTAATGCAGGTGTTTATAGCCCCTGGCATCACCCTCCAAGAGACAAGCCCACAAAAGATGACAGACATAGATACACATAAAGTTTGTATGGTGTAACTATCTCTAATAAGCTAGGGAGGAAAAGGGAATAACCAGATATAGGGATCTCATCTGTGATCCTGTTCTCTCACCGACATGCCCAGACTTTCAGCAGCATCTCCACCATGCCAGGAGGGCAGAGGGAAGCCATCACAAGGCTTAACAAGTCTACTCATATAAATGAACTCTACTGTGCTGTGAGAGAGTCACTGTCCCCAGGTCAAAGTACCTCTACACTTGCCTCCTACATCAATAGATCAAAGAAAAGACAAAGGCAAGGACTAAATGGGGCAGAGCACACACCTGTTCAGGCTACAAGTTAGCCTCTTGAGAAGCAGCTCACAGACCTCCTGCTGGAATGTGAGGCATCCCATGTTAACATAATGCCCTTGACAAGCATGTTGAGCAATTCCAGGAATGCGCAGAATTTACTATCAACCTTCCAACTTGTCCTTGAAGGAAAAGGGACAAGGAGGGCTGGGAGAGAACATCTGCCCAGGCTTGCATTCCTAACCCAACATTTTAGTCTAAAAGGTGTATTTTATTATGGCAACATTCAAACATTTACAAAAGCAGTAAGACTCACCACAAGCCAACTGCCAGGCTTCAACAGTTATCCTCACCATGGTTTCATCCAGCCCTCTCTGTTGTTCCGAAGTATGTTTAAGAAAATACCAGACGT
The DNA here is from genome assembly GCF_987537825.1 of Furipterus horrens. Taxonomy (NCBI): domain Eukaryota; kingdom Metazoa; phylum Chordata; class Mammalia; order Chiroptera; family Furipteridae; genus Furipterus; species Furipterus horrens. The sequence goes on along the minus strand of NW_028327173.1, from coordinate 193,451,386 downwards.
CATAAAATTCCATCTTTTAGTACTACTTCCAAATGAGTCTGCATATAGAGCCGCCACCAATGAGGATACCAAAAAAGGGACGGTATCAACAAACAATTCCAAACTGGAGATCCATTACTGGGTAACCCGCCTGTAGTGTACTGTGAATTAATATCCTCTCTAAATTCAGTATTCATATTTTGTGACTATATGACATTGGATTTTTGTGTTAATAGCAAATAATTTCTTAAATGTTAACATTTAAAGGTTATTATAGGAAGGGTTTAGTCAAAGAACCCATATAAAAGACTCATGGACATGGACAACGGGGAGCGATATGATTGCGGGAGAGGGGGTGGGTTGGGTGGGGGAGAGAAATTAGGGGAAAAGGGGACAACTGTAATTGAAAAACCAAAATAAAAATAAAAATAAAATAATAAAGGTTATTATAACTATGTTTGTGTATTTCTTCATTTTGTAAATGTGCCAAGAACTTTAAAGTAAAGAAGAAAAGAAAGGAGAAAATAAACAAAAAGTAAAGATATTGGTCAAGAGCTCTCTGAACCTCTCATACTCCCTGTACCCAAAGAAGAATTCAGCATGACTTAAATTCAATGAAATGATACTGGCAATAACAACACTTTGTTGGTGCTTACTATGTGTCAAGCCCATAAAAAGACAACTGGAAAACAGAGGATATCTTACTTATATGTATGTTCAAACCCAGGCCTTGCATGTAGGAAGTGCCTAGTCAATGTGTGTTTGTTGGACTTATCCAAAGACTTTTCAAAAGACATATAGCCTGAGGCATCTATGGAAAATCAGAGAGGGGTTGAGATTAGTTATTAACAGTCTAAAGGTAAACCTTAGCTTTGGGGGAGAGGGAGTAACTTATTTTTAGGAAGTACTCCCTTTTCCTTTCCAGCTGACCTACTGCCTTTTTGAATTCTTCTGCGGTTCTCATAACCAGGAAGACACAGCAACAATTTCTTTTTGGTGTGATTTCAGTAATCTATTAAGCGGACACAGAGTTCTTTTACGTATATTCTAAATGGATACCATTATCAGCTGGCCCCATATCTCCTGGAGGCGGGGCTCCACTTTGGAACCTCAGGCTATAATACTGTAGCCCTAAGACTCTGTGGAAGGGCTGGCCCAGAGTAATGGAGAGGCAGGACAAAGGATGAGGCAAGGGAAGAGTTAATGCATTATAGGGGTGGCTGAGTCTCTCCCAAGGCAGTGTGCCGGTGCAGTTCATTTTCTACCCCATTCCATTTCTTCTGCACTAATTCAAGTCATTATCATATCCAGACAAGCACCTCATGCTTCATTTAGTGACATTAATTAATTCCCCACCCCCTGATTTTTATCTTATTTTCAAAGAGTGAGGGGGGAAATATCCCATTCTTCTAGGGAAAGAATGCAGGTTTAATAGTGATCGGCAGCTGGTTTTCTCTAGCACAAATGAGCAAAGAGAAGCATTGGAGAGCTTGCCAGATCAAAGCTGTGGCTACAACTTCTAACTCCTGTCACCACCCTCAACCCACACCCCACTCCCAGCCTCTTCCCATCTTCTAGCTCAGCGTTTTGATGTCACCCTTACATGTACTGACTTACAAAGAGTTGCGATGGGAGAGAGTGACCAACCTTGGATGTATCTACCCTTGCTAAAGGAAGCTATCCAGTCATAACACGGAGGAAAGTAATGAACACATTAAGAGGATTAACTGATAACTGCCCAAGGAACACAACTGGTACTTTCTGTTCAGCTTCTGGTACCTGCAGCTTTACTGTGTAAAATAAAAGTCCCAACCAGACACATATCAATGTCCTGCCTACCTCTCAAATGGGTAGGACTGAAGAGCACAATAAAATTGAATCACCTCAATGTTCCCATCAGAAACGCTCTTCTGTGGATGTGTGTGCTCCCCCGTCATTTAGTCTATAACTGAATTACATAATTCCCCACTGTATTATTTATTATTATCTATTATTAAACTCTGTGGCACTGGTGTATTATTCAGCAGCTATATTAACTCTCCGCATTCCTGGCATTCTACCTATATTCATAATTCTGCCTAGTGAGTCAAGGCACAAATGTATCTTCATGATGGCTTTTGGAGTGGGGGTTATAGAAGAATATGCCTTGGTTTATATTAAAGAATGCTTAGCCCTTCCTCAAAAGTAGGCTCAAACTTGAAAATTCACCTCGTACTACAGCTAACACAATTCATGAGCTAAAACTGCCATGATTTACTTATTATCCTTGGCAAAACATATTTTTATGGGCCTTGATTTCCCTGTTTACAAAATAAAATTCTTGGGTGATTTGAACTCTGGGGCCCCTTTTAAAAGCTCTAGAGTTCTGTCTATCTAGAGTGCAGCCAGTGAGTTTCACATCCTCCTCTCCCAAAAGGAATTTCTCAAGGCCAGAGAACATGGAACAATCAATCTGAGTTCTAATTCTGCCTGCATTTTATTACTTTCTCCATGCCATTGGAAATGGGGCAGAAAAACTTATCTGTGTAGCATCAATTGGAATCACCCTTTGTGTGAATTAAATACCTTGGTAGGAATTTTTTAAAGAAATAACCAAGAGACAAGTGCTTGAGAAACAGAGAACACAGTTTAAATAGTAAAGATTATTATCAGCTGCTTTGCTGAACTTTCTCTCATAATCACCAGTGACTTGCAGTTGGCAGAAATCTCTAGTTTGTCCTTTCCATAGCTGCTAAGTCTCTGCGATGAAGGCAGTAAAAAAACCTCAGCTGTAACATGGAACCAACTACTAGAAATATAGAGGAATTTTAAAGAGTCTCTAACTCATTTCCAACAGGTTAAGCAGTAGGTTCACTGTAAATGGATTTACCTATTAAAGATTCAGACAGAGTCACATAGGAAGCACTTTCAGTACTTTTCTTAAGCCGAAGTCTGGATATGGTCACTCTTATAAATACTAGATCACTGTCTTTTAGTGAGCTTACTCTTCTTAGGATCATTGGAAATGTTCTTTGTAACAGAGAGAGGAAAATAAAACTTGGCACATGAAGAACTTTAAACATGAACTGATGAGGAAATGAGAAGGGGTCTAACAGGTAGGGTGATGGGAAATAGAACATGTCAAAGAAGGAAGAAGACCCCAAAAGACTTACACAAAGGAGGGGAAGGTAACATCTAAATCAAAATCAGAATCTATATTATTAGTAACCAATGCAAACATGAGAAATGACAATAAAAGGAGTGAAGAGGTGATGCTGGCTAATTATGAAGCCTGTCACTCTAACACTCGTCTCTTTAAGGAGATAAGAAAATTTATTCACATTAACGCGAGGTTATCCACAGGAACAAATCCAGGTGGTCATTATGTTTGTAGTCATATTATCTTTTTTTTTGGTCAAAATTGGAAGAACAAGTCTAAAAGTATGACCAATCAGGTCAGGAAGGCCTAAAATTTCTGTTGAAGCATATGGGACAAGTACTAAAGAATGTAATAGTCTTGCATCAGCCCATCAGTCAACCCACTGACAGGGATTTATTGAGGATTGTGTGCCCAACACGCCTATGTCCTGATCCCAATTCAAGAAGCTTGGTGGAGGGAGAGGGCCTAGCCCCAGCTATTTTATTGGCTCCTTTTGTTAACTCAAATAAAACATACAAGTTAGCTGGACAGTATTTATCTTGCCTCTGTTAGGAACCAGGCACAGCCCTGGGTAAACAGGAGAGCCAAGTATTAGCAAGGTAAACTCTATGCCTCACTTAGATCAGGAGAATAATAAGCAAGTATACAAATAACACTTAGAAAAACTTATACTAGCCTTTAATTCCTGACCTATAAAATGAAAGCCATACCAAATAACAAGAGTATAACAGCTATTTAAACTTTGGAGTCTGGGAAAAGGAATAGTGGTCCCCTGATATAAACACATCCGGAGTTTTGCATTTGTGGGAGATGGAATGAACTCTTTGGTCAAAACTCAAACTTTTTGTTGTGATTTTATAATATATCGATTCTGTTTCATGGGGCTTAAATTTTGGTTGAATCACTGATATAAGGAATCACTTTATCATCTTGTTTATATAGACAGTACATCTTACTCAAGTGAATCAAGCTCTGGGGGTGGGGAATGGGGGAAATACCTTGAAAAGTAAAGGGAAACTCAAGAAAAAGGTATTTCCTAAAAGAATACAAAAATATAAAATTAAGAGTCTTGAGTTGAGGAGCAGGATGAGCAAAATGTCAGATTTCTCTGAAAGCCCTAGAAAGAAATCTCTTTTCTCCTGGTGGAAGCAATCTAAACTGAACATTCCACAATTTTTCTCCATAGGAAAGTCTCCAATATTCTTGTTATAAAGACAGAACACCTTGAACTTTACTTATTCTGTGTGACTCCATTTTCTTTCCCTTGAATTGTCCCTTCTCTCACCATTTTCCCTACCCTTACCTATCTTAAAACTGATCCTTCCAGTTCATTCTCTATACCTCTTGGTGCTCTCTCTCTCTCTCCTTTGTGGGGGAGGGGTGTGTGTGTGTGTGTATGTGCATGTGTGTGTGGGGGGGTGCACCTGTGTGTACACTTTAACAAAATAACTATCTTAATCATTGGAAATCTTTCTTCCCCAACCCCAGTAGGGGCTTATATGGAAGCTGTTTGTGCACACCCTCTGCTTTATGTCCTATTTCAGATCTGGCAATTCCATTTCAGCGCTTGCCTCAAGAAGGAAAGCAAATAATATGAAAATAGAGAGAACAGCTTTAACTAAGCTCTAAACCTCTTATTAAATGTTACAGGCAACCCAGAGTGAAAGAGGATAAGTACAAAGAATACATATCATTTCTTCTCTTATCTGTGCAATTGAAAACACACTAAGCCATCCATTCTGATGTTTGAAACCCTTAGACTGTCTGTGCTCTACCTGGTCCTGGGTTTCCATGACAACAGATGAGCCAATCACAAAAGACCTTGCTGCCACACCTCAATCATCATCAGAATCAATAAAAGTTCCTCCTCTTCCAAGTCTTTCCTTTCTTCTGAGAAATGACTCTTCATTGAAAGTTAACATCTTACTACGTGAGCATGAAGGCAGTCTAAAACATGAAAGAAAATGAAATGATTCTATTATATCCACTATGATCTAAGAAAATTGGAAATTAACTTCATAAGACTGGCCAACTACATTGTAAATCAGTTAAGATTCACTTTTCACACATCCCCCACAGAGATTATTACTCACTAACAAAATCTTGATTGTTGTATAAGTTTTTCCCAGGTCTGACTCTGTCTCACCTATGAACCCTGGGTTTAGGTGAAAAATCTTTTTATTTGGCTCTATTAATCCCACATTCACTACCAGAATGTCCTGAGAGACTTGTGTAGGTTTTTCTTTTTCTGGCTTACTAACCTTCTGCCATTACCACCCACCCCAGGGGAGAAAGCCACAGATTGACAATGTCTCCCGTGACCTCCTGTCCCTTCCTGTCCACTGACATGGACACAAAAGAACAGCTGATCAAAGTGAAGGTGGAAAATGAGCTGGTGGCAGTGGGGGCTGGGTAAGAGTTCAGAGAACAATAAGAAAAAATAGGAAGAAAAACAAGATGGCCAAACTAGGGAGATAAAGGGGAAGATAATACAGCTAAATGTAAACTTGACCTGGTCCTCATTTGAACCATGTGTCTCCTCCATTTTCTCTATAAAAGGAAAATTATAAGGAAGAGAAAAAGAAAAGCCATACAATATCCGAGAGAGAAAGAGAGGCGTGGGGAATAATACCATACCATAAAAGAGGATACTGAACTGACACTTATGCCCAGCTCTTAGGATACTGACTTATATAAAGTTTAAACAATAGTTAGTATAGAACAAATTCCTTACTAGCAACTCAGGTCGACTATGAAAATAATTTTTCTCCTTCATAGTCCCTAAACTACTATTTTTAAAGCTGAGCTTCCTACACCCATTGTATCAGAGTCACCTGTTTTTGTTTGATATTCCTTGACGCCACCCAGGATTAAGACTCTCTGGAGCTGCAACTTGGGGACTGAACTTTTAACAACTGCCCTCTAAAATCCGAAAGATGCTCCTCACACCTTTACACTATCTGTGTTGAGTGTAATTACCTAGTTATGTTAAATTTGCAAACACGCTTTTTAAATTTAATTCAAATATTTTATTTATTTATTTTATTAAGTGATTTTATTGTTACTCTGTTACAGTTGTGCTCCTTTGTCCTCCTCCACCCATCCCACCCCCACCCCAGTTCCCACATTAACTCCCACACTGTTGTCCACGTCTGTGGGTCATTCATACATGTCCCTTGTCTAGTCCCTTCCCCTTCTTTCCACCATGAATCTGTCTCCTCCCTCCCCTCTGGTCACTTTCAGTATGTTCCATGTTTCCATGCTGGTGGTTCTAATTTGTTTGCTAGTTTATTTTATTCATTAGATTCCTCTTATAGGTGAGATCATATGGCATTTGTCTTTCACTGACTGGCTTATTTCATTAGCATCATGTTCTCTAGTTCCATCCATGCTGTTGCAAAAGGTAGCACCTGTCAGAATGCCCATAATTAATAAATAAACAAACAACAAGTGCTGGTGAGGATGCAGAGAAAAGGGAACCCTAGTGCTCTGTTGGTGGGAATGTAGGCTGGTGCAGCCACTGTGGAAAACAGTATGGAATTTCCACAGAAAAACTAAAGATGGAACTGCCTTTTGACCCAGCAATTCCACTGCTGGGAATATACCCTAAGGATCTCGAATTACTAATTCAGAGGGACCTATGCATCTCTATGTTCATAGTGGTGCTATTTACTACAGCCAAGTGCCAGAAGCAGCCTAAGTGCCCAACGGTAAATGAGTGGATAAAAAAAACTGTGATACATTTACACAATTGTGTACTACACAGCAGAAAGAAGGAACTTCTACCTTTTGCAAAGCATGATTTGAAAAGTTATGTCCAAAACATCACATGTACAACTAGAATTGCTGCTACCGCATGAACACGTGGTTCTATTATTATACCATAAATTCTCAAATAAAGCCTTTCCCTCGGGTTTGAGCTTTTAATACCTCAGAGTATCAAATACAGTCCAAACTCTTCAAAAATAGTTTTTACCCATAAAAATTGTATAAAATAATTAAAAGATTTCTCACATTCAATTGATGTAAAATAATATTGGGAGCAAGATACAATAGAAACAAAACTATTAACCTGCACAGTAGTTCACAAGGGATCAAGTCCAAACTAAACGCCTGGAGACCTCATTTAACATTGCACATTCTCAGGCATTCTAACCTAGTGGGTCAAGGAAGGTACTCAGAATGTGCATTTTAATAATTATGTTCAAGGGCCAAACTTTAGGAAATGCTTAGTTATAACATGGATTGGTTTGACTTCAATAGTTTAAATCAGTATTTCTCAAAGCATGGTCCCCAGACCAGCAGAATCAGCATCAACTGAGGACATTTTTGAAATACAAATTCTTGGGTCTCCTACCAGATCTAATGAATCACAAACTCCAGAAGTCCTATCCAAAAGTCTGTGGTTGAACAAGTTTTCTGGGTACTATTCACTTACATCACCACTTAATTTAGTGGTTCTCAATCTTAGAATGGCCTGAGGAGCTTTAGAAAATCCAGTGCCCAGACCATTTTTCAGACTAACTATTGTATATCTCTGGGGTGAAGGGAAAGGCAGGGCATCAGTAATTTTCAAAGCTCCCCAGGTGATCCTAATGTGTAGCCAAGGTTGAAAACTATTGACTTCCAGCAATACTACTTTCCTCACTCATGGACCACAGCACTAGTCACACTCCTACTCACACATTATCAACAACTATTTACAATTATCTTGTAGCCTGTTTTGTTAACTACAACCTCTTGGACTTCTGTGGTATGATAATGGTCACATCTCTGCATTGAGCTGGAGAGAGGAGGGAACGGAAAGGCATGTCTAATTTGTTGTTAGATCAAGTTACTTACCTAAAATTATTTGAAAGTAGAAAGGGCTGAGTTTCTAAAGTGTTCTTTTAGCTATGAGCTCCCTACCTCTAGATGAGAAACACATAATGGAGGGGGGAAAGCTACCCCAGGCCTTCTTTTTCCAATCTGTCATCAACCCCATGATTATTTCCTCCATCAAACTGGGTGAGTGGGCTGGGAGTCACTTACCCTCCTTTAAATTGCCCCATTTGTGTCAAGGTTACTTTGTACGAAATGATATGCATTACCCATTAATTCTCTTCTGCACCTCCTACATTTTCCCTCAGCCTAGACTCTTAGAAAGGCTTTCTCTTTCTTCCTTCTAACTCCTTGAAAAAAGACCTTTAAACACAGTTACCCTGTGGGTTTGTCATGCTTTGCCATCCTCTAATCTGAGCTGATAGACAATTAATCATTATTATAATAAAAATGAGCTACCACTGCACTAAAAAAAATGATGTTGAATCCTGTACTTTCCCTCAGGTCCAGTTCAATGCCTCCTCCTCCATGAAGCATTCCATGTCGGTTCCTCACAATATGAATAACTTTCCTTTTGGTCAATTTCTGTAATTATTTGTATCTCTGCACCACCTTAGTGCTTAAGTGTATACTGCCATGTACTGTTTCAAGCTGTGTAATGGAAAGTTTTTTTTTTTTCCTTTCCATCTCACTGGTAAACTTCCCAAGAGCAGGCCCCATTCCTTGTAACTCTTTCAAATCTCTCACAACCACAGCTCTGTTCTGGGCAACAGCACACAGCAGAAATACAGGAACGCTTGACTGTCCTCACACTTATTTTATAAAACATCCAAAACATTTAACCATTATTCGAGCTTCTCATATACATTCTCCAGGTTAGGAATTAAAACTAAGATCAGCAGCCTGTCTCTAATTTCAGTAAGTAATTTTCACAGATTAGAAAGCACATGGACTTCACGGTGTGCATGTGCTTGTGCACATGTGTGTGCGTGTGCACATGTGTATGCATGCGGGAGAGTATGACCTGTCTCCCAACCCTGATACTACTGATGCAATGCCTTCAAACTTCTATGAAAATTAAATACATTTCAGTTTTTATAACTCAATTTTTGCTCTAGTTATTTGCCTTCAAGTCTCTGCTTTTGTCCTTTTTAAGTATTATTAGAATTTAAGAACTATTTCTCAGATAGATTTAAACATTTTTATTATAGAAACCATTGCAAATCTTGAAACTCAATTTTAATAATTGAAAAGACATTTGTTCCTTATGGGTAGCATTTGCATTTTAAAGTTGACCAAGGCTGAGGTACTGTAGAATTTCAAAGCTCATTTGACTTGGTCATTAAACATTAAATTTTCATACTAAAAACAATACTGTATTTTGAGAAATCATGCTCCCTTCTTTGGAGAAGCACAAGGCTTAGTGATTCATGATGTGAAAGTTACTAAGTGTATTTTGAGGGGAGTATACAGTACCCAAAAACATACAGGACACACACATTAAAAATTTCTATTGCATTTTTAGTCCACCTGCTCTTCACTTTTACTTCGGTGACCAGTATACATGGAAAGATGCATTAGGGGTGTGTGAATGCAGAGGATTAGCGAGCACAGTCTCCTGCATCATTAACTGAGGAAAAGAGGACCTGGAGGCATGGGGAGTGGCTCTCTGGACAGCACAGGAAAAGCAGTAGAGAAAAGAGAAAATTGGTGAACACCTATAAAAAGGATTGCTACCCTCCCCAGAGACACAAAAGAGGATTGAGTTGGTGCATATACCCTAGAGGGACAGTGCACAGGGTACATACACAAACCTACTTGGACAGGGGTTCAAGGGATGGCAGCAGCACCCAGGAAGAAGCAAAGACTACTAAAGGCTGAGGCCACTTCCCTGGCTGCTCCCAAATTCAGGCAGCTAGAAAGCTCTCCAAAGAAAAAGCACTACCTAGTGTATCTGAAGTGGTGTGGAAGAGAGATGGTTCTGCAGACTAATAAGGATCAAGAATTCCCAGTTACTACTCGAGTCAACACACTTAATAACTGGCATATTGCTATACCGTATTTTTGTTAATTATACTATTTAATAAAATTTTATTATAATAATGTTTGCCTTGCATTTGGAATTTTCTCAGGGGTGCTGGGGAAAATTACAGGAAGAAATTCATATTACAAATAGATCAATTTAAATGTTATACCCGTCTCTGATGGAAGAACTAGGCAATATTTAAATTGAAAGAAAAATAGTTTTCTAGGAATTATATTGGTTCTCAAAGTCATCTCGGTGAAAGAAGGTTACTTTTTTAATTAATGACTCTAACCAAGCTCCCAAGTCCCCCCAGGTTTATAAAGCTACTCTGGCCTTATTTCTATTTCTGTATCTGCAGAGCACAGGGTCTTTGCCTTGGTGCACCCTTGACTTGGCCTGGAACGCTTTCTGCATAGCTGGATTCTCTTTGCTCTTCAGATTTCAGCTCAAATATAATCTCTTTGAAGAGAAATTCCCACAAACTCAGTAGCCTTCCTAGGCACTTTTTCAGGTCCCCTTATCTTAATTCCTTGGGTATCACTATATATATGTTTCTTGGGTGTCTTTGTTGATTGTTGATGGCCTTTCCCTGCTCTAAAAAAACAGAGCACCATGACATCAGGAAATTTGTCTTATCACTGTATCTCCATTTACCAGCACTGCGTACAGCACATAATAGGTACTCATTAAATATTTGTCGAATGGATTTGTTAAAATAATAACTATTACTTTTATCATTATTATATCAAAGCAGTCCACTTTGGAATGACATTTACTCTATTTTAGCATTTGTTCCCTTCCCCTGCTTTATTTTTCTGACTGGCACTAATCCCTACATGGCACCTTATTGTATATTTATTTATTCATTAGCTAACTCTTTACCTAAATAAAATATAAGCTTCTTTGTCTCTTTGGTTTATGTTAATATCCCTAGCACCTGGAACAGGTCCTAGCACATAGTAGCAACTCAATAAATTCTCGTTAAGTGAAGCCAATAGTCACATCATGCTTCTTCCCCTCCTTTGCCTTCCCTAAGCAATGAATGGCAGCTTGCTGCTTTGCTATTTGCCATTGAGTGTCTTCTTGACCAGGCTGTTGGCTCTGTTTTTGCCACCCTGGCATGCCCAAATGCTCTTGGATTATTAAAGCAGGGGCATCCAATATGGTTGAAACATTCTCTGTCTGCCTTGTCCTTCATTAATGGCAATTTGTAGACCTGAGCTGTGCTCTAGTCAACTCTTCAGTTCTTATTCCAATTTCATCCTCCAAAGTCACAACCCTGGAGACAGTCATTAATGCTACAACTGTTTCACTATCACTATCCACCTGGAGACACTTGAAAGGAAGCAGAAGGAAGTGAGAGGAGAGTTTGACGATACCCCAGTGTCACTCAACTTCAGGAGTCACAAAGCTGTCACCACAACACGCAACATGGTATAAGTATAATGGGTGAATTCCCATCCGGAATTCCTGCCCACCTCACATGAACTTGCTCCTATGTGTTACCACACCCACTGCAAGCCTGTTGCAAGTGGGGCACTGTGATAGCTTCTATAGGGACCGCAAAATCAAACAGCATAGAGATTCTACTGACCCTTCTGAAAGCAGGCGAGCATTTGCAAAATTAATGCTAATAAAAGGTCCTCCACATCTGTCCAGATCTCACTTGTACCCTCATGGACATCAGCAGTTCGCCTAGTATCACCCATGTTAACTGTATAAAGCAGCCCCTTGCATGTCAACCGCTCTACAGACTGAACTCTTGCTGTTGGAGATAACACAGGTATGAGGTCAGTATACTGCAGTTAAGTTAGGCAGTGCCTAGGACAGGGTATCTCGCTGTGTGGTCCTGGACCACTTACATCAAAACCACCTGGGTTATGCTAGATTCTCTGAATCAGAATCCCAGGGGCAGGCCCAAAGACAGCTATTTATTTACATTCTCCAAGTGATTTTTCTGGATACTAACATTTGAGAGCCATTGAACTGATTTATATAGGATGTGACAGTATTTCGGTGTATGGTAATAAGACCAGTCCTTACATATGCTGATGTGGTATTAGAATGATGGTCTTCCAAACTGTTGTTATTGGTCAGCAATCCCACCCTCTGTCTTTCCAACAGCCCTGATGCTACAGGAGCTTTATACTACCTGTGTCCCCTTTAGCAAAAGGACATGAAAACAACATTGTCAACCATTGAGTCTAGCCCGTACCTGCTGGGCTATCTGAGGCCATGTAAAAGATCATGGGTAGATATTAAGCAAACAAATATGGCTACCATTAAGCATGATTCTCACTCATCATGAGGGTACCATCATCTGATAAGGAAGCCATATTTGTTTGCTTAATATCTACCCATGGACCAACAATGGAGGACTAGTGATTCAGTAGAAGGTCTGGGACAAATAGCTGGCTCCTAAAGGTGAAAGCATCACTATTGTTATACACTTCGATATAGTCTTGATCACTTGGCCATGAGTATGAATAATGATAGCAATTTATTCTAAATCTGCAAATAACTGAAAATTAACTGCTGTTTTCCCTCTCATACTCTCTTCTTATCAGATGCATGAGGTTTAGTCCTCTATGCTGGCTTTTTGAAGGATACTCCAGTAATATCACCGATACATATGCTTAATATGTCTTAACATTAGCCGCCTCCAATCAGGCCCCCAACAATTCTTGCTTCCTGGTACTCATGCCTTGGTGTAGTCCCCTCCCATAGTGAAGAGCGCTGAACTGTGTAGTCAATAGGGCATTGAGGAAATGGCAGAGGATGGCATCCAAGGCTGGATAACAAAAGACTGCCATTCTGCCTTTGCTCCCTTGGCTCACTGCTGCAGGAGGTAGCTGCCATGTCGTTAGGGTACTCAAGCAGCTCTCTGGAGACATCCACGTGGTAAGGAACTGTCTTATGCCAAGAGCCAGCACCAACTCACCACCATCTAAGTGCTCCACCCTAGAAGTGGGTCCTCCACTCCAGTCAAGCCTTCAGATAACAGCAGCCCTGGCCAATATCTTCACTGCTACTTTATGAAACCCAGAGGCAAAACCACCAAGCTCAGCTACTCCGGAATCCCTGATCCACAGAAGCTGTATGAGATGAGGAGTGTTTATTGTGGTCTAAAGCCACTACAGTTTGTGGTCATTAACCTAAGATGGCGTCAGAGCTCCCAACTCAAGACTCTCTGTGGCCATCACTGAGCAAGCGTGCCAGGCAAAATTACTTCATTCTTTCTTTCCTTAACTTACTCTATTAAAAGGAAGTTTCACAATAGAAAGATTTTTCTTTTAAAGAGCCCCAGTAACAGCCCTACTGTATCAAATAGGACCGGTTTTAAATGAACATCCTTGTACATCTCTACCTGCCAAGGGAGTTGTGAGACTTAATTAATTACAGATCTTTAGATGAAAGGAGCACTGAGCACTGAGGATTATCATCAAACAGGACTAGGAAAAATGGGGAAAAAAGACGCTTTCTCTACTTGCTTGCCAAATCCATTTCACCTAAGATTTAGTGAAGGCTGAGTCCCCTATTGTTCAGAGAATATTTAAGTTTTGCTGAGTGCAGAGTAGAAACAGAGCCAGCACAGCAGCAGGTCAGGGAGCCCCTGTCCTTTAGCTTAAAATAGGCCCCATTCTCAAAATAAACCCCATTCCCTCTTTTAGGGAATAGCATGGACATTTGGATCACCTGAATGTTGAAGGGGGAACACTGAGATGAACTAGACATGGGATCTAAGCCCCAGCTAGCGGGACTCTCTCCGTTTGTAACCAGAGGCTTCCTAAACCATGAGCCAGACAACTCCACAGACATTTATGTGTTTCCCGAGCAAACATTAAGTGGAAGACATATATTTTGCTTTTGTTTTTTAATGTTTGAATGAGAATGCTCCTGTCAGAAGAAGCCCAAGAGAGGAGAACTGATTCTCCACACAAGAATGAGATGGTAGCTGGTAGAGACTAGGTAATACAGTGGGGAAATATCACTAGGGCTTGTAGTCAAACTCTGAGAGTTCAAATCTTAATTCTTCCACTCACTCAACAAATGACCTTGATTAAGTGACTTAAATGACCTCACAGCCAGAACCCAGCTGCTAATAATACTGATAGGGCTCTAGATCCCAAAGCTATAATGCCATCCCCTCCAGGCCCCACTGACCTCCAAATCCCAAAGGCAGGACCCAAGAAGAAGAAGAAAATAGTTCACTGGCCCTTAACGTTAGAGCTTTCCATCACTGAGGGGACCTTGCCCATCCTCCCAGAGAAGCCCTGGGGCCTGCTACCTTACTCTCCAAGGCTCTTTGGAGATTTCTCTTCTGCTTCATTTTTTCCTACAAAGCAACTGAACTCCGCCTTGGAAAGGCCTAGGACCCATCTCCTGCATTCACTCCCTTTTCTGTGGGGCTTCTCAGCAGGCATGTGGGGACTGGGTTTTCCCCTAACCACAGTGGTAAAATCAGAAAGGTATGTTTCGCTTTTCAGGCTGCTCAGATCTGCCCAGGTTCTCCGTGTGATGCAGCCTTAGTTCACCAGAATCCTGCTCAGTGTTTGGGGGCCTAAGCCCAACCTAGTAACAAGTGGTTCCTTTGCATGGTTTCACTCCCTCTGTGCATATATTTACTTCAGGGGGGGGGGGGGGCTGGTTCAGGGAGTTATATAGATGTTCCTGGTCCAGCACTTTTATAGTCATGCCTGGATAAGATAATTACCTACCTTACCTGACTGTTGTGAGGATCAAGAGAAATAATGAGATAAAAATGCTTGTAAACATTAAAGCATGGTATCCAAGTTAGTTACTATTATAGTCTCAGGAGGAGCAATGCCAATTCTGACCTAAAGCAAAAGGGCCTGCTTCATCAGAAAGAAAGAAAGAAGTGGGGGGGGGGGGGGTAGAGGAAGCATGGAAAGGCTCTGAATGGAACCTATATGACTTCGGCCCCAGTGGGTTAGATCCAGAAAGGGGCTGTTAGGCGGAAGTAGGGCCAGTGACCCCAGGACCTCAATTTATCTTGTTGACTCCATTAGACCTAACTATCTAACAGTCACTGAGCCATGACTTGGAGTTTCCTCAGATCTCAGGGCCATAACTGCACTTCTTGGTGTGTGTGTCTTGAACGTGCAGGAGATGAGAGGAGGAGGAGGAAAGAAAGTGAAGAATGAGTGCACTCAGGTAACACCAACGAGTTTTGTCTGTTTATAACATGTATTACAACATGAGCATGTTAAGCAAACCTGTTGACCTTTATTATGTGGATATCAAAGGCTCTCAAGGATACCCACTTCATTCTGCTCCCTGCACCAATGCCATGACCCTCCCTTAAGAGCCACTCTACGTCCTGTCACAAAAATACATGCACCCAGAGGGAAGGCCTCATCAGTACAGAAGCAAGAGCAAGTCTAGGTTGTATAGACCTAGTATAGATTAGGATTGACAGACCAATCCCTGCTCTAGGACTAGTTCTTGAGTTCTAGTTCTGGTCTTGTTTCTGATGTTAACTAGCTCTCTGACCCCAGGAAAATTGCTTTCAGAAGTCTCAGTGTTTCCATCTATGAAATGGGGATATTAATATCTGTCCAGTCTAGTCAGCCAAAGACAGTTGGGAGGAGTTGAGAGGATCCCATGTAGAAGAATTTGGCTAAATGCTTCGAGATGTAAAACATTATATTAGACATTGCTGTAGGTAACACACTAGATCATTTTTACACATATGCATCTTCTTAATATCCTCCCCCTCCCCATTTCTTTCTTCTCATCTTCCCCACTATTTCTCTCTTATACTCACTGACCCTCTGCTCTTTTTACTCTGCTTATACCTAAGGTGTGTCAGCTATACACAATAAAGTCTGTATGTGTTGACCAGCCCCAGTGGTAATCAAGACAAGTGAAATGGTGATTCTTAATGTTAGAACATCTTTGAAAACTCTTTAGGGATGGGTCTATGTCTTGATTATAAATGTGAGATGTGGATCAAAGCTTCCCCAACAAAAACAAACAAATAAACAGACTTGTCTGACTTCTGCTCTAAGCAAAATATTGAGGTAAAACTATGGTAATAAGAATTCACCCCCCGCCCCCGCCAACACATGAGAAGTGCAGATGCCAGAGCCTCATCCTCAGAGATTTGGGATAGGACTCAAAAATGTGCCCTTTCACAAGCTTCCCCCTACTCCAAGGTGATTCCAATGCCCACTTGGAGGAACCCTGAGCCCAGGGACATAGTCAGTGGCAATGCCTAACAGGAGTCAATTCATATTGTGCAATTAAAGACTTCCCCAAAAATAGACGAGAGACGAGGCTTATGGAGGCCAAAAATAAACTAGAGGAAAGTCACAGAGGCAGCCAAAAACCCAAATGATTAAAGCTCTGCCAAGAATGATTTATGAACATGGAAAAACCTCTAAATATCTGTAGTTGACTCAGTGACTGCTTATAGATAGATCGTTGGTCTACAAATATTTATAAGACATTAACAACAAGAAGGCCCAGGAATTATCTAAGATGTGGCAAGGTCACAGCTCACACTAATGGGATGAACTCAAGGAAAAGGTGGTTTTAGATTTTCAATTAAGAAAAACACATACTGAGATCTAAGACATTATGAATTCACCTCCCAAAGAAAATGATGGAAGTTGCATTGTCTAGGTGTTACTAGAGAGAAAACTAAACTGGAACTGGAAGACAGATGGCATCATGACATTTTCTCTTCCATACCTTTTCAGGGAGACTTTCCAACATCTCTCCTTGAAATAGGATTAACCCTGCTATGCCCTTGTGCTTCAAGCGCCAGGTGTTGATCCAGGTTGGGTCCTCAAAGTTTCTGGTCTCATCCTCTGACTGCTCCTGTCCCCATGCCCTGACTGACACCCAGCAATTTCATGCTAATTCTGAGCCCACCTGGAGCTTAAATAGATGCTGTCAGAGTGCCCCTTTGCCATGGCTTGCAACCTGAAAACATTGATTATTCACGGTGAAAATTAACTATCTTGGTCAGTGGTTCTTAATTCTGGAGGCACTTAAATTTACCCAGAAAGATGTTTTGTTTTGTTTTCTTTCCAAATACAGTTGCCTGGTTTATATCCCAAACCAATTAAATAGACTTTGAGAGTGGGCCCAGGCACCAGTATTTGTTACAAGGTCTCAAGGTAATTCTAGTATATGGGCAGAAGAACAATGATCTAGATAATGGTTCCTACTTTGTGCATTAGGATTTCCTGGGAATTTCTTCTTTTTAAAATACCAGGCTCAATTCCAACAAACTTAAATTTAATTGGTCTGGGATAAGACTCCATTATCACTATTTTTAAAAGCTTCTTAGGTGACCTTAATGTGTAACCAGGTTGAGAAGGACTCCCTTTACAGGAAGAGCCCCCAAAAGTCAAACTCTAAACTTATTATCTCCCTTCCCCTTTGACCTGTCCTATTCTCATGTCCCCCAGTATAAACCCTGCTTTTCTTGCTGAACGTCTTATCTCACTTGGCAGCTTCACCATCTCCTCAGTCACCCAGGCTAGGAGTCCTGGAGTTGTCTTTGACTCACTCTTCTTCTTCAGTACTGCACATGAGATTTGCAATCATCTCACATGTCCCTCCCTTCCTAAGGCAGTATCCTCCTCTCATCAAGGTTAGTATTACTTCCTAATAGATCTCCATACCCCAAACTCTTATCCACTTGGGTAGATTGATTTCAAAAGTGCCCCAAATTCTTTACACCTATCTGTAATCACACCCTTTGAATTGTCAGTTTGTAGTTCCTCCACCTAGAAAGAGTCTGTGGAGTCTATCTGCCCAACCTATGAATCTGGGTTGGCCTTGTGACTTACTTCAGTCAATAGAATGCAGCACAAGTAATGGTATACCACTCCAAGGCTAGGTCTCAGGAGGACTTGCACATGTCACTCTTTTCCTTGCTTCTCTGTGATCATGAAAGGAATGTCCCCCGGCTACCCTGAAATCAAGCCCAGGCTAAAGTACTAGAAGATAAGAGACCACATGGAGCAAAGTCCAGCCATTCAGCTAAGGCACCAAAGACATGAGAGAACCCAGCCAACATCGGCAAAGCCAACTACCTATCCGCAGCTGACCACAGATGTATAAGTGAGCCATTGTGCACCTGGACCAGATCAGCTGTTCTGTCTAGTTGACCCAAGATTCAAAAGGCTTGTAGTTTTAAACCACTAAGTTTTGGGGCAGTTTGTTACAAAGCAGTAGTCAACTGACATGCTTGCCTGATAAAAATCTTTAGTCATAATAAAACTACCCTTAACAATAATAAGACTTCTAGAAGATATATGCATATATGTTCTTAAAAGGAGGAGAACTGCAACCACAGGAGGGATGAGAACTGCATGTGTGTGGTCTAAATTTCCATACCAATGATAATATTTTAAAACATCATGATGATATGAGATGACCCTCTCATAATTGAGTACCGCCATGCAATCGCAGTGTGTACATTTACATTGATGTCCATGACTGCACTGGTGCCAGTAGTAGGATATTAATAGTCATGATGATGGGAGCCCTGGCTGCTGTGGCTCAGTGGATTGAGCGTCGGCCTGTGAACCAAGTGTTGCTGGTTTGATTCCCAGTCAGGGCACATGACTAGGTTGCATGCCAGGTCCCCAGTTGGGGGCACATGAGAGGCAACCACGCATTGATGTTTCTCTCCCTCTCTTTCTCCTTTCCCCTCTCTCTAGAAACAGATAAATAAAATAAAATATTTTTTAAAAAGTAGTCATGATGATGGGGAAAGAACAGAGATGGACCCAATGCATAGAAGATATATTCATGCTAAGCAAAGCCCAAATACTATCACTGACACTACGCAAACAGTATTGCCCGGGAGTTGGAGCAGACAAAAGTGAGGGGGAGAACTGAGTGAGCACACAGCGCACACAGCATGGGAAAGGCCAAACTTTAAATGGTCTGGCCATAGCAGATGGTACTATATTCACAGCATCCATGAAGACTTCTTTTCATATAGATTATAAACTGGCCACATTAAACTAATATTGTGTAATTTGCATTTTTTGTACTCTTATTTATAATGTATATAATGAAACTTAAGAAACTTATAACAAATTTTATTTTTGTAAACATTCAAGTAACATCATAAAACTAATTTAACACCAGTTTGAGGGTGGAGTGCTGTCAACATTTTTACCTTTCAGAAAGATCTGCTCATCACTCAGGTTGTGAAACTCTGTGTCCGTTTGTGTCATCCTCACAGCCACACTATAAAGCTGATATCATTGTCCCCAAGTAAAGGGGGAGGAAACGGGTGATGAGAAAGGTTAAGTGACTTTGCCAAGCACATATCCCTGGAAACTGGCAGGGCCAGGGCTCTAATTCCAGGCCTGATTCCAAAGATTGCACTTTATTATGGGTCAAGTTCACCTCTCTCTTTATAAACCTCTCCACAGCTCCTTTTAGCCTTTACCTTAAACTACGATTCCTCAGCAAAGCATCCAAGGTTCTCCGAAAGCTGTTAAACCACTGTGCCAGCCGAGTCCCTTTTTGCACCTTTCCATCCATGCTCTATTTCATCAAGTTCAAGCAGCTCGTCTCTCACCATTCACTTCCGTGCCTCATATCCAGGAATGCTCTCTTCTGCCTACAGAGATCCTACTGGGTCTTCTGGGCACAGCTCGAATGCCACTGTGGAGTCTTTTCTGAGACCCAGACCCCATAAAAATGATACACCTTCTGGGGACCTGATTCTCGTCCATCTACCACACGTATGATGACTTGTTTAAATTAATCTCTACTAGATTGAGAATCTGCTCATTGAGGGCAGTGACTATGGTTACTTCTTATTTTTGTGGTGATAATATGGTAGCTTTTTTGTAGAAAGGCAAATAGTTGCTCTCTATAGAAAATGTAGACAATACCAGAAAGTAGGTATCAAAAACAGTGACTTTAATCCACTGTCACTTGGTGATATTTCTTTCCCATATCTATCATCTTTTTTAAATCTTCCAAACCTAAGGTAATGTTATACAGCCAGTTTTATATTTGATTTTCCCTTTTCCATTAAATTATTAAAACATGAACATTTGGTCATATCATTTAATATTTATAAAATAAAATTTGATTTCTAAATGTTGTGATTCCATCATATGTGGGTCCCATAATTTATTTAACGTTTGCCAGTCTTTAAACATCTAAACAATTGCCAGGGTATTTTTCTTCCTTTAAACGATACTATGATTGTATCCTTGTATGCAAATTTTTTCATAGAAAATTCTTAGAAACAGAATTTAAGTATACATTTTGTGTCTCTCCCTCCCCAAACATATTTGATTGCTTTGTATACAATCCTGTGAACACTTGCACATACTTTGTACTTAGGCCCATGCCTGGCACGAAATAGATGTTCAGTTAATATTTGTTGAATGAATAGAAAAATACATGAATGAAAAATTTAATCCAAACATACATTTTAGAATCAACTTAAGGCACAGAAAACCTAATTATATCTAGAGAACAAATATGAATGCTACTATATCTTGATAATGAATAAGTTATAGTAAGACTGACAGAATTCTGGGAAGAAGCGATGAATGGAAGGCAGCTTTTAGGCATGTGGTGGGAAATCCCTCCCAGCAAGGAGTCAAACGCTGTTGTCTAAATTTTATAAATCAAGAAAGTGGCTGTAGCACAGAAGAACGATGCCCAGAAACATTTAAAGTTTTACCACTAGAGAATGAGCCATGGGGGAGAGATTATTTTATTTGTGTGCTGCTTCTGTAAACACTTTGAATATTTTTACAATGTATACTAATTGCTTTTGTAAATTTTGCTTTCCTTTTTTTTATTTTCCTTAATGTCATTTTAATTTTAAAAGTATTAAGGACAAAAACATAATTAACCTTTTGCCTTTGAGAGAGAGTGATTAAGTCAGACTGTCTAGTTTAAGTCTTTAGAGAATCCCTTCCATAGGTATAGATCAATGGGCTCTGAATTCTCTTCCCTACATGAGTCTAAGATTACAACACCTCTTAATGTCTGCCCTTTTCTGTCATCCCATCATCCCCTCCACTTCCAAGTCACAAGTATATTTCATCAAAAATTCCTCTTTCAAATAAAAATAATAAGTTAAAATAAAAATATATAACTAAATAAGCATCATAAAAATAAGAGGAAACAACAATGAGAGTCAGTCCCTGCAGATAAAGGTCAACAAATAGGTATTTTTGTTTGTTTGTTTGTTTGTTTGTTTGTTTTCTGCGGGACTTCCTGACGCCCCCACCTAGGTATGTTTTTGCATAACAATCTATACAAACATAATATGTAAGTGCTGGCTGGAGGAGGCAAAGGCCCCTTGGTTCCAAGCAAATGTATTCAGCAAAAACTTACTGAGTACCTGCTGCATCTAGAACAGTGGTTCTCAACCTTCCCAATGCCGTGACCCTTTAATACAGTTCCTCATGTTGTGGTGACCCCCAACCATAAAATTATTTTTGTTGCTACTTCATAACTGTAATTTTGCTACTGTTATAAATCGTAATGTAAATATCTGAAATGCAGGATGTATTTTCATTGTTACAAAGTGAACACAATTAAAGCACAGTGATTAATCACAAAAACAATATGTAATTATATATGTGTTTTCCGATGGTCTTAGGTGACCCCTGTGAAAGGGTCATTCGACCCCCAAAGAGGTCGCCACCCACAGGTTGAGAACTGCTGATCTAGAAGAACCCCAGCAGTGGCTACAATGCTTATCAGGGAGGGAGAGAATCCTATGACCCCTGCTGGCCTATCTCCCATATACATGGGACAGAAAAATGAGGCACCTTTCTTCTGTGTTGCAACTTGTGTGCACCTGTGCCTTTAATATAATTAATATGTAGGAGTAATATTGAGCACCTACTGTGTGCCCACCATCATGGAAGAAAGGAAAAAAGAAGAGAAAAATTAACTTATTGAGCACCTACTATGTGATAGACGTCAGTGCTAATAATCATTATACATGGCTATATATGAGTTTATAGTTGCTTAAAGAAATAGCAGGACAGAGAATTCCAGCAGAAGTCCACAATTCTTCCACTCTGAGACCATCTTTCATACAGAAGGGTGAGGTAGACCCCAGAAACACTTCTTTAAGGCCTCAGGAAAATAGTTTCTGTGTCTGAGGTCCCAGACCAATTCCATTTCTGTTACTGAGGTGGACAATGTCATTAGATTACTCTTAAATCACTGTAAAACTATATCCACAGACTTACACCAAATATGATAAGGGCCTCTGGGATATGATGGAAATGGTGTGGATTGACCCTTGAGTGGCATAAGCTAAAAAAGTCAGGTTTTTAAAATTATGTTCTAAACCAATTGTTTGGAAGTGGGTCGAGTGGGTAGGGAGAGTGAACAGCACAGCGCCAGCTTAGGGGTAGAGTTATAGGGGCAGGCAGGTGTTGTTCAAAGAACAGAAGAAAAGTAAGGTATTTGGTTCCTAGTCATATAGGGCCCTGAGGTCAAATGTCCTTAAAGCCAAAGCCTTTTACCCCCAACCCTTTATTCAGTAAGATGACCTTTTGTCTTAAGAGGGGAATAAAAAGTCAGCCTTGGATTTCTCTGGAACAGAGAAAAGGGCAAGAATGACAGATGTTAGATGGTGATGGATAGATAGATGGATATGTAGATGGTAACATGTGCCTCTATGCCTGCAGTTTGGGGAATTTACCAACTTTTTTTTTAATCCTCACCCAAGGACGAACATCGATGTGAGAAAGAAACCGCAGTTAGTCGCCTTTCATACTTGTCTCCACCAGAGATTGAACCTGCAACCTTTCGGTGTATGGGATGATGCTCCAACCAACTGTGCTATGTGGCCAGGGCTCAATCCAACTTTATTCCTTACTCTTTTCAAACAAACCCTTTAATCCAACCAGAGACCCCAATGACCCATTACCCATCCAGGTCTATACCAGCCTCTTTCTAGTTCACAACTGTATCTCTTCACACCTGCGTTCATTCATCCTCCTAATATGTTGAATAGGTTAATAAGTAAGTGACTATCACCCAGTTGAACACATGAGGATTCAAAGGAGTGCCAGATTCTAGATGAATAAGGCTGGGACTCCCAATGCCATTTGGAGCAGAAACAACGTGTTGACTCCAGATTATTACTGAAAGGGGAAGGTCCATAACTATCAACACATTCTGAGGCTCCAAGGCCTTATCCCAGAAAAAGGATCTTGCTCTTTAACCTGTGGAAAAAGCCTGGATAAGTGGCCACCAAATCTCACCCTCATTGTTGCCATTGCTTAATCAGTGTGGGGTCAAAGCCATTCAAAAGGAAGAATACGCATCCCTAGCATGTGCTTTAAATGACAAGGTCACTGTCATTAGAAGAACTGCCAATGCAAGGGGAGGAAAGGACCACACTGAATGAGAAACAACATTTAATTATAGTCATTTTATTTATTCATTTTGCCAAGACTGCTTAATGCGTAATTATGAAGGTAAAATAAAGGGGAAAAAACAACAAAGCACAAATTCTTCTCTTATTTTTTAATAAGTAAATGAATGAAGATGTCTGATAATGGGAGCTGGGAAGAGACAGATGCTTTAATTAGCACGTCCTGATGTGCAAGCTGAGGCGAGGGAAGGAGAGAAGGTCTTTTCTCATTGCAATTGGTGTCAGTTCAGAGTACAATTACTACTGTTGTCTCATGTGTTGAACTCTAGGGTTTTGAATTTTAAAAAGTGGACAAACCCCCATCTGCTTTTCAGAGCAAAGCCATAAACACAGAATGATGTGGCACCTGGTGACAGCCGCCCAGGAGACCTGTCCTTCTGCCTTTCTGTATATGCCTGCTCTCTGCAAAAGAAAGAGGGGAAAGCATCCACACTGGAGACTGACAGCGTCACATGGATCCGTGGGATGGGTTTCGACGGATCACCTAGGCATCCAAAGGGACCAGTGAAAATTCAGGGGAGGCTTGAGAGAAGACCAGAAAGCTGAGCCTCCTTCCTAGAACAAGAAAGCAAATGACCATGTGCTGAGTGCCACGCGGGACTTGTGCTCAGGGCTTTCTCTGATTTCTCTCTCATGCAAGCCCATGAGGAAAGTATTATTCTCCTTGGTTTGTGAGAAGGAAATTTAAAGATCACACAACTATTCAGTGTGAAGCAGGAATTTGGAACCAGTTCTCTCCAGCCCCAAATCACTGTCCATTCAATGGAAGAAAAACTGATCTTAGATCAGGTCTGACTTCACATTCATACGTATAGTCTTTTTTGAGGAAGCTGTCTGGAAATGCACACTTGAACTATTCTGATTTGCTATTCGAATTTTCTGTGGTGAAAAACATCTCACGATTTGGACCTCAGCAGTTCTCGCAGCTCACCGTTATCCCTGATGGCTGGGGAAACAAATTCAAAAGCCTGGAAGCTACCCTGCATGCTTAAAACAGGTCAATGTGTCATATCTGAATTTCTCTTTTCCCTGCAGTTCTGCAAATACCTCTTTCCCTCTCTAAATCAGGACTTGGTTCTCTGACTAAATGGTTGGATTGCTGGATACTGGAAAT
Organism: Furipterus horrens; assembly: GCF_987537825.1. Lineage (NCBI taxonomy): Eukaryota > Metazoa > Chordata > Mammalia > Chiroptera > Furipteridae > Furipterus > Furipterus horrens. The sequence goes on along the minus strand of NW_028327173.1, from coordinate 193,426,878 downwards.
GGTCCCCCAGGGGACAATATCCCATTAACAGAATTTCTTGAACGCAAACTAGGTTAGACTTTGATAGAACACCCATGGCCATGACAGCAGAACTATTCATCCCGGGCCTCTTTGCAAGAACATTTCTGCACACAACAAAAAGGGAATATAGGAACATCCAAGTGGCCACCGGGGTACTCAGAGCAAAACCCCTATGTCTGGTGTGGACTTAGATTTGCAACACGGCTCTCTCTGCAAAACAGATCTACCTCTTTCCATACAGGTCTTACATGGTTGTGTTTCTAAACAATTCTGCAATAAATAATAAGTCATTCTCTAACACATCTTTTCACTGAGCACTGAGCCATGACGGTTATACCAGAAAAAGTGCTGATTGACATTAGAACATTCTAAAAACACTAGGATCCTGATTTAAACTTTGTGATTTGGATTTGACAAGCTACGTGTTAGTGTGTGGACATTTAAAAGTGTTTCTTTGAGTATCTGTCTCTCAGTGAAAGAATGTTTAGACATGTGCATACAGGCCTGATTTCAGAGGTGCCTGTCTTCCATTACACATGAGGTATAAATAAATATTTGTGGAAGGAGGGAGTTAGAAAGAAAAGGAACAGGAAAACTGACTGGCTAACCCATTGATAAACTTTCTGAATTTTTCCACGGGAAGCAAAAAGAAAACAATGCCCAGTACATTAGCCACACACCAACTAATTAGCGATCCAAGAAGGACAGAATCTCAAGGCAGGCAGTCCACGGCCCTTTCATTACTCCTGTTTGTGTGCATCGCAACCCTATTTTGACCCTTTCTGTACCCCTCAGTGCCACCTGCTCCTGCCCAGACAATAGCTCCCTGAGCCCAAGAATCCACAATCCCCTTTGTTATTCATGACATCACCGCATATCCACACCCTCTATCACTTAGTAACAATGTCAAGGGACTTTGGGTCTTTTCACCATCACCCTGCTCTCTAGAGTCCTACACTGTATGACACATTCTCCATCACGCACTTCCAGGAAGCAATCCTGCAGGCGCCAGGGAGGAAAAGTAGCATCCTGGGATGACTCATCAGAAACAGCAAAGACCCTTCCATGGGCTGAGATGAGGTGCAGAACAAGAGAGTAATGACATTAAGTGTGGAGAAAGCAAACTTTATATTCAACCAGCATCTTTCCCTTGAGTACCTCATACTCTGAACTTGAACTCACTTGCTCTGCCAATATCCCCATGAGATAGGCAGACAAGCAGGCATCATCTTCTTCATTTTCAAGAAAGGATATCAACGCACATAGAGGTTAGGTAACTTGTTCAAGGTCACATAGCTAATCAGTATTCACCATCTTTTGATGACCTGATTGAAGTTCATACACTTTTTCCATTATTCTCTTGATTCCTTTCATTTCAGCAACAATAAGATGTAACCAGGTGTCTAGCAGAAACTCCAGTACCTTAACCACATGTCTCTACCCATTGAATAAATGAAGAAGCTGAAGCATAGGAGATTGGGGAGGGTGCCTGCACTGGGAGTAGAGTCCAGGTTGACTGAAAGGGGAAGGGGGCATCTTCCAAATACCCAGAGAGCTTCACTGTCCCAATTTCAGAGAAGAAAGTCGTCTCAGACTCTGTCTATCCTGAGGCAGGGTTCCCTTCTCCAAGCACACACTGCCCTGTGCCACATTGCTCTGTGACTCTCTTGCTTAGTGAGAGGGATAAAAATAAAAATAAAAAAACTCTCCAGTGGAATTTGGGAAATTCCTTTCTAGCCAATGGTGAGAAGATGTTACAATAGACAATCATTCTTCTCATAATCCCTATTTGGAAGGGAAGCATCTCTAGATTAACAGCTAAATTCTCATGGATTAAAGATTTAACTGTGAGTGCTATTTGTAGGATTAGGAGACTTGCTTCATATGAAAATCTCAAACCATAGAATTGCCTCAAAAACACCCCCCCTCCCCACTTAGAGATAAATACATACATGGATTCATTAAAGAAGATGGAACACAGGAAGAAACAGAAAGAAAAGGGTTTTGTACCAGTTGAACAATTTAGAGAAAAACCCAGCACAGTAGCGACTGCAGGGGTTTCGTGCTGGTTCACCACAACTGCTCGTTGATGTCTGTCTTGGACACAGATTCAGAGAATAGTGGAACACACACCCACAGGTTCCATGTCTGAGCCCCTCATTTTATACCTGAGGTTCTTCCTTTGGAGGATGCTTTCCATTAACATCTCACCTTTCTGTGTGGGCTGGGCAAAGGGCACTGATCATCTTCTCAAGCGTCCTGAAGAGTAAAAACATCCTTGGAAGCTAATGAGTGTCTCTCCAGGCCAGAAAGCAGGTTTGTTTCTTGAGCAGTAAATGGAGATACAGAACATCTCCTTCCCCAAAGTCATTCCAGGAGAGGAGGGTCTCCTTCCTCTGTCCAAGAAGATTGGTTTACATTCCACAGTAGAGGGAAGTTTCTCTCTCTCTCTCCTCACCCCAAAGGGGAGGATGAGCAAGTCACCAGCAGCCTAAAAATCAGTTTTCTAACTTGAGGGGTTCTCTCCTTGATACACCCCACTGTGCGGCAGGTACCATCTGTCACTGACCACTACCCTGTAGGGATTGGGACTCAAGAACTGATGCAAGAGATTGCTCTGATTACTGCTTTTGCCATCAGTAATTAATGTTATTTTTCCTTCCAACCCAGATCTTGTGTCTTCTGTCAGTATATATACTAACTCTAGTGTGTGTGCTATATACATATGTCTGTGTATATACATACATGTGTGCGTGCGCAGATGTATACATATGTGCATATATAATATACAGGGATATGTTCACATACAAGGTCTGTCCAGAAGGTACCCAGCCATGTAATATGAAAGAGACACTTACTGAAGAAGATACAAGATACAAAAAACATTGTACACAGAACAATGGTACCTCAGTCCTCTTCAAAGCAGGCACCTTGGGACCTCACACCGTTCTCCCAATCACTATCAGTTGCCCTGTCATATTTTCCTGAGTCTCATCGATGGTCTGAAATCTCTTCCTTCTCAAAGGTGATTTTCGTTTTGGGGAAAGACAGAAGTTGCAGGGTAGCGCCAAATCTGCGCTGCAGTGGGGCTGAGTCACCTGGGTGATTTGATGTTTTGCTAAAAAACTTTGCATGAGACATGATGCATGAATGGGCACTTTGTCGAGAGGAAGCTGCCAATCCCCAGCTGCCCACAGCTGCAGCCTTCTGAATCATCTGAATGGTTTCCACAGAGGAATGTTCAAGCTCAATGTAAAATTGGATGCAGATGCATTCCTCTTACTTGCTCAGTCATTTTAAATGCGATGACCACACAGTACATGTGCTCACTCAGTGGCTTCCACTGCACATTTCAGGCCACTCTCCTTGGCTGCCAGGTTCCATCGATGTCACACAAACTGTTTTCATTATGTTAACAATGGCCGGACTTTTTCCAGACAGACCTTGTATATTTATCACATGTGTGTATATACACCATATCCATGGATATACAGACACATACATATATTAACCCCACATGTATATAATCATGCATATACATATAAAACTGTGGCAAACTAACTTGTTAGCTCACAAGTTGGCTACAGTCTCACCCTTCACAGTGTCTGACTTTAACGATCCTAATTCTCAGTTCAGCGTTCTTTTCACTCACTGCGACGTGCGGCTGTGACCTGTCAGAAACAGCAGAGGCCCTTCCATGGGCAGAGATGAGGCACAGAATGAGAGGATGGTGACATTTAGTGCAGCAGAAAAAGAAAAAAAAATGACTAAAAATGAGAGAGATTATAAGAAAGGAAGGAAAAGTCAGAGAAAGAATGAGAAAGGCCATTTGCCCAGAGAAGGCAAATGAAGATAGTGGGATAGAGACAGAAAATTAGTAAGACAGATTTTAAAAGTGTGAAGTCAAAACAGTGATGTAAAAAGTCCCTCCCAAAATGCTTGAGTCATTAAAGCAGAAAAGCCTTGACACACTTGTATTTTCATTAAGGTCCCCACTCACCAGATGAGAAACCCAAGGCGCAGAGACCTAAGCAAACCTGCTCACGCGTTTTATCCGCCAGCTCTGGTGAGCCTCAGGGAAGCAAACCAGAGTGGCTTCGGGGCCTTCTTTTAGGAGGTTTATTTTCTCTCCTGATTCTTACAGATGCTGTCACGGGGAGCCTCAGATTTGAGGCCTCCCACAGGGAGAGGGGGAGGCTGTCACATGCAGAAAAACAACAGTGCTGTCTGCCCTGCAGTGTTTACAAAGGACAGACCATGCCAGGCACATCCACAGTGCCACTGACAGGCCTGAGAAGAGGCAGGATGGACATCAGCGGCCCCAGAACAAGGTGCGTTTGGACGCTCAGCAAGACAGTTGATGCCCATCAGGAAACTAGACTTGCAAATTCATTCAAATTGACTAAGAGAAGACCACAGCTTTTCTGAACTAAAACCACAAACCCATAAGACAGGAGAAGAAAAATAATATTCAGAGAGGGAAGTCTGAGGAGTGAACGCAGCTCTATGAGTTGGGTTTTGGGCAAAAGGAGGGAGAATAACACCCCCACCAGCCGAGGACAGGGGGTGGCTGCCTGCAGAGCTCTCGACAAATCAATGAGCTCCCCAGGGTCTTCTCTGTGGAATAGGGACAGGGGAACTAATGGATCTCATGGAGCTATTGCTTGGAAAAGAATAAAAATGTTCTGGAGGCACTTGGTAAATACAAAGTGCTGTACAAATGGCAATAATAACGTCAAATTTTATTTAACATCTTCATTAGGACTCAGAGTAGAGCAGGCAGGCTGTTAATGAATTTTGCAGAGAGTAGTAAATTGGTCACTGCTGGCAACAGTGTGTCTGGACAGGCAAATGCCCAAGGGATACCTCGTACCATGAACACACAGACCTCCAGGACTGCAGGTTTGGTCTCTCCCTTGGCTATCAACTGGCCCTGCTGAAGGAACCTCCTATGGGGGTAGATGGGGAGAACACACCGGGCCTACCCAGGTGAAATCAGATTAAAAGGAACATTGGAGAGGTTGTGAAAGGGGGGATGTGGAAGCTGTCCCAGAGTCCACTCAAGAGGCGGACGTGTCGCATGTTGGGCCTGTCTCACTCCTAAGTCGTGGTGATGGCTGGTCACAGGCGGTATGATGATGCGCTTACATTACAGGCTGGTTACTGTGGGAAGCAGATGATGCTCCTCTCACGAGTCAGGCTATCGGCTTAACTTTCAAGGCATCACCCCTTCTCTGGGCTTCTGTCTTCAAAGAGAAAAAGGGCAAGATTCGATGCCCACACCTAGCCCTGTGTGGGCACCGAGGTCAAGACAGCAAAAATCAGCCATGATATCCCATGGCTATGCCCCAAGGCAGCCCAAACAAGGATCTGGAAAAACCTGAATTCCTTACCATGACTTGTATGGCTCTGCCTGACCCAGTCCTCACTTGCCTTTCTTGCCTTCCCTCTCAGTCACCCACAAATGGCACCCCAGCCATGCCAAGCCATGCCCAGCTCCTTGACCCTGCATACACACTGTTTCCTCTGCCAGAAACATTCTTCTTTTCCCTCCCTGCCTAAGTCAACTTACCCTTTGGGCCTCGGCTCTCCCACAACTGCACTGAGTACGCATCCTCTATGCTTCCATGGCACCTTCAGCTTTTCTCATCATAGAACCTGACTCAACACTACTTATTGATTGCCTTCACTGAGCCAGGCACTGTGGAGAGGATGTGATGTGAAGCAAGGCACCCAGTTCCCACCTCACAAGAGAGGGATTCTCAAACCTGGCTACACATGAGCATCACCTGTGAAGCCTTTTAAAAATATCAATGCCATTCCAGTTTAATTGGTCTGGAGTGGGGCTCTGATAATGGGGATACTCTAAAGCAGCGGATCTGAACAATGGCAGTGTTTGGAATCACTTCGAACGAGGTATAAAGTACTGATACCTGTGTTCCTACCCAGGCCTATTCAATCAAAAAGGTCTGGGACTGGGGCCTGGAATAGGTATTTTTTTAAGCCTCCAAGAGAATCTAGTCTCTGGCCATGGTTGAGAGCCATGCAAGACTAGGCAGTAAATGCTTACCCTGCTGCTAAGAACGGCCTGTTTGCTTACCTACATCTGTGGGTACCTGTGAACTTCTTAAAAGCAAAGGTCTGAGATATTGTTTCCAGTCCTTGGCATTGTACTTGGCACACAGTAGGTAATCACTAAATTATCACCGAGAGAAGGAAGGACAAACACCATTTTCCTGGTTCAGTGGTGCATTAGTGTTCTACCGCTGCCATAGCAACGTACCACAAACTGGGTGGCTTAAAAAACAGGAATTTATTATCATGGTTCTGGAAGATGGAGGTCTACGATGAAGGTGTTTCCAGGGTTGGTTCCTTATGAGGGTAACGAGGTGGCCTCTGTTTCATGCCTCCCTCCCAATGTCTGGTGGTTTGCAGGCAATTGTTGGTATCCCTTGGCTTGTTAGAGACATCACCCTTATTTTTGTCTTCATGCTCACCTGGCATCCTCCCTGTGTGCTTATCTGTCTCTGTTTCCAAATGTCCCCTTTTCATATGGACACCAGCCATATCAGATTAGGGCCCACTCTCATGACCTCATCTTAACTCCATCATCTGCAAAGACCCTATTTCCAAATACGTTCCCATTCACAGACACTGGGGGTTAGCACTTCAACATGTTCCGAGAAGACATGATTCAGCCCATAACAAGTGGGAGTGCTCTTTTTTATGCTGGAAGAAGGAAAGAAGGGTGGACAAACTCTTAATTATCTTGGTTGAGTGAGATGCTTTCTTCTGCTAAATCACAGCTCCCTGTTCTAACGTGACTTCAGCTAGAACTTCCAGCAACACTTCGCTAAGCAAAAAGGCACAAAGTAGGCTGACCCTTGGCAAAATGGTGAGTTAGCAAATATTGTCTGCCCTCTCTCCTCCTAAGGCACCGTATCTATATTCCAGTTCTGAACTGGCTTAAGGTATCCAGCTGTCTGGTGTGACCAAATGAGGTGGAGCAAACGTCCATATACGATAGTCAATGATTTAATGTCATCATTGCCCTCTTGGGAGTATTAAAAATGTAATTAAATATTCATTAAAAAATACCCTAGCAACACCAAAAAGAATAAATCCCTAGGGGTAGAAACATAGCCATTTCATCAGGGGATGTCTGGAGAAATGGGGGGAAGGCAAAAGAAGATTCCTTGGTGACACCCTCCCCATCTGACTCACCCTCTTCATCTGAAACACATACATGGGGCCTTGTTAAACTTGGCCTACTGAAGGTTTGCTCTAGATCACTCTAGGAAAGAGAAACACTCTCGAAAATGTAACTTCTACTCCACATTTTATCCTGACACCATCAATTCTTAGTTACCATATTCCACAAAGTAGCTCTTCATTTTTTTTCCCCAATGGAAACTCAGAGCTTGACCTTACACTCACCACTGAAATTGACTCTTTTCTAGGGGTTCCTCTTAGGAGCAATAACCTTTCTGAACCTGACCTAGTAGCAGCCAATGCTGGATATGGTCCTACCCTGGGTGCTTACTCTTCAGGAAGTCCACTGACAGGTGCTTAAGCCACAGCTGCCAAGCTGGTGTGGGCATGTATGTTGACCACAATTTGTAAGACAACTTCTTTTAAACATGCTTCGGGGGATTAAAGTCTAATTAAACAAGCTCTCAACTCTTCAGTTATTTTCACCAAGGTTTTCAGCCATTCTGAACCATCGTCACTTATGACTGACAGTTGTCATGAAAGATTATAATGTGGAGGATATAAAAGAGTCTGAACATCTTCCTCATAGCAAAGAAAAAGTACTAGACAGGGAGTCATAAGACATGGATTCTCAACCTGGGTCTGTCACCAGCTGGGTGTCATCGGGAAAACTGCTTCCCCTCATCTCATCCTCAATGTTCTCAGATGTTAAATGGGGATATTAATAGTCAGGCACTCTTCTAAATATTTTACATGCATTAAACTGCTTAATGCTCCAGAAGCCCTATGAAGTAGTATTATTACATTCTACTTTAAATATAAAAAGACTGAAACACAAAGAATTAGCTTGCTTGAGTTCACACTACTAGGGACTAGTGAGCAGAAATTTGAACCAGGGTAATCTGGCTCGTTTCTTTTCTCTTAAACACTATGCTATAATAATGATATAATAACAGTAACTATATCACCAGAGGTAGTGAAGATTAATGAGATAATACTCACATGGACTTGGCAAAATATTAAATAAATGTTTATTGCGCTGTTATATAATGGAGTAGGATTTCAATAATTGTTGGGGAGGTGGATGGCTAGATGCCTTCCCTGGAGTTGTCTGGATGTCTTTCCCAGAGGGTGTGGTCCACCGTTTACTAGATTCCACTGTTTCCCAGAATTGATGGAGAAACATGAACAGTGGGATCTAGGTACAGCCTGGGGAATATACTCAATAATATTCTAATAACTATGTATGGTGTCAGATGGGTGTGATTTTTATCGGGATGATCACTTACTAAGTTACGCAATGTCTAATCACTGGGGGTACACCTGAAGGTAATACAGTAGTCCTGCTCTATATCGCGATTCACTTATTGCAGCCTCACTGTATTGTGGGATTTTTTAAAATATTATATTTAATTATTTATTGCGAGTTTTTTGCTATATCGCAGGATTTTGCAGTACTCTATATGCATGTTGTTAAAGTTACGTAGGTTTAAGAGTGTAGAATATGTTTAAGAACATAAGTAGTGTTTATAAAAGTGTGGAAAAGATTAATAAGGGAGTGGGAAAGGTTAATAAGGGACTGGGAACAGTACATAAGTGTGTGGGAAGTGTTTATAAAGCCTTAAAATATATATAAATACTAAAATAAAGGTAAGATTCCTACTTCGCGGATTTTCACCTATCGCGGGGGGGGGGGTGTCTAGAATGTAATACCCGCGATAAGCTGAGGGAATACTGTATAATAATATATGTCAACTATAATCGAAAATTTTAAAAATGGTTTAAAAAAGAAAAAAATGTAAAAAGGACAATATTGCCTGACTTTAGAGAAAAATTCCCAGTTGAGCTAATGCACAACCCCATTCTGATGCCTGCAAGACAGAGCTGGCCTTAGGTAAAGCCAGAGAACATGTTAAGGCTTTACAATTGGAAAACAGCTCCCATGTCTAGAGGCGACCCTGAGTAAAATGTTGCTGCCTTGGTTTAAGGATTGCTCTCTGCTTACCCAGGCAGGACTCTTAAATACAAATGCCCCCCAGGAGAAGACATGCATTAAATTCCATCTGCCACAGTGCAAGTTAATTCATTCCCATCTTTCCGGGGAAGAGTCATGTATGAGAGCTGTGGATATCTATAAGGAAAGTAAATATGGAAAGAAGGAGGAGAACATCCCAAACTTTGCATGTTTCACAACTTGGCCATGGGCCATTTTGGTTCCAAGTGCATTGATTTTGTTTCTCATTTCAATCTGTCATGGAAGCAAAGCACGGTGCAGAAGAGAACTAAATTTGTAGAGCATAGATCAAGTGTCAGGCACTGTGGAGTGTGATTCTCCAGCATTACTCCCTTAATTCTCACAACAATACTGAAATTTAGATACTCTCAATTCCCATACCCACTGCCAAGTTGTTGTTTTTTTTAATGGATGAAGAAAAGTCAGAGATATAAATAATTTGGTAAGGTCTCATAAACCGTAATCAATACATCTGGGATCAGAACTCAGAGATGTCCAATTCTAAAGCTTGCTCTTCATGCCACTCACACCGCATACACAAGTCACTTGACATCACACAACTGCAGGTCCCTTCTGTGACAGGGTAGGAGACGTAGCCAGAGAGAGGTCATATACACCAGCTGATGCAAGAGTCCTCAAGTCCAGCCTCAGTCTTCAGCCCTCTGCCCTCACTGCTCATTCAGGTGTTAAAGCTCTGGACATGAAAGAAGTGGCAGCAGGTGAGCAAAGGCCCAGAAAAACTGTTCTCTCTCTCTTTCTCCCCCGAGTCTCTCTTTATACCCCCCAATCCCTCCCTCCCCCTCTCTCTCCATCAAGCACCATCATTGGAAGCTTGAATCCTGCTGCCAGCCAGGCCCCTGTGTGGCTGAGAGGAAAGTTATTTACAGCAAAGTCTGGCCTCTTGTGCCACTGTGTAATTCAAGGCAATTGCACTTCCAAATAGATCTTTTTGGAGAAAAATCAACAGTGGCTTTGCTTTCAATCTACTGGAAAATGAAGTCCTGTGACTGCATTACAGAAGCCCACAGCAGGTGGAGTGAGGCAGGCAGGAGCCCACAGCTCGGCCAAGGAGGCCAGGCCCTGGTCCCTCCGTGCCTCCAGGGGCCCCATTTCACCTGCCCCAACCTGCTCTGCCCAGTGCTATGGCTTTATGGAATGGATCAAGGCTACAGGGAGGGAGAAAAGTAGGAGGAGAGCCTGCCAAAACCATCTGCTAGGGCTTCAGGGAGGAAATGGGAACCAGAGGGGCACAGAATGCCCTGTTAGAGAAGATAATAGTCCCTGCCTTAGCCCACCTCCATCTAATTAATGCACTGTGGTAACAGCCACCACACACAACTACACACACACAGCACTTGTGCCCAAATCTGTTTTTCCTCTACTTTTAAATGTTTATTTTCCACCATAAAGTATTAAAAAAGCACTGAAGAAAATTTTGAAAATACATAAGTACAGGAAAATGAAAATAGATAGCCCATAATCACCCATACACAGCCATTGTTAACATTTTGATGGCTGTCTTGTTAGTCTTGGTTTTTATCCATTTTTAGCTTAAACAAATTATTCCTGATGGGCTTCTCAGAATGCCTCAGGCATTCTCCTCTGGGACCTTCTGTCAAGATGTTGACTGATGCATACGCAAGAGTTTTAAGAGGCTAGATGGTCAATTGATTGGCTGGATAGATAGGCAATGGTTTGTTAGATTATGGAAAAGGATTCTTAAGTGGGATAAAAAGAGCACTAATCTGAGAATCAGGGGATGTTCATTCCATCCCCATTTCTACCATCATTGACTATAGGACCTTGGGAACATCACATACTATTCCTTTTGGGTCTTCTTTGCATCATCCATAGTTGAAAACAAAATGGCAGAATACATTAGGAGCCTGTTGTACAAGTTCTTGTATTTCTTATATTTCCTGAAAAAATCACTTACTCTCCCTGTATATGAGAATTTTCATCTGTACAATGGGGATATTAATACCTGTGCTCCAATATGTCTCATAGATGTTGTAAGGGTCAAACTAAATGGTGCATGCAAAATTATTCTGATAAATGTAAAAACTAAAAAAATGAAAGCTCTCATGATTTTTAAAAATAGAGAAAAATACCTTGCCACATATGTTGTGAAAATACAAGGAGATGATAAATGTAATAGTACTGAAAACAGAATAAAACACATATAGGAGTGAGATGAGGTGATCCAGGGAAGAAACAGAGAGAGGGGGGCTGTTCCTGCAGTTCTGATAAAAAAAAAAAAAATCTGGAATAACGGGGGTGGAGGGTGGTGAGGGAACAAGGAATAAAGAGGTTTTTTTCTACCTTCACCCCCTTTGTCAAAAAGGGCACTGACTGCTTACCCTCTACAAATTCAGGTGGGAGATCCAAATGCAGAGGGTATGACTTCAGTTTGGTTCTGCACCTTAGCAGGAATTGAGAGGAAGCTGGGGCACCTGTATCTCATCTCAGCCAGAACCTTTCCAAAGGTGAAGTCCAACGGGAAGCACTCTTCAGCCTACAGAATGGGTCAGTTTCATCCTTTTATATGGTGAAGAAGCAGAGAAGAGCTACCCATCAGAAATTTGGGGGATGCCTCCCCACCCCCAACAAAGCTGCCAGATCTTGGAATTAGTCATAGTCTGCCACCTTCTGGTGGGCCTATATATTACACAATTTCCTGTGTGTATGAATTCTAGCTCTTGTCCCTGTTTAGAGTTTATAAGGTATCGTTTTCCAAGTTAACATGCTGGTTCCACAGCACATCCAAGACCAAGACAAGACCAGGAAAAACCGTTACAATTATGAAGTGTGTCTATATCAGCTCCCACATTTTTATTCATATTGTTCTCTCTAGCACTTCCCCTTTTAGCCACCCAAGCCCAGTGCTCTTAATTTATATATAAGTACTCCTGACCGACTGGATCACCTTCCCCAGCAATACTTATGTTTTAAAGAAGACCTAAGGACATGGGCATTGATAACATCCATCATACACATTCATTCAAACAGGTATTAGACATCTACTGTGTATAAGATATGAAATAATTGTCTAGGGTCTTATAATCTTTTAAGGGAAGTAAAAGCATAGCAAAATAACTACACAAAGCAAGGGGACAATCAGATTAATATTAGAGACAACAGATTCTCTAGGAATTCTGGGGAGGAAAAATCATTTATGGTTGGGGTGGGCAGGGAAGGTGATTTTTGACCTTATATTTGAAGATTTTAACAGAAGATGGAAGAGAACATGTACCTGGTGAAAGCCATAGAACAGCATAAAAACACACAACAGGGAAAAGGCAAGACCTGCACATGGACTACTTTCACCAGAGCACATCAGAGGATGATGGCAACTAATATTTGTGTGATTTAATAAAGCTTTTTTAAAATAAATTTTGTCTTCTCAATCATCCCATAAGGTAGGTATTATTACTATTTATCCCATTTTACAGATGGAAAAACTAAGTCTAGGAGAGTTTAAATTTCTTGCTTTATAAAGATTCCATACTAGAGAAAACACTTAGACCCAATGATTCTATCTCCAAATCCCAGGCCATAGCAAAACTGATTAACTCAAAGTGGAAGCTTGCAACCATGCTGTGAAGGGCAAGGAATAACAAGCTAAAATATCCAGCTGATGGTGAGATTTCAGGCCCTGTGACAGTAGAACAGAGTTCCCCTTTGGGGCCTGTGAAGGTGAGCAGATGTGATCTTTGTTTTCTCTCCTTCTAGAGAGGGGTTAATTCCTCACTGGTCATTTATTATCTTTCTTCTTAAAGACATACCCTGAGCATACAGGAGCCTACAAGTAACGTAGAAAAGTTATGTCTTGTTTTCCCAGTGTGTTTATCTCTTTGTTTGATTTTCTGCTCATTGCATTATATGTTATTAGGCCTTTGGGTGCCTCAGTGAATCAAAATGATATAGTCAAAATGTATGATTAAAAGACTGAGCAGCAATAATAACGTCATAATCATATTGTGCATTCATATCCCACTTTAGCATCTGTTATCTTGTTTACTCACACAAAATCAGCAGCACTCTGAAACAGAAATGACAGAATGTAGCAATCCAATTTTACTGATGGAAACATTGAAACAGAGAGGTTCAGTGATTTGCCTGGGGCCACACAGAAAGTTATTGCAACTTTAACCAGATCTCCCTTAACTCCCAAGCCAGCCTTCATTTTGCAGTAAGTAGCCCAGTCTCTCAGCTCAGGCAGGCTGTGGAGATGAGAGGCACCATGTTATATACCATCTGCTTCCATCTCCCCAGATTTCTGCGTTCAGCACCATGGACAGAGGCATCCAGGCCCAGCTCCCACTCTTTAATGGCTCTCAGGACTAGTTTCCAAAGTAGAGCTCACAAACTGGATTCTGGAATACTGAACCACGTCATGTGCTACAGAAAGGCTGCGTGAGTGCCTAGAGGTGATGGCAATAATAATCACCGAGAAACAAGTCAGAGGCTGGGACAGACATCTTCACTGGCCTGACCTAGGCTGAGGCAAATGCAACCTTGAGGCAGAGCAACTACTCATTCTTCACCAGGTAAAACCTGGAATTAATAAATGGTCAGTAATAGTTATCCTGGTATCCAAGTGCTGAACTGTCTCCAATTAACCAACCTTGTTTTCTCCTTTTACACAGAACTATCGATTGTGAAAATAATAGCAACATCAACCAATGTCTACTGAGGTCTTCCTTTCTGCGAGGGTCTGGACTAAGCACCTAAATGCTATGTCATCATTTGATCCTTTTAGAGGCAAGTTTGAAATATGTCTCCGATAGAGAGTCTGTGAGAAAAGTATTTGGAGAAATTACAATGCTTTACTAGAAAGGATACTAAATCTGAAGTTACACATCTTGCTTTAAGTCCTGGGTCTGCCTCTCACTAGTTGTGCAATCTTGGACCCTTCTTGAACTTCTCTGAGCCTCAATCCATATGTAAAATTGGAGAATCACACTTTTATTTTTCCTAGGGCTGTTGAGGAGACTATAAGTAATGCACAGGAAGCCCAGAACACAATGTAAGCATAGACACCTCTCTCCCCACATTTTGCATGTGTATCTTTTGTTTTCTTTCAGCTTCCTTTCCCTAGGCCCCAACTCCAAATCATTGACTTGATATCAAGATAAAAATTAATTTGGGGGAAGTGAAAGGAGTAAATCAAGTGATATCTAGACAAACCTGAAAAAAATAAGACTTATACTGAACTTTAAAAGGAAATAATAATGCCTCTAATAACAGTCACAAAAGGATATAGAGGGGGCAGATATGGTGCACATGATGGGTGTCTGGTGGTTGTAGCAAAAGTCAGCTGTATATACTGTCAATCTTACTATGCCTGGTCAAAGGCCAGCAGTGGGAATGGGAACTATGACAAGGCTATGAGCCAATAAACACCGTTCTTGGTCTTGACTCCAACTCTCATCATTTTCTGGGTGCCTTCACCACCTAAACAGGCACAGGGCCAAAGGTGAGCGAGCAGACTTTTGATCAGAACCACAGACCCAACTTCCAATGTTCACCTATATCTGCAACCATTAACACACTTTCACCTACCTTTCCTAATCTGAGCTTTAGAATCTATTGTCCCATTGAAGAGAAGAGATCCAAAAAATAAAATTGATGCCTGAAGAACATCTCCAGAGAAACTGGGATCTAAAGGAGCTTGGTTGATGCATTCATTCTTTCCACCTACTCACTGATCACCACAAGAAATAGTTCGTGTCCTCCACCAAAAAGTTCACAGTCTAGTGGGGGACATGCAACTCAGTGACACTGGTGAATGCTTCAATAAAGATGTTCCTGAGGCACTGTTCATGGGGATGGGAGAAGTCTAAGGCCAACCACACTGTTCATCCATATGTAGGAATATTTCTTGGCCCATTCTATACATACAGATAGCCACAGAAGCCCCTTCTGCACTGGCTGAAATTCTGCTTGTTCAGTATGATGAGGCTCTATGCTGCTCCTCCCTTCCCAGGCCCTCTGACTACATTAAGACTCCAAAAACAACATATGCATATATCTGAAAGAAACCCTAGATATTGTCATGCCTGACCTTTTTATAATACAAACTCAGTCCCAGAAACATAATGACTTCTCCTAGGTTGCAAAGCTGGTGGATAAAGAACTAGGACACAGATCTCCCAATAATCACACAGTAGAATGTGTTACATTACAAATATTCTCCTATCTCAAACAACATGGTTCTTCAGCCTCTTTGGTAAGCTGACAATACTGTCTCCCTTGCAAACTCATTTCCCTACAAGTTCCTCCACTGCTCTGAAAGCCTAGCAAGATGAACAGAGTATTAGTTCATTGATTAATAAGATACAACTCTGGAGTTTAATTCAAGGAGAATTGACATAATGTTTTCTATCTGCACTCTAACTATACTCACTCATATAACAGCTTGCATTATATTAAGTATCTTGGGGAGTCTCTCAAATGCTTCTCAAACTGATAATGACATCAGGCCCATCAAGAGCAGGATGTCGGGGAAACCTCTTGGATCCCATATTACATTACTGGTTGAGTTCT
Organism: Furipterus horrens; assembly: GCF_987537825.1. Classification (NCBI taxonomy): domain Eukaryota; kingdom Metazoa; phylum Chordata; class Mammalia; order Chiroptera; family Furipteridae; genus Furipterus; species Furipterus horrens. Next base: position 193,411,082 of record NW_028327173.1, on the reverse strand, counting down.
ATGCAAACTCCTCCATCCCTTGGAGCTGAATGACTGGAGGAAACCCACTCCCTGGAACAGCATATTGTGTTCTTTGGCAACTGGGGATGATAGTGACACTCCTCTAGATAATTCATGGGATCTCCAGGAGCTCCCCTGGAAGTGGAATCAAGGGGCATAAGCATGCTGGCCCAGGAGTTAGGCATCCTGGGTAGGAATACAGCTCCTATGCAATGTAACCTACAGCAACTAGAATTTTCCAACTCTGCACTTCCTCATCTGTAAAATGGGCATACTATCATTACCAACCTACTCAGGTAGTTGTGAGAATTAAATAAAATATTTGGAATATATTAGGGACCCAATAAATATTAGTTTACTTCTTCTTCCATTAAAGGAATGGGGGATGAGTGTCCCTATTTCTTTCTAAGCCCTAACTCTGATTTGGTTGTAATATGAATATTTTATTTTCTTTCTTCAAGTTCTTAGTTTCCCCTTTGCAAAAAGGACATCTTCCCATATTCCAGAGAATGTGACAGAATTGCTCAATGTTTGTGGATAAAAGTATAATTTACAATAGCAATGATTCTAACAGTGGAATTATTTATGTGTGGGCAAGAGGGGGACAACAAATGATGGACTAAGTACTCCTGTGCACCAGAAAATTTAAGCATGCTATTTCACATGACCCTCATAAGACCCCTGGAGGAAGGGTATTTGGTACTATTCCGTTTTACAGATGTGGAATGCAAGGTTAAATGATTCGCACCAATGTGAGATGTGAACCTATGTCTGTTAGACTCCAAAGTCCATTTTTTTTTCCATTTATGCCCCTTTGGAGGAGAATAACCATCCACTGAAACTCTTAAGGTGAGAGTGTGCAAACAGAAACCATGCTAAATATGTTGTCCTTCCCTGGACCCTCCTGGCCTGAAGATTTATCTTCCCTTCATTGGGGTTTTAGATGATCAGGTGATGGATTTATGCCAGTGACCACCAGAGGGGGGTAACAGCTGGCAGCATGCAAATTGTATGTGCAAGCATGCACATACACACACAGTTTCCCCATTAACCTACCCAAACAATAACGGAGGATTAACACACACACACAGAGAGAGAGAGAGAGAGAGAGAGAGGGAGAGAGATCCCTTTCCAAACAAAGACCCTTGAAGAAAAGGGCTTCCTCTCAGCCTCTCCACTATTACCAAAGTCTCTGAATCTGAGCACACCATAGGGGGAAGAAAGGGAAAAGCAGACATCCCTACCTCAGGCAAAGGATATTCCTGTCTTGGGGAAAAAAAATAAAAAACAGATTTGACCCTCTGGGTCTTATATTCAAAGAACATCATGTGCACAGTTTTAAAAAAAAATTGGAAGCAGACGGGTGGCGGGGGGGCTGAAGTCCTGGCTCAACCACACCAGTTACATAGTGTACCCAAGTCCCCTCCTATATCCCTGGCCATCCGTTTCCTCACATGCAAAGGGGATCCTGACACCCACCTTGGGTTATTGGAAAGACAGAATGAAAGGAGGTGAGGCAAAGGACTCTGTAAACTGTAGAGGTTATACAAATGCCAGCTACGCTTACTGGTATGATAATTATGATTATTTACTCAGCATGGATGCTCCAGCTACAGCAAAGCCGTGTTCTGAGCCACACATGACCTGATACAGGAGTAACAGGGCTTGGGCTGTATGAACCAGAAGCAGAGGGAGCCAGGGTGCTGACAAACAGTCTGAAAGAGAAGGTCCAGATTCCCCTAACTGATATTTTTGTGTTCTTCCTGCTTCTTCCCATCTTTCAGGGGAGGCCCCCCAGCCTCTCAGTTTCCTAGGGTCGCTGTAACAAATAGCCACAAACTAAGCTTGAAAGAACCAAAATTGATTCTCTTGCAGTTCTAGGGGTCAGCAGTCTGAAATCAGTGTCAGCAGGGCCAGAACCCACGCCTGTCCCCACCCTCACCCTTGCCCTGGAGGCTCCCAGGGAGAATCTTTCCTGCCTCTTCCACCTCCGTGTGGCTGTCAGGACTCCCTGGATCCCCTGTTCTGGTCACATCATTATAATCCCTGTCCTTATCTATACATCACCTTCTCTCCTGCCTGTCCAACATCTCCTGTGTGTCTTCTATAAGGACACTTGTCTCTGGATTTAGAGCCCACCTGAATAATCCTGGATGCTCTCTTCATGTTGAGACCCTTAACTTAATTACATCTGCAATGACCCTTTCCCCCAGTAAGGTAACATTCATAGGTTCAAGAAATTAGGACATGTCATATCTTTTGCACAGGGTAGAGGGGGCGGTGGGGGGTGAGGGTGGCGGCGGGAGGCACACCATTCAACCCACTACAAAGCCAAGGCAGAATAAACTCAAAAACAAAAACAAAAAACCATACCCTGTGAACTGTGTGAAACTGTTTTGTGGGACAGACACCCAGAATGAGCCACTAACCCTGATCCAAAGAAGGGGGAAATATGAGGTTTAAATATGAAGAACAGGAAGCAAGGTTAATTTGGCCTGGGGAGGACAATTGGAAGACTCCTTGGAAGGGGAGACATTTGAACTGAGCGTTGAAGGATGGGTTTTGATAAAGAATTGTAAGAAAAGAAAAGGGAAGGGAATCCTGGTGGAGAAACCAGTAAGAGCGAAGATGCAGAGGTTGAAAGTGGGTATTTAGGAGAAGAAAACAGGGAAAAGAAAGGATGAAATGAAGGAGAATATATTAGGTGGAGGCTAAAGATAGAGGATCTCACCCAGCGTCCCAGGTGAAGCAGAGAGAAAGCCAGAAATCAACTGTGGTAAGAGACCGATTCCACTCCACTGTCCCCTCCAACCCGCTCTGCCGGGGCCGCACACTTGCTTCCTGCTCCAGTGGCCTGAAAGAACACCTCTTCTGCCTGCCCACACTACTGCTAGAACATAAGCCCGGCCCCGTGTAATTCTGCTCCTGACTGGGATGCAAACAGTTCCTCAAAGAGGCAGAGCCTTAAGAATAGGTGCCGGCTGACGGAGGACAGACAGACAGACAGACTGCCAGTGACGCAATGCCACAGCACCACATGCTGCAACCCCAGCCTCCCGACGCAGACAGTTGGACCCAGTTAATTGAAATATAAGCTTCAGGCAAAGGATTTATCCAAACACCAAGAAAATAGCAGGAAGACGCTAACAGCATGCAAGCAGATCAGATGAGAGCCCTTTAAGACAATCATTCAAATTGGGGAGCCCAGGTGCAGACAGCACTCACCCAGGCACACCCCGCCACCCTCACCCCTTCCTCACCTCCTCCTGGCTCCCTCCTCCTTCATCCCAAGGCACCTGGACAGGCCTGATTTGCTCTAACAAAAGCGGCTGCAGCCCCAGGGAGGCTGTGGGAGGAACACAGCCGATGTCACCTCTTTAACCCTGGAACTAGGAAAGCTGACTCCGGCCTTCCCTGGGGAGGATCCCAGAGCTTTATCTTGAGTTGCACGACCTCTAGGAACCTCTGCACCAGGGAGATAAACCCCCATGCCCAAGAGGAAACCTACTTATCTCCCAACAAAGCATCTTTGCAAATTACTTTTTTTTTTTTTTTTTTTGCTTCTCAGGGAAGGGAGTGCAGTATTTTAAAAAATGAATAACTGCAATAACAGTAATAATAATTCTCATCAGCTGATGCCCTGCATCCTGGCCAGTACCTCCACCAAGGAGGCATGGGCGCCTGCCGTGGGGTGGGGCGCGGATTTTGCTGGGACTGTGGGTGACTCATGTGCTGGGCTTGGGTGGGCAGCTTCCCTGAGGGTCCTGAGGAACCACGTCTGGTTTAAGAGAAACAGCCACCACCTCTCTTCATACAGAATAAACAAATGATTAACTGTCTCATTAGTAACTGTGCGGGAAGACACACAACTCACAGTCCCAGCAGGTGGTGCAGCCAAGAGCTTTATATTATTTAACAATAAAAGCAAAACAAATGTGGCCTTGCACTTGCCGCCTGCCTGCACATCCCTGCCCCCACCCCCACCCCAACTGAGCAGGGCAGTGGTACCTGGCCAGGACAGGAGGGAGTAGAAAGGAGGGAACAGGTACTGGACTACCTTCCTGGCATTTTAGAATTGGGATTAGGGTGCAAGGAGGGGTGCTGGAATGGAAGCAGGAAGAGAGGGAGCGAGATGGCTCAGAAATGCAACACAATTTACTCCAGAACTATGTAGGGGCATTTACTTTCCGAGAAAGAGAACAAAACTTGAAATCAAGGGATTCCAGTTCTATCTCTGACCCTACCTAGATGTGTGACAAGTTGGGCAAATTCTGCCTTGGTTTCCACCTGTAAAATGGGAAGAAGGTTTTTTAAAATACTATGTAAATGTAGGTCACCATTATCACTGCCTTTTTATTACACTGTATTGTGGTTAAGGAATCAGACTGAACTCAGGTTTCCTGGGATCAGAGTCCAGCTCCACTGCTTAGTAGCTATGTGATGTCAAGTGTATAACTTCTCTTTGTGGGCCATAAAATGGGTATGCCAATTACACTTACCTCTTAGGGTTCAAGGTTAATTCCTCAAGAGCACTAGACGATGCCCACCACAGAGGAGTAGGCACTCAAAGTGCTGAAGATGTTACCAGTGCCTTCGTTTTTAACAAACTAGATTACACATCCAAGGATTCCAGTTATGGATCTTGCTCCCACCTTTAAGCTTTTCTCTATTTTCCCTTCTATACCCAAAAAAGAAGTACCCCAATTTTTTTTAAAGAAATGATCTCTTTCCTCCGCTGGGGTTTTCACCCAAAAATATCTTCTTTTTGCTGCCTTCAAATCTTTCTACTCCACTGGCTCCAGGTCCCTCCTCTCACAAATGTGATCAAGCCTCGCTCTTCCTACAAACCACCCTCTGTCAACCATATCTCGATACAAGATACCATCTTTCCCCTCCCTTTTCCTTCTGAAGACAGTAATGGATCTTCCTTGTGTCTTCGTTACGGCTTTCATTCACTCTCCCAGCAAAAGGCACCAAACACATCCAGCTTGTCAAGTCTGTCTCAGGACCAGTCTCCAGGCTCCTGCCTGAGCTCCCGGTGGCCTGTGACATTGCTGACGACCTCAGGGCTGCAATCCTCCTTCTCTTGCCCTCCTGACAGCTGCTCTGTCCTTGTTCCCCCACCACCACCTTCTCTATTCTTCCTCTTCCTCTTTCACTAGCTCCTCCTCCTGGCCCTTAAGCATTGTCCCCAGGGAAGGGGCCTCAGAGCCCTTCTCTTCTGGCATGTCAATGTTCCAACTTCCCAGGGGCCCTCAGGAGCGTCACACCCAGAGGCCTAGCAAGGCTAAGGGCTTAGGGCAGTTTTGTCTGGTTGACAGAGTATTTTCAAAGGCTGTGTGACTGAGCAGGTGTTGAACTGGCTGCAATACATGCGGCTTAACACCTGCTGTCTCACATCCGGCCACTTCAGACATTTCTGTCATCTCCCCACATTGGTAGATATGTCAGTGGGTGAGCCTTGTGACCAGGTTTGTGTGGGGCAGTCTCCCCACTCTGTGGAGCTAGCACTGTCTTCCGAGCTTCTGGAACCCCAAACTTTATTTCTGCTATAGGTTCCTCTTTGGAACTCAAAACACATTTCTAGCCGTTGAATGAACATCTCTTCCTGGCTGTCCTAAGAAGTCCTCAAGTGTATCCAAATTTCTTTCCATACCTTGTCCATGTTGGATAACAATATCACTGCCACCCTGGTGTCTTAAAAAGAAACCTCAGGATCATTCTTGACTCCCAGATAATTCTCCTGCTACCCATTTCTTGCAAGCTACCACGTCTTGTCAGTTTTCCGTGAAAAATATCCAAGGAATATTTCCCTCCTTCTCTCCCTGTCCACCTCAGCACTGTCCTAGTGGGTCCATCTCGAATGCTCGCCACCACAGAAGTCTTTCACAAAATAGATCTGACTGAGGAATTACTTCATCCTCCTCATACTTCCTACACCTCAAACATGTCCTCTCCTTCACCTCCCTCCCCAGTAAAAATTTTCAGTGGTTTTTCATTGGTTAAAGTGAAAATCACCTGGGAAGTTTGTTAAAAGGAAGATTCCCAGCTCTTCACCCTAAGTAGTCTAAGGCAATAATTCTCAGTGAGTTAGGAGGTTACATTTTGAACACCCACCCTGGAGGATTTTCATACCAGTTCTCCACAAATCGCCCTTTTTGAAACTCTGAACAAAAACTACAAAACAGTTATTAAGAACCTGGACTTTGAAATCAGGCTACCTGAAGGCTGAATTCCAATTCTTCCACTGTTAGCTGTGCCTTTCAGCACGATGTTTTACTCTGCATGCCTCAGTTTCTTCATCTAATGTGTAAGGCTAATAACAACAATACCACCTGCATATTGAATGCTTATCACGTGCCAGGAGCCATGCTATGCACTTTAAATGCACAGATTCTTGCAATCACCATAACAGACATATAAAGTAGATGCTATTGCAAGGGTGGGCAAAAGCAGGTTTACAGTTGTTCATATGGAAACTAATACAATAATTAATAAATAATAATATAAGAATAAACTCTGTTTTATGTACTCACAACTGCAAACCTTCTTTCACCCACCCTGTATTTACTCCACTTCCCAAATGAGGAAACTGAGACACACAGAGAGAATAAGTAATGTACCTAAGGTCACTGGGCTAACGAGTGGCAGAGCTGGGGTTTGAATGCAGGCATGGATCCAGAATGCATGCCCAGAGCCATCACCCACCAGGTTGTCACAGTATGTCACATAAACCACAGGAAGCACTGAGCATGTTGCTCTGCACATAGTAAGAGATAAATAAATGGCAGCCATTGTGATGGTATTAGCACTACTGCTCTCACTGCAGAACCAGCTCTACACTCCCCAGTTTAACACATAGCAGAGAGTTATGGTTACACACACTCTAGCAAGCTACATTGTCTGATAAAGTAGCCACTAGCCGCATGTGCCTATTTAAGTTTAAATATGATAATCAAGTCTAAATCAAATGTAAAATTCAGTGCCTCCGTCACACTAGCCACATTTCAAGTGCCCGACAGCCACATGTGGTTAGTGACTCCTAGACTGGAAGCACAAATTTAGAACATGTCCAGCATTATATGACTTCCAATGGATAGCACTGCCCTAGAGGTAGATTGCTGGAATAAAACCATGGCTCTGTTAGTTCTTTAGAATGATAATTTGCCTCCTTGTGCCTCCGTCTCCTGGTCATTAAAACAAGGATTGTAGTAGTACTCACCTCTCATGGCTGCTTTGAGAAATATGAGTTAATATGGTTAATGTACTTGGAAAATAATTAATGTACCCTGGTATATCATATATAAGGATTTACTATGATGGGGGTGCTGGTATCATTATTAATATGACTATTTGTACTTGACCCACTTGGCAGAACAAGCATGGACATTTAAACCTTTGTATCTCGCCTATACCTGATGTCCATCTCTCTCATCTTTAATTCCCATTCACCTGACAAACTCTTACACTTCCTCCAAAGCCCAGTCAGCTCATGATTTTCTCTCCATAGATTTCCCCAAAGCAGTCTCACTTCTGGGACAACTCATTGCTTCTCTAGCCAACAAAGTGTGGTGGCTGTGCCCACTGATTCTTTACTCTGTGAGCCTGAATTCCAGTTTCTCCAGGCACTTAACTCCTGCCATGCTCCTTTGGAACTCCTTCTAAGATCCACAGTTCTCCTCGGAAATAAGAACAAAACCCCATTTTGGGGAACAGACAATACTGTAAATCAGGAAACCCTTCCATGGTGAAATGTATCTAGAAGGCGAAGCCAATGTGATGTTGCACCTTGGCCACCGTGTCCATCACGAGCCCCTGGGCACTGGCGCTTTTGACCTTTGGAAAATGTTACACTGGGTGAAATATTTCTGTATCATTTTTGCTCAGCATTGAATTATTCTGGGTGAAGATGGAAATTTTTCCTTGAGTAAAATCTCCAATAGCTGAGCTGAAAGTCCTGGAGCTTGGTACCATGAGGAGAACACAAGGTGAACACAGTTTTGTTTTCACAGAACACCAGCTGCTGTGAGTGCAGCCCAGAGAAACAGTGAACTTTTTCAAAATGAGAAGCTTGGCAAACTTTGGAAGAGAGGGTTTGATGTGCCTGTAGTGACTAAGCCAGAGTGATGTGAGATAAAGAGAATCATGACTTACTGGTTCTGTCACTGTGGCCTTGAAGCCCTTCTGAGACTCAGTTTCCCCACATGTAAAATGGAGGCAATAGTATACCTTACAGAAGGGGATGAGAAATAACATGCATGCTTCCCACAGGCCTGGAGACCCTCAACCAATGGCATCTAGTACTATTGCTAAGTTCTATCAAAACTTTCCTTCCAAGAAAATCACATAAAATTTTTAAAGATTAAGAAATGTGGAGACCAAATAGATATGCATTCCTGTGATATTAAGGCTGAGATTTACTGGGACATAAGTAAGCAAACATGGGTCTCCAAAGTAACTATAACTCAGCCAGACTTCACACATATCTATTTGCAAAAGCCGTTTTATAATATGTGGAGTTCTACAAAATCCCCTACAGAGTTATAAGTCAAGTTTCCCTAGAAGGGGGTTGTGAAGAACCAGAAACGGCTGGAGGTTTTAGCCAGACCCAAGTCCCTCTCCATCAGTTATTTCCAGACAACAAACAAACAGGCCCAGGTCTCTTACACTTGAGTGAAAACTGTTAGTACACCCTGTTCTCCTCTCTTCTCACCATCTGTCTTCCTCTTGGTCACAGCTGCTTTTAGAGGGCAGTGGTCTCTGTCTTGTCTTCACCCTCCGTTCATTCCTGGCCCATTGATCATGGCCTTTTCTCTCTCCACGGCACCAAGCTGCACTCACCATGGCCACCAACGACCTCCTTTTTATTCATTGTGGCTGTCCTCACATCCCAACCACTGAGAGGCTCCCCTAGTTCAGAGCCTTAGTGACAAGCAAATTCCTAGGAATCACCGTTGCCCTGTCTAATCCCCATCCCTCTGGGTATGGGCAGAACCTGTGAACACGATGAGATACCACAGTCATGATTATAATATGTTAGACAGTGTTATGGGTTGAATGGTGTCCCACTAATTTAAACTTTGAAGACTTAACCCCCAGTATCTCAGAATGTGACTTTACTTGGAAATAAGATTGTCTCAGATGTAATTAGTGGTGATCAGGTCTGTAGGGTGGGCCCAAATCCAATATGACTAGTGTCCTTATAAAAAGGGAAAATTTGTACACAAGCATGTGTACAGAGAAAATGCCATGGGAACGTGAAGACAGCCATCTACAAGCCAAGGAGAAAGGCCAGGAATGGATCCTTCCTTCACAGTCCTCAGAAGGAACCAGCCCTGCCAACACCTTGATCTCAGACTTCCGGCTTCCAGAACTGAGAAACAATAAACTTCTATTGTTCAAGCCATAGAAGCAATAAAAGATTAATTCAGACTCCAACCCTCAGATCTCTTCCCTGAGGGGTTTCCTTGTAGTATAATGTGAATTCTGGGCTCTCAGTCATTGACTGCAAGGTCTTGACTCAGTTTGTACTGCTCCTTCTTGCCTCAGTTTCCCCACTGGTCAGACATTCCTGGTATTAGAAGTTTCAGCAAACTTTTTTTAAAGATTTTATTTATTTATTTATTTATTTGTTTATTTATTTATTTATTTTTGGAGAGAGAAGGGATGGGACAGAGAAAGAGAGGAAGAGAAACATCAATGTGTGGTTGCCTCTTGCATGCCCTCAGCTGGGGACCTGGCCCACAACCCAAGCACGCACCCTGACTGGGGACCAAACCAGCAACCCTCTGGTTTGCAGGCCGACACTCAATCCACTGAGCCACACCGGTTAGGGCTGAACCTTTTTTTAACCTAAGATACAAGAGCTTTCCCAGATTATCAAAGCTCCCTGCTTCCCTCTGGTCTTCCTACCTGTCAGAAGAAAACTATTTCCTTCCCCGTGCACGTGCTCAGCATTTTCAGCTCTCCCCACAACAGAGGATTTGCACTGTTGAGGCAACAAAGTCAGGAATGCTAGCTCCCCCCCGATGCTGAACAGCTTGATCCTTCTCAGAGGCACATCTTAGCAGCCAGCGACGGGACAGCCAGTGGCAAATTCCCTTCAGAAACACAGAGACAGAGCCATAGGCACACATGAAGGAGAGAGGAGCTGAGACATGTCAACGAAAGAAATCCCTAAGAGTAGCTCTGGGAGATGGGTCTGGCAAACTGTACGGTCACCAAGGAGCAGCCTCTTGGATGAGCTGCTGCAGTTCCCATCTGGAAATTCCACAGGATGCGTCAACTTGACCAGTGTTCTAAATACGCCAACCTCAGGATGTAACTCTCGGAAATAAGCTTTTCTTTCATATCACTTTTTTCCTCAAGCTCTACACTCACCTCTCCTCCTAAAGGTCTCATGAGCAGGATGCATGTGCATCTCTTCCTCCCCCATAATGGCTCCAACACTGTGTCTGAACAGCCAAGGTAGAATCCTGGCAGTGGAGAGATGATAGCCTTGGGTTCAAATCTCAGCTCTGCCCCTCACTGGCTTACTGACTGCTGAACCTTAGTTTTATCATCTGTGAAGTGGGCACAGTAATAACACTTAACTCCAAGAGATATTGTAAGGAAACAATGTAAATCCATGTAAGGGAGCAAATCCACATAAAGCATATAGATCAATAACTTCCTCTAGAAAGCATGCAATGAGAGGTATGATCAAATACTGCCACTGCTATTATTCATTATTATTATTAACTAATGTATAAAATAAAGAAGTAGACCAAATAATCTGTAAAGCCCACTTCAACTCTTCAGAGTCCATGAGGTCTACACTTAAAATGTTCAGATTGTTCTCCCCTGCCTTCCATGTTAAAACAAACGTACCCCCATATATGTCCTTTTCCTCCCCATTGTCTTGGCTCATGCTGTTCCCTTGCCCACAAGTCCCTTGGCACTTATTGCTGTCTAAATTTCATCAGTTTTCCAGGGCTCAACTGTCACAATTTTCCAAGTGTCATTTCATCACTGCAACCTTCCCCATCCCTCAGTAAGCAATCTCACTCATCCCTGAACACCTATTTGTAGCACCTGTAGGGAGCATCACATTGTTCATGGCACAGGTTTGGGAGGATACCCATCCTCCTTGTTATATTTAAGATTTTTGAGGTCAAGTGCAGAATCCATGTCACCTTAATTTTCTATTAGTCTTAAGCAGAGTCCCTAGATCTGGGAGGATTCTATAAACATTGTCTGAACAAATGAATAAGTAGATGCAGAATCCCTTATAGACCTTCTGGGTGATAAAAGAATGACCACCTGAGGATGTGCACTTGCCGCCCTGCTGGTTTGTCTCAGAGACTTCTGTTTCTTCAATATATCAAATCAGGGCTTATGGCGGATTTGAGTCACCTATTGGGTGGGCCAAAAAGTCCATTACATTTCTTCCGTAAAATAAAAGACACATTTTTCATTTTCACCAATAACTTTATTGATTTAGATATTTTGAGTATGTCAGCTATCTCCCACTATTGGCTTCTAGTAGATAGAGGCCAGGGGTGCTCCTCAACATCTTCCAATGCATAAGACAGCCTCACAGCAAAGAACTATTTGGCTAAAATGTCAATAGTACCAGGGAACTTTGCAGACCACTTTTGATATGTTTGGCCAATCATAGCACCTTCTCCATATACAGCATAAATCTTTTTTTGTGTTTCAGTTGTGTTTTGACCTTTCTTGAAATAATAAAGCATAATATGCCAAAAGTGTTGTATATTTTCTTTCATTTTCAATATAAAAATGATTGCACAAATATTCACCAATTTTGATAAGTGTTTTTTAAATGCATGCTGATATCACAGCTGTCACAATACAATCTAACAAAATTGTTTCAAATGAAGTTAAGACAACTAAGCACTACTAGAGCCATCGCATGGAAAAAAATAAATGAACTTTGTGGCCAACTCAACAGTTTAAAATAACAATCCTTTTAGTATACATTCACTAAACACTAAAAACCTTTTAAAAGTTAGAAAAGAAGGGAGTTCAACACAAAGACAGGAGGATGGAGCAGACATTAACAGCATTGGGCCTACAATTCCCAGAACTCTCCTTGGTGAACATGAATGCTAAGTGCCCAGAAGGAACAATAACAAAACTGACTCTCCAGAGTTGCAATCCATCTCTACAAGGTCAGTTCCAAGTGAGCACAACCTTTGGCTATCAAGTCAAGGTTGGAGGATTAGGATTTATTCCTTTATCATTCCAAATGGTTTAGCAGAACATTGTTTCCACCACAGTGCCTCTACTTCTCTGAACATGAGTTATCCAGTGCTGAGGAAGGAGAGCCTTTAAGCTGGCGTGGCAGGAAGAGTCTCCATGTGCTGAGCTGGAGTACCACTCACCACGAGGGTCAAGATGGGTTCTAAATGATTCTTTGTTCTTTGACTACAAATCTGAGGATACGAGACAAGCAAAGGAATGGTGTTCTGACAACAGCACTGGACTAGACATCATGAGGATTTGAGTGCTGACTCTGGCCCTAGAAATGTGATTTTATGAAAGTGACTTAGCTTTTCTGACTTTTACTTTTCTCAGCAGTAAAAATAAGGGTTTGGGCTAGACTGGTGGAACCACTTGGCAACAGTTGTGCTATAAGCCTACTTCTAATAATATCACTATCCAGGGCTCAATTGGTATAGGATGGACCAATTGGTACAGGGTGGAACCCAGGCATCAGTGATTTTAAAGGTGAGAACCAGTGGGCTAGGTAATCATCCCTTTCAGTTCTAACCCTTTTCGATTCTATAGGAATCTTTCAAAAAAAAAAAAACAGGAAGCTTCCTTTTTCACCATGTGGGATAAATCTGAGAGAAGAATCTGGCAGAAACCTAAGTGATCTATGTGGGTGGAAATATTGACAACATATTTTTATCTCACAGTGGTCTATAAACCTAGGCCCTCTCAGTGAGATATTTCCAAAGTATTGTGCCCATGCCTCTGATCCCAGCCATCCCAACAACACACAGACCCTATTAAAATAGAGTTGAGCCACGAGAATGGGGCAGAAATTGACACCAACAAATGGAAGTCTCTCTGTATGTCTGAATAGTTCCCAATGCCAAGGGCCGATATTAATCATTGGGTTATTTTCTGAGAGAGAATCTATTTTCCCATCTCTTTTCTCCTTCAATTCCATATTCCAGAGATACCTATCAAGTTAGGTTCCTTTATGGTGTGACTTGATCACACAGGATTAGCAAGTTTTGGCAGCAAGAATAGAATATGTATCCTCCTACAAAGAAGAAAACTGAGGCACTAACAGTATCAAGATTAAGTAGTAGTTATTAGGATGGAGTTCGGTTTGGCCTTGGGCTTGGAGTAAGGTTTGGAGGGAGGATTAGGGATAAAAATGGTATAATGGTTCATTTTCCGTGTCAACTTGACTGGGTCATTTGGTATCCAGATAGTTGCTCAAACATGATTCTGTTAGGATGATTTCGGGTGAGATTAACATTTAAATTGATAGACTAAATAAAATACATCACCCTCCCTAGTGTGGCTGGGCCTCATCAATCATTTGAAAGACTGAGTAGAACAAAGAGGTTGAGCTTTCCCCAATCAAGAGAGACTCTTTCCTGCCTGATGACATATGAATGAAAACATCAGTGTTGTTGTTATTGGGTTTTTTTCTGCCTTCAGACTCTAACCAAAACATCCACTTCTCCCGGTTATTGAGCCTGCCTGTCTTTAGACTAGAAATGCATTATTGGTTGTCCTGGATCTTAGGTCTTTGGACCAAAACTGGAGGGGCACCATCAGATCTCCTAGGTCTCCAGCTTGCCAGCTCACCCTGCAAATCTGGGACTTGCCAGCTGAACCAATTCCTTATTCTTTACTTTATATGTATAGCCTATTGGTTCTGATTCATTGGAGAACCCTGACTAATGCAGTTGGGATAGGGTTGAGAATAGAGTTGGGGTTACAGTTTGGTATAGGGCTGGAGTTAGGGTTGGGGTTGGCTTTGTGGCTTAGGATTGGTTGGAGGAGGGTGAAAGTTGATTAGGGAGACCTAGAGTCAAACATCTTTTCCTAATATTATTGCTCACCTTGAAAAAGAGAACAGAAATTGAGTGGCAACCACTATTCTTAACTCTGCTGTTTACATTACAATCATGGCAATACTTGTCCTTAAGACTCAACTCTGTGTCATATGTTCTATTAGTTGTTTTGACAATTATTTCATTAAATCCTTTTACACACCCTTTCAAATAGATATCAGCCCCTATTTTTAGCACAATGAGAAACCGAGGGCATACTGAGACGAGGAAACTTCTAAGTGGAGGGTGTGATGCTTGAACTCAGCTCTTTCCAACTGCAAAGCCATTTTGTGCCAAAGTGCTGGCTGGGATGGTAAAGACTTGGTATAGTATAAGAAACCAGGAGGACGATCCCTTCCTCAGTGGAGGGTCAGGAAATACCTCTGGCTAGGGGACAGAGGTGGAAAGAAGACAATGAATTCTCTGTCTTTCAGGGCAGCAGTGACACCTGTGTTCTCAGCCCTAGGCTCTGATTTATAATTCCTGTCCCTGGGCAAAGCTGGAGGCCAACTTTCCTTCCAGCAGAGACTGTCCTCCTTTAGCCTAAGCAACATGCAGCCTCCCTGTCTATCTTCTGCTCTGTGACATTGTCAATGAATTACTTCCCTCCTTCAAGCAGCCCCTTCTGGGACCAACCCAAAGATGCAATTTCTTTTCTAGTTTTCTCCTCTTTCAGAAGCCTCTTTCCAGAGACATAAATGCTGGGCTCATTATATGGCTTTCAGGTAGAAGCCTGTGTTAAAGAGGCTTCGATCAATCTCTTAAATAAAGCTGGCAAAGTACTGCACATACTGGGAGCTTTCTGTTCCCTAATGTAATCAGACCGTCTTCCTCCTGCTCCTGCCAGCTTTGCCAAGGAGCCCAGTACCTTTCTTGTCATGCCCACCATGGTTTATCTCATAACAAACAAGCTTAGAATGAGTACATCAGCAGATTTTTAACTCTTGTGTGGGAAAAGACAGGTCGCTCAATTCCTAGTTCCCTGCCCAGAAAGTTGAGAAAAAGAAAAGTGAGGTCACTTAAATCAGGTGAAGCCAGAGAAAAGAGCTGCAGCTCTGACCTCTGGGGCCACCTTCTGCCTCCCTACAAAACCCCTAGAGGTGCCCTGCCCTTGACCTTGACCTTTTGATCCTCCCTCTGACCCTCAATTCTTTCTTCACTGGTGCTTTTAAAAAGAGCTTTCTCCTCCCAGGCTGACTCTTCTCTGTTAGGCAGCTCTGTGATCCTGCAAATAGCATCAGACTTGGAGGTTAGGCAATTCTGTTTCAAATCCCAACTCTGCCCCTTGCCTTTACCACAGCGTCCCTGCTGTCAGGGTACTGCGTGGCAATGGAACTCGCGTGCCTCTGGAAGAAGCCAAATGGAAGTGTCTGCAAGAACAGCAGGCCTGCAGAATCTTTGGGGAAACAGTGCTTGGGATACCCTATAAGGGACCCCATCGTCCTCATCCAGGTCCTCCACAGCCCCTGTTTCAATTTCCTTTCACCTTTCTCTCCAGCCAGGCATTTGAAGAAACATCGAACTCGAGGGAAGTAGATGGGCTGTCTGCGAAATGAGATGAAGCAGACAGGCCCTGGGCTCGCAGGCTGGTCCCTGGGCCTCGGGGCAGGTGAAGCCGGCTCACAGCTGACCAGACAGAGACTTCACATCCTGGAACAGCACAGGAAGTGCCCCCTGGAGCTGCCAGGAATCAGGAGCCCGGGCCTCTCACATGGTGTATATTTATAACTTCTTGGGCCTTGACTATGGGCCAAATGTTACATTCACAGCTAATTTCCTATTAATTAGGTGCTGCAATTCCTCAGCTAAATGAATAATGAGCCAGACAGGAGCCCTGAAGTTCAAAAATGCCACAGACTATGATGCAAATAGAAGTTGGATGGCGGAGGAGGGACAGGGAGCCAAGATGGGAAATGGGGGAGGGGAGAAAACACATAATTCTGAAGGTTGTTTCTTCAATAATGAAAGTGTTAGTTATTGACCTTATAAAGCCCTTAGTAGACAGCTTTGTTGAAAATGTTTCTAACACTTGCCTCTCCAGTAAAAAGAGACTGCAGGAATGTGAAGGGTCTAGTCAAGGAATGGGGGCTCGGTCTAGTCAAGGAATGGGGGCTCTGCTGGCCTCAGAGCCAATGTTTCTCTGAGGTGGTCCCTAGGCCTTTGTATCAGCATCACCTGGTCCAACCTGAATTACCTGGGGTGGAATCCTGGAAGCTGCACTGTTAACGATTCCCCCCAGGTCATCCCAAAAGATGCTAGAGTTTGGGAAACGTTACCCCAGGGTAGCTGGGATTTCTGGGCCATACTACAAGGGATCAAAGGGTCTCAGCTAAAATGTATAAATATTACTAACACTCTTAACTATTTACCAAGTAGCTTCCATATACTCCCTCCTGTCTTTAATCCTCACAACCCATTTATGAGGGAGAGGCTACTGTGACCCTACAGATGAGACAGCTGAGACTTTCCAAAAGTAAATAGTCTGGCTAAGTCAAGATCTAGGAAGTAGCATTAGTAGGCTGGCTAATCCTAGGTACATTGGATACTCGGTCTGTTTGCTAAAGACATCTTCTTCTAGTCCCGTCAAATCATCACAAGCAGACTGATAAACTTCTGCATCTGCTGTTCAGGCCTTTCAGTAGATCCAGCTCCAGAAAGTGGGAAATGATCAGAGAGGCCAGGGACATGAGACAGTGAACAACTCAGGGACCAGCTTATACCCAACAGGGTTCCAGAAGTTAACAACACGGCCATAGCATTAGAGTGCCTCTTCCCAAATCTAGACTCTACTCCACTTTTTATCTTGTAAACTTTGGGCAAGGCAGTTTAATTGCTCTGTGCCTTGCCTCCCCTGTTGTATAATGATGGTAATAGCAGTAAAAACGTCATCGTGTTGTTGGGAGGATGAGGACAGCACATAGGCTTTGTACCTCCCGCACATTGTAGGCTCATCTACTGAGTCAACCACGGTGATTCAAACCTGACCAGTTTTAGGTGTCTCATCCTGCTTCTGCCCAAAGGCACTACCTGAATCACTAGGCCAGATATGTTGCTTTTGCCCTGGAGATGTCTCAGTTATGAACACTGATTCCTTGATAAATGCTCTTTAGGACATTTCCTCTGGCACTATGAATGTCCTTCCATTAATAATTAAACTCAACTGGTTACTTAAAGAAATGATCAAAACCCACAGTGATAGGACGCTGGGAACTTTGTTCCAGCGGTCTCTCCAGGCACTCCCTGAATCCCTTTGGGGCCCGCGAGGATGAAGAGCAGAGCACAGACCCTACTGCTAAAGAGATTTCGCACTGGAGATGTAAAGGGGAAAAGGCCCAGGGTCCAAGGGTAAACATCGGACCCAAATTCAGAACAGACAGACAAGACCAACAAGGAAAGAAGACACCGTGATAAACTTTGTGGCAAGATTTTACAGTATTATTGTTGGCAAAAATCGAATACTAGCAGCAAGAGGAAGGCTTTCTGCTTAAGAAAATATTTTCCGCTTAGGATCATGAATACCTGAACAAGCGTATACATAAAGTCAGGAGCATCCTACGTGAATTCCAGGAAAGGTGATTCATAATCAAGGTTCAGGATCAAAATGCGTCCATGGGGGCTCTAGAACTGAAGAACAACAGGCCCTTCTTTGGATGAGAGGATCCTGTGCTTCACTGTTGGGGATGGAGCCTTCTTCTCCCACAGTTTCTCTCCTGCCTTTGTGCTACCACCTAGTCATTTTGCTACCATGTTGTTGCCGCCTCTGTCCTACGGGGCACTCTCCCTAGGAAAGTTTATCGAGATACCTTCTGGACTGCTCTAATGACGTGGGCATTAAAGGGTATTTAAGAATAAATGCAGACCTATTGCTGTCTAGCATAGAAAATGACCATATGGAGGCAGGGAGCAAGCAAGCGGTCCCAGCAAACCTGTAGATGTTTGCACCAGGAGATAAGCATCAGCTATAACTAGGGCTGCTAGGCTTGCAGACAATGTGTTGGCCTTCAGTTTTACCTAACAAACGTCTCCTTCACTGCCCCCAGTTCCTCACCGGCAGTATGTGGACAAACTGTAGCCCATCCAAGGACCACATTGTTACAGATTCTACATTGATGAAGCCCTGTCATTCTGAAGATAACTCTGCTTAAACTTCCCAATGTGCCTGTGTTTGCGTGGTGGGGTATAAAGACCTCCTAGTGGGCTAGGAGCGTGGGTGATGTGTCACCACCTCTAAGTGTGAACTTCCATCAGATTCCAGGAGAGAAGAGGCTGAAAAATGAGCAGTCGGTTTGGGCATCTGAATGTATCCAGAGCCCAAGTATTTATTTTCCCCTAACAGCCCATGTCCTCTCTTCTTGTCCTTGGTTTCCATGTAAATGTGATCAAGAAGGAATTCTCTTTTTGCATTTTTAGAGGGCAACATTTCAGGGGAGCTATTTTGTCACATTTCAAGAGGGAGACGCTAATTAAGCTAGACCAAACCTCCCTGTTGTGTCTCCAGCCCTAAGTGGCAGAGACCTGCTAAACCAAGGCAATTCAGAGCCACCAACTCTACAATTATTCCACATGGGAACAGTTTGCTTTTTTATGTCAGTCTTCCAGGTTCGGAGAGGTGTCTTGTGATTTTCTTTGTTTTTCAGATCACTCCTTTGCCATTGTTATCAGAGGCATTTTCCTGTCAATATCTTTCTTGGAGAAGATTAACTCTGGGTTTCTGGATGTGGGACCTCACAGTGAAAATGCTAGAGCCCTACACAGCCCTTTTCTGGTGATTGTAAACATCAGTTTACCCACCCCCACTCCTACCCTTGGCCCTCCCCTCCTCCTGACTTTTGCAAGTTTTAATAACCCCATTGCCCAAACTAAAGAGGCAAATCTGCTCCCAAAAGTCCTAGTGCCTTTTGCACTGTGCTGTGCACATGGTCTGCACTGAATAAATAGGTATTGATTAATGTCCTGATCTACTGACCCAGATCAGAATGCAAAGCCTTGGCTCTCTGGTGTATTGAATCATATTGAATCATATACTCTTTCCCAGGGGAAAAAAAATGACATAGTGACTCTCCTAGGAAGCTTTCTCTCAATTAACACTATCATTTCCTCAATCTACCTCAAAATATTATATCTCTCCACAAGCTGGTTCAAATTCTTACACTGAGGGACTTATTTATTCATTTAACAAACATTTGTGAGAAACCACTACATGTCAGTAACAGGGGCTAGTCAAAATTATAAAACACGCAATTCAGAGCTGGTACGACACATTCATCTGATAAGCTCAAGAATGGATATAACATTGCAGTAATAATAGGAGTTCTGAAGCGCTGCGAGAACATTCAGAAGGGGAGCCTGGACCCCAGTCCAAGGGAAGACTGCCTGGGAAAGCCCCAGGATGAAAAGAGGCTGCCCCAGGGGAAAGCCAACCCCACCAGTCACTCCTCCTGTCCTCCAGTGTCCTGAAGGCAAGGCCTCTTATTCACCCTAGATGAGGAAGTTAAAACTTACTCTCCATAAACCACCTAATAAAGGAAGCACCCAGGGCTCAGCCCCTCCATCCCACCCCCACGGCAATTCCGTGTGGGGTTAACATGCCACAGTAGAAACGTCTGGTGTTTATTGCTGTTTTATGATTAGAAAAGTACTATGTCGTTGTAGAAAGAAATTTTGGCCAAAGAGACCACTGAAAAAGGTGTTTCTTTATAGATAATTTTTTCTAGAGATGAATGTAAATGCTTTTAAAAACCAAGCTCATACTTTATAAGAAGAAATATTCTATTCATATTTATCTATGAACTATATTCCTGTCATCAAATATTCAAAAACATAGTTTTAAATGGCTGAAACTATTCCTAATATTCTATTTTGAAGGATACAGTAATAATTCTCTAGCATATAAAGTATGATCACATTTCCTAAGGCAAATGTCTGGAGGCGGGAATGCTGGGGCCCCACACTGTGCTCTCCTTCCCACCTCTCCCCATCAGCCATGTGTCATGCATCTTTGCCTGTGGAGGTAAAGGGTGCTCTTTCTTGATGCCTCTCCACTCTCCCACCCCAGCATCCACTCTCAAGAACCCATTGGAAGGTCCTGAGATAAGACCAAAAAGTTCTGCCTATAGCACCGGCCCAATGTCAAAGCCACCAGAACACACAGAAGCTGAGACCTTGTCCTGGAGCCTCTCGGCACCTAAGCTAGCGATGCTGTTCTAGCCAGTCCAGGACGTTTCAATGATCATTTGTTTCAGATCCACAGGGCATTCTTTAGATCGAGGTAGACCTTACGCGTGATCTTGAAAATTCATAGTTTTTACATGAGCATATCCCTTGTTAATCTAGTTTCTAGCGGCTCCTTTGCCTACACATTTTTCTTCCGTCCTCCCCCCCGGAGCTGCACATTTGTTCCCCCCACAACAGTGACAGCACAGAAGGTGAGCAGTGAAGGTGTTTTACCTGGAGGTGGAAACAATCCCATTAGTTTTGTGGTGACCCAGATAAAGAAATGATGAAAAGGACGGATACATTTTATTGCATCCTTCCCAATAACAGTCTCCTAATTTTATTAATAATTATATTTCAAAAGTCTGGCACTCACATGTAAAGGCGTGAATCAGTAGTTGCCCACTGGTACAAACTTCGCTTTATTACCTTTCCTGTACAAAGATTATGAAAATTTTACTGTTTCATGAAGGATTTTGTCATTTGAAAAAATATTTGTAGCTTTTATAATTTCAGAAAGTTTGAAAATCTATTAACCAACGAAGTTAATCTATGAAAATATTATCCCTATACTCATCTACCTTATCTCTTCGCTTAGGCTTCCAGGTCAGCTTAGGGCAAATGACACATTTCATCTTTTTATTTTATCTCCCCTGCCCCAAAGCATAAGCTGAGTACTCTGCACACAACAGGTACCCTTCGTCCTCCCAAACGGCTTTGGTACATAAACAGAAACCCACTTCCTGGGCTCAGACACCTTTCACTTTTCTCCAAGGAGCTATGCACTTTGGCTAGAAAGGTGGGAATGTGTTCTCCCTTCCCTGACCCTCTCCAGGGCTCACTCTCAGATTCCTTATTTCTAAGGTCAAAATGGGAGCAGGAAACGGAAAGAAAATGATCTAGGACCCTCAGAGGTTTGACATCTCAAAATCCACCAACACTAATGAAATGATCATCCAACCTGATTTCTAACATAAGAAAGCCTCCAGAAATACAGAACTCAAATTCAGTGGAGTGAAGACTTGCTTAATTTCTCACTTAATGCTACATGTAAACTACCTCAAAGCCCTACCACTCATATACCTCTGTGCCCTTGGCCAGGCTTTGACCCAAAGCCATGTAAATATCACCTTCGCAGTGAATACTCACGTGAATTGTGATCCAGGTATGTAACATCAAAACAGGAAACCTCTTGGCTAAAGGGAAGCTCAGGTTCAGGGTGAAAATTCTAAGGCTCCGCTGCTTATGTGTTTCGGTGACAACCCAAATAGGTATTTTGTTTTACAAATTCATTAATTCCACAAACATTTACTGAGCATCTCCTCTGGGCCAACCAGTCAAGTGCTGATTGGTTGGATACCAACATTATTAAAACAAGCTCCTGCCTGCAAGGAACTCATTGTCTGTCCAATGAATGGTACAGCTAGAAGCATAAATAAGTAATGAAAATGCAGTAAGGCAGGTGAAACAATGAGAGTAAAGGTCCCAGGGCATTGTGAGCACAGTCCGAGAGCATGTGCATCTTCCACAACAGGGGGGGTTGGTTAGGCAAAGGTCAGTGTGGGGAAGCTGGGCGGGCAGATTCCAGGCAGAACAAAGGACCTGCGCCATGGCGTGAAGAAGCAGAGCGTGGTTTGTGGATAGAGTAGAAAGTTCAGATAGGGAGCAGTGCAAGATGAGGCTGCATGGGTAGGCAGGAGCCAGACAGGGAGAGCCTTGTAGGCTAAGCTAAGGGATGTGGACAGTGTCCCACAGGCAATGGTAGGCTGTGATGGTTTCAAGCGAGGGGCTGACATGGTTGTCCTTCCATCTCAGGAAGATCCCTGCATGGCTGCTGGGCAGGATGGTTTTGAGGTGACTGATGCTAAGACTAGTTACAAAGCTGTATCAGGAGCCCAGGTAAGAGATAATTTGAGCATTATTCCTGACTAGTTCTTACTTCTCTATTTTAATAAGATCTCTGCCTTTAGTCATCAAAGCACTTACCATTCACCTAATAGAATTACTAGGCATACAGATTCATATTGACCCAAATTCCACTGAAGAAAGCTTTCGCACTTCACAAGGCCACGGGTGCCTCTGAACTGAGTTTCCCTACCTGCCTCTTGGTCCTGGCCATGGGCAAGCGAAGGATGTGACAGCTCCTGTCTGGATCTATGCACCTCCAAGTGAGTGTAATTCAGCACTGAAGCCAAAGCCGATGACATGCATTAGTTATTACTATAAGACGACAATTCAGTGATAAAATACAATATTGTCACTTTCAATATGTACTAAAAGTGATTTACTGGAGCTCATGGAGAACAACTTAGACGACTATTTGATTACAATACATGGGATAAATTACCCTCGTTTCAGGATTAAATTATCCCATCTGACAACTCCAGATCAATTTGACTATTAAAATCAGGGTCCCCACCTCCCTTCTCCAATTCACACTGACTTTTTCCTACTGCAGATGGGGCGGGGATCAAAACAGTGACTAGACCCTCTCTTTTTCCTTCCACACCAATTTCTCATTCTTCGTTCAGGTTCCAACTGAAGCTCCAGGTCCTCTGTGAAGTCATCTCTAAAAACACTAACCTACTGCACAGGGTATGAGCTACCAATAATTCCTCCCCTTCAGGTACACACATGTCACTCTGCCCAATAAGACTTGATGTCTGAGTCCCCTCTCCTTGAATCTGGATTGGCCATATGACTTCCTTTACCTATAGAAATAACAGTGTGCCAACTCTAGACCTAAGCCTTAAAAACGCAGGGATGCTTCCACTTTGGAGCTCTTGGAATCCAGTTGCCATGTAAGAAGCACAGGGCAGACTATTGAGTGATAAGGGGCACATGAAGGAGAACCATAGACTTCTTGGGTATCCCTTATTGAAGCTCAACTAAGCTCCCAACTAAATGCAGCCACATGAGTGATGAGGCTGACACCAGGTAAAACATCCCTGGGCGGTTCACTCAGTCAACACACACACAAAAAAAAAAGAGAGAGAAAAAATAAATTATTTTTGTCTTAAGCCACCAAATTTTACAGTAGTTTATTATTAAATAATAGAGAATTGAAGCCATCTCTTCTCCCACCTAAAATAAAAGCTCCTCATGGGTATATTATAGTAACTGGTATAGACTGGGTGTTTTTCACCTTATGGGCATTTTATATACATGATGTCCTTTAACTTCCAGGAGAGTCATGCAAGCCAACTATTATTATCTTCCTTTGCCAAATGGGAAAATGAGGCTTAGAGAGGTTAAGTAACTTGCCCCAAGTCATCGAGCCAATATTCAAGTCTGTCTCCAAGACCTGGGTGTTTAACTGCTCTTCCATGCAGGAATTTATGGTTCAGAGCTAAGTGGGAAGAGATTTTAAAACCACATACTTATTTTAAAAACAGCTTGTTAAAATAAGATGTCTCAGCTTTAGAGTCAGAGAGCACTGGAACCAAACTCCATCTCCTGCATGTGAGCCCTGTCTTGCTCTCCTCCTCCACCTTCAATGTGGCAGGAGTTTTATATTAATAAAAAGAAGTGACTTCATTACTGTACAGTAAGATATTTTCTACTCTGATTATCATATGTTTTTTCATCATTTTCTCCTAGTCTTCTGTTACTTGATGCTGTGATTTCCTGTTTTCACTGCTTTAACGCAACCCGTTTTAACAGTGTGTCCATGGACATATTGCTGACCTTCCCTGATGGTTAATGTTCTGGATTATAAAATGGATCCTGTGATTTTCATTTTGCAGGGTCACAGGGAAGATTAGATCAACTAGTAATATAACTAAAGCTCCTGGCACATAGTAGGCACTTAAATTGTGTTGGTGTTGGTGTTAGTATTATTATTAGGCTGAGTTCCTGATTCTAGGCTTATTTCACTAGGAAGAAAACACCTCAAGAATTTCCAAAACATTTTTGGCAGCTACATTTCCCATTTAAAAGGGTAGAAAGTAAATAGAAAAATTTTCCGGGTGGGCAGACCAAACGTATCAGTTCCAAGTCCAAAGGTCAAGACAGAGCTCTGGGCCCACCCTGCCCTCATAGTCACACATACAATATCTGTCAACCAAAAAACCTGCACTGAGACCTCACAGAGGTCACTGTGTTTCACACTTCACTGCCTTTCCTTGGCTTAGTCTTATTACTCCCAGAAAAAGCACAAATATGAAACAGATGAGCCACAGACACCAAACACTGTAGAAGATGCTATTGGTGCATCTCCCAGATCCCTTTACCTGGCTGGTGCACCCATTCCCCAACCATTGATTCGTGGCTGCTAACTGGCTCATTCCTACATCCTTCTCTGGAGGATTGTCTTTACCCAATGAGAACCACCTGACCTGGAGATGCCTGGGAGGTTACATCCACGGCCAATGACAAACGATTTAGGGCAATAAAAGCTTAGCTCTCTTGCCTCAACACAGGACAATCTCTGTGGTATAATCCATATACTCTAGCTCCCCCATGGGCTCTGGCTGGGGCTAAGTTTCAGCTATATCACATCTTTGGTTAGCTTTTTATTCTGCCCTATCCTGCTTCCCTCACTTCCTTAGAGGTTTCTCAAAGAACAAATCTCATACACAAGAATCTCCATTTCGGGCTCAGGTTCTAGGAAGCCTGACTCAAGATAATCATTTCTGATGCCTTCAAGTAAAGGTAGAAAAAAAAAACTGCCTTCCATACTCTTAAAAGGTTTCTTGTCCCCATATCAAAGATTTTGGTTTGGCTAATAGGTTAGAAATTAAACTGTGGTCAAGCAAAGACGATGAGAGACGTCCCCTGACAACCTGAGAGAGAGTTAGATAAACACAGCAGGCTGCTCTGCTGACGTCTGCCCTCACCTCCCCTCCGAAGGGTCACAGCCAACAGAGGAAATCATTTCCCAGTGAAACACCAGGGGATTCTGTCAGTCAAAGAAAAGGCCGGGATTCTTTTTCAGATCACCCAGGAAAGGAGCTCTTACATTAACCCCACCCCCTACACTCACCCCCAGACCGAAGCTAAGCAGAGTGAGGCTTGGAGCTGCCGCGTTTTTCCAGGGACTGTGAAGTGAGAGGAGAAGTTACCAAGTTGAAAGATAAGAACATGAAACCTGGCACCGTGACATGAGACTCTGCATCAAGCTGTACCTCAGTCCAAAACAATCCCCAGACTTTCTCCTTATGAACCCTTATGATTCCCATTGGACCTAAAGCATTTTGGGTTGGGTTCTAAGTCACTTATAATCAAAATAGTCCCGGTGGGGTATTATAAGTATAAGAGGTCTCAGGGTCCCGATGTGCAACAGAAACAGTAGAGACTCAGACCTAGCCTCCCAACAGCCTCCCTCACGCCACGTGCTGTTTTATTAACTACTGCCTGTAAGCCTCTGGACCAGATGTGGCCCTGGGAAAATCAAGAAGCAGGCCCAAATCATCTTGAATGCCCTCTGCCTCTTCAGGCTCTGCCTCCTCTCCCACCTCAGGTGTCAAATGTCTGAATATAAAATTCATACCAAGATATTAGGAACATTTGTCCCTTCACAGCAATAGCCAAGCTATAGAAGAAGGAGAGGATGGAGCTCAGTTCAAAGGAAGGGCAAGAGCCATTTATGGAAAGAGTGAGGCAGAACCAGTGGAGATGTTCCGGTGTGTGTCCCACTCCCTGACTTCTCTCTGCACTCACAGTGTCTTGTACATATTAGCTCTGCAACATTAGGCAAGGTTCTGAATGACCCAGTGTCCCAGTTTCCTTACCTATAAAATAGGGAGAAGAGTCTCAGAGTTATTGTGACAGTGCAGTGACTGAAGTATGTAGAGCACATAAAGCAACACCTGGCATAGAGTAAGTACTATCTGTATTAGCTCCTGTTCTCATTGTTCTTGTGACAGATGTTACCATCCAGATTGTACACTTCTGGGTGGTGGACAATATAACTGACTTTTCTGTGTATTTATAGCAACCAGCCTCGCACCTGCCTCCAAAAGTAGTTACTGGATGAATGACCCTTGTCAGGGATACTCTAAAGAGATTTATGTATGTATATTTCATCCTATGGTATTATGAATGGATCTCTAACAATGGAATTTTAAGGCCTGAGGTAGGGCATTGTGGGAGAGATTCTCAGGCAACTCATCCATCCTCATTTTGGTAGTTTCTATTAATAACTGAGAAACAAACAAGTCACATGGGACAGCCCCTCAAGAACAGCTCTCAACCTGAGATGGATTTCCCATCCGACTCCTCCAGAAACCTCCACCCCAACCCGACTTATGACTGGCTTAACATGTTTCTTCATTTCCCCAGCATGCAGAGGTGAGACGTATCAGGAATTCCCTCCTCATCCTGCCTTGAGAATTGTTCCAGTCCTGAGAATTTTCCGAGCAGACAGTGGTCTTGCAGCACCCTAACGTCAGCTCCTCATAGGTGCTTACAGAATACACTTGGCCAGCCAGTAAAGAGTTGTGAACTGTCAGAGAGGGGTTTACATTTTCAGAGGGAAAGAACCTTGAGTAAAGACAGTATAAAGCAAAATTTGCTGCAAGGCAAATGAGGGGAAGAAGGCAGTTCTGATGAGAAAGAGATTCACCATCAAATAAAAATGCGTTTTATGTGCTAAATTTCTCTTGCATGTGGACTCCCTAGTCCCATCCCGTGTTAATGATTTCTTCCATTATCTTCTTGTTCTGACATCTGCTTGGGAGATCAGAAGTGTAAACAGGTAATTCAGTTGGCTAAGTAAATCGGCTCTCCTCCCTGCCAAGCTGGTAAGTGTGCCCTTCTAGCGTCGCACAGGCTTAGCTCTGGTTTCCTGGAGGCTGGCTAAATGAGGATGGTGCGATGAGATCCCAGAGTGGGGGGAAGGGGATAGTACTTCCCTTGGGATGTGGGGAGACTTGGGGAGATCTTCCCTGTGGAAACAAGCACATTGGTTGACATGTTACAAAATCTCCATGAAATGGACATTGGTGACTTCAGACACATGGTAAGTCGAAGGCAAAGGGACCCATGTCTATTTTATAATCAGGCGAAGCTTGGCAATGCAGAGCCCAAACATCTCACTAACCTGTCTCATTATCTCATTTTTCATTCCTTCAACAACCCTTGTTGACTAGCTTTAGGCCTTGCATAACGAAGCAGCAGTTATAAGCCCAGCGAGGGATGTGGCAGCTTTGGAACATTGGGGGTGAACAGGATGGTGGTGTTTAAGAGGTATTTGAATATAAAATCAGTAAGACTTAGTTGACTAATGGGATGTGTGAAGGCAGCATGAAGAGGCCGAGCAGCAGAAAAAGAGAGGCAAAAATGTGGAATCTAGGATGATTCCCAAGTATAACCGAGGGTGGGGTAGGATCACAGAGGAAGGGAGCACAAGTGAGGGAAACTCAAAGGACACGTGTGGTGTGGGGCTCAAAGAGTCAATGCTTGGGACTCCCAACGCCCCTCTGAACCCTGGCTGTAATTCTATCAACTGTCAAGTCGCTTCTGCAGCCCTTTGCTCCTGCTCACTCCAATTTGACTCAAACACAGCCAGCAATAGCCTTCCAAAGCATGACCCCGGTTTCTGTGCCAGCATAACAAAGCTTGAATGTAAAGTAATTCTCTATGAGAAAGAAAGAGAAGAAAATCTCTGTTAGGGGCTTACTAGCAGTCAGGCATACTCTTGCCTACTTTCTTATTTGATCTTCACAAACCTGGAAGAAATTTGTACCCTCATTTCACAGATAATGCTGGGGGCAAAGTAACTTGTAAAAAAAAGCCAAAGAAGGAACAGTAGGTTCAAGGCTGAGATGAAACTCATGTCCCCTGATTCCTCCTAGGATGGTATTCTTTCTCATGGAAGATTGCTCCATGATGCTTTTCTGAGAAAGAACAAATGCATAAGCTCTACACGTTGGTAGGCCAAACACAGAGCTTCCTACTCATGACTTCAGCATCTGCCCCTGGATCATAAGCCCCTTGAGCAAACCTGGCCAGTGGTTGGTAGAGAATCAGTGAAACAACAAATGTTGTATACTCTTAGGACCATCCAACAGGTTTCTGATCCCTGAGACCCTCTCTCTGTATCCTTGGACCCTGCCTTTTCTCTGAGCAGCTGCTAACATTTAAGACCCAAGTTATATTTGAGAGGATGGTCAGGAACCAATGTCCACAGGCCATTAGGGTGCAGGGTTTGTGCAGCCTCAGAGTGGTGATGGGGAATCTTGGGAGCAACCAGGGAAAGGACCAGCACAGAAGTGACCCCACTCTATGGCTGTACTCATTTCTGCCTCATTATTCTAGACCCCCTGGGGTCTGGGAGAGAGCTATCAAATTGCCCCCTGTGGTTCCAAAGGCCAGAAGACACCAGTGGCAAAAGCAGAGCTGCAGGGCTGGCATCTGAACTCCTGATCCGACCCAACCACCCTCAGTTGTCACAACTGCTCATGCTGTATTTTCTGTTCCCCTTGCCTCTCTAAATCCCCCTCTCGGGGATGCTCATGGGCTGCCAAGCATTCATTCTCCCTTCTCCCAGCTTGATTTTCCTCTGGAGAATTTGTCTCTCTGCTACTTTCTCCCATGTGCTCAGGGTGAAGGTGCTGAATGGCTCATTATCTCCTGTCTTTCTCCAACCACATTTCGGTCCAGTGGAAAAAAAAACTGAGCTTAGGTACTGTGAGGGGGTCTGAAACTCATGCATCATCCCACTGCTAGGGGGAGACCTATAGCTGCTGGGGTGGGGGTGGAGTCACAGCAAAAGACAGACCCAGAGGACAAAGCCAATGCAGCAGGAGACAAGAACAGAGAAAAGTCCAGATGTTGGTGATATTTTCTGGTCTTCTCAATGATATGAGCCAATAAACCCTCATTGTTGAAACCAGTCTGGGTTGGGCTTCTATGTCATTTTCTCATTCTTCAAGGCCCACCTTAATTTCTAACCAATCTTTCCTGCCCTTAATTTGTCTCATAAAAGAGTGTTTTCTGAGCATGTCTTTCCTTACCATGTAATGTTCTTGGAACAAGCACATACTTGAAACAGAGTTTCAATCATGATTCATCTACTCACTAGCTGTGCAATCTTAAGCAAGGTGCTTAAAACTTGAGTCTCCATTCCTTCATCCATGAAATGGGATAAAACTCTCTCCCTCCCAAAAGAAATAAATGAGACAAGAGAAGAGCACCTGCTTTGTGAACAGCAGAGTGGCCTTCCTGGGGGGAAGGGACCCCTGAAGTTGACTTCCAAGTGTGCCAAGAACTCGATGACTTGCACATGGTGACATTAAGTCAATATTTTTGTGCATGCTGAGTGAATGACTCTGTCCCTCCCCCAGTGCCAGGTCAGAGCCCAAGAATATTAGCTGAGCCAGGTCAACCCAGCATGTAAAGCATCTGTCCACGATGCACCTGGCTTCTAGCCAGGCTCCCAGCCCTGGCAGTTGCAGGAATTCATCAGCAGACCCCGAACGCCCCTCCGACTCAACACCAACTCTAAAGGCAGTTCAACTCCAGGCAGCCTGTGTTGTAATTATGTAAACTGTGGCCAGTGACAAACACACAGAGCTGAGGAGGAAGTCATCAGCAATAATAGAATATTTTAGTAGCCCAGAAAATAATGGAATATTTTATTAAGCAGGATGGGAAGAGAGGCCATGCTTTTCCTGTTTCAGTTTCAAAGGAGGAGAAAAAGTAATCAAAGCACTGTGTAGCTATAAAAGAGAAGCCCAGCCTGAATAACAGAGGAGGACCACCCAATTATCTGCTCTATCACCTCCCAAAGGCAGTTCCCTGCCCTTTGCTAGTTTTACCTCATGGCACTCCAAGAGAGCAGGACCAGAGCATCCGTCTACTTTCCTCACTGTCTGCAGTCATCAGGCAGGAAGTCGGTGGAAGAGGACGTTGAAAGGACTGTTTAAATTTAAAATTACAGCTACTCTTACATGTCAGTTATCTGCAGGCCATGTAACTATAAAAGCACAGAAATCAACCTGTGGATGAGGCTTATCTTTCATCTTTTTTATCTCCGATAATGTTAATTGGCATATTCTCTGTCTTATAAGCTACCTGAGATTCTTCTGGAACCAGGTGGTTAATAAATGAGAGAGAAATGGACAAACGATTGGATGGGTGGGTGAGTAGATGGTTAGGTAGATGATAGACAGATAGACAGACAGATAGAAAGATAGGCAGGTTCTGTGTGTTCCTGTCAGATGATTCCACAAGAGGATATTTTATTCTTCAACGTAACTCATCTGTTTATAATTTACCCACCAATCAGCATAAGCCTCTCTAATTATTCCATCTGGTCATTCCATGCAGGACCCAGCATATCAATCTGAGCTCACCCCAGAAGTACACGTTTTAGTACTAATATTGAATCAACATGCATTTATTGAGTATCCACTCTGATCTACACACTGAACTGAATGAGGCAGAGTCCTTCATTTCCTCAAGCCGATCTGATCATCATGTCCAGAGTTACATTATGATTTCTGCCAAATTCCAGAGCAGTAGAACACTCACTTTCCTCATTGTCATTTCTTAGTCCCTTACTCCTATCTCTTGTCTGGACACTCCCTCGCCCCCAAGACAGCCAGCCCAGGTACCTTGGGGAGGCTTCAGAGAACATCTGGTATACCAAGGGAATGTGTGTTTCTCAGCCCTGCTCAAAATAGTATCTGACAAGCCTGAATCACACAAGTTCTGAAAAACTCACAAGAAATAACCTAAGAAATCTATAGCTGCCTCCTCTGATTTCACTCCCTGTCTGGCTGCTTATTGACTTCTGCAGCCTGTATTGACAATGTGCAACCCCGCTTCTGTCTGCCCGCTCCAATGCAGTGGTAAATAAAAAGAAAAGAAAAAGAAGGAAAAGAGGGAAGAGCACAGCCATAACCCATGCCAAAGACCCTGTTATGGAGAGCCAGGCACCCGCCTAGAGGTGAAATTTCCAAGAAACGTAGGGGATTGATTAGGGAGAAAATGCCTAAGCCCCCCCTCCCTTCCTTTCATTCATGTCCCTACATCTCTCCCATGGGCCACGTAGTACATTTGACTGCTTCAAACCTCTGTTCCACACGTAAGCTTTCAAATACCACTTCTGCACCAATAAAACATGTCTTATGTAAGAAAATGGGGTACAGCCCATCCCCACCGCAGCTCACATACCTTTTTTTCAAAGGTGATCTGAAAGACTTACCTGCCAAGCTCGAGTTAATTTCACTGCAGAAATGGAAGTGCAGGATGCATATCTCTGAGAAAGCACCACTTCAGGTTGCAGAAACAGCAAAGGGAGGGACCACCACATTCCCTAAGCCCTACAGTCCCCCGTCTCTCCCGGAGCAATTGATAATCTCACTAACACCTACAACAGTGGGCAGGAAGCTGCTTTCCTAACACCGCCCTCGGTGTTCGTGATTTTGTAACTCTCTCACCCTTCAAATCTTAGTGCAGTGCTGGCAATTAGAAACCTGCACACATCTGGGGCCTGGGACAGGGTGCTTTGTGCATACATCAGGAGCTTCAGCCAGCCAAAGGGGACTCTGGGCAGCCTTGTCCTCTCCCGTGGGATTTATCTGAATCTGCAGATTGTGTCATGCCAACCCTCTCTCCTTGCTCATGTGAATTACAGACTCAGGAAATCACACGGACCCAAGATTCCCAGAATGTGAGCTCTGTTCTGGGAAATAACAGGTGTATACACTCTCCTATTAGCTACCACCTTTTTTTTTTACTTTGTTTTTATTGTTGACACTATTATAGATGTCCCTTCCCCCACCTTTGCCTACCTCCATCCCACCCCCCACACCAGTAGCCACAACCTTGAAATAACTACTCTGATCAGAATGCATGACTAGTGTGCACAGTGTGAAGCTGAGTTGCTATTGCAATGAGAAAAGAAGTCAGAGCAAAAACTATTATTCTTTCTACCGCAAACAGTACCCTCTCTTCCCATCAGCTGATTCAGAGTTTCACAGCTGCTGCAAACATTTGGAATACTCTGGAATAAATGAAAGGGTCTTGAAATGCATGCCCTTGTTTCAGACCTATGACATGGGTCATTTAGTAGTCCTAAAACCCTAACCTAATCCCAGGGTCACCTGAGCCACACAAGCATATTTTGGATTGAATGTGTCATTTCTTTACTCCTGCCTTAGACAAAAAGCAGAAAGTAGGGGGTAGGTATTGAACTATAGGAATTTATCATCTTATGATGCTAACAAATACAGACTCAGTTATTACCCAAACTTTTTACAGAGAAAAGCATCATTTTTATTACTTCTTATTAACAATATTAATATTAAAAGAAGCAATTAGCCTTTATTATGCTGCAAGGACTGTTCATAGCACTTTTCATGTATTATCTCATTCAGTAGCTCAATAATTTTATGAGATATGTGTGATTGATATTCTCCTCATTTAGAAAGGAGGATACTTGTTGGAGGTGATAAGTAACCTGCCCACAGTCACATGATTAAGGGTGGTTTTAGGATTGGAATCCAGACCCATTTAACTTTGGAAGAAATAACTTTAACTGCTCTGCTCTACTACATGAAAGAGGTGCTCAGAGTAAATCCTAAATCATTTATATCTCTCATACTTGAAATCCATGACATTTATGGATAACTCACCTTCAGGTTACTCTTTTGCTACATAAAAAGATCTGTTAAGGAATAGAATCATGTGCTCAAGATCTTAGAAAGAATGACCAATTTTCTTAAATGAACAAACTGCTTTTAAGCTCTTGGGCAGCTCCTACTTGCTTATCATTCATGTAAATATAAAATCCTAAGAGTTATTAAATATTCAATAATTAAGACTGATAAATCCACTTCATAAATGACTATTCTCATTAGCAAATGTTCTTGAATGTGATATTTTCAAAATTCTAAGTAATTGCTTATTCTAACTATATACTAATTTAGATTTTTCTTGTTATCAAATGATAAAAATATGCTTGTAGGCTTTTTATTCATTGACATTAACTTATTAATACTTAAAATATCTTCAGGGCAGATAGAAAGTGCCATTTCCCTTATCTTATCAATATTGAAAACGACACACACAGACCCTAAGTGGGTCAGTAGCACATGCCATATGGCACATGATGTACAATGTATAATAAAACACATCGTTCAGAACAGTTCATTACCCACTTAGTGATTCATAACTTGCTACACACAGTGAGACTGGAACACCATCTCAAAGAGTACAAAAACTCACTTTTGAAAGTTGTGTGGAATCAAACAAATCTAGGATCAAATCCAGGCTCTGTAACTTACTGCTTTGACCTGGTCAAGGATTAAAACCTACCAAAATCAGTTACTTATAAACTAATGAATATATTCCTGCCACAAATTGCCTTTGGACTGTGCTGATTAGTTGAGCTTGTTTGATCAGAGTTAAATGTGAGTTATAGATTTAATCATCATATGAGCCAGTTAGCTAGCTTCATCCAAGTTAGAAAGTGGTCCATGCCAGACACTGGCTATTTGTGCAACTGAAGAGGTATAGTGTCTGCCTTTCATCACAAAAATATGAGGGAGAAAACAGAGGATGCTGGTGAGAATAAATGACAGCCCACCACTGCTAACCACAGAGCGATACGACGTATGTGCCTAGCTTAGCAGTCATTCCGCAGTTTTCTTAAATACAATGGAAGGAGTACCTCCACTTTGAAGACAGAGATCAAAATTTGCATACTAAATCCATAATTTGGGGAATCACGAGGTTTAATTAGTGTCATGCACAGGCCAGGGAATGAGCAGGTGGAATGAGTCAGGACCCTGTACCAGCTCCCTAGAATCCAAGCCCTTTGAGGACTCTCAGGTCCATGTATTTTTGTAGTGCCTTTTCCAGTGTCTGTAACCCCATGAAACAAACGAAATACTTGAGGGTTAATAGAGTAATGGCTAGGTAAATTTTTAATAAAAGATCCCCATAAAGCTCAAGAGGGGAAAATTGTGGCCTGTTGAGGAAGGGGGGAGGGGAACGTTAAGTTCTAAAAATACAACCAGTAAAAACACCATCAGATAAAGGTAGTCAGCTCAAACTTTCTTCAGAGGTCACTAAAATTTTCAGACTAATCTTTCTGCCTTTTACCTACTACATTCGGAGTGGAATAGATGGAGGGAATAACTGCTACTTCTTGGTTCCAAGGTCAACTTATAATAAGAGACTGCTATATATTTTTTCTGTTTCTCAGATAAATTTTTCTTCAAGGAAGAAAATGTCTTTTTTGCCATGCTGCATCATCCCCTTTCAGTAGTCCCAGTAGAATAAAGTAAAATGTTTTGCCATTATATTTTCTGCAAAGACCCAAAATTGAGGGGAAAGGAAAAAAGCAAAACTCAAAATAGCCAATCATTTCCTTTGTGCTCTGTTCCTTATACCTTAAAAGTAAACAACAATGACTGCAGTATAGATGAAAGCTTCCAGAAAATTTCCCCTAGTTAAAATCAATTCTAGTTTCCCATAGAACTATGAGCATATTGAGGGAAGAGCCTCTATTCTGCTTTGCATTTTTCTGGATGACTTGTTCTGCTGTCCCACAAAGAGGCCAGTGCAATGGCTAGGGGTAACAGTGATACAAGCAACTGAGGATTGTGACAGTGCTGTGGGTTTTCCAAAGATTCAGCCAGGCTAGGAGATTGCTAGGGTGATAACAAATACAAATTACTGACAAAAATTGCCCATGTGTACCTGGTTATTAAGGTCCAGCTAAGCATGGCTTCACAACGTGTCCATTAAAAGTTCAGTGTAACAGGGTAGGGCAGAGACATTGGAGGCTGGTACTAGAATAAGTGAACGCAGAGGAAAGGCTCTAAGCCATTTGAAGCAGTAAGACAAACATGAAAAATTCTCATTCAGTGAGCCAGAGAACTTCAAGAAAGTGTCTAGTACCTTGGACAGCAGCTCAAGAGCCTTACTCTGAGTCTCTGTCAGCCTGTAATTGACCATCAAAATACCCATCAATTATTATACATTTATCAAGTGCATTGGTGTTTTCAAAACAAATGCACAGATTTCAGCTTCAGGGAGGATGGAGTAGACATACTTGTTCTTATTCTTCTGTTAAGTACAAATAAAAACATTATATATAAAACAAACCTAAAAAGACTCTGAAAACTAGATGTCTAATTAGGGACCTCATATCCTAAAAAATGACTTAGCAATGAATTACCTGAGTTTTCTTTTTTCCTCACCTAACTCAGACTATATGCTGGAGAAAATGGATGTGGAAAGACCATTAAATGAAAACAAAATCAGGAAAGGTCTAGAATGATAGAAAACTTTTAAAAAATTGTATTTCTTAATTACAATTAACATATAATATCACATTAGTTTCAGGTGTACAACAGTGATTAGATGTTTAAATAGTAATTGCTGGACTCCAGCCAAACACCACAGAGAAAAAGTATAATTCCACCCCTACCCAGCTCAGCAAAGGCCAAGGGGGGAACCTAAATCTCTATCCTGGTCAGGTTGTAATGAGGCATTCTAATTTTCCCACCTGTGTGGTGTCAGAGACAGCCAAGTGGGAGCCAGGGCTTTCATAGCTGCCACTCAATAACAACAAAAACAACAACAACAAATCTGCATGGTGTCAGTTGAGACCACATGGGAGTTTGGTTGTTTTTTCACTCCCACTTAGCAGTAACAATGCACTATTCTTCATCTCCTCTGGGTTTTTGTTGGAGGCAACCCCTCCACTACCATCACAGTGTTAGCGGAGACCACAAGGCATCTGTACCACTCCCAGACAGGAGGTACCAGTGGAGGCCTAGTTGGGAGACAGGTCTTCAAACTGCCCAGCAGTAACAAGCTCCATACACAGGTATCAATGGCAAGTAGGGAACCTAAGATTCTCCCTGGATCAGGCAGTAAGAAGGTGGCTAACTCCACCTTTCCCAGAGAGCAGTGCCAGACAAAGCCAGGTAAAATAAAACAGAAAGTTTGAATAAAATCCGGCCTCATAATACACTAACCAAAATGTTCAGATTTTAATTGAAGATCACAAGTCATGGCAAGATCCAAGGTGATCTTAAATGGAATGAAAAGGGACATCAATAGATGCCAACAGTGAGATGACAGAGGTGTTAGAATTAATTCACAAAGATGTTAAAATGGCCATCATAAAAGTGCTTCAATGAGCAATTACAAACACCCTGGAAATGAATGAAAAAATAGTCTCAGCAAAGAAATTACCAAATAAAGAGACAGTATAAATAAAACAAGGTGAATATTTTAGAACTGAAAAACAAAATAACCAAATGAAGAACTCAGTGGATGAGCACAAGAGCATAATGGAAGACAAAAATCATTGAACTACAACACAGAGCAATAGAAACCAATCTGAACAAAAGAGAGAAAAAAAAGATAGAACATGCAAAAAAGTGAAAGTAGACCACCAACTTACACCACACACCAGAATAAACTCAAAATGGATAAGAGACTTAAATATAAGTCATGACACCATAAAAATCATAGAGGAAAACATAAGCAGGAAAATTTCACATATCCCATGTAGCAATATTTTTGCCATTATATCTCCTAGGGAAAGGGAAATAAAGGAAAAAATAAACAAATGGGACTACATCAAATTTAAAAGAACTTCTGCACAGTTAAAGAAACCAGAATCAAAATGAAAAGGGAACCCTGACCATATCGGAGAACATATTTGCCAATGATACCTTGGACAAGGGTTTGATCTCCAAAATATATAAAGGACTCATACGACTCAACACTAGGAAGACAAACAATCCAATTAAACAATGGGCAAAGGACCTGAACAGACACTTCTCCAAGGAGGACATACAGATGGCCCATAGACATATGAAAAAATGCTCAACCTCACTAGCCATCAGAGAGATGCAAATTAAAATCACAATGAGATATCACCTCATACCTGTCAGAATGGCCATCAGTAACAAATCAACAAACAAGTAATGGTGAAGATGTGGAGAAAAGGGAACCCTAGTACATTGTTGGTGGGAATGTAGGCTGGTGCAGCCACTGTGGAAAACAGTATAGAATTTCCTCAGAAACTAAAAATGGAACTGCCTTTTGACCCAATGATTCTGCTGCTGGGAGTATACCCCAAGAATCTCGAATCACCAATTCAAAAGAACCTATGCATCCCTATGTTCACAGCAGCGCTATTTACTATAGCCAAGTGTTGGAAACAGCCTAGGTGCCCATCAGTAAATGAGTGGACTAAAAAACTGTGACATATTTACACAATGAAATGTTATGCAGCAGAAAGAAAGAACTCCTACCTTTTGCAACAGCATAGACGGAAATGGAAAATATTATGCTAAGTGAAATAAGCCAGTTGGTGAAAGACAAATACCATATGATCTCACCTATGAGAGGAATCTAAGAAACTAAATTAACTAATGAACAACATAGAATCACAGGCATAGTAACATGGAACAGACTGACAGTGACCAGAGGGGAGGGGGAAGAAGAATAATGGTGGAAAGACCAGGAAGGGATGAGTCAAAGAACATGTATGAATTACCCACAAACATGGACAACAGTGTAGGAATTGACTGTGGGAGTAAGGGGTTGGGGGAGATGGGCAGAGGAGGGCAAAGGAGAAAAAACTGGGACAACTGTACAGTATTCCCTCACTTATCATGGGTATTACATTCTAGACCCTCCCCCCACACATACACACACACAATAGGTGAAAATCCGCGAAGTAGGAACCTTACATTTATTTTAGTATTTATATATATATTGAGGTTTTAGAAACCCTTCCCATACACTTATAAACTGTTCCCAGTCTCTTATTAACCTTTCCCACTCCCTTATTAATCTTTTCCACACTTTATTATAAACACTACTTATGTCCTTAAACATATTCTACACTCTTAAACCTACGTAACTTTAACAACATACATATACACAGTACTGCAAAATCTCATAATATAGCAAAATATTCACAATAAATAATTAAATATAATATTTTTAAAAATCCCATGATACAGTGAGGTCACGATAAGTGAACCATGATATAGAGAGGGACTACTGTAATAGAAGAACAATAAAAAATGATTTACAAAAGATAGAACAAATGAACAGACCCATAGGAACTTGTGTGCTATAAAAAAGATGTAACATTTACATAATCAAAGTCCCAGGGGGAGAAGAGAAAAGAGGCATGGCTGTAAAAGTACTCAAAGAAGTAATTATTTAAAACTTGCAAAGTTTGGTAAGACATATTAACCTACAGATTTAAGATGAGTGATTATCAAACAGATTAAATCCCCAAAACTCCACACTATGACATATGCAATATACTGAACTGTGTCCCCCCAGATTCCTATGGTAAGGCCTTAACCCCCAACATATTTGTTTCTGGAAACAGGGCTTTTAGGAGATAATTGAGGTTTAATGAGGTCATATGGTGGGGGTCCTATTCCAATAGGATTACTGACCTTATAAGAAAAGGAAGAGAGAAAGTGAGATCTCTCTGTGTCTTCGTATGAGGATTTAGCAAGAAGGCAGTCATCTGCAAGGCAGAAAGAGAGCTCTCAACAGAACTCAACCACACTGGCACCCTGATCTCAGACTTCCAGCCTCCAGAACTACAAAAAAAATGAATTCCCATTGTTTAAACCACCTAGTCTATGGTGTGGCAGCCCAAGCTGAATATGACAACACATCATAGTCAAACTTCCAAAATTAAGGAGAAAGAAAAAAATGTGAAGTAAGTCAGAGAAAAATGGCACTTTACCATTAATGGAAAAATAATTTAAATGACTAGATTTCTCATCAGAAACCATAGAGGCCAGAAGGAAGCAACACAACACTTTTCAAAGGCTGAAAGAAAACAACTGTCAACCTAGAATCTTTAGCTCATGAAAATGTCCTTTAGGAATTAAGGGAAATCAAGGTTTTTTTCAGATGGAAGAAAATTAAAAGAATTTGTTGTCAGCTCAGTTACCTTAAAATAATGATTAGTGGAAGTTCTCTAAATAGAGGGGATGATAAAAAAGAATCTTAAAACATCAGGAAGGAAGAAACAATGCACTAAGCAAAATGCAGTAGAATAGACTTTGTCTTGACTCTTTTAATTATGTCTGACAATTGAAATAAAAATTATGACACTGTCTGATATAGTTCTAAATGCATGTAGGCAAAATATTTAAGGTTATATTGTAAATAGGGTAAAGAAGCATAAAGAGAGGTTTATGAGGTTTCTACATTTCATGTAAACTTAAAATGAGCAACCACCAACAAGGTGTATCAAAAATACCTAGAGCAACCACTAACAAGGTATACAAAAAATACACTAAAAACTATAGGTAAATCAAAGTACTAAATCTAAAAAAAAAGTTCAAGTAATCAACAGAAAAACAGGAAGAAGAAAAACAGAAAAAATAAATTAAATGATAAACTTAAGTCCTAACAGATAAATAATGATATTAAATATAAACAGTCTAAATATACTAAATAAAAGACAGATGATGGCAGGGTGGATTAAAAATATGGCTCAACTAAATGCTGTCTACAATTAGATAGACAAGATGAAAGTAAAATGATGGAAAAACATATATCATGCAAACATTAGTCAAAAGAAAGCTGGAATGACTTCATTAATATCACATAAATTAGACTTCAGAGCAAATAATTCCCATATACAGACAAAAATATTATATAGTGAAAGGGTCAATCTACCAAGATGACATAATCCTAAGTGTGAATGTGCCAAACAACAGAGCTAAAAAATATATGAAGCAAAAACTGTTCAAACTAAGATAAAAAATAGACTAATCCAATTATAGTTGTAAGCTACACAGCCCTTTCTCAAGAACTGATGGAACAAAGCAGAAAATAACAAAGATATAGAAGAACTCTATAACACCATCAACAACAGTATCTAATCAACATTTATAGAACACTCCACCAACTAGCAGAAGAATACACATTATTTTAAAGTGTCCATAGAACATATACCAAAATAGCCCACATCCTGGGCCATGAAACAAAACTCAACAAAATTAAAAGAACTGAAATCATACAGAGTACATCACCAACCATAATAAAATCAAATTAGAAAGAAAAAAATGGAAATTCTCCAGTGAGTCATAAATTTCCAGTGAGTCAGTACACTTCTAAATAATACACAAGTCAAAGAGAAAATCTGAAGAAAATCAAATAATTCATTAAACAAGAAGGTAAAAATACAACATATCAAAATTTGTGTGACACAGCCAAAGCAGTGCTGAGAGGAAAATTTATAGCACTAAAAATATATATATTAGAAAAATTCCAGTCTTGAATCAATTATCTAGCTCACATCTCAAGAACTTAGATAAAGAAAAGCAAAATAAATCCAAAGCAAGGAAAAGACAGAATAAAGACAAGAGCAACAACTAAGAAAAATGAACATAGAAAAACAATCTAGAAAATCAACGAAACAAAAAGAAGTTCCTTGAAAAGGTCAATAAAATTAGAAAAACCTCTTGCCAAGATTTACAAAGAGAAAAGACACAAACTATCAATATCAAGAATGAAACGGGAACTACCTATAGACTCCAAAAGATAAAAATTATTCTACATGTACCAAATTGGCAATTTAAATGAAATGGACCAATTCCTTTAAAAGCACAGCCTACCACAAATCACCCAGTTTAAAATACACAATTTGAATACTCAGTGAAATATTAACAAAATTGAACCCATAATTGAAATACTTCCCCAAATGAAATCTTCAGGCTCAGATGGTTACACGACATAATTCCATGAAAAATTTAAAAATTAATAATAATTCTATAGAATAGCTTAGTGAAAACAGAGGAGGAGGAAACACTACAATTCATTTTACAAAGCTAGTATTGCCCATATGAGGATGAGAAAAAGTACAAAAAAGAAAACTAGAGATCAATATCTTTCATGGATATAAAAAATAAAAATTCTTTTTTAAATGTTAGCAAATGAGATTTAGCAATATATCCAAATAATTTTACACTATGACAAGCTGGGGTTAATCCCAAGGATGCAAGCTTTGTTCAACATTCAAAAATGTATCAGTGCAGCCCACAATGTCCCCTGTCTAAAGAAAATCCACATTACTTTATCACTTGATGCAGGAAAAGCATTTAACAAAAATTTAACAGCCATTCATGATTCTTTAAAAAGGTCTCAGAAAAATAAGAAAAGAAAGAAACTTCCTTATCATGATAGAGAACATCTACAAAAAAAATTTTTTTAAACCCTACAGTTAACAATGGCAGATGACTGAATACTGAACAAAGCAAGACTGTCTCATATTCTTATTCAACATAGCACTAGAATTTCTAGCCAGTGAAATAAAGCAATAAAAGAAAACAAATTGCATACAGAATTGAATGAAGAAATAAAACTGTCCCATTTTGCAGATGATGTAATTTTCTATATAGAAAATCATAAGGAATACACATAGCACACCCCTAGCAAGATCACCGGACAAAATATAAACCCATAATCTACTGTATTTCCATATACTAAAAATAAATATGTGGATGCCAAAATTAAAAACATAATTACATTTACAATTGCCCAGAAAAAAATAAGTATTTAGATATAAATCCAACAGGACTTGTATGCTGAAAACTATACAATGTTGATTTAAAAAATCATTTTTTAGTAAATTAAGAGACATACTATGTTCATGAATTGGAAAACTTAACATAGTAAATGTTTCAATTCTCCCAAATTAATATGTATGTTTAACATTAATTCTGTCAAAATCTCAGCAAGATTTT
This sequence comes from Furipterus horrens, assembly GCF_987537825.1. NCBI lineage: Eukaryota > Metazoa > Chordata > Mammalia > Chiroptera > Furipteridae > Furipterus > Furipterus horrens. Next base: position 193,369,078 of record NW_028327173.1, on the reverse strand, counting down.
TTGTAGATATAGCCAAGATTATTTTAAAATTTATATGGAAAGGAAAAGGAAGTAGGATAGCTAAAACGATATTGAAAAAGAAGAATAAAAAAGGAGAAATCAGTCTACCTAATTTCAAAACTTATATAACTACAATAATTAAGATTTTAGGGTGCTGGTGAAGGGATCCACATACAGACCAATGGAAGAGAACAGACAACCCATAAATAGACCTACACAAATATGCTCATGTTTTTTAACAAGGGCGCAAAAGCAATTCAATGAAGGAAAAATAGCCTTTTCAACAAATGTTGCTGGAACAATTGTACATCCATATGTTCAGGCAAAAAGTGAACCTCAATTTAAGTCTCATACTTTATACATTAATTATCTCAAAATGGATCACAGACTTAAAGTACAGTAGCCCCCCCCTTATCGGTGGGGAAGACATTTCAAGACCCCCAGTAGATATTCAAATTGCAAACAGTACCAAGCCTTATGTATATGTTTTCTGTTCATGTCTTCTAGCCACAAATTTAATGCCTTTTCTACCCTAAGCACTTACCACACACTATGGTGGTAACTTTTGCAGTTTTAGGTGCAACAACAAAACTAGCATGGATTTCTTTTTCCTTCTTCACAAATGCACAGACAGAAGAGTCATTCTTACTGTAGATCTTAGCAACCTCAGCATGAGTTTTTTCTTTCCATATTGAGCACGTTCACCTTTTTACTTAAAAGAAGCACTGTAGGGCTCCTCCTTGACATATTTAAATTACCAGAACCACTACTTTTGAGCTTTGTGACCATTATTAAGTAAAATTAAGGGTTACTTGAATCCAAGCACTCTAACACCAGGACAGAGAATCTGATAACCAAGACGGCCACTAAGTAAGCAACGTGTGGGGAGCACACCATGTGTGGAGATGCTGGACTAAAGGATGATTCATGTCCTGGTTGGGATGACGCAAGATGGCACAAGATTTCATCAAGCTACTCAGAATGGCACACAATTTAAAATTTATGAATTGTTCATTTCTAGAATTTTTCATTTAATATTTTCAGACCATGATTGTCTACAGGTAACTGAAACCACAGAAAGAAAAACCACAGATAAGAGGGGACTACTTTAAAATGTAAACATATAAAATTTTTAGGAAAAGAACTGTAAGAGAAAATTTTCAGGATATAGGGCTAGGCAAAGAGTTCTTAGACTTGACAGCAAACACACAATACATAAAAGGAAAACTTGATAAATTGGTCTTCATCAAAATTATAAACTCTTGCTTTGTGAAAGAAGATGTAAAAAGGCCAAAAGACAAGGTATAGAGTGGAAATAATTATGTGTAAGCTATAAAACTAACAAAGGACTAGTATGAAAAATATGAAAAGAAGTGTCAAAATTCAATAGAAAAAAATGCATTTAGAAAATGGGCAAAAGACCTGAAGAAGCATTTCATTGAAGAGGATACACAGATGGCAACCAAACAGATGAAAAAGTGCTCAACATCATTAGTAATTAGGGAAATGCAAATTAAAACCACAATGAGATATCACTAATCAGAATGGCTAAAATAAAGAATAGGGACAACACTGTCCTGGTAAGGCTGTGGAGAAAGTGTATTATCCATACACTGCTAGTCGGGGTTTAAAACTACATAGGAACTGTTTGGCTGTTTCATAAAAACCTAAATATGCAACCACCTAGAAATTGCACTATTGAGTATTATTTCAGCAAAATGAAAATGTATGTTAATATAAAGCTCATATATAAATATTTATAGCAGTTTTTTCTATAATAGCCAGATCTGGAAGGAAAAGAAAAGATATTCTTCAACAGATGAATGGTTAAACAAATTGTATCATATTTTTTTCTAAGCGAAATAGTTAATCCCAAAGGTCCCCTACGACATCATTCCATTTGTACATCATTCTTGAAGTGGCAAAGTTATACAAATGGAAGACAGGTTAGGTCTCCATTAGTAATTAGTTGCCAATGTTTAATGAGGGGGTGAGTTATGAAGAAACTGGGTCTGGCTATGAAAGGGCAACTGGAAAGATCCTGGTGGTGATGAAAACATTCTGTTTCTTGACTGTGTCAATGTCAACATCCTGGTTGTGCTATTGTACAACTGTTTTACGGGACATTTTCATAAGAGGAAACTATGTAAAGGGCAATCAATATTCCTCTGTATTACGTCTTACAGTTGTATGTGAATGTACAATTATCTCAGTATTAAACATTTACTTTTAAAAAAGTATGAAAAAAGGTTTACATATATTCTCTGATTATTTCACTGCCTGGGTCATTTTCCTGGAACTCTCTGTATGTAAAATGAGCTTTTCTCCTATTTACAAGGCATAATCACTAAAGAAGGGTCTTCTCTATTCCAGTATCTTAGTGAAAAATTTAGGGCTCAGAACTGCAGAACTTTCTTTCTTCAAGCTCACATCCAAGCCTCAGGTTCTCAAAGATAATGCTACTCAAATCTTCCTTCGTTACCCACTTTACAATTCACTAAGAATTACACTTATTCTTTCAGTGAATAAAATTGCTTTAATATTTAGCCTCATTATTCCCCCCCAAAAATCATCACCACCCTTATTTTAGTTCAAAGCCTGTGGTACCATACTTAGCAAAATATTATTCTTTTATCCTATGTGATGCACTTTTAGTCTGAGAAGCAGATAGTACCCAAAATATACCCATGCAACTCTTTTTTTCTTTTTCTTTTGTTTATTCTATTACAGTTGTTTCAATTTCTTTTATTTTCCCTTTTGCCCACCTCCACCCAGCCCACCCCTCTCACCCATAGTAAACTTTCAAAGAGGTACTGGGCATTAAATGCATTTATTGGACTTCTCTAGATTTAAGGTCTTCTTGTCACAATCCACTAATGCAGATGACTACCTTCTCCAGAAAATACATGCGACCTTTCAAAAACTTTCTTTTTTCTACATTCTTTCTCTTCTTCTGTGTGTGTGTGTACATGCACACTTGCACACACACGTGCACACACAATTTTTTAGGCATTCCTGTCAGCCTCTCATGGAACTCTGACCAGTTATAAAAGTCTTTCACAGCACGCTGCTGAGTGCATAAGAGCCCATCTCAGACCACACAAGGAGAAGGCTAGCACTTCCCACTGAGACAAGTCAGAGTTTCCAAACTGTCTAAATAAAAAACCAAACATAAGCTTGTGTAGTTTCTGTGCTGTATGGTCTGTCTCTGTGGAGATATCGCTATTCAATTTTTGAAAATCCATAGAAAGTCCCGCTTTAGGATTCCTCAGACACTCCATGAGCACATAGCCCACAACTGCCACAGAGAAAGGTCATGCAGGATCTTTTAGATACACTCACATACTTTAAGAATTAACCTATTGAGTGACCTTTGTTATCTTCCATGAGCTCATACCTCTTGCTCCTCCAATCAAAGCTCTCAGACTCCGCTATCTTGAGCCCTCAGCTAATCCAGACATACAGCCAACTTCTACAGACCGGAGCAAATGGAGAGGAACAATGATGAGATCATCAAAGCAGAGGATTACCTAAAATATTCACTTCACTGGCTATGAAATGATCCTTCAAGCAGCCAATTCACATGGCAGTGGATAATGACACTTCCAAAAAGAAGTGTCTAGGGTTTTTACAGAAAAGTCAGCATGGGAAGAAGTGCTTGCTGTCGATACAGTGAAAAAGCTAGTGGGAAGATGAAGACCAAGTGCAGATAAGAGAACGTCAGCTCTATCTTGACTTCCTCCTAACTGAAGAAGTAAAGGCAGAGATGCAGTAAGCTGGAGCCACTAACCAAAGTCCCACTTGGAATCTGTGGCATGTCTTGAGAAGGGAGTTCTGGACCTAGTGGCATTGGTCTCCTGTCTACTTAAATTTATATCTCAAATCTTCTAGAATGGAGGTCAGCAAACTTTCTATAAAGAACCAGATAGTAAATATTTTAGGCTTTGTGGTTTATGAAGTCTCTCTCAAAACTACTCAACTCAGTCATTGTAGTGCAAAGAACACACTGAACAATCTACGCAAATGAGTGTGGTTGTGTTCCAATAAAACTTTAGTTACAAAAACTAGTGGGCCACAATAGAATCATGGTCATAATTCCATGGTCATAGTTTAACAACCCCTGCTGTAGACGCTGATTGGTAAACCCCAATAAGCGCTTACACTTTTAAAACAGTATGCATAAAAGTAAAGAATAAAGGGGAATTTGCTCTACCAAGTATTAGCCTGTTTTGTAAAGCCATAACAACTAAAACAGTATCAAGTTTCAGTGAAACATTACTAAGCATAAGAGAGCCCAGTACATACAAAAATGTATGTTATATAGGAATCGACAAGTCAGTAAAAGATAAGATGAATTACTTAATAAATTGTGTTGGAAGAGTGCAATTTGAAAAACAAAAAGAAGTAATTCAGTTTAGCACTCTATACCAAAAATAAATGTTATGAGATTAAAAAGTTAACATAGAAAACAAGAAGATGCAAATGAATATTTATCTCATCTCTGAATGGGGAAAGTCTTTCTGAACACAAAGGAAGCAACTGAAGAAATCAAAACAGGAAAAATATCAGCCAGAAACAAGATGAAAACAAATGGGCATTGCTGTGTTCCAATAAAACTTTATTTATAAAAACAAATAGCAGGCCATATTTTGCTCACAGGTCTTAGTGTGACAACTCTGTTCTAAATGAACACAAATTACTTTTTATAATAAGAAAAAGAAATGTTATGTTTATTTAAGTGAATTTTTAATAGATTGGGTTTATTATTCCCTCATCAGAACTACCTTTTCTCTTTCCTCCCAAATTTTAGGATCATTGGTATAATGTTGGTTACAATTTGGTTTCTCACTTGTAATACAATGATTCAAACAGCTCCATTTCATTATGACTAGTGTACATCCCATAAGCCTAAGTGTAGTGAAAAGAGCCCTACACGTAGAGTCAGAAACTGGAAGTTCAAATCTTGGCTCAACCATTTATTAGGTAAGCGATTTCAAGCACATTTTAAAACCAGAGCTTCAGCTCCTTCACCTGTAAAATAATAATTATAACATTAACCACACCTGGGCAATTATATAATGAGGTCCCATGTGAAAGTATGTGTCCCTGGGCTGACGCATATGAGGGCCCCCCCAAATGGAATTATCCTTTGGATGGTGGGTCTCTTGTAGTCAGGCTTTCCCCAATAGGTGACTGTTCTAGGAACCCATCTGTATCAGTGTACCAGCTCGTTTTGTCATGAGAGGCTGTGTTCGGCTTCAGTGAATTTTTTTTTTAAGACAATGCATTTGCCCTTTTTATGATGGGCAATTTACGAGTGCACCTGCCCACACTGTGCTGAGTGTTTAGCAGTTTTTGACCAAAAACAGCATGACCCCCCCATGTCCCACCCTCCCTATTCACTCAATCTCACCCAAAAGACTTTTTGTGTTTATTTCTTTCCCTGGTTGAAAAGAAGTCCTCAAAGGGAAATGGTTTCCCAATGTGGAAGAGGTGAAACAAAAAACAGCAGAAGCACTAAAAGACATCAAAATCTAAAAACCACAATGAGATACCACTTCACACCAGTCAGAATGGCCGTCATCAACAAATCAACAAACAAGTGCTGGTGAGGATGCGGAGAAAAGGGAACCCTAGTGCACTGCTGGTGGGAATGCAGACTGGTGCAGCCACTGTGGTAAACAATATGGAATCTCTCAAAAAACTAAAAATGAAATTTCCTTTTGATCCAGCAATTCCATTGCTATGATTGTACCCAAAGAATCCTAAAACACCAATTTAAAAGAATGTATGCACCCCTACATTCATATCAGCATTATTTACAATGGCCAAGTGCTGGAAACAGCCTAAGTGCCCATCTGTAGATGAGTGGATCAAAAAACTGTGGTACATTTACACAATGGAGTACTATGCAGCAGAAAGAAAGAAGGAACTCCTACCATTTATAACATGGATGGAACTAGAGAGAATTATGATTAGCAAAATAAGCCAGGCAATGAAAGACAGATACCATATGATATCGCCTAATACAGGAAACTAATGAACATCACAAACAAACGAGCAAAACTGAACCAGTGACATGTAAAGCAGGAGCAGGCTAACAGTGACTGGGGGGAGAGGGAAGGAGAGAAGTGGGGTAAGAAGGGGAAGGGTCTAGTCAAGGAACTAGTAGTATATATGACCCATGGACATGGACAACGGGGTGAGGATTGACTGTGGGAGAAGGGGTGGGCAGGTTGGGGGGAGCAATGGGGGCAAAAATGGAACAAGTGTAATAGAAAAACAATAAATAAATAAATAAAAATCAATGAGTTCAAAACCTGTTTGGAGCAGTGGGAAGAATGTCTCGATAAGTGTATTGCATCAAATAGAGAATACTTTGAAGGTGACTGAAGTTTAAACACGTAAGAATAAATACACATATTTATAAAAAATTCTGTTTTGGGAGTGTCCCCCCTCGTATTAGGTACTCGTGAGAGATAAGTGGCATTTTCTTTGAAAGATACTAAAGTTAGCTTTGAGAGCCAATTATACTTTGATGAGAAGAGATGTTGAAAACATCAAGTAGAAGAGCCCTAGAAACCTTCTAATTCACCCAAATTGCATAACTATCAAGGGACCTAAGAATGCAGCTCTAGTGATGACATCCAGATGTTGATGGCATTTACTCTACAGGCCCAATCATTTATATCAGCGACAAAATACGTAAAACTATATTATGAACATTAATCCCAGAGGAGAGGAGACTGCTCTCTGGCCCTCTCTGCATGACTGTTGGAGAGCTGAAACTGAGTCAGAGAGGTTCTGGGAGTGGGGAGAACTGGGGAAAATGTAGATGGAAAATGGCAAGAGAGACTCATCTGTCAAAGAGTTTCCCAAGAACTCTTTGTTCATAAACTGAATCCCTTCGTTCCCAAGAGAGAAACCACTTCAGCCCTATCTCAGCCAGGAGCTCTAGTCACTGCACATGCAACCAAGACTCTGTGGTCATTCAGTCACTTGCACAACTTGATATACTCCAAGAAACCCTGTAACTAGTGAAGGGCAAGTATTATCAAGCCCTTTATAAAGAGAAGAAATTCCAAGAGGCTAAGTCACTTGCTTAAGATCACTCCAAGATCATGGGAGGTCTTCTCGCTGAATGTTTTTCCTATTAGGAAGTCAAGATGATCTTCTATCGCTTAACCTCACTTTCAGCATAACTTCACAAGGAATTCATGAAGCTAACCCCAATGGATTTAAATAATTTTTATGTCTTGCCTGATGAGGATAAATGATATTTTCCAAACTAAGTATATCATTTCTTTTAGTATTAAGGTAGGAAGGACTTAAAGAACAAAATGCCATTTTACTAACACTTGTTATACATAAAGCACTGCATTGGTACTGAGATCTGAGGTGAGCATGGCAGAGGACTCCCAAAAGAAAATAAAGTATAATCTATTCATCATGGCTAAGGGGTGAAGCAAACACAAAGAATCCAAAGTTCAGGATTCAAGTTCTGGTTCAGCCACATGCTAGTTTCATGATATTGGTCACTTATATATTCTAGTCTTTAGTGTGTTCATGCATAAAATGATAATAGCAATTTCTGCCTTGGAGGTGAGGGTTACATAAGACAAGCACAAATGTGTTCTATAAACAAACATAAGACATCGTCATGCTAGGCAGAAACATGGGGTCTGACATTAAACTGGGACCCATGGAAAATTATAATGTGAATTCTAGTTCCCTGGGTGAAGTTTTCGGGGCCACGCTCTCCCACCTTCCTATGCTTCCCCCTACCTACAGCCACATAGAACCTTCCCCACGGGGGCCACAGTGAAGCCAGTTGCATGAGACTACTTGGTGCTGGGTTTGAAACACAGGCCACTGAGACCATGGAAAAACTTCGGAAAGCCAACCCTAAAGTTGATTTTTCTTCACATTTACCTATCTTCTTTTCAATTATAGCAAAATGAAAATGGAAGAAAAAGACAATTTTAAGGAAAAACAGCCGATCAACTCTGAAAATCAAACACAACAAAGTGAATATAGATTTGTCTGACTACTGGAGCCATTTATTTTTCCCCATCTCGGTATCCATCTCTTTAAGGAGAGAGTCAGATACTGAAAATGGTACTTTTTTCTCTTTATTTTGCTAAAGAAGTTAAACCTAATTAACCTCCAGTTCCCTATGAAGGAGAAAAAATGAATAAAATGCAGAGGCATTTCCTTTGTTCTTCTTCCACCCTGATTTTCACAGTAGTTCAAGGTCAAGGTGTGTTTTAATGATTGTCACAGGTAGTCCTGAGTGCTTATCCTTGACCTTGGGATCTCACAGCATTTATCAACTGTTCCTTATGGATGTCAAAGGGATGAAGAGTGTCCTATCTTCTAGGTCTTATAAGACAGTCTAGGATATGGAACCAAGAAATAAAGAGATTGCTTCTTAGATGTCTAAGTTGAATCTGCCACCGATCTAAACATCTGCACCCAGCCAGACATTAGCATCCAATAGTGTGGATGCTTTCCTGTGTGGTAACCAGAAGAATGACCACCAGTCACCTCATACACAGAGTATTTTCCAATCACTGGTCTTCTGTCCCTGGAGGAATAAGGCACATTCACCATATGAAGAGGTAAGAGGAAATGTGGGTTCTTACATTTGTAATTGTGCTGGCTCATTGAGTTTAGTGTCAATAAAATTCCATTTTTTTAGCACTATTAATTTCAATTTTTGTGCTGACTTAGTAACCTTTTAAATTAACTTAATTACTTCTAAATGGAAATGTGTTCATTTTTAATAATTTTTCATTATTATAAACGTTACATATGTGTGTTGCTTAAAGTTTCTAAAATAAGGACAAGTAAAAAAAAAAAAATCAAAATTGCCCTTAACCCCAATATCTAAAAGTATCGCCTATTAGCATTTTGCTTTCTTTCCTTTCCTTTTATTGTTTTTCTTTCCTTTTCTTTTCTTTTCTTTTTCTTTTGTCTGTGTGTGGGTGAAAATACAGTATAGTGTTTTTAGGAAGGAAGTCCAAATTTCTCCTTACTTATTAAGCAGATTCCTCTGGTCATCTTGCATATAGAACAACCATTGGATCATAACCTAGGAGAAGTAAACAGAGTAAATATTGGGGCTTTCATAATGTTTTACCCTGGTTTAAATTTTTTTGAAAATAAAACAAAATCGAGTTTACTCAAACTGCTTCATTTGTTAAATTCTAAACCAAGACAACCAAAGTCTTAGCTCACCTCTCCAAGAGTAGGCATTAAGAAATACAGGGAGAATTAGCAGCATTCTAAATCCTGGAGTCATCGAATCAGTAAATGTTACATTTGAAAGAGACCTGAGCTATTGCAGAATCCAGAAGTTTTCAAACTGTGTTCAGTGGAACCATGGAGGGTCCTTAAAGGACACTTTAAGGTACCCCAGGAGCTTTCAAGGCTTGGGAGACAATGGCAGGGTGGGGGGAGAGAGGATGGAAAATGAGCAGACTGAACAAAGTTTCCTCCATCCACCCTCACCCCTTCCCCAACCATAGCCAGTCAACTTTTGCATGTTCTACATCTTGGGTATCAAAATAAGATTTCATTTGGCAAAAGTGATAAACTGTTTAAGAAAATTAAGTTGAAATTTGCTGGTATGGTCCAGATCTCTCATGTTACAGATTAATAAACTGAGGGTCAGGAATATGAAATGACTTTCCACAGTCACACAGCTAAGTAAAATATCAGAGCATAGTAGATATTTGTCCTTTGGGAGAAGTGACAATCCAACATGCCATCCCCTTCTTGTCTCGGTAGAAATCCCTACTAGGTATAGTATGCTACAGAGAAGGAAAACTCTGACTCCAAAAAACCTCCGCTGCTTGCGGCATACCTCTTCAGGGGAAAGGCTAAGGGAGTAAACCCCGACAGAAAATCCGGAGCCGGAGTCCCTAAGGCGGTTCAACGTTGTAGTCAACACCGGCAACTCCTGCAGCGCACCTGAAGCCAAGCTGTATTGACTCCGTCTTTCCCTTGGATCCTTCAGCTGCGAAGAGAGGGGGGGTCTGCTGCGTGGGCAACAGCAGACGCTCCATATCACCCTGCCCAGGCTCTGTAGCTTCAGCTCCACTGGAGAGGACACTCCAGCGTCATCGCAAGATGTCGATTCAACACGGGAGGAGACAGATACCGTGTCACTCCCAAGTCGGACTGCACAGCCATTCTCGGCGGTGCAGATAGACTCTTAAGAAGCTACACCATCGTCTCTCGAGACGGACGGCTGCCGAATAGTATGCTATGACAGTAGAATTGGTAATGATCTTCCTTTTCCCATGCTCAAGTAGTCAAGGCATGGATGCATGACACAGACTCAACAAACTGGATTCTCTCTTCCTAATCTGAGTCTAGAGCAAATGATGCTCGAATACGTTCAAAGTGGCAGAGGCCTGGCCAGGTTGTTCCTGCTGCCTCGTCCCCAAAGTCCCCTTGGCTCCTACTTGTTTTCATCACCTGCTTCTCTAGGTGCTCAGTGATTCTGTCCTCTTCCAATAACTCAATGTTTAAGATGGTACTTCCTGACATACAGAATGTTAGAATGAAGTGCGCCTTACTGTTCGTCACTTCTCTTTCCTCTGCACCATGGAGCACTTCTAGGAAGCCATGTGGCTTAATAGAGGCTTTTTGCCACATAGATACCATGTAGAACAAATTTTTACCCTCAGTTGGGAAAAGATGTACCCACTGGAATAGATTCATCTACGAGGTCAAGATTATAAGGTCAAGATATAACATATTTTTTAGGTGGGAAGTTAGTACAGGTGAAGATTAACATTAACATCTGGCATTATTTTTTACCTTATCCACCTCTGGTAGGTAAACATTATGATCCCCATTTTACTGATGAGGAAAATTAATCCCAAAGAGTAACTAATTCATTAGTTATGGAGTCAGAATTAGCACTAAAAGAAACTACTGACATCAGAGTGAAGATTTAATAAGTTTATATCTCCTTCTGGATTTTATTTAATCTTGTAGATTCAAAGTTGTCCCTTAAAAGAGACTATTACACCTACTGTACAGAACTTATCAAGAAATCCTAGAAGTTAAATACTTAGGTTCTCTAAGGAAAACTCATTTCTGTTTATCTAAAATTAGACTAGATAGAAGATAAATAGACAGATATAATTAGGTAGATAAATATGACAACAGCAGAGTGATTTGTTCTCCGATTATTTCTCTACACTCGTTTTAAACCACATGGCATGTTTTTAGTTACCACAGGGGGCTTTTCACTGTGCGGAAGGCTTACCACTGAGGCCATCTTGCTCCAACAGCTAACTGCATTTCCCATTGCTCGTGTTCACCCTGTTTTCCATAACTAAATGAGCGTGGCCGGAGGAGATTGTGAACAAACCTTGGCAGAGCAGCACGAGGGAGCAAAGACACCACGCCAGAAGTGGCCTCTAGTCACACTCAGTTTGCTCCAAGCACAGATGTCTACTCTCAGCTACCAGACACCTGAGGGCAAAGCCTGGCCCCAGATTTACATGTAGGAGGGTTATCCAGGACAGAGTCTGGCACATGGCACCCTTTACTGGAAGGAATTTGATTAATCATTTTCATTACCTTTCAATTGCATGCACCTGAGCTCATTTACCCTCTGCCCAGAACCAGCAGTCAGTGGCTTCAATGGCACGTGAACACTCAGGTGACCATGATAAGCAGATGGAGAGAGGGTTCCACAACCCCCTTCTGTGGTGTCCTCTGAGGTCAGAGAGGTCATCCAGACCTTGCAGCATTCAGCAAATCCCTCCATCCAGCCTCACGGGCCCCAGAAGATGATATCTCTATATGCATCCTGAGCACTGTTATCGTAAAATTCTAGGTGCAAATTGGAAAAAGGGAGAGGGAATGGGGCCTACTCAGAATAGAGTTTCTCCTTACTAGCAAAAGGGACCAATAACCATGACTGCGTGTCAATAGAAAATGGATAACAATCTGCTAGGCATGCAATGTCCACTATTGTTAGCATATGTACATTTGGCCATTTCTCCCCGAATTTCCTATCTATTGACATATTTCAGGCTCTTCCCAGGGTTAATTATAACCACAAGACTTTCTAACATTGACTTGTGACCCCTAGAAAGTTATATTCTTATGTGGCTCAGTCTTGTTACAATATCACAGTTAAAGAGACACACTGGTTAATTTCTTTCCCGAAAGTTCTAGAAAACAAGAAAAGTTCCCCAAACGCAGAGCAAAATGTATTGCTAACAAATATCCTCTTTTTCTATGTATTTTTACATGTCCCATGGCTGTTCTGGAGTACAGTATTCCCTCACTTATCACGGGTATTACGTTCTAGACACCCCTGCGATAGGTGAAAATTCGCGAAGTAGGAACCTTACATTTATTTTAGTATTTATATATATTTTAAGGCTTTATAAACCTTGTATTTCTATTTGCCAGTTCAAAAATCCCTCCCACTCCAGCTTGCCCAACACTTTTCTCCACTCCTTTCTTGGCCCTCACTGTGGTTCATCATGTAGATCAAGGAGTGCGAAGTTAGTGAACAGACAATATGTTCTGACTGGCCAATGGTAATCTTTTACTTAAATATTTTTTGACTAATTACACATTTACATGCATGTTGTAAAGTATTGTATGGAGCAATCCCAAGTATCCTTTACCCAGATTCCCCCAGTGTGACATCTTTCAAAACCTATAGTATAATACAACCAGAATATTGACATTGATACAGTCAAGATACAGGGCGATTCAATCACAAGAATCCTTTTATAGCCACATGCACTCCTTCCTCTTCCTGTCCTGGGCTGTTGGAAACTACTAATCTGTTCTCCATTTCCATAATTTTAGTGTTTAGAGAATGTTATACCATGGAATCATACAGGAAGCAAGCTTTTGTGATTGGCTTTTTACACTTAGCATGTTTCTCTGGGGATACACCCAGACTGTTGCATGTATCAATAGTTTGTTCCTTTTTATTACTGGAAAATATCCCATGGTATAGTTGTACCATAGTTTGTTTAATCATTCTTTCATTGAAGGACATGTAGGTTATCTCCAAGTTTTGGGCTATTAAAAAATAAAATCTATAAACAGACTTGTCCAGGCTTTTGTGTAAACATGTCTTAATTTCTCTGAGATAAGTAGCCAGGTCTGCGATTGCTGGGTCATATGGTAACTGCATGTTTAGTTTTTTAAAGAAATTACCAAAGTGTTTTCTAGATGGATGTATCACGTCACATTATCAACAATAATATATGTGATCCAGAGTCTCCACCGCTTTGCCAGTATTTGGTATGTCACTCTTTTTGAGTTTAACTATTCAGACAGGTATATAGTGATGTCTTCTTGTGGCTTTAATTTATATTCCCCTAATGGCTAATGATGCTAAACATATTTTAATGAGCTTATTTGGCATCTGTAGATCCAGTCAGTAAAATGTCTCTCCATGTTGACATGTCATCTACAAATAGAAACAGTTTTATTTCTTCTTTCCAGTTTGCATGCCTTTTATTTCCTTTCTTGCTTTATTCCATTGGCTAGAACAGCCAGCATTATATAAATAGTAGTAGTGAGATCAGACATCTTTGGCTTGTTCCTGATCTTGGAGAAAGCATCCAGTCATTCATCATTAAAATATGTTAGCTTTAGGTGTTTGGCAGAAGTTCCCCTCTTCCTATTTTTCTGATAGTTTTGATCCTGAATGGGAGTTGAATTTCACCAAGTACTTTTTCTGCATCTCTTGATATGGCCATGCAATTTTTCTTCTTTAGCCTGTTAATGTAGTAGATTACATTGATTGGTTTTCCAATATTAAATCAGCCTTGCACCTTTTGCTTCATGGTATATCATTTTTATGTATTGCTGAATTGCTAATTTTTGTTTAAGATTTTTGTGTCCATAAAACTCAAAATGGATCAAAGACTTAAATATAACTTGCAAAACCATAAAAATCCTAGAAGAAAACATAGGCAGTAAAATCTCAGACATTTCTTACAGCAATATTTTTTCTGATATATCTATCTCCTCGGGCAAGAGAAACAAAAGAAAAAATTAACAAATGGGACTACATCAAACCAAGAAGTTTTGCACAGTAAAGGAAATCATCAGTAAAATGAGGACAACCCATTGAATGAAAGAACGTATTAGCCAATGATACATCTAATAAGGAGTTGCTTTTCAAAATTTATAAAGAACTTATACAACTTAACACCAAAAAAAACAATTCAATTAAAAAATTGCCAAAAGACACTTCTCCAAAGGGGACACACAAATAGTCGATATATGTATGAAAAGACGCTGATTGTCACTAGTCATCAGAGAAAAGCAAATCATAAAAAATATTGATAACTAACATCATAAAATAAATTAGAAAGTGATCTCTACATCTTTATTTTCTGGAAGAAAATGTATATAACTGGTGTTGATTCTTCTGTTTGGTAGCATTTTCCAATGCAATCATTTAAACCTGGAGATATCTTTTTGGGGAGTTTTAAATTATAGATTTAATTTCCTTAATAATATATGTCTATTCATATATCTACTTTATATTGGCTAACTTTTGGTAGATTATGTTTTTCCAGAAAGTGTTCCATTTTTTCTAATTTGTCAAATTTATGAATGTAGGGTTAATTTGTAGTATTCCCTGATTACTTTTTGTTGTCTATGGTGACTGTACTGGTATTTTCTATTTAATTTTTCATGTTAGGAATTTGTGCCTTCTTTATCTTTTTCTTTATAATCCAAGCTAGAAGTTTGTAGATTTCATTGACCTTTTCAAGGAACCATTTCTTTTTTAAAAACTGATTTTCTAAATTGCTTTTTTGTTTTTAATTTCACTACTTTTGCTTTCATCTTTATTCTTTCCTTTCTTCTGCTTCTTTTGAATTTATTTTGCTCTCCACTCTATAGATTCTTGGGGTGTGAGTTTAGATTATTAATTTGCAATTTTTTCTCTTTTTTAATATACACATTTTGTTCTGTAAATGTGCCTCTCAACACTGTTTTGTCTGTGTCCCACAAATTTTGTTGCATTGTATTTTTATTTCTGTTCAGTTTAATATATTATTTTACTTCTTAGAACTTTCTCTCTGAGTCACAGGTTATTTAGAAGTATCTTGTTTAGTTTATAAGTATTTGAGGAATTTCCTGTTATCTTTCTGCTATTGAGTTCTAGTTTGATTCCATTTTGGTTGGAATATACTCTGCAGATTTCAATTCTTTTAAATTTGTTGAAGCTTGTATTATGGCTCCAGATGTAGTCTATCTTGGGATATATTCCATGGACACTTCTAAAAACGTGCTTTCTGCTGTTGTTAGGTGAAGTTATCTATAAATGTCAGTTAGATCCCGCTAACTGATGGTGTTGAGTTCTTCTATATTGTTACAATATAAATTATGTTCCTTTCCCCAAAAGTTATATGTTAAAGTCTTAACTTCTGTGACTATATTTGAAAATAGGGCATTTAAAGAAGTAATTTAGTTAATAAAGGTCATAAGGGTGGGCCCTAATCCAATAGGATCAGTATCCTTATAAGAAGTGCAAGAGATATGAGTGACATGTGACACACAGAGGAAAGGCAGCCATCTGCAAGCCAAGGAGAGAGGCCTCAGGAGAAACCAACTGCTGACACCTTGGTCTTTGACTTCCAGCTCCAGACTGGGAGAAAATCAATTTCTGTTGTTTAAGGCATCCAGCTTGTGGTATTTTTTCATGGCAGCCCTAGCAGATTAATACACATATCCTTGCTGATTTCCTGTCAGGTTTCTCTATCAACTTGTTGAGAAGAGTAAATCTTCAACTATAATTGTGGGTTTATGTATTTCTCCTTTTAGTTCTATCAGTTTTTGCTTCACATATTTTGCAGCTGTGTTTCTTATTGTATACACATTTAGGATTGCTATGCCCTCTTGGTACAGTGACCTTTTCGTCATTAAGTAATGTCCTCTTCGTCTCTGGTAATAGTCTTTCCTCAGAGTATAGTCTATCTTATGTTTTTATACTCCTTCTTTCTTTCCATTAATGTGAGCATGATATATCTTTTGTCAGCACTTTATTTTAATTCTGCCTATATTATTATATTGAAAGTGAATTTCTTAGATAGTATATAGTTAGATTGTGTTCTTAATCCATCCTGCCAATCTCTGTCTTTTAACTGGTGAATTTGGACCATTTACATTTAATCTAATTGTTGATACATGAAGGTGTAAGTCTATCATTTTGTTTATCCTCTGTGTTACATTTTCCTGTTTTCTATTTCCTGCCTTCATGTTGATTTGAACATTTTTTAATCCTATTTTTATTTACCTACAGTGTTATTTAGCTTTTTAAAGTATTTATTTTAAGAATTACATTATATATACATACTTATTACAAGCTACTAGTACCATTATTTTACCAGTTCAAGTAAAGTATAGATGTTTTCATGAATACTTAAAAAATGTGCTTTCTTCAGCTATTGGGTGGAATTTTCTATAAGTGTCAATTAGATCCTGCTAGCTGATGGTGTTCAGTTCTTCTACATCATTATGAAATAAACTGTGTCCCCTCCAGTTTATTATATAATTGTCTTAAATATTTCTATACTATATGGCTAGAATAGAAATTTTTTCTTACTAGGTTCCCTCTTTCATATTTGGAGGTTGGAGAGAGTACTTTCTCTAGGGGCTTTTCTTTCTACACTCATTGGTGTTTCCAGCTTTTCAGCTTCTTCATCTCTAAGTCTGAGATATAGGAGGCAAAAAGAAAATTCAGATAACTTACCATAGTATATTTCCTTGGGTCCTAAGGTCCTTAGTTAATTTGCACTTTTCTCTCCATCTTTCAGTCTTCTTGTTATTTTTTTAAATCTATAATACCCATGGTTTTTAGCTGTACTTAATGGATACAATAAGGACAAGTATGTCTACCCCATCTTCCTGAAAGTGGAAGTCCCTACAACAGTGTTTTTAAAATTAGAAAATATCATATAAAAACAAATCTGTTACTGTTCTGGAAAAACTGGAACATATGGCAATACTGGGCTTGCATTATGCATTCCAACAATATTCTCTAGCTGAGCAGGAGCAGGCCTGTTTATATGGGATATGCCACAATTGGAACCATGACTCTTCACAGCATTACACCCAGCCTGCGTCACTAATATGTTCTCCTTAGCCTCAGTAAGAATTTGACTTTGCTACTTCCAATGATGCCTCCCTGGCTAAACACAGCCATATTCTTCCAGATGCCCTAATTCTCTCTCTTTTCAGTCTTCAATTCTGTATAACAAAATTCCAAAGAATTGATTTAGCAGAGATGATATCTTCAGGAGACTATGTGTGTGTGAGTATAAGTGTGCATATATACATATGTGTGTGTCAAGGAGCAAGGGAGAAGTCAAACAGAAGGAAAGCAGAATTTGTCACAGAGCTTGAACCATGTAGATTTAGCTTTCAGTCATGGGAATGGGGGAAAAGCTATGCACGTGCAACAATTTGTAAACTCCAGTCACATCATCCGTACCTCAGAGTCACTGTCACTGCTGTTTCCCCACCTGGAACATTCTTCCACAAGACTACTAGAAATACATTGCATTGAACTCAGGTCTCAGGTCAAATGCCACATAGATCTTCCCTGACTATTCTATCTGTCTGAAATACCCATCTATCTAAAATAGCCCTCCTCTATTGCCAACGCTTTCTATCCTTTGCTTTGTTTTTCTTTATAGCACTTACCATTGCCTAAAAACACATTACACATTTACCTGTTTACTTGTTTATTGCTCAAACCTTTGAGGATGAAGACTTTGTCTGTCTTACTCATCATCATATCCCCACTTCCTGGCACATAATAGGAGCTTAATAGGCATGTAATGAATAGATGCATCATGTCCTGAAACATCTTAATACGAACACTAACAAATCAGAAAATGTTCAGCACAGGATGCCAAAACATTTATAACCATAAAAATGCTGAACAGTTGAGTGATCTGAGATAGAAGACATTTAAAGTTGGGATGACCACTCTCAAATATTTTTTTAATTGGAAGAGGGAGTAGATAAATATTCCCCATGTCATTCCAAATGGCACCCCTCTAAACAACGTGCAAAGAGACAACTTTGCTCCCACTAAAAAGAAGAGTTTTCTAATAACTAGAAATTCTTCAGCAGTAAAATACAGTGAGTTTGCAATCACCGGGGCTGGTTAAGCTGGGACTAAAGGACCATTGTGAGGGCCAGTTGTAAGAGGAATCATGTGAGGGACTTGTGAACGGGTGACTTCCAAAGCCTCTTCCAATCCCACAATTTTAACATATTTTAAAGGAGACAGATCTGGGCTTTCACTTTTCACAATTCCAGGAATCACCAAGCACGGTATCACTGAGGTAGAGGCTTAGTTTAAGGCTGTCATTACAGGGAGGTTAGGAAACAAAAATCCTTCCAAAGGATTAAGTCCCTGCTAGTATGAAATGTGAAATACTTGATTTTTACTTAAGAGTGTGTTACAAATGCAGCTGAAGGACAGATGGATTTTTTAAGAAACCAGGATGGGAAACATTTTACAATTATTTTAAAAATAAAGATATTTTCTCAATATGGCTTAGAATTTTCACTGGTTAGTGTTGTTTAAGGCTATTTCCTCACAGGTACTATGACTTTGATTTTGGCAATTACTAATTGGCGGTGGCTGCGATTATAGAACATATTCTCAAATAAGCACCTTAAAACCTTCTACTGGCTATGGCACATTTTTATAGAAATTATGTTTCTTAGTCAACATGGGTTTTTTAAAGTATTAAAGATAATTATGAGTGGTGTCACATGACATATTTTAAAGAACAATATAGACAAAGTTTAAAGAACTACAAACTCCTACTTATAATTTGATATGGTATCACTAACTCTTAGATTTAACAACCACTGATTAATGAAGCTTTCCAATTTTAAGCAATAAGCAACCATAAAACTCATACCAAAGTTTTCCTTGGAGGCAAAGCTCCCTTAGGCACACAAACTTACTTCTGGCTCAACCTATAACACTTCAGCAGTTGTTTCTCTAACCTGATATGTGATCAAAACATCCAGGATATTAATATCTTATATGCACAGTACTATTTCACAATTCTAATGCCCACTCTAACTAAAAATGATTTAGCATGTAGGAAGCCTTAGGATGCACAAACAATCCATTTTTACCACCTCACTTTCATGCTTACATACATTTCAAAGTGCCCATCTTCTATCTCTCAAACAAACCATAAAAGCTCAACAACTCCACAACTCCATTCCTAACACTGAATAAAAGTAGGCATACATTCAAAGCAAACATTGAAAGAATAATATTGCAAATATTATTCTAGTAGGTCAAGTGAGCAGTCTCCTTCAGATCCAGCTAAAGGCACATGACATGCAGGTCCTTTTCCTCCCACATTAGTGATACAGTAACAGTGGGTGATTAGTTCTCTGATCTTCCTTCTGAACCCCATTTCAATGGTTTTGCCAGGAATTCAGGGGTGCTCCATGTCATGTGCAGGTGGCGCCAGTTACCCTCTTTTCTCCTCTCGTCTCCATCACTCCACTCCTTTCTCCTCCCACTCCCACCCCCACACTCACACCTCCTTCCTTTGTTGTTGGATCACCACATGGAGCAAAGAATGGGCACATTTTATCCCTGTTCCATCCAGGAGATGCACAATACATGTGCTGTCTCTAGGAACAGCTGTAATTCGCAGGCATTACAGAAAAGGAACATAGCCATATGGCTTTGTCCCTGGTTTACAGATTTCCAGTGAGTGTTTATATATTTAAAACACAGCTGTTTTGCATTAAGTTATCTCTACACAGGTGAAATACCTGCTCATCAGAGCAAAAAGAGGATATTATGGACCAAAAAAAGGACCATTTCCTCGGGCTGCTGCTGTAGAGTATGTGACACCTGCTTCACGGCTCACTGCCTGAGGTTGCTGCACCCTCCCCGCCTCAGCCCTCCTGCTCCCAACCTACTGACCTCAGACAAACATGCATCTCCTCTGTGAAAGTTTCCCTTTTCCTTTGGACTTGGCATCCCTGACCTCTGATGCTTAATATACTCAAGATACTTCAAATGTCAAGGTTCATGGTATAAACAGGACAAGGTTATCTGGGTCATGAGACTGCATGCCAGTTTAGACACTTCCTTTGCAGGAACTCCAGAGCCATGGTGATGAATATTTGATAGAACCTTTGGTGCGCTGACCCAGAATTAATTCATTATTTTACCTAAGCTTCCTGCCCTAATCATTACAACTGGCCTCTTCTAATGTCTTCTGCATTATGATACATTGCCATTTATTTTTTATAACACTTGTATTTCACCTAATTTCATTCACGAGGATGGGGAACAGAACTGTACATTGGGGAAAAAACAGTTCAAAGTAAGTAATTGTGTGAGTAGCTGTGCACAGTGTTTTTGACATACCTTATATCTTTAATTTTTAGATGAGCTCAAAGAACTCAACTCGAAGAGCATGTGCAGCTCTGATGTCTTGCAAATGATAAAACCAAAAATCAAATCCAGGATGGATTCCATAGAAATCAGGCTTTCCTCTATGCCATGCTCTCTCACATTGTTGTACAGTTCTGTGGGGAATAACTGTTTTGCTGTGTGTATGTCACAGTATTGATGAAGAGACAGACTCTGAAGCCAGAATGCCTAGTCATCACTTCCCATGACTTTAGACCAGTCACTCACTGTGCCTCCATTTCCTGTAAAATGGGTGATAATACTAGTGCCTATCTTTGATGGTTTCAGTGAGGATCAAATGTGTCAACATAATTATAGCTTAGAACAATATCTGATACATACTAAGTACTATGAAAGTATTAGTCATTTTTGTAAATCTGGCTTCCCAGATGGAACATAAACTCTTTGAGACTCAGGACAGTCTACTTTTTTGTATTCATATTGCTGTCAAAAGTGGGTAGGTACTCTATAGCTAGATGAATTAATTCTTTTATTGACTGGTGCCCTTTCCATTCTTTACAACACAATGTAGAAGGAGCTCCATCCACCAAGGCCTTTATCACTGGGCTTGTAAGCACCGTTTCCAAAGTTTAGAATTAAGTCCAATCTTAGACATCTATGGATAATTGTGATAGACCAGTGATTCTCATTCTTCCCATTACTTTCCTCTTCTTGTATGTAGATTCTAGACTTTGAATTTAGTATGGCAATTGATATTAGTCAAAGTATTAGGATGGAGTAAAATTAAGATTTCTTCATCAATGCATTCATCTTCTCATTCATTCATTCATTCATTCATTCATTCCATGCTGTTTTTTAGTTAGGATTAACATAGGTGCTAGGGAAAGCCAGAGGTGAGTAAAAATAAGTAAAGCAAATGATTACAATACAATATAATAAGTGCTATAACAAATGAAATGAAAGTTGTAAGAACCACTTAATTATTTCAGGGAAAGTATACCAAGGAGGTAATGTTCGAGCAACATCTGGAAGAATGAGGAAGCAGCTATAGGAGAGAGGAGTAAAGGAAGAAGGACCATTATGTGCAGTGCACAAAAAAGTGTACTAATAAAAGGAGAATAAGATCAGTAAGCTCTGTGTGGCTGGAACCTGGGCTGTGTTGGGTGGGTGTCCACAGTCGATACAAGAAAACTTAGTTTAGAGTCCAGATCACTATGAGGGAGTAATTGGAGCAGGAGGGATTGGAGACAGGAAATTGGTCAGAAGACCAGAAGAGATGGGCAGGATAATGGCATGATCTCAGCATCAGCATTATGGATGGAGAGGTGTGAGTAGCTACAACAGATCCTCAGAGAGTAGCACAGACTGGACTGGTGACAAGTGAGTGGTGAGGGGAGGAAAAGATGGTTCCAAATACCCTCATCTGCTTTTTTCAGTGATGTTTACCATGAGCAGACTCACAAAGTGAATTTTTTTTTAACGAGGATAATGAGTACATCGAACCCCTCTCCAATTAGTGCTTAACATTTACTAATTGGAATTATTGAGCCTCATCCTTTTAACGGTGTCTTTGGCTTTCGCTTTCACATCTTTTTTCTTTGAACTAATCCTATAACATCATCAATTACATTAACTAAATCCTACAGCAAAGTGAGGCCATCCTCTCTACCAGAAGCTATGCTAGCTTATAAACGTTGACCAGAGTCCAAAAAAAATCTTGGCTTCCCAGGCACACACAGCTCTATTTTGGACTCTGGGTTAAAGCACTGCCGGTATATGCCTGTCAAAATGCAAATGGCTCACCTGAGCTGTTAATACACTAACCAACTTAAAGTATCAGGAAAGCAAGAGCACAGGCCAGGAGGACATAACCTGAAGAAACACACAGAATGGGTTCATTAACGTGATTAGAAACCCAAAAACTGCCCAAAGCAGCAAATCCAAGAGAGGCCAGGGAAGGGATGGGATGAGGGAAGCTACAAGACAGGAACAGCAATCCAGCACCAGATACAGGGAAGTGAGAAACAAAACTCCAGAAGTGGGAAAGAGAGGCCACATATAAAGAAGTCTAGCTTTGCTGAGATTCCGAAGACTGCCTTCACACATATAAAATTATCATTTTCCTTTGAATAAACCTTTACCAACAGAGCACCTGGTAGTTCTGCTACTTAACAGCTGTGTGATGTCTGACACAGGAATTAACCTCTCTAAATCTCAGTTTCCTTATCTATAAAGTAGAGATGAAGAGAGAACTTGATCAGGTCTATTTCACAGGTGGGCAAATTAAGATGGACAGATGATGAAGGGCTTAACTGAGGGGCCCCAGAATCTGCAGAACCAAGCTGGAGCAGGGCTCCTCTGATTCCCAGTTCAGGGAGGGCGTCCTTTCACCTATACTGCTGGTCCAACCTGGGAGACCAGCATGTAATCCCAGGTCATGTAATTTGTAGAACATCATCAAATTGTTTCACTCTCTTACCCTGCCCCAGTTTATAGCTCAACTATAAGGTCTAGAAGTTGAGATGTAACCTTTCATGCACATACCACGAGTTTTTCTCAGGGTTCCCTAAAATCTCAGAAATCTATTCTTAGAGGCTTAGGAACTCATAACAGTTCGATATTGTCTAAATCCATAGCAAATGGCCATAGCCCTGGCATTTTTACATCTCGGATTTTTTCATTCAGTTTGAGGCAGCACATGAACACATTGAAACAATGTCCCATCAGGGTGTCAGCGTTTAACTTCAGACACCTCTGGTAGCAAACTGGGGCTGGGCTTGCAGGATTCCCACGCTCTGCATCCTGGTAATTGGCAGTGTTCCCTATGTTGTCCTGTGAGTGCTCTTGAGTTTTTCCCTGTGTAAAACGTGTTTCACTTTTCATGCGCAATTATAAAATCTTCAAGCAACCTTAATCAGATAAAGGATAGGGAGGAACAACCTAATTTAGTAAAAGGACTGACTAATGGTGTTGTAAACAGTCATTTTCTTACTTTCCCATAGCTAAAACTGCCCAAGTGCTAGTAAAATACTTGGAGTACTGGCCTCAATAAATAGATGGGAGAGGCTTGTAATTAGCATATCAATTGTTTGTAGGCAATAGGTACTTACAAGACCTTTTAAAATCATTCCCTAGACTTTGTTGAAAACCTGCTTAGTGGTCGGAATAAGGGAAATATTGGTCTTTAGTGTTAGAACAAGTACCTATCCCCCCACCCCCAAGCTTTGTTTACATTTTCAATTTGCACAATCTAGACCTTGGAAGAAAGCCTTTGAGAGGCAAAAGTAAACTTGAGCTCAGACAGGGAAAATCCAAATGAAATCAAGATCAGATTCAGAAAAATGTCAAGGGTTCCAAATGTATGTTTGCCTGCTCATGCTTTTTCTTTATTCAAAAAAACAAAACAAAATATAAAAACCCTTCCCTTAGTCAGATTTGGTTTCACCTTCCCTAAGGCAGGTTTGGTTTCAACTGAAACAAATCCTCTATCCTTTGGCCTTTGCTTCTCTTAAGAGATAATGGCACATATATGAAAGCACCTGATACACAGGGTTGGCACAGAGGAGTTGATGGAGAGATAAATTGCAGATTGTAGATTAAGAATTGTAAGCATACAGTTGATATCACTGGAGGATGAGAGTCAGGTGACTCCGAAAACATCTTAAGTATTGGGTCTCTTCATTATTCAGAGGATGAACAGGGATTGATTTATTGATTGGTTTTATTTAACCCATGGAGGCTAGTAATTTCTGAGAGCCAAGGTAGGTCTTAGACTACCATGGATGAAGCAAGAAAAGGCCAGGAGACCACCTGCCTTTTGAGATAGGCATATTTTTGTGAGTACAACTTGTTCCATCAGCTGCCCAGAAGTACAGAGCAATGATATAAAGAAAAATCCTGGCTAGTATTTGGAGAGCAGAAGTTTCCAGCATATTTCAAATAAAGGAGATGAACTTGTACAGTCAGAGAGCATTGGGAATGATGACCACAGTGGCAAAGAGCCTACTGGGATGAAGAGCTATTCTTCCTGCTACAGAGAACCTCTTATCTGAAGGACTGGGGAGAGGCAAGTGACAGCATTAACTGTGGACCCTGAATCACTGGTGCCAAGCTGAGGAACTCACACTATGTGTTTTCCTAAGCTTGAGGCCACATAGCAAAAAGACAGAAAGGAAATACACCAACATGATGAAAGTAGTGGGTATGAATAGTAGGATTATGGGTGATAACCATTTTTCTAGTGCTTTGTCAAAGTTTCAGTATTTTCACCAACAGGTAGGCATTAATTTTAAATACATTTTTTTGTTAAATATGCACTTTAATTTTTTTTAAAAAACATTAAATATTAGGTACAAGAATGAGCTCATAAGCAGCTGGGTGGCAAAAGGAGAACATTCTCTCAGCCCTAACTTGTTCTGGCAAGTCATTAACCCAGGTAATCTGCATGGGCACCAGCATCATCCTTCCTAATAATTGTTTTTATTATTTTTATTGGTGATATTAATATAGCCACCATTTATTAAGAGCTTGCTCTGTGTTAGGTCTTGGTGACCTTTTTGGTGGCTGACTTTGCATCAGTCTGTTTTTACATCATAACATGGCTGACAAAGAGCTCAAATTAAAAGTAGAGGTGACAACCCTGCTATTGTATTGTTGCTCACTTATATTGATATTATTTTCAATCCAAGGTTTCTTAAAAGTTTTTATAATTCACTTGCCTATTTTGTGAAGGTTGGATTCATAAAAATTAGATCATGGAATCTATAAATCCACATTACCAGACACAACTAAAATGTGATATGTCCCAGTTCACCAAGGACAAATGAACATATAAAAGTACCAATGTCAGACTTTCCCTCCCTTCAGGATATGTGACTATGATATGATACATGCAGTCCTCTGGTATCAGATCATTTGAGGATGCTAGCATCAATCCATGTATTAAAAATGTAAAACTTAAAATTTTTCATCACAAAATAAATTGAAGTTTTAGCACTTATGAATCCCTCAATAGGTGCACTCTATTTTGAGGCCACTGTTCTGTCACAGTGTCTTGGACATCCCAATCTTAGTGGTCTTGATTTTTGAAGTCTGTGATCTGCCTCCCAACTATGCATCAAGTAAGATGACGAATATCACTCCACCTAAGTTCTCTCCCACTTTAGCCACCAACCCTCCCCCAAAGCCAGATTTGTCTCTCTTAGCATGTGCTAGAAGCCATGGTCTCTTTTCCCAGAGACACTACTAGATATTAGTTAAGCCCTCTTTGATTTCCCTTAAGACAAATAATAGAAGACACAAAATCCTATCTTATCCACTCAAGTAAATGCATATGGTTAAAGCAGGTGACTGGCTGGCAGTGTGATGTGGTGACAAGCCCTGGGGGTGGGGGGCTGTGAGCTATAATGTCCAGGTTCTACCTGAATCTCCTCAATGAAGTCAACATGTACCTTTGCCTCTCAGTCTCCTTATCTATGGGACAAGAACAGTTATGCATGTCCTACTACCTAGGGGCTATGAAAGGAGCATAAAAATAATAAAGAACTATGGGAGAAGAGACTCCTTATAGTCCTGCCTTGAGAGGGCTGCAGGAGGGCTCCACAGAGGGAAACTTAGCAGGAATTTGAGAAGAGAGGTTCTCAAAAACAATGAGTCTGTTGTCTGATGCTGTCTTCCAGGCAACTTTGAGAGTGGCTTAGAACAACAAAAGACAAAAAATACCCTAAAAGATTTTAGATTTTTATTCCTTCAATCAACAGACTTAAGACGATAAACTCATAGTGGATAATTGGAGGAAGAGGCTTCCTGGACACTCAAAAATGCAGAACATACAGGCAGAGAGCACCTAGCCAGGGGCTGAATAGTCAGGATGGGGCAGAGCATCACAGTGGGCTTTGAAGTCAGGGCTGCATTCAAGATGAGGTTCTGACACTGACTATAGCTTTGGGATAATTTAATCAACGTGTACCTACCTCAGTTTTATTGTAAGTACAAACAATGATACCTACTTGTGTCATGCTTATGAAGATTTAATGAAACAGCAGCTGTGCATGATATAATCTAGGACTTGGCACATAGTAGATTCTCAATAAATAGTTATCTTCTTCACAATCATTTTCATTCACTCTTCTTGCCCTTGCTTAGCCTGTCCTTCAAAAGAAATAGATGAGGCATAGCTAACATCTGCCAAGTACTTAAGAGAAAGACTTGGCAAGCACTTATCAACAGAGGCTAGAGAAGTGCTGCCTGATGGGTCATGCAGAGTAAATGCTCATGCCCTGCAAGACCTTGCTGAGAAGTCACGGGTTAAGAGCAGTGAAAACCAAGCAACAAACCTTGGCCAGGTTGGAGGCGGGGCAGCAGGTAGGCAGCTGGCAGCCAGTCGCAGCAATAACCTTACTAACACAAGGACACCCAAACTAAAGTGGGTGAAGAGCAAAGAATGATAGCATGGAAGATCTGACAAGGGATTCTTATTTCTTTAACCATTTGGTTGAAGTCAGTACAACCAGTCTAACATTTTTCAGGCAATAGCTGTGGCCTCAAGCCATGCCTGAATTCTCCATAGCTCACATTTTGCTAAACTCTGTCCCTTAGAGAAACAACCAGAAGACCTCCCTCAACAGTGTCCCCACTGCCACAATCCCCCGTGTGAATATAGCATCTTTTCATCATTGTAGAGCATCTTGTAAGCTGTTTACCAAGTCCAAAGTCACATGTATACCCCACAAAATAAGACCATAATTCCTACATTTATTTTTTCACAAGAGCACCAAGAGAGAGAGGGTAAGTGGATAATTCAGTGCATCCCCCTCACCAGGACTAGACTACTCAAAATTCTTCCCTCTTAACAGTAAGCCCTGCTCATGCATAACGATACGGAACACATCCGTGTTAAGAACAGGTTGTGTTTGAAGTGCTCTCATGTATGCCCTTTGAAAAAGATGGAGTAAATCCTTCTTGGTAAAAGGAGAGGCATTAATTATTTAATTAAACAAAGTAGTTGTTGACTTTTTAAATGCAATAGGCAAATTTTCTGCGATGAACACAATTATACACATGTATCTAGTTCCTACTGCTGAAAATAAGCTAGCTGAAAATTTAACCCCAGAGTTGGGGGAAGAAAAGTATTTGAAGGGAGAAATCTGAAAGAAGTAATATGCAAACAGAAACTAGAGTTTCTTCCTACAATTGTGACTTGGCCTTTGAAAAGTACCTTGATTTGACTGCTATTATAATATAAATCCTAATAGCTTCAGAAACAAGGGGAGTCATCTCAGGAAGTGGAGGTGAGAGCCGTACCAAATCCATAAAGGATAAAACTTGAAAAAAACCTTGGAGATAATACAAACTATACCACTTACTCAAAGTATTGAAAAGGTTCAAATTAATCCTGACTTCACAGCAGTTAATATAAAGTCCTAAGTCAATAAATCTTGATATTGATTAATCTACACTACCCCCCTCCCCCCCCCCCCAACACACACTCAATTCAATTTTTAAGTCCTCCAGGTTCCCAGAGGTAGAAGGGGCAGATGTGACAAGAGTGATTTACAAAATCAATATAGCACAAGAGATCCAGAGAAATTAACTACAGAAGAGATGACCCATTAAATCATCCAGTCCATCTCATCTCCCTCTTGGCCCCTTGTAGGCTGTCCTCTTTCGATCTATTTGAGCCCCTTTATCCAAGTAAGTTGTGGAGGTCAACAGATATGAGGGCTTATTCCTTTTTCCAAGAAATTAGTCCCATTACCAATGTCCCAATGCTGAGTCCCATGTCTAACTCTACATCAATAATCCTCAACTCTGGTACCACATTAGATTCACTCAGGGAGCTTTTGAAATACACCAATGCCAGGCCTCATGCCCAGAGATTTTTATTTAATTGATCTGGGGTAGAACTTGGGCACTACTGGTTTGTTTGTTTATTTGTTTGTTTGTTTAATACCCAAGTGATTCTACTATTCAGAAAGGGCTGAAAATCACTTCTTTACAACTTTAACAGTCTTATTCTTTCTCCAGCTTTTGAATGCTTTCTTGTTGGCCATACTGAAATTACCGCAATACTACCAGACTAAATAGTGAAATCTTGGATAACAATAAATCAGTAAATCCTGGCTAGCTGAGGAGCTGGCTGAGAAAGCCCTGCTGTGGGGAATCATTATTGCTGATGGGAGTATGATGTATACCTCAGGTGAACTGGGGCACCTGAAAACAAACAAACAAACAAAATGGCTGAAGACTATTTAAACTAAGAGAGAAAAGACAACTTTCCCAGTCCCAACACCAGCAGCAATTAACCACAGGGGAAGCTGTGACAGATGATAACTCATCAGCATTTCCTCTGCTGATTATTTTAACCTTAGCTGGGGAGGAAATAAAATTTAAATATAAGTTTTAAAAAGCATACAGAGTCTAAAAGAGAACTTTTGTTGAATCCTCACCATATGCAGGCACAGTTCCAAGTGTCTTACAGAGATTACACCTAAGTCTCACTGCAACTCTGTGAGGTCGGTGCTAGTATAACCCCCTTGTAGAGGTGAATACACTGAGACACAAACGATCACACAGATAGTTAGTGACAGAGTTAGAATTCCAGTTTAGCTAGAGTGGCTGCAGGGCCCATGCTCTTAATCATTCATCTCAACCACCTTCCAGCACTGTGTAAATTAGACATAAAGGAAACTCCTGAAATTAGAAACTAAAGGTGCTACATTGTCTTAAAAAAAGCTAAGACACAATGTCTTCAATAAATATCTGTAAAGCATTGGTTTCAAACATTAGTGTGCATCAAAATCACTGGAAGAGGTTTTTAGAACAATGGCTGGGCCCTCTTCCCTAGAGATTCTGATACAGAGTCTAGTGGCGCTCATGAACTTGCATTTATAACAAAGTACAAACTTTTTTGTTTTTTTAATCCTTGCCTGAGGATATATTTATTGATTTGAGAGAGAGAGAGGAAAAGAGAAAGAGAGAGAAACATTGATCAGTTGGTTGCCTTCAGTATGCACCTTGACTAAGGATCAAACCCACAACCTAGGTATGTGTTCTGACCAGAGATCAAACACACAACCTTTTTGGTGTGTGGGAAGATGCTCCAACCAAGTGGATCACCTGGATAGTGCTAGAAACATCTTTTTTTTTTTACACTGTTAAATTTACCAGAGAAATTCGAGATAAATCAGTTTCAGCAAACGAGAGAGAATTAGCAGTCTTACAAAATGTCATTCAGAAGCTAAGATATAAAGAGTTAAGAAATGGTTCTGAGGTCGTGGAGCCAGTGAGCGGCAGCTCCTCTTCCAAAATGCTTCTTGGGAAAGGGTAGTACTTCAAGGAAAGTTATTTTTAGGACAGGGGTAAATGCCAGAAGTAAAGGAGAATTAAAAAATTCAAGAAAGACCACAAGAAACTGATGATGGCACAAGGTTCTGGAAAAGGCAGAAGGGTTCATGGCAACTGCAGTGAATCCACCTGCCAAAGCTTCCATCATGAGAGAGGTCTTCCAGAAAGACAGGCTCACACCAGGCCTCTTGGCACTGTGTCTATAAGCCCAAGGGTGCACTTCCCAACCACTGCTGGATGGCAAGGTTAAAAACTACCTTAGATAGAGTATTTCAAAGTTCCGTGAAAAGACAAAAAGAACTATAGGGCACGACAGGACTATGGCATGTTCACATGTTGTTCCTGAGGGGACCATAGCTGGTACCTCTCGAATTTTCTTTCATGTGGGTTGTTACTCTAGTCCCTCAGCTGCAGAACTGGCTACATAACTCATGGGACTCTAAACAAAATGAAAATGTGGAACCCCTGTACAGAAATGATTAAGAACTCCAAGATGACAACAGCTGAGCATTAAACCAAGTGTG
Source organism: Furipterus horrens (assembly GCF_987537825.1). NCBI lineage: Eukaryota > Metazoa > Chordata > Mammalia > Chiroptera > Furipteridae > Furipterus > Furipterus horrens. The sequence continues at coordinate 193,338,763 of NW_028327173.1, read as the reverse complement.
GTCCCTTCTCAGCACAGGGTCCTGTGGGATTGCATTTTGCCTAACCATAAAGCAAGCCCTGAATTACCTGGGGCAGAGGCAGGGCTTGAAAAATTCCACTGCTTAGGTCACACCTGAGGCCAATTAAAACCAGACCCTCTGGAGGTAAGAATCACACATCAGAAATTTTTTAAAGCTCCCCATTGATTTCAATGTGCAGCCAAGGCTGAGAAACCACTGCTTATTTGTCATAGAATCTGACAATAGCAGCTTTGAAAATCATTTTCTTTAAATAAGGGATTCTATCTGGAAAAATATATATAATGGTCCCACAAAAGGGACTACATATAGCCCTACTTACACACCACTGTATCAGATTTCTCCACCTACCCATTTCTATAAAGTGGCTCAAATTATTACTACAAAGGAAAAGAATGCAAATCTCTTCCTATAAAAAATACATGTATTGCCATACAATTCGAAAATAAAAGGCAACTTGAGCAATGGACACCATGCTAAATTCCCTTCAGAACTCTGAATCTTCTTGGCTCTACCAGATGATTTCTTCTAGGGTTGGGCACCGGCAGAACTCATCCACGCTTCTGAATAACGCACGATACAAGGTCTTTCCAAGCAACAGTGAGCTTTGGACAGAATGCTCTGTTAAGGCAGGAGATTCTGACCCTCACCAAATCCAAAGCTTGAGATTTATCCCAAGGGATGAGATCAAATGGGGATGATCATCCAAGCAGCAGAGCTGGGCAGCTCCCAGCCAGATGCATAGTTACCCAAGAGTTCTTAGCAACAAACCCAGCCATCTAAGAAGACCTGCTTCCCACAGGAATCTAAGACCCTATATGGATCAGGGAAGCCAATTCCTTCACAGTGGTTCTTTAGACAAGCAGTACAAGCTGAGGCAAATTATGGAGACCCTCAGGATAACAGCAAGCACTGAGGCCTTCCATTCTGACCCTATCAGCAACAGTGACAGGGAATGCTTTGGAAGTAGAGGTCATGGGTTAGATCCTGGCTCCACCGTTTTGTAGCTGTGTCACCCCTCTGTACCTCAGTTTTCTCACCAGAAAAATGGAGCTAATGAAGTACCATACAACTGCTGTGAAGACTGAATAATATAAACCTTACATGTGGCTAAGCTGGGAAGAGTGCTTAATGCATGGTAAGCGCTCAGGAAACATTAGCTTAACTACCGTCATTTCCATGGCACGCCACAAAACACACATGACCCACTTCTCTCTCACTTTATATGGGCCCTGGGCTCTATGGTTGCCCAGATAAAAGCAAGTGGCTCCTGGTTCCACAAGCCAGTAAGAGTAGAGCCAGGACTGGAACCCAAACCTTCCATTTTATATTCTCAACTTCCTCTTCTCGCCCAACTCTGATGACTGTGCAGAGACCCTGTCTGTAGCCTCTCTGGTGTGGCATGCGGCACAATCACAATATGCTCTAAGCGAGGATTAAAGGAGATGATCCGATAAAGCAGGAAACGAGCTGTCTCTCACATCATAAGCACCCGTATTAGCTATTGTTATTATTGCCATTGTTATCATACCATTGATGAACTACCAGGAAAACTGCGTGTAAACTGACCATACCCATCATACTGGAGACTTACTTGAAGAGTGGGCTATCTTAAGAAATCTAATGTCCGACCCTTTCATAAAAACAGAATTCTCTCTGATAATGTGACTAAAATCACCCACTTAAATTATCCCATCCATATGTTGGGAGCCTGCTGTGTTGGCTATGCTTAAAATAATAGAAGCGATACTTCCAAGCTATCATGAGCAAGAGACAGGGCAAAGATGTAATTTTAGAAGAGAAGTCCAACTTCAAAAGCCTATAGACCCACAGCCAGAGATTGGCCAGCACAGAAATAAAGCCTTAAAGGAAAAGGGACTGTGACTTTCATGTCTTTTTCAGACCCCTCTCTTCAAGAGAAATTTTGTACCACCGTGCCAAACACAGCTCACCTTTTATAATTGATATTCAGGCTAACACAGTGCTAGGCCTTTCCTGGGTGCCCACAGGCAGCCATACTGTGGTTGTAACCCTACCATTTAGAAACAACTTCCTGACCAATCAGATGGCATTAAGTAGCTGGATTTACTTTTCCACCCAAGTGAGCGTCTCTTCCAGAATGAAATCTGCCCTATGGCACCAATTTTCCTCTTTTGCTGAGTGGTCCAGGGGAAAAAAAAACAATCTGAAAAACAACAATGAAGCCATGACAATTAAACTGGCACATAATGAAAGCTACAAATACATAATTACCATGTTCCCCTTGGTACAATACACTCCAGCGTTGCCAAAAACTGCCCACTCTAATAGCAGTTGCCCTTATATGGGCCCTGGGCTCTGCAGCTGCATCTCAATGAGCCCTAAGTCTGCTGCCTGGAATGGTTGCCCTGGTAACAGGGTTCTGGCTGAGAGGGACATTGATTACCCCTAGGAGTGAGTTTCCACTTGGAAGGAGACTGGATGAATGCAAAAGCAGAGAAATTTGGAGAGGGAGGGGGGAAAGGTTCAAAGGGGTATGGGAGTCACTAAAGACCTGGGAGGGGTCCCAAGCAAGCTTACTTTTCAGAGCTAGAGGAGAGTCACATGTAAGTTTTATGTCTTGAGGATGCTTAAGGAGAGGCCTAGAGTTGAAATATCCCATTCACCCCTGACTCATGAATGTTCCCTGTCAGAACTGGACCAGTTATCAAGAGGCTTGAATTCTAGGGAGACAGGCTGGGTGGAGATAGAAAAGGGTAGAGGGAGGATAAATGGTGATGGAAAAAAAGTAAAAATAAGAGGCTTGAATTCTAGCTCCACCTCTTATTAATTCACTGGGTGACCCTGAATAATTCACATCTAGGTAAAATCAGAGGAGTTAGGAATAAGTAATTTTTCTAAGGCATAAAAGCTAAGGCCATATGAGAGGGCCAAATCAGTTCATGACAAAGTGACAGAGAATTCCTATGTTGACAACTGTCCTTTCTCTTAACATTTATATTGTTAAATTCTCCTCTCTTGGCTCAAGCATACTCTCCAGGACTAAGTTCAGATCTCTACCACCTGTTTCCAAGGTTGTCTTTAGGAGGAAGGTTGCCACCAGATCTGGCGAATTTCCATCACAAATGAAACAAATCTGGATGCTATATGAGGATGAAGGTACTCCACTGTTGCCCAGCTGAATCACTCACCCCTTCTCACCAATCATGCATTAATGATTGATGAATGATAAATTCATGGGATGTTAGAAAAGGAGCCAAGGAAAAACATTCTTGGCAAAGAATATGTAAAGCTTCTGTGGCTAAAGGAAGTGAGTTCACATGAAGCCTGAAATAAATGCCAATGTAGCCAAAGACCTGAAAACAAAGGGCAGTGTATTGAGAGATGGGGTTGGTGGCAAGGAAATAAGCAGGAGCTGGATCGTGCAAACCTTGTTAGTGGCCATGTTTGTGGCCTTGTTTCTATCTTAAGAGTTTTGGAGACTATTAGCAGAGGAGAAAGGTGGGAGTAACATGACAAGATTTTATTTTGAAAATATTAATTAAAGACACAAGGAAATGAATTAGGAGACTACGGTCATGACCCAGGCAAGAAAATGATGTGGCTTGATGGGTAACACTGGGGAATACAATTTTCATTGAGTTATATCTGACACTTGTTTCTGACTAACTTCTGGCATATGAATCCAAAAATGACCCCAGTTTTTCTCTATCACATCAACTTTTTAAGGTACAGGGTACCCTCCCTTTGTCCCAAAAATTATACAAAATGTACACACAAATGAAAATAAAGAAAAAATTACCTGAATATATGTTAATTTAGAGTTATTTTATTCATATAAAAGCTATATATTGTTACTGTAAGTCAGATTGTGTACAAGTAGTAAAGTTCTGCTACCAAACATACATATTAAGGTATTTTATCTTTTCAAATGACAGGCTAGGAAATGCCAAAATGAGATACTTGGAATAGTCTCCTTCAGTTGGCAAAGCTTTAACAAATTGCTTCATGAGACCAAGTTTTTTTTTAAATATGCCTTATTGATTATGCTGTTACAGTTGTCCCAATTTCTTTTCCCTTTGTTCCCCTCCACTCAGTGACCCCCTCCTTCCAGTTGCCCCCTCCTTAGTCCATGCTCATTGGTTGTGCATATAGTTCTTCTCAACATCTTCCTGTCTACTCCACTCCCTCCTGCTATGCTTCTTAATTCCTGTATCATCTCCCTCCCTTACCCTCCTTCCCCCTCCCAGCTGACCTCCCCCCCAATATGTTCCCCGTACCTATAATTCTTTTCCCACTCTCGTTGCCTACTTAGTTTGCCTTTGTTTCAGTTCCCTAGCTTCTGTTGTTGGTTGTTGTGATACAGTTTTCATTTTAATGTTCATAGTTTTGATGCTCTTTCTCCTAAACAAGTCCCTTTGATATTTCATATAACAGTGGTTTGGATCTGATAACTCCTTCAGTTTTACTTTGTCCTGGAAGCACTTTCTCTGCCCTTCTATTCTGAATGACAGCGTCGCTAGATAGAGTAATCATGGTTGTAGGTTTTTGCTTTTCATTACTTTGAATATTTTTTGCCAGTCCCTTCTTGCCTGTAGAGTTTCTTCTGAGAAATCAGATGACAGTCTAATTGGGACCCCTTTGTACATAATTCTCTTCTTCTTTCTTGCTGCTTTTAAGATTTTCTCTTTATCCTTAACTTCTGACATTTTGATTATAATATGTCTTAGTGTGGTTCTCCCTGGGTCCAGTTATTTTAGAACTCTCTGTGCTTTCTGGACCCATAAGTCTATATCCTCCCCCAAGTTAAGGAAGTTCTGCTTCATTATTTTTTCACATAATTTTACAATTTCTAGTTCTCCTTCTTCACCTTCTGGCAACCCTATGATTCAGATGTTGGCCCGCTTATAGCTGTCCCATAGGTTTCTGAGCCTCTCCTCATTTTCCTCACTTCTCATTTCCTCTTTCTGCACCAGTTGACTGTTTGTTCCTTCCCTATGTTCTGATTTGTTAACTTGATCCCTGGTTTTCTTTCCCTCACCATTAGTTTCATATGTGTTTTTGTTCATTTCAGCAGGACTAGCCTTCATTCCTTCCCCGTCTTGTTTAAGATCTGCTATCAGGTCTGTAAGCATTCTTATAACCAAAGCTCTGAACTGTGCCTCAGAAAGATTTCCTATCTGCTGCTTCATTAGATTAGATATTTGCTGGCTGGTCAGCTGTGTCACTGGGATCTCTATCATGATCTGTGCCATCCTGACAGTTTTGTGTTTACCTTTGCTTCCTGGGTGGGGCTGTCACACTTCCTATGCTAAAGGGGATGGAGTCCCGTGCACTTGTCACAACCGGGCAACCCTTCTCACCACACTGTGATGTTTTCTGTGGGGGTGGGGGTCGAAGATGGATTCCTCCCGTTCACTCTCTGCTGAGAGACCAGGAGCCTCCTTCTCTGTCCCCACCCCCTCCAGGCCTCACAGTCCAAGGCAATGGGGTTCTCCCTTCCCCAGCATTGTAACCGCAAGCTAATGGGTCTGGTCTGCAGACAGGGGTGCTCCCCAGGCGCTTCTCACCTGCCCTTAAATATGGGTGTCTACACTTACTGCTATCCCGCCACTGTCACTATGCCAGCACAGCTTGACTTCTCTGGCCTGGCTTCTCCCCTCCTATTCATCCAGACAAGCACCACTTCTTTATAACTTCATACGCTGGACTTCCATTTACTTTCTGGAATTTCTGGTTATTTCTTTGCCGGAAGTCTTGAGACCTAGTTTTATGTGCAGAGGTGGGAATATAATTTTCTTTCTGTCAACAAGTGGCTCATGTAGAATGTTTGGATCACCAGGTTTGAGGTCAGATCTTGGAGGCCAATTTGACTCCACCCTATGCTTCTCATGAGCTCTGCTGTCCCACATACACAGAAAACAGACCATTTTCAGGTCAACACAGATGATCCAATTGTGCTTGTGATATTGCAACAGATCAATGACTCTCTTTATGTCTTCATATTCTTCACAAAAACAAACTGAATGGCCAGTTGGGACTGCACCAGATAAATTGCCATTGTGGAGGAGGACACACTTCAAGCTCTGCTTCAAGCTATTGATGAACAGTCACCATTCAGTTGCGTTCTAGATTGGAATTCCCAATTCCTCCATTAAACCATGTATGTCATAGCAATACACAAAGCCACTGTCACTTCGAAAGTACTGCAGAAATGCACTTTCTCTTGATTGAAAATAGGATACCTTCACTGCTTTTTCAAGCAAGTTTTTCTCATGCAGTATTGATAGTAGGAGTGTTGAAGTCTTTTTGGATAGTCCCAAATCTCATGTCAAATCATTCAACTCATGCTGATCAAATCCCTTATGAACTGAGTCATATTCAATTTCAAAATCTTCATAGTTGCTATTACTTAGTTCTTCACCATACTCCTGTTTTTTGAAAAAAAGGGTAGTTAAATGAAAACTGGAACTGGGATTTTAGCTGAATGAGGCACTGGGCATATAGCTGATGGTAGACTAGGATACTCTATTTCCTGACGTTTTCACTACACAAAAGTAACAGTCACTTGAATGATCTCTGGGCTCTCGCCAAACCATAAGTATACCAAATGACAATTTACCATGTGTTCCCTTCATCCACATCTGTAAACTCTTGACACACTGCTTGCACACCTTGTGAGGGGCCGAAGACTTATCTTGATCATCAAGTTTTACTTTAAAATATGCAAAATAGGCTTGCCTGACAAATGCGCTGATGTTTGTCCTTTGGGAATGGTGAAACTGCCACAGATATAACAAAATGAATCAGGGTTGTTTAGTCACTTACAACAAGAAATAGCAGAGGCACACATGATCTGAAGGAAAGGAAATAAGTATATATGTAAAAAAGATAAATTCTGCTAACTCCTTGTATACAGACAAGAACTCAGACTATACTTCAGAATACAATTCACTATATAGAGTTGCACACAACCTCTTACCACACTGTCTCATGTGTAACTGAATAGCCTAAACAAGTATGAACCTGTCACTGGTCTCCAAGGTCATCCCCCACCCCTCCCCACTCAAGGGAGATTTGCTCTCAGCCAATAGGAGAGCACTGGTGCTTCCCTCGATCCAGGCTCAATCCAGCCTAGAGTGATCACATTAAGATAAGCTGTACAGAAAAAACCTGACATGATAGAAGAAAACTAACTGCAGTTTTGAAATCAGCATGCCTATTTAAGTCTAAAACAGCTGAAAAATTAAATTCAATAGGAATTATATTAAAAGTTGTTCCCCTGTGGTAATTTTCAAAAGGAGAGAAGCGCTCTTACATGAGTTATGAGTGGTGGCTGCAACCCCTCTTACTGCTTCCCCTGGTTCAGATCAGATCTCCTAGTTTACCTGCATCACCCTGCTCAGCATCAACCCCAGGGACTCACGTGTGGACTGTGAATGTCTCACCATGGAGAGTGGACTCTCTCCTCTGCTCAGTAACACTGCCTCTGTCCTCCTACTTTGAATTAACATCTTCTTTGATTAAAAGCCTCAGCCTCACCAGAGATTTCTAATCCTTATTCCCTCAGAAAACATGTATACTTTCTTATTGATATTAATTTTTTATCTCAAAACAATCACTTGCAATAAAGAGAATGTTCAGCAAACACACATCATTTAGGCATGGAAAGACTAAAACACAAAACAAGAAATCCTTCCTTTTTACCACTGGGTGCCAAGTAATAGTGTGAGCTGTGCTAGAAAACAGGAGAACCTGGTCCTAGAAAACCCTTCATCTGTTCAATAGCACTTCAACAGCTGAGGAATAATTCCTGCAAAAGTTGCCCTGTGATCATTTGAGATTGTATTTGTCTTGACTGAGTTCTAAGCCCACAGCTGGGTCAGGGACAGAAAGAGGCCCGTAAGATGTCTGTAGCTCTCAAGGTGGGTGATCTGGTTGCAACTGATTGATTGTTGGACTGGGCAGGAGAGGCTGGGGCAACCATCTGGGTTTCAGATAAAAACGTGTGGAATATGAAGTGTGGCAACCACACAATTTTTGCTATTTCTGTCATCAGGAGGCAGGGTCTATGTTCCCTGCCCCTGACTCTGGGTCCCATGGCTACTTTGACCAATAGAATACTAGGACCCAGTGGATATGGTGCTGCAACAGTTTCTCTTCCAAATTGCAGAATTCAACAGAGGCTTCCTCTTTTGAAGATATAGATATATTTAAATTCAATGATTATGCTTATAGCAAATGATGCTTCCCATTTCAGACAGGTTTTCTAGACTTTCCCTGTGGGTATAACTACTAGATGGCATCAGCTGAAATAAAAGAAGCTAAAGCTATAGTGTGAATGGCCCCTGACAAGTTAATATCAATCACAAATGAAGCTCGAAGACTTTTCAAATAATAGTGTAGGTCCTGGGAATAAAGAGACTTTATTTTTTTTAAGGTCTGATTTACAAATGACCTTTTTAAGGAATATAACAGTAGAGTGAAGTGTACCTCCACAAATGCCCCTAGGAGACTTGCAATGCTTTTTTGTATGAGAAACCAAAAGTTCAAGATTGTTTCAGGTTTATTTTATCCCCCTCTGCATTTCAATCTGTACCTCCCCTGGGGTCCATCTCTGAGGGTATAGAAATTGCCCACTTCCATGTACAAACATGTCCAGGATTGCCACCTCTCCCTTCATCTCTTAGCCTAGACTCCTCCTGGCTCTCAAGGCCACTAGGGGAAAGGAGACACACAAGAACAGTTTTGCAGACGTTTTTCCTCCAAATCTTTCTTTTTCCTCTCATCCAAGAGAGAAGCAGAGTAGAAAGTGGACTTGAGTGGGAACCCAGAGACTGTATTCTCGTGCTTTTCCTGCCTTCCCCGGCCCCATAAGCTGGCCCAACTACTGAACCTCTGCCACCTCACTCTCCTCATCTACAAACACAAAATGCATGATGGGTAATATCAGCTGACAGGTTCTTCCAGTTCTAGGGTCTAGGGTTGTACTCTTTTGACAGAGGGTGAGATCTGTTTTCCCCGGTCATGACTTTGAGGAAGAGTCAGAACCTCGCAGCCCAGTCACATCCTCTTACCAATGGCCCGAGCACTTGACTCACTGTGTTAAGAAGAACCAGTTGCCAGGAGAAAAGGCAAGACTTCAGCTAGTCATACCCAGACCTCGTAGAGGAAAGAACAGCTACTCCAGCAAGTTTTGGTCCATGCAAATAAGACTATGTGTGTAATTCCATACAGGTTTGAGGAGACCGAAATTCCTTCTCTCCCTGACTTAGAGGATGATGAAGCCCTGCTGTTGGAGCTTCCCAGAGCCATGTGGATGACAAACTCTCCCAGGACCTGCCTACTGCTTGCTGTGTGCTCCCTGCTTAGTTAGGCTTTGAGGTCTGCAATTGCTGAGACATTTTCAGATTATGTCTTCACGTACTCACTCCCTCAGCCAAATGCAAATCTCCCTTCTTTGTATCTTGAGACTATTTCTGAGATGGTGGAAAAGCCTGGAATTTGCTTCTCGTTCTCTGATGTCACACAAAGCCTTTGGACAGGGCAGGAGCCCAGCCAGGAGACCAGGTTTCCCTAATAAAGGGTCATGGATAGTCTTAGGCTTCACTGGAGCTTCCGGGAATCACTACCAGAAGGTAACTTATGGCGGAGGGGTTAAAGCGATGGCTTTTTAAAACACTCTGGTATCTGCTCAGGAATGAGCACATAGACTAATGAACAGAAAAGAAAGTTCTCAAAGAGACTAGGATCTATAAAGAATCTGGGTGTATAGTGAGGGAAGCACTGTAAGGCTGTGAGTAAAGAATGGGGTATATATATTCCTACTGCATCAGAGACCTAATGGTCAGAAGCCAAACCTTAAGATTATGAGAAGAAAACATAGGGCAATGCCTACTAGCATTACAGTATTAAAATCAGAAAAGATTTTTTAGATGAGGCATAAAAAATACAACTCATGGAGAGCCAGATTAATATATCTGATAACATCAATTTTTGAAAACCTCTTTTTGGCAAAACATATCATAAACAAAGTTGAAAAAGTAAGAGATAACATGAGAGAAGATAGTATTTATACCTATGTACACACATATACAAATGTATTCTATATCTAATATACACACATGCATGTATGCATGGATATGTATATGAAGAGAAAGGATTGGTATCCAGAATAGATGAATAACTCTAACAAATCAGTTTTAAGATTGCAACTCAAAGGAAGATGAGCAAAGTGTTTGAACAAGTAACCCCCAGAAAAGGAACCCTTCAGGTCAATACACATATAAAAACTGACTCAATGTCTCTCGTAATCAAAGAAACGCAAAGAAAAATCACCACATCCAAGTGGCAAACTTTAAAGGCCCAAAATAGCAAGTGTTGAAGGAGACACAGAGAAGCAGACTGTCCACTGTTGGGGCAAGTTTAAATCAGTACAGTCACATCAAACAGGCTGCAGTGTGTGCTATATTTGAAAATGTGTATTTCTTAAGACCAGCAATTTCACTTCTAGTATATATCCAAGAAAGACCCGCACGTATGTGCATAGAAGTGTGAAAAATGTTCATATTAGCTGAATTATTTGCAAAAGCTAATTACTGTAAACACTGCGAATGTCCACCAATAAGGGAATGAATAACATACACTCATGATATAACATATTCATATGATAGAATATAACTTATAACATATTACATTCATATGATAGAATACTATGCAGCAGACAAAACAGATAAAGTTATGCATCGACACAAAGTAAAACAATTTGCAGAAAACCATGGTAACCATTCCCATAAATGCTACTTTATCTTTATGAATACTTTAATATGAGACTAATGTAGAAAAGCCTGGACTAAAGGATACATGCCAGATTCTTAACAATGGTTGCCATTGGCAGGGGGATAATGAATGGAACTAAGAAGAGAAACTTTATCTGTATTTTAAAAATATTTTATAATAAAAAAATAGATCTGAAGCAAATATGATAAAATATAAATATTAGTCCATCCTGGGTAATGGACACACAGGTATTTATAACGTTATTCTCCAGATGTTTCTATTTTAATTTGTTTATAACTAAGGAGAGAAAAGCAAATAGTGTTCTCACATTAAGTGTAAACCCTCATACCCTAAATACATCTGCCTATGTATATATTCTGTTCTCTCCATCTTCCTGCCTTAGCTCAGATGCCCACATCTTCTCACACAGGCCATTATTGATCTCCCTGCCTCCAGTTCCCACTTCTATAGTGTTATCGGGATGATTTTTTTGAAATGTAAATCTTATAGAAATGTAACACAAAACAAAACTCTAACTCTTACTGTGAACCCTTCGATTTCAGAATAAAATCAGTCTCTTTGCAAGGTGGACAAAGTTTTCCATAACCCAGCCTGTGCTTCTCTCTCTGGCCCCAAGTGCTACAGTCCCTGCCCCTCACCCACACGCACACACTGCACTCTGGCCACACTGCTGTCCCACAGCCTGAGCTCCTACATGCCTTTGGGTAGCACTCTTAAATTATGGTTTTCCCTTCAATACCGGGCTCTTTCCCCAGCCTCCCAGAGAGCCCTGTTCCATCCAGTCACAGGGAGTACACCCCACACCAACCATCACCCCCTAGGAAGATTGCAAGCTTCCAGACTATAAGAACCATGACTCATACAGCACTTTGTCTTGTTCTGTAATTAGATTTCTATAAATTTCATCCAATTAATAAATTAAAATGCATAGACACTATGCCCCTGAGCGCAAAGTCTCATCCCAAGAGCTGTTTTATTCATTCATTTGACAATGACTAGTAATAACACTAATAACAACAGTCCTCCTTGATTGTTTATAATGCACTTGCTAGGTCTTGAGGGGAAACGCAAAATAAGGCTCACACAGAGCCTTGTCTCCAAGGAGCTTCCAGTCTCATTGGAAAGATATTCAGATACAAAGTAACCTGACACTTATAACTAGATAGCATTTGACTGAAAGCTACTAAAGTAATGCCCAATTCCAGATTTCCCTTTAAGCATTTGGGTACAGAGTTGCTAAAAATGAACAAGAGGTAGGAACTGGGAAAGAAGAGAAATGAGGTTGAGGGGAGAAAGAAAGAAAATGCCAGAAAAGTACTGAAGCTCATTCCAGATTTCCCAGCCCAATACCCTGATAGGATTAGACATTGAAGGCAGGAGGAGGCCCAGATCAGGTTAGGGTCCCCATGATGCCTGACTGTCAAAGCTGCGTAACCCCGGGATTAGTAACTTAGGTAGAGATGGGGCTGGCACCGGCTGGCGACTTGGCCAGACAGCCCAATCCTTCCCCTGTACCAGGGCTCTGCTGTTCAAATCAATATTCATTAGCAGGCGGAATGAGCTCGTTTCATGCATGTTCTAATTAGACAATGGAGATTATTACAAAACACCTGCAATGTTTATAATCGTTTAAAATAATGAGAATCAATATTAGCTTCCAAAGGCACCATATGGTAAATGCTCATTCCAGGCATGTGGTCCCTGATAGGCTCTCAATGCTTCAAAACTGATCATTAACATTTTTTAATTTGCATGAAGTTGCTCTCCGTTAATGAATTGGCTGCCTGTGCGCCCTCCGCACAGTGACCACCTCTAAGTGATCATTTAATTGTAACATGGCCTCAGGGCCTACTGGAGCTCGTGGGGTCTGCCACAAAGGACAGGCTCCAGAGTCAAGCAGTTACATGCCAATAACCCACCACCACTGGGCACCGCTCAGGTGTCTGATTACCAAGCCCCTAAAGTGGTTCTCAGGTCACCCGAAGACCTTGTGAAACACAGAATGATGGGTCTCACCCCAGAGTTTCTGATTCATCAGGTCAAGTGTAGGGGCCTGAGGTCCTGCATTTCTGACTGGTTCTCAGGCAGTGCAGATGTTGTTGGTCTGGGGTCCACCCTTGGAGAAGCATTGCCCTATAGGATGACATCCAGCCCCTGACTCCAAGCTAACACCTTCCCCATCGGCAAGAGTGAAAATTGAGGAAAAGGCTTTGGTGTCTCGCCCGGTCCCTGAGCAAACTTCCAGGCCACCCCTGCTGAGACAGGTGAGGGCTTCATAGAACATGTGTTGAGTCAGTTGCCATGCTAGGCAGTTCCTCATCTTGATGAATCCTTACCACAGGGCCACAAAGGAGGTGCTACCACCACACCTGATAAAAGGAGGAGCTGAGCTACAGGCTTCTGCAATGTGGACCTAGCCAATATATGGAGAGTTCAGATTCAAGCAAGGGTTCTGTGCCTCCAAGTCCCATGTCCCATCTGTGACACGGAGCTATCCAAATGACCAGAGTGTGTGCCACGTCCTTCCACACCCAAGACTCTGTTCTTGCTCATCCCTTGGGCTCTCCTGACCACTCTGCGCTGCAAGGTGGGGAAGATCCTCCCCCCTAGGCACACAGATAACCCAGGACTCCAGAGCCCAAGCCAGTACTGACTCACCTCCCTCTGCCCCTGATCATGAACTCTTCCTTCATCATAAATGGAGCACGCTAGCCCTCAGTGGTCCACGGTGCTTCTCAACTTGAAGTGTGCTCAGGAATCACCTGGGGATCATGTGAAACTGCAGTCTCTGGATGCTGGGTCTAGGACGGGCCAAAGGCGCCTTTCTAATATGTTTCCAGGTGCCGCTGCTGCTGCTGCAGGGTAGCTCTGTACCAGTGTAAGCACAGAGGACCTGGTGTGGTGGAAAGCATGCGTCTGGGAGCCAGACACAGTTCGGTACAAAACATTTCCAATGTATTCTTCCCAGAGCAATTTGCTTAACGCCTCAGAACTTGTTTCCTCATCTCTGAAGTGTGGATGGCACCTACTGCATAGAATTATGAGATAAATAATATGTAGAAACCACTGAGCATCTCAGCCCCACCCCCACCCCTGACCCCCGTACCCCGTGTCCGCTCCTCAGAAACCCTCATCTACTTCACTCTCCTTTGCTTTCTCCCCTCTCTCAGTTCTCTCCACCCAGGCTATGAGCCAGGGAGGTCTGACATTTGGCCCTGATTTAACAGGGAGAAAATCAGGGGCTTCTGGTAGACTCAGCCCATAGCTACCCAGCAGGGGTCTCAGACACAACCAAGGGCTCCCGATGTCAAGCTGAACACTGTCACCCAGGGACCAAGGCCCCAGAAGTTCCAGTTTAGGGTGGAGAAAACACAGGAACCATGTAGCCATCTGACACAATTAGCAGAGCCCTGCCGCATCCTAAAGAAATGAACCGCTCCTACTTGCCTGACCTTTTATTCTCTTGAAATGGAAATATTGGGGGTGGGACAGGCAGGGGCAGATTTCCGCACAGCAGCTGAGAAAGTACTAGCTGGAGTTCTAACCTCATCCAGGGAGCAACTTGGTAAAAACCCTTGGGATAACACACAGAACACATCTTAGCCCTCAGAAGCGTGCCTGGAGAAATGTGCAAGATCGGAAGAAGTAAAACATAAACATCATAGGTAGGATTAATAGCAAAGTTTGCTCATGGGCAGGTAAATTCACCATGCTCCTTGAGCTCTTTCTTCTTCTTCTTCCATCAATGTTTTAAAAAACGTACAACTGTTGTTGTTTGAAATGGTCTCCGTAAAACCTTGCCTGCTACAGAAGCTGCAATCAGGGATTGCCCCACAGCAGCATTTGCGCATTTGTCTCCCTACTTGTAATTCACAGCAACTCATAAACTTTTTCAGAATGCTGTGAACGTAACTTCCAGGGGGTTAATAAAATAGCTCTCTACTCCTCAACTTCCGCAAGTGGTAACGGCCTGTCACCGCACCCCGTATCACGTTCCCGCTCACGCCCCATGCAGGCTCCCACACTGCCCATCACCCCCAGCTGTCAGCCAAGTCCTGCCTTCTGCCCTGCTCACAAAAATGTGACTGCTTCTCTTCTCACAGCTTGTGGACAAGCCTCTGCCCACATGCCACCTTCTCCCACTTCCCCCCGCTGGCGTCCTAGATGGAGGGCCCACAGTCCCCTGACCCCTTGGGGCTGTGTCCCAACGATGGGTCTCATGGCACGGGGGTTTGCTGGGTCAGGTGGTTCAGGCAGAGTTTCTCAGTCTGTGCCAATAGTAGAGGAACAGTGCAAGGCTCCCCTGGGTAAGGCAGAGTGTTGGACGGATCGCAGATTTGAAAGTCAGAGACCTCTTCTCATCCCAGCTGTACTGTGAATCCCATGTGTGACTGTGGGTAAAGCCATTTACCCTGTCAGGGCCTGTTTCCCCACCTAGAAAGTGGAGGCCCTGCTACCTGCCCTCCCCGTGGCTCAGGACCGTGGCAACAGTCCCAAGGGGCAAATGAGATGATCTCTGAGGCTGACCTCGACTCACGGAGAGGCTGACATTTCCCTCCAAGTTTTCCCCAATGAAAAGAGCAAGTTAGCATGTGAGTCCTTGAGGTAGGCCTGGGACCAGGTGGACAGGGAGTCACCAAGATGGGATCCATCTTCTAGGAGCAGATAGCAAGAATATTAGATTTAGTTCAATTGTTTGGTGTTGGACAGACGGGGATCTTATCCTGGTGACGTCAAGCTGGTGAAAGCAGAGTTCAAGGCTGCAGCTGGAGAGCAATCAGTGGCCATGGGACCTTCTGGGACAATAATGCACCAGACCATGTCCCTCTCGCCCTGTGGCTGACCCAGCACAACAGTCTCTCCTCCTCTGAGCATCACCTCCCAAGCTCCCAGACTGGCCAAGGGATGCAGTCACAGCCTTCTCATGCAAAAACACTGTCATCTTCTCAGAAGTTCCTGTGTGGCAGACATCCACCAACCCCAGGCCTGCTGATTTACAGAATAAACAGGACACTCGGGTCCTGTCCTCAGGGACCTCATGACACAGAAAAGCAGCCTCTTTGCTCTCTGAGGTTCTTTGAAAACTCAGCACCCTGCCTCCCCAACCCCCCACCCCAGCCTTGTTAAAATTCCCAGCAACAAGTGGGAGCAGTAGGTTTTCCCAGCAGGTGCCCGAATATAACTGAGAAGAGGGAAAGGAAATCTCAGAGATTGCCAGGAGACCTCCCAGGTCCCCCATCATCGCGTAATGGGTTCCTGTTTATAACACGTGGGGGAAACCAGCTGGTTCCCTGCACCCACTGAGGCTGAGAAGTGGCAATAAAAGAGAGAGGGAGGAATGGAAAAGAGAAGTCTCTCTCTAATCCTACAGTTAAACCTCTGGCCCTTTGCCTGAGCCCCTGGAAGCCCCGCGTCCCTTAGAAAGAAGCAGGTGTAGGAACATGCTTTATTTCTGCAGCTGTTCCCACTTACCACCAATCATGTTATTTCACCTTCTTAGCCAGTGCAAAGTGTATCCAATCCCACTGACTGCTTTCTCAAAATCTTAAGACTTAGCATTCTCTGGTAGGCCTCCTCCTGCCTGAGATTGCCTTTCTTGGCGATTTACATTAGCAGGGAGTCTGTTATTGGCTTGATATTTTATCTCTGACACTGTGAGAAATACTGCTGCCATAAACCTGGGTGCCCTTAATAAAAGCTGAACTACTTGGCAAAAGCTAATAAAGTGAGGAACAATGGAAGCAATTGGCTATGAATACCTAAGCAGCAAATAGGACAGCTGTCCCCTCAAGGCTGGGCCACAGGCACGC
Source organism: Furipterus horrens (assembly GCF_987537825.1). Lineage (NCBI taxonomy): Eukaryota > Metazoa > Chordata > Mammalia > Chiroptera > Furipteridae > Furipterus > Furipterus horrens. The sequence continues at coordinate 193,322,156 of NW_028327173.1, read as the reverse complement.
ACGTGCCCTCCGGTATCAACTTCCCCAGACTCTGCCACAGTTCCCTCGGCTCTTGAGCCTACTGAATCCTTCCCACCCAACCCAGTGCTCTCCAGTCCAAGGGTCTCATGGGTTTACTTCTAAGAACTGGTGAGTCCAGCCTTTCTAAAACAAGCCCATGCTGTTACTGCAGTGACTCTCACACTTCAGAAAGTCAGGAAAGCCCTGGGACCCTTGCTAAGGATCCAGATGCCCAGCCCCACTCCTCTCCTGAGATTCTGAGATCCTACATTTGTAACCAGCAACCCCAAGAGGTCCAAGGGGACCAGACTTGCCTGATGCTCTATCAGCAGGGATGCAGACGGCAGGATGGCCACCAGGGCCCTGTCCCTGCACCATCATTGAGTGAAGAGTGGACTTCAGAAGAGGAAGGCTGACGCAGCCTCCACTACAGAAGATTTGGTTCTCCATGTTCCCCAAGAAGCCTCAGGTCTAAGCAGCCACTCCAGAGTGGCAGCTTCCACCACCCTGAAGCCTGTGCTATCCTGGCTTCTGGGGGAGTGCGTGCTCATGGGCAGGAAGAAGGCAGGATGCTTCTCGGTTATATTAACAAGCGTGCGTTGTTGATCAGTAAACCTGCCCAAAAGAATTTTAATAAATTCAGCATCTCTTCCTCTAGTTTTGGCTACCTATTAAAGAAACTTCACCATGCCAAAGAATTCTTAGTAGCTAGAGATGAATGCTGATTGGTATACTTTTCACACATTGGTTGAGAGACTCCAATGTGCCCAGAGATAGGAATACATATTGGGTGTGGTTCCCAGGATAATCCTCTATCACCAGCTTCTGCTGGTTTGTGAATAACAGAAAAAGCACAAAACCACAGCTGGATGAGCATTGAACTACACTGAACTATGCAGCATGGTTCCACGTTTTGCCCAGGAATGAGGCTGGGAGAAGAGAGGGGTGTATAGCAAGCCTGCTTGGAGCCAAAGAGATGGCGTGATGCTGTGGTCCTCAACCCTGGCTACATAGTAGAGTCACCTGAGAGAGTAAAAAATAATAGTAACTGCCCACCCCAGAGACCCCAGCTCTGTGATCTGGGACGGGGCCACGCACAGGTGTTTTTTCAGGGCTCCTCCGTTGATTCTAATGCACAGCTGGAGTCAGGCATCACTGCCTAATAGAACTTCCAGGGAGTTTAAAGCTGTGTGCTCAGTCTTCACTACAACTGAACCTCCTGGGGAGCTTTACAATATGGCGATGCTGGGGACCCATGCCCAGAGACTCAGAATAATTGGTCTCGGCACTTTTAAAATCTCCCCGGGTGATTGCAATGTGCAGCCGAGGTGGAGAACGGCTGGCTGGAAGACACTTCATACTGATGGCTGCCAGTCCTTTGTCTCTGGTTTTATCCAGAGTGATGATCCAGTGAGAAGCACTGGAGATTGAATCAAGAGACTGAATTAAGCCTGAGCTTTGCCAAAAACTTGCTGCGGCAACTCGGGCAAGTCATTAACACTCTAGGCTTCAGCTTCTTTCTGTGGGCTGGCCCAAAAGTCCTTTACATTTTTTTTTGTAGGATGGCTCTAATAGCATTTAGTATTCTTTAACTCTATTTGAAACGAATTCATTATATTGTATTTTGACAGCTGTCACATCAGCATGCAGTTAAAAAATGTATCAAAATTGGTGAGGTTTTATGCAGCCATTTTAATATTGAAGATGGAAGAACATACGCAACATTTTCAGCATATTATGCTTTATTTCAAGAAAGGCAACTGGAACATGATAGAAGATCCGTGCAGTGTATGGAGGAGGTGCTATGACTGATCAAGCAGGTCAAAAATGGTTTGGGAAGTTTCTTGGTACTACTGCTATTTTGGCCAAATAATTCTTTGCTGTGGGGCTGTCTTACGCATTGGAAGGTGTTCAGCAGCACCCTGGCCTCTACCCACTAGAAGCCAATAGCGGGAGATAGCTGACATATTCAAAATATCCAAATCAGTAAAGTTATTGGTGCAAATGAAGAATGTGTCTTTTATTTTACAGAAAAAAACGTAACGGATTTTTTGGCCAACCCAGTAAGTCTGTCTTACAGAAAACATAAGAATGAAATCAAATCATTTAAAAGTACTCTAAGAACAGTGACCTGCTATATAAATATTGTTATACCCTTTCCTGGCCAAACATAAGTTTCTACAGGGTTTATTGCTCAGCAGGAAGGAAGAGCATGGGCTATGAGGAAGAGGGCCCCACAGGCAGATAATAATGACAACAATGATGCTTGAATGTGTAAAATGCATTTTCCACCATTTCTCAACTTGACCTCACTCTAGATAGAACTGTGAAATTATGATGCCACATACCAGAAAAAAAGGAAACAAAGACTCAGAAAGTACATAGGGTGGGGTTAATGAACGCACCACCCCTCCCCTGCAAATAGCAGAAGCAAATTTCAACTTGTTTCTGCTGAGTGGAGGCCCCAAGCTCTTTCCTTAAACCACTGGTTCTCAAATCATATCGTGCCCCAGGCTGTCTGCCCCACCCCCAGAGCTCCTGATTCAGTAGGTCTAGGATAGAACTCAAGAAAGTTGCATTTCTAACAGCTCCCAGGCCCAGTGAATCACTTGGATATCCACTGAACTACACCGAACTTTCTTTGGTGGTAGAAAATTGCCCTGCAGAAGGAGACAAGTAGGCCTGTGGCAGAGAAGAAGGGAGGAGGAAATGGTAGCGAAATAGACCATCTCAGTGTTATTAACTGCCCCCTCCCCCTTTAAGCATATCAGGAAACAGGCTCAGTGAGGTAAAATATCCTATCAAAAACACACTTGTCCCTCCATACCGGGGAAGAGGGCCGCCAGGAAAGGGCTGCTTGCATAGAAAGCTGTGCTCTACACTTGCATTACTTATAACAGCACCTCCTAGCTGAAGTTCAAGTCGAATAAAGTGGATATTCCTTGGAGACTCTCCTAATGGCCTTTGAGTTCACTGGAGACATGCTGTGTTGTCACCAAATCATTACTGTGGGAACTGATCACCTGAGACGCTCACGGGCTTTCTCCCTTACTCTCTATCTTGCTTTGCCCAGAAGTGCTGGAGTTTTAGCACTGAAAGTTCCACATCCCAGGTAATCTGTCCCTAATCTCTAGATTAGGGGAGTTGATCAAGTGTCCTCTCTTTCACACACCTGAATACCCTTTAGTAAGATGAATATTTTAATTATAGGCACAGGCAAGCATATGCTAAGGGTAGAGAGCAAGGTCAGGACCAGCTGTCCCTACCTTAGACTAGAGTATAAAAGAGCCAGAACCTCAAGGTTCTTGTTTCAGGGTCTTCTTCTATTCCCCTTTCAAAAGGGATCCTAAATACATTTATTCTGGGATGTAAATGCTGTTTGTCAGCTTAAGAGGATTGATAGTTCAGGGAATTTGCATTTCAATAGGAAACCAAATATTGGTTGAAGACTTGAAGTAATTATGAGCAGAGAGAGACTTGTACTTGAGGGTGAGGGGGTTAGAGCCATCATTTCTGAGTCCCTGAAATCGTAGACTTTCAGTACAAGACACACAAGTCTTCCCTTCCTTGCAGGACAGATTCTCATTGGAAAAGGGAGCACGTTGGAATCACCAGCTCAGGGGTCAGTACATCACAGCCTTCTGTCTGCCAAATCCTGTCCTACCCTAGACACTAGTGTAAGTGAGTTAGGGCCCAGCCATGCCACATTTTTAAAAAGATTTTATTTATTTACTTTTAGAGAGAAGGGAAGGGAGGGAGAAAGAAAGGGAGAGAAACATCAGTGTGTGAAATACATCGATTGGTTGTCTCTCGCAAACCCCAAACTGGGGAACCTGGACTGCAACCCAGGCATGTGCCTTGACTGGGAATCGAACCAGGGACCTTTCAGTTTGCAGGCTGGCACTCAATTCACTGAGCCACACCAGCCAGGGCTCCCCTTTTGATTACATATTGTCTGTGGCTGCTTTCCTGATGCAACACTAGAGCTGAATAGTTGCAACAGAGACTATCTTAGACCTAAATTTGTTCCCCATCCGCTTACTAGCTTTGGGATATTAAGCAAGATATTAATTTTTTTCTGAGCCTCAGTTTCCTCATCTGTTAAAATGCAAAAACAGTATCTGCTTCCTGTATGACAATATATTTTAAAGATCAAGCACAGGGCCTAGAATGGGGTAAAGATTCAAAAATAATATTTCCTTTTCTCCTTCAGCTCCTACAAGTAGAGTGTCACAAGGTTTAGTGAGTGCAAAGACTCCCAATTAGTCTATTTGCCTTGGGCCAGCCAGACCATGATCTTCCCTCTTCTTTGAGAGGGAGAATGCTCCTACACAAAAAGCCAAGAATTCAAGTCAGAAAGGAGTTCTAGGTCCTCCTCCACTGCCTCGTACAAGTTGCTCAACATCTCAAACACAGAACTGCCTCATCTCTAAAATAAAGAAAAATAAAACCACCACCAAAGAGCCCTTCAGTGTTCAAATGTGAAGTCCAAGATTTTAACCTAAAAGTCTCAAGATTTTCTCAAGGCCTGGATTTTGCTTCCATTTCTTCTTAAATCTAATTTACCTCTGAGTGTATTAGTCCTCTCACTTCCACTATTGCTTATTTTATCTATTTTTGGAGCTCCAAAACATTTCATGCTACTACATGCCTTCTAAATCAACTTGACTCCTAGGCTGGCCTTCAGGTGGCCCAAGTGTGTGGTGACTACCAGGTCAATTGAGAAGGAAGGACCCATTTACCCACCTGCAAACACAGGCCCAAGGAAGGGGGTTCCAGTCCCCCAAGGACTTTGAGGCAGCTCTGTCAAATAGGAATGTCTGCGATGACAGAAATGCAATATGATTCTGCACTGTCCTTTACATTAACCACCAGCTGCATGTAGCTATAGGCCATTAAAATGAGACTAGTGAGACTGGGAAACTGAAATTTACATTGTACTTCATTTTAATTAATTGAAACATAAACAACCACAGATGGCTAGTGGCTACTATATTACATGGTGCCATGCTAAGGGAAATGTTATAGAGAAGCAGCTTAAAGGGCAGAGCTGGTGGGAGTCACAGATAAGTCTGTGGACATTTACTCTGCTGGGAGTGATTTATTCTTTGGTGGCAGAAAGGCCTGGCTCACTCTTAGCAATAACAACCTAAAGATCACCAAGGGGAGGAGAAGAATTTACCCCCCCAGGTATTCACCCATTTACCCACCTTCCCAGTGGGGACCCTGAAATTAACAAGCTCTAGGGAAGCCAAAGCTGGGTCAGAAATGACCCTCAGGATCTTAGACTTTGTGAGCCCACCTTCCTACATATTTCATTGCCCCAAATATTCCTTATTCATCTATTCAATGCTGGATACTCTGAACAAAGGAACTTAAAAAAAATGGAGACCCCAAACTCCATGGAGAATAATATCCATACTACACACTGAGGCCTTTTCAGGGCTCCAGAAGTGTAGAATAAATTAGGATGCTTGAGAGAGAGCAATTGTGTTCCTATCTTATGACTTTAGAGAAGATTCCCAGGGCTCTGCCTGAAACACAGGGCTGGACAACCTTTGGAAGTCCAGGGCTAGCTCTTGCACATGAGCACCCAGCTGCCAGTAAACCAAGGACTGCCTGGCTCCCTCCAGAGGATGCAGGCCAAAAGCTGTTCCTAAGACCTGATCAGCACCTACTTGATCATCCCCAAGTCTGCTTTGCCTTTCCTCTGTCCCTGCTCTCCCTATTATCTCTCCTTTCTCTATAACCCTCATCACTTTCTTCACTAATGGTCACTGGCACTTACAACCCAACAAGAGCCATGCCTAGAATAAGGGATCAGCACTTTGGCCCAGGACACCAGGATTTAGAGGCAATGAAAATGAGTGATATCCCTGAGCTCAAGGTCAAAGACAGGGAGGTCATGTACCTCACTGTACAATCAGGGAACCCACCATCTCCCTCTTGCATTTGGACCTTTGCTCTCCACTCCCAAGTATGTCCATTGCTATGAAGGCATATTTGATACCTTCCCCAGAATAAAAATTATAGCAAGCTACAACTTTTCATTTCAAGACACCACTGAAGCAGATACCAAGTGGACACAGTTCCAGGCTTAAATTGGATTCCAGAAAATTCTTGAAATTTTAGAATTTCTTAGAAATTTTAGAAAATTGGAGCAGCACCTGGACTATAAACATATGTATGATCCAAACACCATGGAAATGTACACAGGAAGAGATGGAGTCATAGGGGTAAATGATATCCCTTAACCCTAGCAGAAAGCCATTGTCCCAGGGCAATGCATTGTACCCAAGAAGATCTGTCCCCTAGCCATCTTCCCAAAAAGTTCTCTCACAGGAGAGCAGATAAGAGGGAGCCCTGGGGTGGATGTATGTTGCTATTTACCCTTCAGAACATTAATTAAAGTATTTAAGATAGTCAGGAAAGGACACACTACCTGTTGTACCTCTATTACTAGGATTCACCTGAGACAAACCACTCCACCTCTCCAGACTCTTCCTTTCCTCCTGGTCTATAAAATGAGGAGCAGAAAACCTCTGCCTAAGCGCCAAGCACATGCTGGCTAATTCAAAGATCTAGGGTTGTCTTAAGCTTCAGAGAAGGCACTCCTGTGCCCAGGAATAGAGACCCAGAGCCCGCTAGAACAGAAGCTTCAAGAGAGCAGGGTCTTGGTCTTACTCACCCGCATTTACACAAAGTGGCTAGGACAGCACCTGGAACAAAGCAGATGCTCAGTAAACACTTACTGAATAAACAAATGTATTTAAGTCTCCTTTCTTCCTTCTAAAATACCAGTTCAAACTCAGGTCCAGGAAAAGCATAAACAGCTTAAAGTCAACTAAGGACCAAGCCTGCATGAGAAAAGACAGCTACTGGCAAAGGTGTAATTAACACATTAAAGACAATCAGACCAATTCAGAGAACTCAGGCCAAAGCCTCACTCACAACTCCAAGTAAAAGCATGGCAATTCTTGAAAGTGTGGTCTCTAAAACCACCCACATTTACTTATTTATATAAAGTAAGTCAGGACAAGTACCATACTAAATGCAGATACCAGGGCCCCCACAAAAGACCTATCGAATCAGATTCTGGGAGATGGGGTCCAGGAAACTGAACTCTGGATTTAAAGACCATAGCTCCAAAGCACATTTCTCCTGAGCCTACTTTGTGGAGCCCCTTTTTAAAAATGGAAAAAGCTAGGAGGCTTTTTGTGAACCCAGATAAAATCTTCAGAGCTGGGGTTCTGGTTACTTTAGTGATGCTTCCCCTGTACTCACACACTTGTCCATTAGCCTGAGCCTTGCCCAACGTCCCAAGATTTATTTTATAACTGATAACCATATAGTATGCATATTATAAAACACACTCACACACACACATACAAAAATAAAGATGAGATCAAAGATTAATACAAGTTCTAACCTGTTCTTCCTAATATCGCAGTGGATCATCTTGTGTCCTGCTTGGGGAGCAGGCCCTCCATTCTGAAGACACCTGACTCCACCCATACATAAACCTCAGATAGGAGGACAGAGCAGAAGGCAGCTGTAGCTAGAGTTTACACCCAAATCCACTCTAGGGAAAGGTGAGTTCTGTCAAAGGCAAGAAAACCCCACTAAAAAGAAGTGATTCTATAAAAATGTCCTGGCTTTAATGGCATCTGTTATGTGGATGACACTCAGATTCAGATCTACAACCCAATCCTCTCCCCTGACCTTCATCCTCAAACCCTGCCACCTCCTTGATGCCTCCTCTTGGATGTCAAAGCCAAATTTTGGCACCTCAGACTTAACATGACTCAACTAGGCTCCAGCTCTTTCCCCCTAAATTGTCTCCTCCCCTGGTCTTCCTGTCTTGGTCCAGGGCAATGCCTTCCTTCCTATTGCTCAGGACAAGTGTCAGTGGTCACGTGTCCCTCTCTCCTCAAATCCTACATCCAATCCAACAGCAAACTCTGTTGGCTTTACCCTCCAAGTAAACCCAGAATGTGGCAACTCTCACCATCTTCACTGCTGCCACCTGTAGCAGGTGGGCCAACCCACCCTCACCTGTCTCCTGTTTCCCACAGGAGCCTCCTCTTGGGTCCCATATGTCTACCTTTGCCCCCTACAGTCCACTATCTGCACAGCAGTATGAAGGATCCTTTCAAAATATGTGAGATCTCTGCTTAAAGTCTTCCATTGACACCCCATTTCCCTCAGAGTAAAAGCCAAAGTCCTCACAATGGCCATCAAGGCCTCTAAGGTATGTCTTCCAATCCACTTTGTGACTCGCCTCCTATTTCTCTCCCTCCTGTTTCCTCTTCCTCAGGCACGTGGGCTCCAGAGTGTTCCTACAAGTGTCAGGAAGGCTTTCCCCTCAGAGCTCTTGACAGATCACTCCCTCTACCTCGACCACTCGCCACCCCAACTCCTGATCGGTATGTTCACCCTTAGTAGTTTTCATTCAGATACCACATTTTCAGTGAGGTCTCTCTAACCACCTTATATAAAAGTGTGTTCCAACCCACACTTCCCATCTACATTTCTCTGTTGTTTTTTTCCTAAAGCAAAAATCATCTTCCAACACGTTATCTATATCATCTATCTATCTATCCATCCACATATGTACATTTATATGTATATAAAATATATTTATTGTGACTATGCTTTGTTGTACTTCCCCACCCCCTGTTAGAATATAAGACCCTCAATGGGCAGGAATATTTTGTTGGTTTTATTCTCTGACACATCCCCAGTGCCTGGCACATAGTAGGCACTCAATAAATCTCTTTAAATTTGAACTTGGAAGTCACAGTGCATATCCCTCAAGTCACTGACTTCATGACACTCTTCTACCACATGTTCCCCCACAATTCCTTTCCCCAGCACTTGGCTGGATGACTAGCCCCTGTCCAGGGCTGTGGATTTGCCAGAATCCAAGCCCCTGTCAATTTAATGCCTAACAATCCAGGGAGAAATAGTCCTGCCTTAGGTTTGGATGCTCTCCAGCAACGACTAAGTTAGCACTTGCAAATTTACCCAGGGACCAAATCAAGTAGCATGATCTCTGGAAAGGCCCAGCACAGTAGATTTCCTAATGAAGCTGTGTACAAGCTCACTATCATACAGGCCATTGGCATGGAAACTATAACTTATCCCCACTTGTGATTAAAGCAGTCCTGGGGAGCGCTTCCACTCCACAGCCAGGTTGGTTTACAAGTAGGTAGACAAAGACCTACTTCAATGAAGAAAAGGGGGGAAATGTTCATAAAATTATAACTTGTGACACCAAGATGGGACTGGATGCAGACAAAACTGACTCCTATACCAGGAAGCCAGGAGCCAGAAATTCCACTGTTAGTGATTCATTCCTTTAGGTGGCAATGAGTTTTTAATCCTACAAAGTTGCCTCTAAAATGTTCTACGTTTTAATCTTAGGTTAGATGACACTTAATGCCACTATCAGCCAGCTCACGAAAAGGGTAGTGTGACAGCAAACTGAGAAAATGTGGCATAGGCTAGGGGCCTGAGGCAGAGAGGAAAACAGGAATGGGGGAGGAGGAAAGGGACCAAAGAAAATAAAAGAAAAACACTGAGGGCCTGTCTTGTGACAGGTATTCGGCTACCTGCTTCCAGTCCACTAACTCATCACCAAGTCCTAATTATTACCTCATTTTAGAAGAGGGAACTAAGGCTGGCTCAGAGAGGTTAAGTGACAGCCAGTTACACAGCTGACAGAAATAGAGTCAGGGTTCTGACTGTAGGTCGGCTTAGCTCCAAAGTTCAAGGTCATTGCTCAACATCAAACTCCAGTTAATTAACAACCAGCCCTTCTATGGTTTCTTTCTAATTGGCCTGGCCGGCAATATTCAAGTGGCCCTGTGTTAAGGTGGCCTGTAGCGCTCTATACTGATGGATGGGCCACACAGGGAAACTCTGGACCTCAGGATAAAATTACCTTTATGTGGAGTGATCAAGCACTCACATTGAGATACCCACACAATAACAGTTTCTCTTCTGCACGCTCTCCATCTCCAGCTTCCAGTCATCCCTCTCAGTTCCTTCACTCTCCAGCCATTTCCCTGAAAGTGAACACCATCTGCTCCTCAGCCCAGAAATCCTGGAAGTCTGCACTACCTGTTCCAGGAAATAGCCTTCAAGCACAATTTTCTGGATTGCATTGAACTGTAATTGGCCCTTGCTGGGAATAAATCTTTTTCAAAGATTTGGTAAACACACTGCCTTTTTTTTTTTTTTCCTTTTGTAGTGGAGACTAGGATACCACATGCAGCCTTCTCTCTTTACATGTGTTTTAAATACTGGCAAGGTCAAACTTCTAATCTTAAAAAAAATAATTTCACAACAGTCCCTTTAAAAAGGCAGTGCTCAAGAGCTGAACTGAGAAATAAGTTTAAGGCATGATGGGAAAAGAGGGATAATCATCCCAGGGGGTTTAAATCTCAAATCCAGCCAGGCTTTTCCAAACTTTAGTGAAGGTTTAAGATTTAATTATCCTCATGTCAAGACCACAGGATCCACTCTCAAAGTCAACTTATACATTTTGGTGACCTTTCTCAAACTGGGCTTTGCAAATCCTTGTGGTTATGATTTGACATTATGGGCTCATGATGAACCAAATACCCTGCATAAAATATAAGAGCCAGAACCCTGACCCTTTAGAATTTGCATGTTCAATCACAAAAGCAAACAGATGCTGGATCCAATGTTTAAAATACATGAGAACATAAAACTGAGGAATGTTAGGAGATTTACCAATATTTTCTATTTAATAAGGGGAAATGGGTATGTATTTAGTGAGGTAAGGAAAAAATGCTAGAAATTACTATATGTTATCGTTTCATCTGCAAAGATATTGATTAGATAATACTAATATCCATATTAAGAACACAATAAAAATTTCTAATTGCAACGATTTTAATAACTAGTTGATATAAAGCCTTTAAACCTTATTTCTATGTATCAGCCCATTAAAATATTTGCTGATGTTTGCTCCCTCCTGTGAAGCACAACAGATGTGACAAATTCAAATAAAATACAAATATATCATTATGCGCTGATGGCTTTACTCACACAGAATATCTTAGTCAAAGCGGATGAATTATGCTCTGGAAAGAGCGAGATTTGAAAATGTAAAACCTGAGTTTTAGACCAGCTCTGAAACTAATGGAATATAATGGAGGAAATTTTGTTCACTATAAGTGGTCTGAGAAAGATCTGAATTACTTTGGAAAAGGGATTGGAGTGGAAGAATCAGCCAAGGCCATCTAAAACTGTATGTGCTCATTCTATGTGAAACGAGAAGAAAAATTTTCTTGGTGTTTTGGAGAAGGAAGGATCAGAAAGAGAACACAGGAAAGAGGATGCGGGTGGGAATCTAGGGTCTAATTCTCATAAGGCCATATTTGGGGGGCTCTTGTAAAGCTTAATCAAATATTCTAGGGTTAGAGTGGCCCCAGCTAACATCAAGGTTATACTTACCAGTTACTTAATCTCTCTCAGCTTCATGAAAATGGGAGAAGGGGTTGAATTATTTATCTCTAAGCTTATTTCAAGCTCTAAGATTTTAAAATATCATCCATTTAGCTGTGATACTAGGAGTACAGAGACAAGTTTCTTTATAAAGAAATCAAATTCTGCAATTATTCATCAATATTGGGCCTTCCGTTGCATATGGTGGACAGCACACCAAATATTATAGCTCAGTGGGCATCAATTGTTTTGTTACTCAAGAGTAATTAATTGGTGTGTGTGTGTGTGTGTGTGTGTGTGTGTATGTTTGGAGCAAGGCTGATGAAGTCTTACTATAAGCGTTGCTTCTTGTGAGTCCTCTACAAATCCTATTTACAACTTTTAAGTTCCAAATTATGATAAAAAAAGAGAGCTTCTCATTATTTTCCTTCACTCCATTTTGCCAACCAAGAGAAATTTAAAAGAGAGTGGATAGGTAACACTTGTAGAATTCCAGGTGCTGATCCCAACTTCTCTAAAGAATCACAAGAACAGAAGTAGGTAGATGTTGTGTTTGGATACTTCTCACTCATTTCCACTGGCTTTTCCCCTCTTCTTTTTGGCCTAATGCACAAAACTGTCAGTAGCTGAGAGTCATTTGGCAGAGACTACAAGAAACAACTGTGCGTTTTATAACAGTCCATTAGCACAAAGCTCTTAATGAAAATGAAAGCCATTAATGAAGCCAAAAGGCAGTGGAAGCCTCCATTCTGGAGAGGGCAATTAGACAGGAGCATGGGGAGAAAAAATAAATACAAATCTAAAACAAGGTACTCTGTGATCAAGCATTACACATGATGTAGTCATGACAAATCAGCCGATTTATTTCCTACGTTTTTAAAGAGACATATACAAACATTGAAAACTATCATCATCCTGGCACCTACCCTCTTCCCCAGACTCCGTGTTGCCAAATGATTCAATCTCAAAATTTTGAATCCATTGACACAAAATATAAACAGCAAGTGGTATTTTAACTCTGAGAAGTGTTCTCTGTAGAGTACCATGATGTAGAGCAAAGTGAGTCATAAAAGTGAACTTCGTAATTACTGTATTATTTTTATAATTCCTCTGAATCAGAAGCTCTCTTATTTAAACACACTATAGACAACGGCAAAGATTGCAGGAGAATAGGCCTCTGCCAAACATACTATTTTCAAGTAGGGTATTTCCGAGGAAAAGACAAGTCTCTATCTAGAAGCCATGACGCTTCTGGGATGAGCACAGAATCATCTCTGGTTTTCAAGGCTGTGAATGGTCATGTGGTAGAATCTTCTCCCAACCCCGATCCCAATTACCAGAATCATCCTCTGTAGCCCAGGTTTGCAGTTTAAAGACAGTACCTTGCCTGGGATACATGTTGACTCTTCAACTAGGCCATAAGCAACTTGAGAGTAAACACGTCATCTTATATGCAGAAATTATGCTTCTCAAAACTTTTAAGCTTTGCCCATAGAAGCTCACTTACTTCCTGCTGGTGGCATCTCCATACCTGTGAGTACTTCTGCTGGCACTGGGTTAAAATTACATATCTGGAAAAGTCTTGATATTAAGGTCCGCCTTTGTAGGTCTGGTGTTTAGGACAATGAAACATCAATCAATGCTTACAGAATGTGTGCATCGCCTCCATACTTAGCCCATTAAGGTGCCTGTGCTGATCACAATTATTTGTAGAATGAATAAATAAATAAATAACCAAATTTAGCTGGATGGTTGTTTCCATACTCATATTAGCTTTAAAAAACGTCCCCAAGCCAAGCTCTTACATAATTTTTATTTCTATTACGTGGAATAATTGCGTCAATCAAATTCTTTTGCATCAAATAGCTGAACACCATGCTGTGGTTAATGATGATTGATGCAACTAAAGTCTTCCACTCCAGGGAACATGAATCAAATCTCCTTTCTATTAGTTACCATCTGAGCACTTGGGTAACTACTGGGAAACCAAAGGGACCTCACCCTGAGAAAAAGCTTTAAGACAAGAGTCATTGTCTATTGGGCGAACAGTCAAGAAAGTCTCATGAGAATGTTTTTCTAGATTTTCTAGTAAACTCTACCCACCCATTCAGTGTGGTAGCTTCATAATGTGTCAGCTTGGCTAGGCTAAAGAAGGTTTCCCAGAATTTCCTTCCTTGTATATTTCTACTCTAAGTAGACCTCAAAGAAGATTTGAAGGATGGAAGAAAAGCAATGAACATTTTGCAGCCCCTACACAGTGTTAGTGCTGCTCATCTGCTGATTGGCCTCATTGGTATAAAGCAACATTGAACCTGAACAGGCCAAGTCAAACATTTATATCTCCATCTCATATTGGTTCTGCTCCTCTGGTTGAACCCTGATGGATACAGCCTGATTCTCCTCTGGTATCATCAGCTATTGCCCTCTCTTTACTCATTTGGTTCCAGCCTATTGGCACCTTTGATTTTCATCAAACATACCAACATATGCCCATCCTACAGGTAAGGACACTAAGACACAGGAAGGCTTTATAACTTATCCAAAGCAGTACAGCTAGTAATTAAACACATGCTCTTCACAACTACACATACTGCCCATCTCTTCCACTAAAACAAAGACAGGGTGATAATCATCTTTATGTGCTCCCCACTCCTGGAACAAATCACGGCACAGAGTAAGGAGATGTGAAATAAATATTGGCTAAATTAAGTGTGTAATTTCAGAGTGGTTTACCTCCATCCACATTCCTCTTGGGATGCCTTGCCTCATCGAGCTCTCTCCTCCCAGGTGTCCCAGTTACCGTCTCTCAACTGCATGCATACATGTGTACCCTGCCTAATGCGTGGTCTTTTGTTCTTTTATTTCTTCTTATCCGCTACTTCCCCTAGCTTGTCAATCATTTGGATGACTCCCTCACAGTACCCTTCAATCTGTCACCTTTCTTGTCTCTGAAGAATCCAAAAGTGAACATGTTATCCCACATAGAGCTCTGGAAAACAAGAAACTTCCCTTTTCAGTTTTCTCTCTCTCTAAGTTATTGAGCCTGTGAAGTAGTGTCCTTCTAAGACTTACCACCGTCCTCTCAGCACACACAACAAGGCTGGGAGCATCCAAGAAGCACCCTGAGTAGAAGCATTAAGTGCAACCAGGTGAATGTGAATGTGAAGAGGGGCACCTCCACTGCCACACTTCCCTTGTTGGACTGAATGTTTGTGCCCTGCCCTCCAAATTATATGTCAAAGCCCTAACCCCCTATGCAAGAGTATTTGGAGGTGGGGCCTTTTGGAGGTAATTAGGTTATGAGTGTGGGGCCACTATATGAAGAAATAAGAGAAATGATCTCTCTCTCCACCATGTGAAGACACAGCAAGAAGGAAGCTATCTGTATGTGAAGTGAGTCCTCACAAGGAATTGAAATGACTGCATCTTAGTCTTAGATTTCCAAGCCTCCAGAATGTGAGAAATAAATTTCTATTTTTTAAGCTATCTGGTCTATGACATTTTATGATAGCAGCCCAAGTTAAGATGATTCCCATGAAAAATGTTGGATGGCTTCCTAAGGATGATTCCCATGAGCTCAGCAGAACTATTCAATTCTTGCAGATGTGTTTTGGGAATGCCAGGCCACATTCCCACAATCTGGCAATCATCTCATAGGCAGACTGACCAAAGGTCTTGGTTTGCCCAATCCTGGGTTGCAGGACTTTCAGTGTTAAAAGCACATGAGTCAGTCACCTATCCTTGGGTGGCAGTTGCTGGTAGAGAATAGGACTGTAGAGTGATATGTGCTAGAAGATATGCTCCAAAGCTGACAAGTTGAAGAATACAAATCGCAACTCACAGTGTTGTTCTTTTTAATAGACTCATGAACTTTTTGAGCAAGGAGGACCCCAGAGATCATCATGTTTAGCCCCAGATGTTCGTAGATGTGGAAACAGGAGCAAAGAGGAAAAGTGACTCATTTAAGGTCCCTTGTAACAGAGCTTAAATCTGGATCCTCTGACCTTATGCTCTTTTCACCCTGTCAGTAGTTTTCAAACAACGTTCTCTGGATGTCTCTTCCTCAACTTTAACTAGAAAGGTCACTAGCTGTTTAAGTTGCTATATTCCACCATAGAGACAGATCATATACACAGGGCAACAGCGATGATGATGATGATGATGACGACGAAAATAATGATGATAAGTAATATGTATCAAGCACTTAATACATACCAGGCATGGTGCTAGCCCACTTCATTTATCTAATCTTCATAAAACCCCTAAAGTAAGTAAGTACTATTATTTTCCCATTTCACAAGATTAAGCAATAAAGCCAGGCTACAAATGTTCACAGTACGTCAGGGGAACCCTGCTCTCAAATGGGCTAGACGTCAGAGTAGTTCTGCCTCTAAGATTGTCACATCAAAGAGGTAGGAATGGACTCAGTCTGACAAAACCATGGCTATTAAAAACCCACCATGGCTCAGATACTCTCCTGCTCCCTCCTGGTCACTCCTAATGTTTAGCTCAGATCATGGAAGGTTAACTCCTTGGACAGCCTGGAACATCTGCCTCTCACTCCTATCCTGATGCTACTAGATACACAGTATTCCCTCAGTTATCATGGGTATTACATTCTAGATCCCCCTGCGATAGGTGAAAATCCGCAAAGTAGGAACCTTACATTTATTTTAGTATTTATATATATTTTAAGGCTTTATAAACCCTTCCCACACACTTATAAACCGTTCCCAGTCCCTTATTAACCTTTAGCACTCCCTTATTAACCTTTTCCACACTTTTATAAACACTATTTATGTTCTTAAACATATTCTACACTCTTAAACCTACATAACTTTAACAATACACATATACAGTACCGCAAAATCCCACGATATAGCGAAAAATCTGCGATAAATAAATATAATATTTTTTAAAATCCTGCGATACAGTGAGGCCGTGATAAGTGAACCGCAATATAAAGAGGGACTACCGTATATTGTTTAATATTTGCAGATTGTCATCAAGGAATTTTTTCCTCACCTGCACTCTCTCTGCATTGTTACTGTCTTTGTCACCATGGCCCCCTGACCTTGACTGCTGTCCCCTTATTCTGTGTTTCTTTCCACGAGCCATCACAGTGACACCTCCTAATTTAGCATCATGTATGAATGTCATTACCAGGAGCTTAGCTGTTCTTCCAGATCACTAAGTGATGATGGCTAAATTGAGTCTTCTCACCTGACCCCATTACCCCCCAAGAGCTGTGGTCATTTATCATCACGCCCTTCACTCCCATCCCCCAGCCAGTTCTCACTCTGAGTGGCACAGCTTCCACCCTGGCCAATTTGAATTCATTTCTCAGGCAAGATTTCAGGCCATTTCTCCTTCAAGTGATTTTACTAAAATCTAGATATATTACATCCACTGCATACTTCTCACCTTCTAGCACTGTGATTTGCTTTTTTGTACTGATCAAAACATCCTGAAGTGATTTGTTCTTTTATAAATGCACTCTCTTTGCTTTTCTCTATTTAACTGTCTTTGTAAATTTCCCACATTGCTTAATCTCTTAACTCGATCCTATTATTTATACTTGGGAAGGGAGGTGGACTTAAAGGGCAATGACTTCCCATTAACATGACTTCTTCCTTTCTGAAAACACCATTGTTCTTAGATAGCTGCATTTTTTTCTTCCCTCCCTACTTTCCAACGGCTCCATCTATTAACAGATTATGACTAGAATGTACCTCAGTGTGAGCATATGCCTTGGCTGTCCTATCCCCCACTGTATTCCAGCACCCACAGCAGTGCTGGGCATGCAGTAGGTGCTCAATGAATACTTGTACAAACCAGATATACTTTCCAGTGTACACAGTCCTTCCATATCCATTTTCTCCCCAGGTTTTCATACCCCATCTGGTGCTTAGAGTAGATATAATCCCCGTGACACAGATGAGGAGACTGAGGTTCTGTGAGGTTGAAGGCAGCAGAGCACAGTGGCTAAGGGCTCAGGATTAGCAAAGAGGCCGGAGTTCCAATCCCAATTCCTGTATCTCATTAGTCAGTTACCTTGAACTAGTCTGTTAACATCCCTGAACCTGTTCCCCAGAAACAGTAACAGTAGGAAAGTAACAGGAGTACCCAGCTCATAGTGTTGCAAGGCTGAAGTAAGATCGTGGCCACAAAGCACTCTGTCTCTGGCACTGGATAGGCAAAATACTGCATTTCTAGAAAGTGTTCATGACTGGAAAGTACAGAGCACAGACCACAACCCAGGTCTTCTGCTAGTTCTGAAGCTCATACTGACACCCTGTCTACAGTAACCATGGTGACTGGCACCCTTTAGCATCCTAGGAGTGGCCTCCCACTTACACCTGTCCCTGGCAAGATCAGGGCCTACACAGCTTCCCCGGGCCTGGGGTAGCACTTCCCTGGCCTGACATTTGCAAAGAGGCAGCGTGACTATGGGGCCTGCAGGATCTGACCACAAGCTCCTTCCAGTCTGGTCTCTCCTATCCTGTCACAACAGACCTGCCCACTGATCTATCCCCTGCCACAGTGTGGCTGTGGGAGGATTCAGGTGGTAAATGATGATGGCGTTTATAGTAGCAACACTCCATTCCCTTCACAGTGCACTTTACAGTTTACAAATTGCTTTCATTTGCTCTCCCAATAGATCAAAGGCAGGCAAGGCAGGTCCCAATTTTCTCGCAATAGACTAGGCTCCAGGTGCCCTGTGACTTACCCAAGCTACACATTAGAAAACACCATCGGGACTTAAACCCAGGGCTCCTCAGTCCACACAGGGGTTCTTCGATCTGGGCTCTCTCCTCATTCCTTTATAACTCACCACTTTCTGCTTCACTCTTCACCCCTCTCTCTGTGTCTGTATCCCCAAAGCTGAGCTACTTCATCCTCCACCAAAAAAGAAACTACGACCTTTACTATGTTTGTAGCTTGAGATTTGGGACGATAATATAAAATTTTAAATTCATGTTTAGTTCCTCATTCTCTCCTACTATGTATTCCCCATCCTCTGGTCGTGTGGTTCTGTCTACCACTGTAAGAAGCTCTGTGCAACACCAATCAGATACAGCCACCTACCATCCTATAACCACCAAGCATCTATCTGCAGAAGTGTCACAATGGTCACCTCACAAGGAGTAGAAAGTGAGGTCCTTAAGCTCTAAGAGTTTACAGACTGTTGGGGAGATAAGAAGAAAGAGACAGAAATGACAGAAGGGGACAGTACAGGGTAAGTGGCCAGTGAGTGGTACCAGAAAGTACTATGGCATTCCGAAGAGCTCAGAAGGTCAGGCAAAGGGTGCCAGAGAGAGGAGAACTTGAGTTAAACTTCAAAAGGTGGCTAGAGACAGCGAGAAAACAGTGACGATAAGGAGAGCAGAATAAGCAGAGCCCCAGAGGTAAGATTGCACCTGCCGTATTGGATGGAGGGTCACAAGCTAGCAGGGCCTACTTCTGGCAAAGGGTTTCACTAAATGGGATGGGAGCGGAGGCTGAACCAGACTGGCATACTGAATGCCAGGATATCCTGTAAGCGGAGGGGGCATCAAAGTGTTTCATCGGGAGAGTGCTATATGGAGTACAGAGTTTAGGGAAGACTTATTTGTCTTCAGTCCTACAAAAGACAGAACATCAAGGCAGGCAGCAGGACCGAGACAACCAGAGAACAAAGAGAAATTTAATAAGACCGCACAACATAATACAATACAGCTGCTGGAGCACAAGGGCCCCAGAGTGCGTTTTCACAGCGCAGCCAGAGCAAGGGTAGGACGTGAGAGAGGCGTGTCAAACAGGGGAAGCGAGGAGACGTGATCGCTCCTCTCCAGATAGCCAGGCAGTGCGAGCCCGTTACTCCGGCAGCGCTCTCCGCGCTGTTTTTTCCTGACATCCACGGCTCTCGCAATTACCCGTCTGACAGCTGTCTTCCCCCAAGGACTGTAACGTTCAGAAGCAAGGACGGAGTCTACCTCACTCATGCTATACACCCAGCTCCTCATAACCCATAGAGGCTCAATAAAGTCTTCCAGGCTGCATTAAAGTGAATTAAGGAGCCAATTAAAAATACGACAAAGCTGTTCTATGGACTGGTATAGCATGGGAGCGAATGAGAGATGTGGAAGAAACGGGAGTTTGAACTTAAGTTCACTGAAGGAAGTGATCAGTCAAAAGTAGAAAGCGTAGCCCTGGCTTGGTGTAGCTCAGTGGGAGCATCGTCCCATAAACCAAAAAGTTACAGATTTGATACCCAGTCAGGGCACATACCTGGGTTGTGGGTTTGGCCCTTGGTTAGGGCATGTGTGAGAGGCAACCAATCCATGTTTCTCTCCCACATCAATATTTCTCTCCCTCTCTCTCTCCCTCCCTTCCTCTCTCTCTACAATGAATAAGCATGTTGTCTGGTGAGGATTTTTAAAAAAGGAGAAAGCATGCTCTAGAAGTCGCTGGCTTCAAAGTGCTCCTTCACCTGTGCTCAGGTACTTTTCAAGTAGGTAGCTCCTGTTTGTCCAGTAGCATGATCTCCAAAGCTATGACGCCCAGCACACAACAGACACTCAACAACAAACGGGTTTGGAAGAGGGATCTTCGAAGTCCATGGAAACCATGAAGACCCAAAGCATACCTCTGTCTACATTGGTTCAGGGATGTTGAAACTTCAAAACCATGGAGGGAAGAAGTATGCCAGTCCCTCCTTCCCCTCCTTTACCAGGCCCCTCCTCCCCCTCCTTTACCATGGAACCAGGGGCCTGCATTGATAACCGAAGGCAAAAGTATACAACGCACCTAGACCTGCATGCCTTGCTCTAGGCAACTGTCTCAGAAATGGTTTGGCAAGAAGAATAAGCTAAGTCTAACAGATAGACTGGGGGTGATTTTTAATAAAATGCATTGTCTTCATCAAAAAGCAGAGGACAGAAAGAGAAAGAGAGGAAAATAGAGTTTCCACATACAAATACTTACGAACCCCCAAAAGAAATAGAGCCAGGACAGGAGGGTGTGAAGTAGGACATATGGTTCTTTGTGGGGAATGGGTTTTGTTCTGTTTTTACTGGTAATCATACCCCCCTGAACTATTTGCTTATCCCTTTTTACTATTGGAAAAGTTTTAAAATGTTCTATTGCATCTGCTACCTTGGGGAAGTAGAAAGAATGAGAGATAAGGGTATGATAGCACCCTGGACTTAAATCCCACCAAGGATGACTCCGAGCTGGGCAACTTTGGGTGATATGCTAAGTCCCTTTAAACCTCAACTTCCCCACCACTAAATGGGAACAACAGATTCTCCCTCATTGGATGAGTGTGCCGAGTCGATGGCTGGTGTGCATCCAGCTGGAGCACCTGACAAGGGAAATCCAATCCTTGTCCCTGACACCCAGGAGACCATTAGCATGAGTCAGCCCTCGCCTGCTTTTCCCTCTCCCTTCAGACCTACTGGGAAATTATGGGGTTAAAAGAAATCACAGACACAAGCACTTCTGACTCCTCTGACCACATGCTAAGTAAATATTCACATTCTCCCTATGAACACCAAGGTAAAAGGGTCTTATTTGGATTATTCTTAAGGCAAATTAGTTGAGGCTGAGGTGTCTGGCCAGGATCAGGTAAGGTCAGATCTCATACACACGCCCTCAAGCCTGCTCAGAGGCTCCTGTGTGAAGAATAATACTCACACCATGCTCCTGGGACCCCAGTAATGGAATAAATAATTCATTCCTATCCATGTTTCTCCTCCTGCTGCCTCAATGCAGATAGAAGTTTTAAACACTTACATCTGTAACTCTAATAACAACCAAAATCCCAGCGAAGGCTCCCGCTTCTAAGTGGCCTGTTCCATCTGACTCTCCTGCTACTGAATTAGTCCCCCGGGAAGCCCGAAGACCCACCCTTTCACCTGCTTCAGAGCAGAATGAAAAACTAGCCCTACTTACAGCTGTTTACACAGCATCTCTGAAGACACCAGGTAAACACCTGAATCCAGGCAACTACCAGCTGGAAACCAGAGCCAAGCTTTGCATTACATCCATGAGCCCAACACGTGCATAGGCAACCAGTGGTGAAATAAGAGCCTCCTGATTCACTTTTGTTCCCCCAGCACCCCTCCCAAGTTTTTTCCTCCTCCTTCTAATGCAAGTAGAACAATGAAGTCAACCAGACAGTTAAATATCCTGCTCTGTTATATCATCTGATTATGCTTCTTAAGCATATTCTTCTTTATGTTTTTGTTTAAATCTGATTTCTCCTGCGGGGTTACACAGACAGGTAATAGGGTGAGATCAAATAAGGCTGAACAGAAGACAGGGAGGGCCAGACCGACACTGCATTTGTGGAACAAACTTGACTGAGGCCATACGCAGAGGACAGACAACCCATGTTGGCGAGAACACATACTGTCATCACCACTGTGGGTCTCCCAGACCTATACTAACCTCTCACATGTAATTGGAAGCTCTTGGGAATTTGGGCAAGGGGGCGGGACTTGGGGCTGGGACACATATGTTGTTCGTACCTGTTGATAATTACAATCAGCACCAAACGAGAGTTTGTGAGTAGTGTGGACCCCCAGAAATGTGTCCTGGAGGTGGTTTATTACAGAAACAGGCTTTTTTTAGGAGCAGGAAGTAGAGTCTGCTGGAGACTGAATTACACACTCTCCCCCGTGTTTCTTTCTTTGTGGGACTGATGAAACAGCACTTGTGTACCACCACAAATGCCATGACTGAATGTTCCCAAGGCTCATGGGAAGTAAGCCAAGGCCATCATACCCCATACACACATAGAAACAGAGGCAAAGATGATCATTCCACAGCTATCAGCCAAGAAGGGTGAGAAGGCTTGAGTTTCACCAGGCACCTGCTTCATTGCCTGAAGGTAACAACTGATTCCTCAGAACTTAAGTCCCAACTCTCCCACTACTTACTTCCGAAGGAGCCCTGCCATCCTCCTTTGTATTCTGACTTATTAAAAAACCTGATGGCCTCACTTGCCAGATCATTCTTGGTTATAAGACAGCCTTAAAGACTTGCTCCCCCAGAGTGAAGTCCATGCACCAGCAGCAACATGGACACCCCCTAGAAGCTCATTAGAAATGCAGCACCTCAGGCTCCATCCCCCTGCCAACACTCCCCAGTCAGAACCCGCATTTTAACAAAAGTCCAGAAGATGCATACGCACATTCAATTGTGAAAAGCACTGGCCTAGAAAGCAGTTCAAGAATGGTCAAATGCACCCTTGTTGCTGAAGAACAACAGCCTGCTAAAGAAGGGGCTTTGCCCTCATAGTGCTGGCTTTGGAAGTCCTAATAACCACATCCTTCCAGCCACTGCATGTTAAGATTCAATCTGTCGTCCCTGCTATACTGGGGTGTGAGGCAGGTGATGAGTACAGTGGCCACGGGTCGGGTTGGAGTTAACATCAGCAGTGATACAGGGGAGGCACTGCCTTTAAAGCCTAGACAAAGCCTGTGGCTGAGAATTAGGTCAGTGTGCTAAGGGGCCGCAGCTGATCAAGCAAGAGCTAAAAAGAAAGACTCTGTGAATGAGATGAGGCATTTCAGAAAGCGATATTTGCTGAGAACCACTCTGGTAAAAAACACACTTGAGATTAAAGGGCTGCCCCGCTTGGCTATCCATCACCAGCATTCTACATCAGGTCACCTACGCAGAGGCCTGAGATCCAGGCAGAAGAAGACTCCATCAGAACAGTTTTTACCTAAAGCAAGCTGGACCTGGCATTCACTCTGTAAACAGTTCCCTGCCTCTGTTCACATCAATGAGCTAAGATCCCAAGATGCTCTCTCCTCGATGACACTGATACAAGGGTACCAGTGGCCTTCCCCTCCCAGCTCTCTGCTTCCAAACAGAGCCCCATTCACATCCTCTCCTTGTGAAACAGGATGACTTGAGAGACAGCCAGTGAGAGGGAAAGAGAAACACCCAGTTTCCTAATTCCTGATGAGGAATTTAGTTGGGTTTGGCTTCAGATTATTGAAATTCTACACAGATTTTGCTGGTACAGTATTCGCCACCTGATATTTATCCTCTGTTTCCAAAACTTTGGGTCAAATATCCAGCCTCCCCCTGCTTCCCATGTGCTGCAGGAAAAGCCAACTCTTTCCTCTAATTCTGAAATTTGGGCATATGACTCAGGCCTAAGATACCAGCGAAACCCACCCCTCTGATTATTATCAGAGATGAACACTGGACTTAAACTGGTCCAATTAGTTTGGAGTCCCAGGATTTTTGTGGAATTGCTGGGGAAGAGAGTCATGCTTCTTTAGTTAACAAGAACCAAAAAGCAAATGGAACAGCCATGGGCCATCTCAGGATCATAAGAGAGGAAGTTAGCCTGCCAAGGAGAAAGGCAACACCAAGGGAGTGAAGCCAAATGATGGAAGAAGTGAGACACTAGGTCTTGGTCATATCATTTGAGTGACTAGACTTTTCAGGAACTGAGCCCATAAATTCCCTTTGTTGTTTAAGGCAGTTGAGCTGAAAATTCTATTATTTGCAGCTGAAAAGCATCCTGACTGACATACCAGATTAATAAATCTTCCCCTCGTGGGAAGAAAGATAATGTCTCACCAAAATTCTCTTGGCCTGGGTATATATTAGACACTCTCAGCTCCCTTTTTCCCTTAAAATAAATGGTCAGCCCCCCTTCCTGCATTCCCAGCCCTCTGAAACAATAACCCCAAATCAGTCCAGGTTCTCAATTCCTTTCTTTCATCACGAGTTTTTTCCTTCACTCCATCTAGGGATTTAAATAACAGAAGCAAATTGTCCACCCCCTCCAAGTCTGCACTCCCTCCTTTACCATATTTAAAGCGGGTTGAGGGAGCCTTTATTCTAACCCCAGTGCAATTCTCCCAGCTCTTTCCTAATCCCTCCACCTGTGAGATAATTGCTGGCATTTAGGGAAAAACTCAATAGTAATCACAGACTTGCACACAAAGACACAAAAAGAAGCAGATAAAATAGGAGAAAGGAAAAAAATCACAAGCCCAGAATTATCCACACTCTGACATCCATTCCAAAAACACAATGCGGCCAGCAGCTCTGTATGAGAAATAAAGGCCCAGCTTTACAGGAAGGGGGTGCATTTCAAAATATTGTCGTTTCTATGGTTCCTATACATAGAGTAAGCTAATACAAATCGAGAAACTAAAATGGGTTGTCACTATTCACAAGTCAGGCACAAATAATAAGCAGGCCTATTAAACATCAATTCCTATTTATTGTCTTAATGTGATAAGAAATTTATCTTAACCAAGGGTGTCCCTTGTTAGGTGATGAAAAGGGGGAAAAATGCAGCGATCAGAATAAAATAAAATCCTATTGAATCAGGCATTTGGCCTCTCTCCTTTAACTCAGGCTAAGATCCCAGCCATGCTCCTAACTTCTGGTTTACGGATGCATGATAGAGATTAAATACCTGAAAACAAACAAACAAAGAAAAAAACAACAAAATTCATGTATGACAACTAGGTATATGAACTAAGATAATGCAACACTTACTTTAAACACTATGAAATTCAACAAAATACTTTTAGGAGAGTCTTACACACTTCCTTTTGATTTGCTTTAGTCCTTGGAATTTCCTGTATAACAGTAGGTGTCTCAGGCTCACCTGAGCCTAAGAATCACCGAGACCTGCAGATTCTGTGGTTCTAAGGCAGAAACTAAAAGCCTTTAGCTTCACAAGTTCCCTGGTTAATTCTTATGACTTTGAGAAACATTACTGTAATTCTGTGGGATTTTATTTAAATGTAAATACACATACATACATGGATATTATAGAAAGAGGAGTAGGCAGGGATCCTCTGTCATAAAAGCCATGGAGCATTTTTGTTTCTTTCAACAGAGGCCCAGCTAAATAAAGACTAAAAGGCATGACAACAGGTGATGAACACACTTCAACTCACGCATTGGGACAGGCTGCCACTGTGTCCACCAAACTCCTTTCCCTTTCCCTTTCCTTCTGGACACACAGCTAAATTACATTTCCTGACCTCCTTGGCAATTATATGGGCTCATGTAACTGAGTTCTGGCCAATAGTAAGTAGCACACACTACTAAAAGGCTTAACCCTCCAATCAGACATGTTCTCTCGTTCTCTCTCTTTCTCTCTCTCTCTCTCTCTCTCCCCCCCTCCATCTTCCCCCTGCCCCATCACATCCACAATCCCCTACCCCTGCCAACTGAATGCAGTAAAGGACTAGGTTCCAGAAAATGACAAAGCCACAGAATGGAAGGTACCTGAATGACAATGTGGAGCACAGACCTCTCCTCTATCACCCACCAATCTGCACTGCCAACTGTGATATGAGTGAGAACTTTTGTTAGTATTAAGCTACTGGGATTTGGGAATTGTCTGCCATAGCAGTTAGCCTATACCTCCATTTTATCCTGTTTTCCACCCCTCTCTCTGGCTTTAGGATCAAGTAAACACAGACTAGTTAGCAAACGAACCATAAATAGCTGCCACAGCAACATCAGTATAATATCTCTACCTCCTTATCTCCAGAAAAAGGCTCTCACATTTTAAGTAGCATGTGGTACAGACAAAACCCAAGATAACAAAAAAACTATATAAATAGCTTTTTGAAATCTTTATATAGGTGTTTTTCTCTTACTATATTATGAGCTCTGCTTAAGAAAGAAACTCATCTTTATTCACTTTGTGTATCCCTTGTGCTCATTACTTATTAAATTGAATTATACTTTATTGTTAGTGTCAAGAGTGAAGGGAAGATATTATTTATTAAAACTGTAGCAAAAGCGAGACATATTGTAATGCACTTAACATGTGTTGGTTCATTTACTTTTCAATTTTACCAAAAGTAAACTAATGTATTATTTATAGTATATTATATGTAATATTATCTATATGCCTTATTAAGAATATATTATAATAATATATTATTATCCCCATTTTACAGAAGAGAAAACTGAAGTTCAGTAAAATTAACTGAACTGATGATATGTCATGTAGAACCAGTCTAGTCTTTGAGGTCAGGCTAAACTAAGTTGCTACTAGTTCTATAACTAGTTTTGAAAACTTGAACTTCTCTTTTTTTTTTTTTTTTTTTGTCTGTAAAAATGGGGAGAAAGCCATGCAATCACTCAGCAATTTCTTTAAAGTGATATAGGAAATAAAGTTTAAAAAAATCTTTGCGTCTTTGCTTTAGGTAGAAGAGGAATTGGTCGAGAAATTGAAGGATCGCTTCAGACAAAATAAACCATTTCCAAGAAAGAGGAGGCGCTGGCCCCCACCTCCAAAACAAACCGCCACGCAAGGGCCAGCAGAGGAGCCAACAAACAGAAAAGCAACTGCCCATCTCCAGGGAGAACTGTCCTGTCTCTCTCCACTAAATGGATGAGACAAAAATGCATAAAAGGCTTCCAGCTACCCAGTTGGCCAGAAAGGGCATAAAGGATGCGAGAGAGAGTGAGCCTGTGAATCCTCAAATGTATTTTTTTCTATTATTTTTGGAGGGAAGCCGACAAAAACAGGAAGGGATCTGGAAAGTTGACAAAAATCATTATTCTCCACAAATTACTTTAACCTTGCCTATGCAGTGACCTTCACACTACCACTGGTTTAATGGCATTTATTTCAACAGTCACTGATTTCACTATTACACAGAGATGCAGAGCACAAGATAATACAACTAAATCACTCTTGTAAATATTTAATATCATTGCCTTTTTTTTATTTTCCTTTTAACAAATCACTATCGAAAGCTGAGCACATAGTAGAAAACACATTTTATTCTACCCTGGAAAAGAAAGCTTAGTGCTCATGCATTTATCTATCTAGTTCTCCAAATGACTTTGACACTTGAGATCCTTTGTGATCAGAGCACTCTGGAGGAAGGCTATTTTGCAACAATTTAGGAACTGATTTAATGGTTCATCAACATTCCCCAAAGGTGCCTAATAAAAGGGCCTAAACTTAAACCATCAAACCCACGGTGAACCCCGAAGGAGTAAATTTAATTTTAAAAATAAACAACAACAGCATTGGCTTAAAAATAAATATATTCTTACTTGAGAAAAAAAAAGAATTTTCCTTTTTATATAAAAATATTGTAAACAAAATTACTAAACTATTCTTAAAGGAAGTGGAAAAACTATTAAGCAAGAGTTCGATAATCAGTCCAAAGTTCATTTCTCCACAGGCACCCATCCTGTTATAAACTGTCAACAAGGGGCAGTAAAGAGGGAAAAAATGAGTGTAAAAGCTTTTTTAAGTCAACTGGTGTCACCATCTTACTTCGGCGAAGACAAAGCAGTCCACGGGAAGTCCAGACATGATAGAACGCCTTATAAAATCCTGAATGTCAGAGCCACTTACTGACAACTTCAAAAGCTGGGGTTGGATCAGTTTCTCAGGACAGTCAAGTTATTTAAGAGACAATCTTGTTCAGAAAGCTCAAACTCTCATATCTCCAGAATCTTTCTTACAAGGCATTATTGATAATGACCTCAGCAGACTTTGGATGATCTATAACAAATGATATTCTCACAGTGAAGATGGCTAAGACAACTTGGTTCACCTCAGAGGCAACTTGGTGGGAGGGGAAAGAAAACAGCATTGGGAGTCAGAGGGTCTGCGTCCAACCCCAACATCGCTGCCAATGATCAGTGTAGCGATAAAACACAGCACTTAGGCCGTCTCAGCATGTTTTATCATCCACAGAATTACAATGGGATGGACTAAAGGAATTCTAAGCTCCCTTTGAGCTCTGACATTATATGCTTCTAAGGTTTGGAGAAGCAAATAAGCATTTTTCAAAAAGTAACTCTTAGTACAATGTTTTCATTGTCTGCATGGCTCAAATAGTTTCATCAAGTAATATAAGGAAATCCCATAGCTCTGTGAACACAAACAGAGCAAAGACATCCATCAAAGGCATAAAGAACAATCAGGTTTCATAAGGATTACTTTTTGTTATTGTGGGAGGCTTTCTAAGGGAAGAGGCCAATTGTTCCCTCTTGGATTGGAGGTGCCCAAAGACTTTCTACTGAAAATGTAACGGAATTTTGGGGAGGCCCGGGCTGTCAGTGTTACTGAACTCTGCTGAGAGTTATTAGCTCAGCGATTCCTAGTGCCCATTCAACAAGAATTTACTGAGTCATTCCCACTCTGAGGCAGGTATTGTTATAAGCACTGGAGATACCATGGCGAATAACACAGATATTGCCCCTGATTTTATGGAGCTTATATTCTCATGGACTACGAATTCCTTCGTGTTGTATAGTGCCATTTTAATTTGCACAGTACATTCACCACCATGATATCATTATTACCCAGAACAAACCTGCCATGCAGACATTTTACAGATAAAGACATAGAAGGGCTTTTTGCCTTTAATTTGTTCAAAGTTCCCAGATCTCTGATGATAGTGGCAAGATGTATCTATGATGATGATAATTAATGTTTATTGTTAATGTTAATGATAACTTATGTTTGTTTATATTCTATCCAAGCCTTTTATGTACCTTGTCTCAATGGTTCCTCCCAGCAGCCCTGTGAAGTGGGTAGTATTGTTATGGGTAAAAAGTCAGTTGGAGCGCTGGGGAGTCCCCGAGCAGCCATGATGGCGGTGGTGGAGGTTCTTACACTTAGCGCTGCGAAAGATAGCAAGATTATCAGATAGGAAGAAAAGTCCCTCACCTACGGTACCAGATTTGGGGTGTGACCAGGGGAATGCAGGCACAAGTGCCATAGAAGTCAAAACGACAGCGGGAGGTGCTGGACCAAAGAGGCCTGCCAGTCTAGCCTGGGGCAAAAAGGACCCACCTGAGGCACACGAAAGTTTGGGAAGTTAGTTGGTCATTTTGAGAAAGCGCCTGGTCTGTGCCACACTCAAGCTAATACAATTTCAGGGGTACCAAAAAGCTCTTCTTGATGGTGACCTGGGCTTGCAAGGTGCGCCTGCCTTTCTCTCCATGGGCTTCGGGAGGGAGCCTCTCTCTCGCTCTCTCTTGCCTACATGGTGGTGCTCTCACCTGTGCGTTCATACACTCTCTCACCCAGCAGCACACAACATGCGGCCCTGGCAGTCACGTGGCCCATGACCATGTGGGCTCCACACACAGGCTCCAGGAAGGAGCCTGAAATGGAGAGCAGCTGGGACCAAGCTAAGACACCTGGATGTGGACTACGATTGCTGAACAGCCACCTGCAGGCTTCAAAGGGTTGCACTATCAAATGGAGCAGGAATTCTGGGCACAGACTCTTGCCTTCGTCTTGCTGAGGACACAGCTGGACTTTTTCCATGGCAGAAAGAGGAGATGAGCTTTGAAATGAGAGTCCATGTTTCTCTCAGGCTGCACAGCACCTGAATAAAATCCCTTTCCTTTTGCACCATCATCTGCCCATGAATTTGGTATTTATGGTGGTAGGCAGCCAAACTTCCATTTTTGTTCAATTACAGTATTACTATTCCCATTTTACTTATTAGGATAATGAGGTTTAACAAGGTCACTTAGCTTGTAAGTGTCATGCACTAACATCAGTGCTTTTATCTATTGTGCACCCTGAAAAATGTCTTCTGAAATATATCTCAGCACTTTTATTATTCCACAATGCTGACCCTGCATTAGAATAATTCAGACCAGGATATCTGGTTTTCCAGGCTCAGTTGCCACCTGGATCAATTAGTTCAGAGCTGGGACCCTCACCCATAACAATTCTGGCTGAAGCATTTGTAAATGATTATTATCGGTCACTAGTGAAAATGAAGGGGAGTATGGCTGGCTCAGCAAACTACATCGCCACAGACCAGATTAATAGCCCCAGGCAAATGGTCTACTACAGATGGATCAATGGCCACCACTTTATACTGAACGAACAGCACATAAATAGGACAAAAGTCCTCAGCCTTGCAAAGAGCCCACAGAATGCTTAGCTGAGCCAATGATTTCTAAGCAAAGCACAAGTAATTCTTACCAGGAAGAATTTATTTCACCTACATGTTCACTGTCTGGAAGAAAAAAAAAAAAAGCTGTTGGTAGCCAAACTCCCAGAGCAACAGAATGGATGCCCTGAGATGTACAGCGGGGAAATACCCACAATGGCTGTTAACCTGCTCCAAATTCCAAAGCAAATAAGACAAAGTTCCAAGTGCTTTTCTCATCTTATGCTGCGATCAGCTGAGATCAGCTCTTCCTCGAGTTCAGGCCATTTTCAGAAGCATTGTTTACATGCACTATATGGATATCCATTTAAGGACTTAGGTAATACAAACTGAAGTGTTTTAACAAGACTAGTGTTTTTAAAACTGCAGTTCTTTTAACATCTGTGTTATGCATTTCACCAGGAAGCAGCAATTTTCCTATTGAAACCAGCCCATCTGAAAAAACTATTCCCAATCAAAACAGAAAATGTAGTTAAAAGGATTTTTGAGTGAAGCCAATCCAAAAGCCTCTTCAAATTCTACAGACATTACAACTTATATTAAACTTGGAAAAGACTTTAGAATTATCTTGTCCAAAATTTTTCAACTGAACACTAGATTTAATTCTAGCTATTCTCATCTAAGATATAAATGACAAAAAAAGAAAAAGGATGTCACGTCAAATAAATTTGGGTGACTTTGAAAACTACATTTTCTTTCTTAGAGATTCATAATCTGCAGTGTCATAATGTTACAGGGTGGAAGGAATCCATCCCCAATTCTCCACAACCGGTGGTTTGGGGAACAGGGAAAAGACAATGCAGCCTGAAAGATACCTTTGCATATCTATGGCTGATAGGTAGCTTCTTAGTTATGCAAATGGCTAAGGAAATGGGAGGGGCTTTGACCACAGAATGGTGACAAAAGAGCTTACAGGCCTGCACAAGATTCTGCTAATGGCCAGAACCAGTTACCACACCCATTTATGTCAAAGGCTGCAATAAGAAATTTAAAAATAAGGTGGCAGCCATTAAGCAGAAGGAGAGCCATGTGGTTTGAAAGGAGGTAGAGCACAGAGTCTGCAGTTTTGAAAGGAAAGGAACAGGCCATGTGGTCTGGGCTAGTAAGAGAGCAGGCATGCTGCTGCTTTGATCGTGCCTGCTGCAGCTGACTCCGAAGCCACCAGGATCCTGCCTTGAAGACCTGGACTCTTTTTTGACTTTTGGAACTCAGAACATGTGGAAAGGACTCTCTTGGGACTTGTGCCTTTTCTGGACTTCGTCATAATCCAGTGTAACATGGCACATGCTTTCCTGGACTGATCCTGAAGGAGAGAGCTGACAGATACAGGATGGGGAACTTCTGGGCATGATTTTGGCTTATAGCCTTTTGGGGAGCAAAGGAAGTGCTGGATCTCATGCGAAAACAGAGCTCTGAGCTAAAATGCTCACAGCAGGCCCCTCACCCAACCCCCACCCCTGCCAACCCAGGTTGGAATATTGTAAATAAAGACTTGTTTTTTGCAACATTGATTGCTGGATCTCACACCATGGAGCCACATGCATGAACCCCACTTTGCGTGGTAACAATAACAAAGGCTCTCAGAAGTCCTACGGTCAAAAAAACAAAAAACACTCTGCTTAATTTTGCTTTAAACCTATGTTTTGAGAACTTACTTTTCCCAGTTCTCTTTTCTTGAAACATTATTAGCATTTCTCAAAACTCTTTTATAAGATGGCAATCTGACTAAACACGCTATATATTGTGATATCAAATCCTGAAAGAGGGCAAAACTTTTCTAAATTCACACTCCCTTATAGTTTTCCTTGGGGCTATTTCAAAACCAGATGACACATTACTTTTAAAGAAATATAACATTTAAAACCTCTCTAGATCCTCTAGACTTGAACAATAAGCAAACGGTTAGTATTTGAGTTCCGTTCCTCCCATCAACTGCATAACACACAAGATATGATACTGGACTATAGAACACACATTATCAAGTTCATGTTCAGAGATATCACCAATAATTGGAGAATGTGTTTTTTCATTGCATATTTTAAGCCATTTAGCAACTCTTAACAGCAACAGCAACATCAAGGAGCAACTGATCACAGTAGCGTACTAGGTTCATTTCAAGAAAATGGGTCAAGAGCTTTTCCCACCTTTATTGTTTGATACACATTTTATTTTGTTTTGGGAGAATTGTAACACACATATACACACACACTAGTAGTTGAGGTTTGTGATTTATTTTGGGGTAGTATTGTATCAAACCAAAGTATCGACTCTCATTTCAATAATGGATCTGCAGGCATTTGCAAAGCACAGTCATTAGCTTATCTTTAAGTAAATATTTTGATTGTCAGACAGCTCATTGCAAACAAGGTTCCTTTCCAAACACTCACTCCTGATGCAGTCAAGCCTACTTGCACATCACTTATTTAATAATCTGTGTCTGTGCTTAAATATAAAAAATCATCCTAAGGAAGTCAAAGTACAAGAAAAACTCATTTTGTGGGCTTTCGCTTAAAAGGACTCCAAAACATGGGGGTCCTGGTTCTCTTTCAGTGCTCTGGTCTTTACTATGCCACATTACCATAAAGCCTAGGAAATGAGCTATTACACACCATCATCCCTCCTCACTGCTATCACAGAAAAGCACACACGCACAAAGCAGCATTAATTGTCGGAATTGCAACCATTTCAAAGGCAGCTGTTCTTTCACTCTTAAATAGGCTCCAAATTTCGAATCTTCTCCCTGTATTGATCAATTGTTCTTACACACACACATGCACACATACATGATCCTTAGCCAAACAAATTTTTAAGTGTTTTTCTATATTTGAAGAATCAAAAAAAACAAAAAAAAAGACTGTTTATTAAGCAACATTTTCCACCCCAATACTTGCTGTCATTGTCACAATCATCTGGAAAGCTTCCAAATTGCACAGAAGCACTTGTCACAGCTCCGGGTGAAAGGGCTCTGTTTTTTTTTGTGGCATGGGGGAAAAAAAGAGCAGTATCTCTTTAAGAGTCAACAGTAAATTAACTTGCCCAAAAGAGTGAAATAATTAGCAGTTAGTAGCTTATTAAAAGGATGGCAAAGGCCAAGCTGCCATCTGGGATCTCCAGTTTCTTGTGATTGTTATTATGTCAAGATGTGGAAGTTGCATTAGCTTTCATGTTGCCACGCCTGCCCTTACTTTACATGTAAATTTTAATGAAAGATGCAGCACTATTAAAATCAGACGTCTATCAGAAAGTGTTATTAGTCTGCCTTTTTATAAAGCATATGGTCTTTTCTACCTCTGCTGTTCTACTTGCCACTAAATGCCTTAGGAAAAAAGAGAGAAAAACCCAATGATATCAATTAAATATTCTCTTTGTGCAGAGAGAAACCTGAGCAGCTTCAAAAACCAGGAGGCAGGCTACACCTCACCAAAGGGCAACATGTTTGCCTCTATTTACACACAATGAAAGCCACAATGCTTCCTTCTCCCTTGAAGTTAATCTTCTAATGAAAATTAAAGTACTCTAGAGTCTGCTTGCTGATTATGACAAGGATACACACAGTTTTGAAGGGAGCGGGGAGAATAAATGTATTTATTAAAAATAAGTGGCAGAAAGGGGCATAACAGAACTTTATGGGGGTGATGGACACCTCAATCTGGATACATGGGTGTCTATGGCTAAAAATATTTAAGCTGCATGCTTAAGAGTGTGGATTTTATCCACATCGTGTGTTCTTCCTCAATAAACAAATGAATAAACGAAGAAATAAATGAAAAATTCCCCACAGGTTTACACACAAAGCATATTCTCTTTTCTGAATCTGAGAATTTAAAGAGTAGGTCATTTGATTAACTGAATTGTTACCTGATAGTTTCCCTTTAGAATAAATTTAAAAAATTAATTTTAAAACTGTATGTACACTAATATGTTTAAAAAAATTTATCTAAGACCTTAGAAGGAGAGGTGGTTAGTACATTTGAAGGCCATTTTCAGACTCCTATGAACAGTCAGCAAGGTGTTGGAGGGCCAGTCCCATAATGACTTGGTCAATCCTGTGTCCTGGACACCTAGCACGTGGCTCTCTGTCAATATTTGTCAAATGCTGAATAAACATTGCTTTCGAGTGTTAAAGCTGACAAGTTGCTAAATTCAGATGCATATCACCCTGGAATGTATTATTTTTAGTACACTACAGATGCAAGCCAAATGTGAAAACATGTTCAACCAATATAAACCTATTAATATATATTTGGACAAATTGTACCTATACCCAGATACACATACACTGCCCTGCATGCCTGAGAAATAGACCATAGGGTATATAAGCCTAAGCCCATAAGGAGATGCACTTTGCTTGTTCTCTTACTAAATACTTTTCCATTACACTAATGTTTTGAATTCTTTATAAATGAGATGTGTCATAAAGACAATACTTTAATTCAGAACATCCTTTACCTATAGATGCTATCAAAGTTTACATATGTACATAGAAATCTACAGTTGAAAATTATATATCCTCTAAGCGTCTGTATAAGTAGATCACTATTCACCTTCAAGAAGAAAGTGTTTTATGTTATTGATATATATACATAAAATCTGTGCATAATCAATAAATCTAAATGATAAATGAATTGGAAATAAATACAGTGCTTGGAAATCTGGGAAATATTTTTCTTTATGTATTGCTGATTAAAATTTAATTGAAACATCCCATTAGTCCATAGTACATTTTACTAATAAATATACTGTTTACATTCACACATTTTTAAAAATGTTCCAAGAAACAACTGTTGGAGAAAAATGTCTTCGGTGTCCAATAAAAATTTCTAAACAAGAAAAAGAAAAAGGAACGATTTCATATTTTTAAAGCACCATTTTAGAGACATCACCGTCAAAAACACAGAGTTGCTAAAATCAGGCAATTATACTTATGTTTAAAATAAATCTATTTTTCCCCCGCAGACTATCAAAACATTAGAAGAAAAAGAAAACATGGAAAACAGGCTTCTTTTAAAAAACCAAGTGATTTTATTCATTGTCAAGAGGACAAATCAGTAGTAGATGAGAAACAGATGAGGAAAGAGATGGAAGTGTAATATTGTCCCTATTTTATTATAATTAGATATTTATAGAGCACAGATGAGTTTATTTTCATAATTAGTAGCCAGCATTGCATTTACTAATTTGCATAAACAGTTGGCTATCAAAGAAGTAACTTATTTGCAGGGCTCTTGAGTCCTAGCAGGGACAAGAAGGGGCTCAATTCCTCAAATCAGCTTTTTAAAATGTCATTACCAGCAAAACACAATCTACATGAAATCATGTTCAAGTTCATGTAGCTTGATCATCTCCTTCCAATCAGTGTTGACTAGTTCAGCTTTGGGCAGCCAACAGTCAAATCTACGTGAGAAAAACTACGTGTAAATAAATCTGATGGAGTTCTAAATTCTGGAGGATTAAAGAAGATCTCAGGTTCAACACTAGTCCAGTAAATAGAGTTCTGTAGAGCAAAAGGGAAAAAATGAATTAAATGCCCCCAGCCACACTTACTATTTAAAAATCATGCCAGCTCTTGGCAAATTGTTGAAAGTGTTGTTTACCCTCTTGCTGGACATTCTCAACATTCTCACACCCTCCCCAACTTTACAAAACCAACTTCACCCAAGGCATGGATCAGGCTCTCTGGCACTGGTGCCAAAGGTAAGACACGGTTCTGGTGCCCTGACCATTGCTATGAGCAAAGAGAAAATTAATCAAGCATGCTACCACTGACTACCCTGATGTTCAGGAAGAAATCCTGGAGGAATATTCTACTTCTCCTTTCTCTATAAGCCAAAGGTGAAAAACTTGGCGGTTCATGGACCAAAGCACGCAGTGTGTGCATGTGTATTTATACATGCATACAGAGACAGAAAGATGCTGTGAACTGATGCTTTTATAACATCCACTTCTGGCCTGTCTTTGAGGATCTGGTGACATTGGGCATGCATTCTTCCATGGCAGCCACAGCTGGAGCAGAGCAGAGGCTGCTGCCCTTGACAGGATTTGTGCCCTACACTTTGCCACAGTTCCCACCACTACCTATTGTTTATATTACACTAGGATCTTTCTTAGGATGGGATCCACTTCTTATAAAATCTATCAGGTAAGCCCCTTTAGGCATTTGAGTCTGCAACACCTACTCTGAGTTCTGTTTTAAGGGAAAATATTTGGTAACCTCACCCAGAATGGGCAATTCCCAAATTAATAAGGAAAGGGGGATGGAGGCCAAAACATGCTCCAAACACTTAAACACGGGCTGTCAAATAAGCCAACCATGGCCGGTTGCTGAATAATTCCTTTGACCAGCCACTTTTTGAGTAAAGCAACATTTGCTTTTGGCTCAATGCGACCCACTGGTCTCTTCAATGTGGTGGTTATCATTATAGCCTAAACATACAGCTAACTTCACAATTCTCTCCATTACAAGTTTAGTGCTTCATCACTCAGGTTTAAAGAATGACAGAATCTGAGGCACTCTTTTCTCTGAAAAGCTCCTAAGAATAAATCCAAAGACCTTTCCCACTTTTATTCTGGTGTAATCAATTTCCTTCTGTCGCTTGTACACACTGGCCAAGAGAAGGCCTGAGTGAGGAGGGGACTGGAGAGAGACTATCTGGCCTCCCTCCATGACCCCCAGGGGTTCCTTTGCTCAAGTTAGTTGGGGTGATGAGGGTAATGATAAGAGGCAGAGGTTGGTGTACAACTGTGGACCTCGCATTGAGCTAAGCACAGTGTGGGTGACAGAAGTGGCCAAGACATAGCCTCTGTCCTTTCAGGAGGTGTGGGTGACTGAAACACATGAGTAAATCTGTTTCAAAACAGGTTGGCATAGGTACTTTATAACAGAAGGACAAAGTCTGGCAAACCTAGGAGGCTTGGGTCTTAAAGGATGATAAGGGAAAGAAGGGTGTTCCAAGGACATTCAAGAAAGAGGGTAGAGCTTGAACAAAAGACAGAAGGCGGGAAACCATAGTATGGATTCAGGCAGAGAGAGTTGTTGACTTAGGAGACAGGGGTGCAGGCAGGGGTAACAGTGCTGAGTGGGCTGCGGCAGTGTAGAAAATAAAGCTGAGAAGCCACATCAACAATCACACAATGAGAATCCATCAAAAGGTTTTGAACAGATGAGCTAGACAATCCAATTTCATTTTAATTTTGCTTTATTTTCACTTTTAGGCAAAGATGACTGACAGCAGGATAAGAAGGATTAGAGATTTTGAGCCTCTTCCACATGCAACCTACTATGTGGCTACAACCAGACATTAACAAATACATAAGTTTGCATTCTCACCATCTAGTATAAGGGAGCGGCCCAGTTCCCAAATAACCTTCATAGAAACTACATGGAGGCAGAGCTCCTCTCTGAATGGAGCATTCAAACGCAGCATCAACTAGGAAATGAAATCTACATATGATTTCATTGGGCAGAATAAAGGGGACGAGGGGCTATTATAAGAGAGAATCAATACATGAATCTAGGAGACAAGGAAAGGTCCACTAAGATGATCTGACATCCTGTTTGGCAGCAATTGTGCATCTAACATTAACAGGAGATGTTAAAGGTAAACAGGGCCATAACAGGGACTCCGGCTTTGAAAGCCAGAGAGCTAACCCCACATTTCATTTGGGCGACAGCAGAATTTAAGTGGTTCTCAGTTACTGGGCCGACTGGAAAAGAATAGGTGCAGGAGATTAATTAGCAAGGGCAATAATCTAAGAAAGGTTAGCTGGGACCTGAACTAGCGTGTTGATAGAGATGCAAGAGACATTCACATGAGAATCTCAACAGCTCTCTCAACTGGTCATGGGGGAACAGGAAAGTTCAGGAAGGCAAAGGTGATAAGGAGGATGGGGGCACCATTAACAGAAATAGAAAAGTTAGTTTGTGGCCAGATGGTGAGAAGGTTGACTTGAAACCTACTGAGGTGGTGGCCATACTGGTGGGACATCTACATGGAC
This sequence comes from Furipterus horrens, assembly GCF_987537825.1. Taxonomy (NCBI): domain Eukaryota; kingdom Metazoa; phylum Chordata; class Mammalia; order Chiroptera; family Furipteridae; genus Furipterus; species Furipterus horrens. Next base: position 193,283,751 of record NW_028327173.1, on the reverse strand, counting down.
GTATGTTATTGAGAATGCCAAGTGTCAGGCTGGAACTTGAGATAGATCAGTGCCAGTGACATCATCCTTGGGTCTAAGAAAGGCTGTATAGTGTGGTGATTAGGGGCTCAGATTCTGGGTTTCATTTCCGCTTAGCTGTCATCTGACTTCTGTTACTAAACTGTCAGTCTTGTTCCACTCATCCATGAAGCAAGGCTAACGCCATCACCAACCACCTACAACAGTTGGGAGAATCTGGTGTGATAAGCATCTAAAGTACATGGCACAATGAATGGCACAGGGGAAACAGTCTGTATTAGCAGTGGCCAGCGAAGAAAATAAGACACCCTAGTACAAAACCTCAAAAACTAAGTACATCTATCTTAGGGTATGCATTAGGTGATGAGGGAAATACAAAGAGAGAAGAGAGGGGGTGAGTGGAGGAGGAAGAAAGGAAGACTGACTGATGTACTCGCTTAGAAGCCAATGGGAGCAGGAATAAGTGACACAGTGCCACATGCTTCAGGAAGGTTGAGTCCTGGACAAAAATCAGCGGCTTTGCCTAGGAGGAAATCCCTGGCAGCCTCTGGTTGAGTAGAGTAAGAAGAGAAGCAGGCATTATAGCCAGACGCACCCTTTCAATCTTTATTGCTCTTCCTCATCCTCTTTCCCAGCTCCTTTCAATGGGTACCAAACTCATAATGGGACAAAGGTCCCCATGATAGATTTCTGAGAACGAACCCACCTATGATTAGCAGAAAAGGAACAGGCAATCAACTAACCCCTAAAGAGAAAGGGCTGAGCTGCTTCCCAGGTAACCATACATAACATTTTAAAAAGCCACAAAGCATAAAACTCAAATGAGAGATGGCCAGTTCACAGACTAGTCATCAAATCAGCATTTTCAGTAACTTGTCAGCCCAGTGCAGATACATATTTATAATTTATCAATTAACTTCTCCTTTTGCTCCTGAACAGCTAATCCAATTTGAGCTGGCGAGCCAGGCACTCCGGGCTCAGGTCTCTGACAGCTTTGATTAGGAATGGATGAGTGAGCCTCACTACTGAAAGATGTGAGGCGCTGAAAGGCACATCAGAGCATTGGAGCAGCTCGCCCACTCAGCGCCTCTCCTTTTCCCCGACTACGTGGCAAAAGGAGGACTTTGTGAGTTCGAATCCAGTATTATCTCTTTCTCCACTCTCTCCTTACAATGTAATGCATGGACATTCCTGTGTTCTTCCACACCCCCAGTACCACCATCAGAAATTTTCCACTCCCCAAAATACAGGCACAAAGTAAATATCTCCCAAATTTCACATTAAATAAAAGGTCAAGCCATTCACCAATCCTCTTCCCTTTCTTATAGATCATCCTACCCTTGCTTATGTAATCCCCAAATTCAGCAGTAATAGAAACAATCGTATGTCATTTCACATCTCTCTGTTCCCTCCGCACATTTATTGGGAGGGATTTGTAGAATACCCTGCACTGGGTGAAATGTGTCTTTCCCACACTGCATAACCACTTTCAGAGTCCCCATTTTTTCTAGAAACAGCACACCATAACAGACAGGGCTCCTCCTGGACTTAGCAGGAGGTGGGCCAACCCAGAGCCATCTCCAGCCATCAGACGTGAAGTACGCCGAAGGGGAATGACAGCATTGGCTTTTTATTTATTTATTTTTAGTTGTTCTTAAAAGCACTAAGTTATAATCTGGACTGTCTTCATCAGAATCAACCATTCCCCCTGGATACATGAATATTTCAGAAGGCAGATTGATTGTTATAATAATAAAAATAAAATGATCACTACCTTTACTTCTACCTACAGAAATGAAGTGGAAGGTCCAATTAAGTAGAGGAAGCATGGTGTCCACCATGGAGGCGGTGAGAAAAAGAGAGAAAGAGAGAGCAGGGAAAGTAAAACATCAGGACACTGCAGACACACAAAGAAATGTAACACGTAACTACAACCCACAATAGTAATGGCAACAGCACTACAATATCTTGAGAAGGCAGCACAAAACATTCACAATGTGAAGCTTAACAAGCCATCAGCAGGGTGACCAGCGAGGCTGCTCCCACCTGCGTTGTGGTTAAGCTTTCTCACACTGGTTTCTCCTGTCCCATTCTCAGAAACATGTCCAAGTCTGCATGCACAAGCACTGCACAGCCACATGTATGTGAAATTGCACGCACTTAACCAATCCAAAATTGGTTAGGGAATGTCTCAGAGAAGCCATGTTCTCCTGCATTTTCCCAGCTCTTATATGAGTCATGTGGACCAAGGGTGTAACATACATGTATAGGGGGTACACACACAACATACATCAGTATTTCCACACATATTTATGCACATCAAAAACAAACTCTGGAGGTTCAGTGGGAACCACACAGAAATCTCTTTCACATTTAAAGAACAAGGAGAAGGAAAGGAGTTTTTGTTGAGGAGTAGAGTTGGTTTTTCAGGTAATCATCACATGAGCGAGAACAGACACAGGGCTGGGAAACAAGAGGAGGAGGAAATGTAGTTGAAGGACCTTCTTAGACACAGATTAAACTGTCACCTTGCAACTTAAAATCTCAGTGGCGTTGACCACCCAGAAGGATTCTTCATCCTTCCCTGAAAACCTCTCTGAAGAGGAATTCACAATATTCATGTCACTCTTTTATTGCCTAAAGACTCAGAAATTACCTGACTTAACCCTCAGAGTATTTGGACATGAGTGCGTCTGAGCTCTCTACCCATGTACACATCAATCCAGGTGCACAAGAGAAGTTGAGTAGTGAATGAAAAATGGGCAAGGTATACAATGGAAGTTCTCCATGTTCTTTTCATACCATTGTTGAGATTTAGCCCTCCAAAATACCTGTGCTGCATGAGTGGGTCTGAGATAAGCATAATTAAGATTAAAGAAGTCCCTACCAGCCTATGCCATCTGCCTGGACTCAAACCTATGACATGGGCCATATGATGCACTCAGACCTCCAAGCCACTATACAAGTTGGGAGGACTCCCAAAGGGCAGCTACGGTCACAGGTGAGAGACTGCAGAAGGGGGTCTTTTCATTCGGACTCTGAGGGCCTGCTTTTTCTAGTGCAACTTATCAAAGTTGGGCCAGCAAATTCCAGCAATACATAGGGCTTGAGTCCACCCACTTTGTAGAGTTGGTCTTAATTTTCTCAAACTACCTGGCCACTAGGTCCACCTCCCCTACTCATAGCCACTTCATAGTTATCTGCTGTAGGCAGACACGTCACCTACAAGAAAAATAGGGAGGCTTCATCCCAGCCTCTTCCAGAGCTCCATCTCACACTGGAAAATGTACCTGATGTCCTTCCTCCAGCTCTGTCCTTTCACATCTGCTCTGTACCAGTGTTCTCATCGAAATATCTGGAGTCCACATTGTGGATCTTGGCTCAGATCTAGAGGATACACTTCTATGGGAAAAGTGTGCTTCCTTCTTACCCTGCTTTATCAAATTAGGATGCCCTCAACTGTCCACCTCTTCAACTACCTGGACACTATAAAATTTCTCTCAGCCCTGGGTGGTTCCTTGATCTGATCATACTTCCCTTTGCGGCAACACTGCCTGTTGGATCCTATATAAGGGAGTAAGGGGGAGGGGGAGGGACCCTTCAGTGCTGCCCCACCCCCCTCAAAAGAGGAAAACAAGGAACAACCCTCCCTTCTTCTTTTCTTTGGTCCTCCAAAATGGGCACTGAGTCCCATGTGTATTTTGAGGAAAAAAAATAAAAATGGACAAGAGAAATTAAAGTACAGTCTTTTGGTGTCAGGGCAAGGCAGGGAGCCTAATCTTGCAATCATCCCAAGGCTCAGAAGGAACACAATAGTAGCAATTGAACAGTGAAGGAAAAGACAATTTGAAGTAGGCTTCGTTCTCGAATCCTGATTTAGGCTGATAATGTGGAAAATTTTTATTTAGAAGGAAAAAAGCTTCATTCACAGCCCACCCTGTGCTTAGCCGAGCTGAATTTCCTGCACAGTTCATTCCCTGCATATTTGAATATTTTAGGTTGCAGATGCTGAATTTACAGATCTTTATATGCAGTTTTCTTCAGGGTGTATAATGAGTTAGAATCCTGCCACGAGGACATTAGCATGTTCTCTTGGTGGTTTTTGCTTTTGTACAAAACTGAAAACAGTCAACCCCCAAGGGCTTCCATTCACCATGAGGGGCTGAAAGTCATTACAAAGGGCAGTGGGGATGGAGGGGAAGGCGAAAAGCAAACCTCACTCAGAGTGACATTCAGGGAGAAGCCCAGCTCCTCTCCCTCAACCCCAGCATGGGGTGTGGGGAGGAGCAGGAGGAAGTTAACCGCTCTGTTGCTCTGAAATTAGCTCCATTCACCCCCATTATCGACACAGTCATGCCTTGTTTCATGCTTCCCTCTCCGAGGCAGCCCTGCAGGGCCAGAGCCCTGATGACAAATGGTACAGAATGGAAAAGCCGAGGAGATGATGGGGGTGGGAAACCACGATGCATCAGGAACGGTGCCCCCACCACGGGTGGCTCTGCTGCCAGCCCGGTCCATGACGGGAGGAACAGGCAGCAAATGGCCTGCCAGCGGTGATAAGGGTCGGAGCCACCAGCCAGAGACACGAAGGCAAGCAATTCGGGCAGCTGGAGCACCACAAGCAAAACGCACCTACCTTGTTCACTCATCATGAGGTGGGAGAGGCCTTGAGGAAGGGGAGGGGGAGGAGGAGAGGGGAAGGAGAAGGGACAAAGAAAGAAGACAAAGTTAGAATTCCAAATGCAATGCCATCTTCTCTCAATTCTTGAGTGGAAGGCGGGGTGGCAGGGCACACACACACAGGAGCATGCGGAAGCACCGCCGCCACCTTCCCGGGGGCACAGAAGGGCCAGCTCTCGAATAAGTCTAGGACAGGGTTTTGTTTGCTGAACTGCTCTGGGTCCCATCCTGAGAACTTCCATCATTGTTCTCTGCCACAGGTGAGACCTGCGACAAATCTATTACCAACGAGGTCTCTTGGGAAAGAGAATCAAGGGGCCAGGCAAAGTAGGTTTCTTTCTTTCTTTTAAATTGCTTTTAATAGTAATACATGGTCACTGTAGAAACTTTGGAAAATTCAGAAAATAAAAATATTAGTTGTGATATCGCCATCCAAAGATAACCGTCCAGCTTTTTTTTTTTTCTTCAAGACACAGTACACTTCTACAAAAAGTGAAGGAGCCTGCACACACCAGATGAGTTCCTGTTTGCATGAGTTGCACAGACCACGTGAAACTGTTTCCTCTATCACCCTCTTCTTAGCTCTGTGACTACACCTGTCATTTGCTTTTCAACCACCGTCTTTTCCTAGAAAGTCCCTCACCCTTCATCAGGGAGGCCTGGCCCAGTACTGAATGGGTTAAAGGAAAAAAACAACTCAGTTGCAATAAACAGAGCACAACCTCTGGCTATTTTCTTACGGAAGTCAAACAAAGTCACACGGTTGTTAAGAGCTCATTACTTCAAGGGAAATATAAGCCCTGATAACTCTATTAAAAGAAAAGATTTCTAACCAGTAACCAACTGCACCAGTTATTTGCTCTCCTATTACTTTTATTATTACTGGAGATATTTGACAAAATCCAGATCACCCCAGAGAACCTTTACTCAGAGTAAAATTTAGGGATATAAAAGATTAACAAAGTAGAAAAATCTTTAAAGTATGGAAATCTCTTATTGTTTTTGGAGATTACTAACGATTTAGAAAGTAATCAGAGGCAAAATATGGGTCAAGCAACTGACTTTTAAAGGATCAATGATATATTACATAGATAGATCCATGTACCATAAATGTCATGGAGTCTACTTTTTAAACAAATTTTATTAAACTATAATCATATTTTAAGTGTATATTTCTGGCATTTGCTTCTCGAAGCCTAGGATTAATACTCATGAAAGAACGGAATCATGCCTAGCAAGTCATTCTCATGATTTATTTTGTTAAAAAAATAATTCTTGGTCTTTTTTTTTTTTTTTTGGAGCAGATAGTAGAGGGAGTGAACAACGGGCCCTAGATTTGGCTAAGAGAAATGTCAGCAGAAGTCATTATTTCAAAAATGCCTGATATTTCTGGACAAGCCATAGCCTTCAGCATCTAGATCCAGAGCACTAAAGGGGAGGGTCTGGGGCAGGCAGGTGCAGTATGTGTAAAAGTAAACTGGGATGGAATGGGTGTGAGAATTCAGGAGGTGCCTATGCACAGGAGGGTTTTAAATATTAAGAAATAAGAATAAATAAGAGCCAAGGAGATACCTAAGAGTGAAATAGAGGGTTAAAAATGTAAGAAGAAGAATACTGTATTATATACTTGAAACTTGCTACAAGAGATCTTAAATGTTCTCAACACAAAAAGAAATCATAATTATGGGATAGCATGGAGGTGTTAGCTAATGCTATGGTGGTAATCATTTTGCAATACAGTAATGTATGAAATCAACACATTGTATACCTCAAACTTATACAGTGTTATATGTCAATCATAACTCAATAAAGCTGGAGAGATTTAATTTTTTTTTCAATTTAAAAGTTAAAGTACAAACATTTTATACCTGTGATTAAAGATGCTTGGCAGCTGGGAGAAGGACTGAATAGAAGAAGGGTGGATTAGTCTCTATGTGACCCAAATAGATATTTCAAAAATGTACCCAATGAAGAGTAAGCAGGACACTTGGTTGTCAGAGGGAATTCAAAGCTCTGGAGAAGACCCATTTGTGTGCTACCAATGTGTTCTTTTAAAGCAATATTTCCTAAAGTATATTTTACTGACCACCTACTCAACCACATGAGGGTGCTTATTGACAGTGAAGATCCTGGGCCTCTCCTAGAATCTAATGAAGTAGAATCTTGGGGATGAGTTGGGGGTGAAAGCCTGAATTTGAAATCAGTTGCCCAAGTGATTCCCATGTTTACTAGAACTTGAGAGTTACCCCTTTAGGATGACATGTAAATCAAATTTTGGTAAATTGTATGATAAATGCAGTAAGAAGTATGCAAATAATCCACCACCTATGTCTCTAAAATTCAAATATGTACTTAGCAGGTTTTATAAAGCTACATATGTAGTTGCAGCATTGCAACTCAAATAAAACGCTCATATTCTTCAACTTATAAAATCTGAAATAGAAATATTAGACCAAGAATGCAGATCTGAAACCCCAATGTCAAAACTTTGGTGTTATGGGCAATAAAGCAAAAAAGGACATGGACAGGAATATATAACCAGAAAGAAAGAAAAAACATCACAAGGGAGCAGAGAAACTGAGTAACCATAATACGGCTTGTGTTTTTTATTTTGCTTTTTGAGAAGGGAGTTTTATTCCACTTTCAAGAGCTTTTACATCAGTATCTTCTCTTGTACAAATGTATCCTTGTAGCCTGCAGAGTTAAAAACTGAAAACCAAGAATTCTAGAGACTCCAGGTCTTTTCTGAAATTCTATTGCTAGTCCACTTATACCCCAAAACACTCCTAGTTGCTGCTAAAAATCTTAGGCCCCCCAAAGTGAATGCAAAAACCAACAATCAATCAACCAAATGATTCAAGTAGCTGCTATGTGCAAAGACTGGGTAAGATAGTAGGGATACAAGCTAGTATGGTACATGATCACTGACCTCTAGGACTTTAGAGTCTAGCTGGGAAGGTATGTGTTTATATTTATACAAACAAGCATCAGATATATATCCTACTACATGACAGTGAAGGGCAAGGGTTAAAATCAAGGACTTCAGAGCCAGATTTGAATCCCACTTTTGTTACTTTCTAGCTTTTGATGCTAGGAAAGTTGTTAAATATCTCTGTGCCTTGATTTTTCTTTCTGTAACATTTGGATAATAATAATGCCAAATTCATAAGTTGTTTTGAGGATTAAATCAATAAATATATTTAAAGCTGTGCCTGTATATGGTAAGGGTTATATAAAGGCTGATGTTTATTTTTATTGTGCTATAAAAACATACTGATGTGTGAGTGCCTGACACATAGTAGGTGCTGAGTATGTTTTTGGTGATTAAATGAGGAATAAATGAATGGTTAATTGCTTGGTGTCAGATGATGAATTCAGATAATTAGGACAATAGGACTTTGAGGAGGGCCCTGAATGCACAGAAAAAGGTCTCTGGAGGCAAGTGAAACTTGAAATAGACTTTGAATGAAAACATTCCAAGTATCACCACCACTTCCCAAGACCACGAAGTGCATTGGTAAGGACTTTCTTGTTCAACTTCCCAGGAGCAACTGGGACACTGCCAGGCACGTGGTAAGTATGAACACATATAAATAGTTCATATACAAAAGAAGCCAAAGGTGAGCTTAAGGATCAGAAGATAAACAGAGCTGTTGTATAGACATCTTGAGTTTTAAGGCTAAGGAAAATGGACTTGATCTTTCAGCTGATGGTAGACACTGAGGGTTCGTGAGCAGAAGAATGACCCAAGGAAAAGGATACTGGGGAAGATTGTTTCGGCAATGGTGTGGACAAGATGAATTAGGGGGAAAAGAGATGGAGGCAAAAAGATCAGTCATAAACAAGGGCCTAAATTAATACCACGGCAGCAGGACAGAAAAGAGAAAAAGATGATTCAATAAGCTTTGGGTGAAAGAAGAGGTACTTTAAGGGAGAAGTAAATGGGAGACTAAGTGAAGCATTGTCAGAAATGGGAAGGTGGGGTGGAGTAGGGAGAAGGATGTGGAGTGAGGGCAATAATGACTTCTGTGTTTTAGACACGATGAGTTGAAGAAACAGAGGAATCACTCAAGCACAAATGTCTAGGGTGCATTTTACAACATAGAACTGAGGTTTCTGAGAAAGTCAGGACAGTATAACAGAAGGGCTGTCTGTGCCCATGTAAGTAAGTGAATCCTCAAAGAACCAGGGGTGGAGCACTGGGTCTTAGTCTGGCAGGGCTGAGGAATATTAAGATGTCCTGGAAGGTTTTTTTTAAAGCATATTCAACATTAACACAAAATTTTACATTAAGAAAGGAACTATGTGGCTTTTCAATAGAGATACAGAAAATAATGTTCAAAAATCTTGATGGAGAGGGTTATAATGAGTAAGGAAGAACAAGGAATCTCGGCTGGTGTGTGTTATGTGTGTGGTAGATGAGAAAGGGGAAAAGGAAGATAGGGCTTCTCATCAACCTCAGAAAGAGGGACAAAATGCATGTCAGTGGCGGACCCCCAGCCCACACAGCCAGCCCTGGGACCAGCACCCTGGCTGCATTTGAAGTCTGGAATTTATTCTGGGCCTGTTGTTCAAGGGCTCCTGGAAGACAGGACATGGGCTGGAACAGGGCTCAGGAAAGCAAAGGGGACCACATCTTTCCAAAATAATCTCGCTGTGGGCTCTGGGTTTGCACAGATCCTCAACTAACACTCAGAAGCCAGATCCATAGAAGTTTATCTAACAGTGGATAAGAAACAGGAGGTGGGCTTGGATGACTCTTTGATAGCCAGGATATTAAAATTTGCCAACACAAAATGCTAATGGAACTACAATACCTTTTTAAAAATTAAAAAAAACAGAAAGCAATGGAAGTGTCACCTATCTAGATGTCACACCTTGACAAAGTGCTACCCTAGCTGGATCCAGGGACCATTCTGGATTCCAAGAAGTCTGCTAATTTTTACCCTTCCCCTCACTCTTTCCACAGCTATATTCAGCTCTTCTTCTTGTGCCTGTCTGTGTGAGTTGTGCACAGGTTCTCGGGGGTACATACAAGAACAAGAAGAGAAAAAAATTACTAGTCAGGAAGACATAGAAAGCTGAAATTGCCTAAGAACAGACTGCAAATAATATGTAAATTATATGCAAAATATATGTTGGCTCTCTAAACTGTATTACATCCTTTGGGAAAATCCCCATGGAGATAGCTGCTTTTGCAGCTTGGGAGAATGAAAATGGCTATGAAAGCAAAGTCATTTGTGAGCGGCTGTGGCCATCATGAAGCCTGTCATGAGAATGACTAACACAGAGAATAGGAACCATTTACCGAAACAGGAAAGAAGAAGATGCAATGTTCAGGGACCAGGCCTGAAGTTGAAGTCCTCCATCATTTAAGCTAATACTGTCTCCCCCTCAAACCTATAATATCCCACCCACCTCAGATGGTTTTCAATCCATCCTTCCTTCCTTCACTCTGACTGGGTAATTGGAGAAAGTATTTCATGGGAGGAAGGAAGTCACTCATGGAGAAAAAGAGATTCAGGGTGAAAAAAAAAAGCAAGTTATCTCTGCCAAGGCTTTTCTTTCATTCACTCTCAGGGTAACTTTTATCCCACTGTAAATCTACATATATCATCTCTTTTTCCATACTAAAGTAAGGAAATTAAATGTCACTAATTGCAGCTAGTGCCAACGTTGAATTCTTATGAAGCTGTAAGGACTTTTGAAAAGACTAATTATGTAAAATCAGAAGGCAATGAAAATATTCATCTGAGTTTCCCAGAGGAACTAAGGAGCTACTGAAGGCGGTAGAGGGAGAGGCCTGAGGAAGAGAGAAGCCACAAGTGACCACTCCTGTAAGATGACCAGGAATTTGGAAAAGGGGGGGGGGGGAGATACACATCCTAGCATTTTAAGCACTTAAAAGAGAAGAAATTCAGTTAACTTGGCAAAAAGAATTATAACAGTAGCTAATATTTGTCAACTATTTATTATAGGCAAGGCATGGCTATGTGTCGTCTCATTAAATATAACTCTATGGGAAAAGCATTGCTAAAATTTTGATTTTTACAGACAAGGAAAGCAAGGTCTAGAGCCAAAGTCACACTATGTAGCAAGGGGTGAAGTGAGGATTCTAAGCCAACAGATGGGCTCTCCAGGCTGTGATGGTAACCATGACACTAGCTATTCTGTCTAACTCAGTGCTGGTAGAGAAGGAAAGACATGTGTCTTAAGAGAATTCAGGAGCAGAGAAAAGGTCCTGGACATTAATTCAACTTCATCCCTAAACTGGCCAAGCATGACAGAAGGAGCACTAAGGGAATGCCATCGTCTTCCCGTCCTCAATTTCCACCCCCCAGATTCTACTAAAACATGAAGCTTTTTCCTTTCCTAGGTCATTTCTTGAGGGTATTAAGCCACTTCCCTCATTAAACACAAATCGGAACACAAGACACACTTAGGCTCCTCAGCCATTGACACTCTACTATGCGTAAGACCATGAAGAAGCCAAGATAGAGATCTTGCTTCATTGACGAGGTGGCCCAGGGACATGTGAGTAAAGGAAGAACAAAGACATGCAGTCACAGGTGTAGAAAGCTGGCCACCATGGTCAGGAGGGAGGGTGTAGGGCACAGGGTGGGACTGGGAAGAAGAATGCTTAGAGGGAAGAGGTGGGGTCTGAAGAAAATCTCCAAGTGCTTTCACGATTAAGCCTCAGACCAGTCCTTCCCTGCGCAATTCCTCAACCTTCATTGTGGACTTTGGCTTCCTTGTTCCATCGGGGGTATGCCAGGAACTCGCAGCAGAGCTTGAGCTTGCTCAACATGCTGAGAACACTCATGGCATACAGTATGGATGTCATGATAAACAAAAGCTCAGAGGAATAGCTATTTTGTTAGATATCAGAATCAGGGTCCAAAAGGATATCAGCAGGCAAAAGTGAAATTCAATTTTAAGGGACAAATATAAACTCTGGCACTTAAGCAAAACCGCTCCAAACTCCCCCAATAAAAAGAAGTCAATAGTCCCATGTCTTCTCAGCACTGACTATACCAAACCCAGGGTTTTGGTTCAGAGAATGTTGCCATATACTTGGAGGGGTGTGACCAGGTGGGGTGCACCCGAAGAATAACCAGAATGGCAAGGCATCCAAAGCATGTCATGCGCAGAATTGTTGAAGGCAATGCTACATTCAGACCAACTAAGAGAGAGCTAAATAAGGGCATGAGAGCTGCCACCAAGGATTTTAAAAGCTGCACCTGCAAGAGAAGGGAAGATGCACATTCCACAAGAACAGAGTGTCCATAGAAGAGATTCAGAATGGGGATTTTGAAGATAGCTACAAAAAATCCAACCCAGCTCAAAGATACTATTCTTCTATAAACTAAGATAATTTCCAAAGAGGCCAGACAGCTATTGGGTTGAACCATGTGAACTTCTGATATTTGACTGGTTTTGACCTATAAAATGACAGTTTTAAATGGTTCTAACTAATACCACCCATAAAAAGGTAGGTACTAGACATGGCTGGTGTGACTCAGTGGATTGAGCACCAGCCTGAGAACCAAATGGTCACCAGTTCGATTCCCAGTCAGGGCACATGTCTGGGTTGTGGGTCAGGTCCCCAGTTGGGGGCGTGCAAGAGGCAACCACACATTGATGTTTCTCTCTCTCTCTCTTTCTCCCTCCCTTCCTCTCTCTCTAAAACTAAATAAATAAAATCTTTTTTTAAAAAAAGGTAGGCACTAAAGAAAGCTTCAGTAACTCACCTAATAGCAGTCATGAGCTGACACTCAGGAACATCACATGTTTACATATATGATTTTGGCTTTTCTGCAAGTCTTGAAAAGTAGTGGAGATGAAGTAAATGGCTGGACTGATGATGATGATGGTTTTCAGAAAAGAGCCTGTTGTTAATTTTCCAAGGCAGGTGCCACCCAGGTCCCAGCCTCTGGGTTTGCCCTTTTACAATGCCACCACATTTCATCCTCACCATTAAGCTCTTTGTAGGATGTCCAACTTAGCTCTAACAGCCTGGTGGCTGAACTGAACAGAAGTATTTCTCCCAATGTCACTCATGAATCACCGACAGCTTCTGTATGGCATAACCACAGGGTAGAGGAAGGAATGTTGGCAGCACCTTCCCAATCTATTCCACCTCTTTAGGGGGAAGGAGTAGGGCTTTCTCGTGTGTTAATCACATAGAAAGAAGAGAGATGGAAGCAATCAAGCTTGTCACTCTAAGGATTAAAGGATCAGCATTTATGACTTTCAGCAAAATCTTCCCAAAGAAGAAGTCTTTGCTCTCCAACTTGTCATGAACTTCTCTGAAATAGTTCTTCATTCACAAATGACATGAAGCAGGAAGGGACACCTGATGTGCTAGATAAAAGAACTATGCCCTAATAGATGATGGTGTGCTGGATTTTTGAAAACTCGGCGCAGAATTGAGCAAAATCAAAGAATGGTCCCAAGTCTAAGTTAAATAAACATTACATAGTGCAGGAAGAGGAGAGAAAGGCTTAGCAGCAGTGCACACAGAACATTAAAGATTTTCAGTACCTTTAAATTCAACTTAATACTACAGTCATTAAAAAAGATGCTAAGGTGCTTGATGTCATCATTGATCGATGTAGGGAGTCCAGAAAAAAAGGAGTAATGAGACCACTCTGTCCTGAACTGGTTGGGATCTATCTGTATTACCATATGTGATGTGAGCATCTTTGTTTGAAAAGGATGCAAAAAAACCCAAGAACAACAAAAAGTCATTTTTCAGAGAACAATGACCTGGATGAGAAACAAACAAACAAAAAAAAAACCCTTAAAACCCTTGTATAGAATATCCAAAGAAACTGGAGATGTTTTAGCCTTCTGAAAAGAAAATCCTGAAAGACAAAAGCCCTGTCTTCAAACACTGGAAGTGTAATTAGATCTGTTCTGTGTGTCTCCAAGGGCTGGAAGCAACACAGGTGGTGAGAGCTAGAGTGACTCAGAGCAAGAGCCTGCGAACGTTCGGTGCTGTTGGAATGGGATGGAACGGCTAAAGGAGCAATGTGTTCCTCATCCTTGCAGAGGTTCGAGCCAAGTCTGAATAAACTCTTACTGGTGAGACTCAAACATTAGGTGCACAGAGAGCCCTGAAAACACTCTGTGTCCTTTCCATTCCTGCAAAGCTGATTCTAACAACAAAGTTTAATCGCCACATATAATACAGCAGGTAGTGGGGATGTAGGCATGGATAAGTTCTCAAAGAGTAAGACACTCCTTGTCCTTCAACAGCCCACAGTGGCCAATGAGGGGCAAGTGGGGAACAATACATAGCTGACTATAATGTATTATGATGGTGCCATGGGAGCTCAAAGAGATCATTCATTTTTATTGTTATAAAAAATTAATTAATTAACTTAAAAAAATCATATAGGAAATGGTGAAGCCAAGGAACTTATATGCACGACCCATGGACATGAACTAAAGGGGGTGGAATTGCTGGGGGGAAGGGGGTACTGGGCATAGGGGAGCAAAGGGGAAGAAAATGGAACTATTGTAACAACATAATCAATAAAATATACTTTTAAAAAAAGAGAGATCATTCATCCCAACCTCCCTTAATTAAGGTAGGGTATAAAATAGTGAGTTAAAGCTGAAACTTTCCAGTCCTTCCACCTTCCAGCTCACTCTCCTTTAAAACAGTGGTTCTCAAACTTTGGTCATAACAGAATCCCCTGGATCTCAGTCGTTAGCCCTCCAGGCGATATGGATGCTTACCAGAGTCTGCAAAAACCATGCTCTCTGTAATGGAAGCCCTGGATTCAAATCCCATCTCTATCTCTTACTCACTGTAGAATTCTGAGCAAGTTAACTTTCCTGTGCCTCTTTCCTGTAAAATATCTGCCTCCCATTTGTAAAATATCATCTCAGGATCACTACGATAATCAGCAACAGCCATGCATGGAAAGCACTGAGCACACAGTTCATGGCACAAGGAAGGGCTTTCGAGCTGGCAGTCATGGCCATCATTATATTGGAGACTGGGAGATCTAGGCCCTCTCTCCACCCCAGCCTCTATCTCTGGCCAACACCATTTCTCCAGTAAACAGGCAGCACTAGCAGCCTGCCTGCCAGGCATCCTCGGATGCCTCCCACCATGGCCACAGTCAGCTAAGTTACCCCACAAGGGGACCCACTGTCCTCAGCTACCAGCTGCAGTCCATCCCTTCACTCCTCCTGAGGCCTAGCCCCACAAACTGACTAGCTTATCCCAGACCCTTTCCAGACCAGCCTAGGCAAGTCTACAGATGGGGAGGAACTCAGTGACTGCCATCAATAAGCTGTGTGACTTAGCTGAGTTATATGGAAGTTCTACGGCCTCATTTTCCCCTCCTATATGAGGAAGAAATTGGTCTAGAACAGTTTCTCTTTGGTCTGACCAATGGCATTTTGAGTAACACAAATCTTTGAGTGAGACCCTCCTATGCATTATAGCACATGTAGCATTCATTGCCTCTCCTCCTAAATGCCATCAATGTTCCCTCACCAGGGGAGCAACAAATACAGCCCCCACACATTTGACACTGAGACTACAGGATAACTCTAAAGACCTTGTCCAGCTCTAACTCTGGCCTTGTCCTCTAAAACCAAGGAACAAAATGGGACCATAACCCGCAGCCCAGTGAGTATGCCTTGCCAAGACAGTAAAAAGGAGGTGAAGTTAAAAGACCCTAGAAAAAGGCACCAAAGCCCAACACTCTGCTTCCTTGAGTTAGCCAAAGCTGGAGGCAGGCTGGGGAGCAGCTCCTTATTCATACTTACTCATCAAGAACTGCTATAGGAGCCAAGGGGGTCTTCCTGGGCCCCAGCTGGGAAATTGGCTGAAAGCTGAGCACTGTGAGCTCAGCCCAGGGCCCCTTTCCAATCCAATGAGGCACAGCAGCGGTGGATTTCCCTACAGCCTGCAGCCCCCACTGAGCCAAGCCTAAGATGGGCACTGAGTAAAGATTGCTCTAATTACCTATCTCTGGGTGAACCCCCCAAAAAGGCAGACTTGCTCTCAGAGAGGTTTCGGGTAAAACTAAGAGCTGAGTCATGAGCACTACTTATTCTTTGAGCAAGTATTTATTCTGTACCTGTAGCAAGCTGGCTCTTTTCTAGACCTGGAGCATACACTAGTGAATAGGAGTGTACCTTCGTGGATGGACATCCTCGTGGAACTCCCTAGAGAGGTCTCCAGGACCAGGCACACCAGGGTTGGCATCCTGCTCCGCCACTTTTTACTGGGCTGGTGAGTCATCGTCTCGGAGCCTCACTTCATTCCGGGATGAAATGGGTCTGATGACAGAGTCTACCTCCTGGGGAGGTCAGAAGAAGTAAATGATGCATGCAAAAACTTAGTATTTTAGGGCCAGGCTCAAAATATGAGTTGAATTAATGTCAGGTGTTTTTCCTAATAAGTAAGGGATAAAGACAAGTGAGACTATTGCCGAAAAGAATGGGGGGGCGGGGTACAATTTATTTCAGATACTACTGAAGTCAGGAGCTGTAAGTCTTTAGTAATGAAGAAGAAGGCATTTTCCTGATTACCACTCCTCAGGGTATCCCAGTCAGATGGCCTAATCATAGACCTCAGAATGGAAGAGGCTTGAGAAGCTCTGTAATTCAAACTCAGTACATTAAAGAAAAGCAGCCTGAGGCCCAGAAAGGTTATATGACTTACCCAAGGCCACACAGCTCCTGGGAAGAGTGGAAGACCCAGAAAGAGGCAGAACCACAGAGCAGAGATCTCAGATCTGCATTTAAATCCTGATACCTACCATGCCTGCTTGTGACCGGGGCAAAGGATATAACATCTCAGCCCCTAAGATTCTTCAACTGTGAAGTGCTAGTTGCCTGGCATGCAAGGTCCTCTACAAATGTCGGTTCCCTTTCTTAGTTACTGGGATTCCTGGGCCTTGCTTGAGAGCACTGATGGTCGGGACATAAGTTTGAGGGAACTCTTCACCAAAAACATAAAGATCGGGGCAGATGGGAGAGAACGTGTTCAGGCAGCTGTGTTGAGAGGGGCTCAGTGCATGGCAGTGGGAGATGGCTCTGAACAGTTAGGGAGACCCCCACATAGGCCAAGGAATGTGTTTTTCTGTTCTTAAGCCTCTCTGAGCCTGAGTGTCTTCATCTGTACAATATAAGCTTGTATGGTTGAACGAGATAACTTAAGAAAACAGCGAACTTATATGCTGCTTACTAAGTGCCAGGCACTTGTTCTAAAGACTTGACACTCATGAGCTCACTTAATCAGCACAACATCCGCCTGAGGGAGGTACCTACTGTCCCCATTTTGCAGCTGAGGAAAGTAGAGGCACAAAGGAAAGGTAACTTGAACTGGCTATATTGCTGTCATACTGTTGTGCTGGGACAACCCAAGTGTCCGGCTCCAAGTCTGTCCTCTACCCATGAGAAATAAACTATTTCCATGAAGGGCTGAATGCTAAATCTTTCAGGTTTTGCAGGCTGTAGGGTGTCTGTCACAGCCACTCCACCTGGCCTTTGCAAGGCAGCCATAGATGATGCAGAATCAAACAGGTGTGCCTTTGTTCCCACAAAGCTTCCTTTAAAAACACTGAAATCCAAATTTTATACAATTTTTGCATCACAAATTATTATTTTGATCGCTTTCAACTATTTAAAAAGTGAAAAACCATCCTTAGCTCGAAGGCCACATGAAATAGGTTAGCTGGGTTTGGCCTGGGAGCCCCAGTTTGTGGAACCCAGCCTTATCCTAAGCTATCTTGCCTCTCACTACATAAACTGTTGTATGGAAAGTGCCTGAACAGTGACTGGCACAGACTAAGTGGTCAATAAACGTTCACTCCCTTTCCCTTCCTGAATCTCTCTCTGACTCCTATTAACCCAGGAAGTGGATATCTCATGCTGTGCCCGGTGGAACAAAGAATTGGGCTTTAGCAAGGTGGATGGCACCCTCCTCAGTAAACACATCCTTGTTGGATCCAAAGCGGAGGAGAGTCTGGGAATTTTAGGTCAATGTGTCTTAAATGTGGATGTGCATACAGCGGAGGGGCTCTCTGGCCTGAGATTCTGCCTTCCTAACAAGTTCCTGGGCGAGTCCGAGGATGCTGGCAGGCTGGGTCACTCTGAGCAGCAAGCTCTGAACACAAGTGAGACAAGTCAGATGCTGCCTCCTGACTTCAGGTTTAGAAGTGTCCCCAGGCTCGACTGAGTGACCCCCTTGGAGACAGGGCAGGGGTGAGGACAAATAATTACTCCCCCTCTCCAAGGACAGCCTGAGATGACTTCAACTGAAGGGAGCAGAGATCAAGAGCGGCCAGGGAAGCTGGAGCAAAGGCAGTCAGCGGCTTTCAGCAAGAACAGACCCCCTCCTCCCATGCTCGCTGGGGCTCTGATGGACCCAAGCAAGAGGCCTATTTCCTCATCGGGCCTGTGAATAACTAGGGCACTTCCACAAGGTCACAGTTATTCATTTAAATTCTAGCTCTAATCAGCAGGCAGAGGCTAAGAAATTATTCCTTCTGAGAAGAGAGTCTGTCATTGGAGCATCATAAACAGCCCCTCCTGGCTGGAGAGAGAAGCTTGGGGGAGGGGAAAGAAGGGTCTCATAGCTTCAGGCCCAACACTATTCCTTGCCTCCAAATCCCCCACCACCTCCAAATGGCTTTTTCTCCCTTTGGCTGAGAGTTCTGGAACACACAGGAAGAGGGGAGAGGGCTGAACACACAACACAGAACAGCAGGATGGGGACTGTCCCCTCTTGCCCTACAGGCAGCCCAGGAGACCAATGACAAATCCCAGTGGGCCAGGAGCATGATATAAGGGCCAGTCAGTTGTCCATTCCAGGCCACAAATGGGTTCCATGGCCTTGGAGATGTCTCCCCTCACCCTGCCCCGGGCCTCAGTTTCCTCCTCTGAAAAGTCACAGAGTTGCACCCCTTGGACAGAATACCCACTGAGCCCCAACATGTCTTGAGACCCTGAAGACTCGCAATGCTCCTGATGCTTGTGGCCACAGTTTCAGCTCAAGCAATATTTCCGAGGTCCTACCATGTGCTGTGCACCACATGAAGAGCTGGGAATGCAAACATGGGTAAGATGCACCCACAGCTCTGCCAGGGAAATGCCAGAGTTTTGAAGGAAGACAGCAGAGGCTGTGGAGGCAGACAGGTCTGAGAGCCTGGTCTTATACCAGCAGCTGATGATGGTGGGCAGTTCCTGACCCTCTCTCAGGCTCTGTGTCCTCCTCTGTAGACAGGATGGCAATACCTGCCTGGAGGGGTTACTCTGAAACGTCAAATCAGAGGATGGATGCAGGAGAGGCCTCAAAGCGGAAGGCTCCTCTCGTCCTGCAGCTCAGCACACCACAAATGCCCACTGCTATGTCTTGATTCTGAACCTCCTTCACAAAGTCTAGAAAGAGAGGCTGTGGATTTTCCCACATGGAGACCCAGTGACATATCTCCTGCCCCTTTCCTCCTGGGTGTCCAGGATACTCCCTCGGAGTCCTCACCTGATCTCCTAGTCTTTGGGAAAGGCATCACCTGCCAGGCCTATGTCTGACTGCGTTTTACAGTTACATTACTCCTAACCAATCTCTTCAACATGTAGAATTAATCAATTAATCAATCATTTCCTTAGAGTCCTCCACTGGCCCCTGGGTAAACAGTTACATTAGCTCAGAAAATCCCCAATTTGTGTTCCTAAGCAGAAGGAAGAACACATCAGAGAGCCACTAAATTCTTTTTGTTTCAGAGCCACAGACCTGCTGGCTCCAGATTGCTTGGCCAGGGGCTTGGAGAGGTTGGGGGCTGCCCCCTAACCTCACCCAGGGTCAGGCAGCTCAGGCTGCCTCCTGCCATATCCAGGGCCACAGTTAAGGCTCTGAATTTGTGATTCACTTTAGGCACAGAAATCACAAAAAAGCAAGGGGTCAGTGGAGTGACAGGTTTGGCAATCAGCTTTTGATGCCTCAAGGGCAGAATAAAAAATGCAAGATTTAGAACTAGACTGGAATCCCCTCTTGGCCCTGCCACTCAGTCACTCGGTGACATCAGCACATCACTTAACCTCCTGGCCTCAACTTCCTCAGCAGAAAAATAGAGCGCAGGTGACATACCTCAGAGGGTTATTAAGAGGATAAAATGAGATAATGGCCATGAAATTGGAATGGCCCTAGTTGTAGATGCTGTCATCCAAGGCAGTCTCACCCCCTGACCTCCACCCCTTTGAAGAGACAGAAGTGAACCCATGGTCCACCACATTTCACCAGCCATGCTGTTGCACCCAGGACCAATATGGCGCCTTTGGGAGAATTAGAAAAAGGTGCCCTGTGGTCAGAGGCAGCCCCGTGGGCACAGGCTTGGCAAGAGGAACGCAGGCTGGACGTCAGACCCCACTCATTCAGTCAGCTAGGAGCCGAGATGTGGGTCACGACGTGCACACGTCTCTGCTGGGAACCAAGACGAGAAGAGGGTGAGCCAAGTGGCACTTTCACAAACAAAACTTGAAGTGTTGGCCTTACCTCCTCGCCTCCTTGATGCATCCCAGAAAACATCATGTGAGCAGAGTGGCCTTCTCTGACCGCTCTCTGTAAATTAGCAACCTCGTGTTTACCTCCTTCATTTTTCTCCACAGCACTTATCACCCACCACCTGGTACAATATATATGTGATATAGACATATATTCAGAGAAGGAAAACTCTGACTCCAAAAAACCTCCGCTGCCTTGCGGCATACCTCTTCAGGGGAAAGGCTAAGGGAGTAAACCCCGACAGAAAATCCGGAGCCGGAGTCCCTAAGGCGGTTTGACGTTGTAGTCAACACCGGCAACTCCTGCGGCGCACCTGAAGCCAAGCTGTATTGACTCCGTCTTTCCCTTGGATCCTTCAGCTGCGAAGAGAGGGGGGGTCTGCTGCATGGGCAACAGCAGACCCTCCATATTACCCTGCCCAGGCTCTGTAGCTTCAGCGTCATCGCAAGATGTCGATTCAACACGGGAGGAGACAGATACTACCATGTCACTCCCGAGTCGGACTGCACAGCCATTCTCGGCGGTGCAGATAGACTCTTAAGAAGCTACACCATCGCCTCTCGAGACGGACGGCTGCCGGACGGAGATAGACATATATTATACATAACGTGTGTATGTATGTGTATATATGTATATAAATATATATACACAGACCAGATGGGGCAAAAGTAGGCCTATAGTTGTTGGTATGAAAATAATATAATAATTAATAAATAATAATACAAGAAAAACTCTGTGTTTCTCATAATCATGGCTCTAAATCTACTTTTGCCTCACCCTGTATGCATAGAGTTCCTTAGTTGACTGTCCCTATCTAGCATAAAAGATCCATGAGGACAGGGAGCATTCTGTTTGTTTACTCTTTCATCCCTAGTGCATCGAAGAATGCCTGGTACATAGTAGGTTCTCAATAAATATTTGTTGAGTGAGAGAATAACTAAAATATTAGCAATTAGAAAGAGTGAATTTAATGGTATCTTTCTGAGAAATGTTGGGAAACAATTATTTTCAAAGGGAAATAATTGGGAAATAGAGATGAGAGGGAGAAACACTGTGTATTAGCTAGAGATAACTGTATTATTCTCCTATGTTATATAGTATCTCATATAGGCTAATAGTCAGAAACTCTTCCTAAGTTTGGTTGATCATTTTAGATATTCAAAATTAATTTTTAAAAAGTTTACTTGGGAAGAAGTCTGCTGATTATGAAAATGTCACACTACCTCTAAGCAAAAATAAACAATAGTCCTATTGGGAAATACTTACCAGATCTTTGCTCACTGAGAATTTTCAGTGATGGGACCCAATGTGTTCCCATGGAGGATGCATGGACATTGGAGTCTGAATGTCCTAGTTCAAATGACATTGCTACCACTGAGGAGCCCTATGACCCTTGGGCAAACTGCTTAACCTGCTGGGCCCTAAGTGCCCTTCACATTAAAATGGATATAACCATACTTATATAGATGCTATAAGAATTAAATGTTGAAAGGACTAAATAAGAAAACATATGTGGAAATATCTTTAAGAGGATGATACCCTCATTTCATTTGGTGGAGTTATTCTTCTTAACTCAAAGTTCTAGACAGTTTGGAATAATCTCCAAACCATTCTAAATCATTACACACTTCTTATCTGCAAATGGTTGTATCCTTTCATCTGAGTTTGTGTGTATGTACATATATATGTGTCTAAATACATGCAATCCTTAAAATTAGGACTCTGCCTGAGTACGCATTTAATTGTCATAAGGATGGTTCTTCCATTTGTTCACTGATTTAAAAATTAGTTTTGTTTGTTTTTTACAGTGAGCATGTATTAGTTACATAACCAAGAAAAAAATACTGCTAATTTCATTGTGGAAAAGCCATTTCTTAGAATGAAAAGAAAGAAACCTTCTTTTACCCACATCATATTTTCCATGCAGAGTATGTCATATCTTCAACTTCCGATCACATGAAGCTATAGAAGATAAATAGATTTATGGAGGACAAAGCAAAATGTTCACTACATTGGAGAATACATATCTTAAGAATATCTTTTTAAAATATATTCAAAAAATGCCACTTTCCACTCTTTGATTTATCAAGAGATATTAATCAGATGGAAGTGATAAGTACGGGAACCACATTTCTTTGGTTTTAAAATGGTTCTTCAAAACCAATACAAATTCATCAAATCAAGGCATTTCTTCTAACCCTTAATCAATCAAATTGCAATATATTTAGATTTTGGTTCTGTTCATAGTCCCCAGGAGAAGGTCTCACTCAGAGTCAAACATGCACAATCTGGCAGAGGGGAAAGTTGCACAGCACCTGTGCAGACACAAAGACTCACCTGGGCCTTGACTGACATCTGTGGCAGCATTTTTTAAAAGAGGGAAGGGGACAGGAGAGAAAGGGAGAGAAAAAAAGGAAGAAGAGCATTAGCAGCACACACACACACAATACAATGTGCTCTTGCATGACTACGAAGTTCATGCAAGACCCCAAAAGTATTCAGCTTCCGAGAACTTAGTTCTACCTTCACCCAAAAACCACCCATGCAAGCTGAGGGGCCAAGCTCCCCGTTCACTGTGCATGTAGCAAGAGAGGTGAGCTTCACTTCTGGCCGGAAAGACAACATCCTGGAATCAGATAGGGCTCCAAAGAGCAAGCAAATGGGAATCCTGAAAGAATATCAGTTAAAATATTCTGGTTGATTTCCGCATACCAACACCCAAGCAAATCCTCCCCCACTCCAGATACAGAACACTGGACATGAAGTCAAGCAAGATTTTCCAGTAGAGAGAAAAAATAATAATAATAAATCACTCTGTTGAGAAACAAAAAAATAAGAGACATAAAAATTAAGAGTAAATTGCAGCATTGTTCATCACATAGGACTAAAGGACACAGATCACAGAACATTCATAATTCTCTCCCTCCCCAGTATGTTCCCAATGACCTTTCTTCATCACAGACAGTAGTATGTGTGCATGAGATTGAGTGTGAGTAGATCATTTGCCAGACATTGAAATTCTGCCTTCCCCTTTAATTTCTCTCCTTGCTTTGAGCCTATCATTAATGATAGGAATTGTCATTTGAAATTACTTTTGGTATCTACAAATAAACATCCAGCCCTTGGAAGCTTGATATTTGAATTAAGCCAATGAACTTTCAAAAATGAAAAACAGTTCACTCCTATTATCTCCGTGCACACAATCTCCTCCTTCTAGCCTCAAATGCAAAGCAGAATCATGCTAGAGAAGCCAAACTAAGAGCAGCTCAAAGCACTGATAAAACCCCTGGATCCAACCTTGAGGATACGCTATGACTGAGGAGAAAGAACAAGGCTATTTCAGGAAACCATTGGCCATTTGGGCAATCCTGGGTGACTCACTTGGAATCATTGAATGGTAGGTCTGGGATATTCATAGACGTTATCTACTTTGACTCTTGTTTTTTTTTTTTTTTTTTGTTAAGATGGAGGATGAAAGGGGTTGATAAACATGCCTAAGGTCACCCAACTATCTCAGGGACAGAGCCTAGAAAAGACCCTAGATGTCTTGAATCCCACCCAGCTCAACATTCATTCAACTGAAACCCAATCCCTCAAGGGAATATGGAACCCAAACTCAATTTGCAAGCTAATGAGCACCCTGAAGCCATAACGAAGCTGGGTGAGTGGCTCCCAGCTACCCCAATGAGTGTGCTCTAATTTACTGCCATTGGATTTGTCAAGTTCCAGCAAGTTCCTTAGGGCTCTCACCCCAGAAAAATCTAGGAATCAACCTACAGAGCTGTGCTTCAACATCTGGGAGGGGCATACCCACAGCCACAGCTGGGCATTTCTCCAGCCAACACCGAGTTCCCCAGGAGCTCTATCTACCCAAAGAGGCTTCTAGAGAGCTCTGACTCATTCCTCAGCCACACCCCCATTCAGGTTTTCTAGTGAGCTGTTAGATTTAGGGGTGGAATGGCCACAGGGGGGAAGAAAAGAGGCAAAAGAGAACAGAAGCGAAAACATTCTGCGTAAATAACTAAGCAGAGCCATGAATGATGCCTGATGGATTGCCTAGAATAGCAGTTGTTAGAATACTCCTTCATTAAACAGGCATCAAACAATTTACATGTGGCTGAGTTCAGTGGTTGGAGTGTCAACACCACTGTTCATCAGCACATGTACTTTGGGGGCACCAAGACCCAAGAGAGACAGGATGTCTCAGAACCCCCAAATTCTTCCAATCCTAAGTTGCCCATTTGGGCATGTGGGAAGAGTCCTAAATCTTGGAGACAGGCAGGTCTGGGTTCAACTCCCAGCCTGCTCCATGGCCTTGGGTGACTCTAGAGTCCTTTCCTCAGCTTAAAACAGGAAGGTAACAGAACCTCCCTCGTGGCAGTGTTATGAGAATTAAATGAGATTAAATACTTGTAAAGCACTTAACTCAGTACAAGGCAAACACTATAAATGTTAGTTGCTCTGATTATTATCATTTTGAATTACCACAGGCAGAATTACCAAAAAATGTTGACCAGATGGCTCCCTGGAAATGCCAAGAGACCACAGAAATTAAGCTGTATTTCTTTTGGTGATTCGGGTTCAACTCTTCTACTTGTGAGTGAAGACCTCTGCTCCAGCCCTCCCATCCTCTGGGTAGTCTTTCCTCCCTCCCCTTTCCTTAGGGGAAAGTGGGGCCAGAGGGAGTGGACAGGTTCTGGGTGAACATAAGCAGGAGACAAAACAAATTCCAATTTTATTTCTTATGTTTTACTTACTCATATTTTAATTTGCCCCAGTTCTAGTCCTGTGCATTAAAACAATCCAGCATCTCTTCTTACTAAAGGGGGCCACCAAGAAAACGCCCCCTTTAGCAAGAGGTCAGGGTCCAAACTCAGCTCCTGGCTGTGGCATCAACCTAGAGGCAGTTCTGTGGTTTCTGTCCAGTTTGAGGAACAGAGGGACACTATGCCACCTGAGTTACCTGAATCTCTGCATTCAGTTCTGACCGACAGAATGAAATGACAAAGGTAGGAGTAGAATGGGGGATGGGCAGGAGGATGGGCGCGTGGGGGTGGGGGGGGCAGAACTTCAACAGTATTCATCTGCTGTAATGTCTGACGAGCATCCTTTTCCCTTTCTTTCCTAGCAAGCCCCGGTTGTCTTCCTACCCATTATCCATATGGCTTGGTAGAGATGACCCCCACCTTAGCTCCAAAGGTAGGCATGTGACGCAGACCAGGTCATGAGAGTCCCCAGCTGGATGTGTTTCATTTCTTCCTTATCCATAAAGTGGGTGTGGTAATAGTTCCTACCTTCTAAGGTTGTTGCAGGAGCTTAGAATAGTACCTGGCATATGGAAAGCCTTTGGGCGATGTCAGCTGGTCATTTGATTGCCTTCATAGAGCAAAGGACAAGAATGTTTAAAAACAAAACAAAAACCCTTCCAATGATCACACAACAAGGAAGTCTGCCCTAGGGTGCAGCTGTGGTGGTTTCTGACTCCATGCCTCGCTTTCTCCCATTTCCAAGGGAGTCATCCCCGGAGTGCCCTCTGTCTGTGGCTGCGGTTGACTTACAGCCTGGGGTCTGTGTTTGGGAGAGCAGCACTGGGGCCCAGAACAGGCCAGAGGAAATATATTCACACACACACACACATATATATATGTAAATATGTGTTTATATCAATTTTAAAACAAATTAAAACGTGGGGGCAAACTGCAGAAAAAAGGCAGCTGACAGCCAGATGTGCTTGATCCAGGGGAGATGGCACCCTCAGCCCTGCCAGCCCTTCCCTGCTCCCCCCTGCTGTTTTATTTTCTCACACTGCTGGGCCTGTAGTTTTCCAGAGTGCCACAGCATTTAAATCTATATTCTATTTTCTCTTCCAGAAAATAGGTCAGACCCAAGGCAGGGTTCACCAGGTCAGGTCCCGGAAGGTTTGACTGGGCCTTGCCTGCAGGAGGCAGCCCGCTCCATGCTCCCCAAAGCTCCCCCCAGGGCATGGGGGGTATGGAAGTAGCAAGTGGGGGACTCTCAGGCTCCTGCCTCTTGAGACGATCTAGTCCAAATGAAGGGTGACGAGAAGGCTCCCCAGGCTAAGCTATACTCTACAAGTGCAACAGCGGCAGATGGAGGGTCCTCCTGCCACTCCTCCCCGACTCCCACCCCTGCAGTTAGAAGAACTGAATTTCTCAAACTTCGGGAAACTGTTTCCTTTGAACTTTAAAACAACCATGCTGATCATACACAGTTGCGGATGAAGTTGTTGAAGACGCACTAAGTGTCTGTGGGGTAGTGAGTGGAGGTAGGAATGCAGGAATGTCCCAATTTATTTCTTCTCTGCTTGTGAAGCCAAACAGAGTGGGTGATAGGTGGTGGCAGCTTTCAAACCCTTCCCTTTCTGGGTTGCTGCTTCTGGTCTGAGCATGGCATTCCTAACAGAGGTGGCTGCAGGCTGGGCCAGAATTTGTTTTCATTGGGATTTTTTCCTCTGGTTTTTTGTTTCTTTTTCTTTTTCTTTTTTACATTTTTAATTTTTAATTTTTATTTATTTATTTATTTGTTTGTTTGTTTGTTTTTTGAGCAACTGCTCTCCACCAAGGTAAGTGTAAACGCCAAAGCTAGAAGGATGGGAGAGGCAAGATGTCCCATTATGTGAGTCAGTCCTCAGCCCCATCATGACAGCAGAAGCAACTAACACTAATGGAGCAGGTCCTGCCTAGAGCCTGTGCCTTTGTTACTTCCCTGCCTGAACAGTCTTTGTCAGGCATATGCAAGACTTTCTTCACTTTCTTTGGGTGTTAGCTCAGACATTCCTTCCTCAGAAAGGCCTCTTCAACCACCTTTTCTAAAATAGGGACCCTCCTCCACCACATACTCTTTGATCGTAGCACTAATCACTATTTGACATTATACGCTGGGTCTATGTTTTTAATTTTTATACCCCCCGCCATTAAAACACAAGCTTTATGAGACAGGAACTATTGTCTGTTTCACTGAACACTTGTTTGCCCAGTGTTTACGCAGGGTCTGGCCTGTAACAGGTAACGAGCAATATGTACTGAATAGTGACGGGATCATCTCGACTGATACAACTCACTGAGATAGATTCTACTAGTATCTCCGTTTACAAATGAGACAACTGAAGCTCAGAGAAGTTAAGGCATGTACATGCCTGTGGGCAGAGGGGCAGAGCTGGGATTGGACTCTGGGTCCAGCTTTATCCCGTACTACATTGAGAAATCCTGTTTTTTTGCTGTCAGCCTCATTATCATGTGGGTTGTCTCCATATGGTAACGAAGACAAAATCCAGCAGCCCAAGAGAAAAGAGAGCAGCCTCTTTTATGGTCATTCTAGCAAAATGTCTTGGGAAGGCTCCCTCAGTTTGGCTGAGGTCACATGTCTAGTCCTGAGACGATTACTGTGTCCAGCATCACACATCATGGGCTGACTGTGGGGATAAAATGGGGTAATGTGTATATGTCCCTGGCATAAAGCCATACTGATCATAAAAAAGCTCATATTTATGGAGCACTCTCTGTGTGCTGGGCACTGCAGCAAGTGCTTTGTATACATCTTACTTCTCACCACAACCCTAACAGGTAGGAACACTAATCAGCCCATCTACAGACATGGAAACTAAGACCCAGAGGCTCTATCATTATTAATATCTCTCATGCTCAGAGTAGCAGCACATCAGATAAGGGTCAAACTATATTCTGAAATAAAAGAAATCATCTCAAACCAGGACCAGTTAGGGATTAGAAGAGTGGGCCTCTCCCAGGAGTGAGAAAAAGGCAGAGCCCAGGACAGATGGAAGGGGTCAGATGCAGCATGACCATAGACTGGATAACTGCAGCCCCATCCTTGGCTACGTACTTTAGATGAGCCTATTCTTTGTCCTTCTGCAGCCACGCCCCACCCCAAGAACTGAGGAGTCCATGGGGCCAAATGGATGCTCCAACCCAGAACCAGCAGCACCTGCTGTGGTGCCTTTGTAGAGGACACTCTGGTACTCGGAAGTCCTTGCCCAAATCTTCCCTCATCCACATGGGCTTTGACCTCTTCTCTGGGTCCATTCTCCCAAAAGCAGCCCCACCCACTGAGGTATGTTCTCTAGAGTCAAGAAATGGCCAAGGAGGGGTTGTTTGCAGGATTGGTGGACTTCCGCAGGCTAGGCATGCACACAACTGTGGGCCTTTGTGGTGCTGGAGGTGGAGAAAGGGAAGGCTGCCTGGTGGCCTCATGTATATTCCTGCCCCAGGCCCACAAATACCGAGGCAGGCCTTCCACTGAGGATCACACCCAACTACTACATTAGGAGAGAAAAGGAGGAATAACAGAAAAGGCTCCATCTCCCCAGCAGCCTATCTTTCTCCTCCCTGGGGAGAATGAGCACAGGTTCTTCCCTTTCCTGCGGGAACAAATACAGAAACGATTTTTTTAGTTGGGAGCTAACGCAAACTTCCAGCAGCAAAGGGGCGGGGTTTCTTGTATTCGGGGTTCTTTCCAGCTGCCACTGTCTGAGCTCTTCAAACACAGGAAGAGTTCTCTCTCCACAAAAGGCCAGGTGGTGTTAGCTTCATCCCCGACACAGAGCCCATTTATCCTCCTTTGTAGAAGACTGAGCCCCCCAAGCCCTGGTGCTGTTTGCTTTTGTTCCTTGATGCTAATAACTCCAGATTGCAAGCTGGAGAGGAAGGGTAGCTGCTGTGTCAGGTGCCAACCAGCTGGGGAAGGCAGCAGCAGGGAGAGGAGCAGGATGAGAAGCAGCAAGAACAAGGACGGCCCTGTGGGCCAGGTCATCGCTGTGCCCCGATACCTGAGGGGCTCTAATGTACATGCAGTGGCTCTGGCTTTAGGAATAAGAGCTTGGCTGACAGGTGGGGGAAGAGGTGTCTCCCTACTACAGATACAATCAGAGATCAGTACAGACAGCAATCTTTCATTCTTCTATGCTTTAGGAATTTTGAGCATAGACATGGGCTAAAGCAACCTCGGGTTTCAATCCTGGTTTGCCACTTGTTATTAAAACTGTTTTTGTCAAATTTCTCAGCTTCAGCTTCTTCTTCAGCTGCACAGGAATAAATGGTAGTAGAGTCAATTCTGCTAGCAAGGTACTCAGAACTCCTATGCATTCCTTAAATTCACTGTGCTATGCAAAATTGCACAGTAGAAAGCATAGAGTTTCTAGGAAAAATGGGGTTGGGGCCTGAAACCCCCACACATCATCCGTGACACATGATTAAGACAGTGACAATAACTTCCACAATTATCATTCTTAATTTTTCCTATGCTCATATCTTTAAGAGCAGCGATTATGTTGCGCTTTGATGTCTTACTGTGTCCTTTAGCAGGTTGATTCAAGGTGCTGGTATGATGGAAGAATGACAGGTTATGAGCTTAAAAATTCTCAGTTTCATACTGGTAACATGGAAATGATACCAAAATAATTGAATGCTTACTGTTAAATGCTTTCCATGTATTAAGTTGTTTTATCTGCACAGAAGTCCTATGAAATTGTGTACATTATCATCCCGTCAAAAACTAAATAAAAATAAAAGACAGGAACCCATTTTATATGTGTTTAATGGTTAAGAAACATGGAAATACAACAGTAAGTATAGCACTTGAAAGGAACCTGAAGTTTGCTGTGGATGTGGGAAGCTTGTGAGTTGCGCAGTAGTGAGAAGAGGGTCATCCGAAGTTGGGTGGGCGTGGCTTGCAACACACATGGTAACTGAAGCAGCTGGCATGTGCTGAGGTGTGTGCACTTTGTGTATTCCTACACAGCTTGATTCACCTGGCTGCAGCTTTCTGCTTTCACCTAGTGTTTCTCACGGATGATATCATGCATAATCAAAAGCAAAATTATTATGCTCAAATAGTTCCCTAATATATCAATCGCATTGGGACAAATTTGCATTTTCAAAACACACATTATAGCAGAACTGACTGTACCTAATTTATATGACTGTTAGAATCAAATGAAATGATCCATATAAAGTGCTTAACACAACACCAGGCACAGAGTAAACGTTCAACAAAAACTTACTGAAAATGTTAATATTAGTGTCCCTGCTGGATTGTTGACACATCCCTTATAAACTGCAAGTGCCAAGTTGAGCTTCAATTGAGCTGTTTAAGCCTTGCAAACAAAAGGCATCTCTAGCTAAATAATACTTACCAGCCTTAGGTCATGAGGTCGGCACCTACACTCCCACCTTTAGAAAAGCACTCATAGCACATGGACACTGCCAGGGGTCAGGGCCCAAATGCCATCTTCCTATGGATGCTGACCTCCTTAAGTAAGCATGACCCAGTAGGAAAAGAGGTACACACCTGAAGCTCAGAGAATACCAGGAAATCAAGGGAGAAACTGACCTAAGCGATAGGATGTCCCATCGTCTAGTAGGATAGAGAGGAATACACCCTCCTGTTGCAGAGACAGCCTAGATAGAGACATCTTTAATTTCCCTGCACCCTGCAGATAGCACAGGCTCCTGGAGTCAGAAACACTTGAGTAACAATCCTGGCTCTTGCACATACTATGTATTTGATCTTGGGCACGTTAACTATCCTCTCTGAGGCTTTACTTCCCCATCTGTAAAATGGAGATAATCTTCATGCAGAAGTACCAAGACTGAGTCTGGCACAGAGGAAGTACTGATCAATGTTGGTAAATCATAATTATTGCATTACTTGACCCAAGTGATTTCCTTGAGAAAGAGGATTATAAGCCCCTGAGGGCTTATGCCAATTGGAATTATGGTCTGGGAGAAACAGGTGGGTCTCCCATGGTTTCAGTGGAGGTGAGTTCTACAAATTTTGCAGTTCAGGACAAAAAGAGCCTTGGATTTGGAAGAGGCCTGCTGCAGCTCCTCCGTAGGGGGCACTGTTATAAACAGCAGGAAAGAACCCTGGGTTTGGAATCAGAAGCCAAGGTTTTTTTGTTTTGTTTTCCTAATTTTTTTTATTGTGGTAAATTAATAACATAACATGACATTTACTATTCAACCATTTTTAAGTGTTCAGTTCAGGGGCATAAAGTGTATTCAGACTGTTGTGCAACCATCACCACTATCCATCTCCAGAACTCTTTTCATCTTGCAAAACTGAAACTCTGTACCCATTATATAGTATCTCCCATACCTCCTGCCAACCACCATCCGACTTTCTGCATTGATGAATTTTATTATTCTGGGTGCCTCATATGAGTGGAATCCTACAGCATTTGTCCTTTTGTGTCTGCTTTATTTCACTTAGCACAATATCCTCAAGGTTCCTTCATGTTATAGTTTGTGTCAGAATTTTCTTCCTTTTAAAGGCTGAATAGTGTATATGTCACAGTTTGCTTACAGAAGCCATGGCTTTGAGCCTTAACTTTTCATTTTAGTACTAGCTGAGATCTTAGGTAACTCACTCAGCCTCAGACTCAGTTTTCACACCCACACTTGTGGGAACAATGACACTAATTACATGTCCAGATTGCACTGATGTTTAAATGAGACCATAAACATGGAAACATTTTGTAAACAACAAAGTGCTATGTCATTGATCTATTCACTCCAGGAATCTTCACTGGGTGTCAATTCCTTAGTAGCCACTATCCTAGATCCTAGTGAAAAGAAAAGAAAAGAAAAGAAAAGAAAAGAAAAGAAAAGAAAAGAAAAGAAAAGAAAAGAAAAGAAAAGAAAAGAAAGAAGAGAGAGAGAAAGAAAGAAAGAAAGAAAGAAAGAAAGAAAGAAAGAAAGAAAGAAAGAGAAAGAAAAGAAAGAGAAAGAAAGGAAGGAAGGAAGGAAGGAAGGAAGGAAGGAAGGAAGGAAGGAAGGAAGAAAAGATTAAATAGGGTCCCTGTTCACAACAATATTATAAAAGAAATTCAAAACTATGACCCAGAAGACAAGCTCAGGGACCATTGTTCGTTATAATCTCTGTTTTTTACTGAAGACATCTATGTGTCAGCTGCCCATGGCAGCCTTTGTGTGTGTATATATACACACACGTGTGTGTGTGTATGTGTGTGTGTGTGTGTGTGTGTGTGTGTGTGTGTGTGTTTAATCCTGATGTAGACTGTTGTTATCCTCATTTACCAGATAAGGAAACCAGCGTTCAGGGAAGCTTGTATCCCCAAGTCCATTCAACTCACAAGTAGTAGCCAGGATTTAAACTCAATTTCCCTGAATCCAAAGCCCTTTTCCTTCTTATAATACTATCCCTATTTATTCTTCCCTCACTGGTCTAACCGCCCAAATATATCACCCTATGGGACATAAGGGCAAATTTCAAAAAAAAAAAATGGTGTAGAAAACTGATGGAAAGAACTGATGGTCATTAAGTATTTTAGAGTGACCATGACATCTCCTGCTGGGCAGGATCTTGGGACCTGTATTTCAGAGAAAGAACTATAAGTTGGGGCAAGATATCCACAACTAAATTCCACAAAAATAAAACATCCAGCAAGACTTGAATAGGAGTTTCTTCCCATGCCCTCCCCACCCCAAAATATTGTGGCCAAATAAATTTAGAAAACAGTGAGTTAAACAAAGGTAATCAAGTACGTCTACGGCAAGACTCCATCACTCACACTAAGATACGCTGTGAAATATTTAGTTGTCCCAGTGTTTCTGAAACATTGCACACTCCCCCCTCCTGGTAACATCTCACCAAACACAGTTGGAGAAAGGCTGGCTTTAAGGTTCTCAGAACAGCTGGGAAGGCTCTTACCCGCACCCTTTTTTGTTCCCACAGTGAGCCTTTGTGTCTGGTTCAGTTCGAAATAGCGAACATTTATTGACAACTTACTGAATGCCAGACACAGACTTAGGCACTGGAGACTCAAAATAACTGCGAGTGATACAGTTAGTCAATCCAATAAGCCAAGAAAGGACATAAACAGGATAGGGCAGCTGTATCTGGTCATCTTTTATTGCACTAATGGGGGCTTCAGGGTTGACAGAGAATATGCTTCTAAGTCTTTGCTGAAGACACCCTGAAGTGGCCCCCAGGGCATGGAGAGCAACAGTTAAGTGCAGAGAGATCTTACAAGAACATGTCACCAAAACGGGCCAGTGGTCACGTTGACACCCCTGAGGGTTGGGCATACAGTGTACCAGAAAGACCATATTCTTTGAGCTCACATACCAACTTAGCTATTTATTACGTGACCTTGGTTAAGTTGCTTAAACTTCATCTGTAAAATGGGGATTCCATCAAATTTTTGATTTGTCAAGATATAAAGAGGCAAATGCATATAAAATGCCTACCAATCTGCCTGGCCCCACACTCAGCACACATTAATCCCCTTTTCTTTGATTCATGACATCCTAGAGTAATGTGTTAAGGAGGAGTCTGGGGCTGCCCGTGGGCTTGGAAAAAAGAGGGGGTCATGACTGATGAGCAGTGCCTGCCATGGTTCACATACTGGCTCAAGTTAGCTGGGAACTGTCAACTGAATGCTTCTCCACAAGTCCTTATTCTGAGAACAGGAGTTTTCTAGAGACTTGAGAACTGTCAGGAGAAAGCAAGGAGCCCCGACTGAGGGCTCTTTTACTACTAAGTCTCCGTCAGCTTTTCTGCTTTCCCTCATCTTCCTCCCTTTCTTCCATTTTCAGAAAATAAGCAAGCTTGGTTTCTTCCCTTTGTAAAGCAAGGGTGTGTGGCCATGTAGAATTAGTATGATGTCTGCCTTGGTCCTGAAATAATCTTCTTTTGAGTCTGAGAACCGTGCATGTATCCTCCTAATTATTGCCGGTCCCCCTCCGAAGGGGTCAATGGGACTTCGCAGGCCCTTCCAGAGGCAGCTCAGGGATCCAGGCAAGGAGGCATCACAGCCAAGAATGACAGAGATCAAGCAAGAAGATGGGGAACTCCTGCAAGGAACTCCACATTTTATGTATTGAAAACATGCTTTTGAAGTTATAAATATTATTAATCACCATTTTTATCTTGTAACTTTTGTGGTACTATAGTTAAAAAACAGTAGAAACATAAAAATGGGGGGGGTTATGTGATTGTTTCAAAGATAACAGAGTAGGGGAGATGCAGGAAATTTTAAAAGCAGAAGAGTTGTAGCAGGTCATGGAGATTCATCTCTTTCATTTTACATTCCACTGACATGTATTTGTTACATAGATCCATGTCAAGAGTCTGTGCCAGGCACTGGCATGATAGCAGATGAACAGGACAGACATGAGTCCTGAGCTCTTGGAACTTCAAGTCTAACTGGGGAGATGAGCCACAAATAACTGGACAATGTTATTTAATTGTAATTGTGATCAGTGTCATAAAGTTGTACAGGATTCATTGAGGCTCAGAGGAGAGAAATGGCCCAATACACAGGAACTGACATGTCCACCCAGATGGACAGTGTTCAAACTGAAACCAGAATTCCAGTCACCTATGTCTCAGTTCACTACTGTTCCTGCCGGGCCACAGGTGGGGCACCAGCCCCTTGACGGGTCTGGGAGAAGAAACCAGCACTAAGACTACAGTGGTGGTCACATCTCAGCAGCTTCCACAGAGGAGCGAGAACATGGAACTTGGAGACTTTGCTGTCTTCCTGGACATGCAGTACAGCGGTGAAAAATAGTTTCAGCCACTTTAGGGTGGGGGCCTCAACATTAGAGCCTTCAACAATCAGTATAACAAGGAAGAGAGAGGAGGAAGAAAGGACAGGGAATGGGGGTTGTAGACCCACCACACAGGCTGAGCTCTAATCTATCTGCTGTACTTTGCTTGGGAATTAATCACACAAATCCCTGGATTAATCTGAAGCTGTTATTAGACCACACTAATATCCCCCTTAGAGTAACCAGACAAATGCACTGAGATGTGGGGCGGGGACAGGAGCGGGGGTGGGGTGGGTGTGGTCCCAAGTCCCTGGGACGCAGACCGCTTTCATGTTCACATGCAACCCTGCACGAACATGTGCACGGATGGGCACTGCCCACCCCCAACCCAACCCCAGATGGCTGTTCCCAGCAGCACCCTTGGCCTCTGTCCTGATTGCTTCAGGCAAGGAGGGTTAACTGAAGGATGGGTGAATAAGGCCTCCACCCCAACTCTGCCACTGACCTAATTCTCTGTAAGAGAGGATTTTTTTTTTCCCTTGCTGGTCCTGCTTGTTTGTAAATCAAGCCCAGTGCACACACAGCCTAAGGCGGGCCCAGCCAGGGAGCAGGGAGAAGCCAAGAGGCTTTGAACTGCAGCCCCAGCTGCCACTCCTTAGGGAGGTGGGTCAATGGAAACTCTGTTGGGCTCAGAAGAGGAGTTGAGGGGTAGAGGGGGGGTGGGGAGGAGGAGGAGGCAGGCACACCATCAAGATCATCCCAATTTCATATTCTCGTTCTGCCCTTCTCTGAACTACAGGAGCTGTACAGTCTAAAGTGACCCAACAGAGCTCTGCTACTAACTTATCTATGGCCTTGGGTTGGTTTCTTAGTCCTGGGTTACTGATCTCTGTTAACAACACAAGCTACTTTGACCCTGATGCTGTGACCCTTCATGTATGCTTAAAAAATAAATAAATAAAACTCAGGAAAGAGACTGACTTTAGTTGTAGGAAGTGGTTCTTTGAACTGCAAAAAATTGACCAGGGTAAAAATAGCAAATCTGTCAGGGAAAAAATCAACACAAAAATGGAACTGACAGAGCTAAAAAATGCACATGGTCAAATTTGTTATCGACTAAGAAATTGAAGGAAGAATCAAACATTCATGACAAAATTTAGACCAGCAAATGTGACGTGAGAAAATTGGATGTGGTAGGAATAATGACCACAAGAGAACGTCCACAATGCTAGAAGCTATAAGGGCAAAGTCTGATAGACCCACAAAAAAACAACTGATCGATGAATCAAATCTTCACTGGGGAAGACGCATGGAACAGAATTGATTTTGTTAAAAAGAATTCCATAAACTATAAATGAATTGGAAAAATAAGAAATGGTTTAACTATGCTGAGGAGAAAATGAATTGAAAATTATGAGCCTCACATTGTTTGCTTCTGAAAATACTCCCTTGATAAAAAATGTTTCAGTGTTTATATAATTCTGATTATGCCAACATAGAGTTAAGAGGTCTTAGGGTCAAAACGTGCAATCAAAACATCTTGGTAAATGCTAAAGAAAAATAAATTATATGGTCTCAGAGGTCCTGTCCAGTGGCAATTTTTCTGATAAAAGGTCAGTATAGAAAGTGAATAAATATGTTACTTCAAGGAAGAAGATAGCATAGAAACCAGCTATTGCCTGCAACAATGGTTCTCAGATTAATACATTTTATTTACCTGTAACATACTTAAAGCAACTTTGGAAACTAACATAGGATAATTATATTTTTATTTTGCCAAGAAAGAATAAAATCCCCAAACTGACACTTGGTGTTACCATATTTTATTTAAAATAAAAGACATATTAAGACTCCCAAAAGTAAAAAGGTGTAATCTCAGAATTTTTTAACAATGTGACTTTATGATAAATTTCCTGCACTACACTTATTTTTCTTGTTTTCCTGAGGAATGGTAAAACTTGATGCTAGCCCCTTTGTTTTGTGTGTCTGTTCTACTAGGCTGAGGGGAGACTGGGACGTGTCTCTCTGCTTCAGTCTCCCTACCTAAAATGGAGACAAAAGGCAAACCTACGCACAAGGTGCCTGAAACATATTAAGTGTTCAATATATGTTAGGCCATTTCAGATCAAGCTGACACCCAGCCTCAGATTGTACCCTTACTCTTCCGAGCTGAGAATGTTTTAGACATCCTGGAATATAAATGTCCCCAGTTAACAACAGCTGAGGAGCATGGATTGGCCAGGCCAACCTCTATTCCTGCTCATGTACCAAGAAAATACAGTACGGCAGGCAGGAGGACCTGGGAGGGCCGGGCCTCGTGAGACTGTAAGCACGAGGAAGAAAGGGTAGCTCTTTGGAAATGCTCAAGCTCATTTCTGGGCTGTGTGGCTATTCAAGGAACAAGCCCGTCCAGGCTGGCATCAAATGACAGTCCCTATGGCTTTCTTGGTTCAGCAGCCTTTCATCTTCACCTTCTCCACAAACAGCTTCCTCTAGATATAGACTCTACCCCCAGGTCTTCACCTGTAGGGTTCTGAGCTCTGGATGGAGGGGCTCACTGACCACAAGATCAGCTGTCCTCATTCCATCACACTGACAGCCATCACTGGTCCCCTATCCATCCATCCATCTGTACATCCATTCATCCACAGGACCCAGTAACCATATTCCACACAAATATATGAAAGGAAAGACATATTTCATGTTACTGATATCAGATGAGTCAACCTAAGCAAGTGACAAAGAACACATACAGCCCCCCTCCGTTGCTTTCTCCCTATTCCTCCTCATCTTTACATGTCACCTCTTCAGAGGAGCCTTCTTAGCCACCCTCTTTCCCCTTTAGGTCATCCTTCACCCTGTTCTTTCTACCTACAGAGCACTCATCACAATTGTACTTACACATTTATTGGTTTCCCATAGCTATATTTTCTTGTAATTGTTAAGGGCCATGAAGACAGGCACCCTAGCTGTTTTGATCACTATAGATTATGCTTGTCAATCAATGTTCTTTTTTTAAATAATTATTATTTTTAAAATACAAACCCAAGGGCATTTTTTTCATTGCCTTTTTTCTCTTTTTTTTATTTTAATTTTTATTTTATTTATTTATTTATTTATTTGTTTATTTATTTATTTTGAGAGAGAGAGAGGAAGGGAGAAAGGGAGAGAGAAAAATGTCGATGTGAGAGAGAAACATCGATCTGTTGCCTCCCTTAGGTGCCAGACTGGGGATTGTACCCATCCCAACCAGAGATCAAAACTGCAACTTAGGTATGTGCCCTGACCAGGAATCAAACCCTCAACATTTAGGTTATGGGATGATGCTCCAACCAAGTGAGCCACACTGACCAAGGCTCAAATGTTCTTTTGAGTCGATCAATTCTCCATGAAATTAAGATAGCATCTTTGAGCTTATACTCAATAATATGACTAGAGGTGGGCACTAAGCTACACCCAGCCCTAAGTCCACCAGCTCCAACTGCGACGCATGGCCAGCAAACTCAGGCTGGGGGAGCTGCCTGAGAACTGGGTCCCAAAACAGCCCTGGAACCCTGTGACTCCTTAGAGTATCTTAATCACATCCCTGAACCTCACAGAGTCTTTGCTCTGCTAGGCATGAAGAGGACAGTGTCAGGTTATGCTTCTCCTTTCAAAGCACCCATCACTTAGTAATTGGGTGGTTAATTAAGCATGAAGGCACACCTGTCCTGTTCATCATTCTACTCCCAGCACTTGTGACACACAGTGGGCACTCAATAAGTGTTTGCTGTTGTTGCAGAAGGTGGAACGAGGTACTTTTCGGAGATTTCATATGAGCATGCACACCCACGTAGGCTCCATTTCTCGGTTCTCATCACACGCCAGCTGGGCCCCTAACACCTCAATTTCTTCTGCTTAGAAAAATGTTTGAAGGCGTTCCCCTTCCTCCCTAGGCTCCCCATTCTGACTTACGCTGGATAAGCAACTTCAGATTGCTGAACAGCAGTACACAACACAGCTGGGTGAAAATTCCTGTGTCCTGAGATTCCTGGAAAACTGTAATGCACAGCAAGCATTTGGAACACACCCCCGCCCCCACCTCTAGCCCTGGAGAGTCAGAAACAGGAGTAAGGCAGCAAGCAGGCAACTAGAGCTAAACCCTGATTTCCTTAAGAAAGTATTTTGTTTTCTTTCTGAGCACCCAGCCCTGAGCAGGGATAGAGGGATGACTCGTGAGTTCATTACTAGCATTTATATCACTGGCTGCTGAGCCAGGGGCTTCCATTCCCCGACTATGGGGGATTTAGTTCTTTCCGCTTCCAGGGACCAGAGTCAGAAGACTCTCCCCTAGCACCAGGAGAAGGTGTGTGGCCTTGAGTTGAGTCTCGGTGCTGGTACCCCCAAGAGTTCAATACACAACTCCAAGAAAAATGTAGCCAAAGCATTTCATGTTTAACATACATGGTCTTAAGAAAAGCAAAGTGCAAATCAGAATGCCAACTTGCTGATCTTGGGCAGGTCACCTCATTTCTATGAGTCTGTTCCTTTCAGATCATTGAGTCCTTGATTCCTGTTGGAGTCTGATGCTCTAGGAGAACATTTGAAATCCTCAGGTTCATCATCGACACATTACACTTTTGTTTCTATTTGTAGAAGTTTTCTCAAATTTCTATTTGGAGAAATTTTCTCAATTACCTCACTAAATTGAAGGTAGAAGAAAGGCCAATGTGAATAATCTTTGAAACTAAATTATGTAATTTTTCGATGCCATTTTATTGCATTTAAATGCAAGACCCAACTCCAACCAGGTTAAGAATCTGTACTCTGTCATTGTTCGACAGTAAAGAATTTTAAGGCACTTTCTTTGGTTCCTAGTTCCCTTCTATATCACTGGTCATCTGCTTTAATCTATCTCAATGATTCCTTTTCCTCTACTAAACTAAATATGAAGGTTCATAAAGGTTCCCAAGTTAGCCTTCTTCACCTTTCAATTATACTCCTTGCCTGGACAACCTCATCCATGTGAAAATCTTCCCTCACCCCCTGAAACAACCACTGCTCCTACCTGCCTCTGCCCATCTCCCTACAGGTATCCTACAGGTTCTGACAAGAAGTCAGGACATGGACAAACCAAAATTTATTATTCCCTTTCTTCCACCTTCACCCCAAACCTGCTCCCCCCACTGACTTTCCTATCCTAGTTATAGCTACCTCCAGAAGAGCGTGTTATAAAAACTCCTCCTCCCCGTTTTCAATAATTACTGGTAATCAATAATAATTTGTAGTAATGTGCCAAGCATTGTTCTAAGCATTCTACATGCACTAGCTCATTTAAATCTCATAGCAATCCTCCATGGTGGGCACTATTACCCCCATTTCACATATGGTGCTACTGAAAGACAGAGAAATGAAGTCCTTTGTCCAAGTTTGCACAGCTAGTGTGTGCCAGAGCCAGGCAGCCTGAGCCCAAAACACTAGAAGTCACTGCCTTTCCAGTGATAAGTTTCTCTCCCTCACATCTCTGCATTCGGCCACTTCCTCCATCCCTACCTCAGCCCCTGCCAGTGCAGACTCTTCTCTCTCACCAGAACCACACAATGACCCCTTCTGGCCCCCCTAATCACCAGCCAATCCATTGTGCAAACTGTCCCTAGAGCCATCTTTCTAAATTCAAATCCAGCTGCCACTGCCCAACTGAAAAACTTCTGACGGCTCCCAACTGCAGAAAGAAATAATGTCCAAAATCCTTACATATTGTCTGAGAACCACCTGCCTCACTTCTTCTTTTATTATTCTCTATGGTCCTCTATCCTTCAAACTGGCCACATTAACTACGGCAAACTACTGGGAAAAGTATCCTGCTGGTTCATAGGGCTGACCCTGAATGCCCCTTCCTCCTGGGCTGCTAAATAAATATTCCAAGTCCAGCCCAAGAGTTGCCACTGTGAGATT
This sequence comes from Furipterus horrens, assembly GCF_987537825.1. Taxonomy (NCBI): domain Eukaryota; kingdom Metazoa; phylum Chordata; class Mammalia; order Chiroptera; family Furipteridae; genus Furipterus; species Furipterus horrens. The sequence goes on along the minus strand of NW_028327173.1, from coordinate 193,243,035 downwards.
TCCTGCAACCTGACCCCCTCCCCAAGCAGGGTGGAACACTCCCGTCTGAGCTACTTTACAAACATACTACCTAGTATATGAGCAGCTTCAAGGTGTCTTACACCTGTTTGCCTGACAGGCTTCCCAACTAGACCATGAGCTCCTCAAGGGCAAGGACTACACAGGTACCTAAGAGGCACTCATTGCATGAATATTAGAAGGATGAAGCTATTCCAATAAACAGATGGCCTATTCTAACAAATAGGTGATTATACATCACTGAATGCTTTGCTAATGCTTCCAGATACTTCAAAGACTTTGTTCCCTTACACATTCCGAAGTTGCCCCAGTAAATACCATGACTTTGATGCTGAAAGAAGCTCTAAAATAGAAGTCCCAATAAATCCATCCTAAGTTGAAAATGAATGTAATACACCTAACCTACCAAATATCATAGCTTAGCCCAGGCTACCTTAAGCATGCTCAGAACACTTATATTTAGCCCACAGTTGGGCAGACTCACCCAACACAATGAACACACTGCAGAGAATTGGTCATTTACTGTCATGATCATGGGGCTGACTGGGGCTACAGCTCACTGACAATGCTTAGCATCATGAGAGAGTCTTGTACCACATATCACCAGCCCAGAAAACGACCAAAAAATCCAGATTCCCAAGTATGGTTTCTATGGAATGCTGTCGCATCTGCATCATTGCAAAGTCCCAAAAATCATAAATGGAACCACTGTAAGTCAGGGATCCTAGGTATTAGTGTTCCGAACACTGAGGCCTTGGAGGGAGGGAGGTGTGACTATAGTACCTTCCCATGAAGCCCTCCAAAATCACTTGCAGGTCAACCACACCCACAGGGCTGAAAATTGAGGAGCCAGCACACACCATGGGCATCGGGAGCACTCCTGGCATCAGCCTCCGCCTGAAAGCTGCATGCCCCAGGGGTGAGGAATCTCAACAGGAAGCCAAGAGTAACTATAACTGATTAAAGAGAGAGAAATGTAGACTTAAGTGGCCTCCACACCTCTCTGACCAAACTCCCCATTAGAAAAAAAATTATTTAACTATGTTCTTACAATAGATGTATATTTATTTATAAATAATTTGCATGTAAGTTAACCATATATTTTGTTATTACCTTCCCAAATCCCCCCAAAATGGTCCTTACATGTGAGTCCTTTTCAAGGCCACTGATCTAGAGAATAATCTTCCCACCCCCTGAAAGGCTGAGGATGTATATGATCAAACATAAGGGTGGATCTGGCTGCTGAGATCCCCAGAAGCATGGAGTCCTGGATTTGGAGGCATATACACCCAAGCACACACTCCTGACAGGTGTCACTTCAGCACCTGCTGCACCTCTTCCAGTGATGGGGCTTTATAACGCTCTGTATTGCATGGTACAACAGCTCTAAGCACCAAAATTCTTCCTCTGTAGCTCTGATCCCTTCAAGTCTCCTGCCCTGTATCCACTCCCTCCTCTATATGGTAGCTCTTCCGCTATCTGAGGACAATTATCCTGTCCCCAGGGAGACTCATCTTCTCCAGGGAATCCACAGGAGCTAATGCAGCCTCTCCATCTCCAGTGACAACAATGTGCCTGTCTCAAACAGCCATTCCACGTGCATTTACATGGTCCCAGGCTGGCTGCTGCCTATAATTGTTACAGGAAACCATTGGTTTGTAAACAACAACAAAAAAGTCTTTCTGGTCTGTCTCAAGTAGATCAAACCAAGTGGACTGTGTATGTGCTTGACACAGATTCAGTGAAAACTTTCCCACAGTAAACACACCACTTTTCCCATTAAAGGGAGAAAGCATTTCCAATGGTGGTCCACACCACTGCAGTCCAAGTCACATCTGACCTCCCTGATTAAATCATTCAATAATCATCACTGAGCTCTCAGTCCTGGGGCCCTGCATCCACCCATCACTTCCGTTAGTGAGTCACACAGACAAATGTGTGTGCATACAAAATATGAATGCACACTCACACATGCACGCACACAATGTGCTTTCTTAAGGAAATAAACATTTATTAAGCACCTACTTTTTGTCATATACCAGAGACGTGGCATTTAGCACCCAAGCCTGTATGGCCAGTAATTAACAAAGGGAAACAGAGTTCCACCTTGATTTCACATCTTATAGTTCTCAATGAGAGTACCTCTTCACATACGTTCCTACAACAGGAATTAGAAAAACCAGCTGAACCATTGTAACTTGCATTAAGGATGTGAAAGCCAAAAGGGAGCCAAGAGACACATTAAAATGTAGCCACTGGTTATATATTCTACTAGGGGTAAAAATAGCCCCGACCTGCATGAGCACAGGGCTGAAAACTCAACATCACGAAAGGCAAACAGCAGAGTTTCTACAGCAACTAAAACTCAACCATCTTCTTCACATATGGCCATTACCACCTGATTGTGAGATAGACCATGTCCCAACACATGCTTAGAGTCCACGGAGCCTGGCTGAACAATTGGACCTCAGAGGAGAAGCCAGGGACTCTGGGTACATTACAATGCTGGGACTCAAAATTATATCTGTGGGCTTTGCTCTTAAAAGTAAACTATTATAAACCACAAAGTGTGAGACAGGTCTCCTCTCTTAGCTGCAGTGTCCGCAGTGACTGCCAATGGGGAGATGGCCAAGAGCCAAGACTAGCTTCATCCCCTTTGGGGTGCAGAAGGGAATTCCAGTCTATGCCAGTGTAGGAATAACATCTTCTAGCCTTGCCTAATCCCTCTCCCTAGGAGACTTCTGTCCAACAGTGCCAAAAACATGGGACACCCCGGGCAACCTGGCAGAGTAGGAAGCATGCTCAGATAGGGCATATGCTTCCAAGGCCAGTTTCTAGGAGCAGCTACTCAATGCTGCTCCTTTTCATGCCCTTATCTTTTTATTTTAAGCATCCTGTTAGACTTTATAGCAAAATCATGATATCCTTTGGGGTGTCTAACTCTGGCTGCCAGGATGAACTTGACCAGCAAGTCCAATCCAATTCCATTTTCCTCTGTTCCATAGCATTTTAGACCTTCTCATCATATTGCAAACACATTAGAGACTTCCAGGGGGCTCCTTGGAAATTCAGAGATGCTGAAAGCTAGCTGTGTGTGTGGGGGGGGGGGGGGGCGACATCTTAGGGGATGAAATGAGGCACAGATAATAAAGCCAGAGATGGGCGAACCATGAATCTCACAGAGCGCAAGCTCCCCAGGAACAGGAATGACTGGAGCATGAATCACCTGCTTACATCAGACTCTCTTCCCACATCAATGCCTCCCCCATTGTTGAAGATTAATCACAAGCAGTTAATTCTAAATAACTCAGTGATGTGTGCACCGCTAGTGCCACATTAGAGAATCCCTTATGAATTTTACCCTGACGCAGGAGTTATTTCCTGCAAAGTATCATCCAGAAATGTTATGACCCACCCATCCCCCTACCACAAGGCCCACTGCAAAGGTCTGATTGCTTTTATTAGAATGAAGACCAGCATGGAAGTGGCTGGGAAGCTGACTTTGGCTTGATGTAGGTAGAGCTGGCTTCCTGATAGCAGTGATCAGAAATGCATTAGGCTGCCTTGAAAAGTACTGAGCACCATTACTGCAGTTGACTGGGGAGGGGGGGGACAAATGTACAGTGGAAAAGAGGATGGGAAATGAGTAGTTGGTCCCAATGACCTTTAAAATCCCCTCCAAACTTATTATTTCACAATTCTCCACTATGTACCTTGGTTTCCAATGCACTACACAGGGTAAATCCATGACCAGGAGGCCATATAAATGGCATACCATATTCTACATGGGTCATGGGATCCCTGAGCGCTTCATCCCATACACCAGGAGAAAACTAGGAGGGTCTCGCAGAACCTCACCTCAGCCTGAACTCCAACCCTGTCTTTCCTGACCCAGATCAAGCAAATACACTGTAGAGGGTCTCATCTTTTGAGAATCCCATGGGTAAGGGCCTTAACACCCTTGCAGCCCACTCTTTCCCATTCCTTGAGCCATGCAAGAGATAGGACCCCTTCTGGAAAGGAAAGAAGCTTGAGAGAATGAAGAGGAAGAATGGACCATAAGTGTCCGATGACTTCCCAGCTTTGCCAGTCCTTTTCCATGGTTTGGATCACAGATAAGTGATTTCAGCCATCCCTCTTTGGGTGTGGGTTTGTTTGTTTTTAATTCTCACTGGAGGACATGTTTATTGATTTCAGAGAGACCAGAAGATATGGTTATTGATTTCATAGAGACCAGAGGGTATGTTTGTTGATTTCAGAGAGAGAGGAAAGGAAAGAGAGAGAGAAAAACATTGATTGGTTGCCTCCTTTATGTGCCCCAACAGGGGACTGAACCTACAACTTAGGTATGTACTCTGATAGGGAATCAAACTTGCTACCTCTTGGTGCATGGGATGACATTCCAACCAAATGACCAACCCAGCCAGGGCACTTGTTTTTATTTGAAAGCAACGTATTAAGGAAATAAGCTGTACTCTCACACTACACTGTCACTCTTCCCCAGGGGTGTAGGGGCAGGAGGAGACATTGCGATCATCCTGGAAGAGAGGTCACAGACCTGCCTGGAAAGCACTGCCTGCTACAGCGGATGTACCGGCCCTCTCGGTGCCACCAACCACTGCACTATCGACACTGTCCTCTGAGGACTTCACACAGGCAAATGGGACCACTTCAGGAGAACCAAACTGGCAGAAGAGAGGATTAGATACATAGTTTTGTGGAGAAACTTGAAGGCAAACTTCCCCAGGGTCATTTTCTCAGCTATAAAGATACCGTACTTAAATAAAAGCCTCCGTAAAACCAAAAGGATCCTAGATGCATTTCACAGCTTAAGCCAGGAGCTTCAGGTTGCCGATAGCTCGTGCCGCTGCCTTCCTTCCATCTCCACATCTTCAGGCCCTCGCATCCCCTTCCAGAGTCCAACACACCGCCCCCCGCCCTGCCCCGCCCCGAAACAACTGAAAGCATTCACAGGCTCGAGGACCACACGCGCAGTCAGTTTTATCAGAGTGCCACTGGATGGTTTGGCTGAATGACTATGAGATCAATTTGTTTCTAAAAGCTGCTGGTACTGGTTCTTGGCTTTAAAAAAAATTTTTTTAACTTTGGAAAATACATTATTTAGGAACACTGAGGACATCGTTGGAGGTTTGAGAGCAAATATAGAGAATGATACATTTAAAGGGGGCCCTGTATTGCTTTTAAATAGGTCATCCAAAGACATCAATTTCTGGAGAACAACCACCGTAATGACAACCCACTGGCACTGTCAGTTCCCAAATAGATCACGGAGACAGGCCCACGGAGCACGCTGCCTGCCTCTCCTCCGTCAGCCACAGCCCTGTCACCTGCAACACAGCCAGCCCCTCACTGAGCTGAGGCAAACCAAACATCCCAGCTTCTGCCAGGGAAATCTCAGGAGGACGACAGGGGTGTTCCCTCTGCTTTAACACCACCCTGTTCCTCCAAATCCACTGCAGATATTTCCAAACACTTCCTCTCTTTACCACTGGATCTCCTAAATGTCTCCTCCTTCCCCCACGCCTCCCCAAACCACATTCCAACATGCCCTCTATGCTCCCACACTCCCTCCCCGTGGCTCTTCCTGCCCTGTTGGTCATGAAGTGAAGGCAAAGTCGTCTGTGATGAAGGGTCAAGGGTCATCAGGAATCACCCACACACCCGGAGCAACATTGCTGTCACCGGACAGCAACTCGTCTTCTCAACAGAGGCAGATGCACAGAGCTCAGGCCAGGAGCTTATGATATTGGGGATTCCTTAAGAAAAAAAAGTACACATGCAAAGTGATGTGTGGGACCTTAGAAGGGGCCCATGTGAGTGAGGATATATAACAACGTGTATATATCCACCTCTGTAATAGTCCCCCCCACACACACACAATGGACAAGAGAAGAAGAAACACAGAGAAAGGGAGTTGGGTTTTGTCATCTGTGGAGAGAGTCAGAAGGCAGCAGGAGAGCCCAAAGGAGTCTGGCAGAGTCATCCAGGAGCTCCGTCTTTTACCGCCAGCCCTGCACGGGGTGCTGTGTGCTTCCTGGCACCTGGGAAACCAAAGCTAAGTCTGCAGAGGTCACGCCGTCCAGGGATGCTCCGTTGTGGTGTCGTTGGCTCCAACTGCTCGGGACCTGGGGTCCAGCCCCAGTCACTTGATTTCAGACGAGGGCCTTGAGGACGAGGATTGAGTGCTCTGAACCATTCATTTCATTCTCTCCCATGCTCTCATATTCTCCCTTTCTCTCTGACCGGGAGGAGCAAGTCCCGTGGGACTGGTCTAGCTGATAACCTCCTACACCAGGAGCCTGACATTTTGCTTATCATCAGCATCCAGAATGGCAATGCTCCATTTCACCATGGGGACACAGGCCATCTGTGTTAATTGAGAAGGGAGCCTAGGAGCAAAACTAAAACGCTACGGTGGGGATCCGGGCTCTCAGATCCCAGAGACACCTGCCCTCACACCCACAACAGAGGCAAAGGCACATCAGCTTGGAGCTTCTCACCTTTTCAGTGGGATGGTGAGGCCTCCCTACCCACCCCACCTGCCCCATCGGGTTGCTGTGGGGGCCAGAACATGATGTTTGCAGACAAAGAGCTCAAAACACAGCCCACCAGGCACAACCCATGCTCAGTGACCCCATGCTCCTAGGAAGCTGCAAATGGCAATGAAATTGGATTCTATACCCTCCTGAACGTCCTCTCCTTTTATCTCTGCCACCTCTCAAACTGGGATGAAGGAAGATGACAGAGGTCGGGAAAACTCAAAGGAAAGCTTCAAACCTGTGAAACCAATTTAATACCCAGTTTCTTCTTATGTGCACCAGGAGACCAACAGCCCTGACTCAGAACTTGTACTTTCTTGGAATCTCTGCTTATAACTTTATGTTTTGTCTCATTTCATGCTCTCAACAACTCCATAATGTATGATTTCTTACTATCCCTGCTTTGTTGCGAGAGAGGATACCATAGTATTTAAGAGTGTGGGCTCTGAAGCCACACCGCCTAGATCCAAACTCCAGCTTTGCCTGGTATTAGCTGTGTGACACTGGATAAGTCATTTAACCTCTTGCTCCTTATCTAAAAAGTGTAAATAACAACCAAGTGTGTCAAGAGTGGTTACAAGAGCTAATACGTGCAAAGCAGTTAAGACAGTGCAGGCATGGAGGGAGTGCTCTATGACTGTTAGCTGCTATTATAATTATTACTGATGGGGATACTGAAGCTCCCAAAACCTTCTCCAAAGACACGCGACTTATAAGTGGACAAGCCCAGATTTAAGTCCACATCTTTTTCGTTCCAGAAGCCATGCCCTTAATCACTACACTAAACTTGGCTCACATCCCAAATTTCTCTGCTCCTCAGTTTCCTCATCTAAAAATGGGGCCAGTTAATGACATCAGAAACATAGAAGTGTTGTGAGGATGAGATGAGACGACTCATATAAAGCACCTAGGATCCCAGGCATATGACAGTGTTTAATAATAGTAGTAGTAATAATATCACCCCTATCTTTGTCCAGGGAGGGGTACCTGACCTTCAGAGCCCTGTCCAGAGCCTCTCTCACTCCAGATCCATGTCCGGACCTCACTGTTCTGGACATGCCATGCAGAGCCAGTGACTGTAGGGCAATAGGAGTCATCCCATCCCCCATGCACAGCCCACACCCCACCTCTTCTGTCCTGTGAAGCAGAGAGAGGACCCAGCTGATGGGCAGCTGCCCCAGGAACTGGAAGCCATCTTTTCAGAGCTGCCTGCAAAGGGTGATAGGGGACTTGAAGATAATTAGCCCCCAGCCCTGGGCCTGTGGTGTCTCATTACCAAATGCAAATTCAAGTTCACGTGCCACTCAAGGCTCCTGGCAAAATGCAAGCCGACCCTCAACAACGTACTGAATGTGGACTGAAGCACCACCCCAGGCCCACCCCCTCTGCAGCCTGCAGCTGGTGTGGAGGCTCTGCAAAGGAAGAAGGCTGCTCCCACCCCACTGAAGGGGGTAACAAGGAAGGAAGGTCCTATTTCTCTGAGGGAGGCAGAGATCCTATTTGGGAGGAGGGGGGTAAAAAAATTGCTCTTCCCTCAGCAGTTAAAAGAAGGATTATCGGAGCAAGTGGCAGGCGGCAGCTCTGCCATTTAGCATACAGCATACCCAGGCAATTTCATTTGGTAATCAGGAGGAGAGGAGGGAAAAGGAGCAATCAGCCCCCTATTCAGGCTCCGTTTAGCGACAGCCCCTGCTGGATGGGCTGGTCCCACCTAAGCCTGAATGCGGGTGGGGCACCACGTCTCAGAGGCAGCAGTCCTCCTTTGTGTGCATTTTAAGGCTCCATACCAGGGGGAAGGATGCTGAAAGGAGTTAGCTTTCACTCCATGACTACTCACAACTCTCCTCCAGCCCCCACCCCCCAGGCCTTTCAGAGCTGACACAGATTAGGAACAAAGCTCATTACAATTCTGGTAGGTTGTGCACTGGCAAGGGGATGGGGACGTCATTGTGTTTTTACACAAGTGCCCACAACAGGAGGATCCAGCTGTGTCCATCACTGATACCCACCTCCAGCATCTGATGTCTTTGGTCCATGGTAGATGCTCAGGTAAGCACCTCTTCTTGGAATACCATTCCATCCTAGTTCTGGCTTTGAGAAATGGGGGAAGAGTCACAAAATTCTCAACAAAAAGCCAAATGATTAAAATTAACTCTCAGGAAGGCATACCAAGGCCACACAGTGGTGCTGAGCATCAGTCAAACCAACTGGAGTAGGATGGCAGCTTCAGACAGTAGGAGGGACGAGGGGTGGGAGGCTAGTGGGCACCACACAACAGTGTGCTCATATTGCAATAAGGGCCTGGCCCTGTCACCAACACCCACCTCTGTCCTCCACTGCAGGATCCCAACACCTGAAAACTTTACAAGTGAGCCTCAGGACAAGCAGCTTCTGGTTTGTGCACCTGCCGACTTCAACAGGAAAAGATAGTTGGCCCATGTAGTGAGATTTAGGAGTAGAGATCCACCAGTGAGGCCTTCTCCATCGTCCCCTGGCCCCACCCTACCTGCCACAGCCTGACACCATGCTAAATGATCCCTTCAGGAAGACCAGAACTGCAATTTATAGACCTCGGATACGAATCAATTCTTCATGACCATAAGATTGCTGAGAAATTCAATACATGCACAGTCATAACTAAGAATGGATTAAAAATAAACAATCAAGTTTAAACTCATTTCAAGGTAGTGACAAACTCTCAATGATGCATGAGGGACCTGCTCTCTGAAAGGAGCTCAGCATACCTCCTTGTTGCCCTGTGAGCTTCCAGGCTGCCCATAACAAGACTGACTGTGCTGAACACACACTAGGTGAATTTGCTGTGCCATAGCTTAACTAAATTCAAAGCAGACATATATATATAATCATTTTGAATTATCTGCCACTTCTGTCCTCTAAGAACATGACTGAAAAGGCAAGAATAAATGGCAATATAAACAAATCTGAAGTTAAGCACCAAAATATTTTATTCATAAACATGACACCTAGAAGTAAAAATCTGGGTGACTTCTCCCTCCACTGGGCCAGAATGTTCAATGTGACCATTAATTGCATTGGGAGTCTTGGAATGAAGAATGAAGTCCACCCATATAGGCTGTGTGGAGCTGAGGCTGCAGCCAGAGCTAAGAGCCTTTCACCACACAAAAAGAGAAGACATTGTGTCTAGGACCTCTTACCACTAGGCTCCACTCTCCCACAGCAACTATCTCTGGTGTCCTCTGGGTGTCACCCAGAGAAGACACCCAACAGGGGATGAAAATAGCCCAAAGCCCATAGGAGAGATGGACCTCTCAGTGATTTCTTCCTGAAATGCAGTGTGGAGACATTTGGGAGCCATCAAGGCAAGGAAAGCCAGACAGGCCAAGCAAACATCAACACTGCCAGCATGCGAGGAACTAATGGACCACAGAGAACACCTCCAACAGGCCCTGGCCACATCCATCTGAAGCTGCAGGAGCCAACTCAGCTCTTCCTGCTCTTGGACTGCTGAAGCATGAAGTACAAAACAAATGTTCCAAACCAAATGCAAGCCCTCATGCAATCAAATGGTAGGACCCATCCAGCAATTTGGGACAATCAGATGCCTGGTACACAGGACTGACTGCTGGGAATAGGTCCCCTGGTTACAGTTTGTGACCTGTGCAATTTCAAGGCAGGTGGGAGGAGGGGAGGGAATGGATACCTCCTCACTACCTGCTATCTTTAGGAAAATGGGCAGGCATTTGTTTGGCTATTTATCTTGTTTTATGCAGATCTGCTTGACACTCAACAGCTGCTGTGATTTTTTTCCCCTTAATATGTTACAGGTGAGCTTTTCCTGTTTACTCTAAAAATTAACTATGTGTGGAGAGAACAGATATTCTCTAAAAGCCTGTGATTGGTTAAACATGATGACAATTACCAGGATCAGAGTTAACAGTAAATTCTAAAACTTCCCCAATAGCAGCCCCCACCTTAACCTCTGCACTGCTCTGTTCCAAGCCAACCAACCTAGTGTTCCTCTTACTACAATTTATTTACTATAGTTACATATAGGAGAATAAATGAGCTAAGCTGTGTGTTTGCCTTCTACAGATAGAAGTATCAATCGATAGTCATGAGAGGATCTGAACTCTGTAGAAAGAACTATTATTAACATATATACATGGTATTTAGCTATTAAAAGGATCTTAAATCTGCTTCAAAGAAATTCTGCTGTAGACCACACACACACACACACATACACACACAAAGAGAGAAAGAGAAGACAAATTGGATACACATACAGTATATAGAGTCTTTCCACAGAAAAGTGCTGATCCAGACCTGCCCAGAGGAAATTAGTTCTTTTTAAACACACACAAAAAAAATGCAATCAGAGATAATCAGCAAGTTAACAACACACTTGTAAACACCCTAGTCCCTAGAAAGGAAGAATGCCAGCTTTCAATACAAGTTCTGAGAACTGAACACATCCTTTGGGTGAATGAAAAACAAGTGATCACATCAGCGTCTTCAGGCAGAACTTTCTCGAAAGCCAAGAAGCTTTGGAACAGCAGTCAGCTCCAGAAGGCACCTGCTTGTGAGAAGCACTTCAATAACAACATTCCCGAAGTGGCTTTGTGGGTTGGAGTTGGCTTGGCCCCACTTCCCCATCCCTTTGTTCAATGGGTTCAGTGGCAGAAAGAACAGAAACAAGAAAAGGATGACATGCAGGTCTTGCACCTGGCCCCTGTAGCCCATCCAAAGGAAGGAAGATACAATGCACAACCCACTAGAGGAAAGAAGCAGCAGAGACCCAGGGACACTCCTGTGGCAGTCCATACATGACCTACACAGAGGCCTCCAATAAGACCCGGGGAGTGTCCTAGTCTCCAGGACATATCACCTGTGAAGTGAACTTAGTTTTGATTTTTTAAAAATTTAAATGGCTACTAGTAACTAAGGTTCTTACCAACTGCAACCTGCTTTAGGGCTTCGGCTATTCTGGGAAAGTTTGAGGAATAACTGCAGATACTTTCTCATTACAAATTTCAAGGCAATGGGGTCTCACCTCAATGAAGAGACCCAGGGAGTCTGTGCTAAGACTTTTACTTGGCCCCATCTATCTGACCTTTCTTGACCTGTTGGTTCTCACTCTTGGCTGCACAACAGAATCACCTGGGGAGCCTCAATCATATACAGATGCTTGGATCCTACACACCCCCAACCTTCTGGATAAATTGGTCCATGCTATGGCCTGAGATTTTTAAAACTCCTCCAGGTGATCCTAATGTGCAGCCGAGGTTGAGAACCACTGTTCTGCTCTAAACCATTCCACCACCGCCATGGAGAGACCAGCAATGGAGAGACTAGACAAATATGTCCAGAAGAATCCAGAGCTTAACTCAAAAAGGATAGGAGAAAATGTACCTTCTTTGCTTCTTCCTCATCCCAACCTCCCCACACATACCTATATGGCCAGTTCTCACACACCTGGTCTCTTCGGTGGTCCTTCCTACTGAAATATAGGCATTTAGGGAGTCCAACAATCCAATAACCTGGATTTTAAGTAAAATCTGAGCCACTTTTCAGATCTAATCCCCAACAGTCAGAATTTGGTGAATAAGGTGAGTGCAGCCTACACCCTTGGGCACAAACCCCTTCCTCCATCTCCCTGGGGCATTGTAGTTGAACTTGGAACATTCTCTAAGGCTATACTGAGTCTCGCCAGCTTCCTCAGAGGCTTGGCTGGACAAGGGTTCTGTCATCTTCTGTGCCTTCCTGTACCATTCTCATACATGGGGAAGAGAGGACAGGAAAGAAGAACTTCATATGAAAAATCCTAGTACTAGAACAAGGTCGTGAGAAGGCCCATCCCCAAATGCCTCCCCCACCCTCTATAAGCGTCCCCAAAGATGTGGGAGCAGGAAACAAGTGAAGGGCTGGGTTTAGAGTGGGGCCAAGCATGGACCTGCAATCCATCCATCCCAGTTCTTCTTTGCACAGACATTCCTATTATTAGGAGGAAGTAATGGGGAGTGTCCCAGCCATCCCCAAGGGTCCAATTCTCAAGGGATCAGGAGGGACAGGACAGAGATAACCACTTTGCCTATTTCCATCTGATTTCTTGTCCTGTGTTGATCCTGCTAAGCTGTGCTGCGATGGAAGGAGCTGAGCTGGGCTGGGCACAGATTCTGCAGTCACTTCATCCAGCTCTTTGAGTAAAAAGCCCATGCTTGAGTAGCCAGGAGTCTCTTTCTGCTGAGATCTGATGGATTTCCATTGAGAGCAAGCAAAGGATTTTCATTAGCTCCTTGGGAAAAGGACCCCATTATCTAACATGCAGCTAAATATGCACTTTAAATGTAGAGCTGGTTTCTAGCAGGGCTCTTGGCCTCTTACCCAGCCCACTGGGGGGCTCTAACAACAGAGGAATAGGGAAAAGGCCTTACCTTCTGAGCAGAGCTTGCCACCATAGCCAGTGGTAGAACAGTCACAGGTGGGATGCCCATCCAGGAGAAAGCAGATTCCCCCATTTTCACAGGGACGGTCACCACAGGGTCCCTCAGCATCCAACTGGACGCCCTGGCTCCCCAGAAGCTGAGGCTCTGAGTTGCCATACTTGAGATCCAGGATTAATCCCTTGAATCCGGGCATGGCCTGTACTCCCTCCAGGGTCAGGGCAGAAGGTCGTATGTCTGTGGGGACTCCACCCAGGAACAAGTCACTGACCACATCCATGTAGGGCCGCTGGGGCTGCAGCTCCCCAGACTGGCCCTCGCCATCCAGCACCAGTAGCGTACGCAGGTGGTCACGGCTTACCATGAGGAAGTGCCAGCTGCTGTCGTTCACCTGCTTGTGGGACAGCACAGATGTCTCGGCGCAGTCCATGCTGAGGCGGAGCTGCACGCGGCCATCCACCAGGGAGAGGCAGAGGAAGTCGCAGACGCCACCATCGTCCAGGTAGAGGAGCAGTCCCGTGGAGACGTTGGTCTTGAACTGGAAGCTCAGGTCACTGCGCGTGCTGGCATCCCAGCGGAGGTAGCGAGCCCACTGGTTGGGAAGGCCCATGAATTCAAGACCCAGGCAGAGCCCCAGCAGGGATCCCAGCAGCACGCTCACCTTCAGGGTGAAGAACACCGAGTGCACAGGGAAACTCATCGTGGCTGCCGGACCAAGCCGGAGAATCAGCCAGCCAGGGAACAGCCCTCGGGAACGGTCCGCCTTCGCAGAGAGGGAGAGGGAAAGACGAGATGGGGGGGTGGGGGTGGGGGGACAGAGAGCACACAAGAGGAAGAAGGCAAAAGCACAATTATCAAGAGGGTGAGGAAGGAGGAAAGTGAGGAGGACAGCCCCAGATGAGCACACAAGCAAGAAATTCACAAGAGAAGCAGTGGAGAGACAGGGCAGCAGGAGAGGAGTAAAGTTGGGTGGGGACAGTGAGGGGCCTGGCGTGAGGAGCAAAGTGACCTTCTCCAAGAAAAGATCTCAGCTATCCATGTGGATCCGGAGGCCTTGATTCAAGGAGGAGAAGGCGCGCGGTGGGTGAAAGCCTTCAGCAGTGCACTCCTCCCGACAGACCCGAAACGCCCCAGCCAGGGAGGCCAGGGAGAGGGCTGGGGTCCGGGGTGCCGTGATGGAGGACAAGCGAGCGAGCAGTGAGGTGAGCCAGGTGAAAGGTAGAAACACGCCAAGGACCAGTCCTGAAGCTCCACCCCCTAGCAGCAGGGGGCTGCGGGGAGAAGGGCGGCTGGAAGCTGAGTGCCCAGGCAGAGCAGGGCCCAGGGCAGAGCGGAAGCAGACTCAGGCATCATGGTGTGGGCCAGAGGCGGTCCTGCCCATAAGCTGCTTCCCAGGACTCCAGAAAAAGACCTGCGGGAAGACAGGGGTGGGGACAAAGAAGAAAAGGAGAGGAAGATTAAGGCATGTGTCAGGAAAACGTTGCATCCTATTTCACAAATATTGATGGAATGCTGATTATGAGCCAGGCTATTCTAGTGATTCCAACGGCTCTTGGTGCTTCCTATAGGATGGATGACCAAGGTTCTTCCAGAGCCTTTGAAGGACCCTGAGCTGAATGCTTAATAATGTACTCAGTTTGCACATCTGCAAAAATGGCATAGCACCCCCAAAACCATATCAGCACAGTTTTACAATATCCATATCGCAGGATCACATAGCCAAAATTTATTTTTAAGTGCTAACATTTTATACACTCAAACACCACACATAATTTTAACTTATTTCCCTATTAAAAGACATGAAAATGACTAAGTTTTTTTTTTTCGATTTTTCTTTTTTAATTTGATAATGCTTGGGTGTAGGTGGCCTAAGATGGATTCCCACCTTTAATTTTTGGAAGAAATATTTATAAAAATCAGTGAAAATAAATTAGAAGATGAATAATGAGCAAAAGAATCTTCATCTCTTACTAAATGTTAGGGGGAAAGGTCAAAATATGTGCTTTAGGGCTGAGTTTGAGTTCTAGTTCTTGTAGGTGGAAATTTAAGCACATTTCTTAACCCATTTGAGCTTCTATTTCCTCATTTGTAAAGTAGAGAAAATAATAGCCTCTCTCTAAGGAAGATCCTAGCATGAGGCTATACACAAGCAGGTGCTCAATGAACACAAGTCCCTTCCTTTCTTATTTCAGTACAGGAAGGGATGAGAACAGTCATTGATGTATATTAAAACACACTTTTTTAAAAATCATGAAAACTTCAGAATGGACAACAAATGAATAGTTAAGGAATGTTACAGACATAGAGCATATTACATGTACTTTATACTGGTCAAGTGTGTGATCTGGTTTCTGAAGGCAGACTCTGGCCCATCTAGCTGAGAGAAGACTCGTCTATTCACATGAGAGCAGTGAGAGTAATTTCCAAGAGCTGTGCAAGTTGCTGCTTATTAATTAGCATATTTGATAATTCACCATGGTCTCTGTCAGACCATTACTATTCACTATTTTTATAATGCTGTTCCTTAACTAGGAACAAACAGCTATTCCCACTGAATTGAAAAAAAATCAACAAGAGATTGATTGAACCCATAACAAGTAAAAGGTCTTGTCCACACATTGTATCCCAAAGTGTGGCATGGGCACCTCCAGTGACACAACAGATGCTTAACTTGAACATGGATGCAGTGGTATGGAAGTACCACTTATATGGGCTGGTAAGAACCAACTGTTAAAATTTCAGAAATTTTTGAGCTGGATGATGTCACTTTGGTAGCATGAAACCAATGATGCTATTTCCATACCATGGAAATACACAAACACCATAAATCAGAGTCTTTGGGAAGGTTTGATTTAAAGAAAGCCTTGAAAGAGGAAATGAGTCATGTAAATATCAGAGAAGAATGTTCCAGAAGTAATAGTCCAGGCAAAAGTCTTAAGACCAGAGCAGGCTGGTATGTTGGAGACCAGTGCTGTTGGAATGGAGTGAGTGAAAGACCTAAAGCCAGAGGTTGGTGTCAGGAGGCTAGATGATGACCCGTGACCCAGTCTCTAAAAATATGCTCATTGTATGATGTGAGGTATGCAACCAAAGCAGAAGGCAACATCCCAGGGGAGTGAAGAAACACTTGTCCTGAAAAGAGGGCTCCTTCTGGTCTCAGTAACTGCCACATCTACATATTTCCTTAAATAAACTTATTGAAAAGGGTCCACTTTTGGAAACTGTGCTCAGAGAACAGCTGCTCCCCTTTCTCCTCTTCCCAGTCATGCATTTGATTTAGACTAGGGGAAGTAAGGCAGGTGTGAGCTGAAAGAACGTGCTTCTTGCAAGGGGTACCCTAGGCCTGGAATCAATTGATAAGCTGAGAATGTAAAAATCACGTGGTATGTAATGTAGCCCATGGTGTGTGAGACCAAGAGACTTGGGAAAGTGTCTTCATAGTGACACTATCCTGGCTGCTCCACCTCCTTCTCCACTCTCCATCCTGCCCGTTTAGTAGACCAGAGTCCACTGGCTGACAGGCAAAGACAGTGGGACCCTCAGGGGGAGGCAAGAACATTAAGATGGAGGTCCCAGTATTATGGATGAGCAAGGACATAGGAGACCCTCTAAATGAACAGTCCTAGATACTTTCTGAGATGGATCTATACATTTATTTATCTATATAAATTAAAGGACTTGCTCAATTCAATCTGTTTATTGAGCTCTGATTCCTTCCAGTCATTGCTCTATCAAAGCAGAATAAGAAACCATTCTCACCCTCAAGGGCATCAAAAAGTAGTGGGGGCAAGTGTACTTTAGAGACACAAAGCACAGCAATGAAGAGCCCAGGCTCGGGAAGCTTGATGGGGGGGGGGGGGTGCTGGGCAGGGCCTGCTTCACCATGGTGCCTGCCACAGGACCCTGGCATGGAGTGGGAGCTCAGAAAACATGTGTACAAAGAGGGAAGCTTAAAAACAGAAGCTGGAAGTTCATCCCTGGGGATCACTTGACTTCTATTCCACGCAGTGGCCTCACCCCGCTTTACACAGTGACAGCAATCCTGAGCCTCCGCACTTTTCTGGATGCCAACCTTAAATGACCCCAAAGGGCAAAGTAGCACAAGCCTAGGAATCTGTTGAGAATTAAGCTGCCCAGGAACACTCCCCTGTGTGGAGGATCATGGGAATTTACCCAGCCTGCTCTGGGGAGGCCACTCTCTCCTGCCTGCTAAGCCGCTCCCATCAGATTCCCAGACCTTCCCTTCAGCCCAGGCCAGCATTGGCGGGTACCAATATTCCCCAGCCAAGCAGAATCTGGGACATCAGAATTGGGTTTATCTGGACCTGATAGTCTAGGGTCTACCCACGTTATCTCCTAAAGCCCTCCTATTTGTTTCTTGGAATTTTGACATTCCAGTGGCCTCTGGGAAATTGCCAGAGTGGCCAAAAGCTAAAGATCATCTTATATTAAATATCGCAGGCCTCAAGCCAATGGCCCCAGGCATTTATTCTCTAGCCTTCTTTAGCCCTCTAACGGGTTATGCTAAGGCTCAAGAAATAGAAAAATGGGAGCCAAGGAGCCTTATCCACCCAACTGGCCCCCTCTCTTGAGCCACAGAATGGCCCAGGCAGCCACGGGTGTAGGTATTTACCCCAGAGGCTGCAGAAGCTCAAAAACAGTTATCTGTTGTGTGGAAATCTAGCAGGAGAGGAAAAGTGAGTGACATTATCTAATTGCCAGCTAATTTACATAATTATTGAACGGCATGCTTTTTATATGGGGTTAACATCTTTGCAAATGTCTCACTATCTGGCTGCTTAGGAGGCGGGGTGCCCAAACAGGACTCTGACACATGGGCTGTGTACTAAGGCATGGCCCCCTCACTCCAGTTCCTCTGCTCCCTTGAAACAGACTGAGGAGAAAGTCAGGCCTGCGTCTGGAACCAGGTTAGGTGCTGAAGGCATGGTGAAGACTCCCCTCATGCCTAGCCCTTGCTGGTGTGCTCCAGTCCCCAGACTGGTCTGGCCAGTTTTCCCCTACAACTTCTCAGTAGCTCTCCCTTTCACTACAACCCTCGCTCCACTTAGAAAGTAAAATGATTTTCATCAGAAATCACAGCCCAGGTCATTCAGGTGGGGTTCAACCCAAACCAAGATCCTAAGACCCAGTTTAGACAATTCACACATGTCAACCTGCTGCCATGGTGATTAGTTTAGGAATGGACCTGTCACCCAAACTGAGTCACATTACAGTTAACTCTGGAACTTTTGCTGGAATTGTTAGGAGAAAGGCCCTCTCTTCTTACCTGGTTGTCAAACTATTAGAATGAATTCCAGAGTTGATGACAAATACTATTATTATTATTCAAGATGATCTGGTCTAAGAATGAAGTCAAAGAAGAAAACAGAGCCAAGAGATAGAGACAGATGTTTTAGCGCCTAGATGTATCCAGGCCTGAAGCCCAATGGATCCTGGGACTTCCATTACATGGATGGATATATATATATATATATATATATATATATATATATTTTTTTTTTTTTTTTTCCTTAAGCACGTTTGAGTTGGGTTGTGACCAAGAGCCCTGATACTAGACCTTCAAAAACATTGTCACTGACACATCAACAGAAGCTTTCATCTTATATGACCACCCATACCTAGCAGAACTCCCTGGCACCTGCAATACATGCCAGAAGTCTCACCCGCACCACCAATGCTCTATTTCCCCACTTTTTTATGTCCTTGGGCAAAGGCACAGGATGCTCTTTCCCTAGGTGCTTTGGAGGAAGATGCAGGCTTGTTTTTGCACAACAGCCTCAAAGATTTATTCCATCAACTAAATGATGGTTCTCCTGATACTACACTAATAGGGCAGCCTCACGGATTCAGCCTTCTCTGCCTTAATGCAACAGCCAAGATTCTACTGCAGGCAGCGAGGGAGGTAAAGGCATGAATTCTCCCCAAGATATGAAAGTAGCTTAGAGTAGTGAGGAAAAGCATGGACTTTGGCATCAGGTGGAGCTGGATTTAAATCCATACTCCTTCCTATAGCAACTTAGCCTTGGGCGACTCCCTGAGCCTTTGCTTATTTATCTAAAAACAAAGGAATGATAATACTTATCTCATAGGATAGCTTAGAGCTTTATTAAAATTTAAAATGTAAGGCCCTGGCTGCTGTGGCTCAGTGGATTGAGCGTCGGCCTGCGAACCAAGTGTCGCTGGTTCTATTCCCAGTCAGAGCACATGACTAGGTTGCCCGTCAGATCCCCAGTTGGGGGCGCATGAGAGGCAACCACACAGTGATGTTGCTCTCCCTCTCTTTCTCCTTTCCCCTCTCTCTATAAGTAAGTAAGTAAATAAATAAATAAATAAATAAATGAGAGTATTTTTTAAAAAATTTAAAAAAAAAAATTTTTAATGTACAGAGGTACTACTTTTTGGGAAATACATGGCAGTAGCTACTAAAGCTGAACATTTTCACCCCTTAACTCTACAATTCCCTTCCTAGATATATACCAACAGAAATACTTAACAGATGTCCAACCAAAGACATGCACAAGAATGTTTATAACAATGCTATTCATAATAGCCAAAACCTAGAAAATAATCCAATGTCCATCTGCAGTAGAATGGGTAAATAAATTGTAGTCTATTCATGCAAAATGCTACATAGCACTGAGAATGATTGGTCTTTATGTCCCGACAACACCATGGATGACTCTCACATAAGAGTACATACTGTATGTGTTCCGTTTGTATAAGGTACAGAAAGAGGCAAACTTGTTCTGTGCTGTTAAATGCCAGAATGGTGGTTACCCTTGGGAAAGTTAAGGACTAGAACAAAAGGAGGTAAAGGAGTTCTGCTTCTTGATCTGGGTGATGCTGCACATTGTGCTCACTTTGTGAAAATGCATTGGTTGAGCTTACACTTAAAATGCATGTAATTTTCTACATGTATGTTATACTTCAAGTCAAAGCCAATCTCTTATCTAGGAAAATATCAGCTGGAAGCTCACTGCCCTCTCTTCCCAGTTCACTCCACACCACAGTTCTCTTTCACAATTTTTTCATGCTTAAGAATACCACCTCTCCTTCTATTTTCCCTTCTTCCCCTGAAAGCTGACAAACTACTTCTAGTCTTAAAGGTGTCTCAGCCACCAAACTTACCCTCAGTTCACTGTCCCTACCCCTTCAAGAAAGGGAAAAAAGACAGCCTCCAAGGACTTTAATTCTAGTCTGTCAAATGAGCATATAGAGAAGGACTTTTGAAGCTTGTGTTGTGCTGAGAAGAGGACAGGAATGCGATAGTAAAGAAGAGATTTTTTTTTAACCTTGAACTATAATACTTTCTTTCTTTAAGAACTAAGTTTTCCATAAGAACTAAGAAGTAGTCATGTCAGGCTAACCTAAATCCTTTCTGTCAAGAATACTAATCTATTTTAGAGAGACACACAGGAGTTATAATATATATGGACATCAGCCAATTTTTTGGAAAAGTTTCTTGTAATATGAGGAATGTGGACAGAACCAAGACTTGTCACTGGCTAAGTACAGCATTCAGAGAAACTGGTGAACGCTTTGGGAGGCAGTTCCTGGTATAAGGTCAGGCCCTGTTCCATTCTTCATATTCATCAAGAGCTTGAATGAAAAGGACAGAACTTGGACAGAACTGATCACGTTTATAGATGAACTGACACTGAGAGTTAGTGAGCACGAGGGATAATGCTGTGGGATCCCAAGAGGCCAAGGTTGGCTTAAACTACAGCCCACGTCTAACAAGACCAAAGTCAGTGGATATAAATGGAAAGCTATACATCTTATTTTCTAAAATAAACAACCAAGGCTGGAAGGTACAATTGTAACTATATAGCAAACAAGGATTGAAGAATGAGAGAGAGAGAGAGAGAATATGCAATTTTATAACTAATTAATTAAAATATAACATAGGAAAAGGGAGGTGATGTTTTGTGTCAATTTGGTCATTAGATTTTTATTCTGAGCCCCACTCTTTGAGAGAGGTGTAAGTAAGCTGGAGGATAATAAATTGAAAGGAAGTCTTTTTGTTAACGTCTTTTAAAACCATGGAGCGCTCATGGTATATATACAAAGATGAAAAACAAAATAGCTCAAACCCTGCAAACCATTTACATGCTAGTCAAGAAGAACAACATGAGCCTAAATAAGAAAGTAGACCAAAGGTGAGAGTCAGATTCCGCCAAGTATGGGTCAGTCTGCAGGATCCAAACAGAACACTGGTGTTGAGATAAGTGCCTCTTTCATAGAGGTTAAAGGCATGGGCTCTGGAGCGAGACTTCCTGGGTTCAAATCCCAGACCCACCTCATACTGTGTGACCTTGAGTAAGTCATTTATATTTGCTATGCCTCAGTTGCCTCATCTGTAAAATGGAGATGCTATTAATGAGTTACCATAGTAAGGCATTTAGTACAAGGTAAAGCCCTTAAAACAGTGCTCAGCACAGATTAAGTTCCAAGGAAATGAGAGCCACCACTGTTGCCACTGTTGTCCTTGATGTCCTAGCAGCATGGCTGAAGTTGGTGTCTCACCTGGCCTGCTCAGGGAGAGTAGGCTAGCAGATGGACATCTTTTAAATGTCATTCCAATTACACAGACAATGTTGAGAGTCACACCTGTGTCTCTTTATATGAGAAACCTTTGGAGGCACCAGCATGTATGGGTTTATGGAGGCAGCTCCGCAGCGGCACAAGTAGTCCCGCAAGGGCCTGGAGGAGAGATCCCACGGGTTCTCTATGGCCCTCAAGGAGGGAATCTGGCTACTAAATGGGAGGTCTAAGGAGAGTATTCATGTCTCTCACTTGTGTGCAGACCACCTCCAGAGGAAGTGGGCTTGCCCATCACTGGTGACCCCCTTTGGAGCTGTATGTCCGGTACTAAATAGGTCTATGTGTAGAGTGCAACAGGTCCAGAAGAACAAGAGATGACTCTGCCCTTGTGTGGTCAGGAAAGACTTCTCACCGGAGGGGGAGCCTGCATGTAAACGTGAAGGATAGATAGGGCATAGGTAACTAGGAAGGAGAAGTCTGGTGGGGGGCGTAGACCACTGGACTGGGAGTCAGAACCAGGCTCTGCCAAGTCACCTTATGGGAAACTCTATGGTCTATGCAATTTTTAATTATTTTGTAAATCAGGGAGAACAATAAATACAATGTTGTGTGCATCCACAGAAGTAAAACACTGCAGCATAAGGTAATAATCATGACTTTTTGCCACAAATTATAATCCTTTAAGGTAGATATTAAAAGCAATTCTCAATGGCATTAGTCTCTTCCCTGCTTACCACCCCTACTCCATCCCCAAGGAAGCCCTGAGTTATTTAGTTGGCAAAACCCCACAACGACAAACTCCTCCCTGCAGACCATAGGACTCAGGCCTTGCAAAGTACTGACCAGCTCCCCAGCATCCTGGGTGTAGCCAGGAACCCAAGAAGCTGCGGCCATTTACCATTCAGCTTCCTCCCTTCTCCCACCCCCTCCTCTCCCAGCCAGCAGGCCGCCCCAGCCCAGAGTTCCAAGTCACGGGTTGAGAAGCCATCTGGCTGCTGGGAGAGTTAATAATTTATAATGAAGATAATCACCCTTCAAGATCCTAGCCTCTTGGGACCATTAAAATGGTTTCAATTGAGAGTCAGTGAGGTCTTTACATGAGGGGATGATGGGGAGAAGGGGACAGGGGGTGCTGGGGGAGAGAGAAAATCAGGAAGAGAAAGAGAGGGTAAAACCAACTAGCTGTTCAGCAGATCTCCCACCTTCAAAGGAGGAAGGGGGAAAGGGAAATTACCCAGTCCACGAAGACAATCTTATCCAGCTTTCACAGCACCAGCACAGCAAGAGTGCAATTTACAGGTCTTTTCTCCTAGCCAACTCTCTCTATACAAAGAGAAAAAAATCAAACACATACAAGAGATGGGAGAGAGGCGCAGACAAGAGAAAATAAGGCTGTCCAGCAATCATGTCTGGGGCTGTGGAATGGCTCTCTCTGTTCTCTTTCCAGGGCACAGTAAGGCCCCCACTGTGCTAATTATTCCCATTACTTGACAAATTCTCCATTAACAAAACAAGTGGTGCCAGAGCTAGCAGGGAGAGAGGAAAATGGAACGGCAGAGGCTCTGGACAGACTTGAGATTGTGGAACCAGACCAGACAGCCCCCGGCTTCACCCCGGGGAAAATGCAGAGTCTGGCCCAGCCCCGTCTGTGGGGTGCATCTTGGAGGTGTAGTGTAATGTTGATGGCTGAGGGTATGGCATGTGAGAGCAGGAAGCAGGGATGGGGAAGAATGAGTCTAGGAAGGATTGTATTGGGGGTGAGGGCTGAGCCTGGAGGTCCAGAGCAGGCTAAGCGCAGCCTTTGAGAAGGAGGCAGAGCTGATCAGTGTGTTCAGGACCAAGGCCAGTGGCAGTGATTTTTGGAAAGCCACTGATAAGGCTCTTTACACAGCTGTTCCAATACATACTTCTACAATAACAGCAGCAGCTATACCAAGTGCTCAATCACACTCTGTGCAAGGCACTACTCTATCGTACACTTAAAGTCACCAAATCTTTACAAAAACTGCAAGAAGTAGCAACTATTACAGATGAGTAAACTGAGGTCCCCAAGGGAGAAATATTTCCCCAGAGTCACAGTTAATAAGAGGCATAACTCATTCTAGAGCCATAGTCCATGCCACACCCTACTACTCCCCACCCAAAACCTTCCATCTCCCCTTCTGCACCCCTAGGTTCCCCAGCATTTCCTGACTCTTTGGCAAGATATTCCAGGCTTGACCCAGTGACCCAAGACCTCATAGGGAAGAACTTCGGCTACACTTTGGTCAATTTAGTGTTTTCCTCTACCCTGGACTACATACTAGCATCCTAACAGGTTTTCTTGTTTCCATCCTTGTCTCTTATGGGTATATTCTATACAGAAAAGTTATTACTCCTTTACTCATAATTCTTCCGTGACTTCTCTACGCACTCAGAATGAAATCCAAAATCTGCCCTGTGGTCTACAAGATCTGCGGTCTACCTAGCCTGGTCCCCAGCCTTCTCTCCAATCTCATCTACTACTTCTCATCGCCTTGTTTACTGGGCCCCAGACATGCCACCCCCTCTGTGTTTTCAGAACTTGCCACATGCACTTAACCTCAGGGCCAGCCAGCCTTTGCACTTGCTGTTCCCACTGCCTAGAATGTCTTTCCCCAAACCTCTTCCTCCAGGGTCTCTCCTATCTAAAATAGCTTTGGGATACCAGCTAGCACTCTCCAGCCCTCTCTTCTTCTATACTTTTTTGGGAAAGTGTGTCTCTCTACATCTGTTGCCTAAGAACTGAGAATAAGAGATGCAGGTACTGCTACCAAACAATCAAAATTTAGCTCTGACATTGGCTCAGAAAGGCACCACCTGGGAGACAGAGGTGGCCAGAGAAAAGAGAGCTAAATCAGAAAACTCATTTTATCAGCTGATCATCTCTATCAGTGTCTGAGAAGGGCTGGGCAGGGCACAATGACCCAATCACCACACCTGTTACAACACCTCCAGATCCCCACTGACCATTGCTCCCACTGCCAACCATACAGAGTAAAGATTGTTACCAACCCTCAGACTCTGTCCTGCAGACGTGCATAAACACATGAGGCAGAAAGAGAAGAAAGGAAGCCAGTGGCAAGAAGAAGACGGCTAGGGGAAGCTCTTGGGACTCTTCCAGACAAGTATTAGCAGTGTATGAGCTTTGAAGAAAGGTGGTGAGTATGATGTCTGGCAGAGAGTCAGTCATAGAGAAATGTTTGCTGACTGAACTAAGGTGAGGAAACAGATGGAAGTTCAAAAAAAGTCAAGGAAGAGATTTCTTGATCAAATCATTGACAAGCCAGTTCTAGAATTCCATTCCTGTGAGTGGAACAGGCAAGCTGCCCTCCTGAATGTAAAGACTATCAGAGCTGGAGAAGATAGGGAAGACCACCTGTTCAAGTTCCTCATTCTATAGATGAGGAAAAAATGAAGGATCCTGGGGACTGTCAAGCAAGTGTCCAAGATGGCACGGTTGGACAGTGGCAGAAGAAACCCCATATATTGGGTCCCTTTATCAGGGATCTTTCCATTAAAATAATAGTTTTTTTCCCCTTAGGCCACTGAGATTCTTATTTGCTCCAAAATAAGAAATCATGAATCAAACCCCAAAATGTGACAGCTAAAAGCAACAGTGTTCTGAGGAAGTGGGAGGTGGTATCCCCCTTGTCTCCCCACCTTGACTTCTACAGCAGTTCTCAAGATGGTATCACAAAAAACTCTAGAGCCCCAAAGAACACAGCTTCAAAACCACTGCACCACACCAACCTCAACATGTGAGGGACTATCCCTAAAATCTCCTACTTTCCCCTCAAAAAGCCACAAAGGGACTGTCACTTATACAAACTCTTCTTGGACAGATTTGCTTTTTCATTCATACTAGCTCAGGACTGAGTCTTATAACCATTGCATCTCTCAAAGGTCCTAGCACTAGTACATATCCATGCTAGGCACACATTCCTTGAGTTTTACACCCTCTACATGCAAAGGGGTTGCCCACTATTTGTCCCAGCTTCTCTCCTGTATATTTCAAGGAGTATCCCTGCCCCCAGGTTCTGGGATTTAGTGAAGAGCTAGACAGGCCTGGATTCTTGTCCCAGCTCCTCTGCTTAGGAAATGTCACCTGTGGCAGTTACTTAATCCCTCTGAACCTCAGTGTTCCCATTTGTAAAATAGGAGAGGAAATACCAGTACTTCCAGCAAAGGCTCGTTGTGTGGGTTCAGTGAGGAGGAAGTACATGGAGAACCCCTAACATTCATTAACATTTGATACATGTTAGCCATTACCATCATCATCATTCCTGTTTCTTTGTTCTCCTGCTCACACCATGATTATAGAGATCTCTCCCACCATGTTGTACAGTACTTTTTTTCTTTTTTTATCACTGTGTGGTTGCCTCTCACTCACGCCCCCAATTGGGGACCTGACATGCAACCTAGTTATGTACCCTGACTGGGAATTGAACCAGCCACACTTGGTTCGCAGGCCAACTTCAATCCACTGAGCCACACCAGCCAGGGTCATGTTGTACAGTATTTTGATAGTATCAGTCCACTCCCCCATCTCCATACCCTTTGCCATCTAACATTACTGTACCCGCACGTGTGACTTGTGTTCGCCAAGTGGGATGTTAGCAAAAACGACACCAGCAACAGTTTGGAAACTACTTTTACACTTTCTTCTTGCTCACTCTGGTTCCTTTGCCACGAGAACATGAACATGCCTAAACTTGCCTCCTAAAGAGAGAGACATGTAGAATAGGACTGAGCCATCCCAGTTATCCTGGGAGGTCCTTGAGCCCCAATCCTGGGGCAGCCAGGGGAAGAAAATCCAAGTCCTTAGCTTCAAATTTACTATAAGCACATCACATGGAACCCCCAAGCCTACGAACCCCATGATGTGGCCCAACCTCATCAGTTTCAGTATAACTCCGTATTCTAAAAGATGTCTCTGCAGAGAACTAGAAAGGCAAGACCCTGGTGAGAGCCCCGGGGTGCTGTGCATGGGGATCTGAGAATGTGAAACAGGCAGTTCTCATGGAAATGGCCATAAATAACATGCACAGAGCAAATGGGTACTAAGTCCATACAGCAATGATCTCATAAGCCTCATTAAAAATGGTAGGCGTTAATGTGTGCAGAGTACTTCAGAGTTTACAAGAGGCACTCTCATCTAACCTGCACAACTAGTAAGGTGTCCATTTTTTCAACTCTTCTACCTATGAAAAAACTGAAGCTCAGAGAGAGAACATGGTTTGCTCAGGGTCACAGAACCAGCAAGTGATATCGGTGAATCTTAAATTCAGGCATTTGAACAATAAGTCCCATGTTTCTATCACTATGTCACACTGGTTAGCATTATATGACTGTTTCTGGGCTCTGCTAGGTAAGGACAATAAATACATGGACCTTCCCACCATCCATTAATTACAACAGGCATATGAAATGAAACCTATGGGCTCATCTCACAGTAATTAAACACATTTGGATGGCACACAATGGACCCACCTATGCCAGACTCTGCCCTGTAACAAACAGTGAGTGATTGTGTAACAACAAGCCTCTTCTACTTGGGTTGCTAAGCCAGGATTTGCAGTCATTGAAAGGCAGTTTTCACTATTCTCAAAGGATAGAAAGTTCCAATTACATCTTTCTCTACAAAGTTTTAGGTTTTACTTAACAGTAAAAATATTTTGAAGTTTTTAAAATAAAAAGTCAGTATTTTTTTCCAAATCAAATCTCAAAAAATTAACTGTTCTAGCAACATGGCTTCATCTTCAGGGCTCGGTGAATAAATTCTGGGATGTTTATGATCTTTTGTTTATGATCCACTGTGACACAATCAGGACTAATCCAACCTGCAATTTTGCATTAATTTTCCCACTTTACTTATTAGTACCTATTTATATCTTAACTTTTAAAAATGTGCTATGCTTGAAAGGGTAACAAAACTACAACTTTTTTCCCCCCAAAGAATGTCTTTCTTTATTTGTTTTACGAGGCTTAGGAAATGAAAAAAGCTCTAGAAAAATGGATTTGAACATTGGCCTTCAGTGAGGGCCCATCCAGTGAGTGGTTCCCAGGTAGGGCTCATTTGCTCTCACTGGTGGTCAGTTCCAGGTTGTGAGGATGGCTCTCCCCAACTCTCTCGATTGCCCCCTTTGGATCCTAGCAACTGGCCCTAATGCCTTCTCTGCTCTCGGTCAGCCCTGTCACCCTCTGCCATACGTCTCTTTTAAACACATCATATAACTCCATCTATCTGCTAAGCCAGGCTTGACTTTTGTTATTGGACACCAGGGACTTCTCTCTCTCTCTCCTCTCTCTCTCTCTCTCTCTCTCTCTCTCTCTCTCTCTCTCTCTCTCTCTCTATAAGTGAGTGCCTGAGAGAGGGGGGACCAGGGGGAGCTAAGAGATCACAATCTCCATTTCATTCAATACAGCTCTCACTCATTCATTCACTCAACAGACCTCCAATAAATACCCGCTACTTGCCAGGGAGGCATCGGGTAAGGCCCTGAAGTCCCAGAGATCCCAGACAAAGCTCAGGGAGTGAGGGGAGATATACACACCAACAACAATCATAAGGGGAAGGGGACAGGTACTTGAATGAAGCCATATACACGTGTTATGTGAGCACAAAAGGTGAAGCCAACAACTAGGCAAGAGATAGAAGGGCTTTTGAGCTGTACTTTGAAGAATGTGCTGGACTCAGCCACAGGAGAGGTACTCCAGCAGAAGAAAGGCCTGAACACAGGCAGAGATGTGAAAGATCAGGGGGTATTCAGGAAGGAATAAGAAATTCCATCTGGACAGAATGTAGGGTGGGTAGGAGGGAAGAATGGGAAGAAAAGGTGAAGCTGAAAATTCAAGTTGGGGGTAGAATGAGTTCCAAAGATCCTAGGTGCTAAGCTAAGGAAGTCTTGGGAGCCACTGAGAGATTTTAAACAGAGGGAGTGATGGGGATGAGGTCCTTGTTTTAGATGGTATGGGAACTCGTCTTGAAAGGAGTTCATCAGGACACAGAAAGACCAGTTAGGAAGCCATTGCTCTTATGGAAAGGAGATATGAGAGAAACCTGAACTTGATCCCTATATCTAGTTCTTAACCATCCTAGCCATCCCCCATACACCTAAACAGCCAGGTTGACCCAATACCTGAGGCCACATCCTATCCAGGTAGATAATCCAAAAGGGGAGAAAACAGCTAATGGCTCCTATTCAAGGTAAAGCAGTGCCTTCACTTGGAACAGCCTAATTCTTAGAATTTGCAATTCTATCCTGTGTTGACATATCCAGACCTCTCAGCCTCTGGCTACTCCCCCTGTAACCCAGTCCCTTTGTCCCAAACCTCCAGAGAAATGGTTATACTGAATGTCTCATTCTTCCTGGGACGCAGGGTGCTCAGGGGTGAGCTAGGGCAACTCTGGGGATTGTGGACCAGAACAGAAGCTTAGCAGGTACGAGCCAATCCTGAATTCTGAAACCTGAAATTCCACCTCCAACATCAGTCAGCACAAACGATAGCCAGATGCCTGAACCCACTGGGTCCTCTACAGAATGAGCCAGCCCCATTCTGAGCACGGGGGGAAAAAAAACCACCATTAAGTTTGGTGTAAGTAAACCTATGAAGGTGCGATGGGGGTGACCTTCAGAAGAAATTCTACAGTAAGGATTGACCCACCAGAATTCACATTTCTTAAAGTGTGCACCTTAGACAGCCCGTCTCATGGGATGCTCTTGAAAAGAGAGGGGGGGGGGGTCAAGTACCTTTCAGAAATATTGCAATCAATGGAATATTAGTCAATAGTAAAATTCGTATGTTGAAGCCTGCCCCACAGTGTGCCGGGATTAGGAGGTGAGGACTTCAGGAGGTGATCAGGACATGGAGGTGAAGCCTTTATGAATGGCATTGGCGCCTTATAAGGAGAGACACGAGAGGACTGGCTTCCTGTTCTCTCTGGTCTCCCTCATGTGAGGGAACAAGATGACAGCCATCTGCAAACCAGGAAGCGGTTCCTCACCAGACACTGGATCTTGCCAGCACCTTGACCTTACATTTTCCTGCCTGGAGAACTGGGAGAAAAAATAAATATTTGTTGTTTGATCCACCTACTCTATGGTATATTTGTTATAGCAGCCCGGGCTAGGACAGACATCAAACTGTTTTTCCTGTTTTAGAGATTCACAATGAACAATAAAATACTAAAGGCTCCTAGCAGCCTTGTCGGAATAAAACCTGAATGAATCTGGTTGCACCTCTCCCTTTTGCAGATGAGTAAACTGAGGCTTAAACATTTCTATATATCTCTGCTTTGTTCCCTATTCTATAAGTGAAGAAAAGTGACCATCTTGTAAGATCTATGTCTCCCTCTCTATATATGCCCAGAGCCTGATCACCTGCTTGATAGTCAAGAGGTCCCTGTATGTGTTGACTGATGTAACTAAAACAAAGTTTGGAGTTAAGTGGAAATGGGTATAAAAACTTTATTTTATTTTTCATTCACTCACCCAGTCAAAAATATTTATTGAGCACTTATTACGTTCTGTGCGTGTTGCTAGCCCTGGGAACAGAGCTGTGAATAGGACAGGCTCAGCCTTCACCCAATGAGCTTACAGCCTAGTTAGGGGGAAGCAAGGTCAAGAACATGAAAGGTAGTGAGAAAATCCACCAAAAGATAAAGTACAGGTTTGAGGTGCTTCGCCCCCATCCATCTTTCTCCTAGAGTCTCTCTGTCCAAGGATGGATGTTATTTCTATTACTGTAGTTTCCTTCCCACACCCACCCTCTTGCTTCCTTATTTGTAGTGGAAAAAAAAAATCCCAACACCCTGTCAGAGTACAAGCAATTGTGAAATCCCAAGTATAGTATGGAGCTGTGACAGCTTCTCCCTGGAAACATCTCCTCCCTGGGAAGCATCTGCCCTCCTCCACTAGTCAGAAAGAGCCAGCACGCAGAACCCCATTCAAAGCAACATGAGACCGGTCTTTACCACACTGACCCTCAAATAATAGGGCTCCTGGAGAGTTTACCTTGGGTCAGCCCAAGCCCTTCTAACAGCTTTGTGCTCGTGTGTATTCTGCCAATTTTTTCGCCAAACTAGGATATCTCTGCTCAGGCAGTTCCTCTCTGACTCTGGGTAGCCAGCTGCCTCCAAAAGCCTCTTTTGAACTCTTCCCTCTGTAGCCTCTGGAATTTCTGCTGTTCATATGTGACACCTCACAATATAGAAACCTGCGTCTTCTCTAATCAAATAATCGTATGGCCTTTCTCATTGGAGCCACTTGCATCTTGGGATGGGGGCAGAACAGACAGCATCCCTTCCTCCTCTGTGGTCATTCAAGGGTCCTGGGCCATCTACAACCCCTCCTCTCTCAATCCTCATTTTGCTTACTTACCACCTGTGGTCAGTTAGGATATTGTTCAAAAATATTCACTCCCACCCCTGATGACCTCTATGACCTCCATGGGTGTAATGTACTACCCCACTTCTTGACTTTGGCCAAAGAAATGTTAGCAGGCATGACGTGACACAAGGTTTGAAACATGCTTACTTTTTTGCACCCCTGCCACCATGAGGAGATGAGCACCCTGAGCTAGCCTGCCAGTCCCAAGAGGGAAATGACCAGAACCATTCTAGCCAGCCCCTGCCCCCAAGCATGACCAACCTCAATCAGATGGATCCCATCCAACCTGCAAATGCAAGGTCAACAGAAAGACCCAGATGGGTCTGATCTTCCACGTGTGGAAGGTAAATCAATGCTAAGTGTTGCATGCCACCAAGATTTTTGTGATTATTATGCAGTAATAACTGACCGATACATCACCCCAAGATTACTTTACCACATTCACTGAACTCTTTGACCCTTAGCTAACAGTTCCCTCCTGCACCCTGACTCCTACCATTGTATACAATGGCCTAGGGTCAGAACACTTGTTCTCTACTCCAGGAACCTTCACCTCACCCTCACTTCCTTTATATCCACCTGAACTTTGACCTCACCAGAACTACTTTTCCACCAAATACCTATTTCAGAAAAATCTTTTCTATCTGCCTTGTTAACCTGATAAAGCCACAATACCCCAATCTCTTCACTCTCACAGTGTATTACCTCTTCCTCAGCCCATTCTCTTAACTTCTAACCTAGACATGGCTTCCTGATCAATCACTCCTTGACCTCCTGAACACATCTACCCTAACAGTTCTCCATCTCAGAGGAAATCTAAGTTCCCAGTCCTCTTGCCCCTGAGCAACTGATCAACACCAGAAATCAACAGCCCATCTGTGCCAATGAATGCAACTATAATTCTGACCATTTCATACTTGGTGACTCAGCAAGCCTTCAACTTTTTCCCAATGTGCTCTGCTCTTCAGCTCTTCCAAACCTTCCCATTTTCTTCCCTCAGCAGGTGCTACAAGGGCTCCTATTTTACTGAGAAAATTGAGGTCTTTAGTCATAAAGGCCTGTACTTCTCTCCACTTCAGCTATTCACTTTTTCTCCTACCTACCTTCCCCCTTTCCTTCTCAATTAAAAATGATCCCTTCAAGACTAACTTCTCCCTGGCACTCTTTCTGCCAACCCTCCCACCTCCCAGAAGTTGTTCTATCAATACCTCCACTCACCCCCTTCCCATCCCACCAACTCTTAGCAGCATGCAAGTAACCTTAAAGTTACACAGAAGTCTATCCTCTTCCTTTACCTTTGAGATGGTCTCTATAATTCTTTTCTCCACCAACATTCATGGTTTTTATTTCTCCCTTTCTACCCTCACCCTATGCATTCTGGCTTCTGCCTCCACATGTCCCCAACTCACAGGGCTCTTCCCAAGGTTACCAGTGGCTTTGGAAATACCCAATCCAGAGCATCTACCCAGTGCCCACCCTCCTGCTGCTTTTGGCCCTGTTGAGTCCCCTTTAATTAATCTCCTCTTTCCACCTCCACCATCTCTGAAAATCACTCTTTCGAAGTCACTTCTCCTTTGAAAGTCACTCTCCATTGGGCACGGTCATTGGATGTCAGTGTCCCCTGGAGCTCTGTCCCCTTAACTAACCACCCACTCTTGGTCCTGGATGTCCCCCAGGCAACTCAGACAAACCTTGACTAAAATCAAATTCATTACTTTCCTTTTTCACATCCTTTCTTGATAGTTCCCTCTGAGTTGTTATCTTCCTTAGTATCATTATCCATTCAGTAGACCTAGCTAATAAGCTGGGCATTATCCCAAAATCGTCATCTCCTCCCTCACAACCCACATCCAATCAACCTTCACATGTTCTGATGCCATCTCCTAAATATTCCTCGTTGCCTCCTCTCTTTTCTCTTCCTTCTACATCCCTCTCTCCTTCTTCCCTTCCACCCAATCACCCCACTCACTCAATTCAGGGAGGCCTCTCTTATTTGCATAGTTTCAAAAGCCTAATGCTTGCATCTTCTTCCTACTTATAACTCTCCTTATACACTGCTTCCAAGCCAGAATTAACTTTCAAAAACTCACATTTAAACATATCACTCCCATGCTTCTAAAGAAACTCCAAAAGCTTCCTTGTTGCCAATAGGAAAGAGTCCAATCTCCTTAGATGCAGACTTCAGGATCAACTAACATTTTTGAAAACTTACCAGATACCAAATACTGTTCTCATCTTATCCCTTCAAGAAATCCACTGATGTGTTATTACCCCTATTCTAAGCGTGGGAAAACTAAGACTTCAAGGCTAAGTAACTTGTGAGGGTCACACAGCTAAGAAGTAGCTAAGATCAAACCCAAGCTTTCTAACATGGATTGAGGTGCTTTCCATCGAGTCCTTTAGTGATTAGCCTTTGAGATTAACAACTTGAACTTTGGCTACATTATAGTTATATATATACCTGAGGTAGTTCCTTGAAGGTGGTCTCCCTCTTCCAAATTCATCACCCTATTCTATTTCTACTGGAAATCACTTAAATCCTGGGTTTTGGGGTCCTACCGACATTAATTTGAAGCTCTGACACAATTTCATTCTCCCTACCAGCTGATAGAAGATGCTCAGGGCCTTTGATATTTCTATATTTTCAGAGGATTAAGTTCTTAAAGAGAATTAACATCCTAGAATATGAGCCTCCTTGCCAACGTGAACTGGGGACATATAGTCTTGAGT
The DNA here is from genome assembly GCF_987537825.1 of Furipterus horrens. NCBI lineage: Eukaryota > Metazoa > Chordata > Mammalia > Chiroptera > Furipteridae > Furipterus > Furipterus horrens. Next base: position 193,209,330 of record NW_028327173.1, on the reverse strand, counting down.
TTCCAGACTTATAAATGGCATAGGGAAATAAAACTTGATCCTCCCAAAAAGAGAGCAAGCCTAATATGGAACATAAGAATAGGATTATCCATTTTTTTATTAAATCAAGACATTTTTAAAAACAGCCAACTATAGCCTGATAACTACAGTTAATAATACTGTACTGTATATTTGAAAGTTTCTAGGAAACTAAATCTTAAAAATTGTCATCACAAGTAAAACATTATAACCATATATGGTAAGGGATGTTAACTACATTTATTGTGGTGATCATTTCACAATATACATAAATATCAAATTATTATCTTGTACATCTGAAACTAATATAATGTTATATGTCAGTTATACATACCTCAGTTGAAAAATAGCAAACTATAGATCAATTAGAAGAAATTATATAAACATATAAATGCATATTATAAATATGTATGTGTATCAAGGTAGCTAGATCTACAAAATATTAAAGAGATAAACAAAGCAAGATACAGAACATTTTATAATACTACTTTTATAAATTAAAAGAATACTCATGTGCCCTGGCCAGTGAGGCTCAATTGGTTGAGCATTGTCCAGCAAGCCAAAAGGTCAAGGGTTCGATTCCCAATCAGGGCACATGCCTGGGTTGTACGTTTGGTCCCTAGTCAGGGCTTGTACAGAAGGCAGCCAATCTCTCTCACAGTGATATTTCTCTGCCTCTCCTCTCCCTCCCTTCCCCTCTCTCTAAAATCAAAAATAAAATTTATTTAAAAAGAATACCCATGTATAACAATGCAATACAACATATTATTTATTCAGACTTATAAACGTATAAGAAACTTTTCTGGAAGGATATACATCAATATCATGGTAATACTTCTCTCTAAAATAGAGCTGCTGGATGCTATTAACATTTGGGACCAGATAATCCTTTATTGGGTGAGCAACACTGCCTCATGCAACATAGGATGTTTAGCAACATCCTTGGCCTCTACCAAGTAGATGACAGTAGCACCCCAAAAACATCCCTGTTTGAGAAGCACTGCTCTAAGAGATGAATGGAGTAGTGTGACTGAGGAGATGGTTAGCAGTGATTTAAAATCTATATTTGTAATATTGTCGTCTTCAAAATACTGGAATTAAATATATGCCAGTCATTATACATCTGAGTGACAGCAATGTGAGCGGTTGTATTTTTCTGAATCTTATACATTTTTAAAACACACAACTACCAACCATGATAAAACCATAATTCTATAAAAAAGAATGACATTTTTAAAATCAAACAAGCAGAAAGGCTAGACTAAAATAAGGCATTGTTGGTCAAATTATCCCTCTCAGAAGGATATGTCAAAGTCCTAGCCTCTGGTCCTTGTGAATGTGACTATATTTGGAAATGGGGTCTGCAGATGTGATCAGTCAAACTGAGGTCATGCTGGAATAGAGTGAGCCCTAAATGCAATGACTAGTGTCACGGAAAGGGAGGCATTTGGACACAAAGATACACAGAGAAGACGGTCACGTGATGACGGCAGAGACTGTAGCGATGCAGCGGTAGCCCAGGGACACCACCAAGAGTTGCCAGCACCCACCAGAAGCTAAGGAGCAGCAAGGAAGGATGCTTCCCTAGAGTTTGAAGAGGGAGCATGGCCCTGCCAACCCCTTGACTTTGGACTGGGAGCTTCAAGAGCTGTGACAGAATAAATTTCGTCTTAAGCCAGTCAATGTAGTACTTATTCGACAGAGAGGCGCTGGGAAACTAATCCACAAAGGAAGGCTCTTCACCTTCTCAAACTCACTGCATTCCCGGGAAGGTCCTCATCCCTCCACCAACCAGGGAAACTTTATCTATAGCAGACTGGTCTTTGCCAGCCCCCGGGAAACTCACAGGGTCTGGCCAGCTAGTGTTCAAGGGGCCATGTGGCTGTACCACCTCCCGTGGAGAAGGTGGGAAAGGGGCCGTGCAGCCAGTAGCTTTGCCAAGTTAGGCCTCAGTCTGCTCATCTGGGAAATGGGAACATAAACAGCTACCAGGCACGGGGCACCTGGAGGACAAAATGAGATCAGGTATATCTGGGAAACACTTAAGAAGGCAAACTGGTACTAGCCCCAAGCTGTCTTTTCACTCCTGGACCAAAGAAAAGACAATTAGCCCCAGAAAAGACAATTAACTTGACACCTTTGGGGGGGGGGTCTGTTTTGAATATAATTACTTTTTCTCTTGCTTGGGAACTCTCTATCCAATCTCAAGAGGGTTAGAAATGAGGGAGACAGATATGTGCTAAAAACAGTAGCAAAAATAAAACCAGTTAAAGTTTTTACATCATGCCCTCTCCCCCAAATTTTTAATCAAACTTGCTCCTCCGTTTTCTCTTTAGTTGGTCATCTTGGCAGAAAACTCCCCATATTATTTCAACATGCTGAGCTTTTACTCTCTGGCATAGCTGCAGGCGCCAGGACCACTTTTGACAGAGGATGCACTTGGTGGGGGGGGGGAGTAGACTGGGTGAAGGTGCCAAAGTTCAGACCCCAGGACAGAGGTGGGAGGCCCCGGAGAGCTGCACAAACCCAGGCACACACACCTCGGAGCAGCTGCGGGAACCAGGTGTGAGCAACAGGCCAGGTGTGTGGACAGAGCCTCTCAACGCAGGAGCCTCCAGTGGTTTACGTGCACTCAGTTATCTGCAGGGTGGAAATCACTACAAATGCTTCCTAGTCTATTACCCCAGCTCCAACAGGGCTATAATTGAGGTTTTTCTTCCCCTTATAAAGACCAGAGAGCAATTTTCATAAACTTCATTGCCTTCTCCATTTCCAGCATTTAACTACCCTCAGTGCCAGAACGTTCTTTCCAGATCTAATGAATCTCTCATGCCAGAGGCCACGGCCGTCTCCTTGGGCTCTGGGCTCCGTGCTTGGGAGTCTGCAGCTCTAGCCTCTTCCTTCCCAGTCTGAACCCTTCCCATTCATGAGGGCATATGGGGCTATTGAAAGGAGCCTTCAGACATCAGTTCCCAGAGCCCTTCCTCTCTCTGACGAAGGGACCTGCACCCAGAGTGGCTAAGCAACTGGCCAGAACCATCTCCCATTGCTTCCTCTTTTCTTCATAGAGCTGGTGCTTCAAAAATCTAACTTTTTTAGCTCCTTAGAAGAAATACATAAAAATATGCTATCCACAGAAGAGGGGCCAGAGTGGGCTAGGAGCATGATCAATATCAGGGCCTGGAGAGTATTGCCACCCACCCCTATTACCAGTGACCTGAGGCTTCTTTTACCAAACAGCCATAAAGCGTGAAACAGTAATAACATTTGTAAAACACTTTAGAGTTCATGAAAAGCCTTCCTTCACATATTATTTCATTTCATCTTCAACGTGTCCATTTAAAATACACATTATCAGCCCTGGCTGGTGTGGCTCAGTGGATTGAGCACCAACCTGCAATCCAAAGCATCACTGGTTCGATTCCCAGTCAGGTCATATGCCTGCATTGCGGGCCAGGTCCCCAGTTGGGAGTGTGCGAGAGGCAACCATACATCAATGTTTCTCTCCCTCTCTTTCTCCGTCCATTCCCCTCTCTCTAAAAATAAATTAATTAAAAAATAAAAATAAAATGCACATTATCATCCCCACTCAACGGATGAGGAAACAGAGTCAGCTAATGATGTACTCAAGGTAAGATCAACAATGAGAGTAGAGCCCATATGAAAGCCAGGCATCTACCTTCAAACCGCATGCTATGTGACCACACACAGCCTCCTTCACCAAGGAGAGCACAGGACTGGGAGTTGAGAGACTAAGGTGTGAATCCCCGCCTTGGCATCCATGGCCATGTGAACAGGCTCGGTCTGTTCTAATGTGAGACAAGGAGGCTGGGTGAACAAGGATTTTTGAAAGTGACTCCCAGCTCTAACGGAAGCTGTTTCATCTTTTGTTTCTATGCATATTTCATTTTTACTTATTGGATATCCAAGTATTTTCTGCACCTTCTCCTTTGAGGATTATTCACTAGAACAAAATGTTTAACTGAGTATCTCCAGGGTGCCAGGCACAGAAGTATGAGGATTGACAAAGACAGATACAGCTCTGCCCTCAGGGAGCTTCTAGTCTAGTGGGAGAGGCAGGGGCTGAACAAACAATCTGCCAGAAAAGATACAAACTATGCCTGTGACATGCCCCCAACAGAAGGAATGTGGTACTGTGAGAGCCACTACAAGGGGACTTGGGCCATCCCTGGGGAAATGAGCCTTGAGCCATGACACAAAGGAGAGAGAGGAGTGGTAGAAGAGCATCCAGGCAGAGGAAACACCCTGGACAAGCCCATGCAGAGGAAATGAAAAAGGCTAGGACAAGGGATGGAAAGATAAGTGGAAGTGGACCAGGGACAGAGAGGAGGGCATGGTGTGCAATAAGGATGAGGGGTAGGTAGGTCAAGTTAAAGGGAGTGGTTCTTATGTGAAGCGCAGGTGAAACCCATTGGAAGGGGTTAGGAAGCTGGGGTGCCAGGATGACGTGACCAGGGTACCTTCAGGTAATGAAGAGGGATTTTTACGTAAGCCTGTTCCCCCAGAGCTCTGACAACATGTTCAAAGAAACTGAGAAGAATCCCACTCGGGCGGACACTGCGCTTCCAGGAGAAACACAGGCAACTGTTCACTATGGCTGTCCCCTGGTCTGGAAAAGCATGCCTTGCTCTCTGACCTCCCCTTCTTTCAACCAATGCCTCATTGCTCTCTGGGTGGCTCCTCTCTACAGGGGTGGCCATGGAGGTGCACCACTCGGATCTCCTTCAAAAGGACTTCCTGCAGGGAGTAGTTGACAAGACAGCCCCAGCTGCCGTTCTGTGGATCCACTGCTGTAGTCCTACTGAGGCCACGCTCCCGCAGGGTTGTTCCCAGCCAATGACCAAGCTCAGAGGAGCACTAGTGCAGGCCATTCCTGTGCAATGCAAGACTCCTCCAACAAGCAACTTTGGCTTGAGGATTTCCATCGGCCTGGCAGAGATTTCCTCAGAGCTGTGCTACAATGAGGCTCTTCCTCTCCAATTCACCCTTCCTCACTCCTTTCACAGATGCCAGACCTGCATGAAGAAGGTCTGCACACTCTCTGCCTACTCCTGTACCCTCCCCCTTTGTCCTTTCAGGTACTTCTCCCAAGGAGGTTCTGACACACCTACCATCCTCACCCTGCCACACTCTACTACCCTCCTCAGATGACTCCTCCTAAGAGGACTCAGAAGATCCCCACTATGCTGGTCTGACTTTCACAGGGGCTCTCAGGCAGCATACCCTGTTATTTCTTAGAGCATCTTGTCCAACTTCTAGGCTTTCAGCCATACTACACTGTCAAGAATCATTTGTTTCTAGGGAAAGAAATAGATAAGCTTTGCCAAAGCTGTGGTTCCTCAAAGTCAATCAGACCAAGGGGCTCCTTAGAGCAGAATTTTCAAACCATACTCCGAAAACCCATGTACTTAAAGATGTTCTATGGGGGTCCAAAAAAGGGAAGGCCTGGTAGGCAGGGTTTGGGGGCCTCTAGCTCCACTTTAACCAGAACTGATCTACTTTTATCTATTCTGTTTCGTTTAGTGTTTCATTTGATATTAAGATCCTATGTAAGATATCATCGACAACAAAATAAAAAGTTTCGCTGTCCTAATAAAAACATGTCACTTAAAAACTACTCTTAGGGTGTTTCTGGTAATTCCAGGCTACTACCACAGGAAAACAAAAAAGATAAAATATACAATACAGCGTTCAAAAATCATCAAAATCCTGATCAGACAGTAAGAGAATAATAGTTCAACACTGAAGAAAATCAGGAACCCAGAGAAGGCATTTCCTGCATCTGGAAAATTTGAACTTTGACAGCATGGCAGTGTTAAAGAAATGTAAATCAATGTCCAGAAACTGTACAAAATTGGGAGGCCAAAAGCAGATATTTCTCACAACAATCTGGGACCCTCAGGGTGAGAGTAAACCAGAATTTGACTCGTCCTAAAGGGGACCTATAGATTGAGTTTAAATTACCTGTTACTGAGGGAACCTCAAGTCTTTAAATTTGTTTTGGAGGTGGGTGGTCTTAAATTTACAGTGCCTCCAAATACCTGCCAGAAAAAAGTAAAATTTTTCTTTAGAGGAAAGTATCTTATTCATCTTAGCCCTGTATAAATGGTTTTCCTGTACAATGACCAATACACAATCAAAGATAACCAGGCAGACTGTAAAATCATGAATGAGAATCCATAGAACTAATAGATGTAAATAAGGTCTGGTTCCCTCAGCTCTGAGACCCTGTTGGGACTAGAAGAATCTCCACTGAGTTATAGTAACCTAGCTAGTTTTGCTGGAACCACCACCCTGGGACCAGCCCTATTTATAATCTCCCTCCTAGCAAAGTGAGAGGCTCCATTCCCAACCAAGAATCTCAGTTGCCATTACTCTCTAAAGGACACTCCAGAACCTTGGCATGTGATACCAGAGGTAGCCTTGAGCTTTAATCACAGGGGAAAACTTTCATGAGTCTGTCCCTGTAGGAGGGTGGAATCACTTCCACCAAAAAGACAACAGTGCTTCCCTTTCAGACCATGACCCCCACGTCAGGGCTCCTCTTTTCTACTCTCTTCCTCCTCCTCAATAGTTCTGACCCTGCCTGCCCTCCCTCTTGATCAAGACTGCTCTCCTAATTAAAATAAACAAATGTCAGGAAGCAATTACTGCAGAGAAGGAGACAGATGGTAGAATGGTGGCATTCTGGTATTGCATTAAGCAGTAACTTGCTATCTCTTCAAAGTTTATGCACTTTAATTAAGCATCGTTACAGACAGGTTCAATGAGCTTTGGAGTAGGGTTTATCAAATTAGCTTCTTGCAGGGCTGATACTGTGTGATTGCAAGAGGTGTTCCTGATGCAAACCTCAGCTGCCTGAGAGGGCCTGGGAGGGGAACAAATGACAAGAAGCCCCAACCTCAGCCCCTCTGTAGGCCAAAGAAGGGGGTGATACTCTAAACACAGGAGCAGGAATAGTGAAATAAATAGGGAGCCTAAGTGAACGCCGGGGTAGCGAAGGCAGACATCCCCCAAGTTGAGCATCAGCACTTCTCCTTCCTGTGTGTGCTACACAAAGGATTCTGACCCAAAGGGGAAGGACCAGAATCTGGGAGGTGGTAGAAAACAGTGGTTAAATCAGACAGATTTGGGTTCCAATTCTTTCTGCATTCCAAATAACACTAAGTAAATTACTTGACTTTTCTGTGCCTCAGGGTGTTTTCCTTCATTTGCAAAATGGAAGTAATAACAATTACTGAATATTCACTATGTGCCTGTCACCACTCTAAGCACCTTATGTGTTTACCTCATTTAATCCTTTTTCCAGCAATCCTAGAAGTAGGTATGATCATTACCCCATTTAACAGACGAGAAGCCCGAGGCACAGGGAAGACAACCTTGCCCAAAGCCACACAGCTGCTAAGTGGAAGAACCAAAATTCCAACCAGGCAGCCTGGATCCAGAGCTCATGTTTACATGTAGTCACAAAAACCACAAAGCAAAATAAGAAACTATCTTCTACTATTCAGCAAGAAAATCAAGTAAACCATTGCCATATGCAACATAAATCTTAAAACAGTACACTGAGCAAAACAAGACATGAATATGAGTCCGTTCCTATGAAATTCTAGAAAAATCAGAGCCAATAAACAATGGCAAAAATTACATCATTGAGGACAGGGACTGACCACGAAGAGGTACAAGGAAGCCATCTAGGGGGATGGGAATGTTTTAGGTCTTGATTGTGTTGTTGGTTACACAAGTGTGTATATTTGCCAATACTCATTGAACTGTACACTTAAAATGGATGCAGTTTATTGTATGCAACTTATACCTCAAACATGTCTCTTAAAAATCTATGAATGACTGAATACAAAAATATGAATGGCAATTATCCTTGTGTGGTGTGATTCGTTCAAGAAATATTTATCAAGCACTTATTATGTGTCAGGAAATGTAGGTCCATCCAGCCTCTGTGTTCCTCAGCCCTTCCCCTTGGTTCTGCACCCAAAGGCTGCCTCCCAAGCATGCATGCATCCTGGCTGCTGCCTCATTTCCCTTAGGCTCTCCTGACTCTCCCTGACTCTTCTGCCTCTTCTTCTCACAGGCAGCATAGACCTGCCCACCAAGGTCCCCAGGCTCTCCTCCTCTCCCTCTTCTCATGCCCCTACCCACATATACACACCTCCCAGGCAAGACTTCACACCTTGCTTCACACCACCTGCTCAGTTTAGAACATTTTGCCACCTCCCAGGTGCAGACTCCCTTCCTTCAGATAGGCTCCCTCAGGGGGAAAAAAAAAGAAAAACAGACAACCTCCTGGGGGCAAGGCTTGGAGGTCTGCAAGACCAGGATACCAACTTCATCCCAAGTGAGATGGCCAGTGTCTGAGTCCAAGGGTTCAGGTAACTATCAACATTAGTAATCATCTACTAGGGGAGATCCTGGGATTATAAATCTGAGTATACAGCGTCATGGAGACACATATGTAAACTATAAATTAAATAATGTGTGATGCCTATATAAATAGTAATGCATCATACCAATGCAGTACTTGCTGTGAGCATACCATGTGCTGGAATAGGAACCCAGCCATTACTAGGCATAATGCCCATAATGCTCACAATAGCCCTCTGAGGTAGGTAACTTATTACTCCCATTTTACAGATGAGGAGGTTCAGAGAAGTTAAGGAACTTGCCCAAGGTCATACAGCTTGTAACTGACTTAATTAGAATTAGAATCACATCTGTCTCACCCCGGAACCTCCAGACTCACCAGTATGATGAAATAGGTCCAGATATGGAAGTAGTTCAGGGGAAGCAGTGTTACCTCTGTTCATTCTGGATCTTAAAACATAATAATTGATTTGAAGGTTCATAAGGGGCAGGAGAGAATGGAAGGAAGAAGGAAGAAGAATAAGCCAGGGGATAAAAGGAAACATGAGGAAAAGCATGATATGAAAGATAGTGAATTGTTGAATATTGTTGGAGGCATGATGGCAAGGATGGGAGGATTGAGAACTTGAGCTTGGAGAGGTCAACATGGGCCCAATTTTGAAAGACCTCTAGGTTAAGCTAAGAAGGTATATATTTATTTTATTTTTGATAAGCCCTTATATAGTAGGCACTATATGCTAAGCACTGTTTAAAGCACTGCACAAATTTTTATAACAATGCTAAAAAGTAGGTATTATCATTAGCCTCAATTTTATTGGTGAGGAAATTGAAGAACAAAGAGGTCACATAATCTGTCCAAGATAACTCAGCTAGTCAATGGAATTCAAACCTAGGCAGTCTGACTCCAGAGTCCAGATTTTAGCCACTAACTACTGCACAATAAAGAGATTTTACAGGGAAGGCAGTATTTTATGCGAGAAATGGTGTGATCAGGTGTGGGTTTCCTTTCACTCCTTCCCACACATGGTAGATGGGAGAAGAAAAGAAGACAAAGGAAGAAAAGAGCGGATGGTGGGAAGACCAACTGAGAAGGCACCACAGGGTTCTAGTTGAAAGTTGATAACGGCCCATTGACAAGAAAGACACAGAGGATCAAATGGGGACCACAGATAATAAAATGGTAGAACCAAGGGGTGCAATGACTAATGGGGTGGGGAGGGGTGGGTACTGAAGCTGACTGCCACCTTTCCTGCTCAGATTCCTGGGGAGACAGAGATGTTGCCCACTCAGATATTCAGGAAATTATGAAGAAGCAGACTTGGGTATGTAAAGTTTGATTCTCAACTTATCATTGATTATCAACTGCAAGAACCAGTAAGCATTTGCATATGTAGGTCTGAAACCAACCATTTTGGTTTTTTAACAGTTGATTTTTATGTATCCATGGGTGGAGAGGAACAGGATATGGATGATCTAATATGTATGTGAGAGTTCAAGATGAGGGTACCACTGGGGAGTCATCCACCCATGCATAGCAGTGAAAACCACTCTACCCGAGTAGAGAGCATCACACAGAAAGAGGAAGTAGAGTATAGGAAAGAGGCTGAATGGCAGAGCTCTAGAAAACTCAGACAGTTAGGAGTCACATAAAAGAAATGAATCAAAAAGATAGGGAGGGTCTTTATAGCCTTCAAGAAACAAACACACCTTGTAGGTCTGTGGCTGAGATTTTTTTAAAAGTTCAACGTGGTGGAAAGGGAAAAGCAGCCAGGAGACCGACTCACATGATCTGGGACAGGTGGCCCAAAGTGAACTCAATGTCTTGATCCTCATCAAAGAGTCCCAAAACAACAAGGTAACACAGCGTGCAGCTTTAAGTATTAAGGTGAAATGCACTCTCCAGTTCTCAGAGTTCTCCTCATTCACTCAGGATGATCGACATATATGAAAAAATCCATGCCATTGAGTAGCTACAACTAGGAAAATAAGGGCATCTCCATATGAAAACCCAAGTCCAGAGAAAAGAAATCAATTCTACCATTGACCCACCTCTCTGCCAGCTGTCCTGGCTCACCTCCCTTTATTACAAAGTTCAAAATTTCCTCTTACTCTGTATATAATTTAATAATTATCATAACATAATGAAAAAATGACCAATATTAACCTCTGCCCACCCCCACCACTCATCCTACTATTCAGAAAGCTAAGTGATCCACTTCTAACCAAGCAACTTTAAGTACTTCAGAACCATCCAGGTATGCTGGAAATCACCTCAGCCAAACAAACATACCTAAAACATGATATGCTGCACCATCCCCAGTGGGACACTCTGATGGGGAAAGAAAGACACTGGCTTGGACATGTGAAAACTTGTCTAGACGTCCATTTCTCATCAGTGAGGGGATAACATAGACTTCTGCCCCAAGTATACTTATCATTATCAGAAATACACAAACATAGCCCAGTCTGTCCCTCCAGATGACATTTAGACAGCAATCCTCTGGCACTCACTGTTTTCAGTGTCCAAACACCAACTGCATTGGTTCCGAGATCCATGGTGCCTTGGATGGTATATCCTACCTACCCTGCGGTCCAGGGCAGTAGGGACCATAAATAGATTTATTTCCCCACCACCTTGTGCCCCCAAGTCCGATGAAAGGGCAGAAGAGCAGATGAAAGCTATTCTTGATCTTCTGTTTGACTCTAGCCCTTTGTTATTAAATGGTCCTGCAAACTTCCAAGTCCCAGAAGCCTCAAAGAATGTGAAAAGACTCGGTAACCTATTAAGTCCTTGGGAGACTCCAAGCGAGCCAGAGCCCAGTTAGCAGAGCTCTTTATTCACATGTATAATATTTTAGATTTCACTTGCTAACATCTGTGTTGTGTATGATTACAACAGTAATATATGTCCCTGTTTAAAAACATTTGAAAATATAGGGGGGGCGAAAGTATAATTACACCAGTCAAAAATGATTCACATTAATCTTTATAGCCCCTTTTCTATGCACATATTATTTAATTGAAATCATAATATACATATTCTTTTATAGCCTGATTTTTTTCCTCTGTCACTAAATTACTTTAATGATTGCATAGTATTCCATTATCATCATTAATTTAACTCATTTCCCCTTGTAAGCACTTAGGCTATTTTCATTTTTTAGCTCTTATAAATAAAACTATGACAAATATTCTTTAAAAGATATTTATATATACGTCTTTCCTTAGGGTAGAGATCGAGTGTTTTTGCATTACACCAACAAAAGGAAAATGAGAAGAGGCCAATAAAGAAAAACGAACTGAGGCAGCTGACATCTTTTTTTCCTTACAGTCCCAATAAATCCATTCCCACACGCTCACACTCTTTCTGAGAGCTGCTCAAGGATGACCCAGTGAAATACCTTTCTTCTTTGTCCTACCAGCTAGGCAAAGATTAGCAAAAATACATCATAAGGGTATTGGAAAATGTTTATTCCTGTAACTGCAGGTGAAATGGTGTATACTTTAGAGGGAGAAAGAACAATACTTCTAATTATAGAAAACATAAGTTCTAACTATCCAACAGGGGGTAAAGTAAATTATCATATCTATATCATGGAATATTTTATATCCTTACAACCATTTAATTAAAGATTAGAGAATATTGACATGTAATATGCTCACATTATGATAATAAAAGCAGAAAAATTAGTCTGTGTACAGTGTGTTTCATATCTGTAAAAAATAAGTGTACACAATCTCACACACACATGCATACATTTGGGAGGAATTGATCCCATAATGGTACATGGTGGGGGGAAAAGGTGATTTTTGCTTTGGCCTCTGTGCTTTTCTGAGTTTTTTAAGTTTTCAGTATTGTATAATATTTTCATTATAAAAAAAAACACTGTGTGTTAATAGTGGTAATAAAAATGATCAACTCAGTGAACAAAATAAAACAAAATTAACTCATTTTCTAGACTGAGGTGGTCCATCCCACCACGTCTCCTTTCTCAACCTTTCCACGTTGAACTGTATCCAACAGGGAAAACAAGAACAATGGCACCAGTTACAAGAGAGCCTATGCTATTTCCCACCCAGCTCTGAAATGGAGCCAACTCACAGAGAAAGTTAGGGACCAGAGAAAAACATATCAAACTTGGGAGCCGGAGCTTAAGACCAGGCTGCAACTTGCCCCTGTCTAACTCCAAACAGTAACACTGGAAGAACACTTTATCCAGCTCCAAAGCAATGAATACTCCCCACACCCCAGGGTGCCTCATTTCACACCGTCGGGGGGGGGGGGGGCTGCTGAGCAGAGAGGAGGGACCTCCCTCAGAAACGATCCTCCCTCTGCACACCTGGCATCTCGCACCTGCCCATAGCCCCAAGCCCCAGGCCCCCAGCCCATGCTGCACCCCACCCCTTTCGGTCCTGCTCAGATATCCCTCTCTCTGGACGCAGGAGAAGAGGAAACATCTCTTGTGTGAAGAGGAAGGCCCAGGGACCTAGGCACGAACTTTTGCACATTTACATCTTCTTCACAAATGTCATCAAAGAGACAAGCCCCCAACCCAGCCAGGAGGGCAGAGTAGGGTCATGGCCCCAACCAGGGCTGGGTCCTGAGGTTCCTGCTGGCAGACTGTGCAGGTGCCTTCAAGCGTTTGGCACCTGTGCACCTCCCTGTCCTCTTCTGGGACATGGAGAAGTGAGATCCTATCTATCCCACTGGATCACTGTGCTGATTAATCTGAATAATTCACATGGAGACTCTCACACTGTGTATGGTACATGGTATCTGGAAACTGGTTCCCCTTCCCTCTCTTGCCTTTGTCCCTGGAAAAGCCAAGGGCTCTGGGCTGACAGGGACATGCTTCCCACCCCCAGCACCAAGTCCTCCCTTCCTGGGTTTTAGACAGAGACCGGGCTTGATATAAAGGATCTGTTTATCCCCCTTGCCCAACACAAAGAGAACGAGAAGGTCCACCACTGTCATTTATTTTTCCTCTCTAGCTGATTTTTTCACAAGGATCAGAGTTAAGAATTTGGGAGGAACTTTAAGGTTACTTGTTGAACCTCCCACCTTAGAGCCCTGAGAGGTGATGTTCCAGGGAAGCCCCCCAGTGGCACCTTCCGGTTATGGTCAGTCCAAGCACTTGACGAGTGTCCCATCATTGTAATCTTGACGTCCCTGGAAACGGCTAAGTAATGCAGCAACATCCTTCACTGGCAGAGAATCCACAAAGTCCTTTCACAGAGGCTGATTTAAATTCCTTCATTTCACATTTCTTTTTTATTTTAAAAATCCTGTCAAATCCTCTCTGGCTGTAGACAGAAACAGGTGTTCCCTGCATTTTCAGGCAGGGAAATGGAGTCATGCTCATTTCAAATCGTCCAGCCTTTCATTTCCCTCTTACTCCACCTGGAACGGCACTCTGCTCTCCTTCCAATCCTGGAAGCCAGGATGAGGCTCACGCAAGTCAATATCACACCTCCCAAGATAATGGCGGAAAGAGAGGTTCAGGAGGGATAAAAAGGGGGCCACTATGGGAGTTTCTTCCATTCTGCACTCCATCTGAATCAGCTGCCCATTCTTCCCACTGGTCGAGGCCCTCACCTGAAATGGACCTGAGATTCAGTGTGCTTAGTTGCTGTAGTCTGTTCCTGCCCTGGTGACTTCATTCAGAGGTTTTAATAGTGCACCCCAAGTCACACTTTCTTCTCGGGACCCCTGAGACACACCCCTGAGAAGAAGGGAGAGCAGCAGGTTGTGTGTCTGACAATGTCACAGCCGCTCTGGCTCTGCCCGCGGCTCCATCTCTCACCAGCCCCTGCACTCCCTTCCGGAGATGATGATATTTCTCTCTCCTCCACCTTCTGCCACCAGCCCGAGACTTGTCAGCAGCCCCTTCATGTAGCAAACACACAAGTTGGTTTGGCTTAAAAGGTCAATTGCAGCAGATTTGTACGTGTTCTCTGCCTCTGATGCCAAAGTCCCTCACAAGAAAAGGAGTACAAGCCGTCCCGGGTGCAGGCTTCCCTGCTCCCACCCCTGCTTCTCACTCCACCACACCCTCTTGCCTGCACAGTGTCTTCAGCCAAGGAAGGACAGAACACTTGCAGGCTGGTTGTTTCTCCATCGCCTTGCCTGTGACGGGTTCAAAGCTTGGCACACACATCCATTCAAGTCACCCAGTGGGAGCCATCAGACACATAAGCCCCAGAGGACTCAGATGAAGAGAGAGCTGGGGCTGGGGAAAGACCCCTTTGAGTAGATTAACCTCCGTCCTCAAAAGGCTTGATGGTGGAGAGAATTTAGCCTGGCCCAAAGTCAGGGAGCCTGTTTGGCTACATTCTCAGGAAGTCATTTCTATTAATGAGGCACCTGTCCTAAAATGCAGTTCTCAAATCAGCGTCCAGGGCCTTCCGTGCCCTGGGAGATTCTTCCAGATGGTCACAGGCTGTCGCTTCCAATATTAATGCTTAAAATGTGACAGCATCAACACTTCTGTTTTCAGCATGACGTAACCATGGCCTTTCCTTGGGACATCTCTGAGAACCACCATGTGTCACCACAAGAAGGGACCTTAGAGGGTTCCAAATCCATCCTCACTTCAAAGATGAGGACCTGAGTCTGGGAGCCAGGAAGAGGTGGGCCACAGCCCATGAGACTAGTGAATGGTAGGTCCAGCATCCCAGTGCCGGGTCTCATTCAACCACACTGGACAACCTTAAGGAAATACCTGCCAAAGCCCATTATCAAATCATAGAATACCTCCCACGCAAGTCCTTGTGAAAGTTTATTGTGTGGCAAGGGTGAGTGGGGTTACTTGACCATGGAGAACTTCACCTGAATTGGATTAAAGCCAAAGAGGATTTATTAAGTATATTTTTCCGTTAAACACTAGGAAGCCAGCAAGTCCAGGGTTTTCTCTCACCCCGATAGCTGCAGACTCTGTCTAGGACACCACACCACTATTTACCCTGGTTCGCTCAACAGCAGTGATTCTCAACCATTAGCATGCATCGGGACCACCTGGAAGAGGTTTTAAAACACAGCTCACTGGGCTCCATCCCCAGAGTTTCAGAGTCGAGAAGTCTGGCGTGGGACCCAGGAATGTGCATTTCACACAAGTTCTCAGGTGACGCTGGGACCCATGTGGAGACATGTACTCATTGAGTTTCACTAAGACCGATACTTGATTTCTATGGGCCCACCACCCCCACGGTGCACCTGAACAACTAACACACACTTGTTCAGTCTCCTCCCACAGCTACAGCCCTGTATGATGGTTCTGCCCAATTAAGATGACTCGCTCATGCTACAACATAATCGATTGCCCCATTAACAGATGGCTGGAAATTCAGGCTGGCCCCCTTCCCGGCATCGCCGGCCATTGTGCACAAAGTTCCCCAAATCCAGACAGAGCAGATGAACCAGTGAGGAGTTTCCAACCACCATTCTGACAGCAGCCATTCCTGAAATGCCCCCCATTACACCCACTTTGCCAGGGATTGCTGGACCCCAGGATTTATCACAATCTGGTGCAGGGACCCCCAAGGCAGCCCACACCCTCAGTCTACCCCATCCATCCCCAACTTCCAGGGCTTTGTTTCATTTCCAAAAGCAGCTGGCACTCTCCTACTGCAGGTACTGAAGTCTGTGACATCCATTCCAGGGGGACAGCCACTCCTGCATAATGCATTTTGTCCCTGGCTCAGAGCAGGTTCAGTTGCCTCTACCTCAGAAAGGGCAAGGCAGCTGCTCACATCAACAGGTGTCTTCCAGTGAGGCAGCCTTCTGGGACACGGCTTGCTTACTGGGACACAGCCAAAGTGATGAAATGGGGCCCCAACTGAGGTTCCATGTCCAGGTGCATAATAACCAACCAAGTAACCGAGTGTCCATGTGGTCAGAGAGGCCAGGACCATGGTCCTTCCACCTTGGGAGTCAGTTATTCACACTCCAGTATCTTCATCTCTAATATGGGGAAATAACAGTTCCTGCTTCACAGAACTGAAAAAATAAAAATACCTGTGAAATGCTTAGCAGAGCACCTGGTACAATCAATGCATGCTGCTCTTACTATTGTTATGATCAAGGAAAACCAGAAGGCCCTACACCTGGCTCAAACTGCCACATTTTAAAGGTCTCGGGGAGTGGGACCTCAGATTCAACAAGAACCCCGGGGGACAAACTGGCTGTGAGCACCCCAGGTACTCACCTACTCCTCATCCGACCGCCAGCAGCTCTGGCCAAGATCTACCCTCTGACTCCTGCACTTGCCCCTCTTACATGAGGCCTCTCTTGCTGTTTTCTAGACTGTTCCTCTTGGCCTCTCATTAAAGTCAATTTTAAGCTACAGTGCAGGCTCTGACACATGCTTCTGCTTGACCTCATCACCTTGTCCATCTCTGGCATCTCTAGAACTTCCCTTGGAGCCCAGAGTCCTTTCCCAAAGCTAGGGATCAGCCAGAGGTTGTTTACTTCTGTCATCATATGACCAAGACATGCCCTCCACCTGGACTAGACAGGAACCTGTCAGCTGGAAACCAAGCTGAGGAATCTTCCGGGAGTTTTTCTCAAACTACAGGCAATGAGCGTCTGACATTAGAAGTTTGACTGAAGCTCCCTGAAATGAAACACAACTCTAAAACCTGCTCCCAGCTATCCAGCTGAGAAAATTCTCTTCTGTTGCCCTCACTTAAAGGCTGGACCACCCAGAAAGCACTTGGGCTATTTAATATACCTTAGATTTACAGGAAACAAAGACCCCCACCAACTACAGTTAGAATAAGGGCTTGCAGGGAGAATAGGCTGGGACCACAAAGCCATCAGCAAAGGAAATCACTCTACCCTCTCTTCTCTTCCTTCTTTTGTGGCACTGCTGCTATGCTTCTGGTGTCATGAATGGCCCATCCTCCCCTTTCTGCTAACAGTCATCTCCTAACCTCAGTTAAGTCATGAACTTTGAGCTCAGAATCCCCCACTACCAAGTTGGTTTTCCAATTCCAAACTCCCAACGGAGCAGAACCATAAGCTGACTCATCTTTTTTAAGCTCTTGATGGAAGGACAGAATGTGGCCAGCAGCCATGGGTGCTCATGCCTGCTATAAGCCACAGTGATGGGGTGGGGGTGGCCAGGTAACAGGATACAAAGCAAGGCTGCTCTTCAGTCAATCAGCAGGGTGATGGGAAGAGCAGCTCAGAAATGGTGTGGCTAAGCAGGGAGCAGAACATATACAAAAAATATCAAACGTATGTGCCAGGCACATATGAACCAGGCCGGCAGAGCACTTCCTCACCTGGAGCTGTGCCCACACCATAAATTTGTGACCAGCAGGCCAGCAGCAAAAGTACAGGTATAAATAGCAGAGCCTGGTTCTGCGGCTTTCCAAAAGTGGGCACAGATTCCATCTGGGTCCTATTCACTCCTCAACTGAAAACATTTTCAAATGTCCCTTGCTCTGGGTTAAAAGAACTATAAGGTGGCTCATGATTTTTTAGATACACAAGGTGGCACTCAGTCAATGTTTTATAAATAGACAAAAGGATGGAGGAGGGAAGGTATTAGATGAGACAGCCACACCTACCACAGATTGGAGGTGATTTAGAAGCCATCCCTTCTCGCTCCCTGATCTGGCCAGGAAAGAAGGATGGAATGGGAAGAAAATGATCCCAGTAATGTCTCAAAGAGATAATGCTGGGTCACAGATACCCTGGGGGAAGTGGTGCATGTCAGGGCCAACCCAGCTCTTACCACCAAATCAGGGGAAGGCAAGACTGTAAATAATCACGCAGTAAAGCTCCAACCAAGAAGGAAGCAAGGGTGCTCACACCCTCTCTTGCCAGCCTGTCTCCCAAGCCTTGGACCATGTTAGAAGTGATCAGAAGCCCCCAGCAGGACCAAAAACAGCAAGAGAAAAAGCAGAGTGAAAGGCCCAGCATGCCAGTGGCCCACGAGTTCTCCAGGTTGAGCTAAGGCATAACTGAGCACCTCCCCAGCTATTGGTCATGAGGATTTGGGGCAGTCACAGGAACTATGGCCCATCTGCAGAATCCTGCCATGCAGCCTTACAGAGTTGGGCAGAAGCCAGAAGAAGCAAGAGGAGGGGAACAGGGAGAATAAATGCCAGCATGTAGTTGAGCTCCGTGAAAGCAGGTCTTCTCCAGCATCCCAGCTAAAAGCAGTGGCAGCCTCCTGTATTGATTATGCATGTGTGCCACTGAGCAAACAGGCCAGCTGGGCAGGGGCCGAGGTCTGCTGGATAATTTATATGCTGGCTTTGGCATTCACAGAGCCGTGGGCAGAGTTCAAAGGAAAGTGCTAGAGAACAGACGTTCAAGACATAAGCACACTGCCACACTTCTGCAGCTTCCGGTAGGTGGGACAGAAAGGTCTCCTAAGGCAATCACACAGAGTGGTGCCAAAATATGTGTGCGTGACACGCCACTCCCACTGCCTATGACACACACTCTGGCTCTGAATCTCAGCTGTTCCCTTGTCTGGTAGGCTCCTTTAAGATCAAGGCTGTGTCACCACCTGGAGGAAGTCTGACCTATACACCCAAGCTGGTCTAGGTGACCTCTTATAACCTGTGGCTGCCTTCATTGGAGGCTTCCTATTCACCCATCTGTTCACAGTGTTTCAGCCATAGGGGAGCCTCCAATGCATTCAACTAAGACAGACCTCTCATTAGGTTCAAACAGCTTCCTACACCCTCCTTCATAACTTCCTCTCAGTTTGTACTCGGTTTTTTGTACTTCTTTGGTCACTTCCCCTGCCCCCCCAAGCCCCAATTGTGAGCTCCATGAGGAACAGGACTTATTGGCCCTTTTTACCACTGTACTCCCTGCACCTATCCCAGTACCTGGCCTGCATGGAAACTCAACAAACAGTGACTTAACAAATGAATAAATTAGTCCTACAACATATTATTGATTGCTCTTTCTTCCCCAACTAGGTTATGAGATCTTTTAGGGCAAGGACAGTGTCTAATTGGTCTTTTCTCCCCAGCACAAGAAGCAGGGTGGGGTCAGGCATTTCTGGCACCCTTGCGTGATTATTTCCCATCACCAAGATGAACCAAACAATTCTTCTCATTTTGTTCTTTCACAAAGCTTAACATAATTCCTAACCCATAGCAGGTGCTCAGTGTCTATTTTCAGATGATTTACCTTTTAAGGAGCCCATATATAAGACTGGGAATATGTCCTCTATGCTGAACAATGGAAAGTATGAGCCTGAGTGGTAGTGACACTGCCAAGCAGCTCCTCGTGGCCAGCAGGCATGGACAAAGGCAGCATTTAGAGCAGAAGGAGCCCCACCCTGCCCCACCCTGCCAGGAGGTCGGAGAGCTGAGTGTCAGTCCCCAGCCTACACTTCCTGGCTGGATGACATGGGAAAGCATCAAACTCCTTGGCATGTGGTTGTCTCACCTCTAAAAGTGGGGCAGTTTCCTCTGGCCCCTAGACATTGAATCTACCTCCCCATGTTGTGGTAACTAAATACAGTAGTCAGTCACATAGCCCAAGTTTGAATCCTACCTTCTTTGATTTCCAGCTGTGTGACCTTGGATGAGGTACTTGACTAAGACTTGAGTCTCAGTTTCCTCCTTGTAAAATAGGGCTAATCATAGCTTAAAAGGATGGAATAAGATGATGCATGAAAGGGACTTGGTTACAGATGGGCACAGCTAGCAGTTTATTGATGGTATAAGACTGTGGGCTTGCACTGAGAAGATCTACTCTGGCTAGCTGAGTTATAATGCACAAGGTGGGTTCTAAGGTTCAGTCTCTTCATCTGGAAAGAAAGCAAAACCTCTTCTCACTCTGGTCAAGTTCACTCCCATCCAGGATACCTGCACTTACTGTTCCAAGCAGAGTAGCTCCCTCCCCAGCTCTTTTGTGGCTTTCTCATCATTCAGGTCTTAGCTCAGATGTCATCTCCTCAGATGGCTTTCCCCGCACATCTCCAAAGTCACCCACCTGACCTAACCTGATTTTATTTCCTTCCTGACAGTCTCTTCTGTCTGAAATTGTCTAATTTTTATGTGTTTATTGTCCATCACCCTCTTCATTAGAATCTCAGCTCTATGAAAGAAGAAAACTTGTTCTGTATTCAGTTGTATTACCAGAGCCTAGAATGCTGCCTTGCACATATTAGGACCAACAAACACTGAATAAATGAATGGATGAATGAATGAATTAATGAATGAACCAACATCCTCCAGTATCAATGTGAAAAAACAAATGGATAATGCAATGAAAATGCCTAACACAGTGCCTAATTCATACTAGCCTCTTCATGTTCATTTTCCTTACTTTCCCTGGGAACTAAAAATTAGCTTAGCTTGAGATTTTAAAACTTGTTTAAATTGAGCCAAGGTTATCAGACAGAAGAAGAAAAAGAGGGGGAGGGTCATAATTAACCTTCACATGCAGATCTCTACCAAGCTCTTCTCAACACCTCTGAAATGTCTGAGCAACTGAGCCTCCCAGGATCCCCTGAGTGTTCTGGAAGACAGGTCATCAATTGAGCTACTTCTGCATCTGCACACGTCGCAGATCAGACACAAAGACAAATGACGCTCGATCCAGTGCCAAGGGGTCAGTGCCAGCCATGGTGTAGATTTCAGGCTGGACCCCTGAGAGGACTCATGTCTAAAATGCAGGCCCAGTCAGGTACTGACCAGGATGAGGACTGTGATAATCACATGAGGATGCTGGAACATCCTGCCCTATTCTGCAAATGCTGTCCCCTCCACTTAACCATTTAACTCTGGAGCCCCTCTGCTCATTCTGAGACATCTCCACTATCCTCCCTTTAGTCCACCCAATTTGGGCAGCCCTCTTACTCTGCCCAAGGTCCCAGGCCAACATGCTAGATGAGTTCTGTCCTCCCCTCTCCTTCCAGATGCCACCAGACTATCCCAGGTCAAGCAGCCTCACCATCAGCAGGGAAAAAGTGACAATGACCTCACCTTGTCCATACATTCTAGATATCAACATTCTAAACCACTGAGCCTCAGCTGTTCCAGTACTGAGAGGTGGAACATTGGAGGTCAAGAGGTCAAGGTGGCTGTCAGGGCTCAATCTCCCCAATAGGCTCTTTCCAAGAGACTGAGCTAAAACTCTAGATGACAGCCAGAACTCACAGCCCTGACCCTCTCCCAACTCTACCAGGCAAGACATGAGACATGCTAGATTTGAACCTTCATTTTAAATGTAAAAAAAAAAAAAATCTGTTGCTCTCTATATGCAGATACCACATTGCCTATAAAAATGCTCAAGCAAGGCCACAATGGGATTAATCTGTGGTTCTGACCATTGCACTCGGCCTATTACACTCAGAAAATCCTTATGTGGAGGGAACAGACTGATGTGGTTCAAATTCCATGCCCCTGACCCAAACCCAGCTTGCATCACCTCCACTGGAGCAAGGGCAGAGTCTCCTCTCTATTTCTATGGGTCCAATTGTAGAAGCAGAGGAGGAGCATTATCCTGATGACCAGCTGCAGAAAAGAGGTATTCGGATACCAAGTCTAGCTGAAGAAGTTGGGTGAGCCAGGGGCAGACACAAAGAGGGTGGCTCTCAAGCCACCACACATCAATGCCTCCAATGCCTGGGGAGAGGGATTTCTCAGGGCATGGGTTGACAGATAGCCTTGAACTCCATTTTCTAGCCAGTTTGGCTGCAACCTTGACCCTTCAGTCCCACTTTCACTTGATACCCAAGTTTCTTAGTGAAAGAGCAAGCCAGTTCTATTGACAAATCAGGGGACTTTACCCTCCACTCCAGTAGACTCCTGGGCAAGCCTGCACTTCTTAAACAGCACATCCATGACTCTTAGGGATCCTTCACTGGATGCTTTTCCAGCCTTCCCTCCACAACTTTACAGTTTCTTACGCTATATTGTGTCCTAATGTCTAGCCAGAACAACTGGCTGTGTGATTTTATGCAATTAACCTCTTTGAGCCTCAGTTTATGTATCCCTAGAATGGGTGTTAAATTAGACAAGCTCTAACATTTCCTTTTAGCACTTACATTCTATAATTCTCATTATCACCTGGAATCATCTGTAACAATGATATCCACTTCATCAGACTTGGACCTGGACCTATTTGCCTTCTCAAGTTCCATGCAGAACAGTCTTTCTGAAGTTTTCCTTAGCTTACTGAATGTTTTGTAAGTCAACGTCTCCTCTCCATATCCTTCTAGCATATAGAGGTGGTGGGTGGTTGGGCAAACTGAGGAGAAATCAGGAAGTACTGTGGGGTGGCAGCTCCTTGTAAGGAAAACTGCACATGTTCAGGCTCAGTGGCTGACAGCTCCCAGGGCCTCTCCTACCCTTCCCCTTTCTGAGACATGTGAAATCTGCCCCAGGGATCTGGAGCCATGCCACCCACCCTGGGAGAGGAGATCTAGCGCCAAGCTCCTGATGGCTATTCACATCAACACCCTGAGGGTCGTCCCCCACAACTGTCTCTCTCTCATCCCATATCCAATTCATCTCCAACTCCAGTTAACGGTACCAGGAAAATATGCCTCAACTCTGCCAGCTGCCCCGACTCCATCTCTGGCACCTACACAGTGTCTGGACTCAGCAGATGCTCAACAAAGATCTGTTGAGTGAATGGAGTCCAAGAGGATTTCTTTTTGCCTGAGAAATAGAACTGAGAAACGGACTATTTTTGCAGGTCGATGATGAGTTCAATACTTCCTGCCCAGCTAAAACATGAATAAGTGCCTCGCCTCAAACCCTGCACGACCACACTACTGAGTTAAGAATTCCTCTCGCTCTCTCTCCTTCCCACTCAAGTCTCAAGACTCAAGAGTGACAGTGAAACCACAGGCATCTCCTCACTCTGCGGATAAGATCTGAGTGTAAGTATCAGTTTAACATCTGAACAGCATTAATTCCCTGGAGCTATCTCCTGCCCTTAGGCTGTGTAACAATACCCAAACATCATGTACCCTGCACACACACACAGCATGCATACACACCACGCTTGGGGCAGCAGAAGAAAGCAGAGCTGAAACTCAGATCCCTCTCTGGGGCCACAGAGCACTGCCCGCAGGAATACTACGAATCTGCACCTCAGTCCATTAGCCCGGCTGGAATGGTCTTCATGAACGCAAAGGATAACCCACCCACCCCACTAGCCCCCATCACCAGGGCTAAATTCTCAGAGTTTGCACACAGCCTGAAGAGGAGAAGGGATGATTTAATACCCCTGCTTGCCCCAGTTTCTAGAACTCTGCATCCATCTGCACAGAATTACTTGCGACAGAAGTCCTGAGCTGGAAAGTGATCTGAGTGGCTGTTTCCCTGCCATGCCCCTCTTCAGAGTTTCCTCATTACAGTATTCCCTCACTTATTGCAGGTATTACATTCTAGACACCCCCACCCCAACCCTCCCCCCTCCAATAGGTGAAAATCCACGAAGTAGAAACCTTACATTTATTTTAGTATTTATATATATTTTAAGGCTTTATAAACTCTTCCCACACACTTATAAACCATTCCCAGTCCCTTATTAACATTTCCCACTCCCTTATTAACCTTTTCCACACTTTTATAAACACTGCTTATGTTCTTAAACATATTCTACACTCTTAAACCTACGTAATTTTAACATATGTATACTGTACCGCAAAATCCCACGATATAGTGAAAAATCCATGACAAATAATTAAATATAATATTTTTTTAAAATCCTGCGATACAGTGAAGCCGCAATAAGTGAACTGCAATATAGAGACGGACTACTGTATTTCACACTGGCGGCCCTGCCTCCAAACTCCCAATGCCATCACATCATCGCTGGGAGTGTCTAAGAGTCAACATTACAGCCAAAGACACAGAACCAGACTCTCCCAGCCCATCTGGCCATGCGGTAGAGCAACTGTGGGGGCCAGGGGGTCCCCACACAGGGTCCTCCCCTGCAAAGTCCCAGCCTCCCCCTTTGGCTTCCTCAAAAGTGCTTCCATGTTGGCCAACCTGCCCCTCTGTTCTGACTGCTCTGGAAGCATGTTTCAGCATGGGTATGGTTAAGGTCTACAGTCAGCCAACCTGGGTTCAGATAATGTTCCACTCCCAAGGGGGCAGACCCGGAGAAGTCACATGACCTCTCTAAGCCTCCATGCTCTGGTCTGTAAAACATGAGTCCCAAGGTCTGCCACACAAGGTTGCCATGGGGAGTCAATGAGCTAACTATTCTGTGTAACACTCTTTCCAGCAGTCCCTCCATATCTGCGATTTTCCTTTCTGCAGTTTCAGTTACCCATGGTCAACCATGGTCTGAAAGTATCAAATGGAAAATTCCAGAAATAAACAATTCATGCATTTTAAGTTGCTCGCCATTCTGAGGAGCACAATGAAATTGCGTGGGCCAGCTGTGAATCATCCCTTTGTCCAGCATATCCACACTGTACACGCTACCCACCCATTGATCACTTAGGAGTCTTCTCAGTTATCAGATTGATTATCAGAGAGAAAGAGAGAGACCACATTCACATAACTTTTATTACAGCATAGTGTTAGAATTATTCTATTTTATGATTATTGTAGTTAATCTCTTACTGTACTTAATTTATGATCTAAACTTTATCATATGTATATATGTATAGGAAAAAAATAGTAGTCTATATAGGGTTTGGTACTGTCCTCAGTTTCAGGCACCCACTAGAGGCCTTGGAACTTATCCCCCAAAGAGAAGGGGGACTACTGCATATAAAACTGAGTCACTTTTCCAATTCTTAGTCACACCCTTTCTACCAGACAACACTAGTGGTTGTCATTGTCATTTTGTCACCAATTTCCTTACTAATACCCTTCATTTGTGGAATGCCCCTCCCAATTCACCCCTCTCCCCAAGAAAGAAAACCTGTGACTTAGAGGAAAGCCTGAAGGGTAGACATCTAGATGGGGACAGTGGTTCTTTCTGGGTCGTAAGAGTCCACATAATTTTCATTTTCTTTTTTAAGTATTTCTCTGTTTACTTGATTGTTTTTTCTGTGTTTTTTTTTTTCTTTTGCAAAGTACATGGCCCATGTATCACTTTTTAAAATGAGAAAAAATATAAACTATTTCAGAAATTTCCAGGCCTTGTCTCTAGAAGGTTGTTCATGAAAGAGAACTAAGGATGATGACCCATTCTCATCTGACCCTCAAGGGTTAGGCAAGAAGTGGCCCAATGTAACAAGGTGCCTGAATTGTGGACGTGAGAAGGAGAGGTATTTGTTCACGCAGCAGGTGTTCACTGAGTGCTCACCCCAGGCGAGGTGCCATGTGTGAACAAAACGAAGTCCCAGCCAGTCCTCGGGGTGATGAGGTCCTATTCAGGCAGACAATAAGCAAAAGAAACACACGTGTAATATATCAGATGGTGTTAGGTGCTGGAAAAATTAAGTAAGCAGGGGGCTGGGTATGCTGGGGAGGAAAATGCTCCCCTGGAAAGGGTGTTTGGGTTACACTTGCCCAATGAGATCAATGTGTGCAGAGACCTGGGGAAGGCAAACAGCCAGGGCAAAGGCTTGGAGGCTGGATTGGCCTTAACAACTGGAAGAGCAGGAGTGAGGAGAGTGGAAGGAGAGGAGGACAGAAAGGAGCTAGGTCACTCAGGTCATACCAAGGATGCTGTGGCTCGCCTTGAGTGTCATGGAAGCCAAGGAGAGTTTTGAGCAGAGTGACATAACTTCACTTTCATTTTAAAGGAGCATTCCAGCCTGCTGTGTGGAGAATAAAAAAATGTAAGGAGTCAAGAGCGGAAGCAAGAGTCCAGTAAAAAAGGATACTGCAATAGTCCAGGCAAGAGGATGTGGCAGCAGTGTGGACCACAAGAGTAAAAAGTGTGGTCATCATCTTCTTGGTCCATTTTCCAAGGGACAGCCTACAGGCTTTGCTGACAGATTGAACGTGGGAACATGAGAGACAAAAGGAGCCAAAACCATTCTAAGTGTGTGAGGTGTGAGTAGTAGGAGAGAGTTGCTACTTCTAAAACAAGAAGACTAGGTGGGGCAGGTCAGGGCAAGGAGTAGAATTAAAAGCTTGTAAAGTTAGAGCATGTAAAATTTGATTGAATTAGTTCAAGACAAGCAGGTAGAGATGATGACCACGCAGGCAGTTATACCAATTTGAGTTCAAGCAAGAGGTCCAAGCCAGAGATCTCTATGTTAAAGAAGGTGAAGTAGACGCACTCTAACACTCCACCCACTCTATGAGATGCTAGGATTCTATAGCAGAGAATCAACTCTCTACTTCCCTAACCCTTCATTTGGAGAAATCCCAGACTCTGACACCAAATAAGGGGTAGAGTTTCTCCACCCTCTGAACCTTCTTCTGACTCTTCCTTATTCCCTACCCCAAGAGACACATTTTCTTCCAAGGAGACTAACCTGGTATCTGCCTTAGGTGGCAAGGAGAGAGGGGCTCAGCAATCTTCCCTTCCTTCTTAGAACATAAAACCTCAGATGCCAGAATTTTCCACCTGCCTCATTACACTCTAAATCTAAATCTGGAAGCTCAGTGGCACCAGAAGCAATTGTGGGAAAGTGCTCATGATGCATCTTTAAGTGAAAAATCAAACTAGTGTGACAGCGTCCAAAATGTGATTTCAGTGCCTGGCACAGAGTGGATGCTCAATTAGTATTTGTTAAATGAGTGGATGAACTTTTTTAAAAAACAAAATAGCATACCCTGCATTGTGGATACTTAGAAAACTAAGCTGGAAAGTCAGAAGTCAAATTTTTCCATTAGTAATTTCTGGAGGGAGGACTTACAGGTGACTTTTTGCTTTTGGTATTTTCTAAATGTTCTATAACAAAAATATATTATTGTGCAATAAGAAAATCAAGTCATTTTTATAAGAAGATAACTGTTTTGTAAAAAAAAAAAAAAAAAACAAGAGAGAGAGAGAAAAAAAAAAAAGAAAGAGTAACCATCACCCAAAATCCACAACCTACACACAAATCAACCTTCTTACCCTCAGCACCCCAACACACAAACCCCTTCTCAGAGAATACTTCCTTGCCTTCCTTTTTCTGTCTTGATTCCAGGGATCTGGGGAATTAAGCAATTGCCTTCAAGTGTTCGCCTCATCCAGGTCAGAGACTAGTATTGAGAAAGCCCCCATGACTTCAAGACCTGGAGAAACACAGACCACTCCTGGCATCCGCCTTGCCAGAACCACCCCATCATCCCTGGAAGAAGATCCAGACAAGACACAGAGAAGCTTCCATCTCATGGAGCTCCTGTCTGCATACGTGGATTCCTTCACCTGCAGGTCAGGGAAAGGAGGTTGAAAAAAGGAACTCCCACATGTTGGCAAACTTTTCAGGAATTTAATATTTTGTCAGTGCCCCATTAACACACCTCCTTTCTCTTCCCACATCTTCCTGCCTCTCTTGGTGGCTCTAGACCAAATCTATGACCTGAGTCCCTGTCCTTCTTCCCACCTCACCTCACGCCTGCTCAGTGCAGATAAGTTCAAGGTGGGCCAGGGGACCACGCAGCTCATAGCTCGGGAGCAGAGGTGACCTCAGGTGAACACACAGGGAGGATGTTCAGGAAGACACCCAACAGAGAAGAAGGGATGGAAGTGCAGCAGGTAACAAGCATCTCACTGATTAGCAACAGGTGGGGATGAACGGTAGGGGAGAAAAGAAGAGGACAGAGGACAAAGATTTGCTATGGACACCCGGGCCAACAGACCTAAAAGGAGACCAGCCCGGTGGCCCTTGCAGAGGGGAGAAAAATGGAGATCTCTCAGAGGGCAGAGGGACAGCCAGGCCCCAAAGAAGCCCTTTGTTCCCTCCTTCCTCTGGGTTGTCGCCAGCCCAGAACAAGCAGGCCTGTGAGTCTGGGGGAAATCCCAGCGCTACCGACGGGTGAGGTCCAAGCAGCCCAGACAAGGCAGAATCCAGAGAGGTCTGCCATCTGAGAGCTTAAGCTCTCAATGCCTCAGTTTCCTCCCCTGCACAAAGAGGGAAGAATTCCTCCTTTCCCTAGCTGCTGTGGGGACTCAGTGAGATAATTTGGGTCAAGCATTTGACACACCACTTGGCATTTATGAGATCCTTACGTGGCCAGGATTACATATCAGCATTTTCTTAACTTCTCTGATCTTCCTCACCCTCAGCTCATTCTTCAGCTCCCAGAACAAATTCCAGTGCTTCTGAGCCACCTTCCGCTCTGAGGTGGGATGTCAGAGGAGGGTCAGACAGTTTTAGTCCCAGCCTGGGCACCTCTCTGTGCCTCAGTTTCCTCACCTGTAACAAGGCAATGATAACAACAGAACCTCCCTCCAAGACTCATTGTAAGGATTAAGTGAGGTGATACACATGAATCCTTTACCATAGGATCTGCATAGAGTGAGCACCTGATCAATTCTAGCTATTATTTTGCCCCTGGCCTTCTCATTTTTTAAATTCTCACCTAAAGATATATACTTTGTTATTATCATTGATTTTAGAAACAGAGGAAGAGAGAAACAGAGAGAAAGAGAGAGAGAGACATTGATAAGAGAAACATCAATCAGTTGCCTCCCGTACGCACTGAGGATCGAAGCCACAATCTTCTGGTGCATAGGACGATGCCCAACCAACTGGGCCACCCAGCCAGGGCCTGACTTTATCAGGTCTCCATAATTCCCAGAGCCCCCAGTACTTTTTCTTCAGAGAGCTCATCATAATTTGTAACTACATAGTTTATTTGTTTTGTTTAATATTTGCCCTTCTACCACATGTCTCTCCTGGTTGTGGCTGTACTCCCAGCACCTGGTACTGTGCCTGGATACAGTAAGTGTTTAATAAATACCTGTTGGGTGAATAGTTGCATGAATAAATGAACAGAAAATTAGCATTGGCATGGATGATCACCAAGGTCCCTTCCAGCTCTGAAAGCCTCTGACTATTCTCTATTTTTTGGCAGCTTTGGAAGAAGAGTTTCAAATGAACCCAAGAGAAGCGATTTCACTGATCCCCGGGGAAGACTCGGGCCGCTTGCTGCTGACAGACTTCTGAGCACTCAAGGTGTGCAGAGAGTTGCTCTGATTTTTTTAAACCTGAGAAGAGAAGCTGCCGAATTTCCAGGTTGGGATCATCCTCTCCGCCCTCAGGGCTGCCCGCACACAGGGCACTGAACAAAATTCTGAGGTGGGCAGCAGCGAGCAGAGGTGACCTTAGATGAACACACAGGGAGCGTGTTCAGGAAGACACCTGACAGAGAAGAAGGGATGGACATGCAGGTGACAAGCATCTCACTAATTAGCAACAGGTGGGGATGAACAGTAGGGGAGAGAAGAGGGAACAGAGGGCAAACATTTGCTGTGGACAGCTGGGCCAACAGATCTATAAGGAGAACGGCCTGGTGGCCCTTGCAGAGGGCAGAAAAATGGAGATCTCTCAGAGCACAGAGGGGCAGCCAGGCGCCAAAGAAGCCCTTTGTTCCCTCCTTCCTCTGGGTTGTCCCCAGCCCAGAACAAGCAGGCTCGTGGGTCTGGGGGAAATCCCGGCACTACCGACAGGTGAGGTCCAAGCAGCCCAGACAAGCGGGGACTTGGGCCCGGCAGACGGGCCTGCCGGTGTCAGCAGTGGACAGCCAGTGCTCAGCAAAGCAGGCCCAACCTCACGAAGCAACAGGTGACCCCAGCGTCTGTACCCACATTTTCCTGCCTCTAAAAGAAGGAAGACTTCGCCTGGACGTGCGTGGAACACAGCAGGCGCTGGGGCTGGCCCTGGATATCACAACCTCACCCAGCCCAGGAAGTGCTTGCTTTTCATGCAGATTCCCAGGCCCTACCCCAGAACTCCTAAATCAGAGCAGTGTCAGGGCCTGAGAACATGCATTTTACATAAGCTGTCCAGGCATTTAGATGCATACCAAAGCCTGAAAACTCCCATTCCAATGAGAAGAAAACAGATCAATTGAAGCACTGAGCCCCACCCTGGAGACGGGGTGTGTATAACCAATTTCCTCCACACTTCTAACCTAACTCTAGAAACAGAAACTGCTCCAGCAGTGCGGACACCTGCTTTGTGGCAGAGGCTGTCCTGAAACACTGGTTTGCCAGCCTGATGGAGTCGTGTGGGGACCTTTAAAATATACTGATGCTGGGTCTTACCCCTAAAGATTTTAACTCCATTGGTATGAGATGCAGCATAGGTTTGGGATTTTGATATGGTGATTCTAATATACAGCAAAGTTTGAGAATTGCTCTAACTTGCCCTTACTACCTAGCTCCCAGCTCATCGGTGAAGGTGCAAACACCCGAGAATAGCCTTCACCCCACCAGAGGCTTGGCCTGAGAAAGAAAGGGTCAGAGTGGGGTTCACATCACAAGACCCTGGGATTTCTGGGGCACAGGATCTTGTCAGAGGACATAAAGCCCCAAGTCTTTATCTCCTAGAAGTGATCGGTGACTTGCAGAGCAGGCCTCGCTGTCCTCAGCATGCGCGTGCAATAGGACACAACTGTGAGAGGCCCCAAAGTCCTCTTTACTCAAGTCTTATCCCAGCTCCTCCATTTACCACCTCTGCGACCTCAGGCAAGGTAACCTCCCCACCCCCACTTTTCTCACCTGTAAAATGGGACAACCCTACACTGGTTCACTGCATCCTCACAACTTTATGTGCAAAGCACTTAACACAGTCGCCGGAATAAAGTAAAAGCTCAATCTTAGCCAACGATCACATGTCAAATGGTTCTTTTGGTTGCTGACAAGATGCTTCATTCTTTTTCCCCTTTAGAAAGACTCAGAGCCTTGATGGCTGTTCTGTCAACCCTGGACACTTACGACTCTTCCAGGGCCCCTTTTTTATCAAGCTTGGATAGCTCTTGGCTCTTGAACTTGCTACTTAACTTCTCTGAGCCTCAGTTTCCTCATCTTCAAAGTGGAGGTGAGTTAACCTAGCCCAGGGTCACTCAGTAAATCAAAGATACGGGGGGAGGTGAGAAACAAGTGTTTCTTCCCCTTGAGACCCGCCCACTCTGGTAGCCAAGGGGTGGAAAGGATGACTCCTGAAGGTTCATGAGCAGTTTGGCAATTCCAAATTTGGAACCAGGGGGAGGGGCAGCCCTACCTCCCTTCCATCCTTCCTGGGCTATGCTGAAGAATGCTGACTCCAGCTTGGGGGCCCCTCTCACCAGCTCCCCATCCTCCTCACTCCATTTAGCTCTGGCAATCCAATTCCCTCTTCTCCACCCGGAAATCGATGTTTAATTAACACATTATTGGAAAAATAAACACAGTCTTCAATGGGACTGCAATGAAGCTAATGCAGCTCAGCTTGGGGGCTGCAGACCATCCCTTCAGCCAGTAAAATGTTCTTTTCTTCCCTGTGTCTCAACCAAGAAAAAGTTCCCCCTCTCTCCCTGGAGTCCTCAGCTTGGGGGATCCCGGCTTCTTCCCTCTGTCTCCTTCCTCCTTGTCTCTAGGCAGAGAGACCACCCATTCCTTCTTAGCCTTGACCCTATTACGGGGACACATGGGGGAAGGAGGAGGAATTTGGTGTCCATACATAAAAGCACTGCTCTGTGGGGGAAGAGGCACCTGCTTCTGAACACCCCCAGCTTCTATCTGTGAGGTTGTGGATGGTCCCATCTCCCCCCTTTTCTCCAAACCAGACCAGCACGCATCCTGCCAAGGGCTCAGCAGCTATGGTGCCCTGGCTGGAGGAGGGGAAGACCAGGGGAGGTTGACCATGATCATGAGCCCCAGAGGGCCCTCACCAGCCCTCAGACCTTGGGGGCTGATCTGAGGACCTCCCCCTGGAGATTTGCTTCTCTAGCCCCCGTTTTAGGTGCTCCAACTCCCACCCCCTCTTTTCCAGGGTTCAGAGTAGAGGGCAGTGCAAGGTCTCAGAAAAAGCATGAATTCTGCAGTCAGATCCAAGCTGGAATCCAGGATCAGTACTTCTCACTGTGGGATCCTAGATAAGCCATGTAGCCCCACTCTGACCTCTGGTTTTCTCATCAGGCCAATGAGGGAGGACAGTACCCATCTAAAGGAAATAGAGCAGAACACCGTGCTCTTCTAACAGCAGGTGCTAGATGACTATGCATTCACCAGCGTCACCCACCGAAGACCAGGCAATGGGGAGGGTGGGCCCATCAGGGATGAAGGCCATTGAACAAAGCAGAGATATATAGGGTGCAGGCTCTATGACTTCTGCCAACCCACCACCATTCCCAAACAACCAAACTCCACCTCTGACAAGGTGCCTGAGCAGGGAAGAAGGTACCAGAGACACCATGGGAAACAGTTTTCAAAGTGCCATCAAAAAGACAACCCGCAGTGCCACTGCTGGGCTAGCGGCTTCCCCTCCCTGAGCCTAACATGCCTCTGCCAGGCGGGAACATCTTCAACAGGCCCAAGCTGTGAGCCAGATGCTCAGCAAGTTCCCAGACTTGGGGGACAAGAGGACTGGCCCGCACAGGTGGTGCGACAAGGGTTTCAAGACCAGGAACTTCAGAGGTAGGCTCCCTGGGTTTGCATCACTTCCTACCCATGTGACCTTGACCTGCTATTTAACCTCTTTAGGCCTCCGTTTCTTTTTTGTAATATAGAGATGATAACAGTACCTACCTCAAAGAGTTGTAGGAAGATTAAGTGAGGTAATGCAAGTCAAGTGCTTAGCATAATCCAGCACACAGTCAGAAGTCAAATGTTAGCTAGTAGGATTAGTTGTAGTAAGAGTAGTTAGGATAGTAGTGGTAGTGATGTTGGTAGTAGGACTAGTCAGAACATGCAGATCTTAATTTGTTACACAGGGGACAAGTGAAAGTTTCTCTGGAGAAAGGCTCTACTCTCAGCCACCTTCTTCCCCTAAATTTGGATTTCCCTCGCTGGCAGTCCCCTTTCCTCTCTTTATCCTACTAACAGAAAGTGGGTGATGTCATCTCAAAGAAGGATGACCATTTATTTTATCATCCAAACCAGGACACTCCAGAGAGCTAATAATCACAGTAGAACAAAGGCGTACATGGGAACTGTCTCTACAAACCAGGGCACCTGGTCACTCCAGCTCAAGGTCACACTGAAATGGCATCATACCCTGTCTTACGGTCCTGGTGAAGGTAAGGCTTCCCTAGTTCTCAGGATCTGCTTTACTCCAGCTCCCCTTCCCCCACTGCACTGACCCCTGCAAAACATGCACACACACACACACATAGCTAGGACATCTAACCCTCCCTAATTCAAGGTCAAGGCCAACACTAGGAATGGAGCAAAGGGACTAGCAGGGGCCCCTTCATCCACCGTTCCTGACATCATGTTCCCCAGCCAGCCTCTGGAAATAAAAAGAAGCAACTGAAACTAGTGTCTGGACCCAAGCCTCCCTTTTCTGAGAAACAGGGCTAAGCCAGGAGAAGCACACAAGCTCCCAGGTTATGTAACCCCAGACACCAGCTGTGTGGACCTCTTAATGGACCCCTGCTACATCTTAAAGTAACCTTGGGGGGACAGGGCTGCATGAGATTGAGAGCCTGGAGCACCCCATTGGGGTCTCCTCCTCCAGCACATGCAGAACACAACCTTGACCAGCACCCAGTGGCTCCAGAGACCCTGGAGTACAGCCCCCAAGTCTTCCTCATGTCTCCATCCAGCTTTGCAGGAAGTCTGCCCTCTCTAGAGGCAACTCCTCCCACCACCTCACCAAGACCCTCCTTTCCTCTGACTGAGGAAGTAGAACTAAGGGGGACCCCAGGCAGCCACCAGCACATTAGCTGATGAGAGAGGGTGCACATCCCAAAGGCAGCACTACGGTGTGGACGGAGCCCTACCTGGGCAGCCAGGAAACAGGAAGGCCAGCTTTGTCTCTGGATCAGACTTGACATATGACTTTGGGCAAGGCATTTCATCTTTCTAGGCCTCAGTGATCTCATCTGTATTTGAGGGCACTGAATGAGATGATGGCGAGTTCATCTTCCTTTACCTCTAATAGTATAATGTAAGGATCATGAACTTGGGCTCTGAAATAAGACAGATCTGAGTTCAAATCCTTGATCTGCCATTTTAATAGCTTATTTTATGCAAGTCTAAGTCTCAGTCTCCTCTTCTGTCAAGGGCAGGTATTAATAGTATATTACATTGTGTTGTTCACTGAATGTAAAAAATAAAAAACTTAGTACAGAACTTGGTATAAATTAAGTACATCAGAAATGGTAGCTTCATAACTATTATTACTACTACACTGATGGTATGTTGATTAGTAATGTTAGAGGAACCGGGAAGGAGACCCAGTCA
This sequence comes from Furipterus horrens, assembly GCF_987537825.1. Classification (NCBI taxonomy): domain Eukaryota; kingdom Metazoa; phylum Chordata; class Mammalia; order Chiroptera; family Furipteridae; genus Furipterus; species Furipterus horrens. The sequence continues at coordinate 193,174,685 of NW_028327173.1, read as the reverse complement.
CTATGGCCAGGCATAGAGACTCCTCTCTATGTAACTCAAAAGGGTTAGCACTTTGCAATTTCTCCAGCAAATCTGGGACTTACAGGCAGGAATAAGACAGCCCAAGGCCAAGTTCAGCTTTCCCAAAAGATAGGCTCCAAGGTGTTAGAGAAGAAAAGAGAACCCCAACACCCTATGGTTCTTTCCTCCAATCAGTACATATTTGCTGAGCACCTATTATGTGCCTAGGCACTGGGAACACCACAACGAACAAAAAAAAGACAAAGTCCCTGACCTCCCGCAGCTTTCATTCTAGAGGGGAAAACAGACAAGAACACTTTAACACTTCACTTTATAAACAGTGTTAGGTAGTGATTAGCCAATTAGAATTAAAGGCAGGGCAATGGGCTGGAAAGTGGTTGGGGGTTGTGTTGAGGGGACTATTTTAGAAAGCCAACCAGGAGCAGAAAGCTGAAGGAAGGGGTGGGGAGCAGGCCCCACACATACCCCTGCCCGAGCCCAGTACTGCCACCTGTGGCTGACCCAGCCACCACACTGCACTTGGTCATCTGCAGAACAGCCAGGGCTGGCTTCTCGGGTCAGAGCTGCTACGTGTTCCCCCAGCAGGAGCTCTGGGGGAGAAGGGCCTACCCACAGCTGACCAGTGCCCCTGGCCGCCACTGCATTTCCCACGGTGAGCTTGGGAAGGGCCGCGTCTACTTTTGCGAGTCTCCCATCCACACACGAGGGTCACGTAAGGAGAACGTGCCGGGGGATCCCAAGAGCATTCTTTTCTGTGTGTTTGGCACAATAATTCACCCCCAAAGCATCTCCTCGCCATTTCTCCCCTTTCTCAGGCAATGACGTAACCCTTTCTCCCTAACTCCTCAAGGTCAGCCTCAGGAAGGGAGAGAGACGTCAGTAACGCAGGACAATCGGCGTTTTGCTCTCAGGATTTTTTTTTTTTTTCCTTTTAGGCAGAATATTTTCCAATTTCATGTATATTTGCTAATAAAGATGAACACCTTTAGTCAAAGGAAAGGGAAAGTGGTAGCTGTTCCTGAAGGCAGCCAGAGCCCAGGAGAACACTGGGGCTCAGGCTGCTGTCCTGGCCAAGGGCGATCGCAGCTCACTGGGGCTGCAGCCTCCAAGGCCGAGTCCCCCAGGGGTGGCTGCTTCCGTGGAAAGTAGACCCATCCTCCTGCGCTCTGCCCAGGGCTCCCAAGGTAGTAGGGAAAACCCTCAATTTCACCCACATCCAGTCTGCACCCACTCACAGTCATCCATGAGCACACCCACCCACGGGCTTGCCTGGGAGCCAGGGGACCTCAGACAGGCTTCCTGCCGGGGACCAGAGCTGTTTCTTCCCCTCCACCCTCTTCTCAAGTACCCCGACAACTCCGCTGCCCTCTATCCCGCACCGAACGCCTCTGCTTTTTGCCTTCCTCCCCGTCCAAGTGAGGGAAAGTCAGCTTTCGTCCCCTGTCACCCCCACGCCTCTCCAGCACTATCCGCACGTACACAGTCCAACAAGCACACACAGGCAGGCAGCCTCCGGCTTGAACCGCACGCACAGTGTTGACAATCCCATGTCGTCCAACTGGAGGTACACCGGCACCAGACCAACACAAACATCCCTCCTACCACCACCCAAAAGGCAATACAAAAGCCGCCAAGAATTTCAAGACCAGATAACATCCGTAGGGCGAGAGCTGGGTCGGACAAAGACATCACGCCATCCTCCCAACAAACCACGACAACTCTGGGATATTCTGCAGTGCCCTCTGGCTTGACACAGCCCACTGAGCAGAGCTGTGTGTGTTGGTGTGTGTGAGAGCGCATACATGTGTGGGTGTAGGGGGCAGGGGGGGTCCATGTTTCTAGTGTCCAGGCATCAAATCTCCCCAGAGGGACCCCAGTCCAGACTCTGCTTTCCCTGGGTAGCCTTCCTCTGATGTGCCGCAAACATATATTACACGGATGGTTAAATTGGATCATTATCACCGGGTGCTTATTTGGCAAAAAAAAAATCATTAATGTCTCTACCCCCCTTCCAATCTCCTTTTCATGAGGTCCCCTCCCCCAAAGACTCTCCAACATGCTAATCCCATGAACTGCGACACACCACCGCTTTTGGGAAAGAATAATGGTGCAAAGAGAGAAGAGAGCGGTGTGGGGAGAAGATGTGGATAATGGTACCGCATTCCCCGTATGAAGCCGGGTGGAAAGGAGCCATGGTGGAGGTAGGGGTGGAGAGAGCCATAAAAGGGGATGGAACCAAATAAAATCAAGCCTTTGGTCGCCTGTGTCCGTGTGAAGGTGTGTGTGCAAGAACGTGTGCAAGTGCGTGTATAGCTGTGCCGACGGAGCCCTCCTATCAGAAGGCTGCATCCGTGTGGTATGTAGGAGAGGCCATCGCACCACTTTTGTGTTGCAAAAAATGAAAAAAAAAGCCGCAGAGCCATCAGAATCAGAATTTTCTCATCAAGATGGAAAGGACTAGAGGAAAGGGGGAGGGGGAAGGGTAGGAGAGAGGGATGTGTGGAAACAGAAGGCAAAAGCATGGCAGAATTAGGGGAGGGTGGAGGGGGCATGGGTGGTAGGGGGAAAAAATTGCACGCATACAGAGACATAAACACACACAATACCCAACCGCCAACCCCACCGCTCCGCTGTTCATCCAGCACTGACAACCCGTCCCCCATCTCTCTGCTGCCTCTCTGTGCCCCCAAAGCTGGTGCCGATGGATTTCTGTATCTCAGTTTTGCAGCAGTGGGCTAATGACAACCAAGCCCCCTCACCAAATTAACCCCTCCCCTCCCTCTCTTTTTTCTCTAAAAGGCCAATTGAAGAATAATGTGTTTTTAGAGATAATGGATTTTTTTTTTCCCAAGGAGCGAGAGAAAGGGGGATGCGGGACAGAAATTCTGCAAACCGGTGACTTCCCACCTCATCTCCATCTCCCCTCAGGTCCCCATTCACTGTAGCGTCTCATCTACCATTTCCAACCATCCCCTGGTCCCCCACCGCCCAAAAGAAAAGATCTTCCTACCAGGCACATCGACAAACACACCAACCGCCACCCAATCTCAGTAGCCGATCTCAAAACCCCAAGCATCAACCCACCTCGGTACATCCCTTTCCTTATATAAGCTGCAAATCATCAACATATTCAGTAGAAACATAGCATTAAAAAGAAATCAACAAAAGGAGGCCAGACCTCCGTCGTACCCCCAATAATTAATAATAAGGAGCTACCAGAGAAGCAGAGACGTAGTCGTCTCTCAAAATCTAGAATCCCTTTGATTTCTGGCCCCTTCATCTTAAGAAGCAATTTTTAAAAATTATTATTTCACTAGAAAGAACCGGAAAGCTCCAGAAAAGGGCATTCGCACAGTCCAGTTGTTTTTTAAAAATTAACCCAGCCCTGTTGCTCACTTTAATAGCGAACTTCCAGCATCCAGCCTTTTTCCCCTCTTCCAGAAGGAAGCTGGCTCACAAGGATGAACCCCAGGCTGCAGAAAATGGGCCAAGAGCCCTTACTCTTCACTCCCCAACCAAAAAAAAAAAAAAAAAAAAGAAATCAAACAATAGGAACATCTCTGCACACCCAGCACCTGCCTGAAATGTCGTTTGCCCCACTATAACTTGGGCAGATTAAGCCAGAAGATTTGTGTGTGTATATATATATATATATATATATACACGAGCCTGCCTATGTCTCTCCCCCTCCATCCCTCCGCCACGTACCCAGTAGCCCTTAGGTAAACTTGCCCATCATAACCAGCGGGACCATTTTAACTTGAAAGGCGATACAGAAGCCCTTGAACGATGAAGGGAAGCTCTACCCAGAACAGCAGATTCATAAAGGACTAGGTTTTCAAGCTCCCCAGACCTAACCTCCAGGTGCCCCCAGATAGACTATCCTGGGTATGGAGTCACCCAGCGCGCTGGGAGTTCAAATTTCCATTGGAACCTTTATCACAAAGGCAAACGGTCATCTGACCCCAGCAACTACCCCGTCTTCCAGGTGTGAGAAGGAGTGCCCCTCTCCCTCCCAAGGCCATCCGCAAGACCCAGGGCAGAGAAAGAATGAAAATGTTGGGGTGGATAGTGCTGGTAAAAGAAAACTATCTCCCCAAGTGGGAATGGCCAGAGGAAGCGGGGAGATGGCAGCTCTGGCTCTCCCAGTTCTCCTATTCGTTGGATGATCTCTGACCTTTGCATTAAAAATTTTTTTTTTTTTAAATAACGATCATGGGAGAGAAATCCTACTTTACCTAAACCCCAATAATTGTTAGCAAAAATATGATTTTTCTCACTGCATGACAATATTTCTACATCCAAATCAAAAAAGGAAGACATTTAATGGAGGAAGTGAGAAATTCATTTTTTTAAATAAGTAATCACAGGGTAAGTCACCTGCAAAGCAGCCAAGCCCATAGGTTGGCATTACATCACTGGCCTAAGAAGTGATGGGGGGGACAGATTTTTTTCCCCCTTGTCATCAGGAAGATGTTTCTAAAGCAGTTAAGTTTTGTGGTTAAAAAACAGAGAGGGAAAGAGCTGAAACTCTGGGCACAACACAATGCCTTGAAAAAACAATACATCGAACCAGCCTCTAAGGTCACTGAGAGCTTGCAAAACCCACAGTGCTTACACGGAGTGGAAGTTTTCAGGCAAGCCTGCTACTAAATCATTAATATAAACAAATGGAAGGCAGAGGAAGAAGGTTCCCTTGTAAAGGATCCAAATAGGAGCGGACACACACACGCGCACACACGCACACACACTCCCTTTCCACCTTCTCGGAGTATGCCCACCTTCACAACAAGACAGCGGGAGTCCAACCTGAACCTTCAGGCTCACCTCCTTACACTCCCTCCACCCCACCCACCCCCACCAGATCACACTTGCACACACTCACACACAGACACACCTCGATTCCTCAACAGCCTGTCTCAATTCCGTTTTGTCTTCTTGTGACTCACTGAGTCCCTTCTCTTTTTCATTTGAATCAGCCCCTTCCCCAGGAACAAATAATAATGAGAAAAGTGGCTACAACATGCCAAAAAAAGTATCTGCCCAAAATGAAGTGATGAGCACACATCACTTCACACTAACAATCCAAGGGAACAGTAGCAAGACTTTTTTAAAAGATTTTTTTAAAAATCTAAAACATTCTGACTTTTTGCACATCTGGAGCAGACGGACCCAACTTCCAGGAGGAACTGAAGGAAAAGGCAGTTGAAGAGCCATTCTCATGGTCAGCTGAGGCTCTCCAATCCGACATGCCGGAAAAAAAAAAAATCTAGGTTGGTCGCTCCCAGCTGAAAACTTCTACCCTCTCAGGAGCTACCGCCTCCCAGAACGGAGGGGAGGGAGCCTTGAGTTGCTTCACATCCTGCCGGCCTTCCTTTCCCCGCAAATCTTACCTTGCCAGTTGGGCAGAAGATTTGGGATCCGTTTGTTTGTTGGCTGTTTAATCAACTGAGTTTGCTGGGTATGTTTCCTCTTTGGGAGGGTTCAAATTCCAGAATCTTTCTCTCTCCTTTTCTTTTTCTCTCTCTCTGGGAGGGAGTGACAGGAAAGAAGGGAGGAGGGCGCTGGAGGTGCGAAAAGCAGGTCCTCGGCGGTTGGAGATGCTGGCGGCTTCGAGAGGGGAGGACACGCTCGCCTCTCCCCCTCCGCGAGTTGCATGCAGGAGGCGATGTGTAGGGCTGAGCGCGGAGCCTGAGACTGACTCTGCCGGAGGAGCCCAGGAATTTCACGCACTCCGGAGCCAGCCCCTCCCTCTCCCACACAGACCCAGGCATTTAAAGAGACAGCCGGGCTGCCGGGCTCAAGGCTTCACCTCCTCCCTGACTGTTTTGCAAGCAGCTGAGAAAATATCATCAGAGAGGGGCACTCGGCAGCAGCCCCGAAAGACTGAGAGGCCGTGCCAGGAGCTCAGTTCTCCCTTCACCCCAGCTTGAGGAAGGTTCTTGGCTAGAACTGAAACAGAAATTAAAATAAAAGGCAAAATCCTCATGGACAGCTTCACCTCTCACTGCTGAAGATGCGTGTGTTTCATTGCAGACGGGGGGAGTGAAGAGGACCTTGACCTGCAAGTGTGCCTCAGTTTCCCTGAGTAGTCATTCCTCCTTACAAAACCAAGGCAATTCTTGGACATTTGGTGGAGGTTAGGGCTGTAACTAGGACACAAATCCATTCCTTCAGCAAGCCCTTAGAATGTCTATTAGGATGACAGGGTGAGGTACAATGCATAGGATGAGGGCTGGGGACATAGAAATGAAAGTGGCAAGTGGGCCTTCCCCTCCAAGCGCTCCTAGTTGGGAAGACAGAGGCACAGCCAACCCTATCCCCAGGCGGGATGGCAGGGGTTAGGGGTGGGGGTTCTTTAAGCTAAGAGAGACGGAGAAAGGATCAAGTGCTGTTGTAGATGGGGAGGATGGCTTCCTTTTGTGGCTTGCACCCTGAGCCCAGGACCTAGGTATTTCCAGTGCACCCCCAAACTCTTCAAAATCCATCTGAACTAGTCTGTGTCTGTGGAAACATTTCCCCAGTCAAGCCTAAACAAGAGATGACAGTCGGTGGCACCACGTACAACGTTTTGTTCAGCATCAGGCCCTGGTGCCTCACGGTGGGAAGACAGCACCTCCCCCTTTCTTATCCTGCCTCCCCTGTCTAGGGGCTGCACGATGTACCCTTCCTCTGGCTAGCACCGATGACTGGTAGAGTCGTGAACTGCTGTTGGGCACTTACCATGTGCCAGCACGTGGGTCATCTCATTCAGCCCAGGGAAGTCGGTGCTGTTTGACAGTTGTCCATCTTTCTGTGGAAGAAAGCACAGCTTTAGGGAGGCTCCCCAAGGTCACACAACTGGAAGCAACCAAGGATGAATTTGAACTTGGGTCTGACTCCAGAGTCTGCCTGCTCAGCCACAGTGCTATATTGCCCCCCCCCTTTCCCTGTGGAGTGGGTTTTATATTTCTGCCCTTCACTGAGCATTTTTCCAGCCATCCCAGCACTGCCCAACCCAACAAATTTGATGGCACATGTACTGGGCATTGTGCTCACAGGAAACAAAACTGGTAAGTCAAGATCCCTGCCCTAAGGTATCCTCTATGCTTTGGAGGAAGACAGAGGTATGTCCCTAAAAAAACAAAAGGAGAAAATAACAGTCCTGGGAGCAATGTAAAGGAAACTCTATGGGACTGTCAAGAAACAACTGGTAAATTTTGATTTGCAGATGGGGACTATCAAGGCAAGCTTGGTGGATAAAGTGACATTTGGGCTGGGTTTACACATGTGCAATTTTGCCATTCCTAGCCTACTTTTCAGTCTGTTTTTACGTCTCAGAACATAATCTCATATTTTTATGCTTCTTTGGGTCCCTAGTCTTCAATGCCTCCATGGTATCTAGCACGTATCAGGAACACAAACATGCTTGAAACTTCGTGCATGACACCTGACTTCTCACCTGCTTATGCTAGATCTGAACTGCCCTGTCACCTGATTGTATATATCCTCCTTACCAGGTCTTTTGTGAAGCCCATGAACTTTATTTGTCCTCAGAGTGTGGAAGCAAAATCCAGAGGGCAGAGGGCAGAGAGTTGGGAAAGCTAAGCTGCCTGCAGCCCCTGGGGGAAGAACGATGCAGAGTAACCACCATGATGAAGCAGGACATTGAGGACAACCAGGGCAGCTGTAGATTTACCTTTGGGACAGCAGAAAGAGACCTAAGGAACCCAGGGGACATGAGGGAATAAGCCCAAAGGGAGAGCCTGAGGACTCACTGCCCTACAGATAGATGTCAGTTCCCATAGGATTCCTCTGACAAACAGCAACCTTGAACAAACATACCATCACGAGTCCACTGGACAGGTGCAGGACAACCTAGAGGTTAGGATGTGTAGCTGGATTCCAACGCCAACACGGCCACCCAAATTCCCTGTGACTTGAACAGTTTTCTTTCTTTCTCCAAGTCTCATGGTCTTCACCTATAAAGAGATAAAAATGCCTGTACTGACTTCATAGGACTGTTGCAAGAATTAAGTGAGAAAATACACGCAGAACACCTGCCCCACCGAAATGCTTAACAAATGTCCACTGCCTCTGCCCAAAGGTCTGCATCTGCCCCTGCATGGGATTGTTAATTTTGGACTGCCCCCTATAGTTAACATTCCCTTATTTCATCATTTTACTATTAATATTTTAGCTTACTAGGGCATAACTGTCACTCACTTGGTTTAGCCCTTTTGCTTCTTACTTTGCTTTGTATATTTTGGATATACTGGTTATTATCATTTTATTCTATTAGTATGAATGTGGGCTTTTTAAGTGTTAGTTATAGTTCAATTACTCTGGCATATTCTTTAAGTCTACCTTTTATCACGAGATCTCTGGGTTCACTTCACTCATTCCTCCATAGCAATTTAGCTAACTCCGCTCTGATCATTCCCAGTCATCCAGTGCTCCATCAGGGAGCTCCAGATTTATGAGGATGGATATGTACAAAATAACAGAGAAAGGCAACTTCAAAGACCATAAGGTAGGTCTCCTTATGTAATGCAACCATAAGCATAAAGCAGTTATCAGGTGTTTGCCCAAATAATGGTGCCATGTCAGTGACACTGATTTTTTTTTTAATCCTCACCCAAGGATATGTTTTTTAATGATTTTAGAGAGAGAGGAAAGGAGAGAGAGAGAGAGACAAACACTGATCAGTTGCTTCCCATACATGCCTTCATCAGGGATCAAACCTGCAACCTAGGTATGTGCCCTGACCAGGAATCGAACCCACAACTTTTTGGTGTAGAGAATGATGCTCCAACCAACTGAGCCATCATGCTAGGTTGACAGTGATTATTTTATTTTTAAGGGAAGACTTGGTGGGGGCAATTGAAACCTTAGCCTCTGTATCCTGGGCTCAGCGGGCCACACTCAGAGACCACTGGGTTAGAAGTTTCCCTTGTGGGCCCACCTTCCTTCCCTGGGTTGTGTGGCTTCTCCCTTATTCATTCATGTGGAGGACAAAATGAGACAGGGTCTGTTTCAGCTTTTCTCAAATGTGCCATAGCAGCACTTTGAGGATGAAACAAGGAACAATTTCATCATCAATCAAAAGGATAAGTTGTCCGTGACATTCTGGAAAAATAATCAAGCTAGTATAATGATGAGAATGACAATAATCACCACCACCACACATCACCCTGTTGGCCATCTACTTGTCAGCATTGTGGGTAAGGTCACAAGACTCTGCCAAGAGGATATTTGGGTTCAAATCTCAGCTTTACCATCTCCTGGCCATGAGACCTTGGCCAAACTACTAACATTTCAAGCTTTAGTTTTCTCTTCTGTAAAATGGAAATGACACCATCCTCAAACATATCCTGGGTTAATTAGATCAGAAATAGCCATAAGAGCAAATCAAAAGTTTACAATAAACAGTATTGGTTATCATTATTAGAGTGGATTTAAAATAGTTAGTATCTAAAGTGGTATAAGCAGCAACTGGTCAGACCAGTAGCTGGCTATAAGCCACTGGTTTGACCCTACTTGTGCGCAGCAGCTATCAGCCCTAAACCTTAGCATTGTCATGCCCTGCCAGGTACTGAGGTAAGCACTTGGCATGCACTAATGCATTATCTCATTTAATATTCACAGCAATTTGGCTTTATTATGTTATTATTTGTTGAAACAGATTCCATTGCATATTTATGAACATGATTATGCCTATAAAATCAGGGGTATAGGTAAACAGACTTAACATATACATTCCAGTTGCCCTGATGACTCTTGTATGTGAATTCCAGGGGCTGCTTTGGCTGGGAGATTTTTAATGTTGTTAGAGAGGTTCATTATCTTAGTTACTGATTCTTTAAATAGCCTTTGGAAGATGATGATGGTCAATGGCCTCAGTTTCTTCATCCATTAAGTGGGTGTACAAACTGTTCTTTCTTTCTGACTTTCCATTGCTCTTCCCCAACCAACCTGGGGGAATATCAAAAGTTTCTCAAGCCAAACTCAAGTTACTAGAAATTAGGCATTAGACAGTCCTGTTAACCCCCAGCCAGCACTGCAGTAGAGACAGGTCTCAGGTCCCCACAAGCCTTGCTCCTGGGAAGATTTCAAATTCAGCTTCAAAAGCTATTGGCTCAAAGCAGTTTGCCCAACACCTCTTACAAATATCCCTGGTGCTCTTCTCTTCTCTCTTCCCCCCAGAACTGTGCTGCACGGCTAGCCTACTGGAATTTATTTGACATTCTGTCACCTACGTGATGATGTTTCCAGTGTTATTAATAAGTGACTGCTTATTAATTAGTATTATTAGACATGCACCATGCAGTGCAGACAGTCCCAGAGAGGGCCTGGCACCTTCAAGGAGAGGACTTATACAGAAAGAGTTGTTCCTGCAGCCCAGTAAGAGGACACAGGGAGCCAACACCAGAACTCCCCAAATTCTGAAAGCCAGTCACCTGATCAGGACAACTGTGTGCTGGCATAGGACAAGAGGAGAACAAACAAGTGTAAGATCTGCAGGCATGGGAGGGTGTAAGCCCAAAGGGGAGCCTGAGATTTCATGCCTTGAGTTGGTTAGCTCCCAGGGAATGTTTCTAGCTCCTGGCATCCCTTCCACCAGGGTATCCACCACCCCCAATAGGATGCAAGGAAAGCTAGCTCCCAGAAAGGCCAAAAGTTTCCAACTTTAAACAGCAAAGGGGAGCTTTTTACCCTCGTGTTTCCTTCCTACTTATTCCATTGAAATAAAATACTCTCAGGGACTCAGCAGTCAGCAGAAGCTTCCCAGCCATCTCCCTGAGTTCAGCAGCCTTTTGCCAGCTGAGAGGAGCCAGCCCCCAGGTCAGGACCCCTGTCTGCAACCTCAAGGAGATCCAGGCCCAGGTGCAGAAGGTCCCCTGTGCTGGCATCATCTTCCCGGGGCACCCAGGACAGGCAACTTGGTTACACTGATGATGACAGAATATCTCACCAAAACACTTTACCAGAAACAAAGCTGAAAAGGAAACTATTTCCTCCCACTCTGATAATTTTCAGAGCAATTTAAAATTTTCCTGCTTGGGGATCAAATTTTAACATGGTCCAGGCATATTTGGAGTGTTTAATGGGTTTGAACGTTTGAGCAGCAGGGAGTTACCTATTAATACTTGATGGCTGCTTTCAAAAAATCATCATTTTCTGCACTTACAGTGGAAGTTCTTGTATGTTTTCAATTTCATTCCTACCACCAAGACAGGTAAAGGCAGGCTGGGCTGGCAGAGCCACTCTTCAATTGAATACTGAGAGGCCAGGGCCTGCATCTCTGGGAGAGGCAGCACACACCGTGTAAGTGGCCAAGGCCACAAAGTTCAAGTCCAGACTGCACAGGTCAGCACTCAGCTCTACCACATACAAGCTGTGGCACCCTTGGGCAAACTGTTTGACTGTCCTGCACCTTGGTTTCCCCTTCTGTGCAATGCAAACTCAACAGGGCCTACCTCATAGGGTTGTTATGTGGATTAAGTGAGTCAATATTTTTAAAGGAGTCAAAGAGTGGTTTTCACAATGTAAAGGCTATATAAGTGTTTGATGATTTAAAAAAACACTCCCATGGGCACAACTCCCAGGAGGCTTCCTGATAATGGTAATGAAATGTGCTGTCACAGGATCCAGGTCAGGAAAAGTGTCAACTCTGCTCTCCTTCCTGGCGACTCTGCCTGTAGAGGTGCAACCAGGCCCAGTTCTGATGCCTGTTGCCCTGGGCCCCTACCTAGCCTTGCTTCCCATCAGCTCTCTCTCCCTCTGGCTAGACAGTCCTGCTACCATCCCTACCCCTTCACACTGGAGAGTCAGCTCAGCCTACAGTGCAGACAGGAAAGGCAACACCAGCAGAGAAGATCTTGTGGAGTCCAAACCACACCCCATCTCCTTCCTCATCCCCAGCAACCATTCTCTCTGACCCACGCACTAGAACTATTTTTAAATGATATACTTTTGCCCGGTTGTGGGGGAAAAGAGGAAAGAAACACCCTCCCCAAGATTCAAGCTGAAGATGGAATGATTGCCAAATGCTAACAGCTTTTCGAACAGGACGCAGTTAAAAATATGTCTGAAATGGTTTTAACTCAGACTCAAAAAATAGCTTAACTGACTAGGGAGCAGTAGGCGATGGGGGTGGGGAAGCAGAAGAGGAAGAGGGATTCCCCTGGAGGGGCCAAGGGAAGACCACGTCACAGGGACACAGGAGTAATAATGCCTGGTCTTATTTTCTCACATGAATACCTTTCAAAACACAGACCAGATCTTCAGGGAAAGCTTGTTGCTGCTCCATATGAGGAGATGCTCCTGCTAAGGGCCACCCACGTGGCTTCCTGGACCCTCACTGCTCTGTGTGGTGACAGCAGCACCAGCGTTGCTTGTGAGTGTGTTATCAATATAGACTCTCAGCCCCCACCCCCACTCCCATGCCCACTCCAGCCCCACCCCAGCAGACCATAGAATCAGCATCTGCACTTCAACAAGATGCCCAGGTGATTCAAATTCAAATTCAAGTTCAAATTCAAATGCCAAGGGTACTGTCCTAGACCCGATCATGACACCTCAACCCTAAAAAGAATTGGACTCAAAACAGTTCTCCCCATTTGACATATGATGAAAATGAGACCTAAGGAGGGACTTCTCTAAGGTCACTGGCTGAGTCAGTCTAACAGTACCATCCAGAACCCACCCTTCCTCCCCTAGGATATTGGACCCTAAATCAGGTTTCATCATCAGACCTAGCCAAGGACAGCAGAGAATTTGTAATGCCTTCTTTCGAGGGGCAAAGAACTTGGAACATAAGACAATCAGTTAAAGCAATGTTTCTCAAAGTAGATTCAGTAGGTCACTATTCCTATCAGATGCTCTGTGGAAAAGACCCAATATATTTAAGTCTCTGAGAAGTCCTTCATTAAAGAAACATGCTTAACTTTGTTTGATCCAATGTTTTCCAAAGTTATTTTACCACAAAACCTCCCCCTGCCCCAGAAGTCCTATTATGTGAAAAATATCATGTTCTGAGAAACCATGATGGAATCCACCACCATTTATCAATTAATCACATGCTCAACAAGTCTGCAGGAAAGCATAAGTGTTTTATAATGTTTCTTAAAGGTGGGGCAGGAGGCAGAATTCCTTTTATAACAATCACCAAAATGTCATCGTTCCACCTGTGATAGATCACTTCTTGCAACAAGGAGCTTACTACTTTACAAAACAACCCAACTCATCATTGAATGAGTCCAATATTTAGAAACATTTTGTTAAGCCCAAACCCTCCACTTCCTAATATCTTAGGCAACAATTGCTTAAAATCTATCTTTGCTGCCAGTGTGCACAGAGAACTCATCATTGTTTCTGTTACTCTTCACAGGCAACTGTAGTAGTAGTAGACTAAGTCTGCTCTGTCCTCTACAGTCCAAACCTTCAAACAGTCCTCAGAATCACAGAATTTTAGAGCTTAAGAATGTTTTAAGTATTGCTTAAACCATCCCTTTCATTTTACAGGTGAGAAAACCATCTCCAAGAGCAATCCCATCAGGTGTCCAGGGTCAAACAGGTAGTGGAAACTTAACCTGGGAGATCAGATTTGAATATAGTCAGGGGCTTGTATTCTTTTCTTCATTGGAAATCTTTTCCTCAGCAGGAATTCCCAGATGCTTGAGGTCCATGTCTAACCTCCAAGGTCTATCACAGAGAATCACATAGCTCCCCCCACTCTTCCTCCTGGTGCCCACCTCAAATATCACATTAGGGGCTATATGAGTCACAGAGCTCCCCCAGCATGGGAAGCTGTGTTCCAGCCTCTCCCCTCCTGGGGTGACCGAGCTGGGACTGTTCTTCACCCCACACTACCTCCTCAGCAACACTGCCATCTGCACCCTCCTTCTCAAGGATTCCCATCTGTTTTTCTGATACCACTCAACCGCCCCAGCACTTCGCTCAGCTCCCTAACCCACTGCTTGAGCCACTCTCCCTGAAATGTGATTCCCTTTTTCCCTTCCCTTTGAACAGTCTTCATCCGCTGCATCTTCACTTCTTCAGCCCACAACTTCAAGAGCTTGCAAGTGTGTGAGCCCCTGCGTAATCTCCTCTCAAATGCCAAGCCTCCACTAACCTGGAAATCCCACCAGAGCCCTTTTCTTGGGCTGAGATTTTGCTGCTAGGCTATATGTGTTTGCTGAATAAATAAATGAGGTCATTGCTTTCTGCCTTGCTCTACCCCAGCCTGGCCTTGCATATTCTGAATCACCATCACTTAAGCCCACTGCTTCTCTTCCTACAATTATAGTCCCTTCCCACAAAGCTGGTGAGGGCTGGGTACACAGTAGCTGTAAATGTAAATGCAGAGTGATAGTACTAGGTCACTGAGAAATATTCCTAAAGATGACTGCTACTCTTTTCCTCACTAGAAAGGTCTGCTCTCTGGGAGGACAGTTATCATATCTATAGTCTTAAGTAGGACTTTAAAGTTCTCAATACATATGTAAGAAATGGCAAAAAGAAAGAAAGAAAGAAAGAAAGAAAGAAAGAAAGAAAGAAAGAAAGAAAGAAAGAAAGAAAGAAAGAAAGAGGTGAGTACTTATGAAGCCCATAATGATTTCCACTTGTTTAGCATCTATTATGTGCCAGACATTTCACATATATTTTTCATTTAATACTTGGAAGTATCCTTTAAGGCTGGGAAAGTAGGTTCATAAAAGGGACTCCAATCTATGGCTTTCTGGGTTCCATATCTGTGCACTTCCTTCTTCCTCTCTGTACCCCCAAAGGTATCCATCAAAAGGATCCAACCTCAGGTCCTTCATCCCCTAATTTCTTCCCACAGAGATTAGTTTTAGCTTCCTAGTTTCCTCCTCCCCTTTCCAAAATGTATTTGGTCTCTTCTCTGACCACTCCCCTTCCCATGTCTACAACCCCTTAAGAAGTCCTTTTATTCCTTCCCATTTTTGAAAAGTTCCCATTGGGCAGTGGCAAATACAGACATAAGAAAACAGAAGTTTTGCATCAAAGGCTGCTCTGGAAGCAAACCAGAGACCTCTGTGCAGGGTAACTGTGAGAAACAGATTTCAGTGATTAATGCCCTATGCACACTGGGAGTGAAAATAGATTTTAGGCAGTTGTTGACTAAGAAAATCTCCAAATATAAAAATCTGGCATGTAACTGTGGGGATCAGGGGATCGACCTCTCCTCCCACCAAATGCTCTGATGCTTCTGCATCCAAACTCTGAATTAACTGGTTCAAGTCTTCTCTCTATTTTGCAGCCTCTGGTAAGTGAATAAGTAAGCACTATCAGTGCCAAAAACTGGAAAGAAAATTATCTAGAAGTCCAGAAAACAAACCAAATATGACTAAATCACCTCTGAAGAATTGAATCCAAATATATCAATAGCTTCCCATTCTTCACTTTTAAATATCAACTCTCTGCTCTGATCTTCCATGCCCCATTATCATCTTTTCACCAATTTATCTTCAAATTCATGTAATGAGTGTGGGTCACTTTGAAAACTGATTATCCTGTCCCATCTTAGAATTGCTGCAAAGGACTGAAGAATGTAAGGGCCATATTGCTGGGGATGGGTAAGACCTCTACAGTGTAGGAGACACAAGATGCCCCCTTTGACTTCCAGGTAAAGTCAAGGAAAAATGATGACATGCTTATAGGTCAGGCTAACTGCCTCATTCTCCTTAATCACACCCCATCTTCCTGCATGTCAGTCTCCAATGTGAGTTCATATGCATAACAACTCTGGTGGAACTGTGAGACATACTAGGCTTACAAATATAGCTTATTTAGCATCTATTATGTGCCTCCTTGCTTTGGCTCCCATGAGCTGGTGGCCCTTGATGACTACAAGAGGTCCCCCATCCAGATCTCTTTTTATAACTCATACACTGTCTTTTCCCCCATTTTAAATTGCTCTTGCAAATCTCTCTAATCCAGGGGCTTTATCGACTCTCTCCCTTTCTCTGGATTTTCCTCTAAGAATCTACTGAACTATTCTTGGGCATTAATTCATTTATTGATAATCTCACATTCCAAGTAGAGGGAACACAGCAGTTAACAAGACAAACAAATCTCCTGTCTTCATTACCTTATATTCTCATAGGGATGATGCTTAGAAAATCACAAAGCCCATAAACAAATTAGACATCTTCAAAGAGTGATCACTACTGAGAAGGAAACAAAACTATAGGGTGCAATAAGAATGGCTAAGGGAAAGGAGTGACTGATGGTCAGGAAAGGCTCCTCTGAAAGAAAATTGATCTGAATCTTGACTAACAAAAAGTAGCCAATCATGAATAATTTTTTTGAGGATGATGAGATAAAGATTATTTGGTAAAATTCCAGCTAAAATGTAAATAAAATTTCAGAAATGACATTAAAGCATGTCATTCTTAGAAGCCAGTCTGTGAAACAAGGTGGCAGACATTTGTTACAGGGAGGACACAAGATCAGGGGTGAATCAAGTCATCCAAATACTTTTCATACCTTGTTAAACATGTAACCACCTCCCAGGAGGTTGTAATCTTCAGGTTTTTATAGCATAAAAACTAAAAGAATGAACTGTGGAGGCAGACTACCTGATGTCAAATCCTGGCTCTGCTATTTACTAGCTGTGTGGCCTTTGACAAGTTATATAACTTTTCTGTTCCTCATTTTTCCACTTTATAAAATACAGTAATATTCCACATAATGATCTTTCCAGTCAACAATGGACCACATATATGTGGTGATGCTGGTGTAAACAAAGATACTGCTGTGCCAGTCATAGGAAAACACAGCACATACAATTACAATAGTAGGTCATACCATCTAGGTTTGTAGAACTATATACACCATGATGTTTGCACAATAACAAAATTGCCTAACAACACATTTCTCAGAACATATCCCTACTGTTGAGTAGTACATGACTGTAGTTATAATAATGGTACCTACCTCAAAAGGTTATGGGAATTAAATCACTTAATATACATAAAGCACTCACAACAAATCACAGAATATAGTATATGCTGTGTAAGTATAACCATAACATTTCTGGGTGCAGCCTTTTATGAGCACCCATGCACACATCAGCATCAGGCATATCCCAGCCCACTCCTTGGGGCAATCAGTGCAGAGACCCCTATGCAAACTGAGAGATCTAGATCCTAGAAGGAAGCTGCTTCAAGATCCAAAGAGATTTAAAAGCAAAGATGGAGGCTCAGTTCATGCAGAATTATAGTGGCCTCTGCTTCCTTTAGAGCTACCTCAAGCCACACAATGGCCCTCTGCTGTAACACTCACATTCAGTTTATAGGAGTTACAAGGGAGTCCCAGCACTCCCAGGACTTCATCCCATCCCAGGTCTCTTCTTGCTACAACCACTACCTGAAGTCCAGAGCTCACAGTTACCAGATATTCATACTTGTCAGGGGGAAAGAAAAGATTTCTTGGAGTCACAGCTCATCTGATTCCTGTGCGAGCATGAGTTTACCCAAGACCCAGCACCTAGCACACTGCCTAGCATATTAAGTGTGCCCCAAAATGTTTGTAGAATAGATAAATGGTGGTTATTTCATTGTTTTTGTGCTTTGGGTGAACAATAAATACACTCCCAGTAATTAACACAACCGTCTATTTTTTGCCCTCACCACAAGGAAGAAAACTAAATCAATGAAGCATTCTAAAATGATTGGTTGGCATCATAGAATAAGAGCAAATGTAAATGCGGTCGTTAGCATCTAGGGTGGACTTCCATCCAGCAATGCCTCAACAGCTTGCTACTCTGGTTTTATCTCAACCCTCCTGTGGGGCAATAATGATCCTTAGAGCCGTTGGTGCACATTTTCCTCTCAAATTCCAGTACCACGGAGAGCTCCCAACAGCTGCCCTCTCGGCGGAGCAGCCAGTTTGCTCAGCACCACGGAGAGCTCCCCACGCTGCTCAGCAGGTGTGCGGGACTTAATACCTTTCCCATTCAGTGACAACTCCACCAGGAACTGCAGACAGATGAAGCCACCCCCACTGCAATTCAAATACCAGCACGGGACAAAGGTGGTTGGGATAAAAAGCGTCCCAAAGTCCGAAAACCATCCAAAGAATCTTCTAGAGAGAGCAAGCCTGAAGGCAACTGACTAATGATTGCAGCTCCTTTAGTGCCAGATCGGCATTTTTATTTCCCTTTCTCCCCAGAAGTTAAATACCCAAGGTGAACTCAAAAACCGCAGTCCAAACTGTGATCAGATCAACAGTGGCTGCACCAGACAAAACTGATCTTATCTGAATGGTGACTTTATCCACTTTGGAGAGCAGAACTCATTACAATAATAAGGAGTGACAGAAATGGGAGGAATAGCAATCACAGCAGAGCCAGGAAAAAATTTGCTTTACTACCATTTTAGAGGATTAATTCTAAGCTTCCCTCTTCTAAACGTCATTTTTCACTTCAGCAGAAGGTCCGGGGTCTGAAATTACTCTAGCCGACTTGCAGAATGCATGACTTTGCAGCTTATTTGCAACCCATTTCTGCTTCCTCCTACTAGGTTCAGTGATGTTTGTTTAATGGTCATCTGGCCCTCTGCCTGCCCCACTGTGCTGGTGTGAGGAGGTACATTCATTGGGGGTCAGGTGGTGGGATACCAGTGTTTAGGAAGGCCTAAGAGTATGTAGGTAAGGAAAATAGAGCATGAACTTACAAGGACTGAAGAAGTGTCCACATTCACACACACACACACACACACAGTCATACGACTGCAAGGGAAAGAGAAAAGGAAAAATGTGTTGAAGCAACTGCATGTGCTTAAGATAATGTATTATTTCTAGACCTTGTCCCCCGCCTCTAGGTCCCTTACCTACTAGCCAGTTTTAAGTGGGAGGATTATATAATTACCCGGATGCTTCTCAATGAATATACTAAGTATTTCCAGCCTCATCTCCTTAACAGCCCCCTAAATGTTAGCCACGCTGAATTCATTGCTTTTCTGCAGGCCTGCTACACACTTTTTTACACTTCCATGTTCTTACTCATGCTGTTTCCTCATCCTCAGATTCCCTCCTGGCTACTTCCTCCTCTTCATCTCCCCATCCAATTAAAATCATATTCACACTTCAAGGCCCGGGTCAAAGGTCACCTCCTCCATGACACTGCCCTAAGCCCCCGCCCCCATGATATTTAATTATTCACTCCTTTCCCTTTGTTTTCACAACAGGCCACTTTTAACTCACATTAGAGTTATTTGTTTGCATGCCTCTCTTCCCCTCTAGGCTGTACACTCCTTGAGAGCAAGAGTCTTTTTAATCTCTATATATTCATAGAGGTGCGTGGAGGTAGGGCAGCACCTAGCCTGTCGGGGTCTCCTAGGACTTGCAGGGCGGGGCTGCGTGGTCTCAGACAGAGAGGCGGGAAAGAGAAGGGACTGGCAGTGGTGTTGGGCTTGGCTCTGGTTGGTCCCAGGGACCCCAAGGGTGTGGACTGCCTCCTGGAATTTGCAGAAAGCTTCCAATGGGTTTGAGGTCTGAGTCTGAGAAATGAGTCCCTGGCTGTAGGTCATTGCTTTTCACCACCTTGAATATTGCATGCCACTCCCTTTTGGCCAGAAATGCTTCTGTTGAGTATTAAGATGACAGTCTAATTGATGTTTCCTTGTAGGTAACTATCTGCTTTTCTCTAACAGCTTTTAGGATTCTTTCCTTGTCTTTAAGCCTTGTCATTTTAATTATGATACATCTTGGTGTAGGCATCTTTGGGTCCTTGCTCATCACAGGCACATCATAATACATTTTTGAGTAAATAAATGATTGAACAAAATTTAATGATATAATGCAAAATCTGGAATGTTTTCATCATCTTCTGCCTGGAATCTTGTACTATAAATAATTCAAAAATGACCACCTCTTTCCAGGAGCTGATTTTCCTCCCACCAATTTAACACTAAGGGTAGGGAGGAAGAAGAAATGGCCTGAAGTCTCCATTGTCCCTGGCTATGGCTAGATCCACAACCCCAGCAGGGAACAGGATGGAGCCTTTGCCTTAAGATCAGTGCATGCCTCACTGGCTCTCACCTGTAGCATGGGTGGTCAGATTCCAGACATCACTTTTGGCTCCGAGGTGCTTCCTTGATATTTCCTACCCTAGCAGACTTATCTGAACTTAACTCCTAGCCTTTCAAGAGGCAGCTGCAGCATCTCTAATTTTATAAGTCCTAGGTTTTGCTCCAAAATTCATACTCTTACCAATCAGCTGTCTTCTACCTCATGTCCTAGATCCTTCAAAGCACCTCTGTGCCAGGTGCCAATGCATCACCCCAGAGTAACTGTACGAGTTAATGTAGATGCGAACATGACCAGACCCAGCAGGATGTGTATATACAATTGTTTACACTCAGAACATCATCCTGTGTACCATTATACCAAAGTTGGTGCACACTCCCATTAGGAACAGGGCACTCCTCAATAACCTCACGTAAAGAATGTTGGTAAACTTGATGCCGGAGAAATGCCTCCATCGCCTCCATCATAACCTTCCTACCTAGGAGCAAATGTCAGTTTCCAGCACCTGCATCCTCCACATCTAGCACTCCTAGGATCAAGTCAGACCCATTGGAGGAGGTAGGGAAGGCTGCTGGGTCTCCATTGGAGCCTGCCTCATCACCGGCATCCTCTGGGGGAGGCTCTTTTGTTCTGCTTCCCAGCTCCCCTCTTCCATGCACCTCCCATCACTGGCTTCTGCATGCAGCAAACCCACATCTTGCTTAGTTCCCTTAAGATTTCTTGGCTGACACTTCATGGAGGAGCTGACCTTCCCACATTCTTCAGCCCAAAGGAAGGCTGTGTCCTTTGCTTTCCATTTATCTGCTTCCTGAGTCTTGAGCTGTAAGTGGGCTTTGTCTTCTGGGACAGTCCAAGAATCTTGCTTTTCCTGCCACCCAAATACCCTGATAAGATGAAGAATGTGTAGGACACTTGAGATGAGAAGGAAGAGAAGGGAAAAGTAACACTATGTTCTAATAGATGCAATGGTCCTGTACCATGAATGATCATCGAGTCTCACCATAATCACTTTCTGAGAACTTAGTAGCTAATTTCCATTGCTCCACGACCATTTCTCTTTTTTCCCCAGTAACCTGTCAGAACCAAAAGGGTTAAAGCTGCAGTCAACATACAGTAGAAGTATTACATTAAGTTTAAACTTTTTATCTCTGCCTCATCAAGCTCTGAGATCTACCTCTTTTGAGCCTCAGTTTCCTCATCTGTAAAATGGAGATTATACTTAACCCAGAACTAAAATGACTAAACAAGATGGCACGAACAACAGTGCCTAGGACGATGCCAGGCCTATAAAAGAAACATTTGTTCCTGAGCCCTGTGGGGCACAACTCAAGGACTTCCTTGGTGGGTATGGACTCGGGCCAGATGAGGGCAGCAAAAGGCCACTGGGTGGGGGGGTGGGAGAAACAACGGTAGGAGGCCCACGTCTCTCAATTCCTTGGTTCCAGGAGACAGGTTCCAAGAGCAGGCACCTTGAGGCAGGTCAGATTCTCTAACGAGGAAATACAGAAGAGGAAGCCAGTAGGCAAGGCCTACCTGGGGGTAAATGAGTGGTGAGGGTCACGAGGTCAAGGTGTCAGGAATTCATGAGAGAATTGGTACCACGGAGCCAGCTGCACCAGTGCTAGTCCTGGGAGGGGCCTCAAGTGCCACACAGAGAGGCCAACACCCTGTAGTCACAGAGATGTTCCCTTTCCATGGCTTCTGAGCCACCGCACCACAGCAAACAGGTTGTCCCCCGTCTCAACACAGGCAGCCCCCATCAGCAAACTATTTTGTTAGAGAATTTGTTGTTTTTATAGGTAATAATTCACACACTTAGCACAACTATAAAGATTTAAGAGTTTCTCCTGCCTGATAATGTCCCTATCTTGAGAGGCACTCACTAAAAAGCCCATCCTGCAGCTTCCTTGTCTCATATTCTCCAGCTATAAAAATAATTCTCATTACAAAATAGTCGTGGGCATGTAAAGTACAGCATAGGAAATATAGTCAATAATATTGTAACAACTATGGTGCCAGGTGGGTACTGGGAATTTCCAGGTGGGGGGAGGGAGGGTGCATGACTGTAACTGCTGTGCTGTATGCTGTATACCTGAAAATAATACAAAATAACACTGAATGTAAACTGTAAGTTAAAAAAATTTTTTTAAGAATTCTCAGGTGGGCTACCTGAGGGTCCTGGGTCACGTGTCAGATAACCACCCACGGAAATCAGAAGGCACCTGACCCTGCATTTTGTTATATGTAAAAGGAGGGGACTGAATCAGGCATTTTTCTGCTTCTAAAACCTCTAAGATCCTAAAGCTGAAAGCTGAAAGCTTTGTTTTCATTCACTTTATGCTAAGTGGCCGCTCCACATTGAGTGACTGACCCTCTTTGTCAATGACATCACTTTATGTCCAGGGACCCCAGGTGGGGCGTGAGGGCAAGACTTCAGCTGTCTCCAACACTGGCTCCTGGGGCTTTGGTGGTATTCAGGCCTTAAAGGTTTAAATACCACACATGGGTCTTGCCCCCACAAAACCACCTCTGGCAACATATTAGAATCACCTAGGGAACTTTTTGAAAAGACCTATCGATGGCCAAGCCTCCCTAACCAGGAATTTTTATTTTAGTAGTCTGGAGTAATGTCAGGGATAGTGACGAAAATATGTACTAGCCAGTAAGGCATGAGTCCAACCAATCAACCCTATCTGTATGAACACACTGAATGTCAACCCTAGCCTTGGGCCTAGTCATCAGTGTGTTCTAAAAGCAACCCAGGTGAGTGAAATGTGCCACCAGAGTAGAGAGCCATTGGGCTAGACTTTGCCTCTAGGCAAACGTCCAATGACTAAAAACAAGACCCCTTCATAAATGAGAGCAGTTCACGAATAAACTGACCTAGGACGCTCTCTGCACTGGAAAAGCAAGCAAGGAGATGAGGTCATGGTCACAGGATGCGCACACACAGTGTTGCCTTCTTCTTTAGCTCTGATGCCTCTCACAGTGCCTGGCACATGGTAGGGAGTCAATAATGTCTGATGAATGAATGAACAGCAGTGGCGTTCCCAGGCTTCAGCCATGAGGCAAAATGACACACAGCCCCATGGAGAACGCGTAACCACATGCAAATGCTGCTCACACACTCTATAAAGCAGGCTTTATTGTTATTGGATGAAGGGGAAGGGGTGCTGTTGTTCATTTTTCACGTCAAATATTTCCAGGGCGATCACTAAGTAGCTTGGAAGGAAGTCGGAATTTCTCATTTTCGTGCAACCATCCCACCCCACCCCTCTCCTGGGCCCAGGAAAGCCTTTTGTGCGGCTGAGTTTCCAGTGGAGCCAGCCAGACCCTGTTTTCTTGCCTCCAGAAATCCTGATGGATGGTGCAGCTCTTCCTCAGTCCGCTGCTGCGTCTCTGGGCCAGCTGTCCCAGCCTGAACCACACTGGCCCCTAGTCCTCACTTCTCCTGCCACACACACACCCCCTCCCCCGGCAGCCCTGACCCACTTCTGCTGTCAGTAGCATGGTGTGGGTCTCTGGCTGAATTGGAAAAAGAAAAAAAAAAAAAAAAAAAAAAACCAGACATTTGGAATCTTAATGAGACCAAGTTCATTTCATTATGTTGTCATTTCATATTTCACCCCTTTGATGGTGAGGGCACAGGAGACCCCACGGGGCCTTTCTGCTTTGCACACAAGGTGGGGAGGCAGAAGGAGGGAGGGAGGGGCTGACAGACAGGAGGAGACCACGCCTCCACACAGAGACCACAGTGGGAGGACTGGTCCTCTTCTCTGAGGCCAGTGGTGAGAGCCAGGCACAGCAGCCTGCGGAAGTCCTTTCCCCAGGTGAAAAGGGGCAAGATCAGAACAGGACAGGAAGGGAGGAGCCCCCGGTGCCACACTCTCACGTTCTCAATACAAACAGCGCTGGCCTCGGGCATCGTAGAAATTGCTATTATAAATTCAGATGGTGCACCAGGGGGTGCCTCATTTTCTATTACTGTGGTTGGTCCCGTGAGCCGCTGCTCCAGCAATAGGATCTCAAAAGTGCAAGTGCTCTCCCTGGGGGCACCGTTAGAAACACATTATTTTAAAGCACTGCAATAAAGCATGAACTCAAACAACTTCATTGAAATAAAGATTAATATGGAACATGTGTTCCTTAGCCTCCTCCCTCCCACACACCACACAGCCCATACCTTTTTACCCACACAAGCGCTGGTGGTCCGCTCTCTGGACCACCTGCCCTGTCTACAGCTTAGTGCTTAATGAGGTACAGGACCCTGCACCTGGGGGACCCTCAGGAGAGGAGGGTGTAGGGAGGCAGTGACAGGCACAATGTGCACAAGCAGAGAGGCCGCTCTGTTGAGATTACAGGTCTGCTAGCCAGTGGGATGCAGACACAAGAAGCCTGCATCCCAGTCAGGAGTCCTGGGTTCTCCCCTCTAACTGGAGACCAAGCACATTAGTTAACCTCTCAGAACCTCCATTATGTTTTCTATGAAAGCATGCTAAATGTCCTTCCTATTATTCATGTTTCACAAGGTTGTGGTGGGGATGCAAAGGTAAGACAGGTTGGATGACATGTCATTAAAACTAAAATGCACCATTCCAACATCAGATACATACGCCCTTCTGTGGGGTATGGCCCTGGGAGTGGGGGCGGGGCTCAGCTCTGTCTGGCCACCAAGCCATTGGAGAGGAAGCAAGGCCACCATCAATGGACAGAATGCGCCTTCCTCTCAGTTCAGCTGAGCTGGGGCCTGGGCTAAGAAGGAAGAAGGGGCCCCTACTATGCAGGGCAACCAGGGCTTGGATAGGGTTGACTTACTGGGACAGTGCAGGCTTGTGCCCAGGCCCAGGAGGTGATGAGCAGTACCGTAGGAGAGGGCCAGTGAACAAGAAACCCCGATGCCCCTCTGCTGACAAGGGCTTAAAGGAACAGGAGCTGGGCTCCAAGCAAGGAGCAATAAGTAATCAAAATTTCCACCATAGCACACCAAGCTCAGCCCTTACCATGGAGGATAGGAGTAAGGGACAGCCTTTCCTCTGTAGACCAGATGGCCACAGAGGGCTTGTGTAAGTCAAGAAGCAAAATCTGGGCTAGAAATACCAGCTCCTGTCCTCTCATCCAGCCTTCTTGCTAGGACCTAAGTCTTAACCCTTTGAGGGCCATGTGTAATTCGAAATTTGGATCAATATGAGAAAAAGTTATATCAATATATAACCTGAGGTACAAAAAAAGAGAACAAAACATAAAATATGAATTATTCCATTGTTATTTACATTTATAGCCATTGAAAAAAGAGTCTCTGGGAGCGACGCTGGCACTTCTGGGAAAAATTGGGTTAAAGAGGAGTATTTAGAGCTACTTCTCATTTAAGGAAAATTATCATCCTAAGATGTGGTTGCCCACAATGAATTCACAGACAGGAAATAAATTCATGTAGGAGAATTGCCCTCTCATTCACCCAGTTTTAAAGAAGGACCCGGCATTCTCCCTGATATCATGTCCCCAGCTGTGGCACAGCAGGGACACATGGGGGTGGCTTGGGAATAATGGTGAGGGGCTGGCACAGAATGGGGTGGAGGCGGGGAGTGGCAGAACAGAACACCCTGCAGTCACTACTGCTAGTGTCGTGCAAGAGGAAAGGGGCTAATTAAAAAGTGGGAGACAGATGCCCCAGTGGGTTTTGCATCTCTTTCGCTCTGTTTCTGGAAGGGAAAGGGGACTGTCATAAAAATAACTGAACTGACATCAAATATTTAAATTTCAGAAATGGAGGAAAAAATAAAAAAGCAAAAGTGAGATAAAAATATGCAGTAAACAAGGCACAAAGCCAGTCTGACAGGAGGGTTCTTTCCTCTCTGGCCTGGCGGGTGACAGCGCCATGCCACACCAAAGTGCCACATGCCACAGGTTTCCAAGGACAGTGTGGGATAACAGGATGCTCTTTATTTCACCTCTGAGGGCTGGAGAGTGGAGGCAGCAGGCCTGGGTCACAGGGCCATTGTGGGCTGGGAGTTTGGCTCTCATTTGTCACCCTGGCCCACTACCCGCAAGTGCACATCACTACTGGCCATTAAGGGGACCAGACAGAAAGGTGGGAGATGCAGGGAAGCCTGTCTGCAGCACTGGAAAAACAGTGGGAACAAGCCACAGTATCTCTGCCTCCAAGAGCTAGGAGTTGGGGGAACGCAAGAAACACAAGTTCCAAACCAGCAAAATGCACAAGTATACCTTCATCCTCCTCCTCCATTGGCATTAAAGAAGAATTGGAGGTCACATGAACTCCCCTGGCCTGGGAGAGGGGAGGTAACATAGCAGAGTGGAGAACCCATCTTAGAATTACAGCGGTCTGGTCAAAACAAGCCTGGGGTCAGGAACGGAAGAGATTTAAAGATCTGAAGAGACATGTGGGGCCCAGTGCCTGAAATCAGGAAAGGTCTGGAATCCAGGCAGGTCAGCCAAGTAAGTGAAGATGAAGTAAGCAGATTATTAGGCTGTGGTAGCAAGTGTTCCACGGCGGACTCAGCAGGTGTTTGCAGGTGATTAGAGTGAGCCTGGGCTTTCAGGTTTGGGCAATGGATCCAGTGAATTAATGAACTTGTGGACTGTAGGGCTACAGGTGTCCAGGGGAAGGATGAGAGCCACGGGACATCAAAGAGCTTTTCTTACCAGAAGCTCAGAGAGAGGACAAAGGGATAGAAGATTAAACTTTCCATAGAAAGGCTACTTTGCGAGATGCTGAGCTCCCTGTCCATAGCAGTGTTCGGGTATCATCTGAGTAGAGGAGATGTCATCGAGGGTGCATGAAAATTTAAGATCGTACAATTCCATTACATTTATCTTTCTCCTACCTTCCCTACCACGACCTACCCTCCACCTATACACATATATACGCAGTTAGCCTCAACTACCCATGTCATCAAATTAGTAAAAGAAACTGGTTGGGTAATAGAGGGAAAATGATTCGAAAGTATAAAAGTCCACTAAACTGCAAGGATGTGTTCTCTCAAATAAAAACTCCGTTATCTGCCATGGTCCAAAAGGCAGATGCAGAAACTGTTTTTGTTTCTCTCAGTTGGAACCATCTGAGTGCTACTGCAGCGTTCTTGTGCCCTCTCTGGGGAGCAAGACATTCTCCCAAGTCAGCATCTCCCTGTGTGATACAGGAGCGGCACAGCTCGGGGCACAAAGGGGACTGCGGGGTTCCTGTTCACTGCCTGCCTGTTCCCGTATCAGGCAACCACAGCTTTATGGGGGGCGGCCCCAGTCCCAAGGAGTGAATGTGGATGATTCTAAGCCACAGGGTAATACTGCTTCCCTTGCTAGTGAACGGCTTTAAAACAGCAGGGCGGCGGGGGGTCGGCACATGATGCCATTCTGACCAATGGGACCTGAAAGGAAAAACTGGGCTTCCGGGAATCTTTCTCTCTCTCCTAAATAGGCAAGGGGCTGTCTGCCTGTGACACCATCTTGGGACCATCTTGGGACCATAAAGGGAGGCCAACCCAACAGGATAGGCCAAGATGCAAAGGATAGCAAAACAGAATGAGAGAAAATTTTAAGATTTGAGCCATAGGATTAATCAACCCTGGAATGCCTAAATTTAGACTTCTTATTATCGGAAATGACCCAATATTTTCCTTATCACTAAAACGACTTTCATTTGGGCCTTATATGACTTGCAACTGAAAGCATCGCAATTGGTAGGCAGGCCATACTGCTCTTACTTCTGGGGCCTCCGCACATGCTTTTTTCCTTCCATCTGGACCCTCATCCTCCCCGCTCCACGCCGCCACCCTCCTCCACCTGATGCTTATTCATCCTTCCACTTTAAGTCTAGATACTGCTTACTCCAAGAAGCCATCCCCGACCCTCTCTCATCTGCACCCCTGCCCCAGCATCCTATACTTCTGTCTTCAGAGCACTTACCCTTCTGTCCAGCCCGTCCTTCACTAGGAATAGGACAATGAACATAGTGTTTACTGCTCCCTCTCAAGTCTAGGACATAAAAGGCACTCAAACCTTTCATTCATTCAACAAATAATAAGAGTAGTTAGCAATTGTTCAGCACTTCATCTGAACAAAGTTCTATTCTAAGCACCTTAATCTTCACAACAACCAGTGAAGTTGACACTATTATTTTTCCCAAGTTTTCAGGTAAAAAAACAGGCACAGAGAGATTGAGTCATTTGCCTAGCATCACACAGCTAGAGAGTGACTAATTCAGGATTTTAATACATGTGGTCTCTCTCCACTACTCAATGCAAAACCATTGTTGAGCACCTACTATATGCAAAACTTGGTTCTCCGTGCTGGAAATAGAGTGTGACCAAGACAAAGTTCCTGCCTTTGGAGGGGCAGACATTTTAATGGGAGAAGGCAGATAATGTATAAGTAACAAATGCACTAATATATTGGATGAATGAATGACAGATGAGAGATGCATGCTGGAAAGCAAAGCAATGTGGAACACATGCTGACCTTGAAATCCCAATACATACTTAGATTTAAACCCATCTCCACATTAATTAATTGTATGATCTTGGGCCAGTTACTAACCCCCTCTGAACCTCAATTTCATCATTATGTAAAAATTGAATTGATATAGGAATAATATGAGAATGCCTTTCACCCTACTTGCTCCATAATAGGGGCTTAATAAATGAATGTTGAACCTAGATCTCCACAAAGTATAAGCCCCATGAAACCAAAGGAGTCTTAGAACTGAAGAACTGGTTAAGGAGTCTAGAGAAAATCTGAGAGCTAATTAGGAAAGGGTAATTTATCTTCTTGGTTGAGAAGGACTCCAGAGCCAAGCCAGCTCCTCACTTCCATTTTTCCCAGGTTATCATCTATATAACAATCAGAGACAAAGTAGGGATTAGCAAGGTTAGGGATCAAAATATTAAGTTCTAGTATTAAATTACCATTCATAATACAGGAGAGGCTGCCAATATGTTTTCATTAATAAAGCTATATCAGGCCTCCTAGGATCTCTGTAACTGCCCAGGAGGCTAGCAAGGAGACCATCATCTATACAATAGACCCTGGTGCTGGAGGGTAACAGGAAATTGAACTCCAAGGTCCTAATTAATGGGTTCTGTCATCTTTCATAATTGCACTGAATTATTAATGCATATTAATTAATCTATGGGAAACTATTATTTCAAAATGGATAAATGATAAGTGATATTTTGAAAACATAACCCTCTCCCTCTGCCCATCCTTTGACTGCCCCATGGCAAAGGAAAACCAGACATTTACATAAAGGAGAGCTGACCCCAGCTAACATTCATGAAGAAGCAGTCTTAACTATCAGATTAACACCCTGGCCAACCTAAGAGAGGTTCAAGATCCTGCCAAAGATGGCTTTCAAAAAACTGAGGATGCTACCTGCTCACCATACCACTTAAAACACAGAAGCTTCAAGACTTTGGGAGAAAATCCTCTGCTTTGCAGCAAGTGGTACACATTTATTAAATATAGAACCAGAAATTTTGTATCTAAAGAAGTGCCCTCTCCTTCAGATTATTCACCTTTAAAATCTGTACACTTAAGCCAATGATTTGCTAGGGCTTAAAACATTCATGTGACTCTGCTTTTGGATATAACATTAAGTCAGGTTGGTTAACCCAAGAAAAACAAATTAAAAATTCCATAGTCACATGAGTTTATAGGTTTCCCCAAAACCTATTAGCCAGTTTGGTAATGAAGATACCTAGGCTTGTCTCTAAGTGACTTCTGGCTCTTTCCAAAAATAAAATCTATCCTCTTCAAGAAAAACATTTGGACCATTGAGGATATTTAAAGCAAAATGCCACAACATGTTTTCAAGCAACCTAAATAACAATATAAAGATTACTGCCCTGATTCAGTGAATAAACATATATATGCTATGTGTGTGTTTACACCTATGCTTGCAGATTCAGAGAAATTTACAGGAAGATGTACATTAGTTTTGACAGAGGTCTTCTCAGGGTATGAAGATCATGGATGATTTATTTTTTAATTGTGTTTTCCTGTGCTTTCCAAACTTTCTGCAACAAACCTATACAATGTTTGTAATCAGGAAAAAAGCACAATAAATATTTTAGATATTTTTAATGTGCCACAGACCCCAAAGGCAACTTCAAATCAGAAGTTACAACATTGCTTGGCTTTGAAAAGCATCAATAGATTAAACGTATCACCTTCCATGCTACAACTTTTGAAGGGCACAACCTTCATTTAGATGTACAAGTTCTATTATGTTGTTGTTTTTTTAAATCGCTCTCCATTAACTTAGGGCCACAGTGTGTAATGTCACGCCATCTGTTCCAGTGGCAACCAAGCACTGAAATGAAGACCTTCCAGTATGCGCAGTCACTAACCCCCACGGACAGAACCCAAGACAGGCTTGCAGTGTGCCAAACGCCAATCTACTACATAAGGTCGTGGCCCAGAGCGAGGCCCTAGTGAATTTCTTTTGAAAACCCCTGTGCTACGTGCAAAAAAACCTTTTAAAAGGAGAAGAAGAAAAGGCATGACCCCATCTGAAATGTAATTTCTTGTGTTCTCTATCACGAGTTATCCAAGGGTATTGACAAGAAGCAACAATAACAATAACAGTGGCTATAATGACAGGGTAATCCCAGGTGTTTCAGGTGCTGGAAGCAAATGGGAACTTCTGCCCTTTTTTTCAGTGACCAATTGGCCCCAGGTCCAAATTGTTAAATGATGTCATAGTTGATGCTTACCAGCAAATGGGATAGAGGAGGAAATACAGCGAGGTAGGGCCTGATTTCACCACACTGGCAAAAAAGAGGTGAAGTTCTTGTCAGAAAAAAATGGAGCACTTGGCTCCCTGAGACAAGTTCTTCAAATTTCCAGCAAATCACTTTCTCTTACAGAAATCAAATTTTTCCTCTCTTGGTGCCTCACATTTGCTCAATTCATGACATCATCTCTTCCAGTCTTTCTGTTGTGGAATCACCAAGAATATTCAATAATAACAACAAAAAGTTTTGCATGCTGATAAGGAAAAAAAGGGAATAGAGGAAAGAAAAAGATCATGAGTCACAGAATGACCTACTCATTTCAGCAAATTGGAAGTTAAGGGTGCCTTTGTCCCATATGATGTGGCCTAAAAGCAGCACAGATCAGCTGAGGAGTCAGGGGGCTGAGAGCAGGCAGAACAGAAATGATTGACCTATCTGTCAATGTAATTATTTTTAATCTGTGAAAATTTAACAAAACTCTATAATTCCAGATAAAACTATATGAGCAGAGAGAGCTAACCAGGAAGAAAACATAAGAATGACCTAGCATCACCATATTGTTTACATTTTAGCTCATAAAATGAGCCCTAAAAGGAGATAGGCAGCTTTGCTATATGGAAACTACACCTCAATAACCTGACTTTAAGGAAGAGGAGATACAAATGCAGAAGTCCCCCAACACAATTTTCCCCTCACCCCATATAACTAATGCCTGGTAATGAAGAGGAAGGTACAGCAGGAATCCCACTCTGGGCTGCCTGGGCTTTGCATAGATGATGAGTGTCAGAGGATCATCTGTGAGCTCTGCCTTTCCAGATGACCTGGGCATCAAGATATTTTGATGGAGCCTTGAAGCCACTAAATGCCTTCCATGGTAATGAAAACCTTCCTACTGTGAAACATGTTTGAACTGTTTTGTACCTCTCAGAAACAGACTCCCCAAAGATCCAACTGTAATGATATTAAGTGAGAAATACTTTCCTTGCCAAGGAGCTTATCAGTCAATCAACACCTAACCTTTTAGGAAGAATTCATCCACACTTCACTGGGCTCGCTGTTTATATGAAAGCATCATGGGCTATGTCTGGTAATAGTTCAGCAGTTGGCAGAGCTTTAAATGTGGAAAACAGTCAACCTACCAACAATTTTAGAGCACACATTCTTTTGAGATACAGTACTAGACTCTGGAGGAGACCAAGTGTCACGAGTTTCTACATTTGGTAATTTTTTATCATTACTGGGGAGATGATTTACTATAAAAACAGAATGCTTCAAGAATGTTATATCTTATTTTCCATGTATTTTAATAGTTTAATGGCTTACAATAATCACTTTCACATAAATTAACTCAACCCTGTATTTATACCTGTGTAGTTTGTGTTAAACCCTCTGTCATAAAACAACAGCACAAGAAATGTCCAAACACAGAATATGATGATTGACAAATATACAGTATGGGTAATATGTGTCAAGGGCCTGATTTCACAAAGGAAATGTGACGTGAAACTAAAGCCTTGTGGATGTAAAATATTCTAGTAAAAGAGAAATAAGAGCATTCAAGGGAGAAATGGTGGCGTGACCAAAGGCATGTCTGTCTAATAACTGCCAGAGAATCAATCACTGAGCTATAGAAGACCTTGGCCCTGAACAGAATGTAAGGGTTGTGGCCACTTTAATCCCATACGATGACCCAGAATGACTTCCTGTTCAATATGGGAGGACACTAGGTATGAGTCCCTTAACAAAGCAATTCTCCAACTTTATCTAGAAGTAAATGACAGTCCCATACAATATAGCACAGAAAAATGATGACCAAAACAGTTTGAGAGGGATAAGTGCAGTCTTGGTCCATTCTGGCTGTTGTAACAGGATACCATAGCCTCGGCTTATGCAACACACATTTATTTCTCACAGTTTTGAACTCTGGTCAAACTGGTGGAATAAACACTGTGTTCATCTACTCACTAAACCACATCAAAACCACAACTAAATTATAGCACAACCAACCCTGACAACAATCTGAAGACTAACTGAACAGAACTCCTATCACTAAGGCTATTTCTCACAGCTTACTTGGAGGCTAGGAAGTCCCAGATCAAGATGCCAGCATATCCGTGTGTCAGTAAGGCCCTCTTCCTAGTTTGAAGACACCTGTCTTCTTGTTGCATCCTTACATGACAGAGAGAGAGAGACAGAGAGACAGAGAGACAGAGAAGTGGGGAGAGAAAGCTCTCCTGTCTTTCTATAAGAGCACTGTTCCATTCAAGTGAGAGATGCACAACCTGATCACTTCTCAAAAACCATCCAAATAACATCATGTTGGGGGTG
Organism: Furipterus horrens; assembly: GCF_987537825.1. NCBI lineage: Eukaryota > Metazoa > Chordata > Mammalia > Chiroptera > Furipteridae > Furipterus > Furipterus horrens. Next base: position 193,141,548 of record NW_028327173.1, on the reverse strand, counting down.
AGGATTTCAATACATGAATTTTGGAGGGACATAAACATTCAGCCAGTGGCAAGTGGATATCAAAAGACATTATGCTGTGATCTTTAGAGAGAGATATCTAGGTGTCGGGATCCTGAGTCATCTCTACACATCCAGCACCACTGGCTAGCCTATTCACTGTTAATTATCCCTTCCTTCTTCCATAGGCTAAAAGAAAAAGAAAGAAAAGAAAACCCTAAGCTCATGTGGATATGGTGTGGTTTATTACTCAGACAGTCCTGCAAAATCCTCTCGTGGAAAACATTACAGTGTGAATTGACATCATTACCAAAATCTAAAATATTCTTGGATTCTTATGGTGAAGAATTTATACCCTCTTCTCTGACACTTTTCAAACAGGTGGGTAGACCCAATCAGTAGGCAAAGGAAGAAAATGGCTTAAAGTAAATTGTAATATTTCATGGTGATATATCATTCAGTGAATGCAAGCTTTGTCCAAACTGCATTAACCACAATGTAAGAGTACGTCCCTGTCATATGTTAAATTAAGTTCTAAGCCCATTGCTTCAGAGCTCTGTGCTGGTCCCTTCTCCATGGTCTCCCCTTAATGACCAGGCATTTATCAGTGTTCTTTCTGTAAACAAACAGCACTTATTCCATAGTATATGTTGTGTAGGCTGAACAACAGAGGCAGCCTGAAAATCCCTCAGCCGCACCGCCTTTTGCATTTCCTTGGAGAAGTTAAGCCTTATGCAGGCATCTTATCCAGATGTGCCTTCCCCCTTCAGATTGGCTTTATCACTAGGCCAGTCACCCTCTTAACCTATATCTGATAAATGAAGATTGGGAGCCAAAACGTGTGATCGAGTGGTGCCCTCTCAGAGTCCTGCACAAGGCCATCTTTATTCTGCAGCTAAACTTTCTGAGAGGTTGGTCTTCTGGCCAAGACGGAGGGGTAGGTAGACACACTTCAGCTCCTTGCACAACCATAAAAAGGATTACATCTACCTCAAAACAAAAAACAACCAGAACTGCCAGATACATTGAACTGCATGGAATCCAACAGACGGAGATTTAAAGAAGTAATACACTCATCCAGACAAGTAGGAGCGGTGGAGCTGGGGAGCCGGGGTGGAGAGGACGTGGTGCGGCAGCAGCGGAAGCGAGGTGGCAGTGCAAAAACAGAGACTGTGGCTGGTGGAACAGGCAGTCCACATTACCGAAGCTTGGAAGAACACCTGGGGAGTGATCCCAGCACCACGCCAAACCGCACAGCTCACAGAAAAATAAAGTCCCATTGTTTCTGGCTGTGAAAACCAGTGGGAGTTGGGGTGGTGGAAGAAACTGCTGGTCTCTCAGAAGAGTGGTTTAGAGGGCCCTCACAGTCCTAGAATGTATGGAAACCCACCCCCTCTGGGAACCATTGCCAGGGCAACAGCTAGCGGGGTGCCAGTTGCATAAGGGAAGTGGGTGAAGGGATTAGAAATGGGGCAAGTTCTCTCTCTGACCCCTCCCCAATAGGCAGTGCCACAAGCCTGTGAAACCAGTCTCCCAGCACTGACAAATACCTAAGACTCTGCCCCTTACAACATAACAGGAGCAACAGCTCTACCTAATACACAGAAGCAAACACAGCAGGCTGTCAAGTTGAGGAAACAGAGAAGTATAGCCCAAAAAAGGGAGCAAATCGATGTTCCAAAGGGAAAACTAAGGGAGGAGGAGATAGCCAACATAACAGATGCAGAGTTCAAAGCATTGATGATAACAAAGCTCACAGAAATGATCGAGTACAACAAATGCATAAGGGAAGAAGTGAAGGCTATACCAACTAAAATGAAGAAAAATCCACAAAAAATCAATAGTGAAGGGAATAAAGCCAGGGTTCAAATCAATGTATTGGAACATAAGGAAGAAATAAACAATCACTAAAGAATGAAGAAACAAGAATTGAAAAAAATGAGGAGAGGTTTAGGAACCTCCCAGGCAACTTTAAATGTACCAACATCCAAATCATAGGGGTGTCATAAGGAGAAGAGGAAGAACAGGAAATTGAAAACTTATTTAAAAAAATAACAAAAGAAAACCTCCCAAATTTGGTGAAGGAAATAGACATACAAGTCCAGGAAGCAGAGTCCCAAACAAGTTGGACCCAAAGAGGACCACACTAAGACACATCATAATTAAAATGCTAAAGGTTAAAGAGAAAGAGAAAATCTTAAAAGCAGCAAGAGAAAAGAAAAGAACAGGGTGACCACTCAGCTCGTTTTATATCATCTATGTGAGAGTCTATATTTTGGAAAGTTTAAGATTTTCAGAAGCAATGTTGGTCTAGAAGTGATGACTCTCATCCCTAAGAAAATAAGTTCTTGTAGCCTATTTGGGTGGGAGAAATGGTGCAAATTAAATGCTTAATATTTATCAAGCATCTGCTATGATCTAGTCCTGTTCAGAACATAGCAGAGCAAGTATAACTTCTCTTTCAATCAAGTTAATGAGGAATTGATTTTTGAAGCTTTTAAAAAACATAAAGTATAGTACCAATATTAAACACCAATCACATTGGGAATGGGGCTCACCTAGCTAACTGCCTAATATGGAAGGGAAAATGTGAGCAAATCAATAGCAGATCTATAGCTCTTTCCCAGGGTGGTACTAGAGTGCTTTCGCCCTCAGCAGTACATGCAAAGACTCATTGCTCAAAACTATGTTAGGAATCAGAAGGGGACTCAATTTCATCCCATAAGTAAATAGTTCCCTTTAGGATCAGGAGATGTGATCCCAACAAAATCTAGGAGGGTAATAGGCCAGCAACAAGCAAAAGGCTCTGTCATAGCCTTTTGCAAATGTCTATCATGGTTTCTTAAGACAACTGAGCCACCTGGTGTTAGAAAGTTAACAGCTAAAGCTCTTTTTACTGCCTTCCTTGGAGAACAAATAAAGCTTTTCCTAAATGAAGTTAGGAAAGTGTTAGCATTCTCTGCACTGAAAGTGGATTCAGCATTAAGCGTCTTGACTCCAATCATTTCAGGCTCTGATCTGGAAACACTCGGGAGCATATCCCGTGTCGGTCAGATTTGGATTGTGCAAAGTTGCATCTATTGACCTCTGGGTGAGATACACTTCCACACTGGCAACAAAAACTAAAATAATGGTAGCTACCATTTATGGAGGATTTAGTACATGCCAGTCCTTGTGACACCTTACCTGCAGTATCTCCCTTGATCCTCACGACAACCCCATGCAGTATGTATTATTATTGCCATCATACAGGTGAGAAGTTTAAGGTCAGACAGAAGGGAGTTGCCCAGCTGGTGAATGTTAGTGTTGAAACTGCAGTCCTAGAGTATTGGACTCCAGGTCCTGAGCCCTTAACCATCCCACAATCTGCCTTCTAACAACTACAGTTGCCATGAACACTTACTGCATGCCATGCTTAATGATGGGTGGGTTGTATGTGTCATCTCATAACACAGGCAGGTAAGGTGAGTAACACAGCAGCTCTTTAGTCTACTGAAGACTGACCTCATACACCACACCATGATGTTTCCTAAGTGGGAAGGAAACAGAAGTCCCTGTCCTCATGAAGGTCATTGTTCTCCTAGCCGACCCAGAAGTGAATCCTGAGATGGCATCAAATAGGTTTTCCTTGTGGGACAAGAATGCAACAAGAACACAGCGAAGTATATAAGTAAAGAGGTCTATTTGAATTTGTTCAAAAATTCTGAATTATAAAACATTTTTAAAGAAATACAATTTTTTTCACTTTTAAACAAAAAAAAAAGATAACTATGATAATAATGTATTGCCAAGCAAAAATCCTGAATAAATAAAAAAAGAAATTCTATTTATTATTTCTTTTACTGTTAAAAGTGCTTTCTACAGTGTCTACAAATAGTTTATTCTCTTAAGAAGATGAAAGGGTCCCAGTGAGATTCAATTTCTGTCTGAGTTATAACAAACTCCAAATTAGCGCTTCCCCCAGTAGGGTCTGTATTAATGAACATGTATTTTACCTCATACTGACTTTTTAAAATAGTTCTTTTCCCCCCAAAAAATAGCCTTAGTCCATCATTTCATTGACTTTTAAATAATAAAATAGAACAAACTGTGATCCACAGATGAAGTTACATCTCCAAAGCCACACGGTGAACTGAAAACAGCCCAGACCCGGATCCATCGGGCTTTCTGGTCCAGCCCACATGTGTTCTCTATGTTCCTTCTAGCTACAGCAACTGTCATGCCTCTCGCCTCACCCTTGACACAGGATGTCTAGGACAATGCAAAAGGAATTGTTCATGATTCTGTGTATAAACTAATGGCTAATAATGTTATAAACAACTAGACATGTATAATGATGTCCCATTTAATAGTAACAGAAGTTAACTAAGGAAGAACTGTAGAATCCAGCCAGAAAGAAAGAAAACAGAAACTGAAAGATCATGTGTGTTTATTCACCTAGTGCTTTTAAGTTTAGAAGAAACAAAGTAGGCTGTGACATGTGCCAGAACTTCTGGTTGCTCCCCATTCTAGTCTGTGTTCCCTCTTCTCCACGGAAACCCCAGTTTTGCTCAGGGCTACAATATATTCAGCTGAGAGCATTAACCTTCCCAGACTTCCTCACAGCAAGTAGTCATGCAGCCGAGTTCCGGCCAATGATGAGCAGAAGCCTAAAAGAAGTCTAAAATGTTCTATTTCCTGATGCTGGCATTTCTCTTCTTTCCTCCTCCCTCCCGCTTTCTGTCAGGAGTAGGATCCCAGCTCCTGGAGGTACAGCAACCATCCTGCCATCATGAGGATAAAAGTGACATCATATAAATAACAAAGCAAGAAAATAGAAGACGCCATAGTGTTCAGGGACATGCATGGGAATCTATTGGCTACGAACACCAACCCCCACCCCTGGGCTTCTCTTGTGTGGGGAAAAAAAAAAAAAAAAAAAAAACCTTTTTAAATTTAATCTACTGTAATTGAAATTTTTATTATCCTCCACCAAAGAGATTTTTTAAAAGATCTAGTGTATTTTTTGCTACCTTAAGAAAAGGTAACCAAGACTTAGGGCACTTAAGAGTTTAATGGACATGACAAAGTTATCTAATTGAAAATCTTTTTTGCAAGGAAACCAAATTAGATCACAGAGAGCACGCTCAGTCCAGTGCTCTTCCAAAGAGTCCATGTTGCCTGCTCTGAAGAGTTAAAGACTGGCATGAACTAGAAAGAGAAACATTTTTCAGATCCAGATAAAAGTGACTCGACAAGAGAATAAGCTATACTCCATAACTGGATAGAGATGTATTTTAAAACTGTTAAAATGGTTCTTGAAAGAGAAAAAAAATAAGCTCACAGACCTCTATAACTAAAAGTTAGAAACAACTATTTATTAATTTTTTTTTTTTAGCCATCTCCCCAGAGTAAGTTGGAAATAGCAGTGTTGGTTTTATTCTTCTTTAAAAGTGAAAAAGTACCCTCTTCTTATTTGAGAAAAAATATTCAAAAGACAGCCCAATGTCTATACAGTCTATATACTACCTACACAGAGGCCTCTCCATCTCTAGAGGTTTGGAGCATGGACTCTGAGTAGGAATCCCAGCTCTACCAGTTACCAAATGTGTGACCTTGGGTAAGTGATATGACCTTTCCTCTTCCCGTCTGTAAGATGTGTATAATAATGATATTTACTTATAAGTTTGCTGTGGACATTAATTGGGTTAATATACATAAAGCATTTAGAGGTGGGCCTATGTATAAACATATACATATAAATACAGACACACATGTGTGTAACATTATCATTACTGTGAAATAGACGACTATGGAAAAGAAAATAAGTCTCAAGTTCCCAGAATTGTTCGTTAATTTGTTTGTTTTTAGCAAACTGAGAACAAGGACCCATATTAGTAACTTCCTAATTTGAAGGACCTAACCAGATACTTGTTGAATGAATGAATGAACAGGTGCCCTCAGTAGAAGGAAGCTAGCTGAAAGCATATTTGATGCCTAATGGGCCTAAAGTCCCAAAGAATCTTATAAAATTCAGGAAAGGGGAATGCAGAAAACAAAATTTCGGTCCCAAACTGGAAAAATGACTAAGATTGGTTTAGCCATAAATTAAAATTTATGAATAGCAAGGAAATACATAATTATACTTCTGGCTGATATATCTTTTATAATCTGCTAGAATAAAAATATGGTGCTTGTCTTCACCAGTTTTAATAATAAAGTTATATTTTTCCTTTTAAAAGAGACAGAACGGTTATAAATCTTTAATGGAGCCTTAGCAACCAGTGAGAATGCCAGGTAGCACCTGGGGCTCAGAACACTCAGTCGTGGCACCTACTGCCACATGGTGACACTCCCCATCCCCTCCAAGTCCACAAATACAATGACAGCAATGAGCTGAGAACAGGACCCCAAGCTCTGTGTATTCTTGTGTGACCTTGGGCCGGTCACCTAACCTATTTGGGTCTGTCTTCTAACAAGAAAAATGAGTCTAAATTTAGATAATTACCAAAGTTAAGTCCAATAATTCTAAGAAATCTTCTATAGGAATAAAATTAAGAGTTAAGGGATACAAATTGAGATAAATGTCACAAATATCAAGCCAAGGAAAATCAATAAGAGTATCTCTAAGGCTTGACAAATGTAAACTGTTTTATCTACTTTCAGTGTACCTATCACTATTAACCAGCCTAGTTTTTTTTTACTATGATTATCGCATAAAATGTATATTTTGCATTTTAAAAATCTAAGCTCTTACAATGATCTGCTATGGGGTCACCTGGCACAATACCTTTGAGGTCATACTCCCAAGAAGGAAAAAAGGGTTGGGACAGGAGAGGGGGGATAGAAGGACTTGCAGGATGAAAAATAAAGACATGCTAAACACTTATCAGAGAAATCATATTGAATGCCATATCAGTTCTGGTGGCAAGGGTAGAATTTTAAGGCAAGGGTGAAGTAGCTATAGGGGGCATCTATTGTCCCAGAGTCTATTCCCACCCTGCCTTTTCTAACATCATCCTGAATTTTCCATCCAGGTAATTTTCCTGTAGTTAACTTCATTCCCAGCAATAGGAGTTGAGTTTTGACTAGCCTAAGTGATTCTGTATACCCCCTCTACCCTGGCCACGGTGCTTGGTTAAAGAAGAGGCACACATTACAAACTGAGTGTTTGTGCCCCACCCCAAATTCCCAATGTGACATATTTGAAGGTAAGGCCTTTGGGAGATAATTAGGTCATGAGGGTGGAGCCCTAATGAATGGAATTAGTGTCCAAATAAGGGGCCAGAGAGTTAGCTTGCTCTCATTCCACCATGTGAGGATACTACCTAGAAGAAGACGTTCACCAAAACCCAACTGTGCTGGCACCCTGATCTCAGACTTCCAGCTCCCAGAACTGTGAGAAGTAAAGTTCTGGTGCTTATAAGTTATCCAGTCTATGATACTTTGTTATAGCAGTCTCAATTGACCAAGATGGCACAGGATCAAAATCAGGCCAGTCAGAGCCAATAAGACTCAATATTTGGTTGAATGCTCAGAGAAGCAAAGTTTCTCTTTCTCGTGGATATGAATGAAGAAATTGCCATGGGAGATGTTTACAGTCATCTTTGACACAAGAGAAGAGCCTGCTCGACAAGGGAGAGAAACGAGATTCTGGTCATGTTATTGAGTCTTGATTCAAGCCTTGCCCGAACCATTTAGTTACAATGCAAAGATTCCCCTTTTCAGCTTTAGCCAATTTGGGTTGAATTTTCTATTATCTGCAACCCAAAACTTCCTAATGAAAACACCTTCCTGAGTGTTGGAATGGGGACATCAAGAGCCAAATGAGGGTGCATACCAGAACCAATCGTGATTCAGGAGACAAAATTATCAAAAGCAAATGAATTAGGAGAAAAGAAGAGCTAACAGAGCAGGCCAGGTGGAAAGGGATCTGACCGAATTCCACTAGAAGTAGCTGGTAAATGTCTGCAATTAAAAGATCGGGCACACACACCTTCCTACTGGTGTCATGGGATGTCTTGTGTGGGAGAAGTAAAGGCAAAAGGCTTCTGGGGCTCTGTGTCTGCCAAAATGTGGAGAACCTTCACTGAGAGTCGCCCTGAGACTCAGTGTTGTGCTGAGAAAAAATGAGAGAAGGCAAAAGGAAGACAGGGCTTGGGAGATGAAAATTTTAAACCATTGTTCAAAAAGCCTAGAACAGCCCTGTATGATTTAAGGCAATATCAGTGTTCACAGTGTCCAGCACAGTGGGGTAAGTGCTTCCAGGAAGCAGCAATGCATGTGGTCAGACAGATGGTTTGGTGTGCTTCCAGGTGAGCAACCTGTCTGGGGCAGGACCCAGGCAAGATGAGAAGTACGGGGAAAAAATGTCCCACCTCCTGGGGTGGAAGTTATTGGCAATAATTAAGCAGGAGACTCTTCCCTTTCATCTCAAGTGTGGTTTTTCCTTCTTTACTCCCACCCCCCAACACCTCGATAACTTTGTAATTCAATATTGTACTTCATAAAGAACCAAACAGATATACTAGAATATCCTTGAATGTCAGTCCCTATGAAGGAGGTGACTTGCCTATTTGTTCATTACTCTATCCCCAGCATCCAGCACAGTGTCGGACACATAAAAGGTGTTCAGTAAATACTTGTTGAATAATAAGTGTAGTTGGAAGTTCTCCTACCTCCCAAGATACAAGAAGGGGCTTCAGCTGCAATGGAGAAAGTAAAGGATTCCACAAGAAAAGACTCCATGGGGGAAGGGTGGCTGATGGGCATGCAAGTACAACCACTTCATCACTGGCAACAGTAAACACTCCACAGCCCATTTTCTGGGGAGGAGATGGATGGGGAAGTCAGAGCTGACATTTGGCAAATACACATTAGTTCAGCTATACAGGATGTTTACAGCTGAATGGTCAGTGTCATTGCTATACTGGTTGTTACGTATTTAGAATATCACCATAGGGAAATGGGCACTGTCATCTCCAGTCTGGGCAGCATGGGCCTGGGCAGTGCAGGTGAAATTCATCGGGACCAAGAGATGCATGAAGATGGCCAAGGCAAAGGCTGCTCTTCCCCCTTCATCTGGGGGTGTTGCCCTGGACAGTCCTCGCTACTTGAATCTCCCTGTTCAATACCATTCATTTCTTCATTCATTCAAATAATGTGTGCTCTGAGCTTATGCTCTGTGCCAGGCACTGGAGTGATAACAGTGAACCAAAGATAAAACATCCCTTCATTTATAGTGTCTAGTCTAGTGAGAAAGAAAGGTAATAGGCAAGCAAATAAGATGAGGTTATTGAGATAGAAATAAGTACTATTAAAAAATAAAACAAGGTAATAGAGTGGAGAGTAACTATGGGAGGGGAAGGTGCTGTAGGTAGAGTGGCAGAGAGGTGCATTGTGAGCTTAAACCTGGATAAAAGAAGGTAGCAAGTGTAGCAGATATTTGGGGGAAAATTCGTTTGAGGATTCAGGACAAGCAAGTGCAAAGGCCCTAGGGGTAGAATTTGTTGATTGTTTTCAAGAAACTTAAAGGAGGCCAGTACATCTGGAGCATACCAAGCAAGGGACACCCTGACAGGAGATGAGGTAGGAGAAAAGGACGGGCGCTGGATCCTGTAAGGTCTGGAAGCCAGTCTTAGAAAGCAGGATATTGATCAAGGTTTAATAGAGAGCCAGAGGATTTAGGTAAATGAATGGCATTATCTGACTTACGTTTTTAAAGATCATAAAATCATACTTGTGATACTTGTGTGACTAATGAACTATACTGCACAAGGGCAGAACCCGAGAGAACAGTCCAGAGGCTGTTGAAGGACTCTGGGAAGGAGATATTGGTGGTTTAGGTGGTAAGGGTGACAGTAGTGGACATGGGGAAAAGAGGAAAAGTTCTTCTTGAGAGCCCTCAGCGTCTTATAATAGTTTTAGTCCCTTCCTTATGTTGACATCAACAAATAACAACAGTATCCCTGAGCAGTAACTGTATGCAGGGCACTGTTGTTTTAGGTATGTACTTTCACATGCAATCTCATTTCATCCTCTCAACAAATCCATGAGGAAGGTTGTTATGGACTGATTGTGTTCCTCCAAATTTCTATTTTGAAGTCCTAACTCCAATGTGAATGTATTTGTGGATAGGGTCATATGGGTGGGGCCCTAATCCCATAGGACTAGTGTACTTTTAAGAAGAGAGAGAGAGACCAGGGATACTCACACACAAAGGACAGACCATGTGAAGACATAGGGAAGATGGCCATCTGCAAACCAGAAAGAAAGGCCTCAGGGAAACCAAACCTGCTGACACCTTGATCTTGGACTTCTGGCCTCCAGAACTGTGAGAAATAAATTTCTGCCTTTAAACCCACCCAGTCTATATTTTGTTATGGTAGCCTGAGCTGACTAATACAAAGGTACTGGCAGTAAGTAGTGAGTGGACATGAGCCTCAGAGCTAGACCTCCTGGGTTCAAATCCTGGCTTCACACGTTAATTTCCCTGCCTCTTTCTTTCTTTTTCTTTTTTTAAATAATTTATTTATTTGTTTGTTTGTTTATTTTATTTTTAGGGAGAGGGGAAAGGAGAAAGAGAGGGAGAGAAACATCAATGTGCGGTTGCCTCTCACTCGCGCCCCCAGCTGGGGAACTGGCGTGCAACCTAGTCATGTGCCCTGACTGGGAATCAAACCAGCGATACTTGGCTCACAGGCCGACGCTCAATCCACTGAGCCACAGCAGCCAGGGCCTGCCTCCTTCTTAACCATCATGCTCTACTGCCCACCAGAGAAACAGCAAAGACACTAAAAAATGTAAATTACATCAAAATTACACTAACCCTACATACCACCCAGTGGAAAATGAAAATGAAAATAATCCCCAGCCCCGACAGAAAGCGATCTATCAGAGTGGCTCTGTTTAACAGGTAGGTGATGGAGATGGGTTGGAAAGAAATACTGGAGCCGAGTGGGGGGAAAAGATGTTCCCCTGAAAGCTTTGATTCAAGATACCACTTAAATAAAAAATCTGTGAGATCCTTCTCCACCCTCAACAGGTTCCATTGGGCCACAGAGTCCCAGGTTAGCCCAAGGAGAAACAATGGAATTTCTGTCTCATTCAGGCCCTATGTTTACAAGTGAGGAGAGGAAGGCCTGAACTGGCCAAGTACCCTGTGCAAGTTCACACAGCGAACTTGTTATGGAATTGGCCAGCAGTAACTTCATAAATCTTTATTTTAATCTCCCTGAAAGTCTATATATTTTAGCAGGACAGCATGTCCCATCTCAGAGGTGCTAAAGTTCAGGCTGACCTAATGACCAACAGAACTTGAAATCTCCTGGGGCTGCCTCTTGCCATTATTTTAATCCCCTTTTCAAGAACAAGCAGCTCACATGACGGACAGGTGGGCGGGAGCAAATTCCTCCAGAGCCATTCAAGGGATGAGGTGCCGTGTTCTCAGCAGGTCTTTTCTGAAAAAAATAAATGCTGGTTTCCCTGTGGATTTTACAGTAGGACCACCTAGTGACACACGTTTTTTTCTCAGTCACATTCAGCTGCCTGTACTTCATTACTTTTTACAGCTGCTTCCAGGCTCAGATCACGCCAGCTCTTTGTCACTGATACACTCCTGCCATTGAGCTGAAGTTAGCAGGAAAAGGGAGGTGGCATTTCTTCCCTTGAATGGCTGAGAAATCCCTTCACCCCCACATCCAATCAGCCACCAAAGTCTGTCATTTCTTCCTTCCTGACACCTCTCGCATCTGCTTCTCCCTCTCCACTGCCACTGTCACAGCTCTGGTTCGGCCCTCGACTGCCTGCCACCTGGGCGGCGGCTGTTGCTGCTGCTGCAGCAGCTTCCTCTTGCTCTCCCTACCTCCGGCTCCTCCCTCTCCACTCACCCAGGATACCACCATGCAAGTAGTCTTCCTGATGTTTTCATTACTCCCTGCTCCAAAACCTCTTGGGGCAGCCCCCCAAGTGTAATCCCAAGTCCAATGTTCACTAGCCAAGCGAGCTTGAATAAAATGTCTAGATCTCAGCTGCTTAACCCTCCTGAACTTCAGTTTTCTCATCTGGAAAGTGGAAATACAGTTCCCAATTGATGTGGATAAGGTAAACCGTAGTCATTCCTTCCGTTGCTGGTGATTCGTACAGGGCTGGGAAGAGGGAAGCAGTCCGACCCGCAGTGCTGCCTTTGTTGTCACGGAAAGCTTATGAAAGCAGTGCCTGTCATAGGCCCCTGCACGGTTCTGGGCCCCTCATCCCCAGACAGAGCCATAAGCCGTTTGGCCTAAGCATGTGACAATAAAGCAGGCTTTCCGTAGCTCAGGCCTCCTGACTGGGTCAAGACGTTCAGCCTTAAGTTGTTCAAAAGTCAGACTAACATTATACTTTGTGTAAAACTAACTTAAAGCAAGAGTAATTTTGCGTGTCACGTAAGCTGCGTGAGAGCAGAAAGCATCCTTATTGCGTTCTCTGTCGCGACCTAGCGCATCCGTGGTACGTGTTGGGAGAACATTGGCCGGAGGCATCAATTCCCATGGAACAGAAGACAGGCCCAGCCTCTTCCTCCTGCCCCTGCCTCTCTGTTCCCCTCTTCACGAGGAGTGACTTATCAGACCGATGTGGGAGAAGGAACTGAATGTACTTCATTCCACCTGCTCTCTCCCTTGCTTGAAGTTAACCCTGACCTCTAGTAGCTTTTTCTCTCCTTGCCCATCCATTACATTTACCGGGTTCAAACCCAAGGTGGAAAAACAGTAATAACAACAACCAGGGTCTACTGAGCCCTTACAATATGACAGGCACTGATTCCGGATTTTATGGGCATTAATTCACTTAATCTTTACAACAATATCCTATAAGTTATATTACTATTATTATCTCCATGTTACAGATGAGAAAACCAAGGTTCAGAGAGATTAAATAACTTGCCCAAGGTCGCACAGCTACCAAGTGGCAGAGTTGGGAGTGAAACGCAGACAGTCTGGTTCCAGTGTCCTTGCTTGGGACTACTATGCTATACTGTTTCCTGTTATGTTGCTAGGGGAAGGTGTCAGTCTGGGGGGTAAATTAAATTCAAGGGCATGTTTTAGAGAACCAGATTAGAGCTGTATATTAGACCATGTTCCCATACTCAGCCATGATCTCCTAGAGGTTAGGTAAATGATCTCTCAACAGCTTCCTGAAGCCAGGAGAGACAAAAGGTTCCAGCTTAAATATCAAGTGAATGTGCACCCAAAGCTACTCGGTAGACCCACTGGGAGAAGAGTCCAGGTGCCTGCCAGGTACCCTAATTCATTCATCAACACCAGAGGCAGATGGTATGAAAGGCACATGTGGTATGACTTCAGGAGGAAGAAAAGAAAATTATAATGGTAATAGCCAATATTCACATATTACCAGATACTGTTCTAGGGTCTTTATTTAAATTATCTCATTGAATCCACACCATAATCCTCTAGGGAAGTACTATTGTTATTCAACTTTATAGATTGAGAAACTAAGATGGAGAGAAGCTAAGTAACATGTCCAAAGTCACACAGCTTGTAAATGATGAGGCTAAGATTTGAAGCCAAGTAATCCAGCTTGAGTCCATGCTCTTAACCATCATACTCCACAGAGAGGGGAAGAAGAAAGAAAAAGGAAAAACACACGTAATCTCAGGCTTTGGAGTCAGAACCGAATTTGAATCATGGCTCTGCCATTAATTACTAAATTATCAAGCGCTTTCACAAAATCTCAGATTATTTGCTGCTTCTGTGTGGAAGAGACAGCTCCCTAGGAGGACTGCAGTGAGGATCAAGTAACACACCACAAGCCAGTGCCCAAGAACCTGGGAGGCAGTCAATCAACACTGCTTCCCATCCTCCCACTATCTCAGAGCCACACCCTGTGTTGAGCCTCGGGATGCAAAGATACCTAAACCACGTCCCTGCCCTCAAAGATCTCCCTGTCTTGCAGAGCTGGGTAGAGACACAGAAACAAGATCATGACATAAGGTGAGATACTCGGTGAGACATCTAGTGCTACTGAGGGCAGAGGACAGAGTGATTCCTTTGTCCAGGAAGGTAGGGCCATTGGACCTGGATCCTGGTGGTTAAATGGGAGTTTGAAAACCTTTCACTGCTGCCATCATCAAGGTCAGCCTCAGCATTTAGATGCTGTCTTCTCTTCTTAGGACTCTGTGGGAAGGTTAAGAATATCTGTTCCCCCCTAACTTTTCTCTGAAGGACATCACAGGCCAATAACAAGAGAGCTGACCCCATCCAGCGCACTGCCTTTGGGTTGCATTTCAAACAGTTATTGTTTTCTCATAACACAATGGGAAACCAGGGAACTATTTTGTATTCTAAATACCTAAAGATTATAATCCATTATAGGGTTGCATTTGTTCCCGGAACTGAGATAATGTTGGGCAAAGCTGTAGAAGTCATTGCCCTGAAGCTATAAATCTTCCATTTATTTGTTGATGAGTTTACAACAACCTGTGAATCCTACCCCCCGACCCCACCTCCACCTATCCCACCTATCTAGATTCTCGGACACACACATAGTCAGAGGCTGCCCAGTTGGAAAGAAAAGCCAGGGAGTTCACTATCAGTGACACAACATAACAATGGCAATCGTGGCAGCAATTACAATTCAGTGAGTGCTTCCTGGATGCCAGCCCCTATAGTAAGTGCTAAAAGTACATGATCTCATTCGGTCCTCATTAAGTAACCCCAGGAGATAGGTCATATTGCCCTCATTTTAGATAAGGTGACAGACTGAGGCTCAGAGCCTCTCAAAGAGGTAAGACAACTTACTCAAGACACAGAGCTAATAAGCAAGGTCAGAACTCAAACTCGAAGCCATAGACAGCAGGTCCGTGTCCTTAACTATAAGCTGTGTCAAGAGAGCCCAGGGACAAGAGAGAGTTCCTACTGAGTACTGATATCAGCAAGAGCTATTCTTTGCTTAGAACACAAAAACTAAAGCACTTCCAAGCAAAGACTTGTAGAGGCTCGGTATGTGGCTGCCCTGACTTGTGAGTAGAACTCATCAGTGCCACTTGGACTTGGAAGAGCGGATATGAGGAGCCTGAAGAGTCAGTACTTTGAAAACCAAAGAAGCAGCCATCCACTTCAGTTCCCATTTCTGGGCAGTGGGTGAGAGAAAGGACATAGAGACACTCAGTACATGATGAACAGGGAAGTGGAGGAATAAATGGGGGGAAGGAGGGAAAGGAGGAAGCATAACCCAGAGTAAGAGGAAAATATGACAAATTAACACGTGGAAATCAGGAAGCAGTTGTCAGAGCAATGTAATAAATTTTGCCTAATGACATATTCCTTACCCAAGAGCCCTTGAGACAAACTGACCAAACACAACACCAATTCCTACTTCATAACATCTTTGAAAAGTTGCCTACTCGCCTTGGCTGGTGTGACTCAGTGGATTGAGTGCCAGCCTGCAAACCAAAGGGTCACAGGTTCGAGTTCCAGTCAGGGCACATGGCTGGGTTGTGGGCTGGGTCCCCAGTCAGAGATGCACAAGAGGCAACCACACGTCGATGAGGTTAGGGAATGACAGGGCAAGAGGTTTTCAAATGGAGAAAACAGCAAGTGCAGGCATAAACAAGCCTGGTGCAGTTGAAGACCACCAAGGTCAGCTTGTCTGGTGTAGAGTGAGCAAAGAAAATAGATAAGGCCAGAGAAGTCAAGGGGTGGGGAGGTCTGAGGTTATTGCGGGAACTTCTGCTTCTATCCTGAGTGAGATGGTGAAAATCACTGCAGATTTCTGGGCAGAGAAGTGACATCTATGAAGAGACTGACATTTGGCCAGCATCATTCTGGCTATTAACTTGAGAACAGACTTGATGGTATAAGGGAAAAAGCAGAGGGGCCAGTCAAGAGGTCATTGCAAGAATCCAGGTGACATATAACAAGGGCTTGGATCCGAGTCATGGCAGCAGAGGTGGCAAATCAGGATTGGCCAATGGGTTGGATGTGAAGTGTGAAGGAAAAAGGAGTCAAGATTAACTCCAATGTTATCCACACCCAACAATGTGCTCTGACCTCAATTTCTACGGAGCTCTCAAGTCTAAGCCCCCCTGAATAAAATGGGAAGACATTTTATTCTTCACTTTAGTTTCATTTCCTTATTGTGAGTATGATGGGGGGTGGTTATATGTAGTGGTGAGATTTAGTCCTAGACCCCACAGCTCCTGATTGCATCTCTCATGAGCTTTCTATTACCTCAGAGGTTTTGATTTTCTGAAAGTTCATTCAACAAATATTTATTGAGCCTCTCTAGGCTTTACAGGCACTGTGTTTATCTCTAAAGCATAGCAGGGAAGTCCTGATCCTGGCACTAAAGGATCTCTCAGTCCAGGCTTAGGAAGGGGACAGATCCAACCCCCCTCCACCATCCATGCTGAGAAGTGCACTCCTCTGTTTCAGGAGGGGAGGGGCATCCTGTGCCCCCTCCACGCTTCTCTCTCCCCTCCTCTCATTCATAGGCAGGCATGCCCTTCTCTCTGGAAAACCACTAGAATCCAGCTTTAGACCCACTGGCTTGGAACTGGCATGCTGACCCAGTGTAAATGAAGTCACTGTAGCCCCTGTTCCCAGCTGGGTGTGGCAGACTTGGCTGCAAGCAAAGAAACGATAAAGAAATCTCTAACATGTGCCAAGGGAGGGATTATCACATGGGCTCTTGCTTTTTATGAAATAGGAAAAGTGGATTTTTCTACTTGACTGCATTTGATCGTTTTTCCTCCATTTGTTTTAAAGTTGAACATCTGATCTGGCAAAGACTTCTCACATTCAGCTGAAAAAAAGGTATCTTTGAGCTTCTCTCCCAGCCTCCCATGAGAGGAGTGGCAGAACTTGGAGCATCGTTTCACCATCACCCGCTAACACATCAGAGACCTTGGCACAAATCTGCATAAAATTCCTTCTATTTTTGACCATGTTTACCCACCCAGGGGCCTTGTCCTTCCGGATTTATCAAAATCTCTCCATATTTTCCCCCACAGTCTCCTCTTTTTCCTTTGTTACCCCTGAATCTTTTTATACAGTTGACCTCTCTCCCTGCTGTAGGTTACTGTTGTCACCTGGAAGTCATGAAGCAGACATCCCAATAAGACCAAAAAGCGCAGACATCTTCTAACCAAACCAGACCTAGCACCACTGCTATCACTGCCCAGAGGCACTCATCTCTGAGTCAGGTCACAGAAGGATCTAAAGCAGAGTGTCAGTTGTGTAGATCAGGACATCCATCAATCATCTGGGATCTTTCTAACATGCAGATTCTGATTCAGTACATCTAGGATGGGCCATGATTCTGCATCTCTAAAACGCTTCCAGGTGATACCCATTCCATTGGTCCATGGACCACACTTTGAGTAGCAAGGATGAAGTAGGAAACCCATGGGTTAAGAAACTGTGACTCTAGACCCAAAGAGACACAAAGAAGACATACAGATGGCCAACAGATATATGAAAAGATGCTCAACATCACTAATCATCAAAGAAACACAAGTTAAAACCACTATGGATATCACCACACCTGTCAGAATGGCCATCATCACTAAATCACCAAACAAGCGTTGGTGAGGATGTGGAGAAAAAGGAACCCCGTGAATTGTTGGTGGAAATGCGGACCTGGTGTCACCACTATGGAAAACAGTATGACCTTTCCTCAAACAAATTAAAAGTAGAACTACATATGACCCAGCAATTCTACTTTTGGATGTTTATCTGAAGAAATCCAAACACTAATTTAAAAAGACATATGCATCCCTATGTTCATTATAGCACTTTTTACAACCTCCAAGATATGAGAACAACTTAAATATCCATCAATAGACAATTAGATAAAGAAGATGGGGTACATATATGCAACAGAATATTTCTCAGCCATAAAAAAAAAAAGAATGAAATCTTACCATTTGAGACCACCTGGATGGACCTGGAAGGTATTATGCTAAGTGAAATAAGTCAGACAGAGAAATACAAATACCATATGATTTCACTAATATGTGCTATCTAGGAAACAAAATAAATGAACAAACAAAACAGAAACAGATTCATAGATACAGAGAACAAACTGATGATTGCCTGAGGGCAGGGGAGAAGAGGACTGGGTGAAAAAGGTGAAGGAATTAAGAAGTACAAATTGGCAATTACAAAACAGTCATAGGAATGCGAAGTACAGCATAAGGAATATAGTCAATAATATAGTAACTATGTATATGGCCAGGTGGGAACTAGACATATCAAGGAGATTGCTTTAAAAATTATATAAATGTTTAACCACTATGCTGTACAGTGGAAACTAATGTAATATCTGAATGTCAAATGTAATTGAAAAAATACAATAAAACAGAAAATAAAAGAAATTGTGACTCTACCATTAATTCATAAATCTTGCAAGTGGGCAAGATTAATGTTTCCAGAACATGGCTTGCAGAATATAAACCCTGTGATACTCCTTAAAAGATATTCATACATTTTATGGTCAAGGACACATAGGCTTGGGAAATGCTGCGTGTCTTGTGTGTACGCCACAGCAGCTACCAAAGGCTCTGCAAAGCCCCGCTGCAGTTCTGTTCACATTGTTTGATGCTGCTTATCCCAGCAGGA
The DNA here is from genome assembly GCF_987537825.1 of Furipterus horrens. Taxonomy (NCBI): domain Eukaryota; kingdom Metazoa; phylum Chordata; class Mammalia; order Chiroptera; family Furipteridae; genus Furipterus; species Furipterus horrens. The sequence continues at coordinate 193,122,952 of NW_028327173.1, read as the reverse complement.
GGCGCTTGCAGTGTCCTCCTGTTCCCAGTGGGATCTGTACATTACCGGCCACTGAAGTGCCAGCCCTATTGCCATCCTTGGGGCAGTAATTCTGTTTCTATCCAGGAAGGGACCTATTCTTTGGGACTTAGTAACACTGAGCATAAATCTGCCTTTTGAAGTGCCTCTCTTCCTCCCTATTTTCCAAATAAGCAAGAGACAGACCACCAGGGCCTTCTCCCCTCAGGGTCAAGATCTGGAGAGAGACCCACCAAGCAGGATCTCAGTTGTAGACAATGGGGCCTGGCTCCACAGAAACTTGATGGGACTGTCCCACAGGACAGGCCTTGCCTGCGCACAGAAGGAGTTCGATAAAATTTGGATAAAAGTCTGTGGATTTAGACAGCGAAACCAGGAATTCTGACTGGCCCTGTGAAGCCAGGGAAATCCTCTCTCTCTCAAAAATCTCTTCCTAATCCTAACCTTGGAAGCTTTTCACCCCAGGGCTAGAAGGAGAGCAGGCAAAACCCAATTTTAATTCTCCACTTCCACACAAGTCCTGTTGTCAGAGGGCTTGCAATCAGCGCTGAGAACTGGCCTTCAGAGCCCCAAGAGGAAATAGTCACAGACAGCCCTAGACACCCCGCTCTTCTGATTTCCTAGGAACTCAAAAGCAAACAGCAATAAAATAGGCATAAAATGTGCTTTATTTGTATAGCCCACTGTTCTGAAAAACGCCTTGTAACCTGAAGCTATAGCATCAGCAGCCCTGAATCTCAGGGCTCAGAGTAGGGGTGGGGGCAGGACAGAGACCAGTAGCCAAGACCCAATACAAATCATTTCATTTTTTTAAATATTTTTTTTACTGTTCAAGCACAAAATACACTAATGGAACTGATTGCCTTATTAAAAGTTTCAGTCATTCCTTGTAGCCTAGTAAAATTACAAATTAATAAATGCAATGAAGTGCATAAACTGTTCACTTAGTAAATGACTATCTGGCTCCACTGGGGCTGGGCTGAGCTGGGGCGACACGGAAGGCGGGTGGGCGGGGACAGGGAGTGGGAGGAGATGCTGAGACTGATCAAGCTCTATGGGGCAAATGAGGGGAAAGTTTGAGAAACAAAAGAATGAGGCATCTCAGACGGCTTTTAGTTTCCCTTCTACCCGCCCTCAACCAAGAGAACCCACCTGATCTGCAAGCTTAAAAATGTTAGGGTCTTTAACAGTGTTCCCTTTCATTCAATAATTAAGGAAACTGAGGGCAGAGAAATCAAGGAACTCACATATAATCCCACAGGCCATTGGTGACAGACTTTGGGTCCAGATGAATACAGAATTTCTTTCTCCAATAGAACTCTACAATGCTGTCTTACTGCTCAGCCCCCTCTTAGCTAGTGCCCTCCACTGGGCTCCTGGTCTAGGGAATAGGAATAGGATGGGAGGAAGAAGCCAAACAGGTTTCAATACCTATATAAGATAAATTCTCCCTACTTTCCAACCAGACACCAGCCCATAGCAGCTTCACAGCTACTATCATCAGAAACGGAGCCCAGGATGAAAAGTCATTTCCCTTACAAGTTGAGTCCTTGGGATTGATTGTACACTGGTGAAATGAGGGGGTAGAAGCCTGGAGTACAGAACAGCCATCATTCTCACTTACTGCAGCCTCCTTGACCTTCTTTCCCCATTTCCCAACTTTCTTACAATTTGAAAGTTATTTCAGTTGACTCAGCTGCTTATTTAAATAGAATTACCTTTCAGGAAAGCTAAGTCTATCAGTCACACCAGAGTATGAATTCCTTTACTCACCTGATCAAAGTGCCTAATTTGAAGTCGGGGTGGGGGGCAGGTGGGAATCAGAGATTTTAGAAAAAGAGCACTTGGAGGAAGGCCTTGGTAACCAATTAATTACAGCATTCTCTAAGCTAAACTGCTCCTTGCTTTATACTAAGGATACCAAGGAGAGTGGAAGATGTCCTTTCTAACTATGCATAAAACCCAGAAGATATGTTTTTAGTTGATAACTATGACTACATAAAATATCTTTTAAATAAAAATAACTCCTTTATGGAAAAAAAAAAAAAAAAAAAAAAAAAACACTGTTAAGGGGAGTCAAAAGACAAATAATAAATGGCAAAAAAAAACAAAAAAATTTCCACTCATGTCATAGATAAAGAGCTTATCTTTCTAATATATAAAGAACTATCAGAATCTGTAAGAAAAAGAACTACTAGAATGGGTAAGAATAAAGTACACTGAAAAATGGAAAAATAATATGAGAGAGTTCACAGAAAATACAATGACTCTTAATCATATGAAAATATGCTCAATTTCCATTGCAATTAAGATAAATGCAAATTAAAATACACTGCAATACCATTTGTCACCCATCAGATTGGCAAACCCCCAACACTTTGATTATATACTTTGTCAATGAAGCTGCGGAGAAACAGTCACTTTCTTGCTTCCTGGTAGTAATATAAATTCATACAAGACAACTGAGTAAAACCTATCAAAATTATAAATAAATAAACCCTATGATTCTTCAATTCCGTTCTGGGAATTTATTCCATAAATACGCTTACATATATGTAAAATGACCTATGTACAAAGTTATGATTAATTAACACAGTATGGAAGTACTAGCAAGGATCAGAAACCCAAATCACACTGATAAAAATTGGTTGAATGAATTGTGATACACTCATACTGTGGAATTCTATGAGGCTATTAAATAATGACAATTCTTTCTATTCACAAATCTGAAAGTATCTCCAAGATACATCACCAGAAGAAATAAGCAGAAAACTGGGTGCTATGTAATAACTTTGATTAGGGAGCAGGGAAGAAGACCAGGCATAAGAATCTTTATTTACATTTATTTGCATAAACATAAACAAGCTCTTGCAGCTTACCTAAGAAGCTAATGACAGAGTGCCTGAAGTGAGGTTAGAGTTGAAACTGGGTGGACGTCTAGGTGAGGGCAGAGGCGAGAAGAAGATTCTAAACCACATGAATATGTTACCTATTTTTTTTTAATGAACTCACAAAAAATGGTACTAAGAAAATAAGACAGATCCTGCCTCCAATTACTCACAGGGTACCTGTCAGTAGTCATATAGATCCACACACACAAGGACCTACTATAGCTCTACTTAATGATGCCCTAGAAATGAGAACCCTTGTTTTAAACAGAAAATGAAATCATTAGACCCAGGGGCAGGTCTCCATCCTGTCACATCCTACCTTGCCTGCAGCCTCCGGTGTCAGCACCTATATATCTGAACAGAGCAAATCCACCTCAGGAGTGAAGACCCAGCCAGGCCTCCTCCAAGCTGCGCTGACCCGCCCATCACAGAAAGGATGTCAACATGGCCACCATGGATATGGATCCACTGGCAGCCAAGACTCTCTGCCAGCCAAGCACCTTCTTCTGACATGTCTCCTACCACACATATGTGTTTGTACTGGCGGGGGAGGGGTGGGGGGAGGGAGGGCACCGCACAGAGGATGCTCTGAGTTCCAGGAAGGTTCCTAACCAAATCCACCTGCCTTACTTTGGGTTCTCCACCACCCCGCCACCCCCAAAGCAGACCTGGAGATGGGAATTCAGGTACAGGTAGTTTATTGGGAGATAATCCCAGGAAGTGCAGTGAGGGCATGGAGAAGTAGAACAGGGAAGGGAGGAATGCCAGTTAAATGTGTGTCAATGAGCCCTGGCTAGTGTGGCTCAGTGGATTGAGTGTCGGCCTGTGAACCAAAAGGTTGTTGGTTCAATTCCCAGTCAGGGGCACATGCCTGGGTTGCAGGCCATGTCCCTAGCTGGGGTGTGCAAGAGGCAACTGATTGTTCCTTTCACACATCAATGTTTCTCTCCCTCTCTTTCTCCCTTTCTTTCCCTCTTTCTAAAAAAGTAAAAATAAAAAAATAAAGTGTGTCAATGAACAGATGAACAGGTCATCACTGTGGGGAAACTGGGGCTCAATCCCAGCTGGGGGACCCTTAGAGGGATTTGTAGAACACACAGCAGGGTTGGTCCCCAATAGCATACTGACCCACCAACTCCCAACCCTCACAGGTTGAGGCGCACCTGAGGGTATGATTCTGCCAGCATTTCCATCTTGCACAAGTGGTCATTGTGCTCCTAAGGCTTGAGAATGCCTTCGGGCAGAGACACACAGGAAGACATCATGTCCAGGAACTACATTAAAGTGACCTCACTAGGGGCCTGGGAGATTTGGCAATAAGTCTTCAGCACCATACTATGCAGAGCTCAAGAGGCTTAACTTAAAGGAGAAAAGACCCAGGGAGGTACCAACAATATTTTCAAATATGTGATGGTCTCACATAGAGTTGGTAGGGGTATAAAAGACTACGGACATTTTGGAAGGCATTTGGTAACATCTACTTAAGTTAAAAGCCCATAAATCCATTGGTCAACCCAGGCAATAATTCATTTTTTCCTGATCCTTCTTTTCTTCCTTCAGTAAAAATGTATGTGTGCCATGCACTAGAGACACAAAGATTAAAGTGCCGTGGTGCTATTTTCACTCAAGGAACCCACCTGTCTACCCCCCACCACACCCACCAACATCATCCATTCTATGGCCCATGTCTTTCAAGTGTTGCAATTTAAAATGGCTAGGGGACCAGCAAGTAACATCCATGGAAGAACTGAGCCAGAGTAATGAAACGGAACACAGGAAATGGCGGGGACTGTGGCAACCTGAGAAAACAATCCGCCTCTGAAGATCTTTAAATGCAATTTTTAAAACAGTATTTAAAAAAAAAAAAATACACCACTATTCAAACTTCTATTCCAAGATGGACTAACAGGAACTGATTCACCCTGCTGCCTGAAACAACCAAGAAATAAATTTATGTATGTAAACAATGACATCAGTCAATGAAAGCCAGTGGCACCTGCAGGACAGGAAACATGAGGTGAGCCCCAAGAGTGCCCAGCTTACTGCCTTGAGAGTTTCCAGGGCCCAATGTAAGTGGATCCCAACAGCCTCGCTGAGTTGGGAGGCTGCTGAGAGTCCTAGGCAGCTACCGTTTGAGTCATTACCGTAAAGGAGAGAGCCTGAGACAGAGAACTCTGGAGATCTGCAAAGGGTCCCCCTCCAGTCTTCATGCCAGTCAGGAAACTAACAGAGGCTGAGAAAAGAACCACCCAAAAGCATTAGAAGAAACAGCACTCAACACCTGCTCAGGACTGGGAATGATGCCTGTTCCCACCAGCCAGACTGCAAAAGCACAAAATTTATCAGGCATTGAACAGACTACTCAGAGGAGTCTTTTCGCAGAAGTAGGAAATAATTTGCCCTGGACTAAACACTGCTCTGGTCCTGCATAATAAAACATAAAAGCGGCACCTGAGAGAATCATACTGCTTTCAAATAACTTAGCAGTATCCCTCACAGAAGGCCCCTGTGCTAGTTTGCTAGGGCTGCCCTAACAAATGCGATAGACTGGATGGCTTAACAATTATTGTCTCACAATTCTGGAGGCTGGAAGTCCAAGATCAAGGTGTCAGCAGGGTTGGTTTCTTCTAGCTTCACTCCTTGGCTTGTGGATGGCCTTCTTCTCCCGGGTCTGCACATGATCTTCCCTCAGTGTGTGCCTGGGTCTTGACCTCCTCTTCTTTATTTAATTTTTTATTGAATTTATTGGGGTAACAGTGGTTAATAAAATTATATAGGTTTCAGGTATATGATTCTATAAAGCATCCTGTGTGTATTGTATTGTATTCTCTTCTTGTAAGGACACCAGACACACTGGATTAGGGTCCGCCCATATAACCTCAATTTGACTGAATTGCCTGTGCAAAGATCCTATCTCCAAATGTAGTCATGTTCTGAGGTACTGAGAGTCAGCACTTCAACATAGGAATTCGGGGGTGGGGGGGACATAACTCAGCCCATAACAACTCACATGCCTCCTCCTGCCCCTCCTCTCCCCTACATATTTCCAGCTGCTGAAAGACCCAGAATCCCTGTCAGCTCTTATCACCCTTCCAGTTCAGGTCAGAAGGAAGAAGGACTGCTCTCTCACACACCACCTCCCTCTCTCTTCAATGCCTGTAGCCATTTCTCCATCAATTCACTTAGGGATTTCTGGCCCCTGTCATCAAAGGTTTCCACACAAGTGGGACCACGAGCCCCAAGTTCACCTTCCCTCTCCCTTCAGATACCAGTTAAGCACTTCTCCCTCCCCCTCCCCTGCCCAGTCATTTTGGGATTACCACATTTAGAGAGCCAACATGACCTATTTAGGCTCTGACCCACTTACAATAGAAACACCAATCACAAACACTGCCCAGAAGGAAAAAAAAAAATAGATGGCCATAAATGAAACTGATTGTAAATAGAAGAGGAAGGATGCGGATGAAGTCTTCCCTGGTACCTACTGCTGATTCTGCTGCAAAAGATCCTGAGGGGGAGCTGGCTTAGAAATTTGGGCAATACCCAGAGAGCCCTTTTGGCATCAAAGCACTGTGTAGGGTTGCCAGCCTTGTAAGTGGCCTGGAAATCAATGAAATAAGGTCCATTTACCTGTTTCACTCAAAGATGGGATGAGCATCTCCAAGTGCCTAGAGGGAATGATTTCCTGGCAAGAAATGGGGCAACTCATTACACAAGTGTGAAAATTTAGGAATCAAGAGGGATATTGGGCCAGATTTCCCCACCCACCCCAGGCCAAAAACAGGGGATTGTGTAGTACATGTTAGTATCAGTAGCTGTCTGACTCACAACAGTAATTCCTTTCTCTTTCTCTGGAAATGGCCCATTTCCCTAGCATAGCTATGTCTTTGACCTTTGATTCTTAACCTCCAGTCACAGCTTATCTGCCCCAGGAAAAACACCTAATCTAAGCTTGAGCCAATCAGATTCTCTATCTTGGGAGTTTGAGACTTAAGGGAATGCCAGTCTAGAGATCTTTGTGAATCTCTCAAAAAAAAAAAACTCCCAATAAGGGGGCAAGTGGAAACCCTAGGCAGGTCTGCTTCCCACTCTTCCAGAGGCCTAGCTAGTCTCCTCTTTGGAAGATTCTGGCAATCATCCTAATATCCTTCCTATTAATTGTGTATTTGGCTTATATTAACCAGGGATGGTTTCTATCAAATGCAATAAAAAAAAATCAAATAATCTAATTTCATTTTATTCATCTTTTGGTCTGAATACCAACCACAAAATTTAACATGTGGTAGATATTCAATAACTCCATTTTAAACGTATGAAAGCCCAATTTCCCCCTGCCAATCAACTTCACATGAGATCAGATTAAGGACAAAGTGTCCTGTTGTGGACGGGAGAAGATTCTTTGGTGCCAACTTTTCCTGACACAACAAACTATATGAAGACTCTGCTTCTGGTTTTCTCTGTAAGAGAAAGAGACACTGAAAGTTTTCTAACAGAAACAATTACCTGATGCCAGGTGCCCAGCAGAGTCAGAGGTGGGGAAGTATTGGGTCCTAATCCCTGCTGATTTGTGGCCAGAACCCTCAGTACCCTAAGCGCTGGCTAGAGGCAAGGGGCACCTCGGTCTTGCTATGATCTGCTTAGCCTAGATGGAACTTCATGCATGTATATCCTCACTGGGGTTCCTCATATTTACACCTTCTCTCCATGAAACTCCCATCGTTAGCATGATTTAGTCTAAGACTTGGGATACCCACCCAGACATGCACCCACCCATCCACTCAAGTTTTAGTGTTTACTAAGCCCCCACTGTGCCTCTAGACTCTACATAGGGGTAACTGTGCCAATATCAGCAACACAGTGGGTGGGACACACTCTGGGGCCACTCCAGGCCCTCTGCTCATCCCTAAACTTCTAGAGCAGGGGTCCCCAACCTCCAGGCCACAGACTGGTACCATTCTGAGACTGTCAGGAACCAGGCCACACAGCAGGAGGTGAGCTTTACTATAATGCACTTGGATCATCCCCAAACCATCCCGCCCCGATCGATCCATGGAAAAAATTGTTTTCAATGAAACCAGTCCCCAGTGCCAAAAAGACTGGGGACCCCTGTTCTATAGCACTCTCTAAATGGTCCCACAGCCTCTGACCTCACTACCCCAATACTAACTCCCCAAGTTGCCAGTTTAACCATGTTGCTTTCCAATTCAAAACACCTTCAGGAAAGCCCAAACCCTTAGCTTGGCACTTAAGAATGCCCATAACCTGAACCCAATCTATTTTTTAAACTTTTATCCTTATTCTTCCAAATTTCTCTCCTGCACGAAACCTCTGCTGTCACCAAAGCAGCCTGCTCGCCTGCCTTACTGCTGAGCAGATGGGTGTGAGCCTGGGGCTTCCAGGAGCCACGCTGCCAACAGGTGGCGGGGAAGGAGCCAACATGGAGAAGGCAGGACTGAGGGATGGAAAGAGAGGCTCCTGATGACATCACTCAAGGAAGAAGTTCTGGCCTCCAGTTAAATCTACATCTTTACTTTTTGACTATAAAGTCCTTTTGTTTTCTTGAGCCTCTCCCCCTCCCACAACTGAAAGGTTACCAGTACACCCATGTACCCCTCATGGCCCATTCTTAGCCCCTGGCCCCTCCTCAAAAGACATGACATTGGCTCTCGTTTCCAATGTCCTAAATATTACAGGCTGTGTCACTCAAGGGAGCTTTGCTGTGTACCACCGAGTGACAGCTTTTCTTGACCCCTTTAGACAGGTGACAGGCTCATTATTACCAACCCCTGCCCACCCACCTCATCTATCCCACCTTGCCAAAACCAACACCTGGTTCAGTGGTCAGAGGCGCTGGTTCAGGGCAGCCAAAGAAACCAGCGGGGAGCAGAGACTGCTTAGCTGTCCCAAGCCGTAACTCCAGCTCCCCTTTCGGAAGCCACTCTGGCTGAGCCTTGGACAACTTCCAGCAGCCAGTCTGGTCAAGTTGTCTGCCCACAAGGACCAGGCAGTGGAAGGAAATGAAAGGTTTCAGAGCAGGTGGAGGGAGAGAGAGGAGAGGTGATAGTCGGAGGAAGAGAAAGCCACAGTCTCACACAGCCTGTGACTATCTGCCGATGGGCAAAGCCTTCGGGCTGAGGCCAAGGAACATGCAGACTTGGAGTGTGAGCTGCAAGCTGGCTGGGACCAGCCACCCACAGACACTCTGTATCTTCTGTTTGCTGTGCACCTCCCCCCACATAACACTGGGTTGCTGCTGAGACACACCCGCAAGGAAGCCCTCACAGGTCCAACTGGGGAAGCCTCCAGCAGAAGTCTGCTCCACACCTCCTCAGCTCCCCTCCTCCAGCAAAGGACCAGAGTCTCACTGCAGGTGGACTGGGCATGATCTGATGCAACCACCACACTACAGGGGCCCAAAGATAGGCTCCAGGGAGGCAAGTGTTGCCCCATTTTTCTCCCAGGCCAGGGTTTCTCCACCACCACTGCCATCCAGAGCCCATTCAAAGACAGAATGGTCTTTCCCACGGTGAGAATCTGCAGTACAAACAAGGTGCCTTGGATGTGAGCTACAGGTAGCCAGACTCCATTACTCAGTTAGCTTGGCGAGGACTTAAACAATCTTTCCCAACACTGTCCGGAGCCCCAGAGTTCCAGGAGCTAACTCAGGGCCTCCACGGGGGGTGGAAAGGAGACAGTGTATGTGGACTCTAATGAACAAACGGAATGAACAAAATAGAGACAGAGAGCAGGCCGACAGCTACGGGGCGTGGGGTGGAGGGAACAAGCAAAAACGACTCATGGACATGGGCAACAGAGTGGTGATTGCAGTGGGAGAATGGAAAAATACAACTAAAAATAGTAAAAATAATACATAAATAAAGTATTATTTGGAGGGGGTGGAACCAGAGCACAGGCTCCTCATCCTACTTCAACCTCAGCAGCTCCACATACAGTTGTCTTAGTTTCCAGGTTTTTGGTTTGTATTTCGGGTGTTTTTTCTTTTTTAACCCATCTTAACCACTTTTACAGGCACAATTCAGTGACATTAAGTACCTTCACATCTGTGCAACCATCATGACCATCTCCAGAACCTTCTCATCTTGCAAAACTGAAACCCTGTCCCATTAAACGATAAATCCCATTCCCATCTCCCTTGCTTCCGGCAACAACCTTTCTGTCTTCGTGAATCTGACAACTCCAGGAACCTTGTAAGTGGAATCGTACAGAATTTGCCTTTTTGTGGCTAGTTTATTTCACGTAGCATAATATCTTTAAAGCTCCTCTACGTTGTACCGTGTGTCCAAGTTTTCTTCCTTTTATAAAGGAACAAAGGATGAATAATTATTCACTCTCTGTATATATTTGGTTTATCCATCGACGGACACTTGGGTTGCTTCTACCTTTCAGCCCCTGTGAAGAATGGGGCTATGAAGATGGGTGTACAAATACTTGTGCTCCTGCTTTCAACTATTTGGGGTATACACCCAGAAGTGGGATTATTGAATCATAAGGTAATTCTATGCTTAGTGTTTGAGGAACTGTCATACTGTTTCCACAGTGGCTGTACCATTTTTACATCTCTATCAGCAGTGTACAGGGTTCCAATTTCTCCACATCCTCACCAACACTTGGTGTTATTTTTAATAATAGCAATCCTCATAGGTGTGCTTAAAAAATAAAATTTTAAAAAGCCAAGGCTGGTATGGATTAGAAACCACTGCTCCAAAGAACTCAGTGTCTATTATCCTCCTGAGCCTCCCTGGGACCATGTGTACCCTCCCTCCCCACAGCAGACCCAGCTAAGTGAGCTCTTCTTCCCCACCACCTATCCTGCATACCCAGGGTGTATTGTACCAGGGCCCCAGCTCCACACCAGCTGAGCTTTGGATCTAGCCTGCCCCTCATGCCCCTGAGGCCCCAGCTGGCAGGCCACTGAGGGGACAAACCTTCAGGAAGATCCATACAGCAGCCTCATTAAGGTCCTGTGGCATCACTGAGCTAGGAATTCCCTGAGCAGGAAGTTGGGAACCTGGTGTAGGAGCCACTCCTCAGAGAGAGGAGGTCTCAGACATTTGAGGATACCTCCTCTTCCTGGCCAGGTGCCTGCAGGTAGTCATCAAGTTGTCTCAAGAGTCTTTGAGTCCAGAAATCTCTTCCTCAAAACCAGTCCATGCTGCTAACCACCTATGTGACCTTGGGACTTGTGAAAGGCTGAATACTGCTCTCCTGCCAATCCTTAAAAAAGTCCATGCCCTAATTCCCAGAACTTGTGAATGTGTTACCTTACATGGTAAAAAGAACTTTATAAATAAGTTAAGAATCTTGAGATGGGAGAATTTCCTGCATTATCTGGTGGGCCTGATGCAACCATAAGGGTGCTTATAAGAGAGCAGTAGGAACTCAGAAAGAGAAGGCAATGTGGCAACAGATGCAGAGACTACAGTGGTGTAGCCATAAGCCAAGGAATGTGGGCTGTTTCTAGAAGCTGGAAGAAGCAAGGATCAGGTTCTCCCCTGGAACCTCTAGAAGGAACCACCCTCTAGATACCTTAATTTTTAGCTCTATAAGACTTAAGTTTGGACTACTGACACCAGGACCTGTGAGAGGATAAAGGTATGTTCCTTTAAGCCATGTGTGTTACTGTCATTTGTTACAACTGCAATTGGAAACTAATGCAGGACATATCTCTGGACCTCAGTTTCTTCATCTGTAAAATGAATGGCTTTGGACTAAATACTTTTTAACTTGCCTTTATAACTAATGATGGAAGACCTCTAAAAAGCTAGTTGTGTGCCAGGCCCTGTTCTAAGTCCTTTATATGCATTACTTCTTTAAATCCAAAAACTGTAAACCTGTAAGTATTAAGATTCTGGACACCCATTACAGTGTGTGGGTTTTTTCCCCACACCAACAAGCAATTCTCTGACACCAGCTGGAAGGCCTACACATCAACTCCTTCTGGCACTACCCACCCAGAGGCAACATCAGATCCCACAGGCCAAGGGCTCAGTCCTACAAGACCAGCCCCTCCCCCCAACTTCAGACCCAGTTCATTGGCAAGTCTAGGTTGTCACCTGTCCTTTGGACCAACAGCTATAGATTGGAAGTTCCCGCTCTCCCCTCCTTGGGTTCAATTAACTTTCTAGAGAGGTTCACAGAACTCAGAGAAACCTTCTTCTTATCAGAGTACCAGTTCATTAGGAAGGATTTAATTCAGAAAGAGCCAGGCAGAAGAAATTCATAGGACAATGTTGGGGAAATGGCACAGAGCATCCATGCTCTCTCCAGGTGCACCGTTCCCCCAGCATCTCCATGTGTTCAGCCCAGAAGCTCTCCAAACCCCATCCTTTGGGGTTGCTGTGGAGGCTTCAGTCTACAGGCATGATTACTTAACTCATTGGCCATTGGTGATTGAGTCAACCTCCATCCTTTCCAAAGTCACCTCATTAACACAACAAAAGGCACCTCTAGCTCTCATCATGTAGGAGATTCCAAGGGCTTAGGCACTCTGTGCTAGAAACAGGAGATGAAGTCCAGATGTATATTTCTTATTACAAATCACAATATCAGCAGTATGAGCATCCCCTCACAGATTAAGGAAACAACCAAAGCCCAGAGAGGTAATATAACTTGCCCAAGGCCACAAAGTTGCAAGTGGCAGAGAAAGAACCAGGATTTGAGTCCAAGGAGTCTGACACTAAGGAACCTGTGCTCTTAACCACCAAGTGAGGCCAACATTGATGTCCTGTTCACGGAAGAAGAAGTCCAAGACACATATCACAATGACATGGCTAGATAGCAGCAAATCAAAACCTTCTAAAGCCAGGCTGTTCTCACATTCTATCCAATCCCCAAATTTCCAAAAGCATATTTGGACAAAAATGTCTTCGTATTCCTAGAATCCAAACCTTGCTCAGACACCCTATCTCTGCCTTCCATTCTCTAGTCTAAAGTCCTTGGCTCTGTAAATGGAGTGAAATAAACTCACTACATCAATGGGTTTTCTCCCTCTTCTCCCAGCCTCGCCAACTCAGTCTCCAGTCTGCTACCATAAATCACTGGCAATTCAAAAAATGGTTCCTGAGAAGATGGGCCCTCCTGGCTGGATGGATATATAAATTTCCATCTCCTCCACACAGGTCTTCCTTTTCACAGGGGAAAATAACCTTTATTGGCATTAGCACATTTATGAGTTTAAATAAAAACAAATACATCTCTATTGACTGTAGTTATTATGCTCAGTTTCATGCAATGTAAGTGCTTCAAATAAAAATAGATTGGTTGGAGTGAGCATGCATCAGTTCCAATAATGCTGCAGCCAGTTTCCGTAGTGTGTGTGTTTCAGTTAATGTTTGTTCCCCAGGCTTGCAGGAGGGGAAGCACATTGCTATATGGAGCTTTCAGGCTCTGTTTTCTGTCTAAATGCTCCAGGTAGGTGTGAATGTTTATTAGTGTCATGAAATGCATCTGGCAGGCAAAGGCTGGCCTTTGCGGAAGAGACCAGAGTATAATTGTTAAGAATGGGCCAGACCGGGCAGAAAGGGCAAATCCTGCATTGTGTGAGCCCAGTACTGACCCATCAAATGTGTGGGTGGCACCTACTGTATGCCTATCACCTGAGCAAGGGCTGACCCAAGACCAAATATTTAGATTTATTTATTAAGGCCTGTGTCCCAAATGAAAGAGAGGGCACCTCTCTGTTCTCACCATCACTGATTCTCTCAGGTTAAAGCCATGGGTCTGGGCATCGGTCTACTTGGATTCAAATTCTAGCTTCATAATTTAAACAGTAAACAAGCACTTAGGGGGTACCAAGTGTATACCAGAACTCATTCTAGGTGCTGCATCTCCTCTATGAAGCTTACATTCTAGGTGCTGAGCCTCAGGTTCTTTATCTGTAAGATGGGGATAACAGCACCTGCTTCATAGGATTGTTGGGAAACTTCAATGAGAAGATTCATCTATGTATTTAGCATAGGGGCTGGCACACAGTCGGGCTGCATATCAGCTCCTAACATTATCATTGTCAGTATGGACACCTTGTATGCACCACTTCAGATCCTTTGCCCTCATCACTTATTTCAGCCCCTGCTGTAGCACACAGCTCAGTGTGGCCCCTACCAGCTTCACCATGTCCGTGCTACCTGGACCTGCAGTGGGGTAAGCAGCGTGGGAGTAACTTTTAACTACGGTGTTGTGGATTGAACTGCATCCCTCAGAAAAGATGTACTGAAGTCCTAACTCCCTGTGACATAAGAAATATGTATGCTACCATTTCGTGGGCCATCGCTTCTAAAACTCCTGCAATCTCCTAAGTCATAAGTGTCTGTTGTATGCTAATGATATGACTGGTGGCTGGGGGCTCCTGAGCAGCCTCAGGGTGGGGGGTGGCTTCTTGCCAGGGAAACCAACCAAGTGCGTAGAGGGTTGGAACTTCCAGTCTCTCCCACCCACCCCTAGACATCCAGGAAGGGGAGAGGGGCTGGAGGTTGATTTAATCATCCACACCTAAGTTCATGAAGCCTTCATAAATACCCAAAAGGTACTGGATCGCAGGTTGGTGAACATGTGGAGGTGCTGAGAGGCACACTCCTTCCTTCATACCTTGCATCTCTTCCATCTGGTTATTGATGAGTTGTATCCTTTTATAATAAACTGGTAACCTCGTAAGTAAACTCTTCTGAGTTCTCTGAGCCATTCTAACAAATTATTGAACCTGAGGAGAAAGTTACAGGAACTTTCAATTCATAGCCAGTGGATCAAAGGCACAAATGACAACCTGGACTTGTGACTGGCATCTAAAAGGACGCGGGGAAGTCCTAACCTGTAAATCTGACACTAGCTCCAGGTGGAGTCGGAACTGAGTTAAGTCGTAGGACATCCAGCTGGTGTTGGAGAACTGCTTGATATGGGAGGAAAACACACACATTTGGTTCCGAAGTAAAGCATTAAGAGTAGTTCTGTGAGTAGAGGAAGAAACAGAATGTTCTTCACCCCTCTGCCGGTAAATATGACCTTATTTGGAAGTAGGGTCTTGGCAATGTGACTAAGTTAGGATAAGGTCATACAGGATTAGGGTGGTTCCTAAATCCAATGGCTGGTATCCTTATAAGGAGAGAAGGATTTACACCCACACACCCACACACAGGGAAGACAGCCAAGATAAGATAGAGGCGGAAATTACAATGGTGCTGCTACAAACCAAGGAGCCCAAGCATTGCCAACAACTAGAAGCTGGAAGAGACAAGGAAGGATTCTCCCCTGGAGCTTTCAGAGGGAGCATAGCCCTGCCAACAACTTGATTTCAGACTTCTAGGCTCCCGAACTGTGAGAGAATACATTCTGTGGTGGCAGCAATTTGTTATGGGAGCCCAAGGAAACTAATACACATGGGGTGCAGAAGTGGATCAGTAGATGCTTCTTCCTCACCTACCCTGGATAGGCAGTCCTGGGACACATTTCAGATGGCCCCCCGGAGTCCCATCAGTCTATCATCTAGTCACCCATATCTGTGGTCAATTCAGTAATGCATCCCAGGTGAGGTTCTCCCTCCTTCTTGCTTTGTTTTTCCTGACCCTCACTCCTGCCCCCTGGGATCGTGCCACAGTAAAAGACTCCCACATAAGCCATTTGTCTCAGGTTCTGCTTTCTGGGAAACCCATGTTAAGACAGCTGGTACCTGGTACATAGTTGACATTTAATAAATGTTTGACTGATTAAGTCAATGAATGAAGACCCAATCCTGCCCTCAAGAGGCTTTCAAACAAAGTGTCAACATAAAACAAACACAGCATTAGAAAATAAATTATAGTGGCACTTGATGATAAAAAGAATTTAGAATTGCCCACTGCTGGACCCAGCATAGACAGTTAAGATGGAGCAGCCATTTCTAACATTTTCTATGGCTCTGACCCTGTCCCTTCCACGCACATGTAGGTCAGGGTTCTTAACTGCAAACAATAGAATCCATCTGACTAATTTAAGAAGAAGGGGAATTTATTAAAGGATACTAGGGAGCTCGTAGAATTTCCAAGAGGCCCAATCTGAAGAACAATATCTGATCACATCGTAAGTGTTTCTCTGGGGACTGAGAAGCCTGGAGAAAAATACCAGCCGCAAATGGAATTCTGCTGGCTGGGCACACCAATCCCTGGCTGCAATCTGAGAAACCCAGGCACTCCTGGCCCTAGGGGAGGTCACCCTAATCCACAGGTGAGCCAAGGAGTGGGCCCTGAACCAACCAAATCTCACCACCTCCTGGGCCCCTCCTTAAAACTCTAAACCCTCAGGGCAAACTGATTGCAATCTCTTTGCTAGAGCTTTCAGGTGTTACTAAAAGGTCCCAAGCACTCCTAACTGGAAAGAAGCTACACCAGGATTTCAGCCCAAGGGCCAGGTCCTTAACCCTCCCCGTGCAATTGATAGACAAGCAGTGGCAGCAACACTGGACTGGTTAGAAACACTAAATCTGGGGCTCCACCCCAATAAATTTAATTTAAGAGATAAATAAATAAATCTGCATCTCCGACTGAGTCAAATCCAAGGTTTAACAAGATCCCCAGGTGATCTCTGTGCACATGGTAGTTTGAAAAGTGCTGGTCTGGTCCCCTTCTTCAACTCTGATGGTTCCCAAATCTAGTTAATCATTAAAATCCCCTAAAGAACTTTTTAGTAATGAAGATTCCCAGGCCCCAACTCTGATGAGCATATGTAATGGGCCTGAAGTGGGGCCCAGACTACTGTGTTTTTATTTTTAAGTCCCACGGAGGTTCTTGTGATCAGCTAGGTTTGGGAACTGCCAGCTTCCAGTATGCAAGTCTTGTCCCTCAATAACATCCTTAGTCAGCACTGTGGGAATCTCAGGAAAACTAGGAGACCCATGTGATTCCTAGTCCCACCCCCAGAGATTCAGATCCTGTAAGGTCTGGACAGAGCCATCTTAAGACTGTAGGAGGCCCTAGGTATTCTTACTGTAGGAGCATCACCCCACCTCATAAGGAACATATTAAAAGCCATCCGCATCCCACACTGAATGTAAATCCTATGTAATTATGCGAGAGTGAATTGACTTGTGGTTGACAAGTTGACGGTTACATTTTCCAGACATTTAATTAAGCATTTATTAATCTGGATGTAGCAATTTTCTTTTCACATATTGTGGCCCTCCTTGAGGCTCGAATGTTTCCACAGGCCCCTGAAGAGTACATAAGCTTTTCCGCCACGCCCTGCGCCGAAAGCACTGAGCTAAGTGGATATAATGGCGCTGAGTCTGGGAAGGACTCTGAAGTTGTACTTTAACAAGAACCCTAGGGTGACTCTGGGGAGGTGGGCCTTTGGACCAGACCTCAACCACAGTCAGACCACTGGCCTTCAGAGAAGTGAGGGTGGGTCTCCAGGGCCAGGTTGCATCGGATTGGCTGGCTGGTAGGAAAAGCCATCTGTGTTGGGAGGAGGGCCATAGCTCTGCTGACTACCTGAGCAACCCCACGATTCCAGAGAAGCCCACTGACCAGGGCATAGCCCTGCAAGGATCACCAAACACAGAGGACATGGCATGCAGTCAGTGCCACAACTGCCTGTGCATTCAGCATTGCTCAGACTCTGCCCCGGGACCCCAGCTGGCCCCCACGCCAAGAAAAACCAGCTGAACTTGAAAGGATCAGAGGAGTATTACATAGTGCATAAGCAGTTTGGAAGCAGACAGTTGTAGGAAACAGGATTATTTAGTTTGGAAAAAAGAAGGCCAGATCACCCATGATGGTCTCCAAGCAAATGGTGAATGAATGATGTGGGCCCGAGGCCTCCTCGCTGAGCCTGGGCAGCTGGGCTTGGCAGGCAATCCCGCAGCACAGGCCTGCCAGATCCACTTCGTGAGGTCTGAGGGGCTTCCTGGGAGATCTCACAACCCACAGAAGCTCAGGGTTGGGAAAAAGGGATGAATCTAGGCAGGCTTTCAGACCTATTCCCAGCCAGTCCTCATAGGATCCAGGTCTGGAGGGTGAGGGAGATGCTGGAAATTAAAAGTGAAAAGAGACATCTCAAGAGAAAGTCTTGAGAACAGAACAGATGCAGAACTGCTTCAGGGTACAACATCCCATCAGAACATGGCCCCATAAGAACACTCACAGGAATTCTCTGCCTTCACCCTGTTCCTGCCAATCCATGATTCAGCACAGACTCAGGGACAGCCGTGGTAGCTCAAGGGCTTCAGTGGAAGGATGCACAGGCCTGAAGAAAGATCAGAAGGGCGGCGATGTCCACTGGCCAACAGTGGAGGTGGGGGCTGCCTGGTGAGGGAACCAGAGTGACAGCTGCAGAGCCCTGAGGCTGTGGGCCAGCTCTGACACATCACTCAAGACCCCTGCCCCAGGCACAGCCAGATGTGCCAGGGAAAGGGGCACTTTGCAGGCTGACGTCCCAGGTAAGCAGGTAAAGTCAAGATCCAGGAAACAGGTCATGGTCCTCCACATGACCCATTAGCACTCTTGTATCTGTAAGGCCTGGGAAACAGGCTGCCGGCATGAACAGTGAGTGGTGGTGACCAGATGGCCACCACAGGATCAAACAGGGAGCTTAAAGGTACTGACCTTGATCCTTCCGTGAATGGCAAATGCCCGGGTGCCACCTCAAAGAGCACAGTCACAGAGTCTACAGATGTGAACAAAATCAAGAAAGAAAGGAACCTCCAACACTGACCCCAATAGCAGCTCTAAAGCCAGCTGGGTGATTAATGTACATTAATTCAATTAATCCTTCCCACCCCCTCCAAAGACAGGCATTGTTATCCTCCTTTTCAGGGGAGGAAAGCAGCGTAGAGAGGTTTCACCTCTTGCTCCAGTACGCAAAGAAGCTGGTATTTGAACCCACTTTGGTCTCACAGGTCCTTAACCCTGTGTTATCCAGGCAACTCTGGTGGCAGAACTAATGAAAGATGGAAGTGGATCCTTCTGTGACCTCCTGAGGCTATAAGGCACTGTGGCCACAAAACCCTCTCAATGCCGAGTGACACAGAGATCAGGAGACAAACACACTCTGCTCCACTCTCTGCCCACAGCCTGCTGAGCACCCAAGGAGCCGCTGCCTACCTCCCTCTGCCAGACGCTGGGCTCAGGGGGCCCGGAAGCCCCGGTGTCTGATGAGCTAGCTGTGGGAACAGGCAGGTCCCCCAGTGACGCCAGACCCTTGCCCTCCACTCTGCACCATTTTACCCCCTTCCCATCCCAACACACGCACGACCAACTAGTGACCCCACATTTGGCTTCTGCAGTCACACTGGCTCCGGGGCTGCAGGGCCCTGCAGCCGTGGGGACAGATGGTCCCCTCGCACATGGCTGGACTTGGACCTGGGTGGTAATGGACAAGCATCATTGACCAGGGTGGATGGGCAGCTGCAGAGAATGAGAAGGAGGCACCAGCTCCCATCCCTGTCCCATCTCCCTTTGCAGAACAGTTGTCGCCTCCTTTTCAAGGCAAGGAATGGCAAGGGCACCTCAGAGAGCTGAGTCTGCCCACCCCGCCCCCACCCTGCCGCTGGTCCCAGGCTGAGCACAGGGCCAGGACACCCAGAAAGCAACAGAGCCACAGCCTAGCACCTTGTGTGCCCCTGTAGTCCCTCTCCCCTCCCTGCCCCTCACCAAACATCGCTCAGTGCACATTCTGCTATGGCAGAATGGCCCTCTGTTACTGCACTGTCACTGCTGTTGGATGGGTTTATCATTATGGTTTAAGAGACAGGCCGAGCATGGACCGGAAAAGGGCGTTATGCACGTAAGTGGGTCTTAGGTACATGGAGAATGACATCAGATGTGCCCCGGCCAGCCCAGAACGCAAGGACTACACGTGATTTTTATTTTCTTTCTTCCTAATTGTACTCTACTTGCTTGTACTGTAACACATGCTTTATTCATTCAGAGCTCATTGTCATGGCATGGCCGTGGGCCCTCTTTGTATGTTGAGAATGAGGTCCACCATGTAGGTCACTCATAATGACGAGCACCCCACGCCACTGATTACCTAAGAACAGGGGGTGTCCTCGGGCCTGAAGCAAGGCTTCATTAGAAAGTACCAGAAAAGTGAATGGGAAAGGGAAGACTGCCGAGACCCATGGAAGCAATCTGGCTGGGGCAGAGTCTGAAAGCTGTGTGTGGCAAACAAGACGGCTTTATAGCTTACAGTGTGTGCATCTCTGCCTTCGGTTTCCTCTAAATGCCCTGAAAAATCTTGGGTCTCTGCATGTTTAGGCTGCACTTGGACTAAAAAAAGACTTTTGCCTGCACTGGAGCCTGACCTTTAAATGGGGGAAGAGCAAGCCCTTGACTTATACCACTCTTCCTACCTGCAAGGCTCTCCTGACGGTGCGGACATGTTTGCTTTGGTCTTAATAAGGATTCTTAAACTAGCACGCTTTTAATAAGGAACATGATTCATTTATGGGAGTACAGATGTACCCTGCTCCCCACGCACACACACACCAGCTTCCTCCAAAGCAGCTGACCACTCTCTCTGTCAGGAATACTCCTCAGTCACCACAAAGCAGGGCTCCCTCACTGCACCCCTCCTGGGGGCCCCTTCCACATGGCTGTTTCTGTGAACGTCACCCCTTTCCCTGTCACTGACCTGAGGCCAGCTGTCTGCAGCCTGCTCCTGGGTTTTCTAAGTCAAGTATTACTGAAATAGAGCCCTGTCCATCCATTTGCAAGTTGCCTGTGGCTGCTTTCATGCTACAAAAGCAGAGTTGAATCCTCAAAACAGAAACTGTATGGCCTTCAAACCAAAATATTATCTGGCCCTTTACAAGTCTGCCATCCTCTGCCATAGACCAGGATGTGAATGATGCTTCCTGGAATTGTGCAAAGAGCGGCCCTAAGAGGGATTGTAAGCAGGGGCTGCCCAGGACAGAAGCAGGGCTCGGCTGGAGCAAACCCAGTGAAGGCCACCCAAATTCCTCCCAGCCCATCTCTCTTCACACTCAGCACCCTTCTCTGGGGCAGTCAGGGGGCAGTGATCTTGGCAGAGAACTTTAAACTCTACAGTGTGGAGTCACACCAGCTTGAGAATCATGAAAGAAGTCTTCTGGGATTATATTTCCTTATCTGCCAAATGGTGTTGATAATAGGATCTCTCTAAGAGGAATGCTGTGAGGATTAAATTAGGTACCTGCTACCTGTAGCAGTGGTGGTATCAGTAAGGGTAGTATTAGCACATGCTGCTTCTCTCTAGTGAGAACAGCGATCCACTCCCTACCCTGACAAGAACACGGGACTGAAAGGAGATACCCCAGAAGAACTTTGCTCACAGCCCAGCTCCTGGAAACCAAGGTGGACTTGGAGTTTTCCTTTGGCTGCAGGGAGCCTGCAGCATGGTGTTAATTCTCTGGAGTGATTTCAATAAGAGTCATTTTCTCAGGAATATCAGACTTCCTAATTGCACAGTACACGTGCAAAAGCAAAACTAAATAGGAAGATTCAGAATACCTTCCAATTTCTTATGTAATAGTTATGAATGGATGGGCCAAAATTCTACTGTTTTCCTATTTTGTGACATTTTCAAGATCCTCAGATTAGGCTCTAAATTTTTTTAATTGAGTGTATTTTGTAAACTGACGCTATAGACAGGATCCCCAAGACACCCTGTCACAAATGGGCACGCACTCTTACCCTGCAGGTGGATAACCTCACAGGAGGAGAGGGGCTGTTCTAAAGAAGACACTGGCAGGTGAGCAGGACGAAGCAAGAAACAGGGGTTCTGGAGAATTCCAGATCAGAGAAGTTCCTAAATATTTTTCCCTTCCATGAAATGATTTGCACAGTTACCTACTTTTCTGCAAATATTTCCCTTTCTTCAATGTTGTTTTAGTTTTGCTCAATTAGCTACTAATACAATTTTAATACCTGCTAATCTTCCTTTTTAAAAAGAGGTTACTGGCCAAAGAAATCTGCAAATCACTGCAGTCCCAGCTGAGGGCTGGGAAACAGAAATCCAGGATACATTTTCTCAGGTCTGAGAAACTCTTAGTTATAAAAGTCATTGTTGATTTAATAACCGCTCTTGGGGGAAGAGGAAGTAAAACACTACACTTAAAATATACAATTATTGTAAGTCATGACATGATTTCAGACACATTAAAATGGCAGGGGTGGGAAGTCTTAGACTAGAGTAGAAAATAAGAAAAAATTACAACAGCAACAACAGTTTCCATTTATTGAGCAACTACTATGTTCCAAGGACTGTGCTAGGTGCTTTTCCTGGGTTTTCTCATTGTATCCTTACCACCTTGTAAAGTAGATATCGTTGTCCCATTTTACAGATAAAGAGGCTGAAACTCAGGGAGCCTCACTCCCTAGAACAACTCGGCCCCTAAGTAACCAAAAGTGTGGGGCACAGCAGCAGAGCCCCACACTTTTCCCCTTAGCCCCACCAAGAATTGGCCCCAGGGTTCCACTGAGACCTCAGCCAGAAACCTCATCCCTAAAGTGAGACAACTCCATCCCTTCCTCCAAAGGAAGAGGGCAGGAGCACAGACAGTGATGCATGGACCATCCTCACCCCTACGCACTCCAGAGTCTCCCCGTTCAATAAAATATTTAAGAAAATGCACCCACAGCATGATTATTAAAACTAGGTGGAAGAAGCAGGTGTCAGCAAGACACAGTAAGGCAAGACACAGATGGCAGGCAAACCGCCTCCCCAATCCTGTCCCCAGCGTAGTGCCCTCTGCAGATGCCATGCCATCCACACCCACCCATGCCCCTTCCTCTGCAAGCTCCCTGCTAGTCATGTGGCTTTCTCTAATGCCTCCTCCCCCACAGTCCTCGGGAGCTGGGCAGGTTGAGCTAGAAATTAGCTTCAGTTGGTCTCCTAATTGCAGGTATCAAGCAGGAATCCGATCAATCCGGCCACAGGCAGGCAGAGAAGGGATCGATTTCAGCCCTGCCAATGTCCCCAGCTTTTCATCTGTGTCATGAGACCTGTGGTAGCAGGGGAAGGCCCGTGCTTGAAGCAGGTTTATAGTTGTCCCTAGAGTAATTGATACAAAACCTCCTGGGACTTACCCCAACCCCTCCCCTTACAGCCCGGGAAACAAGGCGCAACAGGGAGTGGAACAATCCCACTGGCCTTTAAACAGCCCTATTTGCGTGCACGTTATCATCCTGATTTGCCAGGTAAGGAAGAAATCACCTGCTCAAAGTACACAGGAAGTAGCAAAGCTTAGATTCAAATCCAGTTCTGCCCAACACCCAGCCTCTTCCTGCTTAGTTTAAACATCACTTATTGAGCATCTTCTGTGTGTCTGCTATGCACCAAGCCCTGGGCAAGAAGATGTAGGATAGGAAAATGAATCAAAGATAGTAGCTACCACTGATAAACAGCAGTCTACTACTCCACCAGTCCCTACACCTGCCTGCATACTTAGAATCATTGAGAGAGGATGTTTTAAAATAAGGATTTCTGGCCCCAATTCCAGAATATTCTATATCTATAGGTTTAGAGAAGGATACAGGAAATCTATAATTTAAACAGCACGGCCTCCAGTACAGTGATGCCCACTTTGACGGGGAACGGCAGTGGAGCAGCGGGAACGCAGCTGGTGAGTTTACTCACACTAAGATTTTAGAGGCTTAATAATGTGCCGCTCTGCCAAGATACTACCATTTTTAAATAGAACCTCATGGAGAAAGCACTGTTTCACCAAAGGAATGAATCCCTAATGGTAAAATAGAGACTATGGTGGAGGTGGTGTGAGGCAGGAGAGTCTCCTGACTTCTAACAGCATGATAGCTGTGCATGAGAAAGGAGCCAGGGCCTCACCGCTTCCATAAGGCCTTGTCCAGAGCTGGGGGCGGGGCCAGATGCTTCATCACTGACACAAGATGCTGTTCATGCTTCAGCTCTATCGGGTTGCAGGGAGGGTAAGGCCTGGTGATTTATAGGCCGCCCACCCAGTGGCAGCTGGGCTGTCTGTGACGGCCAGCCAGCTCCGAGCGGCCTCAACCCAAATACTTACTCATCTTCAAATCCACCAGCCAAGCACAGAGCCCTCCACAGGAGAAGGGCACCACACTGGGAACAGCAAGGGTCCCTGGGGAGTCTGGAAAGTTCCCAATGGTCACTGAGACACTGCATCTGTCCCGCACCCAGCTCAACACTAGGCCCTAGCAGTTGCAAAAAAAACAAAACAAAAGAAAAAACACCCCTACTCTCAGGGACCCTGGGATCTAGCTGGGAAGGGAATACAAACCCAGATGTCAAATACGAAGGCAAGACAGAGGACAATGAGCAAGCTGAGTGACGCTTGGAAACCATACCTTACCAGGGTGAAGGAAATAATCTAGCAACAGCCAGGATGACAGCTAACACCCACATTGGCACCATGTGCCAAGCACTGTTCCGAGTACTTTATGTGTATTAATTAATTTAATCCTCAAAGCAACCCTAGAAGGACACGCCTTAAAAAAAAACTGAGGCACAGAGATGTTAAGTAACTTGCCCAAATCACACAACTAACTGAGATTAACCCCAAGCAATGTGACTCCAGGGCAACAGTGTGCAGATAAATGCTTAAAAACTGGCTTGCCAGGAGGTGTGGCCCTGTTGTGCTTGCTGATTTCCATGGGGTAAATATGCTTCCTATGGTCAGTTCCAAGCTACCAATGTGGCGTCACTGAACACAGAGGCAGGAAGAGATAAGCAATAGCTTGCCGCATAGGGTTATTCTACCACCTAGACCCAAGAGAGAGAGTGCCCTGGCTGGTTTAGCTCAGTGGATTGAGCGTCGGCCTGCGAGCTAAGTGTCGCTGGTTCGATCTTCCAGTCAGGGTACATCAGAGAAGGAAAACTCTGACTCCAAAAAACCTCCGCTGCCTTGCGGCATACCTCTTCAGGGGAAAGGCTAAGGGAGTAAACCCCAACAGAAAATCCGGAGCCGGAGTCCCTAAGGCGGTTCGACGTTGTAGTCAACACCGGCAACTCCTGCGGCGCACCTGAACCCAAGCTGTATTGACTCCGTCTTTCCCTTGGATCCTTCAGCTGCGAAGAGAGGGGGGGTCTGCTGCATGGGCAACAGCTGGCCCTCCATATCACCCTGCCCAGGCTCTGTAGCTTCAGCGTCATCGCAAGATGTCGATTCAACACGGGAGGAGACAGATACCATGTCACTCCCGAGTCAGACTGCACAGCCATTCTCGGCCGTGCAGATAGACTCTTAAGAAGCTACACCATCGTCTCTCGAGACGGACGGCTGCCGACGACGACGACGAGACCCAAGAGACATCAATAACTCCAAATGTCATAAAGTAATTAGGAAGTGATGAGTGTTGAGTACTTATTGCTTTTGTTTTCCATATAATTTATAAGTCATTGAATTTAATTCTTAACAACAACTTTAATAATCAGCTCCCAAAATTCCTAAAAATTTGGAACTTGGATCTCACAAGCTGATGCGCTCCAACTCAAGCACCAGCTAATTCAGAGTCGCTACATGATATGAGAGCAAGGGATGGAGGACGGTACACAGCTATTCTGGAGGGATTTCCTTAGAAAGAAGACCAAGTCAGTAATGTATGCGGAAGACAAGATGTTCAAAAGGGAATCTTTTTTAACAGACAAAGGTGTTCAAAGATAGAACAGACCTTCTAGGTAGATACTGAGTTCCCAACCACCAGAGAAATCCAAGACTAGACAACTAGTTGACAGCTATGAAGAGAGTGAAAGCTCTACATAGGTTGTTAGATTAGAACAGTATTTTCCAAACTGCAGTTTGAAACTTAATATTCAGCTATTGAGTCGCAGAATCAATTCAGTTAGTTGCAGGGTCCACATTTTTAAATAAAAGAGAAAATGTAGGCATAGTAAGGGTAAATATTGCTTTGTAAAACTTATGTTACACATTAATTTACTTAATATGTATGTGTATATGTATGAATAATGTATATAAATGCACATTAGGTCATGATGTAAAATATAAGTTTTAGGATTAGTATAGTATTATATAATAGTATATAATATGATGTTATATTATACATACTATTATATCATCAGTAGTATATATTATATACTATTATATCATATATTATTTTTACTATTACTTCCTGGCTGGTTTGGCTCAGTGGATTGAGCGTCGGCCTGCGAGCTAAGTGTCGCTGGTTCGATCTTCCAGTCAGGGCACATCAGAGAAGGAAAACTCTGACTCCAAAAAACCTCCGCTGCCTTGCGGCATACCTCTTCAGGGGAAAGGCTAAGGGAGTAAACCCCAACAGAAAATCCGGAGACAGAGTCCCTAAGGCGGTTTGACATTGTAGTCAACACCGGCAACTCCTGCGGCGCACCTGAAGCCAAGCTGTATTGACTCCGTCTTTCCCTTGGATCCTTCAGCTGCGAAGAGAGGGGGGGTCTGCTGCATGGGCAACAGCAGACCCTCCATATCACCCTGCCCAGGCTCTGTAGCTTCAGCTTCACTGGAGAGGACACTCCAGCGTCATCGCAAGATGTCGATTCAACACGGGAGGAGACAGATACCGTGTCACTCCCGAGTCGGACTGCACAGCCATTCTCGGCGGTGCAGATAGACTCTTAAGAAGCTACACCATCGTCTCTCGAGACGGACGGCTGCCGATACGATACTTCATAATCAAAAAATTTTGAGAAGTATTAGAATAAATGATAACCTTGAGATTCTATGATTGCATATGTCACTAGCTATCATTTGACAGGTACATCCTATCTCCCCAAAAGGACAAGGACAGGGATGGGGACTGATCCCCACACACATCTCCAGCCCCTGGCCCTATTATCTAGCCCATTGAATGTCCTTAAAGACATATTTAGTGAAGGGGTCAGCGACATAAATGATCATAGGAAATATTTTCCCTTCAAGGGTGGGAACTCGGTCACGTGCAATTCGCGCAGGAAGAATTAAGCTGGAGAAATGCTCCTCCGCAGCATCTGTCCCTGGCAGAAAGCCCTCTGCAGAGCCCACCCTGACCAGGGGAGCTCCACCAGGGTTTACAGGTGGAGACAGGAGTGAAAGATGGAGACTAACAAGAACTTCATGCAGAACAGTTCCGGGAGCTGCTCAGAAAGGAGGTGGGAAGCTCCTTCTTACCTAGAAAGGAGGGTAAACTCATACCCAGTGCTGAGGGGAGACAGACAGGAGAGGGTGGCCCACAGTAGGGGGGTGACATAGAAAGCCAAGAGGAGGAAGGAGAAAGGAGCAGACAAGATGACAGGTGCTGTTTAGTCATGAAAAGTCACACAGTAGCAGATGACACAGTGCTCAGGATTTGTACACTTGTAACTGTTTACAGTATGGCTGCTTCCCCTCTAAATTCGAATGTCCATGAGTACCAAGACTCATTGACTGGTCTGTCCCTGGCACCTCCTCAGAGAACAATGAGTGTTTGTTCCTTCAACAGACACTGGGCTTATGAAGGTGGGATCTATGTAACAGGAAGACCCGTCACATACTAAACTGGAACTGCCTCCCATTTCGAGAGTGACTAGCAGATTACAGCCCCAGTCATGCTGCTACTGGGGCAAGGACTAGAATCCATCCATTCACCATTCAGGAAATACTTCTGAGACCCAATTATAACCCAACTGCTTTTCCAGGTGACCAAATATTATTAGCCAAGCCGAAGCCCGGTGGGGTGGCCAGGCTCCCACATTCTCAGAACTAAATCCGACAGGCCATTCAGCCCAAATACAAGGAGAACACTCATCTCCCAAAGGACTTAAGTGGTTGTAGAACTTAGGAAGCAAAAGGAAGTGTGTTTCCCATTTCCCATTCCCAGTTCTCCCACTTACACCCAGGAGAGTGTTCAATAGAGCAGAAAACTCCAGCCGACGGGGCCAGAGCAGAGTTGAGGATACTTTGCAAAAAGATGATACGAGGCAGACCTAGGAGCACAACATGCACAGAGAAACACCCTGACCTAAGAAAGGACTTTCAGAGGAGGCTTGGGAGGCAGCGGCTGCAGGCGGGACAGCAGAGCAGGCCTGCAGAGCACAGCTGCCCAGCCAGGGCTCAGGAGGCTCTCAGGCACGCGAGAGGAAGGCAGCTCTCAGCCTTTCACTTTGTCCTTCATTCACTGGGAGACTTCCCTGAGACTCAAGGCCCTTGCCTCTAAAATGGAGATCCCATGGTCCACCATCCAAGATCATTTTTAAAGTCATGAATGTAAGTGTCAGCCATAGCAGGCATACAATGAATAGTCACCGATGTAGATATTAAAAACTGAGTAGTGATCATATTCCTCACTCCAAGCCCCACCAACACCAAAAAGTCCTTCAGGGCAAGTTGTTGACACCCGCTACCTTGAGCAACCTGGCTTGGGGACAGGTGTACTGATGTGTCTTTCTCTGAACCCTACCCTCCCTTCACCATCTCTCACTCTTCTCTTCCTACATGGGCTGCTTCCTCACACTCCCTCAGGGAACCCGCTTCAAGCGGCTGCTTATTTTCCCTTTTTTACTTCCTCTGCTTTACTCTTTTCTCTCCTGAGACCCTCCCTTCTCATTCACTGGATAAGTAGATTTCTTTTTTCTTCTTTCCCCAGATACCTAAAATTATTCCCTATTTCACTCTATATAGTTCATACTCAGAGCACAAGTGAAACCAGTAAAGAATGAAGGAATATCTAGTTCCATCAGTTTGGTTGTTTTTTTTGTTGTTGATTTTGTATTGTTTTTTCTTTTTAAATGTTTAGTCTACTTACATTAAAAAATGAAAGGAAAAAAATAAAACACTTATGGAGCCAAAGATGACTCAGAAAGCTTGGAGATCAGAAACAAGGAGGAAAAAGAAAACTTACCCCATTAAGAATTATCCAGAATAAATAAATGAGTTCAGCAAGATCACAGGATACAAGATCAATATACAAAAATCAATTGTATTTCTATATACTTGCAATGAACAATCTAAAAATGAAATTAAAAAAACAATTATATTTAAATGGCATCAAAAAGGATAAAATACTTAGGACTATACTTAACAAAAGATATGTACAGCTTATACTCTGAAAGCTACTAAACATTGTTGAAATCAATTAAAGAACTGAAAGATGGAAAGCCACCCCATGTTCATGACTAAGATAATATTCTTAAGACAGCAACACACCCCAAATGGACCCCCAGAATTAATATAACCCCAATCAAAATCTAAACTGCCTTTTTTACAGAAACTGACAAGTTGATCCTAAAATTTATATGAAAATTCAAGGGACTCAGAATAGCCAAAACAATCTTGAAAAAGAACAAAATTGGAGAGCTTACCCATCCCAATTTCTAAAGTTACTTGAAAGCTACAGTAATTGAGATGGTGTGGCACTAGCGTAAGAATATACAGGTCAATGGAATAAAACTGAGGGTCTAGAAACAAAAAATTTTTATGCCTGACATAATAGGTGTATAATTGATGTTAGCTCTTTAGAGGTCCCCAATCTATTCCTTTCCCATCATGCACCTTGGGAATTCGTCTCCATATGTGTGGTTCTTCCATTGCACTTGGCCATGACATTTCCTGATTGAATTGACAGAGGAGTTGCAATTTCATTTTCAGGGGAATTTTTTTTTCTTATGGAAAGGAGAAGAAGAAAGGAAATCAAAGCGAGCAAAACAAGGAATAGAGATCCTGAGCCAAGACTATGAGGTCTCCGCACTAACTTCCTTCACACAAACGAAGTAAGATGCAAGCCAACCCATAGGCCTAAATGATCCAATACTGGTTCTAAAAGTCTGTTCAAAATGTCTGAACCTTCTAGAACCCAGAAATACAGCCCCCGAGTTTATGCTTCTATTAATGCTTCTATATTAATCAGTTAGATTCATTTCAGCTGCAAGGAGTAGAAATATAACAACAGTGGTTTAAACTTTGGGGACAGTTGTTACTTATTAGACAAGAAGTAGAGGTAGGTGGTCTTGGGGTAAGTACCCCAACTCAGCCATGACTTTGGCACCTCATTCCATAAATCCTCTGCCACCCTCATTATATCCCATTTCCCTCATAGTCACAACATGGCTGCCATACTCCAAGCATCTTATCATCACACACAATATACAAACAGTTTCACAAAAAAAGAGAGAACAGCAAAAATGGGCTTTTTTCTTTCACACTTCTTACTTATCAGGAAGAAAACATTTTTCCTAGAAGCCCCAACACTCTTATTTGTGAAGCTCATTGGCCAGAACTTGGTCACCATAGACTAACAAAGAAGGAAGTAGAACCAAAGTTAGCCTACCCTTCCTAGATTCACTTGGCCAGTCTTTCTCGAGGAGACAGCTCTGACCACCAATTGCTTCAACTCATCTCCTGACAGGAGCAGACAAGCTCAACCTCCCTGAAGGTTATGGCTGGGCTTTGATGCAGCCCCCACCACACCCACCTACAGCTCCAGCTCCCAGGCCTGGTCTGACAGGACCACGGACGCTATGGCTTCTGCCACCACCTTGTATTTGTATACCGTGTGTTGATATCAAAGGTTTTCTTACTATG
Organism: Furipterus horrens; assembly: GCF_987537825.1. Lineage (NCBI taxonomy): Eukaryota > Metazoa > Chordata > Mammalia > Chiroptera > Furipteridae > Furipterus > Furipterus horrens. Next base: position 193,092,556 of record NW_028327173.1, on the reverse strand, counting down.
GGAAATGAGAGAGAGAAAAAAATTTTAAACCACCTGCCAGCCTCTCCTCACTTCACCTAAAACCAGGAGCTGTGGAGTCGTGTCCTAAAAAAGTTTCCAGACCACCCACGGGTAATCAATGGCAAGAGACACAGAGGAACAGAGAGCGCTAGGTCTCTCCCCGAACATGTAAGTTCATATAATTACACACTTCCTTCACAGAGCATTAAGTCACTGAGAAAAATCGATCCATTCTCTTGTTGTTTGCCTGTTTTTAAACCCTTTTGACCTGTCTCAGCACGGGCCCTTGGCCCTCCCAGCCTCGCTGGACAAGTGTGGAGGCTACCCGGCCAGCTAGTGGCCAAGGTCAGGCGGTCAGGCCGTGCTCACAAATCATGTTCTGGCCATGCTTCAGGCAAATTTCCACCTGGTGCTCAGAGAGCTGAAACCTTTAGATTAATCCTGAATCTGTCAGTTTCCATCTTGTTCACATGGGAAAGAGCCCAGAGGAGGTGGATGCCTTGGACTGTGTTCTGACTCCGCTCACACTGCCCTTCGGCCTGAGACCCCCGTTTGCTGCCCTTTTTCAGCCTGGTTCCCTCGCGCACCCTTCCTTTCTCGAATCTTTTGAATGCTCTTTCTCACTTCTCTTGTCTCTCTCTACAATCTCCCTCTTTTGCTGTTCCCTAGTGGGTAAGAGCATGAGCTCTGGGGTCAGACAGCTGGGGGTTCAAGCACTGGGCTACCATTTACCGGTTATCTGGGCAAGTTGCTTGACCTCCTGGTGACTTGGTTTCCCTGTCTGCATAATAATAATAATGCTTCTCCCAGGGGTGCTGTGAGGATTAAATAACATATTAATAGCTAACATGTTCCAAGCAGTTACAGAGTGCCAGTCACTGTCCTAGATTTACAGATTACCTCGAAGGACAGGCAAAAGGCTTAAGTTAGTGTCTGGAATATATAGGTGCACAATAAATGCTAACCATGGTTATGACATTATTATTCAGAGGTCTTCTCCCCTCTTCCCCTTGTTACAGAGCAGGGTCCCCAAAATTTCCCAGAGCCCATGGTTTGGGAATGGGGGATGGGACTTAGTGGAGCACAGCCATTTTCCTAAGAAATACCTAGTTTTTTGACATGTAAATAGCTATGGCCATTCCATGCTCCAAGGAGATGGGAGGGGCTTTGACTGTAGAATGGTGATGAAAAGCTTACGGGGGCCTGTGCAAAATTCTACAAGTGGCCGCAACTGGTCACCACACACTGCCTGTAAGGCATTTAAAAATATAGTGGGAGCCATTAACTGGGGGAACTCCATGCAGTTTGCAAGGAGGTAGAAGGAGAGAGACATGCAAAAAGTACCTCACCAGCTGGCCTTAGGGTTGGGTGGGTAAGGAGGTGCCACATGGTTCTGAAAAACACCACAACACAGGCAAAACCTCCCCAATCAGGCACGAGAGATTGGGAACTGCCAGTAACGCTGAACTGTGTCTGTGAAATACGAAGCCACGAACTTCTATTTTTCTAGAGGGAGATGGTACCTCGGACTTTGGTTTTCAAAAACTAGTCTGGCTTGGCAGGGAGAGGTAGAACTATGTGTTTGTGGATGTTTTAAAGAAAGTAAGACTTAACAGCAGAAATCCGCCATTAATCTAAATCTGTATAACCTTTAAATAAACAATTCCTTTTCTTTTCACCAAATTCCGGGATTGAGAGTTATGCTTTTTGGTAGCAGGCAATTGAGCCCCTCATGAGTGAACAGCTCATGGGTTCTGCTTCACCCTTGCCCTATGGGCCCTCTGGAATTCATTCATTCATTCATTCATTCACTCAGCAGTCACCTGCCATCAGTCTACTCTTGGGGAGGCCCTAGGCTGGAATAAGGGAGGCTCCCCACCAACAGGAACTTGCAGACTAGCCAAGGCTCCCCCTTCTTTTGTTGGCCTGACAACTGTTAAAGCCTAATTAGAACTAAAGTGTGTGGATGGGGCTCTATCATTACTCAGCGTGACAGTATTTTGAGAACTGCATCTCCAAACGAGAACCAGCACAGACCGCTCTCCACAGAGCTGGCAATAAATCCTGTTGGGGGCACCCCAAACCTGCGGGTGACACAGCGTGGGCTTTCTTCATCCCCACTCACACGGCCACTTTCCTGTGTCCCCGCAGAGGTGGAGAGATGAAACACTGGGCAGGGCAGACAACCCCGGCCTGCACAGCAAAGGGCTGAGAGTGAGCGCTCTTGGCCACTTATTTTCCTGTGGCTTCATGAGGGTCATTCGGGGTCTCTGCTTGCTAATCTCTAGAATGGGGACAGCAATTTCCCCTACCTTCTTCCTGGAACAGTGTGAACATTAAAAGAAATGTTAGGTAAGGCAGGGCTTGGAATTTCCAAAGTGCAGCATCCCCGGAAGGAATTGGCATTATCCGTCTGGCGTTTCAATACAGGGCAGGTGAGCAGCGGGCAGGGGCTGCAAACCGGAACCCCCACCCAGCCCACAGCTGTGTTGTGCGTGGCCTGTGCTCTGTGTGGTCTGTTTTTTTAATGTAGATTTGTTGCCAGCATTTAAAAATCAGGACATTTTGCATTAAAATCCAGATTTCTGGCTTGTCCTGAAAAGATCCAGCAACAATTAGTCACAGCTGTAGAGCATCTGCCCCTTCAGCCAGGACCAGGAGGGAGCACCAGCCACCAAATACAGCACCCCCACCCTGAACACACACACACACGCACACATCCGTTTGGCAGCCTGGCCTGATGTGAGACCTTACACTTCAAAGACAGTCAGACCTGGACGATAATGGCAGCTTTGCCACTTACCCTGTGACCCTGAAAGTTACTTTGCCCCACTGGGCCTCAGTTTCCCATTCTATTAAATAAGCATTCATTTGTTCAATAAATATTTTTGCCTGCCTATTCTAAGCCAGGCATTCAGCAAACAAGAGACAAAGCAGACACTAAATACACAAGTAAAAAAGATAAACAAGATAATTTTCTGATTATGATCAGTACCACTAAAGAAATAAAACACACGAGGTTCTAGAGTGGCTTTGGGGGAGGGTGGGATTGGGTTCTAGGGGCTCCTTTAGCTACAGTGGCCAGGAGAGGCCTCACCGAATTGCTGGGGAAAACTATTGGATTCCGCTGCCTAAGGCTGTTTGGGCGATTCAATGTGAGGTGCTTAAAATACCTGATGAGGAGGCTGTTGGGTGGGGCCCCATCCCTGCTGGGTCTGGTTAGGAGGCTTAAGGAGAAAGGGAGAATGGGGGAGGGGCCGCTCCCTGGAGCAGGTGGGACCCAGGCCTCGTCTCCCCCACCCCCACCCCCATCGCCACCCACCAGCCCCACTGCTGAAAGCGGGCTGCTTTCAAAGCCCCTGCAATTATCCCATCTATAAATACAGCCTGTGAGCAGAGAGGGGTAGAGATGCTAGTAGGGGAAATTAACCCTTGAGTGGGCCTCCCCCCAAGTCTCCTCCTCTGACAGTTTTCCCCTCCCCCCTCATCCCCACTCCTGGCCTCAGCCCCTCCCCCTCCCCCCCCTGCACCCCTTCCCACCGGCAGCTGAAGCAGCGTTTGACTTGCACAAACAGTGGCTCCACTGGGAGGGGGAAGGGGTTCAGAGGATGCGGGGGGTGTCAATCATTTCCTCTCTGTGGGATTTGCTCCACAAGCCTGTATCGCCCCAGGAGCACCAACGCTGCTCCTTGCCGACACCCAGGCAGGGCACTCTGGGTCTCACCCTGAAAGGGCATGTCTGTCTCTAGTCTCACCCTCCCTGGGTTGAGTTACGCTAGGAAAAAGTCTTTGTTTAAATAAGAGCTGTGGTTAAATGTCCTACTTGTTCGATGTTACAGAAGCACCTTCTAGATGCCCCTTCTCTTTGGTTCCCAGCTCTCTGGCCTTCTCTGAGTCCCCAGAACTTCATGGCTTCCTGCCCCCCCCCCCCGGGGCATTTCTATTCCCAGTGTGAGAAAAGCAGTCCTGAGTCAGAGAACACATGCTTCTCTTTCAGATCTAGAAAGCCCTCCCTGGTACCACGGACCATATCAGCTGGACATGCTTATGATTTTGTTTATCTGTCCCCTCCCCCTATTCTATGTCCTGTGAGGTACTGATACTCACTGTTGTATCCATACACCAAGCCCAGTGCCTGGAATCCAGTCGGTTCTCAAATATTGGTGAGTGAGTGGGTGGGCGAGTGAGTGGGTGGGCGAGTGGATGTCCAGTCATGTGTTAACACCATGAGATGTGCAGAAGGCCATACACTTCTCTAGGATGAGAGCGTGGGGGGATCAAAGGCGGTGCTTGCCTTGTTCACGCTGACCCCGCACTTGGACCTGTGTGTGGTGCAGGTTCTGTGCTCAATGAATATCTAGTGACTAGAACGAGTGAGTGAAAGTTCCTGCCACCGAGGAGCTCCTATCTAGGCATTACCAGCCCACTGAGGGACTTTTCAGCAACACTGTAGCACAATTCAGATTTTTTTCCAGCGCAGCTACCATAATAAACATTACAAAGCAAACCGTGGGTTTTTAAAACCCACTCAATTAATTTTAACCATCAGTAAAAAGGGGATCAACAACAGGTGAGTTATGATCTGCAGGTGAAATGTGGGACCCAAACAGTAAGTGGTGTGACAGAGGGCTGCTGCCACCTTACTACTTTCCTAATGGACGCAGGACTAAATGTGGGCCAGATTTGTATGGCAGGGGGAGGACTCTCCTTATTAATTTAGTCAACAAACCTCAAAACAAGACAGTGGCGGAATGACCTAAGAGCAGTGCCTGTCCTGTGCGAGCTCTCACGCAGACCTGGTGCTCACTAGCTATCATCATGTATGAAGCCCCTCTAGCAGGTCTAGGCCATCAGCATGCAATGGTGGAGAAGATCCCAGCTCTCCTGGAAATCTCATTCTAGCAGAAGAACAAGTAAAGGAATAAAGAAGATAATTGCAGGAGAGGAGAACCACTATAGGGAAAATAAAATGATTGACTGAGGCCAACTTTAGACAGGCTGGTCTGGAAAGCCTCTGAGCAGGTGAGGTGAGGGTAGAAGTAAGAATGGGCCATTGAAAAACCAGATGGGAGGTGGGAGAGGGACACCACATAAACAGCATGTTCCAGGAGAAGGGACAACCTAAGCCACACGTGCAAAGGCACTGTCTAGCTATAATAGCTGGATGGATTCCATAAACACAAAGACCAGTATGGCTGGACTGCTAGTGAGTTTGATATAAAGACTGACCCTCCATCTCTCACTCACAATTGCTGTTATGGACAGCATGTTTGTGCCCCGCACCCCGCACCCTACTCCCACCTCCAACCGGTTACCTAGAGGGGCTACCAGTCTTTGTAGCAGGATAAACTGAGGAAAAGCTAGGTAACATTCAATAGCTTTCTCCTTTGCAGGTTTCTAAGAACTTGAAACATGCTAATGACTCTTTAATGTGGGGATGCAGAATACAGTGTTTCCCAAACTTAGATGATGAGAAAGGGAAAGCACCTTACAGAACTGTGCTCTGAGGAAGTCAGTTCTGAAAGAGCTGCCTCAGACCCTGTAGTTACACCCTTCCTGGCCCTCCTGAGAAGGACAACCTGCTTCAGAGGTTTCGGAACCAAATCTGATGCTTTCTGGGAGAGGTCAGACTTGGAAAAGAATAGAAGGTGTCCTCCAGCCAAAAGAGTCAGACCCAACTCCGCAGGCCCGTTCTCCCAGAATCCCAGATTCTGCTTCTTTGACAGGACTCACTCACCCTCCCATAAAGAAAGAGCCTCAGCCCTGGCTGCTGTGGCTCAGTGGACTGAGCCTCAGCCTGCGAACTATGTGTTGCTGGTTTGATTCCCAGTCAGGGCACATGCCTAGTTTGCACGTCAAGTCCCCAGTTGGGGGCACATGACAGGCAACCGCACATTGATGTTTCTCTCCCTCTCTTTCTCCTTTCCCCTCTCTCTAAAAACAGATAAATAAAATAAAAAATAAAATAAAGTAACCTTGTTTAAAAATTAATTAATTAATTAATTAATATTAAAAAAGAAAAGAGCCTCTGGTGCTCCAGGCTCAAGGGGCCTTGGTTCCTGCCTCCCACCTCTGCTCTGGACTCCTCCTTCCTTCCTGTGCTTACCTGGCTCCCAACCGTTGGGTTTTGCTCTCTTTTATATACTGCACACTCCCCTCTATGGCTGTTCCAATTTTACACACTCCCTTGCTCCTGTTGCCCCTGGATAGTCTTGGATACCAGTACCCAGACCAAATGGCCCTGACCCTTAAAACAAAACTCTGATGCCAGCACATGCAACTGCCCCTTGTGGGAGGTGGGTGGTAGATACTCAAACCTACCAATGAGATATTCACAACCCTTGCAGGACACCAGCCAGACTCCAGTGAGGTCTGTTATGATAAGAGATGGACTTCCACTATGCAGAAAAGCCATCAATCTCAGCTGAAAAGTGCCGGCAATTGTTGGTCAGGTTAAGAGCCAAACTGTAGAACTCTGAATGCTTTGTTGTCCAAGGAATCCCTCACCACTACCACCGAATACTGTAGTTTTCATTCGCAGTCCTTTGTGTGGTTAGAGTTAAGTGGAAAGTTGTTTTAAAAAAAAAAAAAGAATTAGAGGACTTTCACTCCTGGACAAGATGGAATAACACGACCTAGATTTACTCTCCCACCTTAAACAACTTGTACAACCAGATGAAACATACGAACGTGAGTTTCCAAAAAGTAGGTTAACAGGCAACACAGGACTGTGATCACTGAGAAAAGTCAGGTGAGCCCTCCTACCACACCAGCTCACTACACAGAGGGTGTTCCTCCCACCGATGCATTCACTACTGCTTCCATAAATCCTCCTGGCCTTCATGGAACATCATGGGATTTCTGGCTATGCTAGTATATCGACCCTACCGCGCTCATTTCTCAGCCTTTCACCCTTCCTCCTACAGAGTGCCGTAGCAATCCTGCCTCCCCGCAGTGCGAGCCTAGGCTTCTTCCCGACTACTGTCCCAGCAGTGTGCCTCCAGGCGGAGGACTTGCTCCCAAATCCTAAACTCTCCCTCAACCAACTCTGTGTTTCACCCCACCTTGATCGAGCATCTCAAAATCCTGCCCCAAGCATGTTCTCCAAGTTCCTTGCAGGAATGTTCTTTCTTCCTTATTCATCCAGTGTGTGCCTGGGCAGGTGTTTTGACCATACCCTAATATTTGGCCCAGAGGCCAGGAGGGAGGTGGGGGCACTCTGAAGGAGGCACATGCTGTCTTGCAGAGATCTTTACATTGTCTTCGAGCAAAGGGGAGCACTAGCCCTTAGTAGGGAGGAAGGGGTCATTTCTGCAGTATCTACTGTACAGAGAAAGCTAGGAATTCAAGATTTTCAGGTACATCACTCAGATGTTCCTATCCCATGTGTCAGGATCCCATTCTTTCCTAACCGGGACACTGACCTTGCTTAAACGCAACCTGAGCCCTTGCTTAAGTTGGGAGTTTACCTTTCTTTGACTTCAGCTCTTCTGATGATCGAGTCGGGCCCAGGCCTCAGCTTTCCCTGCTCTACTTCTGCTGGAGATGAAAACATCTTTACATACTACAAAGGAAGTCCTCTGGCCTTCATACTTAGCTATATAATTGTGATTAAGCACTCTTAACCCTTCAATATCTTTTTTCAACACATTCTTGAGCTTAGCAACAGCTACTCAATTCCACTGTCCTCATGGCTACTACTTACTTACCCTGTGTTTTTCAAGTGTTGATACATTGCACAGCTCATCCATTCTTTTCCACTGGTATACATCTCACAGCACCACGAATTAAAGCTCATGCCACTGCCCTTGCTTCCAATAAGTCTGTCCTTGCTGCCAGGCAGGCAGTGGTGATCTAGGTCCAATATCTCATCCTAGCATTTGCGTTCCCAGATGGTCTGGTACCTCTGCTCACAGGTTAGGTTTATTACAGAGAACTCTAGGAATAAACACCTGTGGAGGGGAAGGCAAGGAAGCAGCAGGCGAGCCTCCACTGACCTGGGAGGAGTTGTGAGGCTGAAATGACACTTCCGGGCTATCTTGCCTTGGATCTAGGGGCCAGAGCTTTGTATCCTGACTTCCATCAGTCATTGGATGAAAGCCACCCAGAAGTGGTTGAGGCCTAGAAGTGGGCGTGGCCTTAAAGTGGGCAGCTCTTTGCAACTGAGGTCATCGTGTGATGGTACTCCCAGCACATAGCAACTCAGCCTTTCATTCCTGGGGGAGGTTCTGAGTGGTTCATCCAGCATCCACCACCCTCCCAAATAAACTGTCCGCACCCAGGTCCATGCTTCAGGCTTTACTCTCAGGGAAACTGAGGCAACACTACTATGACCATTTGGAATAGTTGGTTCACTCATAAGGGAGAAGAGATTCCCACTGTCCACTAAGGAAACAAAGAAAAGAAGAGCTTCCCTATGAGGGAAAAAATAAGTTCTCCTTTGTCTCTGGAAATATCTGAATGAAGCCTTAGTGGTTTTCTTTTCTATTTCTTTTCCAGGAAAGTCTTTTTTTTTTTCACCCAGCTTGAACCTATTATGGACTTTCTGGGCCCCCAAACACTGAGCGTCTCCAGTCTCTGTGGGCAAAAGTCTGGGCAGTCAGTCAGTAACTGAATCACGACATTCTCGTGGAAGGTGTTGTGCTCAGTGTGGGAAGAGAGCAAGACCAAGCTGGGTGATGGCGCCCTGACAGAGGTCTGCACTGGGGCAGGGGCACATCAAGAAAGGCAAGTGCAACTCCCCTGTGCCCAATATTTGTCTCCTTCCACCTCTTTCCTAAATACATCTCTCCAGAATGCATTCTATCTCAAGGCAACACAAGAGCATAGGGTGAAATCTTAAAGCTTAAAGCAGTTTGGAAACTAGGAAAGAATTGGTGACAGAGCATGCCAAAGGCAGGCTGAGGAGGAAATCACTGATATGATATGATAAATGATCCAGAGGACAGGAAGAGGCACATGCTCTGGGCTGGCCTCATTTATAGCACAGGTCTAGCCAGAGCCTGCTCCATTGGGCTGATGGGCTGCATCAGCCCCACTCAGCATCCCCAGCCAAAGCCTCCAGCAGCTGCAGGCCAGCATCCACATGGACCCAGCTTCTCCCCTCCTCCCCAGCATGGACTCTAATTTGTCCTCCTCTATTGAAGTCACTCTCTCTTTATATTAATGAACACATCCCACTTGGTACCATGAGTGAGGTACAGTATAAAAACCATTGCCTTTGGCATGAGACGCACCAAAGGTCTAATCTCCTCATTACCACTTATCTCTCTCGGCCCTTGGGCAACTTCTGTGTGCCTCGCTTTTCTCATTTGTAAATTGTAACTACTACTTCCTAATTTATAAGGTGGCTAGAAGGATTAAATGAGGTATCACGGTTGAAAGTTGCCCAAGGTGCTTAATCGAATCTACTTCCTACCCCTCCCACAGTCAGATGACTTCGATTGCCTTAACCTGTACTAAGAGCTACTAAGAGCTACTGGGATACAACACATGGCATTTGTCAAAGAACATAGAACCTGTAAGCTCCACAAAGGCAGGTACCATGGCTCTTCTATTCCCCAACGTCTATCCAACATGTAGCACAGAGCCTGACACACAGAGGTACACAGTAATATTTATTGATTGAATAGTGGATGAATTGTGCAAACCTGAATCTTAAAATCTTACAATTGTAGCACTGAAGAAGCCCTTAAAAAGCATCAAGTCTAGGGATGGCAAATCATTTCCTTGCTTGCCCACCCCAACTGACATGTAGTTCATATGTTGAGAAGGATTCTGAGGCCACGTATCAATTACCAATATCTGCCATAAGTACAGAAAAGAAATCAAGCATCACTCGTCCCTATACTTCCACTTTTTAGTTCAAACTAACTTGTCATTTTACAGGTGAGATCAAAGCTCTACAGCCAGCTCAGGGCCGACTTGGACACAAACATTCAACTCTGGCTGTGAGCAGCAGAAAAACCATGGCCCACAAAAGCCTGATTTCCAGGATGATGACAGCGAGTTGGGGACAAAAGGCCAGAGACTCTGAACAGCCTTTTCTTCCAGCCACTGTCCCAGGATAAACATTTCTTCTCAGCCCCCATTACCAGAGGTACCAGCAGTAATCCAGAAGAAATGCTGATGGATAGTATAGACTGGAAAAGTTCAATTAGTCCCAGAGTCCAAACTCCCCATTAATTCCCTCTTGACCACACTGTTTTCCTTTAGTCCGCTTGAGTCCTGCCTCTGTCTGCCAGCCCCTCCCTCTTCCTCAGCCTCCCTGGTTCCTCATTCGCCACCCTCATTTACAATATATTTGTTTCAGCTCTCAAAAACCCTGCTTGGGAGAAGCAGAGAAGAGTAATTAGCAAATCCAGCATTCTGTCAACCTTTCTAAGTCCCATACCTTCATCAGCTGTCTGCCATTGACAAAACAAGTAAATACATACATACATACATTACATACATACATAAAAACAAGAATGGGCTCGCTCACAGTACTTGGACTCTGTAAGAGACCTGTGAGGCAAGTCAAAATAAATATTTTTTTAATTTAAAACTGAGGACTCCTCCCAAGAAAATGGAACACAATGGGACATTCAGAAGCTCCACTGCCCTCCCAGGCAGACCCTCTTCAGCTTGTCAATGACTCTCTTACCCTCTCCATGGTCCCCCTCCAAAAGCATCAGGGTTAGGGGTGTTAAAGAAAACAATATCCCCTCCCTCCCAACAGCTGTGTCTCAGATGGAATAGAATGCTCCAGATGAGAACTAACCTATGTCATTCTGTATCATAGGACTCCAAATAGGTAAGCACACCTTCCTTAAGCAAGTCTCAGGTATACAGTGGCCAACTGTCATGTGCAGGGAGCATGGATCCTCATGCAGCCTTTAAGCCGAATGAAATGTCAAGGTCAAAGTTACCATTACTCTATGGCTAAACTACACCTTCTTCTGCTCTCTTCCAAAAAGTTTTTACTGACTAAGGAGGGTTAAGGGATGGAGCCAGGTGAAAACTAGTATTCACTGAGACAGTAGAAGTGCCATATATATATAGATACATATATATATGTCTATATATATAGATATATATATCTCTCTCCAATTGGCTTATTCAGTTAGCAATTATTGAGAGTCATAATGTGCCAAGAATTGAGGAAAGAACTGAGAATACAAAGATCATAAGAAACCATCCAATTCTTCAGTGATTTTGGTCCAAAAAGAAAGGCATTCGTTGTCAACAACAAATTACAGAACCATGTGACAAGCAATGAAAATGTGACAATAGGAAGTAACGCCCAATACTTTGTGAGGGAAGTATTATTTGCTTGTAAGTATATTGTCCATATGAGGAAGCTGAGGCTTCAAAAAGTTAAGACTCTTATGCAAAGAAATAAGTTACTCAGTGATGGAGGCAGGGATATGAATTCAGGGAGACAGAGCTCCAAAGTTCATGCTTTTCCCTGTAATGATCTTTCACAAACTAAGTTGTTGATATGCACTCTACAACCTGTGTCTCATGGTCAATTAAGTTTTAAAATCTAGAATACCACTTCTTCCTCTTCAAAATTCAAAATGCCATGTGACTAATAAAGGCTCTAAGAAGTCTTGCAATCAAGCATTTGTTTATTAACCTAGTAGTGTCCTAGACATAAGTGATTGTTATAATATGTTTTCCTAAACTCTGTTTTTTCCAGAGACTACTTATTAAAATATTGAGAATTAATGTTACAGGGACTAGACTTCGGAAAACTCAGCTTTGTATTCTGCTGCTACCCTTAAGGTAAACAAATGCAGCTATCTCATGCTCATGGGGGTGGGGGGGGGGGGGAGTGTAACTTGAACTCCAAAGGTGAGAAATGTGACAAAGCCAAAAATGTCCCTCTGAATAAATACATAAATCATGAGGCTTAACAGAGAACTCTGAGCCTAGATGACGTGAAGGTAAAGATATATCTTGGGCCAGGACCAGTGCATTCATCTCCAAATTCTATTCTTTGTCCAAACAGCCTTCCAGAGTTCCCTAGGTGGCTCCCAGGTAGGTCTTGACTTGCAGAAGGCCAATAAAAATTCTAGAGGCATTAAGCCAAAGAGGAGCCAATGGGAGAGGAGAAAGATACCTGGCAACATAGGTTAAGAAAGAGAAGTGTGATGGGAAGGTGGCTGGGAAAAGGGAGTTCCTTAGAGAGGAGGAGAGAAATAAATTATACCCTGTAATAGCAGCTTTGCCTTTCAGGCACAGCTCATGAACATGAAATACCACTGATAGCACCATATTTATTTCCTTTTTCTTAGCAATCCCCCTACATCAGTTACTAAGCTATAGCATGTTGATATTTGGGGCCAGCCAACTGTTTGGAGGGAGGGGGGACTGCCCTGTGCTTTGTAAGAGGTTTAGCAGCATCCCTGGCCTCTACCATATGTCAGAACTATATGCCAGTGCCACCTCTCCCCCACGTGTGAGAACCAAAATGTCTCCAGACGTTGCCAAGTGTCCCCTATGGGGCAAAACTGACCCCAGTTTTGAACCATTGCCCTAAATATTCTTTGCTGTCCGTCACCATCCCATGCTTCAAGTAGTGATCAGCTGACAAAACAGACATAACCTCTCCTAAACAGTATTACCTGAGCCTGAAGCTGCTTTCCAACAGGAGTCAACTATTTATTTTCAGGTCATGTGACTTCTACTCACTCCTGAGGACCCACCTCAAATCTCACCCCTGCCACTCTGAATCAGCAATGAGCCCTCCCCCACCTGCTCTAGCCTACCACTCACCGTTACGGCATTGTACGCTACTGGCACATGACTGACTTCAACTGAGCATCTATGTAAACTTGACTTTGTACTGTCCTGTAATTCATTTTGAGTGAACAAACATTGATAGAGCATGCATGACCGTTGAGACATCATGCTGGTGCAGTGGGACGTAGAGACATAAGGATATGATCTTTACCTTTATATACTTTTGTGGGGAAGGTAGACCTAAAAGTTACAGCCCTACACGGCTGCTTGTCCTTTCTCCTCTGTGGGACCCCTGAAGGTACAGGTAAAAGTCCAGTCCTTCTTTGGTGCCCACCATGGTGCTGAGCCCACAGTCAGTGTCCAAGAGATTGCACTGAACTGGAATCAGAGAGGAAGCTGAGCTTCTGTGAGAACACATTCCCACCGGACAACTTCTTTTATTATGTGAGGGTAAAATAGTAGTTGTCATTATTTGGAAAAATAAAAATATAGCAACCGTATGTAAGTTACCCAGCCCTTCTTTTTTTTTTTAATTTTTCTCTATGGAATCCAGAAATCCATGACCACTGCTTAAATAGAGAAAGTACAAGCAAGGAAAGGAGGGGACCAAGAAACACAGTTAAACAATTAGGAAGTAATGAAGACTTTGCAAAAACATCTATGTATCGACATCGAATAGGCTAGGGAATACTTGGAAAATGTGAACACATACACAATCAGCAAATTGTAGGAGTCTGCATTACTGAATCCTTGGGAGGCTTTTCCTAACACTAACATTTTGAAAAGTGATGGAGAACAGAGAGACAAAAGGAATGGGGGAGACAGGTAGAGGTATTCACCTTCTTAAGTCAGAAAAAACAAGAGCCCTAAATGGCCATGGTTTGAGAAGGCTAGTAGCATTAACATTTATAAGAAACAATGGAATAGACTTTAAAATGTTTAAACAACAAAGATAAATAGAGGTCACATGAACCACAAGCCAAGGAGCAGAGACACAGCTGCCATCTTGAGTCAGGAGGCAGAATCCACAGGTGTCAAAGCTCAGGGATGCCTGATAAATAGAAGCAAGGGCTATTAATGTTATTATTTTCACATTAAGAGTACCTTTGGCCTTTTCTCTTTCTCTTCTTTGACCTGAAGTAGTATCATACATGGATGGCATTTATATGCAAGCCTTGATGAGAACCAAGTTGGTGGCTAAGAAATTTTCCTGAGGATTCTGTCCTTACCATTTACCCAGAAAAACTGAGAGTGACCAGAGAAAGGGCAGCAAATGGAATTCTGGGCAGTCTGTTGCAAAAAGGGCACCTCTGTCTAGAGTTCGTACACTTCTTTTTTTTCATACACTTCTAAATGCACTTCAGGACACACTCCACCCACCCTCTCCTTCAACCATGTGGCAGCCCAGCCCACCCATCACTGTTCTCCAGCAGAAAAACACCTTTTCCTGCTCACACTGGCCTGCCACCAAAAACTCAGGAATCGGGGCCACCAGTCAAAGGCTTCCCCACAGTAGAATTGGGCCGAAGAGCCAACAGCCCATGTCAGGAAAAGGAGTGGTGGCTTTTTACATCTGGATGGGTTGAGAGTCCAGGGAAAGGTCAAGACCATCCCCACAGCAGGTGCTAGTCAACCTGAGCCAACGTGTTCAACAACAACAACAACAAAAAAAAAAAAACTGAGAAAAGACAGCATTTCCTGAGAAAAGAGCATTTCCTCAGCCAAGTTTAAACTTTGCCAAAGAGGCACGAGGTCCATGGCACAGTTACTTTTAGGCCACAACCCTGAGAAAATTGGAGCTTCATGGAAAAGTTGCATCCACGGGCCCCAGAAACACATGTGTGTATACATGTGTGTACGTGTGTACATGTGTACTAGTCTCCATTTAAAATATATTTCTTTACTATGGGTGACTGTCAAAAAAATATTTTTGAAAGCCACTGCTGTCAAGTAAACAGCAGAGTTTAACAAAGTTCTAGTCAAAGTAATCATTCATTCATTTATTTATTCACTCATTCAAAAATGTGCGTTGAGCACCTACCGTGGACCAGGTCCTAAGAACACAATGCTCATAGTCACAATAGCAACTATTTCCATAGTTCCTGTTATATACTTGGTACACTTCCAATTTCCTTACATATACTAAAGAACTTGGCCATCACAAGAAGCCTATGAGACAGGCTCCATTTTTACAAACATCCCGTTCAGATGGGTAACTTGCCCAAGGTCTCCTACTTAGCAAGTAGCAGAGCTGGCATTTGAACCATGCAGTGTAGCTGGAGAGTCCCTGCTCCCATCCGTGAAGCAATAGTGGCCAAGGACTTGCCCTATTACTCCCAAGACATCCTACTGTTACAGCGATGAATTGTCTCAATCTGAGTCCACTACAGATTGGACCCAGGTTACTAATTCACCTGGTCTAAATTTATTGGTCTGGCTAGTCAAATAGAGGCTTATCCTTTGGCTCCCTGAGAAACCTGCCAGGAGAGAGGATGGGCTGCCCATAGTGTCCATCCTCTTCATCATTGCCAGCCACACAAACCAACAGACTGGCTTTCTCTTGATACAAGTCATGAGCCTCAATGGCAGCGAGGTTCGTGGGCTGACAGCTTGAATGTCCGTCCTGAGTCACAGGGACTTCAACGAGGAACTGCCCCTGAATAGGTATGTGCCGTTGGCTAAAATACCTTTCTGTACCTCAGTTTCATCAAATATAAAATAGGGATGACAACAATATCTACCTCAGAGGATTGTTGTAAGGATTTAATGCAGTTGTATATGTAAGGTATTCAACCAATGCCTAATATGTAGTAAGTGCTATGAAATGTTAGCTGATAATTATTATTGATTGAGCACTTAGTAATATCAAGTTTATCACCCAGTGGGAAAGATACTGTGTACACAAGATCACACCTGTAGAACGCTGTGCTGAGGTAGAGGAGTGTCAGGAAAGAGGAATTTACTCAGCCATGAAACTTCATTAAATAAGGCATTTTCTTGAGATGAGTCCTGAATATTGAACGAATGGGTGAAGAATGGAGGACCAAATGTTCCATCTGAACAGAGGGAACAACTTGGCAGAGACTCAGAGGAAATCCATGTGCAAAATGTACAGGAATAAATAAAAATGTGTCAAGACAGTTTCCCCTTACGCAGGCATGCCTGTGGGCAATGTCACTCAGAAAAAATCTCCAGCAAAAATTCCTGCAGCACAAGTTTTTCCAAAGTTGTTTCAGGTGTTGAAATATACATGCAATGTGCATTTTATACAGACTCGCTTCCAAGCAGGTAAAAACTTTAGGCGTGAATGAAACTTAAAGGAAAAAATAAATAAATACAGTCCCCAAATGCATTAAAAATGGGGCTCTCTCCCATCAAGCTGGACATGTGTAAGAGAAGTGGTTCTCAAAGTGTAGTTCCAGACCTAGGAAATGCAGATTTTCGGCCTCAGTCAGACCTATTGAATCAAAAATTCTGGAGGTGGGGCCCACACATCCGTGTTTGAGAACCATGCTTTAGAGAAACTTCCCAAGACGAAAACAAGGATAAAAGCAACAGCAGTGTTATCAGCAGCTCGGGTGAGGATCTGTGTTCACTGTGCCTAAAGCCAAGCACCATCTAACACAGCAGCTAAAGAGCTCGGTCTCTATAAGCCCATAGGCCCTGGGTTTAGACCCCAGTATTGGTACTTGATGGCTGCCACTTCCCTTAAGGTTGGTCCCAGGACTCAGTGAAATGGTACCTATAAGGCCCTTAGCCCAGAGTAGTTCCTTCACGACCAATATGCAGGAAGGAAAACTCAAGCAAATCCATCCTGTCCAAGAGTATTAACATTTCTTGAATTCTAACGGCCTTTCAAACAACAGTCTTCAAACTAGGGTACACATGCCCTGGGTTGGGGGTACAAGTGAACTTGGTTTGAAGACAAATCTTCAAGTTTTCCTTCACACTCTCCCAAAATTGATCTGGGGCGTTGGGCAAGTTATCTTTCCCCCTATCTTCTTTTATTTCCTCCTCCCACTAAACCCAAAGGAAGACACAATTTTCACTCATCCCAAATCTTAATGTGACGTGTCCAGCTTCCAGGGCTCCAAGCAGGGGAGTCAATAGAAATATTGAGGTTGTGCATGTTTCTAATGAGTGGGTAAAAAATTCATTTGTAAGTGAACGACTCAAATGACTGGTTACAAATTCTTTTCCAAGTCAGATGGTTTCCAATAATCCAAGGACACTTAATTGATAGAGCATTAAAAGTAATTTTCAATGATAGATCACTGTGTGAATTTTTAATATATGACTTGGAAGTAGCTCAAATAATTCAAATGTAACAATATTCCTTACACTTCCATTTACTTATGTGAACAATTTTTTCAGCACTTATGTCTTTTTTAAATTGAGGTATAATTGAGATATTATATTAGCTTCATTTCAATGTAAGGATTCAATATTTCTACATATTGTGAAAAGATCAATGCAATAAGTCTAGTTAACATCCACCAGCACTTATCTCTTAATAAACAAAAAAATTGGCTTGCAATTGATGCCAAACTTAAGACTCATTTGAGCAATAAGTGATATTCACCCACAGATATATGAAATAATTTTTTAAATTCCATCCATCTCATAGCAGATACATTTTCAATGACTTTCACTTCTGTATTTAATAATTATATGTCAAAATGTATAATATATTTGTTGTTTTTCTCAATTGTATAATAATTTTAATGATAATTCAATACAGAAGAAATGTTTCAATATTTAAACTCTTTTAGTCACATGAATGTTTTAAAATGCTATTTTCATTTATACATGCATTTTTGTTGCAGAAAAATATGATACAGAAATCAATAAAAACTTTCAAGCATAAAAATATACTACATTAGGATAAAATTCTGTAGGGAATGTGGAATAAAAATATAAGTTCAAGGAGAAAAGGAATGATGCAAAAATTCTATTAAAGAAAAGTTTATTCTTTGTAGTTTTAAACAGAAGGTAATAGTATCAAATAACCATCATATTTAGATTTCATTGGGAATTTTTAAAAAGCAATGTAAATGTTTATTTTTTTATGTCAACATGCCAAAAATTATATTCTTTGCAACTTTGTAAAGTTATAATGAAAACTGTAGATATCAAGTTAAAATGCGCAAGAGGGTACAACTGTCTCTCAAAATTCCTTCAAGATATATGCAAAGTGAAAATTGTGAAGACCTTTGCTGTGGAAAACTTCCTCCTTACTCTTCCCTGTCATCAATAAGTGAATATATTAAGCAGAAATGACCTTCCCAGTGTTGTATTGGATGCTACGTAACATTCCAGAGAAGTAACAGGCCTTATCTCCGTTTTCAAAGACTCACCATCTAATTGAGCCAACCAGAAAAAAACAAACAAGCAAACAGTAAAACAGTTGAGGTGTGTGGTAGACAGTGGTCTTTCCCACATGGTGTTCATGTTCTCGGGTGTCCCTTGCTAAGTGAATCCAAGTTGTATTTAGGACAGCAATATGCCAGGTTAAGACTCATTTTCTCATTAGAGGTGGCATGTGACAAAATTCTAGCCGATGAGACACAAGTAAAGACCTGGGGATTTCTGGCAAGCATTTGCTTTTCTAGTAAAACCATATAGATGTCTCTGCTTGTCCTTTCCTTTCTTTTTCCTAATGTGAATGTTGATTCAATGCCTAGAGCTCGAGCATTTATGTCAAAACTATGAAGCAACAAGCATGGGGACAAAAGCCAACATACTAAGGATGGTGACATCGACATATCGAAAGATCCTGGATCCCTGATGGCCTTGTTGAAAAGTGACCTAATGCCAACAACAGCCCACCTCCAGATTGCTCACTATATTAAATACAGTAGTCCCTCTCTATATTGCGGTTCGCTAATCGCAGCCTCACTGTATCACCGGATTTTTTTTAATATTATATTTAATTATTTATCGCATATTTTTTGCTATATCACAGGATTTTGCAGTACTGTACAGTAAATACTAAAATAAATGTAAGTCTCCTACTTCATGGATTTTCACCTATTGTGGGGGGGTCTAGAACGTAATACCCGCAATAAGTGAGGGATCACTGTATATGTACACACACACATACACACACTTCTGCTGTAAATCGCTGCTGGTTGGATATTCCAGTTACTTTTACTACATAATAAGCTACTTCAAAACTTGGTGGCATGCAATAGTCATTTAATTAACCTCACAGATTCTGCAGGTCAGGAATTCAGACAGGGTTCAGTTGGAATGGGTTGTCTCTATTTCACAATGCCTGAGGCCTCTACTCAGAAGACCCAGGCACCTGAAAGCCATTCGAACACCCAGGAACTCGAACAGCTAGACCTGAAATATCCACTTCTGGAATTGTTTCTTCACTCACATGTCTTGTACCTGAACTGGGGTGTCCAGATCAAAAACTGGCCTCAGATGGGACTGTTGACCAGAGTTCCTACACAGGGGACCCCTCAATACCGTGTAGGCTTTTTCAGCACCATGGTTGCGTTCCAAGAGCAAGCACTGTGAAAGACCTGAGCCAAAGTTGCGTGGCTCTTTATGACCCAGCCTCATGCTGGAGTTACGCAGTGTCGTTTCTGCATCACTCAGTTGGTTGAAACGGTCACCAGATTCAAGGAGAGGTGACACAGACCCCAACGCTCAATGGGAGGGGTATCAAAGAACTTGCAGCCATTGTTTTTAAACCACCACTTGGGTTGAGGTTTCCTCCTTGCAAATTAATACATTCTAACTGATAACAATGGATGATAATAAGATAACATAGAGTAGACATGAAGTTGAACACTGTAATTATGCTACTGAACTCAAAGGAGGAAAACATACTAAGAGAGGAGTCAAGAAAGCCTTCGTCTTAAACAAAACACTGTTTGAGGGCCTAGGATTGCACAACTCAGAATAAAATGCCATGAGGATTGCAGAACTAGTGGCGTCCACCCCAGCGCGAGATATGAGTTCAAATTTTAGTCTTCTACTCATAAGCAACATGGCTTCGGAACATCCTAGCTGAGTCTCAAAATGGAGAGCATATGCCAAGGTTACAGTGAGGCCTAAATAAAATAGCTCAAGAAGTGCCTAGCGTAGTGCATGACACTCATTAAATGTGCTCAACAAATGTTGCACATTGGTTCCTCCCTTCAAATAACTTATGCATGTGAGAAAACTGAGCATCAACCATAAAACTGACAGAGAGTCAGTGTCCCTCAAACATAAGTTAGAGCTCCAAATCTTCCTTATGGGCTCAGCAAGCTTTACTGGCATTTATGTAGTGCAAAGCTGAGAAGACTTAGAACAATTTTCCTGGAGGAAAATTAGAACAGACTTTAGAAGATCTCCCGATGTTCAGTCTAATGTGAAGTCTTTTGCCTGCAAAGCCCAACTCCACTTTGCTGCTACTTTGGAAAAATCTACAGCATTTCTCAGGAGAGGTCTATCATCACAACCTGGGATATGTTTTCTAAATATTAGATCTGAATTGATTTATTTTATCCCTAAATGCATTAGGCCACAATCTTCCTGAATGGATTAAGTAAGACCTTCTACTTTTAGCAGCTGGCTCATTCAGTCCAATTCCTATAAATACCTGGGTGCACTTGTGTTAAAGTAGAACTCTTTTGTCATCTGATTGTCCCAGTCTAGATTAAAGAGGGATAAGGCAAAGAGAATGAAAAAATGAGCTAGAGAGAAGAGAGACTGCATTGCTCTAATCTGCTCACCTAGCTATTTTCAAAGACTCCCAGATCTGTAGCTGACTGGGTACAGGAGAAAGCCAAGAGGTTCTAGCCCTTTCTCTGCATATTAACCTTGAAAAGTTGGCAGCTGTTTGGGACTCAGTGGAGCCACTTGGACTCTTTCCTATTATTTCATCCACTGAAAGTTTCCTTTTCAGAATCTCATGTCTCAAGTCTCCCTACTTGTAACATATGCATACCAGCCCCAGCCTCCAAGGGCAGACAAAGAAAGGTTTCCCTGGTCTTAAAGCTCTTGAATAAAATTAAATTTTTGTAACATCTCATACCCATCTTCTTGGATTCACAAAGAAGGGCACACTGAGCTTTGGGAAAAATACTGATCGAACTCCTACTGAGCTCAAAGCACAAAGAAGAAATAGACAGACCAGAGTCAGATTAAGAGGTGGGTCCCACATGCAGCTGCCTAATGCACTGATACATAAAGAAAAGGGTGGCCAAACATCACTGGGAGCTAGTGTATCATTGGAAACTTAAAGAGACAGAGGAAAAAATATGTTTTCCAAACTTCTCTGCAAAAGTAAGAGTATGTAGGTTAAGGAATACTATAAGATGATCCTGGAGATGTGGCTAACCCAAAGGGGCCATGCTTTCAACAATGAATATTTGTCATTTTAGGGTAGTCAGTATCTAAATATCTCCCTATTTTGAGGTGTCTACCAGCAGTCTTTCTTCTTCATTCTTCCACTCATGATCCCAGTTTAAAGCTCCTCCTCCAAATTAAAATTGAACAAAATTCGATTTGAACAAATATATTGATCCAAGGTGGCAGGAAATTATCAACAATTTATTAAGATTCTTGCATGTCTCAGTCTGGAGACTTCTCCCAAGGATCTTGGAAGTTTACAAAAACCTACCTGTGCAAGTTTCAGGCACCAAGGGGCCGCTGTGATCTGGTGAAGCAGCCAATGGGAAGCAGTATCTCCTGGCCTCACTCACGTGCACGGAACGCAGATGTGCCTGAAACTCTAGAAGAGAGAAAAGCATTCATCAAGTATTTTCAAAAACAATTTATATGTGATGACTAAGTGGGGTTTATCTCAGAAATGCAATGACATTCAAATATCAATCAATGTAACTCACCATATTATCACAACAAAAAAAAGAAAAATACAATTATCTCAATGGACTCCGAAAGATTATGGAAAAATGATTCATAATAAAAACTCTCATGTTTTTGAAAGTTTAGGAAAGAGTGACACAGACATGGTAGCACCCACTTCTGTCTTCACCACTTCCCCAAACTCCCCAATCTTCCTACCCCCCACCCTACTACAGAATAATAAGCTGGAATCTACCATACCTGTTGAGTAACTAAAGAATATTATATACCAAAATAGGGAAAAGTTAGAGAAAGTACCTATGGAGTTATGTACCAGGGAAGACACAAAACTACAGGTCAACTGGTAGTAATGAAGAAAATTATATAAGAAAGCGAAGAGGGAAAGTTTCCTAGTACAGTAATTCTGGAAATTTCTCTATTAGAAGAACTTTGCCATTCAAATATAGTGAGTCTTCAAGATGTGCTTTTGAGGATTCCAGGTTATATTTCATCTTTGAATACCTTGGTTCTCAAGAAATACTTGGATTCTATCCCTTCTGGCCAGTTCATGGGTTCTTCACTTGTTAAGAGTTATTTGTACCAAATTGTGCAAAGGGTGGTGCTCTGTCACTCTAGAAAAGATCTTACAGAGACTTAAAACCTCAAAAGAACAATTAAACTGGCCAGTTTGGGCCTTGCCAGCGGTTTTAGAATACCTTTTAGAGCATATACACAGGAGGTAGTAGCACTCTGGTATAGATAGATCTCCAGCAGCATTGTTGGGGTCAGTCAGCTCACTACTCAACTGCAGCTGACCTTTGAAGTATAGACACCATACTGGAAGAATTAGCAATTAATAAGCCACTTTTCCATGGGGATCCAGAAATTAATCAACTCTGTGATTTTCAGAGTTTTGAGCATCCCCAGTAATAAAGTATGGCCAAAAGTGAAATCTTTACAGGACTATGAGAAGACATTTCCCAAGTGGAAATCAGGAAACCTAGCATCCCATGGCAAAAACTTGGTTGAAAATACCTTAGATTTGCTTTCAAAGTGTTAGTTTATGACCAGCCAAACATGTTTCTGGCAAAATGGCACTGAACCATCCATATTTTAATGACTTGGACAATCAGATTAAGACTATGTAGCTTTCTGACAAAAACTTTCCACATGTTGTATCAAGAACAGACAGTGATATTTTTACTATTAACTATTTTCATCCTTTGTATTTTTCTTTTCTTTGTTGTAAACTTAAGTTTTAAGTTTATCTTCTGATTTCAAAAGTGTAACTTAAACATGTAAATATTGTTTCATGTAAATTTAAATATAGTAATTCTCTGTGTATGTGTAGGTCTCACTATAACAACTAGTCATTACTATAAAAAAGTTATAAGCCTAGTATTAATAACAGGAATTGGGAAAATTTCTTAAGAAGAAAAGAAAATTTCCTCAACCCAATACAGAGCATCTATGGAAAAACTATACCGAATATCATACTTATTGTGAAAGACTGAATGCTTTCCCTTTAAGATCAAGAACAAGGCAAGAATATATGTTCTCACCATGTAACATAAGTCCTACCTAGTTTACTAAGACAGTAGAATAAATAAAAGACATCCATATTTGAAAAGAAGTAAAACTGTCTTTATCACAGATGACATAATTGACTATTATAAAAAACCCTAAAATATCTGCAAAAGAGCTGATTTTAGCAGGAACACAGGTCACAAGGTCTATATTTTAAAAATAAAAAAATAGAATTTCTATATGCTATTTAGATATTGAAAAAATGGAGATCAAAATAAAATAGATACTGTTAATTTTTTAAATAATATTGTTTTAGTTCTCTATTGCTGCCTTAAAAAATTACCAGCTTTAAAACAACAAATTTATTATCTCACACAATTTCTGAGAGTCAGGAATCTGGAAGCAGCTCCAGTGGGTGGTCCTTTGGCTCAGGGTCTCTCAGGATGTTGTGGTCAAGATGTCAACAAAGGCTGTTGTCATCTCAAGGCTTGACTGGGGCTGGAGGATCCATTTCCAAAACCACTCATTTCCGGCTTGCTGGTGGAGGCCTGTTGTGGAAGTCTCTGCTCCTCACCATACTGGCCCGTGCAGCAAGTTGGCTCCCATGTCTTTCAGAGCAAGGAATGCAAAGAGAGCAGAGAAGAAGCTATGATGCCTTTTATTACCCAGTCTCAGAAGTGGCATTCTACTTCCGCCATATCCCATTGCTCACACAGACAAATCTGGTATAATATGTGTATGGGGGTTGAAACGGAGGGCTGGCTATCACACAAAGGCATTAATATCAGAAGGGAAGGATCACTGAGAGACATTTTAGAGGATGGCTTCCACAAATACCATTTAAAATAACATCAAAAAGCACTCCATGTGTCTTTGGGACCTGTTCGCTGTGGCGGTCTCCCTTCCTAGCCATGGAAAAGCATATTCTTCTTTATTGGCAAAGCTGTCACCATCTAATTGGTATCAGATTCTGGCTTGAACAAGTAAAATTTTCAAAAAAAAAAAAAAAAAAAGGACAAAGAAACCCCAAAACATAAAAACACTTAGGGATAAATTTAACAAACCATGGGAAATCTCTACACCAAAAATGATAAATTAATCACTGAAAAAATTAAAGAATATCTAAATAAATGAGGATATATATAATGTTTATGGATTGAAAGACAGTTTTGTTAAGATACAGGTAGTCAATGTGACCTCAATCATAATGTTATCAGGTTTTTTCTTAATAGAAACTGACAAACTGGCAATAAAATTTATACATAAATATCAAGGACAAAATAGCCAAAAAGTCTACGGCCATACCACCCTGAACATGCCCGATCTCGTCAGATCTCATAACCTAAGCAGGGTTGGGCCTGGTTAGTACTTGGATGGGAGACCACCTGGGAATAAGAGGTGCTGTAGGCTTCAAAAATAATAACGATAATAGCCCAAAAAAACCTTTGAAAAATAAGAACAAAGTTGGTGGATATAGACTACCTCCTACACTTCACCCTGAAATAGTATAAGAGCTACACTGTTTTAAGATTTATCATAAAGCTACCAATAATAAAGACAGTGTGCTATTAACATATGATAGACACAGAGGTCAGTGGAACAGAATAAAGAGTCCAGAAATAGATCCACTCATATATGGTCAATTAATTTTTGACAAAAAATGCCAAAGTAACCCAATGCAAAAAGGTTTTCAACAAATGTTACCAGGGCAATTGAATATCCCAGAGATAAAATAAACCTTGAATATTGCCTTACACTATAAACAAAAATTAACTTAAAATTGTTCATTGGCTTCATCTGTAAATAAGCTAAAAACTTCTAAATGGAAATGCAGGGAAAAAAATGTTATGACCATAGTATAGGCAAAGAATTATTAGTACACAAAAAGCATATATTCTAGGAAGAAAAATTGGCAAATTACACTATATCAAAATTGAAGCTTCTTACTCTTTGAAAGATGGCATTAAAAAGGAAAGAAAAGGCAAGCCATAAAAAATATGTGTGCAATACATATATACCAGACAAAAGGTTTGTGTCTGGAATATATAAAGAACTCTTATAGCTCAATTTTAAGATATTAACTTAATCAAGAATAGGCAAAATTTTGAATAGGCACTTCACAAAAAAGGAAATCTAAATGGCAAGTATGCAAATGAAAATATGCTCAACATAATTGTCATTGAGGAAATGCTGATTAAAACCATGAGATATTACTATCACCCACTAGAATAGCTAAAATTAAA
This sequence comes from Furipterus horrens, assembly GCF_987537825.1. NCBI lineage: Eukaryota > Metazoa > Chordata > Mammalia > Chiroptera > Furipteridae > Furipterus > Furipterus horrens. Next base: position 193,067,249 of record NW_028327173.1, on the reverse strand, counting down.
AAGAGAAACAATACTAAGTGTTGGCAAGATTGTAGAACAACTGGAATTCTCCTACTTTGCTAGTGGAAATGAAAATAGCACAGCACTTTGGAAAAATTTGGCCATTTCTTCTAAAGTTAAATATCATGTTACTATATGACTGAGCAATTCCTTAGGCATTTACACAGGAAAAATGAAAACATATGTCTGCACAAAAACTTGTAAGTTTTCATAACTTTTTCATCATTTTTATTCATAGTAACTCAAAACTAGACACAATCTATAAGTCCATCAAAAAGTGGATAGGAAACAAATTGTGTTACATTCCTACAATACAAATAAAAAAGAACAAACTATTGATTTAAAAATATGCAATGGATCATTCTCAGGAACATTATGCTGAGCAAAATAAGCCAGACACAAAAAAGTATGTAGTGTTTGATTCCTTTTATAGGAACTCTCGGAAAGACAAATTGAACCGAAGATGATATAAAGTAGAGCCACCTGGGTGCAGTTTCAACATGATGCATTCAACTCAACTATTTACTGAGTATCAATTAGAGCCAATAATAACTGGGCTGTCATTCGCTGAGGCAGAATAGAGTAGAGGTTAGGAGTGCAGGCTCTGCCTTTAAAAGAATGAGGTCCATCTATAGGGAACAATCTGTAGGACAATAAGTGACAAAAGTAAGGCAAAACTGTGTAGCAAATGGCACCATATGTGTAAAGCAGGGGGATATGTATACTTGTTCATGCATAGTGTACCCCTGGAAGGATTCATTAAAAAAACTGGTGAACGTAGCTGTGGGAAGGGATGAGGCTAAGAAGTAAGCAAGGAAAAGTCACTTTCATGCCATCCCGTAGAGTTTGGATTCTGTGTCCTGATCACTATGGATTGCCATTCAAAGAGAAATCAGTGGAGAGATATGATTACATTTTTGTGTGAAAAATGGGTAAGAAGGCAAGAAAGGGAGGGGAGATCAATCAGGAGGATGTGGGAGCAATCCATACTTGAAGTAACAAGGGCTGAATTGAGAAATGAGGAATGAGGGTAGAGAGCAGTGAAAAAAAAATGAATTTTAGAAGTTCTAAGGAGAAAGAATTGGCTGAACCTGATGCTGGGGTCTGTCTGCCTTCCCCAAAGGATAGGAGATGAGCAGGGGTACAGTGGGATAAGGTCCATCAAAGAGATGAGGGCTATTGGCTTTTTTGGAAGGCGAGATCTGTATAGATGTCACAGAAGTGACTTTAATTTCAAATGTATCAGGAAAGGTGGATAACATTCTACCACCTGGCATTTGGGAAAGTGCACACAGGAGCAAAGGGACCACCTCACATGTGAAGGCAGAGAAATGGAAAAGTGTAGGTCACATTCAGGATGCAGCACATAGTCCGATTTGGCTAGATGAAGTGGAGGGGCAGCTGTGAAAGGTAAGGGTGCAAAGGTGCATTGGAAGTCCTCAAGTCCCAGGAGGTATATGTCTGGGGATACTTGGGGACACAGATAGGACAGTTCCATGGGATCAGAGACATGTTTCTCCCCAAGGCCTCTAGAAGTGTTTGGATCTCAGGGATACCAGAGCAGGCTCTCAGGATGTTATAAAACAGGAAAAGAGCTCAGTGTCCAGGTAAGAGATAAGAGAGGTAACTTTGTTATCTGGCCCCAACTCTGCTGGTGGGAAACGCTATCATGCCTTCTGAGCCTGGATCCCTCCCTCCTGAATCCTGCAGAGTCTAGGACAGGAGATGAGATGAATCCTCACACAGGCACCTGCTTCTGGGGGAACATCCCCGGCCAGGGCCCCTTAAGGGCAGCCCAGCCCTGGGGAAGGGGGAGCTGGCTGAGTTTCCTGGTGGGTGCCCGGCTCCCCTCAGCATCCCCTGCTGTGCCTAAACAGCACCTTGGTGCAGCCGACAAGGGATGTGCCTCTGCTGCTTGAGTTAATTACAGTAATTACACCTGCTCCCTCTTTGGCTCTGGCTCCCTTTGTTCCCAGTTTTCTGCCCGCTCATTTGCAAATCTAATCGCTCTGTGGATTGATTTTTTGAAAAAAGAGAGGTGGCACGGAGAGACAAAGATATGGAGCAAAAAATGTGGGAGAGAAAAAGTGGGGGTGGGAGTGGGCTGGGAAGTGGGGTGGGAAGGCGGATAAGAGCTTCAGCGAAGGGAAAGAACCCTGAGAGCAGGCGGGGCTCCTCTCCTCCGCTGGGGATTTCCAGAGGTGCCTGCTGAGGTCTGGAAGGTTTCCTCGGAGTCCCAAACTTCTCCCCAGACCTGGCTGGTTTGGCACAAATGACAGAAAGCTGAAAGGGTATGCAATTCAAACAACAGGAGCAGATATTCATGATTCTTAACTATTGCTCTCTCCAGGGGCTTGGGGGACATCGACTCACCCAGAATAACCACCAACCCTTCAGTGTGAGAGGCAGGGGTGGGAGCTCAAGTAGGGAGCAGGAAGGAAGCAGACGCTGCTCTGAGGAGGGAACTCTGAGAGACTGGTGGTAGGTCTGTCCTCTCTCACCCCAGTGCCATGCTGGAGACCCTTAGGAATGACCCTGGTCCAAGAGTTTTCCAAATGTGCTCTGAGATGGGCGTGTACATGCTCAAAACCCCTTTCCATGGCCTTTGTTCAGTTCCTATATTGGGCTCCACCTGAACTGTGTTTGGAAAGAATACAAATTTAAAAGGAGAAGGACCCTCTGCTATAAAGGATTAGAAAACAACTAATTCAGCCCAAACATCTCATCTGTCAGGGAGGAAAAACTGACGTACAGATGGATCAAGTGGTCTGTCCCGTATCACATGACAATAAGATGACAAACCTCGTCACCCCCAGTCAAGGGAGATTTCAACTGCGCCATGGTGCTTGTCAGGGTGCTGGGGGATGCCAGGGACTTGGGCAAAGATCCTGGCACTTCATGGGCCTTCTGGAATGAGGGGAGTATGGCTGATGGTGTCATTCTGCCAGAAGTCCCCAGTCTTCTTGATGAGCCACCACTATCCCATCAAGAGGGAGAGTCTATTTCTTCTCCCACTGAGACTGAAAGGGCCTTTGGGATTGCCACAAAGAACAAAATGTGGTGGAAGTGATAGTGTGTGGCTTCCCATGTTGTTAGAACTAAGCAATGCAGCTTCCACCTGCTGTCATTTTGGGGACATTCATAATTGGAAGCCCAAGCCACAAGGAGAAACCACATGGAGATATTCCAGCAGCAACCCCAGCGACGGTCCCAGCCCACAGACAGCATCAACTGTCAGACATGAGAGTGAGGGAACCTTCTGATAATTCCAGCCCCCAGATGCTGAGCTAGCCCAGCCTCTGAGCCTTCCAGCTGAGGCCCCAACACTACGGAACAGAAACAAACCATCTCCACTGCGTCCCATCCAAGTTCCTGGCCAACAGAGTCTGGGAGCACAACAAATGGTTGCTTCATGCCACTCAGTTTTGGGGTCATTTGATACGTGGCAATGGGTAGTCGGGATAGGTGGTATCTAGAAGTTGAAGCGGATGTTCCCCATATGAAGTTAGATTTGCTTAAGCAAGCACCCAACAGCCAGGGATCCCAAGAATAGAGCTGATAGCATGCACCCAAGTCCTCTGCTCACATTTGGGTTCACCTTTAGTACTTCCACTTAAGAGAATGTCAGAGTTCAGGTCATTTTGGAGGTGGAAGTGGGAATATGAGTGGGTGTCAGCTCCCCACATTGAAGTCAGCCAGTGTTTACTAACTCCCTATCATGAGTCAGACACAGAACAGAGTCCCCGCCCTAGAGGAGCACGTATAATTGGGGAGGCAGACACATCTACACTGAGAAGTAATTATAATGCAATGAGTTAAGTTGCTGTTAAAAATAAAAGTACTTTGGGAGTTCTTTGGAAACAGGAGTGTCAGCCTCAAACATTGTATATCCTGGGACGGTTCCTATCCACTCAGACGTATCAATGTTACCCACCTTGTGGTTCTCAGCCCTTGGCATCCAAATCCTTTAGGCCAGTCCTTGGAATAAAAGGCCTGTGGTGCATCCTTGCTCTGGAAAAGCCAAGGACTTAATACTGTATTTCTTATTTTGTATAACCCTGTGGAAGAGAATGTTAGTTGTCCCCCAGACTCCACTTGCCCATTCTCCAAGATAATGGGACCTCCACTTTTGTACTAGGTTTCATGAACACCTGACACTGGAATTATGTTTCTCAGCCTCCCCCTCTCTGAAGCTATCTGTGGCTACATGATGGGTAGGGTGTATGGTAGGGGACACAGGGAACTTATGAGTTATGTCTGAAAGTGCCCTTCTTCGCGTCACTTTTGCTTCCTTCCTGTCTAGAATGAGGACATGGTAGTTACCTATTTTTGGATGATAAGATGACAGAAACACCTTAGAAATGGCAGAACTTGGATCTCTTGCACCTTGGAACCCCATTCTAGCTCTGGTCTATTTAGTAATAGACTGTTACATGAAAAACAAATAAATCCTAGTCTGGTCTAAGGTACTATTACTTCAGGGGTCTCTGTTATTAAATCAAATCCTACCCTAAAAAGTCCATTAACTTACACTATTGCTTTTTATACATTTCCACAAGCTTACACACACACACACACACTGTGGCCTATCACCAGTAGATACTCAAAAACTAGCTAAGGAAACTGTTGGATGAGATTAATTGCACATTACTGCATCACTGCTTCCTGCTGCCTTGTAAGCCAGCTCACAAGGGCATAAGATCGAGCTTTCCCACAGAGTACCAACGCCCCTGAGGGTACCTGGTGGTGTTTCCCACATAGTACCAACGCCCCTGAGGGTACCTGGTGGTGTTTCCCACAGAGTACCAATGCCCCTGAGGGTACCTGGTGGTGTTTCCCACAGAGTACCAAAGCCCCTGAGGGTACCTGGTGGTGTTTCCCACAGATTACCAACGCCCCTGAGGGTACCTGGTGGTGTCTCCCACAGAGTACCAAAGCCCCTGAGGGTACCTGGTGGTGTCTCCCACAGAGTACCAACGCCCCTGAGGGTACCTGGTGGTGTCTCCCACAGAGTACCAACGCCCCTGAGGGTACCTGGTGGCGTGTCAAGTGATACCCAAAGCAGCCCTTTCCTAGAGACCGTTTGCTCAAAGATTTGGTGAAAGGTTTCAAATTTTCTGTCTCTTAAAAGGTTTGGTCATATGAACAAGACACAAACAGCAAAGTTCCACCTTGTTGCGTCAGTCAACCTTGGACTTCTTAGGAACCCTGAGAAAGCGGGAAATGTTTATGTGCAGCAATGAGTGAACACGTCGGTCTTTCCGTGTTCTGCTGGAAGTCTCAGCGCCATCCAAGCAAACCAGGCTGTGACTTCAGGGAGAGGAGTTTGAGCCAGCCTTCCCTAAGCAGGGTCTGTGGCTGGATGTTATTGCACATGGGGGAAAGAAAGGAAAAGTTTCGTGGTCAAATGAGCGTGGGAAAAACTGAATTGAAGAAGAAGAAGATGAACAAGTGTCTCTGATGTAGATTATAAACCTCCAACAGATTGCCCACAGTACATGTTCGCGTGGAGTGTCATGGCGAAAGATTTCCAGGAAGCTTACTTGCTGAGTCTCATGTAGATGTGACTATTTTCATTGTCAATCACATCTGCCAGAGCGAAGGAGCAGAAACTTTTTTTTTTTGCAATTTTGCTTTTTACTTATTTTTCTTTTTGCTTTATTTATTTGTTTGTTTGTTTGTTTATTTTTAGAAAGAGGGGAAAGGAGAAAGAGAGGGAGAGAAACATCACTGTGTGGTTGCCTCTCACTCGCGCCCCCAACTGGGGACCTGACGTGCAACCTAGTCATGTGCCCTGACTGGGAATCAAACCAGCGACACTTGGCTCTCAGGCCGACGCTCAATCCACTGAGCCACAGCAGCCAGGACCAGAAACATTTTAAATTTGTTATTGGGTTGGCCAAAAAGTCCATATAATTTTTTCCATAAAATAAAAGACACATTTTTCATTTTCACCAATAACTCTATTGATTTGGATATTTTGAATATGTTGGCTGTCTCCTGTGGGGTACAATGCTGATTGTTCTCAATTAATGTCTCTGTTTGATCACTCTCAACTTCAACTGGTCTACCCCACCATGGAGCATTGCCCAGCAAGAAATTTCCATCACAAAACTTTGCAAACCACTTTCGACACATTTGATCAGTCACAGCACCTTCTCTATACACTGTACAAGTCTTTTTTGCATTTAAGTTGTGTTTCTACCTTTCTTGAAATTATAAAGTGTAATATGATAAAAATGTTGCATATTTTCTTCCATCTTCAATATTAAAATGGCTACACAAAAATTCACCAATTTTTTTTAATGCACACTTATATGACAGCTGTCACAATACAATCTAACAAAATTGTTTTGAATGAAGTTCAAGAAAACTAACTAATCACTACTAGAGCCATCTTAAAGAAAAATACAGATGAACTCTTTGGCCAACCAAAAAAATTCTGGAGGGAGTAATATGCTAAACCAACCCCTCTGATATTTTGCCTTTTCCTCCCTCCCTGTTCCCCATTTGGGATTATTAGTTTTATGTGCCAAAAGGGCTAAGCAATCATACCCAGTTATCCAGTCAAATGCTAATCTAGGTGCTGTTTTGAAAGTGTTCTGTAGATGTATTTAATATCTACAGTCAAGATGTCAAGATGGCTTTAAGTAAAAAATATCCTTGATAATGTGGGTGAGCCTCATCCAATCAGTTGAAAGACCTTGAAAACAAAACTGAAGTTTCCCCAAGGAAGAAGAAACTCTCCAAAGTTTCTGTACCCAAAGAAGAGAAATGTTATAGAGAATCGATATAATGAAATACAAAATCAAATAAACAAATCTAAACATTGCTTAAAGCCCTCTAAGAGGTCAGTTTCAGAATTTTCTAGGAAGGTGAAATTCAGGTATTGAGTAAAAATGTGATAAACCTTTCTCTCTATTTATTTGTCCCAATCTGTTTTCACATAAGCAGCCAAACTAAAAAGGGTGGCCTTATTAAACTTATTCATGTAGGAGGATATTAATGTACTCAAAATCATAAAATAACAATTGGTTTAAAAAAACTAGAAATAACCAAACTCTCTTCTTCTATTTTAACAGTCTTAAAGCATTTTTCTGATTATCCGGAGCCGGAGTCCCTAAGGCGGTTTGACGTTGTAGTCAACACCGGCAACTCCTGCGGCGCACCTGAACCCAAGCTGTATCGACTTCGTCTTTCCCTTGGACCCTTCAGCTGCGAAGAGAGGGGGGGTCTGCTGCCTGGGCAACAGCAGACCCTCCATATCACCCTGCCCAGGCTCTGTAGCTTCAGCTTCACTGGAGAGGACACTCCAGCGTCATCACAAGATGTCGATTCAACACGGGAGGAGACAGATACCATGTCACTCCCGAGTCGGACTGCACAGCCATTCTCGGTGGTGCAGATAGACTCTTAAGAAGCTACACCATCGTCTCTCGAGACGGACGGCTGCCGACGACGACGAAAGCATTTTTCTGATTATAAAAATAATGCAGACATCTGGGTGGAATCACCCGAGAAGATCAAGAACACAGAATCTCTCTCTTCACATTCTCAATGAAATAAAGCAAAAATGTGAAACACCAGCAAAAGGTCATAAGCAGCAACCAAAGAAGAGCAGGGGTAGAACTGTATAGCATATAATTCAAAAATGGTAGTCAAGAAAAGAAATAGAATACTCTAGTGTGGTTGAGTCCAAAGGTTCCTGAGAATTCTTACAAATACCTTACAATTTGGAGAGGCATGGCCTGAGAGAGAAAGCAGGCAGATCTAGGAAAAGCTGTGGGAAAACTCCATTGAGTAGAAGTCCCTTCATCACACTATGGGGCCTGAGCAGAGGAAGAATCATAACAGGAAAAAGAAAGGTTATAAACAAATCCAAAAGTCGGGGGCGGGGGGACTATAACCCAAGAAATAGAAGTAGTTTCCCCATGAAAGTTCTATTCTATAGAAAAACTTAATAAAAATATAAAATTGTAGCTCAGTTGGCAGGGTGTAGCTCAGTTGGCAGGGTGTCATCCCACAAAGTAAAAGGTTGCCGGTTCGATTCCCGATCAGGGCACATGCGAGAGACAACTGATCGATATTTCACTCACACATCAATGTTTCTTTCCCTCCTTCTCTTTTCTTCCCCTCTAAGAATATATAAATAAAATAAATATATGTAAAATCAATAAACAGGAGGTGATAGAACAATAGAATAAAATTACAAGAAATTTCAGAGCTCAGGAAACAAATTGTGAACCAAAATAACTTATTACAAGTCTAATAAATAAGTTGGAAACAGATGAATGAAATGAAATAGACCCAGCTGAAAATTAGAATTAATAGGATTGGAGGACAGCCTGATGTTGTCACAGTGAATGCGGGGAAAATAAAACAAAGAGATCAAACCAATTCCATAGGGAAGGATAGAAGTAGAGGACAAAGATTGTCAAATGTAAGGATAATTTGTGCCACTCAAGTTTAAAAAAATAAACTCAGAAAAAAATTCTGAAACATAGTACAAGAAAATTTCACTGAAGAAAGAATCAGCAAATCAAAATGGTAGCCCATATAACCTAGAATAATTATTCTACAGTAAAAGGCATCAAGGTGTAGCCTAGTTAAGTTATTGAGCATCAAAAAAAAAAAAGAATAATCAAAATAAATGAATCACGATAGACATCTGAAGGCACATCCTAACTAAAGTATTATACCTCAGAAATAAATAAACTATTGGTGAAACATCAGACTGCCTTCAGACTTCAAATGGCAACATTCAATGCCTGTCCAAGAGTATGTAAGATGTCTACAAAGGTCAGGCGGAAATCAAGTTTGGCATAATTGCAAATTAAGACAGATTGGTTTTCAAATGTAAGGTCATAATCAGATGTTCTCAAACATGATAGAACACAAGGAATAGGACACCTAGCACCTTTTCTTTTTAAAAACTACTCCTCAATGAAACAGGAGAGAAGATCAAAGCACTGAGGGCATTGGGAAAACCTCAGGAAGATCCCCTACATGGGGCCTTAGATCTCTGGCCCTGGAGCCCATGTGATGATTTTCCCTTCTCTGGGGGAAAAAAATGAGACCAATAGACTGTAAACCTTGCTCTCAGGCAATGGATGTCAAGAGCATCTTCATGGAAGCAAAATGAGGCTACCTGCAAAGTCCTCCCTGCTGTGTCTTTGTCTTGGATCTTGTTCACCTAGTCACTTGCAAATCACTTTCTGACATGAAACAAGACAAAATGAAGTTGTCATTGGATTTCACTCTGGACCCACCATTCCTGCCCTAAAGAAAGTCACTAAAATCAGGGAGCACCCTTCATTTTGTAGGAACCACTTCACTGCAAAACCTGCTATAGGCTCCCAGCTGCATAACCAAAGCCCAGCTCTGGGATCTGGCACCTTCAGACAATAGGTGTCTCCACTTCCAGAAACAAGGCTGGAAGCAGGGTGGCTAGTTGTGTCTAGATGTTGACCGAGGCAGTGTGTGATCAGGAATAGAGGGCACAGGAAGTCCTTCTCCCCTTCTCTCTCCTGAAGTGCTGAAAATGCTACCTCACTGTAAGGAAAAGGAATTATGGGCTTCTCCACCTGGAACACCTCCCCAACACTGAGTGCAGGGACAGACTCCCAGAGTGTGCCCCCAAAGCAAGATGTGCATGCCAGTTAAATTCTCCTCTGAGTCAGCCTCCTGCTTCCTGCCAGGAGCTATCTTGAGAGGCAGTAGAGCAGAGTGGTTAGGAGTAGAATCTTGGCAGAGATGGCCTGGGTTTTAATCTCCTCTGCTACTTTCTCACACTCCTCTGTGCTTTAATTTCAACATCTGTAAAATGAGGCTAATAGTAGTACCTATTTCATAAAGGAATTATGAGGATTAAATGTTAGTTCATGGAGTGCACTTAGCAAAGCACCTGGCACATAGTAAGCTACATAAAATGTTAGCTACGAATGTTCATTCTGGGAGAGAGTAATCTAGAAATGTGTGTGTGTGTGTGTGTGTGTGTGTGTGTGCGTGCGCGCGCGCAGGCACATACAATGCCACCCCAGGCAGGAAGGTTTCTCTGCCCAGAAGATGAAAGCAAGCCAACTTCCTCTTATAAAATGCTCTGAGAAAATGGAATGGGGGTTCAGGGGACTAACGTTTCCTTCATGGGATGCTGAGAGCACCTGTGCCCCAGTCCAAGAATTCAGCATGGACCAGGACAACATCCTCTTTCCTAAGATCTGGTTGACATTAGGTAACATCCATTTTATCTACAGCTCCATCACTTACAAAAGGACCTCGTCCATGCCTTCCATTAGGTTCTCATCACAGTGGTGTGGATGAAGTGTCATTACTCCCGTTTCCAGATGGGAAGACCGAGGCTCAGGCAGTCCAGTGACTTTCCGAACTTCACACAGCTTGAAGTGGATGAGCTGGGATGCAAATCCATTCTTCTGCCTCCAAGTCAATACCCCCCGCCTTGTGTGTGTGCTGCGCTGTCTCTTGGTGTAACTCTTCCCCTGTGTTTCTCTCTGCCTTTCGTCCTTGTGTTTATCTGATGACTGTTTAGCTGTCTCTTTCCTCAAGTTTTCTTCTCTCATATTCATTTCTCCTCCCCCTTTCTTCTCTCTTCCCAGTTCAGACCTTAGATTCCCCCCAATCCATCCAAAATGAGAGAGAGGGCTGGGAACACAGAGCAGCGCAGGTGACCAGCAGGACTGGGACTGAGTTCTGTGTGCGGAAACACAGCACAGCTTTGTGACTCGGGAATAAGGGCAGAAGGGCCGCTCCTCATAGAGAGGGAAGCAACCGTCACAAGCAGCAGCCCCTCGGCTGCCTTGTCTTCTTTTCCATTTCCACTCTACCCTCCTCGCAGGACTCTGTTCCCATCTCTCCCCTGGCCTCCACTGCCACTCTGAGGGGAGAGAAACCCAGAGAAACAGGGGTGGCAGTGGCACCTCCGAGGAGGAGCGATGTGGCTCCGGCAGCTGCAGGACTGCAGCCCACGTGGTTTCCTACAAGAGAACTGCGTGTCTGTTTAGAAGAGGAAAGCACGCACCTCAGAGCCTCTGGAATGGCAGTCCACGCCACGGAAGCTCATCTTTTCCCTCCCCACACCAGTGACCCACCACCGCCGACTGGGCAGAGAAAGGGTGCCACCTCCTGGTTAGACACGAGTGTAGGACCCGCGCAGGCAGGTGACAACCCACGTCACACCTTCTGAAGAGCAACGTTAGCACAGTTTTCAGTGCCTTGCGCTGCAGCCGCCAATGGCTGCTTCCTGGCTTCGGAAATGAGCAGCCTGCACGGAGCCACGGCAAACGACGCTGCCTCCACTCAGCTGTTAGGGTCAGCGAGACGACTGGCCTATTGGTACAGCTCTGTGTAGCTGGACAGCTGCCTAATATTGACTTGAATGAGCTGTTTATTCTTAATAGCTGGGAAAGAGAAGGGGAAAGTGTTGATACGAGTGTGAAGGTAAAAAGTCTCATGAACTTAAGACAATGGGGACAAAGGCGACTCATGAGCCTTGACTGACCACCCAGCATCCTCCAGCCTGCAAGCCTGTGTTCAGTCATGAAGAAAAAAACAATAATGACAGACACTCTGAAGTACCAGAAATAGAGCAACAAAGGTTATGTCTAAAAGGCAAGATGTAATTAGGGATTATATAATTTGATCAGAATACCCTTGATAACATGCAAGTCTATTGTTTGGCTTTTAAACATTCTGCTTCTAAATGTTTTCAAAAGTATAACAAAAGCAAAGGTGGCAGCACCCTCCTGTCTCATGGCAAATGTTTAGGCCCTGTTTCCCTGGTGTTGGCGCCTTCTGACACCATCAGCACAGCATGATCAGAAAGGCGTGAGAGGCAGCATGCTGGGAGGAAGCACCATGGGGACCAACCTCACTCTCCTATTTGAAAGATCAATGGCTTCAGGAAACTCAGAATAAATCTCTCTAGTCTCAATTTGCCATCTGTAAAATGGGATGACATCAACACCAGTCAAACCTACCTCCCAGCGTTGGCATAAGGCAAATGAGATCAAGAAAACTAATGTTGATCAAATGTGTATGTACTACGTCTCTCGAATGGACCACTGCAAGACTGGCAACTGAGATCTAAGCATGAGCTGAAAGATGACTGACTGTATTTTGACCTAAGCCAAAGCTGCTAAGAACTGTTCAGATTCAGATATGTTTTGAAGGTAGGTCTGCAGAACTTGATTGGCATGTGAGGGATAGGTAACAAACAAGAAAACTTGGGGGTTTTGTCTGAACAACTTGACATGCCATTGCTAGGAAAGGGGAGAAGCACATTTGTGTGGATAAGACAAGAGTACAATTTTGCACATGGAAATTTGGAGTCCCAGTGAAAATGTTCAGCTGGCGATTAAATATTAAGAGTGTGACATTCAAGATAAAAGTTGAAGGCCAGTGATACAGCTTTGGGCATTAGAAGCATATAAGAGAACTTAAAACCATGGGGATGGGTAAGATTACCTAAAGCACAATATATCTAGAGAAAAGAGACAGATCGGATAACTGATTGACTGTATTCTCCTTTACCTCAACATTCAGGAGACACCCACCACTTACTTTATACCTTTCAAATGTGGACCCTCTTGTCCATCCTTAGTCAAACTCTTTATCTTTCCACCTAGACCACTGCAATTGCTTTCAGCTGGTCTCATTAGCTCCAAAATCACATCATTAGCTCATGCTCCATACAGGCACCAAGTTGATCTTTGTGCAACAAACCTGCCTTGCCCACTCCTGCTTAAAAACCTTCACACAAACTCTATAATGAATGGATTAGTCTGAAATCACCTGAACTCTGTGACTGAAGCTAACCTGACTAACTATGAACAACTATTCATTGCTCAATAAGAAGCACACAGCACTGCCTATGAAGTCTTCTTGCCAAAAGAAAGAGAACTTGAATCTGATCAAGCCTCTATCTCTAATTACCAGTTTTTTAATCTTTAAAAAAATTAAGTTTTTTTTTTTTAAGTTAGGGGATGGGTAGAGAACAAATATAGATTAAGAGAGACTCTAGGGATGAATCATCCACATGCTGTATGTGGACTGTGCTTGGAGTCTGATTCCAACAAACCAATTGTAAAAAGACATTTCCGAGACAATCAGTGAAAAGTGAACATGAATCAGATTTTAAATTATATTAACTTTTTTTATCTTGTTGAGTGTTAAATGATATTGTGCTTATATCTCTAAAAAAGAAATTATCTGGAATATTTTTGTGGCTCTACTTTCTTAAGAGAAATTATATTGAAGTATATATGGGTACTGAATTTGCTTCAAGACACTCCAGCAATTAAAAAAGAAAGTTGAAGAAATCAATGAAACAAAAATAGAAGAAAGTCGGTGATTATTAAAGTTGGGTTATGGGTATACAAGCCTTCATCATACTAGACTCTCACTTTAATGAGTAGTAGAGACTTTTTCCATTAAAAAAATTAGAGAGAAAAAAGAAAAATCATAACACATGTAGCAAGTCAAGAATTAAGTTGGCCCTATCTTCATCTCATTCATATCTTTCTCATTCTCATGACATGTTATGTTCCAGATACACTAAAACCCTCAGTTATCTAATAAATACATTCATGATTTACTATCAAGATGTTAACTAATATCTAGTTTAATTTCCTTAATGTCACAAATAGTTGAATGTCCAAGACCAACATCAACATATTGCTGACAAGTAGCATTTATTTTGTGCTGTTCATGCATACCTTTTATTAGAATGCTACATACCACATTTCCTGAATGCCTATTCAATTCTTTTTAATACTTCCAAGCCTTTCCTTGTACTGTTCCCTCTTTCTGGGTACCCTTCCCCACTTCACCACCTGGCAAACTCCTCTAATGTCCATTCAGATGCGAGATCCATTATGAACCCTTCCTTGACTCTCCCTATACTTCACACCCTTGACCTCCACCTCCCTTTCTAATCAGTCAGTTGTTCCTTCCTTGCCTCCTCTGGCTCCTTACATAGACCTCCTTACCACTCTGCATTGTAACAGCTGGCTACCCCACCCCCTGCTAAGTGGAGAACTCTTTGGTGTGTTTTCTCCACAGGTATATCACCCAACTCTAGCATATAGTAAGTGTTCAATAAATTCTTGGGGGAAAAAGTAGGGAGGAAAAAATGTGAAAGGAGAACCTCCCTTCTATTGCAGAGAGAATTCCAAGAGAACGCCTGTGTCCTTAGAGGTCCCAGAAGCATTTTATCCCTCACTGCTCATATCAAGCATCTCAAGGAGCCTGCTGCCCATAAGGCTCATGTTCTACCAGCATGGACAATATCTACAAATGTAAACTACCTGCAGGGATCTCCCATTCCTCTGCTTCCTCCAACCCAAAACCAACAGTAACACAATGTACAGCATTCAAATTCTAAGCTTCTAAAGAGCTTTGCCTTCTTGTCCCATATCAGATAGATCGCAAAGCCCTGGTCCTTCCCTGAAAGCTCCCACTTGGGAAGCCTCCAGCAGGATGCTGTGGTATCTTGCAGGATCCAAGGTCCTGATAGAAGCAGGAAATGTGATTATGGCTACTCTCCCCAGCCAATTACTGGCTCAGGCACTCTAACAGCTCTTAGCAAAAATTACCCCTCCATCATGATGAAGACAGAAACAGCAGCCACAAATGAATGCCAACTCCTGCAGCAAGTGGCTAGCAGAGTTAACCCTTCTAAGTCCACAAATGCTGACCCAGACCTTCAATAGCTAGAAAACCACTGGGTCCTGAAAGGTTCCCATGCTCCCACCCCAGAGGATACTGCTACAACCCTCACAGGAAAGCCATGTGCCCTTCAGGCCGGTGACTAACTCTGGGGTCCTATCTGAAGTCAGTACTTCTCAGGCCAATTCCATGACCACAATTTGAGGTTCAGTTTCCAGTTAAAATATTAGAACCTAAGTATATGTTTCAATCTACTTAGCATGCCCTACCACTTTCCCCAGAATCTAAACATTGCCCCTAGGCCCAGTTAGATTCTGCCCCCTCCCCTGTATTTTGGTTTAGGGGACAAACAAAATTAATCTTATGCAAACAGATAGCAGGTCACAGATGAGGGGATGTGTTCAAGCTAGAGGATAATTGCTTGAGTCATAAGGAAAAGTGATAAATGCCCCAAAAGTCCCAAACATGTGTTGAAATACCAAGGGACCTCAGAAGTCATCCCACCCCTCCAACACACAGCCCTGAGGCATGTGAAGCCTCCCCCTAGGGGAGGCAGTATAGAGAATGGTTAAGAGCAGGCCTCTGGAATGGTGCAAACCCAGGTCCAAATGCTTACTCCACCCCTTAGTAGCTATAGATCTGGGAGAAGATTTCTCCAAGCCTGATTACTCATCTGTCATCTCTCTTTAACCTCCCTCACCAAGTTGCCAGGAGCAGTAAATGAGACAATGTATAAATCACCCAGTGCCTGGCACATAGCACCCCTTATGGCTCTCACCTCTGATGATTGGTTTTTGTGATCAGTCCAGGGGAACAATAAAAGCTGAGATTTACTGAGCACTTACATTAATGACAGCACTGATCTGTTGCCAGGCACTCTTCAAGTGCTTTACATATATTGTGTTGACTCATGTAATCCTCATAACCATCTTAAGAAGTAGGTACTACTGTGATTTCCTTGTTATAGATGACAAAACCAAGGTATCTATGATGTTAAATATTTTCCTAAAGGTCACACAACTAATAAGTGACATAATCAGGCAGGATTCAAGATCAGGCCATCTGGCTCCAGTCCAGCTCTTAATCCCCATAGTCTACTACCTCCAATGGAATGCACCAGCAGCTTGTGTTTTCAGGGTCATGTTGATAGACATCCCGTATTTCTACCCAAGAAATGCCTCTGGTGGGAATAAGCTCACCAGCCAATGAATGGGCCTTCCTATGTTGTCTTACTTCAAAGAAACCAGGACTACCTGACATTTTTCTTGCTTTCCATTGTATTTCATTTGGTGTCTTGATGGGCTTCCAGGGCTCATCATGATGTTTGGACCCTCCCATAAGCTGTTCCCTTCTTGGCCTTCTCCTGGGTAATTGTTTCTTGCCTTCAGAGTTTAACTCAAACATCAGTCCCTTCTGGAAGCCTGACCCAATTAACACGCTGGCTCTGTGCTTTTGCAGAACCCTGAATGAATGTCTAACAGAAACATTTACTGCACTGCATTGTCATGGTTGGCTCACATCTTTGTCATCCCTCTGAGATGCACATTCTGTGAGTGTGGGGTTAGTATCTTATTTCACTCAGTGATCTGACCAACATGGTCTCCTACACCTAGCAGCACAAAATAAGTGTTTAATAAATGTTGTATGATCACATGAAGGCCTTTACCCTCCACCATCCCTAGTGAAGAGACTTCAAAAACACTGTGTTGCTATCTGATCTAGATTAAAAACAAATGTTGATCGAGATCAACAATCAAATCTTTCTATGTTCCTCTCTCCCACAACCTCCTTAAGAAGAAGGAAAGGTGAAAGGAAAAGGAGGAGAAATCTGGGAAAAACATGTTACAGTGTGTCAAATCTGAGTACAACTACTTCATTTAAGAGAAATCAGACATGAAAAGGCATGAGGTACTGACACATGCTACAATGTGGATGAACTTTGGAAATGTGCTAAGTGAAAGAAACGAGACACAAAAGGGCATATATTCTATGACTCCTTTTACATGAAACATCCAGAATAGGCAAATCCAGAGAGATAGAAGGCAGATTAATGGTTTCCAGAGGTGGGGGAGTGGGTAAAGGTGGAGAATGGGGAGGGATTACTTAAATGGTATGGAATGTTCTTCTGGGGCAAAAGTTTTGAAACTAGAGAAAATGGTGATTGCACAACATTGTGAATGCACTGAATGTCACTGAATTATACACTTTAAAATGGTTAATTTTATGTTATGTGAATTTCACATCAGTTTAAAAAATAAAATAAAAGAAAGGATCCCAAGGACTTCCAGTCAAGATGGAGGCCTAGACAGACACACTGTGTCTCCCTCCACAACTAAGAAGGACTACAACTACCTCAAAACTAGAAACAACCAGAAGTTCCAGAAAATCAAGCTACATGAAAGTCCAACAAACAAAGATATAAAGAAGAGACACTCATCCAGACAGGTAGGAGGGGCAGAGCTGGGGCGGAGAGGATGAGGTGTGGTGGTGGCAGCAACAGTGGCAGCAGCAGGCAAGCAGAAAGCACAGTTAAAAAGTCAGGAGGGACACCTGGGGAGTGTTCCCAGGTCTTCACCAGACTGTGCAGCTCACAGTCCCAGCACTGGGGAAAATCAAGCCTCATTGTTTCTGACTGTGCAAACCAGTGGGGGTTGGGGTGGAAGACGAAACTGCCGGTCTCTCAGCACAGTCTATTTGTTTAAAGGGCTCCCATGGTCCTAGAACATACACAGACCCATCCACTCTGGGAACGACAGCAAGGGCAACAGCTAGAGAGACACCAGTCCCATACGGAAGTGGGAGAAGTGCCTGGAAAAGGGGTGAGTGATAGACAAGCGGCATTGTTCCCTCACAAGCCCCTCCTCCACATACAGCACCACAATGTGGTGAAACAGGTTGCCCTGTACTGATGAATCCCTAAGGCTCCACCCCTTACAATGTAACAGGAGTGACGGCTCTACCTAAGACACAGAGGCAAACAAACACAGAAGCCTGTCAAGATAAGGAGACAGAGAAGTATGGCCCAAAAGAGGAAACGAATCAAGGTTCCAGTGGGAGAACTAAGTGACAAGGAGATAGCCAATCTAACAGACATAGAATACAAAACACTGGTGATAAAGATGCTCACAGGCTTGACAGATATGCTTGAGTACAGAAAATACATAAGAGAAGAAATGAAGGCTATGCTAGGCGAAATGAAGGAAAATCCACACAAAACCAATGGTGAAGGGAAGAAAACTGGGGTTCAAATCAATGATTTGGAACATAAGAAAGAAAAAAATAGTCAACCAGTACAGAATGAGGAAACAAGAATTGGAAAAAATGAGGAGAGGCTGGGTAACTTCTGGGACAACTTTAAACATGCCAACATCTGAATCATGGGGGTGCCAGAAGGAAAAGAAGAAGAGGAAGAAATTGAAAACTTATGTGAAAAACTAATGGAGGAAAACTTCCCAAGTTTGGCAAAGGAAATAGACATACAAGTCCAGGAAGCACGGAGAGTCCTGGGGGAGCTGGACCCAGAGGGGACCACACCAAGAAACATCATGGTTAAAATGCCAAAGATTAAAGATGAAGTGAGAATCCTAAAAGCAACAAGAGAAAAGTGGAGAGTTGTCTACAAAGGGGTTCCTATAAGACTCTTTGCAGGCAAGAAGGGATTGGCAAGAAGTATTCAATGTGATGAAAAGCAAGGACCTGCAACCAAGATTACTCTATCCAGCAAAGCTATCATTTAGAATGAAAGGGCAGATGAAGTGCTTCCCAGACAAAGTAAACCTAAAAGAGTTCATCATCAGCAAGCCATTTCCTCACTTATTACGGGTATTACATTCTAGACCCCCCGTGAAGTAAGAACCTTACATTTATTCTACACTCTTAAACCTACATAACTTTAACAACATACGTATACAGTACAGCAAAATCCCATGCCATAGTGAAAAATCCATGATAAATAATTAAATATAATGTTTTTTAAAATCCCACGATAGAGTGAGGCCATGATAAGTGAACCTCAATAGAGAGGGACTACTGTATATGAAATGTCAAAGTGACTTACTTAAGAAAAAGAAGATCAAAACTATAAATGGGGAAATGGTGCAGGGATTAAGAAGCATAATTGGCTGATACAAAATAGACAGGGGGAAGTTAAGAATAATATAGGAAAGGGTGAAGCCAAAGAACTTATATGCACGACCCATGGATATGAACTAAGGGGGGGTGGAATTGCTGGAGGGAAGGGGGGTACTGGGCAGAGGGGAGCAAAGGAGAAAAATAATTGAACTACTGTAACAACATAATCAATAAAATATACTTTTTAGAAAAAGAAAAAAAGAAAGGAAGGGTCCAAGGAACACCCTGAGGAGTTTGTGTGTGCTACTGTGAGCTGTCGAGTATAAGAAGCCCACCGTATGTTTTGTCACCCAGTACAGTGTCTGCGGCAGGGGACGACACAGAGCAACACCAGGGCAGGAGAGACGGGGCAATGCCTGCAGTTTGCTGGCCTACAGTCTAACTATGCCCAACAGATAGGTTTAGGGACCTTCCCACCCACCCAGAAGGGCATTTTCAAGGAGTCCCTTCTAGCATGTGATCACCATAGCTGAATGGAAACATTACACTGGAGAAGAGCAGAGCCAGGGACAAAGTACTCTAAGTGCCTCCAGCTTAATACAGAATGTCTCAATAGTCTTAAAATCAATGCAGCTGTCACTTAGCTTGTAAGGATCATGCTCCTGCAATAAGGCACATTCCTATGAGTCTGGCACACCAAAAGGGAAAAGGGACTCCACCCAAGATGTTCAAAAGGATGCATTTGTCTGAACCTGCCCCTGCCTTTACTGAGAGATCCCTGCCAAGTGAGGACATGCCAACTTCTCCAAGCCAGGAGTTTATACTGCAACTTAAAGGCAATGGTCTCCATGTCTCTTTCTGGGAGCCTTCCAGAAAATTAAGAGAGCTCTTGTGTACCTGGGAGTCCAATATAAGTCAGTCTCCTTGTGTTAGGTGCTGTTTAAGCTAGGGAGTGGGGAAAAGCAAGAAGAGTGATTATAGACCATAGGAGCCAGGACATCTACAGTGGACACCTAATGGTTGTCCACAGCTGACAAACCAGCAAACTCCTCCTCCACGCCCAGCCCACAGGACCATGGCGGACTCACAGCTGCTACCTTTGTTCAACAGTTTTATGTTCCTTGTATAACTTCTTGTCTTAGTGGCATAACAACACAAGTCTTTCTTTAACCTGCGGAAATATAAAGGACTTAGATCAAGAAATGAAGGGAGGCCGTGGAAGGCTGTCCCATATAGCCTCTGCCCACTTTTAAAAAACAGATCAAGGCATGAGCTTATATGAAGAAAGCAGTAGCCTTGACTGAGTCACATTTATCACTGAAGAATGTGAAGACAGACTTGGCTACATTTAGTGTACCTCTACCTGCCATTTATCAGCTCTGAGGTCTTGGCCAAATCACTTAACCTCTCTAAGCTTTAGTTTTCTCGTTATAAAATGGGGAAATAATTTCTTTAGCTTGTTGGAAAACATCTTCATTGCATGCCTTCCTAAATACTTTACTACATGCATTATAGAATGGGTATCACTTCCATTCACCGAAAGAATACTATACTGAACACAAGATAATTTGTGTTAAAGAGAATTACACTTAATAATACTGAATGTTTCTAAAATGAAAAACCACAAATATATTTTCTGAGTCTTAAAAATTCTTTAGCCCTAGCCAATGTGGCTCAGTGGGTTGAGAGTCATCCTGCAAACCAACAGGTTGTGGGTTTGATTCCTAGTCAGAGCACGTGCCTAGGGTGCAGGTTCAGTCCCCAGCTGGGCCACATGCAAGAGGCAGCCAATCAATGTTTCTCTCTGACATTGATGTTTCTCTCCCGCTCTTTCTCCCTCTCTCCCCCTCTCTCTAGAATCAAGAAAAAAAATTGTTATTGTACTTTTTCCATTACCATTTATACACCTTATACCTTTCCCTCCACACTGTTGTCCATGCCCATGAGTCCTTTTTCCTTTTTGCTTGATCCCTCTATCCCTTAACCCTGTAGCTGTCAACCTGCTCTCTATCTATGAGTCTGTCTCTATTTTGCTTTTTAGTTCAGAATTCTTTAAAACTACATTTTATAATGTAAGAGTTTCCCATTTGATACTAGCCTTAAAATTCTAATATTAACATGTTTCAGATCACTGGCTCATAACTAAGTTCTACTGAAAGATTTCAGTACCAAAGTTTCTGATGCCATTTGCACCAGTGACTTAGTATCACCAGTGACTACTATTTAAATGACCTTAGGCTGGTAAAGTGTGGGGGGCTGACATATGTAAATGCTGCTTGGAGTTAAAGATAGGCCAAATGATATCACATCACACTGGAAGCTTCAGGGTGGGACACCAGTTCAACAGAGAAAGTAGTGGGAGAACTGAGCCATGGCTCAGCACGAGGGAGCAGTGATATGACAAAAAAAAAAAAAAAAAAACCTACATCACTGTCATCCATGACAATTCACAGTATGAACAGCTATTTAGTTTCCGTAAACATTGTCATTCATCATGTTAAATAAATGATGCTGATTTGAATTGTTTTGTGTTGCACTTTTGTTGGCATTTACTTGATAAATATCATTTTATGTAAGAGTTGTTTAAACATTGTAACATAAGAAGCTAAGACCTAGTTGTGTGTTGATATATATTTAAGAAACAAAATGATGGAAAAAAAATAACAACTCAACTCTATGAGTCATGAAAGAATACTTTTCCTTTAAACAGAAGCCACATATTAGATTGTTAAGACACAAGGTAAGCCATGTAAAGTGTTTAGCATGGTGTGTAGAACTGGTGATTATTATTAAATCTGAGAAAATACTGGAGTTCCAGTTCCAGGTAGGATGGAACAAGAGCAGTTCACACTAGTTCTCCCATTGGATGAACCTAGAAATCTTGAACATAATGCATGGAGAAGCTATTTGAGTGCTCTCAAAAGGAAATAGTGAGTTTACCATTTTTCCATCTAGTATCTCCCAGTCTAAACTCGACACAGCCCAAAACCCAGAAAAAGCACAGGGGCACAGAGAGTGGGTTCTAGGAGAAGCCTCTAGCTCTGCTTGGGGATCAAAATAGGTAACATCAGTCCTGACTGGTGTGGCTTAGTGGATTGGGCATCATCCTGTAAACCAAAAGGTCACTGGTTTGATTCCCAGGCTGGGTACATGGCTGGGTTGAGGGCCAGATCCCCAGTTGGCATGTGAGAGGCAACCAATTAGTGTTTCTCTTGCACATCGATGTTTCTCTCCCCCTCTTTCTCCCTCCCTTCCCCTGTCTCTAAAAAAGTAAACAAAATCTTTTGTTTTTAAAGGGAATACCTATTGCTCAGAGAGAGTACAGAAATTTCCCCAGATTTTTTTTCCTCCAGTCCCTCATATTCCAACCCTCAAACAATCCTGCTGTAGCCACCAAATCTCAAAGGAACCAAAACTCAGAGAGAGTAGAACCTCTATGATTGGCAGAACTGTGGCTTCAAGAGAATGGTGTGAGCCTCCTTTGCTTTTTTTTCTTTCTACTCTTTAGACCCAGACAGGGCACACTTGTGAGTGTCGGTGGCAAAATACGATGAATGAAGCCCCGGATTTCTGACTACAGGACAGAAAATGGAGCCCCAGTGACCAGGAAAGTAATAGGGAGGTCATGGAGAGGGAGGAGCTCAGAAAAGTGACCCCATAAAGTTCATTATGAACTCCTGGGTTTGCCTCCAAGCTGCACATCGTGGATCTGATTTGAATCAGGATACCAAGGATTCTGAGCACTGAAGTAACAGACAGATCACCACTTGGGTCCCAGGCTAGCTGCTGGGTGGCACACACATGGAAGAAGTTCAAGGAACACATGAAGGATTTAAAAACTAAATTGGCATGGGAGCTGTAGCCCACAGAAAGTGAGTTGGAATGTGTAGCCTGAACCTGACGAGATCAGTTGCTGACTATAGCAAAATTATCAACATTGTCCATAAAACAAAACAAAACAAAAATATCACAGTCTCTTGACGAAATATTCAAAACATTCGAGATAGAATCCAAAATTATTGTACAGAAAATTTTGTACTCAGGAAAAGACAATAAAGACATGTCAGCTTCTAAATGACACAGATATTGGAATTGTCTGATAAAGACTTTAAAGTAGGTATCCTGACTGGTGTGGCTTAGTGGATTGAGCACTGGCCTGCGAACCAAAGGGTCATGAGTTCAATTCCCGATCAGGGCACATGTGTTTCTCCTACACATCACATCAATGTTTCTCTCCCTTTCTTTATCCCTCCTTTTCCTTCTCTCTCTAAAAATAAATAAAATATTTAAATAAATAAATATATTTTAAAAAGACTTTAAATAGGTATTATTAAAAGGCTCTAACAAATAATCACTAACACCCTGGAAATTAAGGTACAAATAGAAAGTCTGAGCAAAGAAATAAAAGATGTTAAGAAGAACCAAATGAAAAGTTTAGAAATGAAAAATACACTATAGGCTCAATAGAAAAATATTGATAACAGAGAAATAATTTAACGAACCAGAAGATGGATGAATTATCCAAAATGAACAATAGAAATAAATGAATTGAAAAATAAAAAATGAACAGAATCTTGGGAATCTGTAGGACCTAACTGAGGTCTAATAATTGTGTTATTAGATTCCCAAACAGAAAGAGTATGCTACTGAAAATTTTTAGAAAATAAACAATGGCTGAAAACTTCCCAAATCTGGGGAAAAAAATAAACCTAAAAATTCAAAAGGATCAGCAAATTCACAACAGGATAAACCCAAAAAAACCCATGCCCAAACACATAATCGATTTTCCAAAAACTAAATACAAAATAAAAGTATTTAAAACAACATAGAAAAAACACATTATTTCAACTAATATTTGACAAAGGGGGAGGAACATAAAATGGAGTGAGATGAGCCTCTTCAACAAATGGTGCTGGGTGAACTGGACAGGGACGTGCAAAAAAATGAAACTAGACCACCAACTTACACCACACACCAGAATAAACTCAAGACAGATCAAAGACTTAAATGTGTGACATGACACCACAGAAGTCCTAGAGGAAAACATAAGCAGGAAAATTTCAGATATCCCACATAACAATATTTTCACTGATACTTCTACTAAGGCAAGGGAAAAAGAAGAAAAAATAAACAAATGGGACCACATCAAACTAAAGAGTTTCTGCTCAGCAAAAGAAAATATCAGCAAGATGAAAAAGGAAACAACCATATGGGAAAATATATTTGCCAATGATACCTCAGACAAGGGATTGATCGCCAAAATACATAAAGATCTTACATCTCAACACCAAGAAGACAGACAGCCCAATTTAAAAATGGGCAAAAGACCTGAACAAATACTTCTCCAAGGAGGATATACAGAGGTTCCATAGGCATATGAAAGAAAACTCAACATCACTAGCCATCAGAGAGATGCAAATAAAAACCATAATGAGATACCACTTTACACCAGTCAGAATGGCCATCATCAAAAAATTAACAAACAACAAGTGCTGGCGAGGATGTAGAGAAACAGGAACCCTAGTGCCCTGTTGGTGGAAATGCAGACTGGTGCAGCCACTGTGGAAAAAAAGTATGGAATTTCCTTAAAAAAACTAAAAATGGAACTGCCTTTTGAACCAGTGATTTCACTGCTAGGATAAACCTGAAGAATCCTGAAACACCAATTCAAAAGAACCTATGCACCCCTATGTTCATAGCAGTGCTATTTACAATAGCCAAGTGCTGGAAACAGCCTAAGTGCCCATCTGTAGATGAGTGGATCAAAAAACTGTGGTACATTTACACAATGGAATACTTTGCGGCTGAAAGAAAGAAGGAACTTCTGCCATTTGTGACAACATGGATGGAACTAGAGAGAATTATGCTTAGCAAAATAAGCCAGGCAACGAAAGAAAAATACCATATGCTATCACCTGATACAGGAGACTAATGAACAACACAAACAAATGAACAAAATTGAACAAGGAACAGAGTAACAGTTATCAGGGGGTGGGAGGATGGAAAGGAGGGGATAAGTAGGGTAAGCGTTTAGTAAAGAAACTAGTATAAATAACCCATGGACATGGACAACAGGGTGGGGATTGACTGTGGAAGAAGGGGTGGGTTGGGTGGGGGGTAGCAATGAGGAAAAAAGTGGGCAACTGTAATAGAAAAACAATTTAAATTTTTTTAAACCATATTATTTATAGAACAATAATTCAAATGACTGTAGATTTATTATGAGAAACAATGGAGACCAGGAGGAAGTGGCATACCATTTTTATAGTGCTGAAAATAAAAATAGTCAACCAGGATTCCACAGTCATAAAAAAAAAATTCTTCATAATTTAAGATTAAAGAAAGACCTACTCAGATGAAGGAAAACCAAGAGAATCTATTGCCAGCAGACTTGGTCTAAATGAATTACTAAGGGAAGCTCTTCAGACAGAAGAAAAATAACATCGGAAGAAAAGTTGGAGCATCAGATTGAAAGAATAGCAACAGAAGGGGTAAATAGCTGGTTAATATAATTCCTCCTCTATTGTTTTTTTTATTTTTTTTATTTTAATAATTTTAGAGAGAGGAAAAAGGATAGAGAAAGAGAGGGAGAGAAATATTGACATGAGAAAGAAACATTGCTCGCACCTCAGCTGGAGACTGAACATGCAACCCAGGTGTGTACCATGACAGATCAAACCTGCAACCTTTGAGTTTGCAAGATGATGTCCAACCAAATGAGCCACACTAGCCATGGCCATCTCTTAAGTTCTTTAAAATATATTTGATAATCAAAGAAGAATTATGACATCATCTGAAGTTTCCAGTGTATGTAAATATACTATGGATGACAACTGTAACAGAAAACGAGGAGAATAAGAGGAAATGAAGTGGTAAGGTGTCTACATTTCACCTGAAGTGGCATAATATTGACTCTAAGAAGTCTTTGAAAAATTAAGATGCATATTATAATCCCTAGAACAACCACTAAAAAATGTTCAAAGAGATAAGATTGAAAAATAAATTAAAATGAAACACTATAAACTATTTAAATATTCTACATAATGGCAAGAGAAGGGAATCAGAGCAACAAAAAAAGGATTACAAATAAAAAACAAATAACAAAATGGTATCGTATCGGCAGCCGTCCGTCTCGAGAGACGATGGTGTAGCTTCCCAAGAGTCTATCTGCACCGCCGAGAATGGTTGTGCAGTCCGACTCGGGAGTGACAAGGTATCTGCCTCCTCCCGTGTTGAATCGACATCTTGCGATGACGCTGGAGTGTCCTCTCCAGTGAAGCTGAAGCTACAGAGCCTGGGCAGGGTGATATGGAGGGTCTGCTGTTGCCCAAGCAGCAGACCCCCCCTCTCTTCGCAGCTGAAGGGTCCAAGGGAAAGACGGAGTCAATACAGCTTGGCTTCAGGTGCGCCGCAGGAGTTGCCGGTGTTGACTACAATGTCAAACCGCCTTAGGGACTCCGGCTCCGGATTTTCTGTCGGGGTTTACTCCCTTAGCCTTTCCCCTGAAGAGGTATGCCGCAAGGCAGCGGAGGTTTTTTGGAGTCAGAGTTTTCCTTCTCTGATGTGCCCTGACTGGAAGATCGAACCAGCGACACTTAGCTCGCAGGCCGACGCTCAATCCACTGAGCCAAACCAGCCAACGCTATACCAATTGCTATATATATATATATATATATATATATTTTTTTTTTTTTTTAAATAATTTCATTCTCATAGTTAACTCTGAGATGGGTACCACGATTTTCCCCAGGTTTCCCTAACTCCTAGTCTAGTCCATCGCTTAATTCATACGATAATGATGAGGACAAAAGTGCTAATGACAATGGCTGGCCCAGCGAGGCTCGGAGATGCTGGGCTAGCTGGGATCTGAGCCTGGGCGTCCTCCCTCCAGAGCTCACGCTCCTCAGCCACTGCCCTCTGCAGCCCAGCCCCTGAGTGAAGCTGCAGGAAGGGACTCACATGGTTGTGGCCACACTTGGTTCCGGTCATCACCAGGCCTGGGTCCAGAATGTCACCCTCCTCCCCGGGACTTCGGTAGACATGGGTGCCCCGGCATCGGACCTGCCTCCCATTCATGATGATGGTGGTATCGATGGGGACTGCATTGGACTCCAGAGGCCGGGCCTCAGAACTCTGACACTGGATCTTCCCACACTTGGCATCTCTGGGTCCGAGAGAGGGGAGAGAGAGAGGAGGAGGTCACACCAGAGGCTGGGGAAGAGCTGGGGCATAGGAGAGCTTAGTATTTCTTGACCAAGACAGCAGGCTTCCAAGCCTGGGGAAGGGTCAAAGGGGCAATGCGCATGCTCTAGAGACCCACCAGGTGGACTTAGACCAAGGGAAGGAAACAGGATCCTTGTCCCTGAGCAGATCCAGGCCAAGAGCTGGCCTTAGGAAGTCCTCTTTACTGCAAGGACAACAGCCTGATGGAGTAACCTGTCCCCTTATGGCCCTTGGACCCATGCACCCAGGTGCTGCAACCATAAGCCTGGTGTCATCCCAGAATCCCTATTCTCCCTTACTCTTGGGTTCAAGCAATTTTTAGGCCCTGTCAATCCTCCCTCCTATATATTGACTCGAATTCACACCATCATCCTCTCTTATCTGGACACCAGGAAACTGATCTCTCCGCCTCCAGTTTGGCACCTTGGGAATCTAATTTCCAAGTTGCTCTCAAGTCAAATCCAAACTCTCTCAGCCATGTGTTCAAGATTTTTTTATGATCTGGTCCCTGTTTAATTATCTAGTCTCATTTCTAAGCAGCCCCCTCTACACTGCGCTCCAACAAACTGTTATCAGTTCTTAGACCATTGTTTTTTCACTCTTCATATCTCCCTGCCGGGGACCCTCTCCCATGTACCAGCTCCACTCTCCACCCTATTCAGCTGGATAGTTTGCCCAGCTCTCAGCTTAAGCATCACTTCCTTTGGGAAACCACCCCTACTCACTAAGATCGGGTTGGGTCGCTTTCTCTACATGTCCATTATTGCACTGCATTGTTAATTAAAAGTTCCATGTACTCAGCATGGTATCTGGCACATGGTACACCTCAATAGATAAGGGGTAGGTGAACAGATGGATGAATAGATGGATGGGAGGCTGGTTGGCTGGAATGAATGAATGAGTGAATGAATGAATGAGTGAGTGAATGAATGAATAAATGAGTGAATGAATGAGTTAATGAATGATGGGCTATTCAGATGAGGGTATAATTAGCACCCTTCAGAAGAAGTGACCCAAGAAGGCTGATACCCTGCCCTACTAGAAAGGTCCCCAAAGGAAGTCTGACCAGCTTTCTAGGAAGCATTGCCACCCACACCCTGCCTCTGACTTCCTTAGGGCTGAATGGGGTATTGTCCAAAAGCGGGCCTGGAAGAGATGACTGATTGCGAACAATTTATTTAGAGGTCCAGCTCTGGGGCCAGCCAAGCTGCCGAGCTGGCGAAAGCGAGGACGGAGCAGGAATCGCTTCGTTACCCCTCAACTCATGGGGGTCTGCCCTACGGTCATCACCTCAAGTTGCACTTCTTGTGTTCCCCATTCATGTCCTTCCCACAGTTTCCAAAGGTGTCCCCTGCCACATTCACCTTCTCGAAGCAGAGATCAGGAGCAGGCCGGGCTCCTGAGTGGGCGAGAAACATTTATCAGTACACTAGCCAACATGAGTAGAAGTCAGAAGCCCCTTCAAGGGCAAAGCTAGTGTCAAGGTTAAGAAAGCCTTTTGGGAGAGAATATTCAGCCTTTGCTTCCTGTACCCCCACCATCAGCTTATTCCATTTTTACTCACAGGAAAAGGTTTTATATCAGTTCTTTATACCTTCTTGAGGTTTTATATCTGTGAATTTGTATGTTAAGCCTTCTCTCTAATAAAGAAGCTTTGTCCTTTCCCAGGATTTTTAAAAATAGGTAATACATATGCAAAATTTAAAAGAAATAAAGTTATGCCTTGGGAATTTTTCTAACTAGCCATTACAGTTCTTACTTCCCTACATCCTGGAGAAGTCATCGCAATTAACAATGTATCTTCTACAGATTTCTATGTATCTTCTAGATATAATTCTTGTGCATCTTTCAGAGATAATTTCTCTGATGAAGAATGACAGCATAGTCTATTCACTGTTCTGCTTCTTGCACTGTTCACGTAATTCATTGTGGGAGATGGTTTTCTTCAGTACACACAGAGCTGCCTCCTTTTATTCTGCTGCATCACGCTCCCCTTCGTGGATGTACCAGAATTAATTTAATTGGTCCCTATAATGGATGTATATAGCTATTGTTATAACTAACAACACTGCAATATTTATCCTCATGAATTTATCTTCACATACATGTTCAAGTACAGTGGAAGATACATTCCTAAGTAGAATGGGTCTAATGATTAATGCACTGAAAATTTGCATATCTCCAAATTGCTCTCCAGAGGGGTTGTACCTATCTGTATCCCCACACTCTCCACATCACTGTATTATTATTGTTCTTGTGTTGGTATAGTATTATTATTATTACTACTACTACATTATTATATTAACTCTTCAGTCTTTGCCCATCTGATATATAAAATACCCTATCGTACAGTAGTTATAATTTGATTTCACTTAACATGAATGAGGGTAAACATCTTCTCTTGGTAAGAGCTGTTTGCATTTCCTTTTCTGTCTTCATCCTCTGCCCACTTTTCTTTTGGATTCTTCTTATGCATTTCCCTGCTCTGAGAACTCAAAGCACCGAGGAACTGGAGGAGCACAGTCCACTGCCTCTCCCTGAAACTGTGCCCAGTCACACATATACTCCAAGGGGAGTATCTGGAGATGCTGCTCTGAAGCCAAGATTCTATGCTCAGCAGAGGTGGGGCCAGAGGAGGGTTGCCCACCCAGCTCACTTACCAGCACCCCACAGCTGCTGGCACTGCTTCTGGTAGGTGAGGCACATGCCATTGTAGCAGTAGGCCTGGCCGCCCTCGCAGGGGGTGCCGTCCATCTGGTAGAAGTTGGTGGGACAATGGGGAGACTTGCCTGTGCAGAACTCTGGGAGGTCGCACTGCCGGGCCTGCTCACGGCACAACGTGCCAGGGGCCAGCAGCTGAGCCGAGGAAAAGAGGGAGAAACATCATTCTTCTGCCCGCCCTCAGCTCTGCCAGCGAAGAGCTTGTGAGCATCAATCTTGTGGAACAGAATTTCCCATTACTACCATTTTACATGACCTCATTAGTTCAAACCACCATTAACCTTCTAATAGGAATAGTGACCTAGAGTTTCCCAGGTGTTTTCACAAATGCTAACTCACTTCCTCTTCACAAGAACTAGGGAAGAAATAATATTTATGCAACAATTTACACTTGACTTCGGTAATAACGCCTACTTTTATGGCACTCCCACTTAAGTGCCCAGTACAAATATTACTTCATTTAATTTTCATGACAGTTTTATGAAATATAATTATCTCTATTTTATAGATTATAAAACCTGAGGCAGAAGAGGTTAAGCAATGTATCCAAAGTCTCATGGTGAATAAATAGCAAAGAACTAGGCCCATTAATGGATACACAAAGACACAGACACGTGCACACATAAACTCACATGTACAAATACACAGACCCATTCACACATACATATACACCCAAATTATCTATATACACATTTCCCCCAAACATCTACATGTATATCCACGTGTGCTCATTATGTATTAAGAGGGTCCTGGCTCCATGTTTCTGAAATTTTGAGGCCCCCTCGTCCCCTAGATGGAGGCTGCGTCCCATTCATCACCCCCACAGCAGAGCATTGGGCTGATAGGTCAGAACCCAGGGCAGGGGCAAGGGCCACTTACCTTACACTGGTGACAGCAGGCGCCATGGGCACACTCAGCCCCATTTCTCAGGGTACAATTAGAGGCATTGCAGCAAGGGTTTTTACATTCCTGGGGAGGCAGTGGGAATGGGCGTGAGCCTCCGGGGCAGCAGGACCGCAGACGGCAGTCTGGGTCGGGTCAGAGCCTTCACCCGCCTCCCGTGTCTCCCCGCCCCTGCCCCACATATCCCCTGCCCCACATGTCCCCAGAGCCCGGGCTCCCTAGAAGCCTTTACCAAAAAGTCACCTTATAGCTTAATTGCTAAGGTAATGTGTATTTTCTGCAGAAAAATCTTTACCTATATATACACATATGCACAATTATCAGTAACACCACAACTTAGACACAACTCCAGTTTGAGTGTGGAACTTTTTCCAGGCATTTCCCTATTCATAAATAGAAACACACAACTATTTTACAAAACCATAGTATCTAAACTGCTCTGTAATGTCATGTAATATGCGCACTTCTCCTTGAATCCTTCCAAAACATGATTTTCAGTATAGCATGACACTATATGGAAATTCTGTGATTTGTTTTTCTCGCCCCAATAGAAAACCCTGAGATTCTGTCTTCTACACTGCCTTCTCTTCTCCCTGCCCCCCCACCCCCCCGTCCACCCCCACCGCCAGCCTTACTATCCCATGAAAAGAGGCCATCGGGAGCAAGGACATCCGGCAACAAGCTGACCACAGCTCCTGTCAGCTCCTGGGGCCGGCTTCCCCAGGCCTCCCCACCATCTGCTGCTCTTCCTCCACCCGCGCCGGCCTGGGCCTCTGGGACAGGTCTCTGGGGTCTCCACGCTCTCCTCTCTTCCTTCCTGCCCACTGGTCCTCATTTGTTGACACACAGCAAATGACGGAATGGGCAGTACCTCCGAGTGTCCTCCTAACACTTCTACTATGGTAGACCTTAATCAAACATCAATAATTACATTGAGTGGAAATGGTCTAAATACATCATTAAAACACAGTTGTCAGAACAATTTTTTTAAACCCATGACCCAACTATATGCTATCTACAATAAACTTGCTTCAAATTTAATGATAAAATAAGTTAAAATTTTTTTAAAGGTATATAATGCAAACAATAAATAAAAGGAAGTCATAGTGGCTATATTAATATCAGACACAAAAGATTTCAGAAGTGAGAAAATTACTAGGGATCAATTCACCAAGAATTTACAATCCTAAACATGTACCTAACAGCAGAACTTCTAAACACATGGAGAAAAAAAAAAACTAATTAGAACTAAAAGATGTAGGCAAGTCACTCTTAATGATAACAAGAACTAATAAACAGAAAATCAGCAAGACTATTGAAGGACTAAACAAATAATCAAACACCTGGATCTAACTGACATTTATAGACCATTCCACCCAACAATGGAAGAATATATATTCTTTTTGACAATACACTCCATTCAAGAGTAGAAGAATATACATTCTTGGAACATTACAAAGATAGGCCATGTTGTGGGTCATAAAATAAACTTTAATAAACTGTACAAAAAATAATGTTCTCTGACCATAATGAAATTAAACTTGATCATAACAGGAAAGTCTCTAAATACTTAGAAGAGGAGTTTCAAGGGAAATTAGAACACAATTTTTAAATAAACAACAATAAAAATACATATCAAAATTTGTTTCTCACAAGCTATACTTAGAAGTATAGATAGCTAAGGCCATACTTCTAGAGAAATTTATAGCAATAAATGATTACAATTAGAATACAATCAAGGTCTCAAGTCAATAATCTAAGTTTCCACAGTAAGAAACTAGAGAAAGAACAAGATAAACAGAGGGCAAGAAAAAGGAAGGAAATAATAACAATAGAGCAGAAATCAGTGAAACTGAAAACAGAAAAATATAAAAGAATTCAAAAAACCCAAAAGCTGGCTATATGAAAAGATCAGTAAAATTGCAGAACTTCTAGAAAGACAAAGAAAGAGACACAAATTATCAATATGAGGATTGAAAGACATGTATCACTCTAATTTCCATAGACATTAAAAGGATAGTAAGAGATTACTATAAACAATTCTACACGCATAAAAAACTTATAAGAGAGGACCCCCCAAAAACCAGAATTATCTTCTGGAGGACAGGCCTCTTTTAATACAAGCTTCCCCTATTGAGTGTTCTAAAAACCCAACTGTATCAGTGTACCAGCTGGAGTTGTAATAAGAGGCTGGGTTTACCTTTAGCAAAAAAAATTTTTTAAGTCTTTCAAGGCTTTTGCACATTTCATGATGGGTGATTTGTGAGCACATCTGTCCACACCATACTGAATGTTCAGCAGTTTTTGACCAACAATGGCATGGTTCCCATGCCCCAGCCTCCCTATTCATTTGGTTTTACCCCAAGCAACATTTTTGTTTTCCCAGATGAAAAAAGTCCTCAAAGGGAAATGTTTTGCCAATGTGGAAGAGGTGAAACAAAAAAATGGCAGAAACACTAAAAACATCAAAATCAATGAGTTCAAAAGCTGTTTTGAGCAGTGAAAAAAAATGTCTCTATGGGAGACTTCTGGCCAAGATGGAGGCCTAGACTGACATGTTCCGTCTCCCTCCACAACTAAGAAGGAATACAACTACTGCAAAACCAGAAATAACCAGAAGTTCCAGAAAATAAATGAAAGTCCAATGTATGAAGTTATAAAGAAGTGGTTCTGGACAAGATGGGTAGGAGGGGCGAAGCTGGAGCGGAGAGGTCAAGCTGTGTTGGTGGCGGCAGCAGCAGCAGCGGTGGCAGGACGGCGGTGAGCACAGACACCTGTATTTAAGGGGAGGCAAGAAGCGCCTGGGGGGCACCCACGGCTGCAGACCAGATCCGTCAGCTTGCAATTCCAATGCCGGGGAAGACAGACCCTTATTGCCTTGGACTGTGAGGCCCAGAGGGGGTGGGGATGGAGGAGGAAGCTCCCAGCCTCTCAGCGGAGAGTGAATGGCAGGAATCCATCTTGGACCCCCACCCCCACAGAAAATGCCACAGCGTGGTAAGAAGGGTCACCCCATTGTGACGAGTGCATGGGGCTCTGCCCCCTGTAGCATAGAAGGTGTGACAGCACTGCCCAGGAAGAAAAGGTAAACAGAAAACTGTCAGGATGGCACAGATCATGATAGAGATCCTGGTGATGCAGCTGACCACCAGCAAATATCTAATCTAAAGAAGCAGCAGATAGAAAATCTTTCTGAGGCTCAGTTCAGAGCTTTGGTTATACGAATGCTTACAGACCTAACAGCAGATCTTAAATAAGATGGGGAAGGAATGAAGGCTAGTCCTACTGAAATGAACAAAAAGACATATGAAACTAGTGGTGAGGGAAAGAAAACAAGGGATCAAATCAACAAATCGGAACATAGGGAAAGAAAAAACAGTCAACCAGTGCAGAAAGAGGAAATGAAAAGTGAGGAAGATGAGGAGGGGCTCAGAAACCTATGGGACAGCTATAAGCGGGCCAACATCTAAATCACACGGTTGCCAGAAGGTGAAGAAGAAGAACTAGAAATTGAAAAATTATGTGAAAAAAATAATGAAGCATAACTTCCCTAACTTGGGGAAGGAAATAGACTTACAGGTTCAGGAAGCACAGAGAGTTCCAAAAAAACTGGACACCGAGACACATTATAATCAAAATGTCAGAAATAAGGATAAAGAGAGAATCTTGAAAGCAGCAAGAAGGAAGAAGAGAATTACATACAAAGGGGTCTCACTAAGACTATCAGCTGATTTCTCAAAAGAAACTCCACAGGCAAGAAGGGACTCGCAAGAAATAGTCAAAGTAATGAAAAGCAAAAACCTACAGCTACGATTACTCTATCCAGCAAAGCTGTCATTCAGAATAAAAGGGCAGAGAAAGTGCTTCCAGGACAAAATAAAACTGAAGGAGTTCATCAGATCTCTGTTTTTCTTTTTTTCTTTTTTCTTTTTTTTTTTTTTTTTTTTGAGGGGTGGGGTGCTGTCTTTGTTCTTAATATCAGGATACTGCTAATGTCATAAAGTGAGACAAAATATACCCTCCTCTTTTATTTTCAAGAAAACAAGATCTAGAATTATATCTTCTTGAAATGTTTGGTAGAATTTGCCAGTGAAATAATCTAGTCCTGTCGATTCCTTTTCTGGGGGGAAATAACTATAAATTCTACTTCCTTAATAATTATAGTTCTATTTGGTTTATCTATTTCATCTTGGGTGATATGTGGTTTTTGAAGAATTAGTCTGTTCCATCTATGGGGGGGATCCACTGCAAATGGAATTTATTTATAAAAAATGATGTATTTATTCTTACATGTTTAAACTTTAGTCACCTTCCAAGTACTCTCCATTTGATGCAATATACCTATAGAGACATTTTTTTAAAAATATGCTTTATTGATTATGCTGTTACACTTGTTCCAATTTCTTTTCCCTTTGTTCCCCTCCACCCAGTGAGCCCCCTCCCTTCAGTTGTCCCCACCTTCTCTTAGTCCATGCCCATTGGTTGTGCATATAGTTCTACTCAACATCTTCCTGTCTACTCCACTCCCTCCTACCGGATTTCCAACCCAAAACTGTCTGGCTGCCAAACCTGTGCTCTGAATCCCTGTGTCAGTGCCTCTTTGGAATGTGGTTGATGCTGTCATCAATTTCTCCCCTCCCAGGAGCAGCAAGCTGGGAAGGCCAGTGGAGATCACACTGCCAAAGACAACCCAAGTCTTAGAAGAGAGAAAACAGCCCAGGAGCCCCTCTGTAGACCAGCATCTAGGACCTCCTGCACCTGTGTGCCCACTGGCAGGAGAGCATGCCTGTGACAGCCCCATCTTCCTGTGGTTATGCCTTCGTTGGCCTCTCCCCACCACCTCTGTTTTCCTCCTTGAACAGGCCTTTTAGAGACTATCCAGCGTAACAGAGCTGGCTAAGGGAGCTGGGCTGGAAAATTGCCCCCCTGGGTCACTCTCCAACTCTGCCACTCTGGGCCCCCTCCTCAGCCCTATGCTGTCTGCTCATCTGTTCCTGGATGGTGTCCCCAGGGATCCTGACCCTCCAAATCACTCAAAGGTCACTATATACAACTCTACTGCAAAAATGTCCTTCCTAAAATGAGGGCTGCAGCCTATTTCAATGAGAAAATAAATTAGCAGAAAATAAATTTTTTCTTCTTTCTCTGTGTTCCTCGGGGGCCTTGAAATTAGCAAGAACCAAATGTCACTTTAATTTCATTGTCAGGGGCCAGTACTAAGGGTGACATCACAGTGTTCCCTGAGACTGGGATTCATTAGCCTGTGTTGGATGTAGGCAAAGCTGAGGACCAGTGCAGAAAGGGAAATACTATAGATACTGTTCAGGAGCAGGTCCTGTGCGGAATCCTGTCATGTTTACTCCTGGGTCGTCTCCCAAGAGGAGAGAGTTAATCTCTAAAAAGTTAATCGTGTTATGGTATTGGGTGTGGGCATAAATAGATTTTTCAACACTTTGCTCATGTTCTCAACACATCGCTGTACCTCCATCCCCAATTCAGACGGCCTGGTTGGGAAAGAGCATCTTGTTGTGCCTGAGTGATGGTCTCTCTGTTCCAAAAGAATTTCTGCAACATTATTGAGTGGGACAAGGAAGGATTAGCAAGTCCTCGGATTACTTGAGCAATAAAGCTATACTGCCATGGGCCTTTTCATTTGGAACTCAGTCTTGGTCAATATCAGCCTCGTAACGGCAAGTCGATAAATCCAGTATCAGCGGCAGTGAGGAGGTGTCAATGCCTGCTGACGGCAACTTACTTTATGGTGAATCAAGACCTCGAACGAGGTTTTAAATTTGCTGATGCTTTTTTCTGCGGGGTTTGTCGCGGCTCACCCAGCCAGATCGATTTGATGCGTCGTGCTGGGGAAGAGGAAAAGGTCTGTGGCTCTCCGAGTATTAGCAAGTTCATTTCACGCTGATGCTGCTGCGGAGGCCAGGGGAAGGTTTACAGAAGCAGCATTCATCAAGCCAGCCAGTCGCCCACGACAGCCCTCAGGCTCCAAGCAGAGAGACAGAGAAGGGAGGGGCTGGGGGCTGGCCATTCACAGTAAGAATCATGGCTTTAGAGGTGGAGGGATAGGTAATGAAGAGAGAAAAGGATCTGGAGGCTCTGGTTGCTCCCACAGCCAAGAGAGGAGCCAGATATGGAAAGTGGCCTCATTCAGTTCAGCCTTCAGGAGGTATGGGGCACACAGGACATTTTTTCTTCCCAGAGTCTGTGGCAGATTGACAGGAAAAATGGTTCTAATTTGCCATCCTTCCCATACCATGGGAAGGTCTTCCCATCAAGGGTTCAGTCTCTTTATCTTACTTTGTTCTTAAAATCTAGGCTGCCTTGTAACTTACTTTGACCAATAGAAAGCAGCAGCGGCAGTGATGGCATACCAGTTGCAAGCCCAGCCATCAAGGGGTGCACGCACTCATGATTCATTCTCTCTCTCTCCTCTCTTCTCTCTCTCTCTCTCTCTCTCTCTCTCTCTCTCTCTCTCTCTCTCTCTCTCTCTCTCTCTCTCTCTCTCTGCCTTCCTCCCTCTTTCCACCCATCAACAAGATCACCTAGCCTTCTGGAAGATGAGAGAGAATGTGGAGGAAAACCGAGTTTGCCCACCTGAGGTGATCTGAGACTAATCAGCCTCCAGCCAACCTACCAACTGAGCACAAATGTGTAAGCAAGTCCAGCTGAGCCCAGCCCAGATCAGCAGAGCTGGCCAGCTGATCTATAAACCTGTGAGCAGCAATAAGTAGCTATTGTTTTAAGTCAATGAGGTTTGGGGAATGTTTTCTTTAATGTAGTATTCTGTCAATAGATAATTGATACAGGGTTCATTCAATTGTTTTAGTAAAGAAAGCAATGCCCAGGGAAAATTACGCCTTGAACTTTAGGGTTCCTGATTCTCTAAGCACCAGAGTTCTACCAGCTGGTAACAACTACCTGAAATTTGTACACAATACACATGCAACAGGAAATAAAAAACCTACAAGGCCAGTCCATCCCTTCCCCAAATAGACAGCCAGCATTTGCCCAATTTAACTTATTCTTAGGGCCAAAGTCAACCTGACTTCCAAGATATCCAGCCCAGCTCCAGAACTCTGGATAATACTGCTTTTTCTTCTGAAATGGATAGGCAAATGCCCACTGGGCCTCCACCTCCCCATTCCACCTCTCTGAGTCACTGAACCATTTAGAATCATGGTAGGGTCAGCCATTTCAGACTTTAAAAAGGCAGGGGGAGGGGAGTACATGTGCTAATTTTCTACTGCTGTTGTAACAAATTACCACAAATGTAGTATCTTAACAGGGGTCCCCAACCCCCAGGTCATGACTGGTCTGTGGCCTATTCGGAACTGGGCTGCACTACAGGAGCTGAGCATCCAGCTAAGGAGCGA
The DNA here is from genome assembly GCF_987537825.1 of Furipterus horrens. Classification (NCBI taxonomy): domain Eukaryota; kingdom Metazoa; phylum Chordata; class Mammalia; order Chiroptera; family Furipteridae; genus Furipterus; species Furipterus horrens. Next base: position 193,029,264 of record NW_028327173.1, on the reverse strand, counting down.
AGCTTCATCTGTATTGACAGCCGCTCCTCATTACTTGCATTACCACCTGAGCTCTGCCTCCTATCAGATCAATGTTGGCCTTAGATTCTCTTGGAAGCTCGGACCCCACTGTGAACTGCGCATGCAAGGAATCTAGGTTGCACGCTCCTTATGAGAATCTAATGGCTGATGTTCTGAGGTGGAGCTGAGGCAGTGATGTCAGCGCTGAAGAGCGACTGCAGTACAGATTATCATTAGCAGAGAGGTTTGGCTGCACAGAGACCATAATAAATCAGTTGCTTGCAGACTCATATCAAAACCCTATCAGTGAGAGGCAAGTGACAATTAAGCTGCATCTGGTGGCAGGCTATAAAGCCATCCCCCTACACTACCCCCCAGTCCATCGAAAAATTGTCTTCCACAAAACTAGTCCCTGGTTCCAAAAAAATTGGAGACTACTGTCTTAACACACATTTATTATCTGACTGTTCTAGAGGTAAGATATCTGATATGGGTCTCACTGAGCTAAAATCAAGTTACTCTTGGGGCTGCATTCCCTTCTGGATGCTCTTGGGAAGAAACTGTTCCTTGCCTTTCCAGCTGCTAGAGGCTGTCTGCATTCCTTAGCTCATGGTCCCGTCCTCTGTCTTCAAAACCAGCAACAATGGATTCAGTCCTGCACATGCCACAGCTCTTTGACCTACTCTCCTCCCTCCCTATCTTACTTTTAAGAACTAAGGTGATTAAAGTAGACCCAACTAGACAATCCAAGGTAACTTCCGCATCTCAAAGTCATTAACCTTCATCAGCTCTTCAAACTTCCATCTGCATTGTAAAGCAACATAGTCACCGTATCCGGGCAGTAGGACATGGATGCCTTTGGAGGCCGTTATTGTGCCTACCACAATTTCATTGTGATTTTGTATAATGAGGATTAAAAGACTGGAAACGTTTCTTTTTCTAAGATATCACTATAGAATCGATGGGCCTATACCTGGAATCTATAAGAAGGGCTCATGTTAGAGAAGAAAGGAGGGATGGAAATAAGCCAGGTCAACAGCCTCCCATAATTCATCCACAAAGTTGCAGGGCATCCCTCCCTCTCTGACACAGTGGTTTCACTAATAGGAAAGCAGAATCTGGCTCCCAATTCAAGGGCAGGATTGGATAGCCTTAGTCACAAGGAACACAGCTCCTTGTGATGACATACCCTGCACACAGAACTTCCAGGAGCTGGTGACATCACTCATAGCAACTACAGGGAGGTCATTCAGGCTCTGCAACCCACAAGCTTCTTTCCCCACTAATGAAATTTTGTGCTAAGAGTTGAGGGGCTGCAGAGATGGAGCCAAAGAGATTTTGTCCACAAAGAGCTTACAGAAAAGGATTATACAAAAGGGACACATAAATGACTATTTAAATTTTTACCATGAAGAAACATTACAAGAAACAAACAAAGCCCTGGCTGCTGTGGCTCTGTGGATTGAGCATTGGCCTGAGAACCAAGTGTTGCTGGTTCGATTCCCAATCAAGGCACATGACCAGGTTGTACGTCAGGTCGCCAGTTGGGGGCGCGAGTGGGAGGCAACCACACAATGATGTTTCTCTCCCTCTCTTTCTCCTTTTCCCTCTCTCTCAAAATAAATAAATAAATAAATAAATAAATAAATAAATAAACCAATTAATTTTTAAAAAGAAAAGAAACAAACAGGTAAAATGTGATGGAAGTTTAGAGCAGAAAAAGATGGGGAGTGTGCAGAGTAGATAGGAAGAGGTGGGGGAAAAAAAAGAATCTGGGAAGGCTTTTGAGAAAAATTGAAGGAAGCATAAATATTTTAGGTTTGGGAGGTCATATAGTCTCTGTTACAATCATTCAACTCTTCTGTTGTGCTGCAAAAGCAACCATAGACAATAACTAAGCATATGAGCATGCCCTCTGTTTCAATGAAAATTTACTTATAAAACTAAGTGGTGAGTCAGATTTAGCCCACAGATTGTAGTTGGTTGATCCCTGTTTTAAGCCATGTGCATTCCATGAAAGTTAGCATAACGATGAAGGGATATGTACAAGATGTAATGCTTTGGTTAGGTTCTGGTGAATGAACAGAACAATCAAGAAAAAAGGTAAAAACAAATTTTATGAGATGTTAAAGTGACCAGGACCTTAACAGTTTGAAAGAGAGGATTTCAGGTGGAGGAGTACTTAAAATACAGCTAGTTTTATTTATTTTTACCCTGGCCTGGGGACATTTTTTTTATTGCTTTCAGAGAGAGAAGAAGAGAAAGAGAGAAACATCAATGAATTCACAACCTAGGTGTGTGCCCTGACCAGGAATCGACCCTGCAACCTTTCAGGTACAGGATGCTGCAACCTACTGAGCCACACCAGCCAGGGCAAAATACACCTAGCTTTAGTAGGGTTATTTTGTGGAGATCCTTCATAGACAAGTAAAGAACTTTAGATGTAAGACAATGGGAATTAGGAACACATTGATCATTTCTCAGTTGGAAAACTATAGCATGCAAGTATTTTTCAAACCAATGACTAAGTTCAAAGATTAACTTCTGGGGCCATGCAAGCATGCAAAGAAGAGGTCCTAAGGACTGTCCTCACAGAATAAAAAAACTTGTCCCCAGCCAGGCGGTGGTCGTGATGCCACCTGTTTCCACACACAATTGGAGCTGGTCTGTACTTCACACAGAGCTGGGCCCAGGTTTCCAGAAGATTCTAGGTGCCCATTAGGGTGTGGGCTTGTCTTCCCTAAAGCATCAGGCATTTTTGCCTTCCTGTCCTCTGCAAAGGGGACTCTCCCTCCATCTCTTCCCCTGCTCTCTCCTCCTCCTCTACTCTGAAGTTCTCCTGCTGCTATGGACCGCATGTTGTAACAAATGAGTTACCAAAGGCTCCAACAAGCTGCTCATCGTTATCCCCAGCAGGAGAAAAGCAGTCACGACCTGGAGCTAGGACCTTGTTAGAGTTTGTAATGAGCTGATGGGAAAATATTTCTGCCTGATTAGAATTCCTAATGAGCTGCTGACTACGGTGAGCAGGGGAAGGCCAGCTTCCAGCTTTCTCCCCAAGCCCTCTCACACTCTCCCTGCTCCCAAGCAGAGCCTTGGGCAGGAAAGAGTTCTTTGCCAACAGTTAAAACCATAAAGCACAAACACAAAGCAGCCTCCAAGACTCCCGCCCCTCCCTCTCTTCCCTCTCCCTAAGAGGATACCTCCACCTAACTCACTTTTCCATGCACACAGACTGCTGTCACCTGCCATCATTCTAATGATGCCACCTGGACCTATCTGTAATTGGTTACAGGTGCCCCATGGGTCCTAGTTAGGTTCTCAGAGAGAAATAGAAAAGTGGGAGAACACCACATGACCCACCACTGCCAATGTGAGACCACAGGCCACATTCCCACAGCGACCATTGGAGCAACATCTCTGATTTTGCTCAGGTTCAATTTGGAGAATATTTTGATATCCCCGTTTTCTTCCAGTTGACTGGTTTTAGAAAGCATCTGGGTTTTCACCACTTTTATTCAACACAGTATTGGAAGTTCTAGTCACAGTGATCAGACAAGAGAAAAAACAAAAGGCATCCAAATTGGAAAGAAGGAAGTAAAACTATCATTGTTTGCAGGTAAGATGGTAGCATACATAGAAAATTGTATAGGCTCCACCAAAAAACAATTCAACCTAATAAGTGAATTTGGCAAAATAGCAGGGAACAAAGTCAATATTCTGAAGGCATTTTTGTATACCAGCAATGAAATATCAGAAAGAGAAACTACGAAAAAGATCCCATTTACTATAGCAACAAGAAAAATAAAGTACCTAGAAATAAACTTAACCAAGAGGGTAAAAGACCTGTACTCAGAAAACTACAGAACACTGAAGAAAGAAATTAAGGAAGACACAAATAAATGAAAGCGTATACCATGTTCATGGATTGGAAGAATTAATATCATTAAAATGTCCGTGCTACCCAAAGCAATCTAGAGATTCAACACAATCCCTATTAAAATACCAATGACATGCTTCACAGAATTAAATATTTCAAAACATTTATACAGAACCAAAAAAGACCCCAAAAAGAATCAGCAATCTTGAGAAAAAAAGAACAAAGTAGGAGGAACCGCAATACCTGATATCAAAGTATATTACAAGGCCACTGTAATCAGTCTGGTAATGACATAGAACAGATACATAGATCTATGTAACATAATAGAGAGCCCAGAAATAAACCCATGTCTTTATAGTCAAGTAATATTTGACAAAGGGGGCAGAAGCATAAAATGGAGTAAAAATAGGCTCTTCAATAAATGATATTGGGAGATCTGGACAGGCACATGCAAAAAAAAAAAAAAAAAAAATTAAACTAGACCACCAACTTTCACCATACACCAGAATAAACTCAAGATGGAAAAAAAACCTTATATGTAAATCATGACATCATGAAAGCCCTAGAGGAAAACATAGGCAGGAAAATCTCAGATATCTCCTGCAGCAATATTTTTGCCCATATATCTCCTAGGGCAAGGGAAATAAAAGAAAGAATAAACTAATGAGACTACATCAAACTAAAAAGCTTCTTCTTGGCTGAAGAAAACATTGTCAAAATGAAAAGGGAACCAACTGTATGAAAAAAATTATTTGCCAATGATACCTCAGACTAGGGTTTGATCTCCAAAATATATAAAGAACTCATACAACTCAACACCAGGAAGACAAACAATCCAATTAAAAAATGGGCCAACCACCTGAACAGACACCTCTCCAAGGAGGACATATAGAGGGCCCATAGACATATGAAAAAAATGCTCATCATCACTAGCCATCAGAGAGATGCAAATTAAAACCACAATGAGATACCACCTCACACCAGTCAGAATGGCCGTCATTAACAAATCAACAAACAACAAGTGCTGGCGAGGATGTGGAGAAACGGGAACCCTACTGCACTGCTGGTGGGAATGCAGACTGGTGCAGCCACTATGGAAAACAGCATGGAATTTCCTCAAATCTAAAAATGGAACTGCCTTTTAACCCAGTAGTTCCACTGCTATGAGTATTTCCTAAGAATCCTGAAACACCAATTCAAAAGAATTTGTGCACCCCTATGTTCATAGCTAAGTGCTAGAAACAGCCTAAGTGCCCATCAGTGGATGAGTGGATCAAAAAACTGTGGTACATTTACACAATGGAATACTACACAGCAGAAAGAAAGAAGGAACTCCTACCTTTCACGACAGCATGGATGGAACTGGAGAGAATTATGCCAAGTGAAATAAGCCAGATGGTGAAAGACAAATACCAGATGATCTCACCTATAAGAGGAAACTAATGAACAAAACAAGCAAACAAGTAAAATAGAACCATCCCCCACCCCAGGCCCTGTGGTCAGCTGTCCTCAAGGTCATGGATAATTACTGCGGGTGGGCAGCGCAGCCTTGGCCTGAGCACCGGCACAGTGATGGCAGCCTGGGGGGGGGGGGGGGGCAATGGGCTAGGAACCAGCCTAGAACACCTGCGGTCTCCTGGGAGGGGCAGTCTTGTTGCTCCCGGCAGTTGAGGGCACAGTTCAGGGGGTGTGCTGCTGGTGATCCCCTGGCCTGAGGGCACTGAGGTCTGGAGAGTGGAGCTCCTCCCTGACCTCAGACCTTGGCAGACTTAGGAAGATTTAGGTGGAAACAAAATAAACCCAGTACTGAATTAATTGGCAACTAGACCCTCTGTTTCTGACACTTACCATTGGCTTTCTGGTGAGTGGAGAGATTCCACAAGATTTCTGAATGCTTGTTCCGTCTCTACAGTACTGTCTACTCTTTGGTCCTCTTCCTCTCCTGATCCTGGAGGTCAGAAGAGATGGAGGGAGCTGGAGTTTTAAGGATCTCATTCTTGATTTCTGCCCACTCAGGATGTTAGCAGCTGATTGCAGTGAGCCTGTAAGGGACAGATTGCCTATAGTAGGGAGAAACTTAGCCCATTTGTAAGGAGCAAAGAGTAATGGTGGTGATAGCTCATGGTAAGAGAAGGGGAGGTGGGAGAGGAAGTCTGAAGAGCTTTTGGCACATGGGCGGTGCTCCTTAGTGGTATGCTCTGCATTCTTTCCTTTGGAAAGCCCTCATGCCCTAATACTTGTATTTCAGGTTAGGCTATCACCATGGAACTCTGCCCCTCTCTGCCCAGGTGAGGCAGGCCCACAGACGGCCTGAGGGAGGGAGGGAGGGAGACACATCCACACAGTGTGGGTGCTGCCGGGGGCCCAGGCCCAGCTCTGCCAATCCACCACCCCTGCCTGAGTTAACGATCAGGCCCGAGGCTGTGCCAGTCATTCTGGGAGGAAGGTGACAGCACCAGGAGGAAGACACACCAACTGTAGTTCCTAAAACCTCAGGTTGCCTGCCAACAAGAAAGCAGAGGGTCCCAAGGCTGCCCTCAGAAGGGGCACTGCCCCTACCACCGGCATAGAGGTGGGAAATGGTGGACGAGAAACGGGGCAGATGGCAGCTCTTGGGGAGTCCAGGACAAGGAGCGGCTGCCCACTACCAAACCGTCGAGGTCAGATTGCTTTTTCCTTCCAAGTTTCCCTCACTTCCATCCCACCTCCCTTCCCTCCCCTCCCCCCTGGCCTGGCATCATTCAGCTAACCTGCGTGTGTTCCTACTTTGCACTTCTGCCTGATGTTTGGTCTCTCTCTCTCATCTCCTCACCCCATTCACTGCTACACGCCAGCACCTACAACAGCACCTGACACACAGAAGACTCTGTGACAGCAGTCGCCTCAGCTGAGCGGAGCTGCCTGCCCCAAAACACGAAGGCCCTTCCCAGGTCGGCCCGCATCCTCTGACTGAGGGAGGTCCCACATCTGGGCCCGACGCAGGACCACTCTGAAGAGCAGATCTAGCTCTGGGCTCGGCTGACGCTGTCACTGGCTCTCCCTTTGCCCACCCTGCATCTGTCCCCTCCCTCCCACAGGTGTCGGTGCCAGGACATTCCTTCAAGGCCTGCTCCATGAACTCAGCTTCAGAATCTGCTTCCCAGGAAGCCAGACTCCCAGCAATACACACCTGGGGAATGAAAGAGGAGACCCAGAGAGAGGAAGAAAGGAAGAGCTTAGACCCTTTATTGTTGATCACCTCCCACATCCAAAAAAACACCTCGAATCTGCCTCCTTTTTTCCACAGCCAAAGTCACCACAGTAACCAAAACCAAAATTTCCTCTTGTTCGGAGCTCTGTTCTGCATTGCCTCTGCAGCAGACCCTGCTGATGCCCACCCCAAACCCTCTAGCCTCCCCTGCGTGCACCTGCAGCTGCGGTGGAGGGTGGCTGAGATGGCCCCTTCCCACCCCAAGTGGCTCCTCTGCCAACGGGCTTTCTCAGCCCAGAGCAGGGCCTCCCAGAGTGTTAGGGGTTTGATGCTCCCAGGGACACTCCTCAACCAGTGAGGGCAAGAGTCATCGATAAATACCCATCCCCACCTGCTGCTAGGACAATGCTAGGGAATGTTCCACAAGACTACTCAGAGGTCCCCAGTTGTATTCACCGCCGCCCCATTCATTAACCCATGCTTTACTTATTGGCTGTCTTCTACTTTCTTCCCCCATTCCCTCACTTGTGCTTCCCAGATAAAAACTACCTGCACCCAGATCCTGGTCTCAGCACTTGCTTTGGGGAGCATCCAAACTCGGTGAACCTCCTCACCAACACCCTGACTTGTACTCGTGCTGCCGTGAGCTTCTGAAAAGGCAGGGATACTGGCTTTCTCTCAGACTCTTTCATGCCACCGGGACTTCACCTGTGTGACTCACTTTATTCTTTGATTCAACAGCTATTTTTTGAGTGCCTACCATCTGAGGCATTGGATACAGCAGCAACGAAGAGTCAGAAATCCTTGCCCTCACGGAACTGACATCCTCCCCCCATCCCCACACTCCCTCCCCACCACACACACAAACACCTGCTACTTTTATATCCCTCCTTCTTACCAGTTAAGTCTCAGCTCAAATGTCTTGCCCTCAAATAGATCTCACCTGACCCCCCCACCCCCCGCAGTAACTGCCCTCACCAAGCGGGTTCTTTTCTCATTGCACCTGTCATCAGATTTGTCTCCTGCACCATCATGCTCACTCTGTAAGCACAAGAAAACACCCATTTCACTCTCACTGTATCCTCCGCCCTTAGCACTGTGCCTGGCACCTAGGGAATGAATGAATGAATGAGTGAATGACCTAATGATACCACTGTCATGAGTGAAAGCTAAGAGGAAAAATGAGGAACTCAACCTCATGGATGAACAGGGACAGGCAGACAAGGAGCAAAGCTTCACCTTAATCAGCACTGGTGACCAAGGTGACCCCTGTGGAGTCCTAAACCATCCAGTAGCCGCAAGAATGTCTTGGAGCCTGGAGTAAGTGGCAAGGGGGAGAAACAACGAAATGCAGAAAGAGCAAGCCACCAAAAACTAATCATTACATTCTCCTTCACAACCTTCCAGCCACTGACTGTCAGCGGCTGAAGCTGTCTCAGGGCATGTCCCGTATTTTTGCAGCAGCATCTTCAGCAGAAGCATTTTTGCTGTAGACATCTTCATTCCATAACTAATTGACCATAAGGCAATTCTGCCATAAAAAAAAAAAAGGATAAAATAACTGGTTGATATTTGGAGAGGGGTTGTTTGTTTTGTTTCATTTCTCCATTGATGAAGTTATCACAGTAATTCTCACTTTTGTATTACATATAAATCTTAGCTAGCCCTCATAATGGTCTGTACCCTGACGAATAGACATGGTGATGGTCTTTTTTTTTTTTTACATTTACTATTATTTTGTATTAGGTTCAGGTGTACAGCATAGTGATTAGTTAGACAACCATAGACTTTACAAAGTGTTCTCCTGATATTCCCAGTACCCACCTGGCACCATACATAGTTACTACAATATTATTGACTATATTTCCTGTGCTGTACTTTATGTCCCCATGACTATTCTGTAATAACTACAATCAGTACTGTGGTGGTGGTCTTAAAGTACTTAGCATTTCTTTCAGATAATAATGATTTGTCCTGAGAGTTGGTTCTTTATTTTGAAACACGCTACATTGGGAACAGAAAGAGGGACCAAGGGCCCTCTTTGAGGGTGCAGGGTTGAGCTCATATTTCCCACAGAATGAAGACAAGTGCTTAGGTTCAATTCACAATATAAAATCAGCTATTTGTGCTGTATTACCATGAATCTACACACATTTTAAGTGTATTTAAGTATTTTGTATTTCATAATAAAGTCTTTTTAATTTTGTTATGTCCTTTGAAATGTGCCTCTAACTTTTCATGATTTTATCTTTTTATGGCAAAATAGTTACATCCAATTTAGTTTCGTAGCAAAAACGTTGGCAGCAAAAATGCTCTGGCAAAGATGTCTACAGCACAGATGCTTATGGGGAAAGTATCTAGAACCATCTCCGGGACCATTTAGTCTCTCATTTCACAGGTGAGAAAACCAAGACCCAGAGAGGCACCTTGGCCTATGAAGGTCCTAGGATTCGTAATGAGCCTCCAAACGTTGGGCTCCTTGCTCATTGTTAAAATCTGAGCCCCAGGCTGGCCTGTTCCCGGAGGTAGGCACAGCTTCCCAGGCACAGCTCATTGTGCTAGGAGAGGGAACTTCCAGGCTGTGCACCATCAATCAGACATTTGTTGGCCAATTATGCCCCTCTCCTTGCAGCCTGGCACTTCTGCTTTACTTCCTTTCACCAAAGGACTGCTCTCTGGAGAACCCCCAGACTTCCGCCTTCTAGAGCTCAGGCTTTGGATTTCAATGACCTCCTCAGAATTGAACTTTTGCCTTATTCCTTCATGGTCAGGGCTCAAAGAAGCTCAGTGCTCACAGGATGCTCTGTGCATCCCAGAGGTCACTCAGACACTAAAGGCAAGCCTTTCTGATTGAAGCTGTGCAGTACTAGGCTCCACCCACTCATTTTGGTTTTTGTCCTGATGATAAACTCATCGCAAGTTGAATGACAGACTGTCAAAGATGACTGGGAAATGCCCCAACCAAGGTCCCTTTATACCTGGGCTTCAGTATATCAAAATGAGCAAACATGCAGAAAAAAGGGGGAAAAAAAGCTCACATGTATCGAAGGTTTATTATGTGCTAAGTCCTATTAGACACTATGTTGGTTTCAATACAGCAATTCTTTGAGATAGAAACTTTTATGATCAACCCCATTCACTTATGAAGAAACTGGGGTTCTGCAAGGTCCAGCGAATTCAAGCCCTGGTGCATCCGACCCCAAGCTCGTAACTTCCTGCAACCACAAAACCACTCACTCTTTCCCAGAGATCACCTGGGTTCCAGACACCGAAAAGGAGGCCAAGTTGGGCCAGGCACCAATGTCTCTTCAGAAGATGGTGTCCCAGAGCTAATTGTTATCAAAAGACTATAAGGCCTGAAGATGCACAGGTAAGGAGAAAGGGTGACTATTGCCACATATGACCCAGGACCTCTGGTGACCACAGGCGTGCCTCTGGGCCTAGCTGTGGGACCCGAAGCAAAAACTGTGAGGCTTTGGAGCACTCAGCCCCCTTTTTGTCCATCCCCTTTCTAGCAGCCCTACCCCCCTGCCCCCCAACTCTCTATACACACACAGAGAAACGCACAAGCAACTTCATATCACACCTGACACCACTCCATCATTATGCAGACAAGGGGACAGGGAGTGGCACGTTATCCTTCAAGAGCAATTACCGTTTTAAGTGGATGCAGGAGGCAATACTAAAATAAAGGAAGAGTTGGTTCTCTACCTTAATATGTCTCAATCAGTTATGAGGTAATTTGTTCCTATTAACAGTGAGAATATTAAAATCTGTGAATGAGCTACTTCTTGGGAAACTAGAGTAAATTCAATATCTTCCCTAAAATAACATCACAGTCACTTGAATTTAATGTATGCTCTTGAATGGAAGAGAAAATGGCATGACAGCTAGTTCAATAACTGCATAACTCCCAATGTGGCACCATCCAAGTAAATAATTAGAACTGGTGTATTCTTAGTAATTGTGGCATTTCTGAATAATTATTTCACTTTACTTCCTCCCACCCAATTTTTTTTATACTTTATCCACACCTGAGCATCCCTGGCCCAGGAATATCATCCATCATGAAGGCAACAGCTGGGGAGAAATGCTCTAAAGAAACTGCAGGTAGAGGAAGGCACTTTGCCAAGACACAGAGGAAGCCCTGACAGCTTGAAAGGTGTTTCCTGTCTTCATTCAAGATCTCCAAAGCCTGCCTCCTCCATGAACTCTTCCTCCATCAGTTCAAGAGAACTCTCCAATACTATTCCAGGGCCAGGTAGGCCACCTATCTGAGTCTGCTCAGCTGCCATACAAAATACCATGCACTGAGTGGCTTAAACAACAGAAATTTATTTCTCACAGTTCCAGAGTCTGGAAAATCCAAGCTCAAGGTGCCAGCAGATTGGGTTCCTGGTGAGAGCTCTCTTTCTGACTTGCAGCCAGCCACCTTCTTGCTCTGTCCTCACATGGCCTTTCCTTGGTGTATGTAAGCTTCCTCTTCTTATAAAGATACCAATCCAGTCATGAGAGCTCTACCCTCATAACGTAATCTAACCCTAATTACCTCCCAAAGGCCCCATATCTAAATACCATCACATTGGGAATTAGGGCTTCAACATATAAATTTGAGGTGAGGGAAGACAGGAACATTCAGTCCATAACAGTCCATAAGTAATGGAAATGATTAATAAAAGAAATTGATCCTCAGGTGACTGACATAAAAACTGAATCATTCATCCATTTATTCATCAAACTGGCATTTATTAGCACCTACTATATGCCAGTGCTCTGTTTTGGGGTTCCAGTGTTGATTCAAGTAAATCTAGTTCCTGCCTTTATAAAAATTATAGTCTTCAAGATTAACAACCAGAATCTGTGGAGAAGAGAGCACCAGAGGTCAGTGAAGGTCTCCACAGAGTTTATTGATTCATTCAACAAACATTTAGAGAGTATGACTGTGTACAGGGACATAGGTAGAAATCGGACATGGTTCTTGCCCTCAAAGAACTCACAGTTTGGGAGGTAGAGGCAGATGGCAAATATGACATGATAAGTTCTACAGAGTTGAGTCATGACATATGTGCATGCTACTATACAGCAAAAAGAGAGAAAACAATCAGATAAATATCACAGTGGTGCACCACCATTCCTCCCAATAAGCAATACCTCACATTGGCATGAGATGGTAAGTCAGGCTACAGTACCTCCAGTCTGTTTCACTTCCCAGTACCTCATGTGGTGTCATCATTGCTGGCCTCACTGACCTTTATTTATTATTAAAACACACCTTTTTCTTTCCTCAAGGCCCCTAAACTCATTTCATCTGGTCGCCAGCCAATGAGTGGGTTCAGTTTCATCACAGGTTGGGCTAAATTTCTTAGCAGCTATGATGCACTTTGTGGGTGGGTTGACCAGACAGTTCATCATCCAAACCAGGACACCACTGCAAGTGAAATGAGAAGATGTTGATAATTATGACAGAACAGAGACCGTCATGGGCAAGCCAGGGATATGGCATCTCTATTCATGGGTGACTTAAGAAATATTTATGTATTCATTTATTTATTTATCTGAAATAAAACAAACATCACAAAATCTGAGAAAAATAATACAATTATTCAATTGCCCAACATATCTTTATGATAGGTTTGTTTTTTCTATTTTGGGAAGCTATGATCTTTGACTACTTTTTCATAGTACCAGATTTCTATATCTTCTGAAGAATAAAAAGATAATTAATCTTTTTTCCTTCAGCATGGCTCATTAAAATTTATTTTTATTGTTGATATGCATAAAACATTTGAGACATACTATTTATAGCACTACTACAGGTTTTGCCCTACAAATATAAGAATTCTAATCGACTCCATGATTCATAATGCCCATCAAAAAAGTATTTGGCATGTTTATAAAGGTATAAGTTATGTTATTAACCTCTTTTTGATAGGAGAAAGCTTCCATTTTACTAGGCATCAGTGAGAATCACATTTTCCATTTACAATTGTATACATCTGATAAGTGGAAAAATATTACACAGACTAGCTTCTGGCTCTGTACATTTTCATCGTTTTTTCCCCCTCTACTACCAAATATTTCTCATGTTGGGCACAGGACATGCTCACATTGTGATATGACCTCTGGCCCTGCACTTCGGTATCATAAAGCCAGGGTAGTCAACCCTGCAAGCAATAGAGAATATTTATGGAAGCATTTCATTCCTGTAACAGGACAACTAGCAAATGACTGCAAACCACAGAAGCATATCCCACTAAACACCAACAAAATTCATCCATAGCCCAACTTCTTAGCTGGATCCTAAAAGTTCCCATGGCCATTCCAATACCACCCAACACAGGGAAAGTGTGACACAGGGAAAACTGGAATAGAAAGAGCAGTCCTAATGATCTGCAGTTGAAATATCTTACTTTTGCAAAGATGGTTACAAACGCACACGACTATGTGAACACATTGCTCTGTTCACATACGGGGCTCTGAGGCTGAACTCCATTGCCTGAGTGGTATAACGCCCCAGCCAGCAGGGTCCTGGATGCAGTCTGCCCAAGCACACACACAGGGTTGGCAAGGTGGAAGAGAAGTGGCAGCCCTCATTCTTTGCCAGTGGCTGTTACTGGGGTATTAGATTTTGCAGTGGCTCCATAGTCTGTAGTCCATCCCCCACTTTGGGGCTGTGGGTTGTGTAGGGCAGTAAGCGGATCAGCAGCAGCTTTCTTCTGTTTTTTGTTTGTTTGCTTCAATGTAATTTCTATTCTAATTTCAAACACACAGGGAAGAAGACAGTGCAATGAACACCCAAGTGCCAGCCACCTAATTTCAACCATCATTAATAATTATGCCATGTTATGCCTCATAACTGAACCATTTCATAGTAAATTTAAAACATCATGACACTTCACCCATAAATATTTCAACACGTATCTCCAAAGAGTAGGAATATTCCCCCAGTTAACAATAGTACCAATATAACTAACAATAATAACAGTAATTCCCTAATGTCACTTAAAGCTCACTTCATATTTAAATTTCTACAATTGTCCTAAAAATATATTTTAGAGCCATTTCTTTGAAATCAGGATTCAACAAGTTTCAGGCAATTAATTTGTTTACAATGCCTCTTAAGTTTTGTCTTATCTAGGACAGTCCATCCTCATGACATTGACTCTTTGAAGAGACCAGGCCAGCTGTCATGTAGTCTGCCCCACATTCTAAATATGTCTACTTCCTTGTACTGTCATTTAGCTATCACGAGCATTTCCTGCAAAATCAGGTAGATCTAAAGGCCTGTTGCTGTTTTTTTTAAGCTAGATTTATTGAGGTATAATTTATGTATGTATAGTAAACACCATCCTTTTTACTTTACAGTTTTATGCTTTTCAATAAATGCAGTCATGTAATCTAAAAGCTTGATCTGATTCAGATTAACATGATTGGCCATAATGCTTTAAAGCGATGCTGTGAACTTCCTATTGAATTTCATATCACATCTGCATGCACATAACATCTAGTTATCCCACTATTAATAATTCTCATTTTGAACATTATGTTTCTGTAACTTTCTGATCTCTGAATGTGTATTAGTTTTCTATTGCTGTGCAACAAATTACTACAAACTGGGTGTCTTAAAGCAAGACGTACTTACTAGCTCACAGTTCTGTAGGCCAGAAGTCAGGTATAGTCTTGCTAGGTTCTGTTCTCAGGATATCAGAAGGATAAAATCAAGGTGTTAGCAGATTACATTTCCATCTGGAACCTCATGAAAGTTATTCTGACTTTAATTCAATTTGAACTGATCTTGATTGTTAAGGGAAAATTAGCCTGAAGCTACTCAGTGGGGACCTGAGAGGCATATGTCTGCAACCCAGAGGATGCCTACTAGTACCATTTTAGAAGTGCGCGGAAAGCCACAGTAACCTAATACAGGCAGAACCACCAAGAGATCACATCCTTCAGGAAGAAAGGCTTGCGTCATTCGACCAGATAAAGAATTCTGAACAGCTAAATGCTGGCTCAGGGCAAGAGGAACAAGGGATAGATGGCAGAAGAAGGAAATGGGCCAACCTATAGGGACAAGATTTCAATGACCCGGTTCTCTTCATAACCCCTTTTCCAAGACCCTACTTCATAGTAACCACCAGAAAAAAGTCTGTCTAGCGAACACCAGTTATTTGTTGATTTTCCCCTAACACCTTGTACCTGGTGTTACAGGACAAGTGCTGTCTGTGCTATGTGCTAATCTCTCTTGTTAACAGAGGTGGTACCTTGATGTAGACTGGAATTTCCAAGAAGGAAGGAATGTGTGAGGTTATGGGAGCCGGCTCCCTCTCTGCACAGTGAGGAAGGGGATGGTCAGAGTGGACAGTAACTCGTCCAAGGCTCCTGGAAGTTAGTGGCAAAGCCAGGATGAGTATCCGTGCCTCCTGGACTTCCACCTGGAGCTCGTCTGGTAATGCGTTTCAGCACCCTCTGAAGGTCACTTTGCTGTACCCTAAGTATGCTCTTCCTGCCGTTCTTGGTGAGCATGGAGATGTTCCCCTTTGTCACTTTGGTGCAGTCTTAATCAGCTCTTATCAAAGCAGCCACAGTGCAGTAGTGGAGACATGAAGACTAAAGCCCAGCTTCTCACCCCAGCTTTGCCAAACGGCCCTGGGCCAATTCTTAAACCCTCTCTACTCATTTAGTTGTCTATAAATGAGGAACAGTAATAATACTGACCACACACGGTTGTAAATTAATACAGATAAGGTGCATGATGTATTTTACAAGCTGGCTATTACTGCCTTACTATTAACCCCCCACTTACTCTACAACATTTTCATCCTATTCTCACTAAACTCTTCATCTCCAGGTTAGACACTCAATTCTTGACACAGCTGGTGACTTCATATCTCTCATTTACAGCTTTACCTCCTCCTACTGGCTGTTGCCAGAGGGACAAGATGATGTGATTGGCAAGGCCTGACCTGTGTTCTCACTCCTGTGCTTATCAGGGAAGGGCAGGGTAATGTCCATCCCAACCACATGGAATAAGTTTCTGAGTGGACAAAGATTGCCTGTTTCTTCTGTATACTCAGAAGAAACAAATGAAAGACAGCTGTATGTTTCTAGAAGGGGTGGGGCGGGGGGAAGAG